>NC_091249.1:35285000-36510000 GCF_042477335.2 Ovis canadensis | reverse complement strand
ATAGTTGGATAAAAGATTACTGTGGGTTTTATGTTTTGCAGGTATTTTCTCCCGTCACACTGCTTGACTTTTCATTCTTAAGGGTAGCTGTTTGATGAGCACATTTCCCTAATTTTAATGTAGTTCAGCTTATCAGTCATTATTGTCGGTTTTGTGCTTTGTGTGACCTATTTAAGAATGTTTTAGTTATTTAAAAATCAAGAAGTTATTTGTACGTGTGATTTTCTAGATGCATTATAGTTTTATCTTTCTTATTTAGATTTATAATCCCCCTGCAATTGACTTATATTTATATATATAAGGAATGGGTATAGTTTAATTTTTCTATTTAAATATCCACTTGACCAAGGTTTTTGTTTAAAAAAATTACTTGCCTCATTTCTCTGCAATGCCAACTTTATCATAAATTGAATGTATATAAATATGTTAATCACCAGAATCTATTCCGTTTCATTCGTCGGTCTGACCATCCTTACAGAAATACCAAAAAATTTAAAAATAATGTGGCTCTATTTTAGGACTAGCTATTCAGTAGCATACATCTTCAATTTTGTTCTCCTTCAAGAATGTCTTGCTTAGCTTGCTAAATGGGAGATGTTTCCAGATGATATATGTCACAAGGAGTTAATATTCATACAAACAACTCACACAATTCAGCATCAAAAAAACAATCTAACTTTAATGAAATTTTGCCTTTTGTGACAACATGGATGGACCTAGTGGTTATTATGCTAGGTGAAATAAGTCAGACAGAGAAGGGCAAATATTGTATGATATCACATGTGAAATCTAAAAAAACAAAACAGAAAGAGACTCACAGATACAGAGAACAAATGGTGGATGGATGGTGCCAGAAAGGAAGGGGTTCAAAATAGGTAAAGGAGGTTTAAGTGGTACAAACCTCCAGACATAATAAGTATAATAAATAAAGATAGTAAGGCTTAGGGCTATAATAAACAGCTTAAGGAATATGGCCATAGCATTGTAATAACTTTGTATGGGGACAGGTTGTTACTAGACTTATCGTGGTGATCATCACTTCATGATGTATGCAAATATCAAATCACTATAAGGTCAACTGTATTTTAATAAAAAAGCAAATAAATCATAAGTAAATACCTTTGTTAGCCTTAGTTCTTGGTATTTCCATCTAAATTTTAGAAATTTCATGTTAGTTTCCACAAAGAGCCTTGCTAACATTTTAAATGTGATCTTATTAAACCTGTAGATAGTTTTGAGGTATTTTAAAATCTTGAATCTTTTATTCCATGAACTAAGTAGTCTGTCAGGTAAAGCCTAAACATGATACCTTTACTATTTTTCTGGGCAATCACCCTGCTTTTCAGCAGGTGTTAATAATTCTCTTGTCAGAGACATGTACCCTAATGATCAGGATTAAAAATATGGCATGCTGAAATGAAGCATCATAAACCTCATGTATTCAATATAATTGTGTTCTTCAGCAAATTTAAAGGAACAAATATCAAGTTACAAAATCTTTCATTCAATAGGGTAAAGGCTAGAGAGTTTTAGACTTGGAATGAAATCGTCATTTTCCCTGTATAAATTTCAAATGTTAAACATATTTGAATAGTTCAAAGTGTTGAGCTATAAAAAAGCAAACATCACTATTAGGTAATCTGCTGTCTGATTACACAGAGCTTTTGCTCAAGAATTATGGACTCCATTTTTCTACCACCACAAGCAGTATTATGAGTTCAGTGCCTCTTATCAAATTTGTCATCCATTGAAATGGATAAACACAGACAAAGCCACTCAGAAAAAGCAGTCTCTTTTTCAAATGCAACATTTCCCTTAACATAGTCCCTAATCTTGAAGTTTCATTATTGCATTCATTTATTCATCAAATATTTATTGAACATGTACACCAGTTAGAGCAATATATCATGTAATGAAAACATAGGGGAAAAAAAAGAAAACATAGTTACTGGCTTACAGTCTGGGTGAGAAAATAAAGTTCACAAACATGAACAAATAATAAAATATTTCTTTGATTAATTTACTTCACATTGTTCTCTCCATTTATTATCATTCAGACTTCTTTACCCACAGCCGTAGAGGCATGTGGAAATCTTTTCTAGCTCTTCACTTGTATACAGTGCCTCTCATTTTTATTTCCAAAGTATACCCTACCATCATCTGTGAAAGACTAAATTCAGTGAGTCCAATTATAAGTGTCCTTTTTGTTGAGTTCTATTTCCACATATCCTCATGCTTATCTGTTATCTCTACTGAGGAGTTCCACAGTGAGGAGTTCCACAGTGACTTTGAGCTCAATAAATGCTATGCTGAACTTCCTGTATTTACACTTAAGCCTTCTCACTTCTAATCTCAATGTTGGTAGATAAGAACATACTCCAGATAATTTTACAAACCAGACTTGGAATTCAATCTGGATTCTTTGTATCCTCTCATTCCTATATTACTACTCTTCATGGTTTAAATCTCCACCTTACTTCACTTTATTACTGAGTATTTTAATATGTGTAGACAGAAACTGACGCAAGAACTAGAGAGAATCCTGACACCATTTTTTTTTAAATAGCTTCTAGTTCCCATTCCTTCCAGAATCCAAACTGCTTTTTCATTTATGAACATTGGAGGTGTCAATCCTTCATTTTTTTAAATTAATTTATTTTTTTTGATTTTAAAATCTTTAATTCTTACATGCGTTCAATCCTTCATTTTTAACCTAAGCTAGCTAAGGCTGATACCTAAAATTTAAAACCAAATGATCCTACCTCATCCCTGGTCCAAATAGAATGAATTGCAGTCTTTCTCTGTGACCATTATGTTTTTATGCAAATGCTTATAGCACCTATCAAAAATGTTGCCTTTTCCTTTACCGTGGTTTTTTTTTTAATCCATAGTAAAATTCTACTGGGATCTTGAGGACAAAGATTTCCTCTAATTTTTATGTCCCCAATACCTGCCCCAGGTCTCAATAAAATATTTCTTTAATTGATAAATATGTGGATGAATATATAGATAAGTCATTTAATTCAAATTATTTTTTTCTGGAAGTCTTCCTAACCTTGCCATTGTGTTTTTATCTCTAATACTTTGAAGAAATGATATTTATCTCTAGTACTTTGAAGAGATGATATTTACTATGTGTTCTTCAACAAATAATACTTTGAAACTTTTTATTATATTGCCTCTTTATAATTTTTATACTAATTCTGGAACAGATTTAAGCACAAAATATTTCCATCTTTAAAGTAATTAATACAGTATTATACTCAGGGAAACTATATGGTATTTATAAAATCATTCTTAGGTTGTTAGGTAAGAGTCACAGAACTGACAAATACATAGTGAAAGTGAAAGTGAAGTTGCTCAGTCGTGTCTGACTCTTTGTGACCCCATGGACTGTCACGTACCAGTCTCCTCCCTCCATGGGGTTCTCCAGGCAAGAATACTGGAGTCGGTTGCCACATAATTATACTTAATAATTTTATAAATACTGACAGTGGATTCCAGAAAGTTTTTCAGTGTTGTGTCCAAGGAAACAGGGCTGGTTTGTAGAGCTGAACCAACATTGACAATCAGCTAAATAAAGGCAAAACGTAGGGGTTTTTTTCCCCTTAAAGTAGGTGAATTATTTTATATCATCACCAACGTTTTATGTGAATCCAGACACTCAGAAATCCATGTCAACAATTGCTGTTGCCATAGGGATGGTTGTGTAGTGCTAGCTGATTGTTTCTGAGCTTTTAAAATAAGAATACTTTTGATATTCCTCTGCTTGACATTTTAACTAGCGCTTCATGTAAACTACATCTGATATAACTTATGGCTTGATACGATACATGAAGTTAAGCTGCTACTGTTCTGGGGAAGATGGGAGATGATGAATAGTACAACAATAAATTGTCTCAACTAACATGAGGGATGGAGACAGGAAGGAGGAAACAGACAGAACAGGCTCCTGCTTGAAATCAGGACTCCATCGTGGGCCGGACTGTGGACTTTGAGCTATATGCCCAGTATCTATGGAAACGACATACCAACTAGAAAACCAGACCCCCTGGATGGAAGAGCCCAAGGACTTATACCTAGACTCTCCATCGCCTAAAAGAATACCCTAATTATCCATGTAACCAAATAGAATCACAAATTCTATTATGCTTATTGGGGTATGACCACAGGCCTATTGACAGTTGTCCACGGTTAACTACCTAGGCTTAAGGCGTACGAATCCTGGGTTAACTTTGTTATTCAGACTAGTTTCAGGGAATCTGGGGAGGTGGGCTTGGGCAAGTAACTTAGAGTATATAGGTTTTCACAAAAACTGGTTGGGGTCCTTGGCTAAGAGGAGACTCTGCCGTGGGCCCACCAGTGTAACAAACTGCACTCCACTCTCTGCGTTTTCCTGAGTGAGTTTGTTTTCTGGAACGCGTGGCTACGACAGTGTGTTTGGAGGGCAGAAATCAGAAAACTAAGGTAGGATTAACTAAGATAACAGAAAAAATTCTCTATGAAATGAATTAAAAATGAGTAGTCCATGGAGATTTGGCAATGGCCAGATATCACTGATTAGCCATACTAGTTCTAGATAGGAGGAATTCAGAGGGTCCTGTGGTTGCTGCTTATAAAACTTGAAGTGAATTTCCTAGAAATTAATTACAGTTCATAAATTAAGGTAGCCTGTGGCTCAAAACAAGAAAACTTTAGGTCAATGAGAGAGTTCAAATTGCAAACTTGAACAGTTTTCAATAATAATAGAAAGTACAGTTCGCGGAATGTAACCATTCTCTGGACTATTGATGCTTGCTTGCTGCCAAATTATCTGTCATTTTTAAAGAACTGAATTTGTTTCTTTTTAAATGAAAGAATTTTTATTTTTATTTGTTTACATGCTGGAGGATAGATGTGTGAGCAAATTTAATTTTTCAAATATATTAAAAACAAATAACTTCTTTTTACAATTTACTTTTATTTTTGGTGTACTGGGCCTTTGTTACTGCACTCAGGCTTCCTCTTGTGGCGGGGAGTAGGGGTGGCCTTCGTTAGTATACTCAGCCTTCTCCTTGTGGCGGGGAGTAGGGGCGGCCTTCGTTAGTATACTCAGCCTTCTCCTTGTGGCGGGGAGTAGGGGTGGCCTTCGTTAGTATACTCAGCCTTCTCCTTGTGGCGGGGAGTAGGGGCGGCCTTCGTTAGTATACTCAGCCTTCTCATTGTGGTGGGGAGTAAGGGTGGCCTTCGTTAATATACTCAGCCTTCTCATCGCGGCGGGGAGCAGGGGTGGCCCTTTGTTAGTACACTCAGCCTCCCCCTGCGGTGGCTTCTCTGTGGGGCGCAGGCTCTAGGTGCGTAGGCTTCAGTGCTTGCAGCATTCGCGGCTCAGTAGTTGTCGCGCGCAGGCCCTAGAGTGTGTGGGTAGCTGTTGCGCCACTCCAGTAGTTGTGGTGCACGGGCTTCAGTGGAATCTTCCCAGACCAGGATCAAAATCATTTCCCCTGCATTGGCAGGCAGATTCTTATCCACTGTACCACCACGGACTGCATCCCTCCAGGCTTCTCTGTCTCTGGGGATTCTCCAGGCAAGAATACTGGAGTGGGTTGCCATGCCCTCCTCCAGGGGATCTTCCCAACCTAGGGGTCGAACCCAGGTCTCCTGCGTTGCAGGCAGATTCTATACCGACTGAGCCACCAAGTAAGCCCCTCATTATCTAGTCATCGAATATAAATTCCATGACAGTTTTGGGAATATTCCACTTAATCTTATTCTTTCCTGCATTTAGTAACATTTTTATTTCTTTGCTCACATACAAGAATGCATACTTTATAGCTTCATTTATATGAAGTTCAAAATAAGTCAAAAATTAATCTGCTTAGAAAAACTAGAAACAAATTCCCAAGTTAGGTCATGCAATATATACCTCTTTGCAACTTAACTTTTTCACTTAATAACTCTTAAATTCTTTCCATATTATTCTTTATAGAACTGCATAATTATTTTAATGTTTGTTGAGCAGTTACATAAAAGAAATCAACTAATTTCTTTTAATTTAAAATACCCATTGTGGTTCACTTGATAGAATGTCACTGGCCAAATGAGAGTTAATATTCTAAGAATTAGCCAGTAAAATATTTCTCTCTTTCATGTAATCACATTTATTTTTTCAGTTATCTCATGATTTTTCTAAACCATAACAACTTCTTGAAAAGCATATGTTAAATTTTTAATGTTTATAGTTTTACTTTCTTTTGAAAGTAATTTTTAATTTAAAATTTTATCAAAGTAAAATAAATATCAAAGAGTATGCAAATTGTAAGTATTCAAAGAAGTGAAATTTTTGTGTTAATTTTTAAAATGTGAACATAGTCATGAAAACTATTATTCCTATAAGAACTAGAATATTACTGCTGCTCACAGGGCTCCTACCCAATCATCAGAAAGTTTGCTTGAAAGTAAAAATACTAAATCAGCCATATCTTCAGTCATTTTTAATTTAAACAGCTGGGAATAAAAAGTAGAAGGAAGCTTCTGGCTGTATTTCTGTTTTAATAAACATGCATTTATTAATGACCAACTTTAATGATTGTCTGAAAGAGTTATTCTCAGGGTTCCCTATAAAGTAGGAGAATTCACAGTAGCCAAAGGGAGGGAGATATCAGACCCATGAAAAACAACCAATGATACAATATTTTGGAAGCAAGAATAGGTATGTATCTAATGATTTTTAAACTATGTTAGTTGATGCATTGTCCTTCCAAAGAGATGTATGAGTAGATTATATGAAGTCAGCTAGCTCAAGATGGTGTAGAGGATACATCTGTCTCTAATTTCTTCTGAAATTATCTTAAACACAATAAAAGAATCAAAAAGGATATTAAGAGCCAACTTTTTGGAAGTCTTCCTTATCTGTGCAATGAGAGTTGTAATAGGTATTTTCTAATAGCCTACTTTGCTTTGGTACTGAATTTTGTTATTTTTAAAAACACTATATGATTTATATTTGCATCACTATGGAAAATAAGTGAGAATTATCTACATTATATGACTAGATTGAAGCATTAGTGACAAGAGGGTAAATATTGTGTTGAATCATTTTATGTGCATGGCCAGAAAAAAGTCTTGGTATAAATAAGTCTTCCATACATTTTAAAATCAAAATTAAAGGCATCTACAGCAACCTGATAATAATGAAAAGATAATTTCTTACTTTAAAACTTTTCTGAATATGTCTAGCCATTTATCCATTAATAGCTGGAAAAGAAACTTTAGTGTTCACTGTGTAGGGTACTTATCAATTCAGAAAGGGAAGTGAAACGGAGGGTGAGAAGTAGATGAGAGGAGAGGAGGGAGGGAGGAAGGGACAGGGAAGAAGGAGAGGATCCTCCCTAGAATCTGTTTTTAAAAGTTTGAACCAATCTGTGGCTTATCATAGTGGGTGTGTCACAGTCTAAAAATCCTAAGTCACTCCCTATGCAGTTTTTTCCCAATAAACATATACACTCACTGTTTTAGATGCATTGTCAGTTTTTTATGGTAAGAGCCAATGAAGGAGGCCTTTGCATTTTGAACTTGAAGAAACTTAGGTTTGGAAAGGTTAAATCATTTCCCAGCATCATCAGGATGAAGTGACAAAACTGAGGATGAAGTCCATGACTGACCTCTGAAGGTCACACTGCCATCTGCTCTGGTATATGTCTCTTGTCTTCCCAGTTAGCAGACCACTCAAAGTGATTACTGAGAAGGGTAAAAGTGAGACTATTTTACAGATACTTTAGAAGAGATATGAAATATCAATGAAGTGATGTCAATTATTTCTAATTTAAAGATTATTTCTCCCCGTACTGTATTCTTTTTGTGTTCTATTTGACAAACTAAAAACTTGGGAAATTTTTCAAAATTAAAGCTATTAGTAATCAGAGATGTTCAAATAACCATACCTCTCTATCAACTGCATTTGTTCTTTAGTAATTATTAAAAAATACAGATTGGTCCAGAAAGATAAAATTGCATAAATTAATGTGTTTTATGATTTATAATACCTCTTTCATGTGAAATCTTTGTTTATAAAGCTTGTTCCCCAAATGCAATTTATTTTAGTGATTGTTATGTTAGTTGTGGTGAAAGTTAAAGGAGGAAGTCTAAATGGAACTGTTGTATTCTGTCCTGGGTGACCACCTTAAGGAGCAATGTCAAACCATCAGTAAACTTCCCACGGCAGCCTTCTTTGGACTTACACAGTATTTTTATTGGATAGATTTTTTTCTTTGTTTGTTTTTGGATGTTTTTATTTTTACTAATTATGGTTTTTGTAATATATTTTAAATTCTCCAAAGGCATTAAAAGGTCTCTAACATAAAGCCTATGGTTGTTTTATTTACTTATTAAATTGATTTTTGTTAGCATTGATTTATAGTGTTGTTAGTTTCTGCTGTGTAGCAAACTGAAATATATATATATATTTATTGCCACTCTTTTTCTAGATTGTATTCCCATATAGGTCATTAAGATTATTGAGTAGAGTTCCCTTGTTATACAGTAGGTTCTTATTAATTATATATTTTATCATTAATAGTGTGTATTTGTCAATTCCAATTTATCCTCACCATAGATTTCTCTCCTGGTAACCATAAATTGGTTTTCTACACCTATGATTCTGTTTCTATTTGTAAATAAGTTTATTTGTACCATTGTGTTAGATTCTACATATAAACAATATCATATGATATTTGTCTATGGCTAACTTTTTTCCACAGTTTATTGTGATCCACACAGTCAAGGGCTTTGGCATAGTCAATAAAGCAGAAATAGATGTTTTTCTGGAACTCTCTTGCTTTTTCCATGATCCAGTGAATGTTGGCAATTTGATCTTGGGTTCCTCTGCCTTTTCTGAAACCAGCTTGAACATCTGGAAGTTCATGGTTCACGTATTGCTGAAGCCTGACTTGGAGAATTTTGAGCATTATTTTGCTAGCCTGTGAGATGAGTGCAATTGTGCAGTAGTTTGAGCATTCTTTGGCATTGCCTTTCTTTGGGATTGGAATGAAAACTGACCTTTTCCAGTCCTGTGGCCACTGCTGAGTTTTCCAAATTTGTTGGCATATTGAGTGCAGCACTTTCATAGCATCATCTTTCAGGATTTGAAACAGCTCAACTGGAATTCCATCACCTCCACTAGCTTTGTTCGTAGTGATGCTTTCTAAGGCCCACTTAACTTCACATTCCAGGATGTCTGGCTCTAGGTGAGTGATCATACCATCATGATTATCTTGGTCATGATGATGTTGTTTGTACACTGTGAAAAATTCTGAAAGCAATGGGAATACCAGACCACCTGACCTGCCTCTAGAGAAACCTGTATGCAGGTCAGGAAGCAACAGTTAGAACTGGACGTGGAACAACAGACTGGTTCCAAAGAGGAAAAGGAGTATGTCAAGGCTGTATATTGTCACCCTGCTTATTTAACTTGTATGCAGAGTACATCATGAGAAACGCTGGTCTGGAAGAAGCACAAGCTGGAATCACGATTGCTGGGAGAAATATCAATAACCTCAGATATGCAGATAACACCACCCTTATGGCAGAAAGTGAAGAGGAACTAACAAGCCTCTTGATGAAAGTGAAAGAGAAGAGTGAAAAAGTTGGTTTAAAGTGCAACATTAAGAAAACGAAGATCATGGCATCCGGTCCCATCACTTCATGGGAAATAGATGGGGAAACAGTAGAAACAGTGTCAGACTTTATTTTTTGAGCTCCAAAATCACTGCAGATGGTGATTGCAGCCATGAAATTAAAAGACGCTTACTTCTTGGAAGAAAAGTTATGACCAACCTACATAGCATATTGAAAAGCAGAGATATTACATTGCCTACAAAGATCCGTCTAGTCAAGGCTATGGTTTTTCCTGTGGTCATGTATGGATGTGAGAGTTGGACTGTGAAGAAGGCTGAGCACCGAAGAATTGATGCTTTTGAACTGTGGTGTTGGAGAAGACTCTTGAGGGTCCCTTGGACTGCAAGGAGATCCAACCAATCCATTCTAAAGGAGATCAGTCCTGAGTGTTCTTTGGAAGGACTGATGCTGAAGCTGAAACTCGAGTACTTTGGCCACCTCATGAGAAGAGTTGACTCATTGGAAAAGACTGATGCTGGAAGGGATTGGGAGCAGGAGGAGAAGGGGACGACAGAGGATGAGATGGCTGGATGGCATCACCGACTCAATGGACGTGAGTCTGAGTGAACTCCGGGAGTTGATGATGGACAGGGAGGCCTGGCGTGCTGTGATTGATGGTGTCGCAAAGAGTTGGACACGACTGAGTGACTGAACTGAACTGAATGGCTAACTTTGGGTGAAAGTAGCAAGATGCTAAATTAGTCCATAATTTCCCAAGGTGATATAGAATTAATGATGGTGCTCAGACTTAAATCCATGGCTGTCCTACTCTAAGTGGTCATACTTTATCATGAGATAATTAGTGCTCCCAGGAGACAGAATCACCAGATGGGCCCCTTGAGTACTGAAGCCTGTGATTGGGGACTGCGTTTAAATTCAAAATCTCCTGTTTTTCTGAAAATGCTCTGAATATCTTTAATGGACTGTAGGTTTTTTGTTCTCAGTGCGGTAAGGCAATTGAAAATCTGTTGCAAAGAGGATGATTTTATATCTTTTAGCTAAAACTGTCATACTGAGTGAGCTACATCTAGGATGTCCTGTGACAAAATACGTTGATAAATTCTGAAGAATCTGAAAGTGAGAATGATACCCACTGTGTTGCTTGATTACCTGGGTGACCTGAAGAAGGTCACAGACACTAAAGTAGGTCACAGTTTTCTAACACTTTTAAGAAAACATCACAAATTCCCTATAATTAACTTCTAAACACTTTTTTAAACTGCTTTCATTGGGTCAGAGGCACACACACATAACATACACACACACACAACTACTTACACACACACACACAAACACACAATTTAATCCAAATTTAATGTATAATGACAGAAAGCAAATCAGTGGGTGCATGGGGATAGAGGTGGGAATAAGAGAAGAATTACAGAGGAGTATGAGGAAACTTTTAGGGATTATGAATATATTCATTATCTTGATTACGATGGTGAAGTCACAGATACATGCATATGTCACAACTTATCAATTGTTCACTTTAAACATGTGCAGAGTTTATCCGTTATCATTTATACCTCAGTAAACCTATTTTTAAAATATCCTTCAAAGACCACATTATATATACTCACTTCTGGAACAAATACTCTATTTTTTCTCCTTTTAATATTATCCTAGACCTTTTCAATGCATGTATCACAAGGAGTAAATATTGTTTTTTTGGAGGGGAGGGGGTTAATGTATAAGAACATCTTAAAATGCCCCAAATTATTTTTATTCCTTATTATTTTCTATCAACTAATCCTAACACAAATTCTGCCCTATATTAACATGCTATTTATAGACCAAATGAGTGAAAATTCCAGTATTTTCGATGGAAATTTAACCTAATGACTCCTCATAGAGAAGAGGGGAGATTTATAGAAGTTGTCCAGTCATCTGACATCTCACAACAGCTGCTTTTTTGATAAACCAAGTGTCTTGTCTGCTGTTCCTAGTTAAATGAGCAGTAGTGCCTTTCATTTTCCCTCTAGCTTCACTTTGAGTCTACCTGAGTAGAAAGTAATGCATTTGAGAAAACAGAACATCTAGAAAAAAATTTCAGTTCATAATAAATTGTTGATCTCAGTAAAACTTTCTATCCCCGTGAGACTTGTTTTCTGTTATAGGTAAAGTAGCAATAGTCATACTTACTCCGTAACCACTTCACTGGTTTGATTTAAATGAAGGTACAAAGAGATAAAGTTTTCCTTCACAGTTTTCTTCTCAGAGCATTAGGAAAGTCTGGACTCTGCTATTTCTGGCAAATTTATCTTGAGCATATTAATCTGCATTATAATTTCTTTTCTTCCTCCATTGGTAGGTAATTTAACACGACTGAGGTTTGGTTACATCCTCTATAATTTTTTTCTTTAAAGGCCGCATAAACTTCCAGGACATCTAATATCACTGCTGTACAGTTGAATTAAAGTCTAAAACTCAGACTGTCTAGAATTCCATTCATACTTTTCAGTGCTCTAGATTTTCCTTTGGATATCTTGGTGTCATTCAGATGTGACAAATAATGATACTTCAACCTAGTTGTTATTCTCGACATACTATTTCCACTTATAAAACATAACTTCTAATTACCCATGCTCAGCACCTCAATGTTAAGCCTTGTGTTGCCCCAAAAAAGAGTCTCAGTAAATATCTACGGATGTTCCACACTCTTTGTCTTCCTTGGGAGCCTCAGCATGGTTTGTTAGAGCACCACATCACTTTACATAGAGCTAAAATGCTAAGGGAAATTAAGAGTGAAAATCATGAGTGTTGATGATAAAAGAGTATGTCTATGGGGAAGCCTGCATCAATTAATGGAGACATTCTATAGAGTGGGCACAGTTGCAGAGAGACATAAATGTTATAGGTCTAGATAATGTCCACTAAGTATAACTGAGAATTAAGAAGGGCACACCCATCACTGTATATTTCACATATTAGTTGCAGAGAAAAAGAGCAACAGACAGCTTAAGAGCAAAGCTGAGGGGCTCAGAGAGAAAGTTGTCAGCTGCAGCAATAGGAAAAAGAAAGCTGAAGAAGTGTGGCTAGGTTTCTCAGAACATAGAAGCTGGAACATCATTGAAGACTGTTAGTCTGGCAGGCTAGATAAATTTTGTTAGTTCAAATGATTTTTTAAGGCTATTCATAAAGCTGACTCTTAACATACCTTATACCTTAATAGGGATTCATTAAGGAAATGGCTTGTTACCATTCATGTGTCTAATGATTATGGCTTATTTCCTTAACCAGACATGCAATTCATTGCTTTAAATGCCCAGCACTACAAGACTGTTTCTATACTTTGCTGCACGAGATAAGCTTTCTTTATAGAAATGTTTCTATTCATTGGGAAGTAATAATATTTAAACATCTGTAGTTTATAAAATAAAAAGAGACAGCACACATTAAACACAAAGACAGTAACTTTTACTGTTAAAGCTCTGATTTTCCAGTGGCCTTCTATTTCATTTCTTTACTAAGCGATACATATGCATGTCCTGGTGGGAGATGACACAAAAATTAATACAGACAAAAAAAAGATTCCGAGACTTACCAAGGCTCGCATATTTCTCTGTATTATTATTTTCCCCTTCTTAGCTTTATTAATGGTTTTAGCCCTGGTGACTCCATCAGTGAGCCTTTGGTCAGTAGCAGACATCAAGTATTTTCAAACCCCCTGTATGTTATCTGGAACCATCTCCACATTACATGTTGACTTATTTGAGAAATATAAGTGCTAGAGAGAGGCATTGTCATGGAGTGAAAGAAACCTAGTCTGGGAGTCCAAAGATACCACCTCTAGCTCTGCTACTGCCACCTGAGTAAGCCTGGAAAATCACTAAAAACTACCTAAGCCTGTATTTTGCTACCTCTAATTTAGAGATAACACTTTCACTATCTCACAAAGTTACTGTAAAATTCATATACATTCATTTTAGCTAGTATTTGTTCTCCTGTGCCTATCATAAGGTCTGGCACTCATGACAGCATATATGACATTTAGTGTAAAATTTTAAATATTTTATGACATCATAGTAGGTTTGCTGTTTTTGTTAGTTTTTAATTATAACATCTAGGGATCTGGCAGTCCCTTTAATTTTTTCTGGCCAATAAAGGATGTTGATATTTGCAAATCTAAGTTTCTCATGTTGTTCCAGTAGGACATAGGAAGATTGAAAGTAAAAATATGGAAAAAACACCAGACAAATATAAACAAAAATAAAGCTGATCTAACTATGTTAATATAAAGAAAGCTTATTTTAAGGCAGAAAAATATGGCTAGAAATTAAATATTACCATAAATTGTCAAAAGGTTTAATTAAATAGAATATATAATAATGCTAAATTCATTAACACAGAAAACGAAGCATCACAGATACAAAGGGAAGTGGATAAATCAATTTATAAATAAGTTTGATATTTTCTTTGAAATTAAACCTATTTCTCTTGGTAAATGAAGTAGACAAAATATTTGGTAAGCATATATATTTGAAAATGTCTTCCTAAATGAGTATATAGAAGCATATACTGAATACTTCGAAAATAAAGAGTATTTCTCAAGGCCATATGGAACATTTATAAAAACTGAATAAATATTAGGAGATAAACAGAGTGAAAAATAATTTCAAAGATGCAATATTGTTGATTACATTGTTTCACAACAGTAAAGATGTAAATTGATAGCAAAATGATAATGACTTTTTATATATTTTGAAAAATAAAGTGCCACAAAAGTCCCAAGATTAAGAAAAATTATAAAAGAAATTTAAATTTATTTAAATTTATAAAGTAATTTAAAATATATAAGCATGTCAGCATTGCATTGAATATCTGTTCTGTGTCAGGCAGTGTTCTAGTACAGGTGAACAAAAGGGGTAATTTTCCTGCTTTCTTGGAAGTTTACTTGTTGGTACAGAAGAACAGACAATAAAGAAGATGCCGGGGCGGGGGGTAGGGGGGTGGGTAAGTGTTAAGGAAAAAAATTAAGTATGGTAGGTGGTGACGGAGTACTGGAAAAGATGGGGGAAGAAAACATTCAGCTTTAAATTGAGTGGTTAGAGAAAATGTGGCTGAGAATGTGACACTGAAGTCAAGTCTTAAAGGAGATGAAAGAGCAAGCCAGGCAGAAGTATGTGAGGAAAAAGTGATATCTGATACACGTGTGTATGTTCAGGCACCTTTTTACTTCTAATTTAAATCAAATTTTCCTAGAAGCAGGATAAAGCTGCGATGAAAGAGGTTAATTCCTACAATATGTCATATCCATTTAAACTGAAAATGTCTTAAAGTCATAAATAGTTCACCTTTCTTCTCTTTTAGCATTCTGTGCGTGATTCAGCTTATTAAAATGGAAATTTTTATGCACTTCCTATGATGCCATTTTATCATTTCACATTTCTAAAATAGAATATGCCATTTACTTTACATTTGAGTTAATATTGACTGGGAATGTAAAGCAGCAATTGTCTGGCTAGCTGCCAAAGCAAAAGCATAGTTAGAAAAGTAATAATTCAGGAATGTACTCATTGTTAAAGGGCATAACAATTTCTTATTAGTCCAATTATCTTCTTCTTAATACACATTGTAAAGAACAAGTGAACTGCCTCTTTTGTATTTCATGAATGCAGAGTGTACAATTTCTCAACTCAGACGTTTCTGTCCGTGGGGGAAAAAAAGCCAAATACAAAAAACACATTTCACCAAGATCAGCTACTTTGACCCTGAATGTACTAGATTTTTAGCATTCAAGATAGAATTTTAATCTTCAATAGTGCCTATTTACGGAGAAGGCAATGGCAACCCACTCCAGTACTCTTGCCTGGAAAATCCCATGGACAGAGGGGCCTGGTGGGCTGCAGTCCATGGGGTTGCTATGAGTCAGACACGACTGAGCAACTTCACTTTCACTTTTCAGTTTCATGCACTGGAGAAGGAAATGGCAACCCACTCCAGTGTTCTTGCCTGGAGAATCCCAGGGACGGGGGAGCCTGGTGGGCTGCTGTCTATGGGGTTGCACAGAGTCAGACACAACTGAAGCGACTTAGCAGCAGCAGTGCCTATTTAAATATTATGGTGAAATTTAAGGTTATAAATAAAATCTAACAATGCTGGTGGTGTAAGAGAAAATTATGTAGGGTTGTTTTCTCTGTATGTTACAATGTAGCTTTCTAAAATAAGGGATCTGCCAATGTAGAATTATTGCTACTTGAAAACAAATTAATATAGATTTTCACCTCAGAGAACTGAATCCTTACCATTAATTAGTGTTGTTATCTTAGGCAAATTACTGACTTCTCTTAAAGTTTGTTTCCCCCTTGGTAATACTGGCATAATAGTACCTACTATTCAAAGATAAATGTGAGGATTAAACATGAAAAATATACAGAATACTTAGCATATTGTAACATAGTCAATAAATGTTAGTGTAACATGTTTTTTAAATGAACTGGGCTTAATGAAGTGCAAATAGAAAAAACATCTTTATTACTTGGGGTTTTTCAGAGAAACAGAACCACTGGGAGGTGTGTGTGTGTGTGTGTGTGTGTGTGTGTGTGTGTGTGTGTGTGTGTAATTGGCTTATGAAGTTTTGGAGTCTGAGAATTCCCAAGATCTATAGTTGGCAACCGGAAGATCCTGGAGAGGTGATGATGTACTGTTAGTCTGAGTCCAAAGGTCTGAGAAGCAAGAAAGGGAGTCATTTAAGTTTCAGTTCAGCTAAGAATAACACTTTGATTTAGGCTTGACTTTTCTGATACCTCTAAATAAACAAAATCCATGAGGTTTATATAAAATACTCAAATGCAGGAAGGAGACATCACAGGAGGCACGAGGGCAATATGGGTAAAGGGGGTTATGACATTTAATTTTACATGTTAATTTGACTGGACCATGGGATACCCAGATAGTTGGTTAAACATTATCCTGGTGTTTCTGTGAATATCTTTGTGAATGAGATGATATTTGAATTGGGTAGACTGAATAAAGCAGATTGTCATTCCTAATGTAGGGATGCCAAATCAGTTGAAGGGCTGAATGGAACAAAAAACGCTTTAGTGAAAAGAGAACCTGGGCCTCTTTCACATTGTCATGCTCCTGGTGGCTGTAATATCCAACTCCTTTGGGTTAGACGAGGGAATTGGAGAGAAAGGGTGACATGATTTTATTTTTCCTAATTGATACGGCTTATTGCTCTCTCATGATTCTTGAATGGCCTCTATCTTGGTAGGCATCCAAGAAACCATAATGGCAAATATTATTGATACATTTAAATACATTAAAAATAAGTGATATGGATAACTCCCCAAAGAGCATGGACTTTATTTAAATAGCAAATGCCAAAGTAAATAAAGATATTTTTTCATAATGCAGAAGAAATTTAATCTTTAACATTTAAAGCTTTTTAATATATGGACATATATGCATTTACATACACATATATGTATATATAGGTGTGTGTGTATATAGGTATATGTGTGTTTGGTATTGTGTGTATGTATGCTCAGTGTATATATTTTTGCTGGCTTTTTCTGCTGGGAAAGCTGAGAAGCAATGACATCCCAGGAAAGATAGGCACAACTAGCACACAGGAATTGGGTATCCCTATTGTAAATATTGGAGGAGGGCATGGCAACCCACTCCAGTGTTCTTGCCTGGAGAATCCCCATGTACAGAGAGGAGGCTGGAGGGCTGTAGTCCATGGGGTTGCAGAGAGTCGGACATGACTGAAGTGACAGCAGCAGCAGCATTGTAAATACTATTTTCCAATAAAAGGGACCAAGACTTCTTAGATCTTGAATCCAGGGCTAACAGAAAAAAATACTTTATGAAAAAATACTTTACGAAACTGGAACATCTTGTGGGACCAGGAAGTAAGGAAACCCTTAGAACATGATAGGAGCATGTAAAAAGAGTATAGAAGCTGATTTGAACATGTGCCTGATGACCAAATTTGGAACAATTTAAGATAAAATGCAAAACAGAAATGATGAGTTATATCCCATCAAATAAATAAATACCCATGAGTCCATACTGATATAAATAATGGAATATATGAACAAATGAGAAGGGGCTGATGCTTCTTCACAGTGTGATTCCAGTAAATATAGAAATGGTGAGGGAACTTGAAAAATCACCACTTATCAAACAGCACAGCAGTTTGATTTTTTAGTGTTATAAGTTACATACGGTTATTTATGGTTACATAAAATGCTGACACTGGGGAAAGCTGGGTAAAGAGTATAAAGGAATTCTGAGTACAAAGAAAATTTTATTTTTGTAACATTTTTGAAAAGTTAATTCAAAATTGTTTCCCTGGTGGCTCAGGTGGTAAAGAATCTGCCTGCAATTTGGGAGACCCAAGTTCAGTCCCTGGGTCAGGAAGATCCCGTAGAGAAGGAAATGGCAAGCCACTCCTGTTTTCTTGTCTGGAGAATTTCATGGGCAGAGGAGCCTAGCATGCTATAGTCCATGGAGTTGCAAAGAACTGGACACGACTGAGTGACTAACACTTTCACTTTAATTCAAAACTGAAGGAAGGATATGCAGCTGAGGGGAAAAAAAGATATATGCAGGGGGAGAAAGAATCAAAGAAACCACTGTAGGGCAGAGCTGAATTTTGAAGGCTTGAGTGGGAGTTAATTTTGGACATGCTGAGTTTTGATTCAGTAGATTCCTAAAGTGGAAAAGACTTGACAGCAGTTGCATATAAGCTGTTAGGATTAGAGACACATTTAAGAGTCTTTGACTACCAGGAGATAATAGAAGCCAAAAAGTCAGACAAAATCAGCCAGGAAGATTGCATGCAAGTAGAAGCAAGGAAAACAGAGTCTTAGGGAATACAGACTGAGAAGAAATAGCAAGAAAAACAGTTTAAAAACCAAGAGAAGTTGTATCAAGAGCAGAGAATTTAAAGGAGGAGGAAGTTGTCTGCTTGCCAAGTGGTTCAGTGTAAGAAGAGGAGGAAAAGGAAGATGGAGGAAGAGGATAGAGGCATGCTCTTCAATATACCATGGCTAAATATTTCAATTTCAAGAATAAGAACAAAAAACTAAACATGCAACTAGTATATGATCTGGCAGTCATGTTCCTGGGCTTCTATCCCAGAGAAATGAAACCTTATATTCACAGAAATTTTCTACACAAATATACAGGGCAGCTTTATTTGCAAGAGCCCCAAATTAGAAATAACTCATATGACCTTGAGTGGAATAAATGCATAAATAAATTATGGCTTATCCCTACCATAGGATACTTACTCAGTGAAAAACAGATATGTTGTTGATAGGTGCAACAACCTGGATGAGCCTCCAGAGATGTATGCTGAGTGAAAAAAGCAAATCCCAATAGGTTACATGCTGCAATATTTCATTTACATATTCTTGAAATGACAAAATTATATAAATTGAGATTAGTGGTTTCCAGGAGGTATGGAAGTAGAGGGACAGGAAGAAATTGGGTGTGCCAACAAAAGGGCAATTATAAGGAATCCTAGTGGTGATAGACCTATTTTTGTATTCTGCCTGTATCAATGTCCGTATACCATAATATTGCTCTGTAGTTCTGCAGTATGTTACTGTTAAGGAAAACTGGATACAAGTTCAGATCTCTCTTATTTTTTATAGCTGCCTAATAATGTACAGTCATCTCAAAATAAAAAGTTTAATTAAAAGAGGAAAAAAAAGAATAAAATGTTACAAGCATCCACACAGAAACACTTTTTTAAAAAAAAACATTTAAGGTAAGGAATTTGTATCTTTGAAATATACAGTGAAAGCTAAGATACTGGGTAATTATCTATAGATTATTGAGAGCAAAGGATTGTCTTTCAAGAAAACTGTATCCAGCTGAGATACAATTTATCTGTCAAATAAAAGAGAAACATTTTGAGCATGAAAGAATTCAGAAGGTCTACCAGCCAAATTATTTATGTGAGAAAATGTTGAAGAAAACCTCGTAAACATTAAAAAGTAAACACAGATCTTATGGGAAGACAGATTCAAAGTATGTGAAATAGTATTAATGTTTTTTTTTTGCATTCAATTCTAAATGGATTGTAAAGTTAATAGAATTCTATAATACATGTGTTAATTATATGTGAAATTGAAAAATAGATGCAAGAAACAGAATAATAATAGTATACAGCCAAAACTTCCATACTGTCTCTAGAAAGCACAAGCTTCGAGTAAGGATGAGGATAAAGTGAAATCAGAACTTTCGCTGTGAAGGAAGAGAGCAGAGGTACGGGAAGAATAAAACATCAAGTGTCTCATTTCTCATATAATTACATACTTTTTATATAGTTACAAATTTTTTAAAAATTGAATGCCAGAGATGGGAAAATAATTATCAGTGGGACAGAAAATCTTTGTATTAGTAAGAAAGAAAGGGACTTCCCTGGTGGTCCAGTGGTACAGAATCTGCCTTCCAATGTAGGGGATGCAGGTTTGATTCCTCATCAGGGAATCAAGATTCCACATGCTACAGGGCAGGCAACAAGCCTGCACACCGTAACTACTGAGCCTGTGCACTCTAGAGCAAGTGTGCTACACCTAGAGAACCCCACACACGGATCAACTAGAGAGAAAATCCATGCACTGTAATGAAGACCCAGCACAAACAAAATAAATACTTCTTTAAAAAAAAAAGGAAAATAAAATTAAGATTTTCCCAACTTGGCAAAAATAAAAATGAAGGAGATGCTTAGAATTTGATAGCTTTATTTAATCCATTTAAAAATAAAACTAAAAATATAGGTGTAGAAGCCAATAGTATTTGCTTCCCCTGAACAGCAAAAAAGCATTTTGAAGAACAGGGTACTTCTTTGAAATGATCAAAGTTAGATTTTTGTTTGCCCAAGATCTTTGATGCTCTCAGTGAAGGCATATTTCTTATATTCCTCTCTCCTGTCTACTTTCTCATTCACCAAAACCATGTTATTTCCCATTCTAAGGAAATAAATATTTCCCATGGCTCAAATGTATCAAAAATAGTTATTTTACTCATTTTCTGCTGCATGATTACTTAGGATTAGACTTTTCCTGTTTTCAAATATAGACATCCTTTTTTTTGTAATTTTTAATTTTTATTTTTTTTACTTTATTTTTCTTTACAATACTGTATTGGTTTTGCCATACATTGACATGAATCCACCACGGGTATACATGCGATCCTTTTTTGTATATCATTGCTTTGATTATTTCCCAAATACTGTCTCATTTAAATCGCTGGAGGTTGATCCTGTCCTTGCTCACTCAATTTGTGCCATTCTGGTAGCCTGTTAATGGGTGTAAGACTCTGTGGAGAGACTCTTCAGAAATGTGAGCTTGAAAGAAGTTTAAGATCTTTGTGATTCTGCTTATTCTTTGAGAAGTTTTTATTAAAAATTTAAAAATGCACATTTGGAAACATGTCTTTGTAGAATATAAACAAATAAATGTAAAGACATATCTCAAACTAGTTATGAGCCTATTTCCCTCATAAATTCGATGCTAACTATCATGCTCATATGAATTTTGCCTAAGAGAAAAATTTTGCTTTTCTTCCTCAAATTTGAGTATCCAGAACATCTCCATAATTTCAGCATGTCGTTTTCACTTCACACTTCAAAGCAGATATTTTCCCCTACGGAGCTAAAGGGAACTTAACAGTCAGTTACTTCAGTCACCTTGTCATTCTTCAGCTAGGACTGCTTTGCTTCACACTCGCCTATAATAAGGCCACAGATTGGGCATTTCAGCTCACTATTTCTCATATCAAGAAATCTTTCCATAAAATTAAGAGCTCCATGAGAGAAGATATAATAGCATATTTCATTCAAGCTTCCATAAATTCACAGTGCTAGGCACAGTGCTTGGCAACAGATAACAGTCAACAAATATTAATTGAATGATTGAAGAAGTTAATAAATGAATAAAGTAATCTTTATTTAATGTTTCCAATCAGAAAGCAGTAGGAGTGAGAAGAAAAAAGAGCAATCATTTATAAAACTTTTTTCTTACGATTCTGAAGTCAGTAGTATTCTTGATTTACCTTTTCAGTTTACTTTTTTGGGGGTGGTGTGGGGAGGATAAACTCATGATTTCAACTGCAGCCTTGAAAACTAATGTAAAACCTAAAAGTAATACCACTTTGACAGGAGAAATGGCAAAAAAAAAAAAAAAAAAATTGAAAAGGCTATCATACCGTTTGATATTTTCTTATTTTACTTCCTAAAATAGCAACCTTATTTTTCTAGGAAGAGATCATATCTGTTTATTTTGATGTAGTAAATTGCCTTTAAATATGAATCCCACTATATCTTTCCTTGAGGAATGATAGAGTGATGCCTTGTTGAAGAGGGATTCCTCTGTGTACCCAATTAATTATTTCAGTAAAATTTCTTCACAAACAGCATCACTCATACTGACTGCCTATGAAGCCATTAAATCCTGGCTCTAGGTAACTTTTGGACACTATGCAGAAGTGTCATACCAATCTTCTCACTGGGCTTGAAACAGTCCTTAGAAAACCATATAAACTTCAGTGTATTTTCCAAGGACTTGCTTGGATTTGATTAATGAAGAGCACAGAATTGAGATATAGTATTTGGCATTGAAAGAACATTTAAAGTGAAAAATTCAAAGCTGAGGTGCCACAAAATGGGTACCAGAAAGTCACTTATTGAATAGAAAACGTAAAGGATTTTTTTCTCACTTATGCTAAGTTGACAAACAAATCTGTAGAGAACATACACAGGAGAGTGGAGTTCTCCGTTTTTGAGCTTATTAATTGTGTTCAGCAGTGATTGGTGATAAGGTCTTCGCTCCACCGAAATATTGCAGTGTTGCTATTTTCTCTCATATACACAGTTCTTGGGCATTTATTTTGTTTTAACCAAACCAAGAAGATAATGTTATTTTTGTTTTCTCTAATAAAAATCTCAAGTCTAATATTGTAGTTATTCCATAAGTAATATGGATATCCTTTCCCAAGGATTAGGACAATGAGAGAAGCCTGACTGGTGAAGGCAAATAATTTTGTTGTTTATATGGACATTTAGTCAATACTTGGTAATAAACAGCACCCCCACAACCCAGACAACACAATAGCTTGGTGTGGAATCAGTGCAGTTGCCCACCTCGTTGGTAACCTCCATGATCTGCCAGAGAAAGAGAATAAACTCATTCCATTGTGAAACAATGTTGTAAAAGTAACAGGTACTTAACATGTATTTTTATAATATTTTAGTTGCTTACTCAGTGGTTTGAGTACAAAATTTGACTCTTAAAAACCTCAGCTATAATCTCAACAAATTATCCTGCTAAGTGATCAGATACACCTCTAAAATGCCATCAATTGAAAAATGCTCCAACCCACATGCTTGCCAGATGTGCCCAGACAATATAATCCCCAAAGGGCTATGTTCGAACTTGTCCCAGAATACGAGCACAGCAGGCTTACCCCTAAAATGTGGAAATGCTACAAAAGCATGGTGAACTTAGTAACAGGGAATGACATGGAAGTAGAAAATGGTGTAAGAATGGTGGGTTATGACTTAACTAGTTGTAAAATTTGATAGCAATAAAGTATGGTATTTTAGGAACAAGGAGACAGAGCCATAGCAGATGCCGCCAGTTTTGGTACAGGCACGAGGAAGTATTGATAAATACATAGAAACGTATTAAATACATAGAAAGAGAGGAACTTCCCTGCTGTTCCAGCTGTTGACTTCACCCTTTCACTGCAGTGGGGCATGGGTTTGATCCCTAGTCAGGGAGCTAAGATCCTGCATGCCAAATATGTGAATGAATGAATGAAGTAGAAATTGAGTCTTCAGACCTATAACACTCCTAAGTGTACAATTATACAGATTCAAGTCTCATAAAGTGATACCTTTGAACTGTGGTGTTGGAGAAAGACTCTTGAGAGTCCCTTGGACTGCAAGAAGATCAAACCAGTCAATCCTAAAGGAAGTCAGTCCTGAATATTCATTGGTAGGACTGATGCTGAAGCTGAAACTCCAATACTTTGGCCACCTGATGCAGAAAACGGACTCATTGGAAAAGACCCTGATTCTGGGAAGGATTGAAGATGGCAGGAGAAGGGGACGACAGAGGATGAGATGGTTGGATGGCATCACCAACTCAGTGGACATGAGTTTGAGCAAGCTCTTGGAGTTGGTGATGGACAGGGAGGCCTGGCATGCTGTGATTCATGGGGTCACAAAGAGTCGGACACAACTGAGCGACTGAAATGAACTGAAGTATCATAAAGAGATAAAGCTTTATAAACTTGTCCTGGATCATCAAAAGCAGAAGTTGGTTCAAAGTGTTTCATAGTGACATTTTCAAAATATAATTCACAGGGGATTACCACTGAATAGACACATCTTATGGTAGATGAACTCACAATAATGCAAGACAATGAAAAATACTGAGGAAGGATCAACAGATTCAAGAGGAGAAAAATTAGCATCCCCAAAATTGAAAATAATAGGAAATTCTGGAAGAGGCTATGATAGAAATATATTTCACATGTTTAAAGAAATAAACTGAAAGTATAAATTCTTAATAAAATAGAACAAGTAGTTTTATAAAAATAAGCAAATGGAACTTTTTGATTTTTAAAATGTACTGAAATGAAAAGCTTGATAGATTAAGACAGCAACAAACCAGACACACCTAAAGAGACACTAGAGAAGTAGAAGATAGATACAAGGAAATACACAGAGAAAGCAACGTAATTAAGAGACATGAAAGACAAAATGAGTAGTTTAACATAAACAAACATACCTACCTTGTTTTGGGAGAAAATGTTGACTATGTGAGATAAAATTAAAGAGGTAACATTTAGTAATTACCATTCCATGAAATTTATATACTAAAATTTCTTCCATATGTGCACAGAAAAAAATATAAGATATAAAAGGATGCTCATTGAATCTCTTAGAAAAAAATTAAAAATATAAGCATTTATAAACTGGGAAATACATAAAACTTAGAGTACATAATGAGTACATTATGATAATCCAAATTTATTTGAATTATATATATATGTGCATTCAGTTCAGTTCAGTCGCTCAGTCATGTCCGACTCTTTGTGACCCCATGAACCACAGCATGCCAGGCCTCCCTGTCCATCACCAACTCCTGGAGTTTACCCAGACTCAGGTCCATTGAGTCAATGATGCCATCTAACCATCTCATCCTCTGTTGTCCCCTTCTGCCTTCAATTTTTTCCAACATCAGTGTCTTGTCAAATGAGTCAGCTCTTCGCATCAGGTGGCCAAAATATTGGAGTTTTGGCTTCAACATCAGTCCTTCCAATGAATATTCAGGACTGATTTCCTTTAGGCTGGACTGGCTGGATCTCCTTGCAGTCCAGGGGACTCTCAAGGGTCTCCTCCAACACCACAGTTCAAAAGCATCAGTTCTTCTGCGCTCAGCTTTCCTTATAAGCCATCTCTCACATCCATGTGTGACTACTGGAAAAACCATAGCATTGACTAGATGGACCTCTGTTGACAAAGTAATGTTTTTTAATATGCTGTCTAGGTTAGTCATAACTTTTCTTCCAAGGAGTAAGTGTCTTTTAATTTCATGGCTGCAGTCACCATCTGAAGTGATTTTGGAGCCCCCCCAAAATAAAGTCAGCCACTGTTTCCACTGTTTCCCCATCTATTTGCCATGAAGTGATGGGACCAGAAGCCGTGATCTTAGTTTTCTGAATGTTGAGCTTTAAGCCGAGTTTTTCACTGTCCTCTTTCACTTTCATCAAGAGGCTCTTTAATTCTTCTTCACTTTCTGCCATAAGGGTAGTGTCATCTGCATATCTGAGGTTATTGATATTTCTCCCAGCAATCTTGATTCCAGCTTGGGCTTCATCCACCCCATTTCTCATGATGTACTCTATATTGTATCAAAATAGACAATCTGTACACTTCACAGATGAGTTTTTTTTTTTTTAATTTTTTTTTTTAGTTTTTTTTTTATTTTAGTTTTTTTATTTTTAAAATTTTAAAATCTTTAATTCTTACATGCATTCCCAAACATGGACCCCCCCTCCCACCTCCCTCCCCATAACATCTTTCTGGGTCATCCCCATGCACCAGCCCCAAGCATGCTGCATCCTGCGTCAGACATAGACTGGCGATTCAATTCACATGATAGTATACATGTTAGAATGTCATTCTCCCAAATCATCCCACCCTCTCCCTCTCCCTCTGAGTCCAAAAGTCCGTTATACAAATCTGTGTCTCTTTCCCTGTCTTGCATACAGGGTCATCATTGCCATCTTCCTAAATTCCATATATATGTGTTAGTATACTGTATTGGTGTTTTTCTTTCTGGCTTACTTCACTCTGTATAATCGGCTCCAGTTTCATCCATCTCATCAGAACTGATTCAAATGAATTCTTTTTAACAGCTGAGTAATACTCCATTGTGTATATGTACCACAGCTTTCTTATCCATTCATCTGCTGATGGACATCTAGGTTGTTTCCATGTCCTGGATATTATAAACAGTGCTGCGATGAACATTGGGGTACATGTGTCTCTTTCAATTCTGGTTTCCTCCACAGATGAGTTTTAAAAAATGAATCACGAAAGGGTCACTAAAAATTTGATAGTAACAATGTAATTGTAAAAAGCACAAAAAGTATTTTCTGATTATAAACATAAAATCACAGGAGGAAAATAATCCAGGATACTCATTATACATCAGGGAAGAAGGCATAGAAAAAGGAACAGTCAGATTTCAAACTGTATTGTTATTTTATAAACAGACTTGAAGCAAATAAAAGCAGAATGTTAACTTTAGCAAAAAGGAAAATTGAGAGAGAATTCTATGAGGCCTTATCCCCTATTGTCTTAAAAATGAAGCCTGCAAAAAAGTCTACAATAAATTCTAAATGTCAAATACAGTGATTACTGGGCAGCCATCTTTTTGACCTCTCAGCAGCAGTTGGCACATTTTACCATTTGCTACTTCTTGAAACTCTTGATTGTGAGTGTTTTATGTTGCAGTCAACTTTGAAGTGACTTTCTTTCTGACCAATATATTGGGAAACTCCAGGGAATAGGGCTGTCTGCTCTTCTTTATTTATAATTCCAGGGTGATCTATTTACTATTGTGCCTTTAAATGCTATATTCCCAGATGTACCTTCTAGTCTTGATCACTCCACAACTCCTTATTCATGTGATTCAATAGTTTACTCTATGTGGCAAATTTTGTATATCTACGCCCATACTCCAGATGGCATGCAGAATAATGTAGTGTCATATCAATGTGGAAATCTCTATTGTTGTACTGTGATGTTAAAATAAAATCTTAATTCCTTGCTATTGTTTCTTGGGCTTCAAATGACTTGGCCTCTAGCTACTTCTCCAAACAGCTACACAGCTGTCACAAATGCTCTTAAGATTTTTGTTAAGAGTAGTTTGTTCTGCTTAGACTTCTCCAAAGGTATTTTTAGTTTAAGCTTTTGCTTAAATGTCATCTCTTCGAAGATGCAGTCTCTAATTACTATGTATGATTCTTTGTAGTCTGCACTCTTATCTTGCTTTATATTTTCTTCATTATCACTTTTAACCCAACATTTTATAAGTAATTTACTTGTACACTTTTGTATGTTTCCACTGTGAGTATGTAAGTTCTTCAAGTTCAGAGATTTTTGTCCATCTTGCTCATAGCCATGTAACAGTATCCTGAGCAATCTCACACAAAGTTCATACTCAATAAATATTTACTGATTGGTGAATCAGTTGTTTCTCTATGGCTATTTTTCACTATGTTTTAACTTCCATTAGGAAAGAAAATAGCTGTCTTAAATAGAAGTAAGATTTGCTAGCACTTTTTTTTTTATCAAAAATTGTTTTCCATGGTCATTTATTGAATATGTTAGAAAGGTAACATCATTATACTCTCAATTCACCAATTTCAGCAAACTGTTGCATGAAAATGGGGAGGACATTGTACAGAACAGATGACAGTAATCTTCTTGTGAAAGACTGAGCAAACAACATTCACTCTCCAAAGCAGCTGGATTATAATTTAATAAAAACCTGACAAATGAATCAAATATTACCTTCGTATATAAGACTTAGTTTAACTTTAAATGGGAAATACCATAGAAAGGGATGAAGAGTTTTTTTTTTTAAGTTATCAATCACCCATGGTGTATGAGTAGCAAGTATTAAAAACAAGCTATATATATAAGTATTTACTTTAATAATCCAGAAAAATAACCAAAAAAGGAGAGGTAGAGTCCAAACAGTCTGATACTCTGGCTAGTAGCAAATTTGTATCTGTGAATGTCTAAAGAATGGTGACATTCAGAGTCAGCCTTAGGAACAATTTAAATGGAACCATGAGAATTCCAAACCTTGATCCTCCACCCTTATTCTTAAAAACTTCTTGTGACATGCTGGGTATGCAATTAGATAGACATGAGAACATGCTTTTAATACACTAATTAGTTTAAAGCTAAAGGGACCTGTTGGAAATAATCTGTTAGAAGGAATGATTTAGCCAAAGGACAAATAAAAACAGATCCTTCAGAGTTTTAATTGCTGACAATAAGTATAAGATGAGAAAAGAGCAGTAGTGAATACACATATGGCTAATTGATGGCCAATTCTCATATGCTAATCCTTGAGTCCCTTCTCTTGCAAAGTTGAAAAGGAGCCAGGAACCTAAAGGATAAAGGGGGCATTGCTGATTGCAGTGTGTGCAAAAGCAGTAACCAAAACGATGCCATTTTCCTGGGCAAAACAAGTGTGAGTCATAATATGAGTTCTTAAAATCCTGTGTGGCTGAGGATACTGAGCACCTAGTCTGAACTATTGCAATAAGGCTGTTATTTTCTAAAGCTATCAGTCTCGGTCTAGAACTCTGAAGGTGAAAAGCATGCTGCATTCAGAATTTTAGCAACCTCCTCCCTCTGGAGACCAAGCATGGTTAATTTTTTTGTTCCTCTATTAAGGGAAAGATGCCGTAATTACAGAGGGAAAGGACTGCATGCCTGCTTGGATATAGATCTGTGTTTTTGGACTTGGAGGTCCAATCAGTCAATTTCTGGCAGAGAAGCTAAAAGAGACTGCAGCTGAGAATTCTTAGTTTAAAACTAGTGGTAATTGTCACCAATTATAACATGCAGTTGCTAGTTATATTCATAAACAATGGTCCCACTTTTGGAGCATAACCAATAATGTCTTGTAGCTTTCCTTTAGAAAACTTCATTGTTAACCTTTAATACTATTTTGAAAGTTGCTAGGTTGCCACCTGACTGTATTTTGTTCATCTTATTAGTTACCTTAAAACAGATGATACATAGTAACATAAAGAAGGCTTTGTGTTATTATATTTCCTTTGTGCATCGCTTAGTGCTTGATTTTCTTCATACTGTTATTGTAGAACAATGTTACTGTGCTTGAACAGTATTGAGCATTATTACTAGGAATCATTTCTTCTAGCCAATCCTGGCTGATGAATTTTTCTCTGTAAGTCATTTTAACTTAAAAGATTCCAAATATTTTGTTCAGAATATATTGTGAATATTTTTCAAAGAGTTTAACAGAAGTGAAAATTTCAGGTAAAGAAATATATCTATTTTTTAATTAATTCTGATTAACAAAATAAGAAGTGTGTGTTCAATCAGTCAGGAGTCAACTAAAGCGAAGTTCTTGGAGGTAGGAGTGTTGCTATCATTTCACTGACTGTGTGAGGATTTGGTTAATCCCTGTAGGACTGCAGTGGATGCTATTCCATTGTGATTAACTCCAGTGCGGCTATTGAAACTCTGAACTTTAAGAGTGCTACTTGACCTCCTGGCATTTCATCAAAGGCTGAAAATTGAATAAAACAAATACTTTCTTAGAAAAACTATGTTACATCTTAACTTCCCCAAAATGAATGCTTAAAATACAAACAAATGAAGAAACCCAATATTCTAAAAAAAAGTGACTTAGAATAATCTGAGCACCAGCTCATTTAATTCTTAAAGCAAATCGCTGAGAAGGGTGATTATTATCACTGTTTTACAAATGAAGAAATAAATGCATAGAATTTAAGTGATTTTCCTGAGGTCACATAGGTGATGAGTGGCAAGGGTGTGATTAAAACCTGGATCTAGTTTGATCTTGGTGCCAAACAATCAGTGACTGCATCAGAGAAGCAGAGCAATACGTGAAGCTCTAGAGTCTCATTGCCTGGAGCCAAACCCCAGCTTCACAACTCGCTACCTGTGTAACTTGAGGCAGTTCATTTATTTTCCTACCTCTAGGGAGCCTTCAGATGCAAAATAGAGAGGATAATGATATAGTTTATCTCATTGTGTTGTTCTGAAGCTGTATGAAAAAAGGTATGTAAAGCACTGAGCACCATATCCAGCACATCCTAAGTGATCAAGGAATATTATTTATCCCAATGTGCCCGAAATTCGACATTGTCATAGGGAGGAGGGTTTCCTGGATCTTTCTGAGACAGTATTGGTGATAGGGTAAAGGAAGCTACAGATGGAAAGTTTTTCCTTGAGAATTTAGTTAACATATATTCTAATCAATAATGCAACACATATTTATAGAAAATCTGATATTTTTCAGTTTACTTACAAATGACCTAGTGACACAAAAAAGAAAGAAATTGCATCTGTGTCCAAGTAAATTATGCCAGTTAGGTCGAAAGAGAGGCAAATAATAGAGAAAATTCAAAATAAAAGATATTACTAAAGGAACTCCTGGCTTCTGAAAACACCCAAGAAAGGGCTTCTCATGGAACATACACAATTACACATGACTTCTCAGAAGTTTGCAGGTCATTTTATTTACTGGTGAGGGATCTGAGTTAGAGAAAGAATAGAAATGGCTGAGGGCATATGAAAGAGTCATCGAGAATAGTAAGTGGTAACCTAAAGAATTTCAATTTTATTTTCTAAGTAATAAGTACTCAAGTATTTTAAGCAGGAGATGGACTCAGTTACATGCACACTTAGAAAATACCTCTAAGGATGGAGATTTCATTGAAGATGCGCTGTATTATCTGAATTTTGGCTGCACTTTAAGTTTTCTGCAACAGAAATCATAAAAAAGCAGCAAAGTTCAAAGGTAGGCAGACATGAGATGGCATTGTGGCCCCACCATCATCAGGGATTGGGGATCTTTCTGTTGTCATTTTTTTAGTACACGGCTAACATCCTCAAGCTCACTTGAGGGGACAACTCAAGATTTACTTATATAACATCTACATTCTAGGCATCAAAAATAAAGGGAAAGAGAGAAAATAAAGGATAAGCCAACTGAGTCAGCCCCTTTTAAAGAACTTGCCAAGGATCCTACCTGATAATCACCTTATTGGCTACTCCAAAAGGGAGCAAATTTATTATACACTACTATATTCAACAAGATAGGATCTCATTTACTGTTAAAAGGGGAAATTTCTTGAGTAGTTAACCAAGAGTAACACGGTTACATACTGTTAAAATAATTGAGTTCTAATAAAAGCTAGTACAAAGATTGTATATGTAGAAGTTCAAAGAAAATATATTCTTACATCTACTAACAAAACAGTCTTTCTAAGAAAATAGCTATTTTCCCCATGTCTTCCTTATTCTTCCATATGAACTAAAATTATTTGTCTAATTCTTCTCCCCCTAAAATATCCTGTGGGAGTTCTATTTGAGATTGCATAAAATTTCTTTTCTAAGGAAAGAGTACTTTTATGATGGTAAGTCTTCTTATCTAAGAATATGATAGAGCATCTCTAAAACTTATTTTACAGTTTTTTAATTTGTATTTAGTTAGCTCTGGTGGCTTAATTTGATAACATAACATTTCCTAATGTTTTCCTAATTTTCTTATATTCTAATCCAATCTTGCAAGTTAATTTTTTCATTATGTTATCTAGGAGAATAGAGCTTTATATAAAGAAACAGTGTTAACTTTTTTATATTTACCTTGAATCCATCCAATTTTAAAAATATACTGTTAATTCCAGCAGGGTATTTCTAAAGTCTCTTGGTTTTTCTCAGCATAAAACTATATCATAATAAAAGGAAATCTTTCAGCTCTTTGTTTCCTATATTTTTACTGTTATTTCTTTTTTGTCTTACTATATTCACTTGAACCTACAATACAGTGGTGAAATGTAGTGGGCATATCTATCTGATGATTTCTGCTTTTTTTCAAGTATTCTAGCATTTTAGTATTCAAAGTTTATATTGTTTTCTAATTTTTTAAAAAAAAGAACACTGAATATTCCTTCATGAATATACTTTTTTCTGTTTCTTAGAGATATTCTTATAAGTAGCTGCTAAATTATCCGAAATACCTTAAAGCATTTACTGGGTGGATTTTATTTTCTCATTTGGCTTGTAATTAAATTCATTACTTTGACATATTTCTGATACTTAAGTTCTTCTTGCCTTTCTGTAGTAAATGCTGATAGATTATAGATTATTGTTCTATTCATATATTGATGGACTTTTAACTTGAATTTCTAATCTATTTTCATATGGGATTTTGGGCCTATAGTTATTCTAAAGCTATCTTCACTGCATTTTGTTGTTATTTTACCTTATCAAGAAAACGGGGATTTTCTGTAACTTTCTATGACCTAGATTAGTTTAAATAACTGTTTAGAGTTGTCTGTGTCTTATGGATTAAATTTGAAAGTGGTGAACTGATCTGGTCTCCATGCCATTTTCAGTGATAAATTTTAGTGATCTTTTCCCATCTGTGTTCGTTGAGCAATTCAGAGGTTAACAAGGAATGGAGCCATTGGGCTTTAAGGAACAAGTGGGCTTGGGCAAGTGAAGACCAGAGCTAGGAATGACTTCTTAAACATCTGTCACTACAGAGATACTCGGAATCTTTCAACCCAACTGGGCAAAGGCATGGCCAAGAGTCCTAAAAATGGCTACAATTGTTTGTCAGCTTGGGCAGATATAAGGTCAGATTAAGTCAGACTTAAAGAAACGGTAAAAAGAAAAATGACCATGTTCATTCTTGAATACTTAAGCTCGTGAAGTAATTTATATACCTGCATTCATTATTAGCACTTTCCTAAGTTAGATAACAGACTCACATAACTCCTAACCTTAGTTCTGTCTGCTGAGCCAGAGTTTTTTCCATTTTTTATAAAACAACCACACCACAGACACAATAGCATGCATGCAGCCATATATGCTTTGTCACTAATTCCATGTTATTTTGGAATAAAATTTCTGTTATTAGACCCTGAAGATTCCTAAATCAACAAACTAACATCTCATAATCCCTAAAATATATTGCCAGTGTCATACGTGAGAAATATTTTAAAACTTGGAAATAATAGCCTGTATCTATCTATCCTTTTTTGGTTTCATCTCCTTATTTTAATTCCAATCTCATTTATTTCCTCAGATACTTCTATAATATTTCCTGCTTGTTTACACTGATTATTACAAGATTTGTATGCATAGGCCATAAGAAACAAAGAATGAGGTGACATGGGTCTCCACCGTGAATATAACTAGTTTGCTCCAGTTTGTACCAATTGACAAATTATTTGATTGAAACAGAAAATCAGTTCAGTCAACCTGACTATGCATTCAAAGTGTTGAGTCCGTCTGGAAAGAATAAACCCTTACTTTACCAAAAAGGGAAGAAGTGTCATTCTGTACCCCAGAGCCATATACTTCCTAGAAAAAGCGACAGTGTTTTAAAGGCCCGTCACTACTGTCGCCTTAATGAGATTTGTGGAAATTGACTCACAGTGGCCGTAGGATCTCTCACAGACAGCAGAAGCCAAATTTTCTGATTTTTTTTTTCCAAATCTAAATTCTTTGATGTAGTCATTAATACCAAGTCTTATTTCTATGAAGCATAGTAATCATTTCAATTTAGGAAAGTTTGTACAACAGTCTCAAAATTAACATTCTTAAATACTCATATTGTGCCAAGAATTGTTCATAGCTTTACATTGATTGACTCTGAGCCCTTGCAAGAATTTTATGCAGCATTATGTAATAAGTGTATTATTAGTATTATTATTCATAATTTATAAACACATAACGTACAAGAAGATCATTTAGCAAGTGATTTGAACAAGAAGTCAAACCAACTAGTCTGTTTTGAGTGTGTGTGCTAGGTCACTATGTTATCATGCTTATGTATCCACTAAGAACTGGTCGAATGACTAAAAGACCTACCAGAACTCAGAAGTTTCTGAAACCTTCCTTTGGATTAGCTGCTAATGTGTGCAATGAGGGCTTCCCTAGTGGCTCAGCTCATAAAGAATCCACCTGCAATGAGGTAGACCTGGGTTTGATAACCCTGGAAGTCAAAATCTCTACTAAAACAGTAATAACAGCAGCAACAACCAAACCTCGTTATTATAAATACTTAGTGACTTTGTAGGAAAAGGAGGAAAAAAAAAAAAGATATGCATGCCTAAACTGCTAGACAGTTTGGCATAGTCTTGATTTTTCAAGGCACCTGCTAGAGTTTACATTCTGATGGGAGAGAAAGATAGCGAAGAAGTAGATAGACAGTTTAGTATAATGTAGTGATAAGTGCCAAAAAGGAAAAGTTTGAGATAAAGGGATAGCGAATAGTGAAGGGAAGACTGTGAGAAAGTGACTTGTAAGTAGAAACTCAAATTTTAAGAAGTAAAGCAAAGATTTTTTTAAAAAGCCATTCCAGAGGGACAGAAGAACAAACATAAATCAGTTTTAAAATATAGGAATTTATCTAATACATCTAGTGCAGCTGCTTTGAAGGGCACCTCAGCTGCAAAGAAGTAAGGGAGAACAGTAAGATGATGAAGTCGGAGAGATTGTCAGAGACCAGACAGGTGTGGACTTGTGAGACCTGGTACAAACAAGGGTTTCATCCTTCAGTGCATCGCAGAAGAGTTTCAGTCAGTACCATGATTTGATTAATTTTTACTATGATTGTGATGCCAAGACAGAACCATAGGGGAGAGTAGGATGCAGGGAGCCGTCAAGCCGGTGCAGGCATCCAGGCTGGAGATGAAGTTTTTGTACACAAGTGTTAGCGATAGAGGTGAGAAAAGTGGAAAATAAGAATATATTTTAAGGTGGAGAAAATAGGACTTGCTGATGGATTGAAAGTCTAGTGGGAAAAAAAGATCAAGGATGATTTGTCTGCTTCTTTCAGTCTGTGTGGAGGATACAGGAAGAATAACCTGAAAGAACACTCAAACAGCCTAAATTCAGATTACAGAACTGAAAATACAAGTAACTTGTAACCATCATACTGTCCATTTCCCATGAAGTTTTTGTTTCCAAACAGGTTTTCAACAAGTTTTCCATTGATTTCTCTTCCTTCAATTCAATAATTTCAATATATTCTACTTGCTTGAGAAGTAACCTCTAGGCATTTGAATCTAACAGTAATTTTTCACTAGTCCATCTGATTTCTTCTTGCTAAAGTAATTATTAAAACATTTGCTAAAGTGAACAATCTTAGTAATCTTTAATGCATTTCACCTTTTGTTTTTCTTTAGCTGGGTGCCTCACCTAATCCAATTTTCAGAAGGATATTGTTAAAATTTTTGAGATTTTGATTATATAGATGTTGATCTTTAAAAATAAACTGCTCCAATGGAAGAGAAAAATGCATTGTTTCTAATCATCTAGAATAGTGAAATTCCTAAAGGAAGAGATAAAATAAGGGATGTGATTGTCTTTAATCCTGATCTCAGAACTGGACTTGTGATCCAACTGTAGTGAGAAGGTCATATCATTTAGTACCTGTGACAGTTGAATGAAAGCACGTGCCACCAGGAGCCTGAGGCTGCCCTCAGACCTTTAATGTACTATTTATTCCATGCCAGAGACTTCTAGCTTGTCATGTTTAATCATGCAGCTCAATTGTACTGAGAAGCTAAAAAGCATTTTGGTCTCTTGCATTGGCAGGCAGATTATTTACCACTGAGCCATCTGGACACAGGGTGGGAAGGAGAAGGTGGGACAAATTGAGAACATAGCATTGAAACATACCCATTACCATATGTAAAATTAGATGACCAGTAAAAGTTTGCTGTATGAAACAAGGAGCTCAAATCCGGGACTCTGACGACATAGAGGAATGGCATAGAGTGGGAGGTGGGAGATGGGAGGGAGATTAAAGAGGGAGGGGACATATGTATACCTATGGCTGATTCATATTGATAAATGGCAGAAACCACAATAATGTAAAGCAATTATCCTCCAATTATAATAAAAATGAATTTAAATTAAAAGAGCGTATTGGTTTAAGCATGAAACCCTGTAAAACAATTTCAGTGATAATCTCAAGGCAGAGAGATGCTTCTAATATTAATGCAATCACCTTTTGCATCTATGCCCAACAGTCTCTGCATATTGAGTGGATTTTTACTGCTCATCTCAAGTCAACCAGGGAATTAAGTATCAGATTCTTGTTACTCAAACAAGGAATTCACTTCAGCTATTCCTGAAACCCTTCCTCTCTGCAGGGGAATGGGCTAGATTTCATTTTCTGGGAAGTAAAATCGATTTTTCTAAGTGGCACGGCACTATAGCAACAAACAAGGCTGCTGTAGCTTCACATGGTGCCTCAATACCTCTTTTAGCTTATGAGAACTGCATTTCACAACCAGATGAAAGTTATTTACATTAGACGCCCACCGCCCCAGCTCCACTGTTTAGTCTGGAGTCTGACCAATTCAGCCCTCGTCATCAGCTTCTCAAGCTTACTGACCTCATTGTAAGTCTCAAGTCTTCTAGATGTTTGTCTTACCTGACTTATTTCATAATTTTGGCCAAGATCTGCAAAGAAATTTTATATTTATTAGGTAAGAGTAAGGCTTGCAAACTGAGTGAATTTATCAGAAAAAAAGTGCCTCAATAAGGGCTTTCTTGACGAAGAGAAATAATTTTGTAGGTTTCCATTACTTAGAGACTGTGTAAGAGCAAGATAGGAACTGCAGGAACAAACAAAGGAAAAGATGAAATGAAAAGAGGAGAAACTGTGCCTAACACAAAGGAGAAATATCTCCTGTCAAGTGTTTTGATATTCTGTGTACCTGGAGTGTACTTGAATAGCATTAATTGATAATGATATATTTTATTAAAATAACTCTACAGATATGTACCATTATGCATACATTGTCAATTTAGTTATAAAGTTGCATTGGAATATCTGTTTGAATCCCTTTGTGCCTTATCTTCAAGAGAAGGAATGAAATAAAAATAAATGTATTTGTACTGTTGTCTTTGAATAATTTTAAACTGTGCTAAAATATCAGATAAAAACATCACATAAAAATTCTAAATGAAAAATTTGCTTTATATATTAGAGGAAAAATTATTTTAAAACAATTCAATATATAAGTTTTTAATTGAGCTATAGTCGATTTACAATAGTATATTAGTTTCAGATGTATAGCACAGTGCTTTGGTATATACTCCAAAAAGTTATACTCCATTTAAAAGTTATTACAAGAATATGGCTGTAATTTCCTGTGTCATACAATATATCTTTGTTGCCGTTATATTTTATACATAATCCCATGCACCAATCTTACCCATCCGCCTTTCCCTGTCCTTACTGGTAATAACCACTATAGTTTGCTCACTGTTTATGTGAGTCTGTTTCATTTTTGTCATTTTCACAAGTTGTTTTATGTTTTTAGATTCTACATATATGTCATAGCATAGCATACTTGTCTTTGTAATTATTATTTCACTAAAGATAATACCCTCTAGTTCCATCCATGTTGTTGCAAATAGAAAAACTTTCATTCTTTTTTATGGCTGAGTAGTATTCCTGTGTGTGTGTGTGTGTGTGTGTGTGTGTGTGTGTGTGTGTCTATTAGTTGCTCAGTCATGTCTGACTCTTTGTGACCCCATGGGCTGTAGCCCACCAGGCTCCTCTGTCCATGGAATTCTCCAGGTAAGAATAATGGAGTGGGCAGCCATTCCCTTCTCCAGGGCATCTTCCCAATCCAGGGATCAAACCCAGGTCCCCTGCATTGCAGGCAGATTCTTTACCATCTGTGGAGAAGGGAATGTATACCTACTCCAGTATTCTTACCTGGAGAAGTCCATGAAAGAGGAGTCTGAAGGGCTACGGTCCATGGGGTTGCAAAGAGTCAGACACGACTGATAGACTAACACTTTCACTTTTATTTACCATCTGAATCCCCCAGGAAGCCCATATATATGTATATGTTAACACATACACACTACATCTTATCTGCTAATGAACACATTTCTTTAATATCTTGGCTATTGTAAATAATGATACTATGAACTTGGGGTACATGTATCTTTTTGAATTAGTGTTTTCATATTCCTTGGATATATACACAGGAGTGGAATTGCTAGAGCATATGGTAGCTCTGTTTTTAGTTTTTGGGGAACCTCCATATTATTTTCTTTAGTGGCTATACCAATTTCAAGTTCTACCATCAGTGTGCTAGGGTTCCCTTTTTTCCACTTCCTTGCCATCATTTGTTGTTTATAGACATATTGTTGACAGCCATTTTTACGTGTATGAGATTATACTTCATTGTTTGATTTGTAATTTTCTAATAAGCAACACTGTTGAGCATCTTTTCACGTGCCTGTTAACTTCTTTAGGGGAGAACTCTACCATTCACATATTTCCAAATTATTATAAAATGATTGCTTGGATATTATCTAGGTTTGAAAATTAGTTCATAAATTCAAGACAATTGCTTAGTGATATGAAAGGGGAACATTCTTCACAGATGGTTTATCAGGTGTTATAAGAATGTGGTAATCATGCTAATCATTGACATTCCCACCAACAGTGTACAAGGTTTCCCCTTTCCCCACATCCTTGCCAACGTCTATTATTTGGGTTTGTTTTTTTAAAATGGTAGCCATTCTGGCATATGTGAGGTGATATCTCATTGTAGTTTTAACCCCTGATGATTAACAATGTTGGGCATCTTTTCATGTATCTATAAGCCATCTATATGTCTTCTTTGGAAAAAAACTGTTCAGATTTTCTATGCCCATTTTTTTATTTGGTTGTTTGCTATTTTGATATTAAGTAGTATGAGCTATGTAATTTGCATATCAATCCCTTGTAGATCATATGCAAATATTTTCTCCCACTCTGTAGGTTATTGTTTCATTTTTTTGGTTGCTTCCTTTGCTATGCAAAAGCTTTTAACTTGGTTTAATGGGACAAATTTTTCCTTTTGTTTCTTCTGCCTTAGTAGACAGATACAAAAAACTAGGAGTTTTATGGTTTCTGACCTTACATTTAGGTCTTTAATCCATTTTGAGTTTATTTTTGTGTATAGTGCTAGAGAATGTTCTAATTTCATACTTTTACATGTAGCTGTCCAGTTTTCCAAGCACAACTTATTGAAGAGACTGTCTTTTCTTCATTGCTTATTCTTGCCTCTTTTGTCATAGATTAATTGATCATAGGCACATGGGTATATTTCTTGGCTCTCCATCCTGTCCCATTGACCTGTGTGTGTGCTTTTGTACCAATACCATGCTGTTTTGATTACCGTAGCTTTGTAATATAGTCTAATATTTTGCTTCTTTTTAAATTGATGAATAGGATGTGTTGAATACTAAAGTAATCATTATTTTCAGTCACTTAAAAGTAAGGATCCCTTTTAGAAGAGAGTAAACACATAGGTTGGCATTTTTAGTAAGAGGATTAGTAAGCTTAGCTTGATAAAACCTGGGTAAGCATAAAACTAACGTGAATATAATAACCACTCATTCACATTTTATATTCTCTGGCATAGAATAATATGATTATCTATAAAACGTTTTAAGTTTAGTCTTCAGGGAGAATTGACTTCTAAGTATCAGTAACAAATCAATCCTATGTATTCCCATTCTCTTGGTACCTGGTAATATAGCCCTGGTAGTATGTTTGCTCTACTTTGAGATGCATGATGGAAGACTGTGATCATTCTGGATACCCAGATTTATAGAAGAGTCCTTTCCCTTGACTGCCTTCTCTTTTTCCTACCCTCCCCCCTTACCTCTTTCCTGCCACAGTCTATCACTGTATCCTCATCTTATCTTCCTTAATCTATTCCTCTCTCTCACTTGTATTACTCTGAGAGGAAATACAGCATAGCAGCAATGAGTTCAAATAGAAACATGAATGTGTGCCATCAGAGCATTATGGACAGGGGGATTTTTTTTTTTCTGGATATAGGATTTGAGGTGTGCTATCTTTAAAAAAAAAAAAGGAGAAATAAGTAAGAAATTTCTAGGCAAAAGCAACAATTTTTACATGATAGAGATGAACACAAGAACATGTTATTTGCTGGAACTGGCAAAGACGAATAAGTGTGTGAAGTTTGAGTTTCAATGAATAGGGGGTAGACTTTATATCATAATAATGTATTCAAATTTTTTGATGGTAATAGTGAGCTGATGGAGTTTTTGGGTTTTGTCTTAGATTGGAACTTAAATAATCAGATTTGCCATTGGAAAATATAATTCTGATGGTGGTTTAAAGGTATACAGGAGAGACGTTCTTTAGTGACACCTAGCATAATATATTTGGAGAAGGCAATGGCACCCAACTCCAGTACTCTTGCCTGGAAAATTCCATGGACAGAGGAGCCTGGTGGGCTGCCATCCATGGGGTCACGAAGAGTTGGACATGACTGAGCGACTTCACTTTCACTTTTCACTTTCATGCATTGGAGAAGGAAATGGCAACCCACTCCAGTGTTTCTGCCTGGAGAATCCCAGGGACAGGGGAATCTGGTGGGCTTCCATCTATGGGGTCACACAGAGTCAGACACGACTGAAGCGACTTAGCAGCAGCAGCAGCATGATATATTAATACTTAGTGTACCAATATATATCTGTTCATGGATACTGAATATATGCATGACTGGATACATAGTTCATTAAGGAAGTTATTGACACACTGAAATATGTTCCCTGGTGGCGCAGAGGTTAGAGGGTCTGCCTGCAATGCGGGAGACCCAAGTTCAATCCCTGGGTTGGGAAGATCCCCTGGAGAAGGAAATGGCAACCCACTCCAGTACTCTTGCCTGGAGAATCTCATAGATGGAGGAGCCTGGTAGGCTACAGTCCACAGGGTAACAAAGAGTCGGACACGACTGAGTGACTTCACTTTAGAAGAGAATATTCATATGTTCCCAAATTGTTGTAAAATATTTTCTTCTATACTATTTAGATTTTGAAATTAGCTCATAAATTTAAGACAATAAGTCATATGAAAGGTGGACATTTATCACATACAATCTAGCAAATATTATAAACATGTTGGTAATCATGGAGTATGAATCAAGTCGGAATATTTTCATGGTTCAGTGTCAGTAAGAGAGCATGTTAACCCACAGACACTGATTTGTTTAGAGTCAAGTCAGCTGTGGCCTGCAAGCAACTATTCACAGAGAAATTTGGAGGATTTCTCTATGTTGCCAGCGAACTCTGAGGCTAAAGGTAGCAGTAGCATTAGTAAGGAATTCTCAAAGAAGCCTCCTGGAGTCCTACTGCCCCAGCAGTTTGCTGGGCCACTCCTGCAGTCAAAACCATTATGCATTTTATAATACCTGGAGCTCCAGATAAGAATGTGACCACCAGCCTAGGTGCCACGGCCTCTCCATCAGATGTGGGTGCTGCCTCATGGTGCCACTTTGATAGCCAGTGATGGCTACCATTTTTTAACCAGTAAGTGTCCATCAGCCTCCTTGTTAAGTGTGTGCTTAGCAAACCTATTTTTATTTGAACTTCACATTACTCTGTGAAATATCTATTACTACTCCCATTTTATTGAAGCTTGAAAAGGTTAAATGACTTGATAATTATTTCAGAGCAACAAAGAGATGAAGTAGGAAATAAAAACCTAGCTCTAACCAGTTCCAAGTGCCTTTCTTTTGGAGCACTCTTATGATATGATAGATGTGTAAATAAAATTTTAAATGTCAAATCTTGGGAGTGAAAGATATGCACATCTGGGCAGATAGGGTAAAGCATGAAAGTAGGAGCTATATCTCACCATTCAAAATATGAAATAGTAGTAAAATATTTAACAGTACATTCCTACTTTGCCTATCATTCCCCGCTCACACTAAAAACACTCACATACATTCCAATAAAGCATGTTTCATGTGCAGAAAGAAAGTCAGCCTTCAGGGTTTCACTGCTGATAGGAACACTCGTTTTGTGGGCATAACCGTTACTCTGACAAGTGAAACTACCTGTATGATTACAAAGCAGGAGCTGCAGCAAACATCAGAAGAGATAATCTACATGTTTAGGCTGCAAAAATCCAGACAACACAAATTACTACTTTTAAAGAGAAGGAAATTTTGTTTTTCTTTTAACATAGTGTAGGAAACATTAAAAAGCAGATGCATGGCAGCAAAATAAGTCATGATTTTTAAAATGGTAGCCATATAAGAAAACCCTGTAGCTTATTCCAATACGTAGGAAGACTTCAGGAAAGCATATGGAAATGTATAGGGCTTCTTTAACATTTCCTGCCTTTTAAAAAGTAAAGAAAATGTACCTTTAAAAAACATGATGACAGGCTAATGTTTTATAGATGACAAGTAGGTAAATACTTACTCGAGACAATTTTGATGCTGACAAGTGAGGCTACTATACAGAAACTCAAAAAGCTATTACAGAACTTATTTGTATATCTATAAAGTAAAATGGAAAACTATTTTCCAAGAAAGTCATTTCAATTGACCAGAGCATCAAGTGTTGCAAGTAACCCCACCGTTCTGGATAAACTTAGTGATCAGAAATTAGGAATGTAAAAATCAGCAGTACGAAGATTAATTGATGATAAGTAAATGGTTTTATTGGTATTACTAGAACTAATATCCCGTTAAAATGGCTTGTGATAGTCATACTTGGCTGTTTGCTTTTGTTTCCCAATAATAGTAAACACAATGAAATTTCTTCAGTGATTTATTCAGCTTATCTTTATTAAGTGCTTATCATGTGCCAGGCATTTTTCTGGGTCAGTAATGTGGGTAAATCAGTGAACGTGAAAGAAAACTCATTGACCCCTTGTGGCTTACATTCTAATGAGAAAATATAGAAAAACATTTTTTATCAATAAATACTGTGATAGGTCAAGATAAGTGCCATGGGGTAAACAGGAGAAAGAGTATCAGGAGTGGGTGCCATTTGATATAAGATAGGCAAGGTAAGCTTCTCTGATAAGGTAATATTTGAAGAGAGGCCTGAATTAGGTGAAGAAGCAAGCAAGCTCTGTAGGCATCAGGGGAAAATATGCCAAGGAGAAAGAACAAAAAGCACAAAAGCCCTGATTCCTTAGTGAGTTCCAGAAAGAGCAAGGGAATCAAGTGTTGCTGGAACACTATCAGTAAGGGAGCAATTAAATGAATGAAGCTGAAAAGGCAGTGGGGCCAGATCTCATATATCCTCCTAGGTAATTGCAGAAGCTTTGGCTCTTACTCTGAGTTTAATAGGAAGCCAAAAGAAGTCTGGGCAGAGTGTTGATGGGATCTGAATTATGCTTTAAAAAGGCTTTCTCGCTATTCCTGTGTGGAGAATAAATTATACTGGAGCAGAGAGGCCAGGGAAAATGGCAGTAACCCATATTACAGTTCTCATGTTCTGTGCTCAGGTAAGAGTCAATGAGAGTCAGTGAGAAGTGATTAGATTCTGGATATATCCTAAGGGCAGGGCCACTGAGCTTTGCAGATGTATTCAGTACTAGGGGTGAGTAACAGAAGGTAAGTATGACAATACCATTCTGGCCTGAGAAACTGGTTGAATGAAGTATCTATTTGCTGATACGGAGCAGACCATGTTGTGAAGGCAGGAATATCAGTGTTCAGTGTTGGGGATTTTAAGTTATGTCTTACACATTCAATTAGAGATGTTAACTAGGCGGTTAGATATGTGAATCTGGAGTTCAGCGAAAGTCCAGAATGGAAATATGAATATGGAAATAATCAGGAAAGTGGTGTTTAAAAGCAAGACATTAGATAAGGTCATAAAGGGAGCAAATGTAGACTTTCATCTAAATTTATACATTCTTGTTATTAGAAATTTAGATGATTACATATGAAGTGATACTCTGGATATTTACTCAAAGGTACTAATATTTAATATTGGTTTTGATAATATACTTAGTAAAAGTTACTTTTAATATTCAAACATTTTTATTACTTCTGCATGTCTTAGCTGAATGAATGAATTTTAAGATCCATTATGGTACTGTGATGCCTGATTCTGCATCTTCCCATAATGCTTAGTAAAATACTTGACATGAATTTCAATAAATGTATTAAATTCATAAACTTAAAGCTATGAAAAAAATCAAAGTAAGAACCCAGGTAATTTGTTATAACAGACTTACAGCTTGGTGCTCTTATTAAAATACACATTTAAAAATATGATATCACCTGCATTGTAGGAATTTCTTATTCCTTATAATCCTTTGAAGATTCTTTTTAAAAATAGAGTAATTCAGTTTCGTGATAGAATTCCAGCTGCTCCTGTTGTTGGGACACTGAACTGCTGTTGCTGCTTCGTGTTAGTTGCCTAGTCGTGTCTGACTCTTTGCGACCCCATGGACTGTAGCCTGCCAGGATCCCCTGACCGTGGATTTCTCCAGGCAGGGATACTGGAGTGGGTAGCCATTCCCTTCTCCAGAGGATCTTCCTGACCCAGGAATCAAACCTGGGTCTCCTGCATTGCAGGCGGACTCTTTACCATCTAAGCCACCAGGGAAGCCAAACTTATAATTGAAGTGAACATTTACTGTGTATTTGATTTTCATCTTTTCTAATTTTTATAACAGTCTAACAAGAAAGGTTGTATTAGGTCCATTTTACCATTTTAAATTTGAAAACTAGAATAAAAGAAGTTAAATTATGTATGAAGACTAACAAAACAGCAGAGTCTGGATTCAAACCCAGATCTGTTGACCTAAGAGAATAGAATTTTATTTTCATTCTACTATCACTCTGATCTTAGCAGTCTGTATTTAAAACATATACTAATAGATGTGTGAGACTGAGATAGAAAGCACATTTATTTTGAGGAAATTCAAGGGAGAAAACAAGAAAGAAATTCAACCATATAGAGCATGTAGAAAGGTGTCCTGCTTCTTGGAAACATGAGAAAAGTAGAGTGAAAAAATTTCCCTTTGTTCCTTAAGATTTTGGAGATGCCTCAGATTTATAATGGATTCCCTGATAGCTCAGCTAGTAAAGAGTCTACCTGCAATGCTGGAGACCCTGGTTCAATCCCTGGGTCAGGAAAATCCCATGGAGAAGGGATAGGCTACCTACTCCAGTATTCTTGAGCTTCCCTTGTGGCTCAGCTGGTAAAGAATCTGCCTGCAATGTGACAGACACGGGTTCGATCCCTAGGTTAGGAAGATCCCCTGGAGAAGGGGAAGGCTACCCACTCCAGTATTCTGGCCTGAACAATTCCATGGACTATACAGTCCATGGGGGTCACAAAGAGTCAGACACAACTGAGTAACTTTCACTTTGAAATTTATAATAGCCAGGTTTACAAAATGAAGTCAGGTCTTCACTTTTATGACTCACATCTCACATATCGATTTAACATTTGCCAAATATCTAATATGTAACCTGGAGAAGGCAATGGCACCCCATTCCAGTACTCTTGCCTGGAAAATCCTATGAACGAAGGAGCCTGGTAGGCTGCAGTCCATGGGGTCGCTAAGAGTCGGATACGACTGAGCAACTTCCCTTTCACTTTTCACTTTCAAGCATTGGAGAAGGAAATGGCAACCCACTCCAGTGTTCTTGCCTGGAGAATCCCAGAGACGGGGGAGCCTGGTGGGCTGCCGTCTATGGGGTTGCACAGAGTTGGACACGACTGAAGCGACTTAGCAGTATGTAACCACCTCCAGTGCTGGATGCTGACAGCACAAATATATATAAGTCATGGTCCCTGTTCAAAAGGAGTTTCCATTTTATTGAGAGAGACAAATGAGTTAACAAAAATTATAATAAACAGAGAAATGCTTATATAGGAGGCATATGCAGTTATTATATTACATAGTAGAGGGAACTAACACTTCCTTGAAAAAGGTGAAAGTGAAAGTCACTCAGTCCTGTCCAGCTCTTTGCTACCCCATGGACTATACAGTCCCTGGAATTCTCCAGACCAGAATACTGGAATGGGTAGCCTTTCCCTTCTCCAGGGGATCTTCCCAAACCAGGGACTGAACCCAGGTCTCCTTCATTGCATGCAAATTCTTTACCAGCTGAGCCATAAGGGAAGCCCAAGAATGCTGGAGTGGGTTGCCTATCCCTTCTCCAGGGAATGTCTACAAGCAGTAAATGCTGGAGAGGGTGTGGAGAAAAAGGAACCCTCTTACACTGTTGGTGGGAATGCAAACTAGTACAGCCACATGGAGAACAGTGTGGAGATTCCTTAAAAAACTGGAAATAGAACTGCCTTATGACCCAGCAGTCCCACTGCTGGGCATACACACTGAGGAAACCAGAACTGAAAGAGACACATGTACCCCAGTGTTCATCGCAGCACTGTTTATAATAGCCAGGACATGGAAGCAACCTAGATGTCCGTCAGCAGATGAATGGATAAGAAAGCTGTGGTACATATACACAATGGAGTATTACTCAGCCATTAAAAAGAATACATTTGAATCAGTTCTAATGAGGTGGATGAAACTGGAGCCTATTATACCGAGTGAAGTAAGCCAGAAAGAAAAACACCAATACAGTATACTAACGCATATATGTGGACTTTAGAAAGATGGTAACAATAACCGTGTATGCGAGACAGCAAAAGAGACACAGATGTATAGAACAGTCTTTTGGACTCTTCTCAACCCAGGAATCGAACTGGGGTCTCCTGCATTGCAGACAGATTCTTTACCAACTGACCTAGGAGGGAAGGCCCTGGAAAAATGTGATGCCTGAGTTAAACCTTGAAGAATGAAAAGTGTTAGCCAGGCAGTCAAAATACTCCTGGAACAAGGATGGCACAACCAAATATCTGCTCGGGGAACTATAAATGACTTACTCTGGCTGGATCAGACATCCAAGGAATAGGGATAGGGGAGAGACAAAGGGGAGTTGATGAGTAATCAGGAAAGTTACTGGGCAAGTAAATAGGCGATAGATTATGAAGGTCTTTGTACTTTATGCTAAGGAACTTAGACTTTGACCCTGAAGAATTTCTAGCTTAGAAATGACATGATAAAATTCATAATTTAGACAGCCACCCAGCTATAGTGTGCAAAACTTTTGAAGAAAGGACAAGGCCCTGCATCAATAGGAGGACTGTAGTCTACTGCAGTAATCCAGGTGAGCAAAGACGGTGGTCTGCAGCAAAGGAAATGCAACTGCTCTTAACATTTAGAAAGTTTAGAATTGATCAGAATTGTTGACTTGATGGGTATAAGAGAAAGGATACAGATCATTTTCTGGACTTTGGGGAAAGGTGGTGCCATGCTGTAAAATGGCAGGTCAAGAAAAACAGCCATTTGGTAGATAATGATTAGTTTCATTTTTGACATGTTCATATTGAATAATATATGAACTGATTGCATAAGGCCTTAGCAATTGTATATAGAAGAGATATCAGAGCTAATGCATATACTTGATAGTTGTAAGTATTTACATGGTATTTGAAACTATAAGAGTAGATGAGATCACCTCCTAAGGATGATTTGAAATCACCTTTTCTAAGAAGAGGAGAAAAAGAAGATGAAGAGGAGGGGAAGGGAAAGGACAGTTAGTGAAAGTGAAAGAAAAAAAAAAAGAAAGGAAGGAAAGGGAGGAGGATGGAGGCTTGGGAAGTCCCAAGTGGAAGCTGAATGCTAGAGGCCAGAGAAGGGAGGTTGGAATGATATATTTGAAAATTCAAACTGTGGTGTCAGCAAATCTAGGAAGGAGAGGATTTCAAAAAGATAAGAGAAAGGTGAGAGATATATTTTTCAAAGATTTACTAGTTCCTCAACTTCAGATTATATCAACTCATCCTCAAGAGCTGATAATGTATGAAATTATCTCTAATAAGTTATATATGCAATAAAATCTCTGGGGAGGAAGGCACGTAGAGGAGTACTGAGTTCAAAAGATAGTTTGGACTGAATTCAGTAAGCCTCTGAAATATCTGAAAATCATGGATTTGAAGTTTCAAACCAATTTGTTTTTAATAGAGCACTGAGGCTACTAGTTATTTCTGATAGTTTCCACTTCTTGAAGAACATTTTTCCATACTAACATTGATCATTGCTCTCAGTTTGGCCGAATTTTAAACCTCCACATTTTCACCTAGAAATACCCTAAAATTTACATGGCATTTTTATATCGGAAATGGACTGACAGAGGAGCATGTTGTTAAACGGGCAAAAAATTTTTAAGGGCAACTTAACTCCCCCTGTTTTATCTTATATTCTCAAAGATTTCTACATTTGCTTTCTCTTTCTCAGTGCTAGGGTGACCAACTCTTCAAGACTGTTCAGAATTTAACACTGAAAGTCTAGTGTGTCCTGGGGAACCACTGAGCACCAAGCAAAGTAGGTGGTCACCCTAGTGGAGTGCTGATAAGCTATACCATAGCAGAAAATACCATGTCTAAACAATAAAAGTCTGTACTGAACACTCAATTGAGTGAGCATAAAATTACCACCAAAATACAGTCCTCAACAAAGACAACCAAGATTTGAAAATGAATGAATTAAAAAGCAGGGTCTCAAAAAATAGGATTTCATCATTTTATTTGGTGAGAGCCCATCATGCAATGAAGCTACTGCTAATTACACCAAGTATTTGTAAAAATAAAGGTTAGAAAAGTAGAGATTTTTCCAGCCAGAGAGTAAGAAAGTAGAATCAAGATTTATCGTGGTGTGTAGACTAATCTTTCTTTTGTAACATACGTGCTTTTAAAATTCTTTTTCAGCTATTGGTATATCTTAAATGATTACTTTCATTCTCATGTCAAATGGTTATTTGATCTTTAAAATTCCCTTCAAATCTCAGTCAAGTGCTTCACACAATTTTATCAGTTTTCTAGTTTTCAACTCATATTCTAGGTGGGATAGTAGACTATAGTGATAAGACTTTTCTCATGTCACAAGGGACTTGGGCCCAGGTGCTCCTGATGAGCTGGCAGGATAATTAGAGATATAGCTCTTTCCTTTGAGGCTATAGACGCTACAATAGAGACTAAGTATTTCCATTATCATAGTAAACAAATTGATTTTTCCCAAATGTTCATAACCTCTCAACACTTGACTTTAAACCTCTAACATTATAAGCAACAAAATCATTTTTATTAAAAGATACTCAAAATTTTAAATGGATAGAAAATATCTTCTCTATCATCATGTATCACTAGTTTAATCTGATTCTTTTTAAGAATTATTATAAGATAACCCATAACTCTGTGTTTCCTTAGCTTACCTGAATGAGTAGCCTTAGCCTCCCTCTAAAGTATTAGATTTCTTGATAAATGTTACAGAGTACAGACATATTTCATTCCTTAAATTTATAGCTAAGTAGAAATGGAGTTGTTTGGGGTTTTTTTTAATGCTCTTTCTGAGTGTTCATCCCTGGATTCTGACCATGGATTCATGATTCATTGTCTTCAAAAGTTGAGAGCCTAAATAATGTGCTTACAAATTGCTTTCCTTTAGCAGCTTGGATTACTGCCCAAACTTAAATTATCCCCTTTAAGTACATACAGATTTCTGGAATTAGCATCCAAAATTTAGTTTCTTGTTACTACAACTAATTAGACAAAGCACATACCAGAGTTTTAGGACAAAAACTATTAGAGGTGAAATTGTATTTCTACTTCAAGTTCTCCCAAATCGAAATGTCGTTATTTTCATTTCCATCTTCTCTGTGTCTGAGCTAATTTAATTGCGTGTTCAGTTCAGCCGAGTCACACAGTCATGTCCGACTCTGCAACCCGATGGACTGCAACACGCCAGACCTCCCTATCCAACACCAACTCCAGGAGTTTATTCAAACTCATACCCATTGCGTCGGTGATGCCATCCAACCATCTCCTCTTCTGTTGTCCTCTTCTCCTCCCACCTTCAGTCTTTCCCAGTATCAGGGTCTTTTCCAATGAGTCCAGCTCTTCACATCAGGTGGCCAAAGTATTGGAGTTCAGCTTCAGCATCAGTCCTTCCAATGAACATCCAGGACTGATTTCGTTTAGGATGGATTGGTTGGATCTCTTTGCAGTCCAAGAGACTCTCAAGGGTCTTCTACAACAAGACAGTTCAAAAGCATCAATTCTTCAGCAGTCAGCTTTCTTTATAGTCCAACTCTCTCATCCATACATGACTACTGAAAAAACCATAGCCTTGACTAGATGGACCTTTGTTGGCAAAGTTATGTCTCAATTTTTTAATATACTGTCTAGGTTGGCCATAGCTTTTCTGCCAAGGAGTAAGCATCTTTTAATTTCATGGCTGCAGTCACCATCTGCAGTGATTTTGGAGCCCCAAAAAGTAAAGTCAGCCACTGTTTCCACTGTTTCTCCATCTATTTGCCATGAAGTGATGGGACCAGATGATCTTAGTTTTCTGAATGTTGAGTTTTAAGCCACCTTTTTCACTTTCATCAAGAGGCTCTTTAGTTCTTCTTCACTTTCTGCCATAAGGGTGGTATCATCTGAATATCTGAGGTTATTGATATTTCTCCTAGCAATCTTGATTCCAGCTTGTGCTTCATTCAGCCCAGTGTTTCTCATGATGTGCTCTGCATAGAAGTTAAATAAGCAGGGTGACAATATACAGCCTTGACGCACTCCTTTTCCTATTTGGAACCAGTCTGTTGTTCCATGTCCAGTTCGAACTGTTGCTTCCTGACCTGCATACAGATTCCTCAAGAGGCAGGTCAGGTAGTCTGGTATTCCCATCTCTTTCAGAATTTTCCACAGTTTATTGTGATCCACAGAGTTAAAGGCTTTGGCATAGTCAATAAAGCAGGAATAGATGTTTTTCTGGAACTCTCTTGTTTTTTAATGATCCAGCGGATGTTGGCAATTTGATCTCTGGTTCCTCTGCCTTTTCTAAAACCAGCTTGAACATCTGGAAGTTCATGGTTCACGTGCTGTTGAAGCCTGACTTGGAGAATTTTGAGCATTACTTTACTAGCATGTGAGATGAGTGCAGTTGTGCGGTAGTCTGAGCATTCTTTGGCATTGCCTTTCTTTGGGATTGGAATGAAAACTGACCTTTTCCAGTCCCGTGGCCACTGCTGAGTATTCCTATTTTGCTAGCATATTGAGCGCAGTACTTTCACAGCATCAGCTTTTATGATTTGAAATAGCTCAACTGGAATTAATTGCATGTAGTCAGGTTTTAATTCATCTTTTTGCTATACAGTCTTTATTCTTAATTTATGTCTGCTAACGCAAGGTTTTAGAGCAGTAGTTCCACAATTAAAATCTTATATTTGGAACAATGATTTCATACTCATTTAATGAACATATATTTTTGGCATTGGGGATAATTAATGAATAAAGATGACAAAATTTTATTCTCATTTTACTTTCAATCTTACGCATTTAGTGGTAGAAGGGTAAACAATAAGAAGCAAAGTATTAAATGAATAGTTCAGTTCAGTTCAGTCGCTCAGTTGTGTCTGACTCTTGAGACCCCATGAATCACAGCACGCCAGGCCTCCCTGTCCATCACCATCTTCTGGAGCTCACTCAGACTCACGTCCATCGAGTCCGTGATGCCATCTAGCCATCTCATCCTCGGTCGTCCCCTTCTCCTCCTGCCTCCAATCCCTCCCAGCATCAGGGTCTTTTCCAGTGAGTCAGTTCTTCACATGAGGTGGCCAAAGTACTGGAGCTTCAGCTTTAGCATCATTCCTTCCAAAGAACACCCAGGACTGATCTCTTTTAGAATGGACTGGTTAGATCTCCTTGCAGTCCAAGGGACTCTCAAGAGTCTTCTCCAGCACCACAGTTCAAATGCATCAATTCTTTGGTGCTCAGCCTTCTTCACAGTCCAACTTTCACATCCATACATGACCACAGGAAAAACCATAGCCTTGACTAGACGGACCTTAGTCGGCAAAGTAATGTCTCTGCTTTTGAATATATGATCTAGGTTGGTCGTAACTTTTCTTCCAAGGAGTAAGCAGATTGCAAAATAGTGACCTGAAGAGAATAAAATTTCACTGTGTAGTAAAGGATGAGAACTACTATATTGCTTAGTTGGAAAGACTGAGACCTAAAATGCCAGAAGGAACCAGCCATGCATCCATTGGTATGGTTAGAGAATTCCAGTTAGAGAGAAAAATAATTAAGCCACTCTTAAGTTTAGAACAACATTTATGTGTTTTTAGAAGTAAAAGAAAATAAAGGATAGCGAGAGCACAATAAGTGAGGGTGCTGCTGCTGCCGCTGTCACTTCAGTCATGTCCAACTCTGTGACCCCATAGATGGCAGCCCACCAGGCTCCCCCATCCCTGGGATTCTCCAGGCAAGAACACTGGAGTGGGTTGCCATTGTGAGGATGAGAGGATGAGAGGATAAGAAACGAGCAAGATCCTCTCATCCTCCCTTAGCATGCTCTAGTTACCCTCTTTTTTTTCCTTCTGTTTCTAAAACACATAAATGTTGTTCTAAATAAAGAATTTGGACTTTATCCCAAGAGCAATTCAAAGTCATTGGTAGGATACAGTAGAGAGGTCTAAAGAAAAGAATGACAAGAAGTAATTCAGATTTTAATGATTATTCCCAGTTGTGGTTTGGATATTGGACTGTAGAGGATCAAAAGGGGCAGCAAGAAAATCATTGGGAAGATATTTTATAACCAGGCAAAGATAGCTGTGGATAGAACTGTGATGCTTTACAGAAATCCAGTAGATTCAGTATGGTGTTTTTTTGGTTAGTGAGTAGTTTTGTTTTTGTGGTTTTCTTTCTTTTGGAAGGTTAAACCTGTAGAGTTTGCTGATAATTTGGGTAGAGGTGATTTTTCAAACAAGGAAAAAGGATTAGTCTCATTTTTCTGCCTGAGCAAGTGGTGGAAAGTTGTCTTACCAACAGAGATAAAGAAGTTGGATAGAGAGGAGAGAATCAGGATTTCTGCTTTGGGCCATTTCATTGAGGGCTGCCTAGTAGATGTCTGAGTGGAGGTGTCAAGTAAGCAGTTGGCTACATGATTTCTCACTTGAGTGAAGAGGGTGGGTTGGTGTTACAAAAAGAAGAGCAAAAAGAAGAAAATATTTCAAGTTGGAAGGAATGAATAACTTCTTGAAATTCTGCTAAAAGTTAGAAACACTGGGCACAGAGAAATATGCAGTTTGGAAATGGTTATCTTAGCAAAAACATTTTCAGTGAGCGGTGGGGATGGAATCCTGACAGAGTGGATTGAAGGAAGAATAGAATTTGGAAAAACTTGTTTTAACTTGTGATTTCTTGACACTGAATGTCTTTTCAGGTGCTTTTAATAATTTTTTGTTCAGGATCTATTCAAATATTTTGCCTGCTTTGAGGGGTTCAGTTCAGTTCAGTCACTCAGTTGTGTCCGACTCTTTGCGACCCCTTGAATCACAGCACGCCAGGCCTCCCTGTCCATCACCAACTCCCAGAGTCCACCCAAACTCATGTCCATCGAGTCGGTGATGCTGTCCAGCCATCTCATCCTCTGTCGTCCCCTTCTCCTCCTGCCCCCAATCCCTCCCAGCATCAGGATCTTTTCCAGTGAGTCAACTCTTCACATGAGGTGGCCAAAGTACTGGAGTTTCAGTTTCAGCATCATTCCTTCCAAAGAATACCCAGGGCTGATCTCCTTTAGAATGGACTGGTTGGATCTCCTTGCAGTCCAAGGGACTCTCAAGAGTCTTCTCCAACATTTCTCTTTATTACCGAATAGTTGCAGTTCTTTATGTATTCTAGATACAAGTCCTTCATGAGATATGTTTTACAAATATTTTTCCAGTATTTGACCTTTTTTTTTTCACTAATGATGTGCTTTGAAGAACAAAATATTTTATGTCAATGAAGTCCAATCATCAAATGTTTTCCTTTTATAATTTTTGTTAGAATGGTCTAAGAAATCTGTCCTACTCTTAGTTCATGAAAATATTCTCCTGTTTTCTTCTAGGAAAAGTCCTATATTTCTCTCTCTCTCTCTCTCTTTCTATGTATATGTATATATATATACACACACATGCATGCTAATTGTCTTATCCATTTATTTCCCTATTTCTTACACTGTATATTTTCTTTGGTCATATACTTCTTGAAACAATCAGACTTAACTTTCAAAAAGGAAGTTTAGAAGGCTGTATCCTACGTAAACCATGAACTTCCAGATGTTCAAGCTGGTTTTAGAAAAGGCAGAGGAACCAGAGATTAATTGCCAACATCGCTGGATCATGGAAAAAGCAAGAGAGTTCCAGAAAAACATCTATTTCTGCTTTATTGACTATGCCAAAGCCTTTGACTGTGTGGATCACAATACACTGTGGGAAATTCTGAAAGAGCTGGGAATACCAGACCACCTGACCTGCCTCTTGAGAAACCTGTATGCAGATCAGGAAGCAACAGTTAGAACTGGACATGGAACAACAGACTGGTTCCAAATAGGAAAAGGAGTACATCAAGGCTGTATATTGTCACCCTGCTTATTTCACTTATATGCAGAGTACACATCATGAGAAACGCTGGTCTGGAAGAAGGACAAGCTGGAATCAAGATTGCCAGGAGAAATATCAATAACCTCAGATAAGCAGATGACACCACCCTTATGGCAGAAAGTGAAGAGGAACTAAAGAGCCTCTTGATGAAAGTGATAGAGGAGAGTGAAAAAGTTGGCTTAAAGCTCAACATTCAAAAAACTAATCATGGCATCTGGTCCCATCACTTCATGGGAATTAGATGGGTAAACAGGAGAAACAGTGTCAGACTTTATTTTGGGGGGCTCCAAAATCACTGCAGATGGTGACTGCAGCCATGAAATTAAAAAACGCTTACTCCTTGGAAGAAAAGTTATGACCAACCTACACAACTGAAGTGACTTAGCAGCAGCACACAGCATATTCAAAAGCAGAAACATTACTTTGCCAACAAAGGTGTGTCTAGTCAAGGCTTTGGTTTTTCCAGTGGTCATGTATGGATGTATGAGTTGGACTGTGAAGAAGGCTGAGCACCGAAGAATTGATGTTTTTGAACTGTGGTGTTGGAGAAGACTCTTGAGAGTTCCTTGGACTGCAAGGAGATCCAACCAGTCCATTCTGAAGGAGATCAGTCTTGGGTGTTCTTTGGAAGGATTGATGCTAAAGCTGAAACTTCAGTACTTTGGCCACCTCATGCGAAGAACTGACTCATTGGAAAAGACCCTGATGCTGGGAGGGATTGGGGGCAGGAGGAGAAGGGGACGACAGAGGATGAGATGGCTGGATGGCATCACGGACTCGATGGACGTGAGTTTGAATGAACCCTGGGAGTTGGTGATGGACAGGGAGGCCTGGCGTGCTGCAATTCATGGGGTCACAAAAAGTCAGACACAACTGAGTGACTGCATTGAACTGAACCTAAATTCTTTACTAGGACTATTTTTCTATTCATGATATGGCTGGGATAGGTTTAACATGACAGTAAATAGTTCACTCTTTTTATAGACCATTCAATTGATAAGGAAAAAAATATTTGTCTGAATATTTGCATCATTCTCCAACTTGGGAACAATCATATATTAATCTTTCATGCAGTACATCTTCCATTAATTGTCTTCACTGATGTTCTTGTATTTTGTTGTGCCTGAGACCGCTAGTTACTAACCAAACATTTATTCTGCTTCTGTCTTAGAATTAGAACTCATTGATTTTTACTATGTGCATGCATGCATTTACAACCTATATTCTCCAGCTTCCTTAACAAGTGAGGTAGTCAATGATACGGAAGCAGATACTAAAGTGTAAGCAGATTTTTACGGAAAATTGTAAGCAGGTTTTTACAGAAAAGTTTTTAAAGAAAAGCTCTTTACCTTATTCCTTCATTCATACTTCAAGGGAGAGATTACTGTCACTAGCATTCCTTAAAGCTATTTTGAGAAAAGAATAAAGGCAAACAGAAGAGAAGTTGGATAATTGTACTGTAATAGTATACTCTGAAGTTGCCAACAATAGCATCCAATTTGATTCTCAAAACTTCCTTTCACAGCTATCTACATTAATTATAAACCACTAGCTCTGTGCATTTGCATGAACAAGTAAGGTTTATGTTTTAAAATATAAAAATTAAAGATGCAGGTTATTGTTCTAAAAAGATAGTTATGTTAATAATTGTGTTATTTAATGAGAAGTGCTAAATTATAATAGTTAATTTGTAATATAAGATCACAATGAGCCTCATTCTTTTCTTCATGGAACATATACATTGGTTTCAGGTTTTTAAAATTATTTTTGATTTGCCTATGTTCCAGAGAACACTTGGTTTACAAATGTAACATGTAACTACTTGCAAACCAGAAAGCAAGTTGTTTCCTTCTTTATTCTATTGTTTGCGGTATTGTCAGCATTCTCACTCCTGCTTGGTTTTTAGCTACTTAGTATTAATCTTTGTCAAGGTTATATCTTATGATATATCAGACTTCGGGTAACGTAAAGAAAATAAAACTATTAATATTTAAACTTGTGCAGTAATCAATATTAGTGAGAATATTTTCCTTTTGCATTAAGAATTTGTGAACTTATTCTTTCAGGGAATTATAATTCTCCATAGTAGAATTTTGAACTCTCTAAACTTCTTCCAATTCTCAAGTATTAGAAGAGTGAAGCCTCATTAATATTCATCCTTGGCTTGAGAACATTAATACTGTTTAAATGTCCATACTACCCAAACTAGCCTACAGGTCTAATACCTATGACAAAATACTATCAAAATACTCATGACATTTTTCGAAGAATTAGAACAAATAATCCTAATAGTCATAACAAGCCACAAATACCCTGAATTGCCAAAGCAGACTTAAAAAAGAATGGAGCTGGAGGTATAATCTTCCCACATTTTAGACTGTACTAGGAACCTGCAAGAATGAAACAGCATGGTACTAGAATTTAAAAAGAAAATGTTAAGTATATGGATGGTAAGTCCTGGTACAATGTAAGTATAAAATTACTTTTTTATGAGTTTGAAATCGTTATAATTCAATTGTTAAAATATTAAAACCAAAACTCATTGAGTTCATGAGTTTATTTTAAAAAATTGTAATAAAATACCAGGGAAAAGAGATCTATTAGAACAGAAGCAAAAAAATAACATTTTTTCCCATTGTTCAAACAGTAAAATCATTCAATAAGGCCAATATCATCTTTTTTAAAAATATAAGTACAGTTTTTGGAAACTTAAGGAAAAAAGGAGAAAAGACAGATTGATGATAGCACTAAAAAGGAAGTATAATACTAAGATGATAGAGGAAAATTATTGTAATAAAAATACCTACTTACAAAAATAAAATGGCAGAGACTATGAATAGTTATCAAAAGAGAAAATAAGTATGCCGTGATGTTAGCCCAACGATGGAGCAAGAATTCTGTGAATAAACTCTAAAATGAATTCAATAAAAATCTAAAATGTATACCAAGCCATTAAATACTGTATAGTCATTAAAATGTCATAGTGTTTAAGGATAGTTTTTAATACAGGGAAAATACTTACAATGTTAAAACATAAAAATTAGCAAATACATGATCTAAATATTTAAAAGTTATAGATAAAAAATAAAAAGGAAATATGCCTGAGTACCGACTAGATTCACCTTCAGTTGATAGGATCATCAGTACTTTCCCCCTTCTTCTTTATAAAATTTTGTTCTTTCTTTTCATATATTCACAAATGTGTTTAAAATTCTAAGCCCTGTCTATACAACATAAAGTCTTATTACTGTTAATTTTTAACATTTTTATTATAAATTATATGAAATCATCAAGCTAATTAGAGCATATTATTGGTGGGGGAAGAGTTGTATGATGCAGACTCATCAAGTGTGATCCAGATGTTCATCTGTGAAATGATGTCCCAGATTAGCAACAAAACACATGACATGTTCATTACAAAATATAATTAGTGTAAGTAACGGAGAGTTCATCTTCTAGAACAGAAAACCACTTGTATTGAGCAGAAATGAGGCACTGGTACTCTGTGGTAGAGTTTTAAAAAAAAACCTGTCATTGAAATGAAGACTCCTATTCGATGACTAACCAGCTGTAATGAACTGTGTAATCACAGCTGGGAGCCACTGGTATAATGAATGACCAGCAATGCTGAAGAAGCTATTTTAAGGCAATAGCAAACGGCTGTTCTATGAGCATTCAGACCATACTTATTTCATACTAAAGTTCCATAATCCTGAGAAATAGACCTGGACAATAGACAAAAATAAAGCTACTTTGTGACAAAGTCAGTGTGAGTCACTAGAAGACATGACATATATTTATGTTTTCTTATTCTGGAAAATTGTCCAACATTAGAAACTGAATATTAAAAAAGAACTTAGCCCATTTATTAGGAATATCACAATTACTTGGTTTGTATGTATGTATCTGTTCAAAACTAGTCAGCCATTTGCTCCTTCAGAAATTGTTCTTCCCTTGATTTTTTTTGGCTTTGCTTGATCTTGATTCTTTTGTCTTATTGTCAAACCATATTAGTTTTCTTCGCAGTATCCTCTTCTTCTGGCTATCCAATATGTGTATCCCTCCCACAATTAAAAAAAAACATATCTTTACTCCTTTTCTCTCTCCATTCCCTTTCCTGTCCTCACCTCTTTTTTTTTTTTTTGCCACCCCTCTTTTTTCCACATATTGTTTCAACTTTTACCTGGATTTATAAATATGTATTAGAGATTCATAGTAGTCTATTAATAAACATTTTTCTAAGTGCTTTATATGTACTATAAATCTCATTCTCTCACTTAACCCTCCCAGCAGCCTTATGAAATAAGTGTAATTATTTCCTCCTTTTTAAGTGAAGCAACAGACACAGAGGGATGAACGTACTTGTTCAGGGTAGCATAGGTGACAGAGCTGAGTTTAAGTGACAAAACTGTGGACGGGTAACTTCCTTGTGGCAAAAATATGTGGTTTTCTTTTCACCTGATTCTGTGATTCTGATGTCCAAGGTAGTAATTAGTAGATTTTCTTTTCACAAGGAAAAAAAGTGCTGCAGATCTTTTCTTTCGATGTGTTTGACTCCCTTATCTCCCATCCGTTGTCATGTATTTTGGCCACAGGTCTGAAGTCAAGATCCTTAAGCTGGTTCAATAGAATCTTTTCCGTTTATAACTTAATCTGATGCAGCGTCACTAATGTCCTTTATCACAGGTACAGCAACGATCCTTGCCACCACTACAGGGTTAGTATGCCTAAACTGTGGGCTTCCCAGGTGGCACTGTTGGTAAATAATCTGCCTGCCAATACAGGAGACGTGAGATGTGGGTTCAATCCCTGGGTCAGGAAAATCTCCTGGAGGAGGACCCACTCCAATATTTTTGCCTGGAGAATCCCATGGACAGAGGAATCTGGCAGGCTACAGTCTATGGGGCACAAAGAGTTGGACATGACTGAAGTGACTTAGTACGCATGCCTAACCCATACTCTGCTTAAAGAAGAGCTACAGTATATGACAGCAACTGTTTATGATCTATAAATTATTGATTCTAGTTTACCCTTTCGAACTTATAAGAGTTACTCATTTTCTAAACTTCAGCTTCCAAAAGCCTAATTCAGTTCAGTTCAGTCGCTTGGTCGTGTCCGATTCTTTGCGACCCCACGGACTGCAGCACCCCAGGCCTCCCTATCCATCATCAACTCCCGGAGTTTACCCAAACTCATGTCTATTGAGTAGGTGATGCCATCCAACCATCTTACCCTCTGTCGTCCCCTTCTCCTCCTGCCTTCAATCTTTCCCAGCATCAGGGTCTTTTCCAATGAGTCAGCTCTTCGCATCAGGTGGCCAAAGTATTGGAGTTTCAGCTTCAACATCAGTCCTTCCAATGAATATTCAGAACTGATCTCCTTTAGGATGGAATTGGATCTCCTTGCAGTCCAAGGGACTCTCAAGGGTCTTCTCCAACACCACAGTTCAAAAGCATCAATTCTTCTGCGCTCAGCTTCCTTGATAGTCCAACTCTCACATCCATACATGACTACTGGAAAAACCATAACCTTGACTAGATGGACCTTTGCTGGCAAAGTAATGTCTCTGTTTTTGAATATGCTGTATAGGTTGGTCATAACTTTCCTTCCAAGGAGCAAGCGTCTTTTAATTTCATGGCTGCAGTCACCATCTGCAGTGATTTTGGAGCCCCTAGAAATAAAGTCAGCCACTGTTTCTACTGTTTCCCCATCTATTTCCCATGAAGTGATGGGGCTAGATGCCATGACTGTAGTTTTCTGAATGTTGAGCTTTAAGCCAACTTTTTCACTCTCCTCTTTCACTTTCATCAAGAGACTCTTTAGTTCTTCACTTTATGCCTTAAGGGTGATGTCATCTGCATATCTGAGGTGATTGAAAAAGCCTGATTAGTCTGAATGTTATCGGCAGGCTGACTTTGCTAATTACTATTGGAAAGAAAACAAGAGTAGAAAACAATTCCTATCCGTAGGCAATTTCTGTTACTCAAAACTTGGTATTGTATGTCTTTTTCAGTTTAGCATTCCTGATGGTTATACATTTGTATCACATTGTAGTTTAAATTTTGGTTTGGTTTATAACTAAAGACAGCAAACACTTTTCATGTGTTTATTGCCATTTGAATATGTTCTTTTGTAAAATGTCTATTTCAGACTTTTTCCTACTGAATATTTTAACTTACTGATGTCCATCATTTTGCATATTCTAGATATGATAAATAATTCAAACATCTTTATCCACCCTGTGGTTTGCCTTTTCACTCTGTTAAGAGTATCTTTTGCTAACAAGTTCATTAAAAACATAGGTTCTTAAATTCAATGTAGTCCAGATTGTGTTTCCTACTTGCTTAGTTGTCTTTCAGAAATGGTCTGGACCTAACAGAAGCAGAAGATATTAAGAAGAGGTGGCAAGAATACACGGAAGAACTGTACAAAAAAGATATTCACAACCCAGATAATCATGATGATGTGATCACTAATCTAGAGCCAGACATCGTGAAATGTGAAGTCAAGTGGGCCTTAGAAAGCATCACTATGAACAAAGCTAGTGGAGGTGATGGCATTCCAGTTGAGCTGTTTCAAATCCTGAAAGATGATGCTGTGAAAGTGCTGCACTCAATATGCCAGCAAATTTGGAAAACTCTGCAGTGGCCACAGGACTGGAAAAGGTCAGTTTTCATCCCAATTCCAAAGAAAGGCAATGCCAAAGAATGCTCAAAACTACCACACAATTGCACTCATCTCACATGCTGGTAAAGTAATGCCCAAAATTCTCCAAGCCAGGCTTCAGCAATACATGAACCATGAACTTCCAGATGTTCAAGCTGGTTTTAGAAAAGGCAGAGGAACCAGAGATCAATTGCCAACATCCGCTGGATCATGGAAAAAGCAAGAGAGTTCCAGAAAAACATCTATTTCTGCTTTATTGACTATGCCAAAGCCTTTGACTGTGTGGATAATAATAAACTGTGGAAAATTCTGAAAGAGATGGGAATACCAGACCACCTAACCTGCCTCTTGAGAAATCTGTATGCAGGTCAGGAAGCAACAGTTAGAACTGGACATGGAACAACAGACTGGTTCCAAATAGGAAAAAGAGTATGTCAAGGCTGTATATTGTCCCCCTGCTTATTTAACTTCTATGCAGAGTACATCATGAGAAACGCTAGACTGGAGGAAGCACAAGCTGGAATCAAGATTGCCTGGAGAATATCAATAACCTCAGATATGCAGATGACACCAACCTTATGGCAGAAAGTGAAGAGGAGCTAAAACGCCTCTTGATGAAAGTGAAAGTGGAGAGTGAAAAAGTTGGCTTAAAGCTCAACATTCAGAAAATGAAGATCATGGCATCTGGTCCCATCCCTTCATGGGAAATAGATGGGGAAACAGTAGAAACAGTGTCAGACTTTTTTTGGGAGGGCTCCAGAATCACTGCAGATGGTGAATGCAGCCGTGAAATTAAAAGACACTTACTCCTTGGAAGAAAAGTTATGACCAACCTAGACAGTATATTCAAAAGCAGAGACATTACTTTGCCGACTAAGGTCCGTCTAGTCAAGGCTATGGTTTTTCCTGTGGTCATGTATGGAGGTGAGAGTTGGACTGTGAAGAAGGCTGAGCGCCAAAGAATAGATGCATTTGAACTGTGGTGTTGGAGAAGACTCTGGAGGGTCCCTTGGACTGCAAGGAGATCCAACCAGTCCATTCTGAAGGAGATCAGCCCTGGGATTTCTTTGGAAGGATTGATGCTAAAGCTGAAGCTCCAGTACTTTGGCCACCTCATGCGAAGAGTTGACTCATTGGAAAAGACTCTGATGCTGGGAGGGATTGAGGGCAGGAGGAGAAGGGGACGACAGAGGATGAGATGGCTGGATGGCATCACTGACTCGATGGATGTGAGTCTGAGTGAACTCCGGGAGTTGGTGATGGACAGGGAGGCCTGGCGTGCTGCGATTCATGGGGTCACAAAGAGTCAGACAAGACTGAGCGACTGAACTGAACTAGTTGTCTTTATGTCCTATGTTTTAAAAATAACTCCCAAACACAGTCAGTGTTTCCTTTCAATAACATTACTGTTTTACCTTTTACTTTTAAATCTATACTCCTGTAAAATTGATTCCCGTGTATGTTATAAAGTGAAAGGGCTAAAGTTCCCTCCATATATTTATTGAGTTGAACCAACAAAATTTATTAAAAAGATTCTCCTTGCCTCTACAACATTACACTGTTGGATTTGTAATAACTCAAGTGTCTGTATGAGTGTTTTTCTACGCCATCATTTCTGTAATAATCTTAAGAACACATAACTTCAAGCAAATAATGAGAAAGCATCAAACAAAAATTACAGGATGTTCTACAAAATAACTAACCAGTATGTTTCAAAAGTGTCACAAAAAAAATAAGGGAAGACTGAGTATCACAAATTGAGGGAAACTAAGGAAGGAGACATAACTAAATGCCACGGGGGATCCCGAATTGGATCTGGAAACAGAAATGACGTTAGCAGGAAAGGCTGTGCTCTGCTGTGCTGTGCTCCGTCACTTGTCGTGTCCGACTCTTTGTGACCCCAGGGAGCCCGCCATTCCTCTGTCCATGGAATTCTCCAGGCAAGAATACTGGAGAGGGTTGCCATGCCCTCTTCCAGAGGATCTTCCCAACATCTCCTGCATCTCCAGCATTGCAGGCGGATTCTTTACCCCACCAGAAAACTGTTGCAATCTAAATTAAGTTTGTATTTAAATGATGATATTGTACTGGTTTTAATTTTTTTATTGTCAGAAGTTTGGAAACCCATTTTTCCCTTTTTCAGGGAAAGGAGCATGTGCAGATTATAGCAGGAGGTCTAAGCCTGTAGCATAACTGTAACGTTTTGTAGTTAATATGATTTTTTTTTCTGGAGGATACACATTCTGTACACCTCTGGTATTATTAAATATCTGGAGAATTTATTTGAGTGTCTTTTATCCTCTTCCAATTATTGTTGTTGTTGTTCAGTCACTCATTTGTGTCTGACTCTTTGCGACCCCATGGACTGCAGCACCCCTGTCCTTCACCATCTCCCAGAGCTTGCTCAAACTCATGTACATTGAGTCGGTGATGCCATCCAACTATTTTGTCCTCTGTCGTCCCTTTCTCCTCCTGCCTGCAATCTTTTCCAGCACCAGGGTCTTTTCCAATGAGTTGGCTCTTTGCATCAAATGGCCAAAGTATTGGAGCTTCAGCCTCAACATTAGTCCCTCCAATGAATGTTCAGGATTGATTTCCTTTAGAATTGACTTCCAGTTTTATTGAGATGTAATTGACATATGGCACTGTGTAGATTTAAGATGTACAACATAATGATTTGACGTGTATACATTATGAAATGATTACCATAATAGGTTTAGTGAGCATCCATAATCTATCATGTAGATATAGCATTAAAGAAATATAAAAATAAATATTTTTACTGTGATAAGAACTCTTAGGATTTTCTGTCTTTCATATATAGTGTACATCAATGTTAATTTTATTTATCATGTTGTACATTATATCCCTAATAATTATTTATCTTGTAACTGGAAGTTTAAACCTTTTGAGTACCTTCAACCAATTATCCTTCCCCAAAGCCCACCATTGGTAACAAGAAGTCTGATTTTTCATTCTATGAGTTTGCTTGTTTTTGAAGTATAGTTGAACTACAATACTATATTGGTTACTGGTACAGAACACAGTCTTTCAATATTTTTATACATTTCAAAATGATCAGCATGGTAAGTCTGGTTGTCATCTATCACTAACAAAGATATTACATAGATATTGGCTGTGTTCCCCATCATGTACACTTCATACCTGTAAACCATTTACTTTGTAACCAAAAGCTGGTGCTTCTTAATCTCCCTCACCCATGTCTGTCCTCCTCCAATCCCTTTCCTCTCTGGCAACCAGATGTTTATTCTGTTTCTATAAGTCTCTTTCTGTTTTCTATTTTCTTGTTTTGTTTCTAGATTCCACCTGAAAGTGAAATCATACAGTATTTCTCTTATTCTGCTTGACTTATTTCATTTACCATCATACCCTCGGGGTTCATCCGTCTTGTCCCAAATGGCAAGATCTCACTCCAGTTTATGGCCGAGTAGTATTCCATGGTGTATACGCACCACGTCCTCTTTATCCATCCGTCTGTTGATGGGCATTTAGGTTGTTTCCCTATCTTGGCTTTGGTAAACAATGCTGCAGTGAGCATAGGGATGCATATATCTTTTTGAATTAGTATTTCCATTTCCTTACCATAAATACCCAGGATTTGAATTGCTGGATTGTGTAGTGGTTCTGTTTGTATTTTATGGGGGAACCTCCGTAGTGTTTGCCATAGTACTTGCACCAATTTACATTCCCACCCAAAGTATGCCGTCCGCTTTTCTCCACATCTTTGTAAGCACTTGTTATTTGTTGTCCTTTTGCTAATAGTCATTCTGACAGATGTGAGATGATACCTTATTGTGGTATCAGGGTATTTACATATCCCTGATGGTTAGTGACAGCATCTTTTCATGTGCCTGTTAGCTATCTGTGTGTCTTTTTGAAAAATTATATATTCAGATCCTTTATCCATTTTTAACTGGATTATTTGGTTTTTTATGTTGAGTTGTATCAGTTCTTTATATATTTTGGATATTAAGTCCTTATCAGATACATCATTTGCAAATACCTTTTCCCATTCAGTAGACAGCCTTTTTGTTTTATTGATAGTCTCTTTCATTCTACAAAAGCATTTTCATTTTATGTAGTCTCATTTGTTTATTTCTATTTTTGTTTTCCTCCCTTGAGGAGAGATATCCAAACAGTGTTAATAAAGGCCAGTGTCAGACAACATATTAGCTCTGTTCCCTTCTAGAAGTTATGTGGTTTCAGGTCTGACATTCAAGTCATTAATCCATTCTGAGTTTACTCTTGTATGTGGTGTGAAAAAGCAATCCACTTTCATTTTTTGCGTGTAGCTATCCCAATTTTCCAGAAAGCCTTGCCAGGTAGACTATTCTTGATTGTAGGTTTTCTGTTTCATCACTTTAAATAGATAGTCCAACTCTGTCTGGTCTTCAGTGTATCTGCTGAAAAGTCAGCTGATAGCCTAATGGGAATTTCTTTTTAGGTAGCTTGTGCTTTTCCCCTTTCTGCTTTTAATGTTCTCTGTTTATCTTTAATTTTTGACCTTTTAATTATAGTGTGTCTTTTTCTGGGCCTTTTTGGGTGGATCCTCTTTGGGAATCTGTGCTTCCTGGGCCTGGATGTTGCTTCCTGTTCCAGGTTAGTGAAGTTTTCAGCTGTTGCTGCTGCTGCTACTGCTGCTAAGTCACTTCAGTTGTGTCCAACTCTGTGCGACCCCATAGATGGCAGCCCACCAGGCTCCCCCATCCCTGGGATTCTCCAGGCAAGAACACTGGAGTGGGTTGCCATTTCCTTCTCCAATGCATGAAAGTGAAAAGGGAAAGTGAAGTTGCTCAGTCGTGTCCAACTCTTCATGACCGCATGGACTGCAGCCCACCAGGCTCCTCCGTCCACGGGATTTTCCAGGCAAGAGTACTGGAGTGGGGTGCCATTGACTTCTTCTCCACAAATATTCTCTACCCCCTTTCTTTTCTCCTGGGACTTCTATAATGATAATGTTAGTGTGCTTAATATTGTTCTAGAGGTCTCTTAAACTGTCTTCTTTTTTATAATTTTTTTTTTCTGTTCAGTAAGTGATTTCCATTACTCTGTCTCCAAGCTTGCTGCTTTATCTGTATCATCTAATCTACTGTTGATTCATTCTAGTATATTTTTGGCTTCAGTTATTATATTATTCAGCCGTTTGGCTCTTGATATTTTCCAATTTTGTTAAAGGCTTCTAACTTCTTACTCTGTTCATCCATTCTTCTCCCTAGTTCTTTGAGAATCTTTATGATCATTACCTTATGTGTTTAATCAGGTGGATTGCTTATCTCCACATCACTTAATTCTCCTTTTGGGATTTTATCTCATTCTTTCATTTCAAATGTATTCCTCCATCACTTCATTTTGTGTAATTCACTATTTTTATTTCTATATACTAGAAATAAATAAGGGAGTCATGGTCTTGATGGTAGCCTGCTGTTCGATGGAGCTGAATCATGTGTGGTAGCTGTCTACAGAGCCCCAGGGGATCCTGGAACTAGTGTGGGCCTACTGGTTTGCAGAGCTGGGTCCTGAGTTGGCTTGCTCTGAGACCAGGGTCCTAGAGCTAGTGTTGGCCTGCTGGTGGGCAAGACCATAGACTTTGGGTGTCTGAGGGCTGTTGTTGGCCCCCTGGTGAGTGCATTGGATCTGAGAACACCTGGCTGAAGGAGCCAAAGTGTCCTGTAGCTGGTGTTGCCCTATTATTAGCACGATGAGGGCTCAGGATGATCCCAGCCTGCTGGTGGACAGTTCAGTTTTAGACACAGCTGATTGCAGGTTTGTGGTGATCCCCAGGCCTGGTTTTGGCCTGCTGTTGTATGGGCCATGGTATTCCAGGTCAGGTATCTATCTGCCCACTAGAGGATGAGGCCAGGTCCTGGAACTTGTGCCTGTCTGCTAATGAGTAAGCCTGGCTCCATCACCTGGGTGTGGGACCCCAGGGCTAGTGCAGGCCCACTGGTTGATGGGGCTGGATCCTAGTCTCTCCAGTAGGCAGGGCTAGGTTGTGGGTTGGCTAGAGGCTCAGGTGTCTTATGGTAGCCAGCTTGCTGGAAGGTGGTTCTTTGTCCCCACCAACCTAGCTGTCCCAGGACTGGTGCTGAGCAGCTGGTGGGCAGGGTGAGGTTCCAGAACTAATAAGCTAGAGGGGGGATTTTAGAGTAGTCTTTGCCAGCCCCAGGGTCCTCATGGTGGGATGAGCTCCCCATAATGGCTGCCAGCAGCTGTTGTCACAATGTGCATTTCCTTGTTCCCTGCATCTCCATGAGGCTTTCCAAGATCATCAAATGGATCTGATGCAGGATGCTTTCAAATTACTGCTTATGCTCAGGATTCTAGAACATGTGAGACTTTGTGTGTATTAAGTAGAGTTTCTGTTTCCCATAGCTTTCTGGCTTTCCCACTAGCCTTGAAAGCCAAGCTTTGTGGGGGCTTGTCAGCCCAGAGTAGGACTACCAAGCTGGGGAGCCCAGAGTGGGCCTTGGATCCCTTGCTCCCTGAGGAGAACCTCTACAATCATGCTTGTCCTCCACTTTGTGGGTCACCTACTGCAGGATTATGGATCTTTACTATTAATATATTGCATCTCTACCCCTCTCGCCTATCGTCTTGTGATTCTTACCTTATGTTTTTAGTTGTAGATAATCCTTATGCTAGTTTTGGGGTCATTCTTATTGATAGTTGCTCCATAAATAGTTAATTTTGGTGTTCTCATGGGAGGTGATGGGCTCAGGCTTATCCTATTCTGCCATCTTTGCAACTCCCCGATGAGTCTTTTATCTTTTTTCATTAATCTTACTCTTTCCATCTGCAGATTTGTGTTTTCCTTCACTTTTTGGAGATTGTATCTCTATACTTATTTAGCCCTTTATTCGCCTCTGACTTTCTTTTCTGTCCTTTTTGAATGGGTGGTTGTTTGCATTCCAGGATTGAGTCTCAGTTTGTTTTCTTGCATAGCTGTGTCTTTGCATGATTTGTTCATTTACTCAGCACGTATTTATTTATTATTAAATGTAGTTGATATATACTTGTTATATGAATTACTGGTGTACAGTGTAGTGAGTCACAATTTTCAAAGGTTATACTCCATCTGTAGTTATTATAAAATGTTTGCTATATTCCCTGTGTTGTACAATATATCCTTATAACTTATTTTACACCTAAAAGTTGTACTTCTTAATCCCCTACCTCTATATTGTCCTACCCTCCTTCCCTTTCCCCACTGGTAACCACTAGTTTTCAACACATAGTTATTAAATGTCTTCAGTTTTAAGGCCTTTTCTTAGAAATTGGGAACATGCTAATAAGAAAAACAGATAAAAATGCCTATGCTTGTGAAAATAATCTTCTAACATTCTTGCACTGTGTTTTCTATGAATTCATCTTCTTAATGAGTTTAATTTTTTTGTCAGTGATTTGTTCTTATTTCTTGATCTTCCCTTTTCTTTACATTCTATTATTCTTAATTACTGAAGTATGTCCTAGAATCCTCTGTCTCCTGAGTAGTCTGTTTTCCCTTTATAGTTATTCTTCTTATTCCTGTTTTTTTATTTCTCATAAATTATTCTCTTCCTCTCCATTGATCTTGATTATCTGTTCACATTATTGATAAAGTATAGCATAATTATTCTTGAAAACGGATATGATTTCCTCTTGCTGTTGTGTGGCTACAGTTAAGCCCATGGCAGACTTCTCCTTTGGAAAGTTACCTTAAGGGAACATATGCTTGGAGCACAATTTGAGACTCAGCACTTTCTGAATCACAGAGTGAGGAAGGATTTTCTCTGGAAACGTACCAGTATCCATATTAGAAGCCATTAAAATAGAGTCCTCAGGCTTTCCATCTGAAGATAAAAGTGAATCTACAAGAGAGTCTGGTAATAAGGGAATGGGGATGTGGGGAGGAAAGATGTGGCAACTGATTTCTATAACTGTCATGCAGAAAGACCTTCCACTAATGACTACCTTTTGTTCCTCTTCTCACTCTTGAAACCATGCTCATAACTACAATTCTGCTTGAAATAGTTTCCATCACCTCTGATATGGGCTCTGGCTTCCTTGCTCAGATTTGCCTGTAAACCAACTTTAATTCACTCGTCTTCTTCCACAAATATATTAAAATTACTTCAATGATTATTTTCTCTTAATCCTCTTGCTATTATAAGCTAATTTTTTTTTGTTTTTCTATTTCCATAAAGTGTTTTCAAGAGGGGCACAGAAGGGTAGAGGAGAGTATTTGTGCATTTTAAATCCATTCCCTAGCCTGTATGTGTATGTATTATGTGCAATATACTAGAAGTCAAAGCAATAAATGATGTAAATGTATCAGTTATAGTTCCATTGTGAAAACCAACATATATAGGACTCTGATGCAAAGACTAATATGAGAATATAAAACATTAAGGAAATGAATCATATAAATCAAATATGAATTCTAAACAGTAAAACATGGAGGTGACAAGGTGAGGTTTTAACTTTCTTTTTTTAAGATAGGCTATGTATGTCTTTCCAACATATGTGTTCCAGCAGAGTATTGAGCTGGTTACAGAGTGCCACACGCTTATCATAAGGCAGCTCAAATCCCTTGTTAAGTTATCCCTAAACAGATGTCACTGGAGACATGGACCAGGAAGTTTTTATCATCTGTTCTATTTCCATTCCTTTTCTCTTTTGCCTGTTAGCTTGTTGAAGGGGATAAATGAATGAAAGTTGGTGCCAGTTTAGGAATATTTGTGTTTCATTTCTCTTGATGCTTGGCAAGTAAATTGTCATGTTGACCTTGAGATGTTGTTACAAACAGTCATTAGAAGTTGTTACATGCATCAATATGTTAAGTACCTTTAGAATGATGAATATCTACCACTTAATAATTAGGTAATTCAGATAGCAAAAGGTTTTCATTTAAGAGTAGTTTTATTCGATAAGATAAATGAGGAGGCTTGTAAAAATCCATCCAGGGATAGATCTCAGACCAAAACACACACACCCACATAATAAATAGTAAATGAATGGATCTCATACTTAAAAATATATGCATAATATATGGAATTCAAAATGACATCATTCATTAAGGGGAATTTTTTTCTTCAACAGTCTCACAGAAATTAAAAAATTCAGTTCCAGAATCAGCATTATTTATGTAAATGTTTTGACCAGAGCCTCTATTGACATTTTTTTAGTGGTCTATTCAAAATGTCTTATGAAAAATAGACATAGAATGGCTTTATGAATCTGGTTAATTTTTTCGGCCTTTGATTGCTCTCTAGCAGTCTCTACTAAACAAAGATCCATAGTGACCACTGAGTATCATAGCAAGAATAATTTCAGATATACTATTTCTTTGGTCATCTAAATGTTTAAACACTGACTAAATCTTGAATTTTTATTATTTGATTTTAAATATTTATCTTTTTAACTCAGGTAAGCTCTGGTGATATTGCATGGTAAGAAAACAAACAAATAAACAAAAAAAAAACAACATAGAATAAAACTTCCAGTGCTAATCTTAGGAATAAAAATTCTATGTCATAAAACTACTAAGTAAATTTCTCTAGAAGACAGTTGATTTTTGTTCAGCATTGTCAATTCTCTACAATAAAAATATGTAGAATTATTTAGTAATAGGTTAATAAAGATATTATTAATATTTCATTTATAGCACTCTATAGTTTTAAGACTTAATATTATTATCTCTGTAAGATTTAAGTAAAACTCTGAGGTAAATTTAAACAGATCCACTGTAGACATGAGGAAGGAGAGTTTAAATAACAATAGGAATCATATCTGAGTTTCTAAAACAAGGAATTTTTTTAATTAATTGAAAATCAAATGCATTCCCTGTTAAAGCTATCTTTATATGGCCTATTGGAACTTGGCATAAATACATTTCAAATTTATTTTAGTTTCCATCTAAATGTTTGATACAGTTTTCAGATAACCCTTCTCATCTTGTTCTGCATTAATGAACACAGAAATCTTTGCATCATACGTTAGCATGGTTTGTGCCATACATATCAAATAGTCATTAGTAGTGCTCATATATCATTTATGCCCAACTTAAGCCACTACTTGTGGCTTTAATTCTTTAACTTCCAGATGGGTTGTACTAAACAACTCCCTTCCATAGCTTTCCCCAAGTTATCTGAGGATGCATTTTCTGGCCCTGTTATCTTGCTTGGACTGTCAAGATAGAGTCCTGCTCAAAAACTGAACAGTTTATCAGAGACACAAACCATACCTCCTTCGTGGCGACAGAAATAGTAATATCTGTTCCTGAAATTTTTCTACTATGAACACTTTTTGTAGTTTTTATGAATACAGTATAGGTTCTGGACATTTAATTTAACCCATGTTGGGAATATAGGAACTTTGAGAAAAGTCTCAACATTGTATATGTTTTTGAAGCCTGTCCATGTGAAGAAATACCAGCTCAGTAAAGAAAAGTTCGTCTTTTCCATTTTAATTTTTTAGAAATTTGCCTTTGCTCTCCACACCTTTTACTTTGCATATATAAAGCAGTTAGTAATGTAGAATGTTGATAATTTACTACTTGGTAAAGATCTCATCATTCAGATGTCTTTATATAGTTCCTGTAAAAGTCTCCTGAAGATGACTTGTCTTCAGCAGAGATAATGTAGAAGATATGATCACTATTAGTTCATCCAGATTGTTTATCTTTATAGGCAAGATAAAGGTTATGATCATGACTGTGTGTGTGTGCATGTGTGTGCATAATTAGCCATGCCTGACTCTTTGTGACCCCCGTGGACTGTATGTGGTCCATGGAATTTTTCAGGCAAGAATACTGGAATGGGTTACCGTTTCCTACTCCAGGGGATCTTCCTGACCCAGGGATTGAACTGATGTCTCTTGTGTCTCCTTCTTTGGCAGGTGGAGTCTTTAACACTGTGCTGCCTGTTAAACTCCTAATTATGGTATAGCAAAGTTTTCCTTTTAAGTTTTCAGTTGGATCTCTGAAAACTATTCTCAGCTAAAGAAAATTCTCAGATTCTGTTTACTTGTGTTCCTTAGACATAATGTTCTATTTTTCTAGCGTAGTCTTTCTTCTCATCTTTGTAAGATTTGAACCTAAGAATTTGGGTCCAGAAAATTTCTTGGTTTTACTCAAGCAGGCTCTCTCCAAATGGCAACAAAGATGGCAATGCACAGCTCCAGGGAAACAATGTCTTTTTAGTACTCAGGCTCTCAGAAAGATAGCTAGCTTCCTGCACTCTTTCATGCATCCAGAACACTTCCTGAAAACACTCTCATTGTCCTTACCTGGTACATGCCAACTTCTGGACTGAACCTATAGGAGTAGGATGCTCTCATTGAATCTGTAGTTTCATAATGCCTTTTTTGATGGAGACATAGACTCAGTGATTGAAATTCTAACAAGATGAAAGAGAAGCAGTTCTCATAAGGAATAACGAGTTTCTCTTACTGGAAAATGGAAGAATGGGAAATGAACAGCCAAAAACATTTGTCTCCTTTATGCAAACATCTTTCAAGAGGCAAGGAGTAGCATCGTCTGTATTTAAGTCTTCCCCCACTGAGGCATGTAAAAATCGGTCATTTGTCTTCCTGAGATGCCTATGGAATATGTTTGAGTAAACATTCATCACAGCATAGTATACCACTTTTCTGCTACTCTCCCTCCCTCTCTAGACTGTGATTCCTTGAGGACACAGGCCAGCTCTTAGCCATTTTTGTATGCTCAGAGTGTTGTGGTGTTTAGGACAAAGTATATCGTAAAATTGTTCCTTATATTAGAACAGGATAAACACAAATTCTCCTGTCATCTTCTCTTGCACAGAGTTCAAAAGCAGACATGCAAAAACAATCATTTCATCTGTGTAGGGAAAAAAAAATCTTTACAGAGATTGATTTAAATGTAATGAGTTTGACTTTAAACAATAGATGATATGAGAAAGATTTCTTTATCTTTTATAGACTAGCTCCTGATAACACAGTACATTATATTCATCAGTGTCCTTTTTGAAAGCTTATATGGAAGTATTTAAAATCTGACAGAGATAAATTATGCTTCAAATTCATTGCTCTCATGAAATATGCCTCTATCATTTGTTATATCTTCTATTTCTAAATAGAAATTCAGTATTATTTGCTTCTATTTGGACTATCAAGAAACAGAAAAATAAAATTTAAGCCTAATTGTTTACCCTGATTTAACCTATTGGCTTCCCTGATAGCTCAGTTGGTAAAGAATTCACCTGCAATGCAGGAGACCCTGGTTCAATTCCTGGGTTGGGAAGATCCACCGGAGAAGGGATAGGCTTCCCACTCCAGTATTCTTGGGCTTCCCTTGTGGCTCAGCTGGTAAAGAAAGTGAAAGGAAAGGAAAGTGAAGTCGCTCAGTCGTGTCCGACTCTGCGACCCCGTGGACTGTAGCCTACCAGGCTTCTCCGTCGAACCCGGGTCTCCTGCATTGGAGGCAGACGCTTTAACCTCTGAGCCACCAGGGAATCTCCACCTGCAAAGGGGGAGACCTGGGTTTGACCCGTGGGTTAGGAAGATCCCCTGGAGAAGAGAAAGGCTACCCACTCCACGACTGAGCAACTTTCACTCACTCAAGCTATTTTCTAGTATAATTGTTTCTTAACCTGATTCTCAAATGTATCACAAAAAAATCACCCAAGGATCTTGTCAAAATACATTTCTTTACCCCCTGTGATTCTGATACAATCAATTATTACCTTGCTTGTTTTGACGTTGCTGCTGCTAAGTTGCTTCAGTCATGTCCGACTCTATGCGACCCCATAGATGGCAGGCCACCAGGCTCCCCCGTCCCTGGGATTCTCCAGGCAAGAACACTGGATGCATGAAAGTGAATAGTGAAAGTGAAGTTGCTTAGTTGTGTCCGACTCTTAGCGACCCCATGGACTGCAGCCTACCAGGCTCCTCTGCCCATAGGATTTTGCAGGCAAGAGTACTGGAGTGGGGTGCCATTGCCTTCTCCAATTGGCAAATAAATAAATGCATATTTCAACTTCTAGGATATTCATTAAATGTAAAGGAACACAACACATTTCCAACAGAGGAACAAAAAAATGAATGATTTAAAAAAAAAAGAAAACATGATTCAACCAATCTGAAAGATATCCAGAAAAAAGAGACAAAGAAAATAGCCCCCTTTGGGTGAATGGAAAGAGATATGTAAAAACGTATGTAAAAAGTTTTCCTCTAGAATATTGAGCTGAGTATTAATCAGTGAATGCATGTAGAGAAACTACCAGAAATTGGGGAAAGAATAACTAGAAAGAAATGAAGATAAAACTACCTCCATATTGAAATATGAGAATGGAGGATTTTTAGCAAGTCTTATTAAAGAGAATGGATTCAAAAATTGAAAGCAAAATAAGAACTCAAATGTAACAGTGTGTGAGAATGAGAATAATACCAGAAAAATAATTCTAACAAATATTAAGAAATAATTGATAAAATTCAACCCCCATTCATGATAGAAATGTTTGACAAATTAGGTATAGAAATTATATTCTTTACCCTGAAAAAGTGTACTGAGAAACTATTACCAAAAAATCATCTTAAATGGGACAGTATTAGAAATATTCCTTTTGAAGGAAAAAATGAATGAAACAATTTTGTAAATTTCTGGCTTGACAGAGAGTGAAGGGAAACAGGATGTAGGGGAAAAGTATAAATATCTTCCTGAATACATCTTTTAAAATGCCTTCAGAGTTGTGTTAACATGCTTTATGTTTTTTAAACTATAATTGTATCAAAAGATATGAGAAATATATATATATACACAGATAGGAACAAATGACTCTACATATATATCAAAAGCATAATATAACCACATCTTAAGCGAGATTTGGTAAATTTTGTTGGTTTGTTTCATATGTGTGTGTCTGACATATGTATGTGTACCAAACAATTAACAGAAAAACTCCTGGATCTCTTAAGTGATTATAGCTATGTTGTAGGATATACAGTTAATATACAATAGTTATTTACTTTCTTATATACCAGCAACAAAGATATGGAATATGAAGTTAAAACACATTTTACATTTACATTTCTCCAAAATGAGAGTATTCATTTTGGAGAAGTATTTATATATAAGTACTTCTTTTAAGTATACCAAAGTATTCAGATATAAATCTAGCAAAATATATGGAAGAGGAAAACTGTAAAACTTATAACATCAAAGAAGAACTAAGTAAGTGAAGAGATACTCCATATTCATGGATAAGAAGACTCAGTATTGTCAAGATGTCAGTTCTTCCCTACTTGGCTGATAGATTCGATGCAATCTCTGCAAAACCCCTACAAGTTATTCTGTGGATATTGACAAGCTGACTTCTCAAGTTTTTATAGAGAAGAAAAGTCCACAAATAACCAACACAATATTGAAGAAGAACAAGGTTGCAGGATTGACACTACCCAACTTTAAGACATACTGTAAAACTACAGTAGTCAAGACAGTGTGGTACTGGTTTTAAAAAAAGACAGATCAGTGGAGCAGAATAGTTACTCTTACGGTAACTGATTCAGGCAAGGATCATCAGTAGCTGTTAAATAACTAAATGAAAATTTATGGGCAACAATATAATAAAAATGTCTCAAAATATCTCCCAACTTTTCACTTATAAACTATTAAGGGGAGATATATATTTTATAATGGAAAAATCTGACTGATAATACCTTAACCAAGAAATGAAAGTTAACAATCAATATGACTGATATCAAATGCCTACTAACATGATGCACTGTGAAAGTCACAATATTACTTACGTAGAATTTCTTTCAACATAAATTAGAAGACATTGTAAAACAAAATAGAAGCTTTATCCTATTAACTTTTAAAATGTCAGTATTGTAAAAGACAAGGATAAAGGGAGTATCCTAGATTTTATTTTTTGTGTGTTAGAACTAAATTAATTTATTTTAATTGGAGGCTAATTACAATATTGAATTGGTTTTGCCATACATCAACATGAATCCACCACTTGTGTACACGTGTTCCCCATCCTGAATCCCCCTTCCACCTCCCTCCCCATACCATCCCTCTGGGTCATCCCAGTGCACCAGCCCCAAGCATCCTGTATCCTGCATCAACCCTGGACTGGCGATTCGTTTCTTATATGATATTATACATGTTTCAATGCCATTCTCCCAAATCATCTCACCCTCTCCCTCTCCCACAGAGTCCCAAAGACGGTTCTATACATCTGTGTCTCTTTCACTGTCTCTCATACAGGGTTATCATTACCATCTTTCTAAATTCCATATGTATGCATTAATATACTATATTGGTGTTTTTCTTTCTGGCTTACTTCACTCGGTATAATAGGCTCCAGTTTCATCCACCTCATTAGAACTGATTCAAATGTATTCTGTTTAATGGCTGAGTAATACTCCATTGTGTATATGTACCACAGCTTTCTTATCCATTCGTCTGCTGATGGACATCTAGGTTGCTTCCATGTCCTAGCTATTATAAACAGTGCTGCGATGAACATTGGGGTACACGTGTCTCTTTCAATTCTGGTTTCCTCAGTGTGTATGCCCAGCAGTGGGATTGCTGGGTCATAAGGCAGTTCAGTTTCCAGTTTTTTAAGGAATCTCCACACTGTTCTCCATAGTGGCTGTACTAGTTTGCATTCCCACCAACGGTGTAAGAGGGTTCCCTTTTCTCCACACCCTCTCCAGCATTTATTGCTTGTAGACCTTTGGATAGCAGCCATTCTGACTCACGTGAAATGGTACCTCATTGTGGTTTTGATTTGCATTTCTCTGATAATGAGTGATGTTGAACATCTTTTCATGTGTTTGTTAGCCATCTGTATGTCTTCTTTGGGGAAATATCTGTTTAGTTCTTTGGCCCATTTTTTGATTGGGTCATTTATTTTTCTGCAATTGAGCTGCAAGAGTTGCTTGTATTTTTTTGAGATTAATTCTTTGTCAGTTGCTTCATTTGCTATTATTTTCTCCCATTCTGAAGGCTGTCTTTTCACCTTGTTTAGTGTTTCCTTTGTTGTGCAGAAGCTTTTAATTTTAATTAGGTCCCATCTGTTTATTTTAGCTTTTATTTCCAATATTCTGGGAGGTGGGTCATAGAGGATCCTGCTGTGATTTATGTCGGAGAGTGTTTTGCCTATGTTCTCCTCTAGGAGTTTTATAGTTTCATCCGTTTTGAGTTTATTTTTGTGTATGGTGTTAGAAAGTGTTCTAGTTTCATTCTTTCACAAGTGGTTGACCAATTTTCCCAGCACCACTTGACTAAAGAGATGAAAGAAACCTTCCCTGGTGGCTCAGACAGTGAAAGCGTCTGCCTACAATGCGGGAGACCCGGGCTCAATCCCTGGCTTGGGAAGATCCTCTGGAGAAGGAAATGGCAACCCACTCTAGTACTCTTGCCTGGAAAATCCCATAGATGGAGAAGCCTGGTAGGCTACAATCCATGGAATGCCAAACAAGTCACACACAACTGAACGACTTCACTTTCTTTCACTTTCAAAGAGATGAAAATCACATTGTCTGTGTTCCCTTGTACTGGATCTTAAGAACAATTTTTATAAAAAACTGTATAGTAACAATAGAGAAATTTTTAGTATGTATTACATATTAGATAATAGTATTATAAAAATACTCTTGATTTTTCTCAATATGGTTAATTATTTTGGTTATTTCTTAGAAGTATTTAAGAGTGAGAAGTCATAACGTCTGAAATTTATTCTCAAATGGTTTGGCAAAAAAATATTTAAGGTTGAAAATTATGCTTACTCACACATTCTTCAGATTTTATGTTTGAATTTTTTCAGACATAAGGGCTTAATAATAGTTTAAAATATAACTAACAAAAGGAGGATCACACCATTGCCATACCTGTGTATTATTTTTCTCATGGCCTTATCAAGTACAGTTTAAAATATCAAAGTGTTAGAAATCAGAAGAATATAAAATTCTCATCATTTACAGATGACATGATTACATTAAATATTAGCAATGATATATAGAAAAGTACTTTATTTTAGTAGTCTTAAAGATTACACTTCTATGTATCAGCAGCAATTCAAATTGTAATCTTTTAAAAGCATCATTTATAATGGCAACAAAGTCACAAAATACCTAAGGTTAAATTTAACAACTATGTGTAAGACATATATACATAAAATTGTAAAATTTCCTAGGAAGAGACTATAAGTGCTAAAGAAAAACAGAGAGATATCATATGTTCATGGATGGGGACACTTGTAAAGATATCAGTTTTTCCTAATTTGATCTATACAGTCAAAGTATTTCCAGTAAAAAGCATATGAGCTTTCTTTTTTTTCCCTCTTGGAACTTGAGAGAACAGTTTTAATGACTACATGGAAAAGCTAAACAGCCATTACTAGGAAAAAACACTCCTGATAAAATAAGAGAAGAGAGAATGGAGAAGATCAAGACAAGAGAATGAGGCAAAATTTTACCTATTATATATCAGGACTTATCGAGATATAGTAAGTTTGACACTTGACAGTTTGCATGACTGATCAGTGGAGAATGGAGGAAAGCATTCAGTAAACAAAGGTTGAAAAAACAATTTTCTACTTGGAAAAGGAGAAATTGGATCCCATCCTCACTTCATGCACAAAATCAAATCCAGATGGAATATAAAATTTAAAGTGAAAAAGAAAAAACTTTAAAATTTGTTAGAATATATAGTTGAATAACTTTCTGACTTTGAGGTAGAGAACAGTATTTTAAGCAGGACACTAAAAAGCAATAATTCTAAAAAGAAATTAACCAGTTTAACTATATTTGAGTTAAAATATTCTGTTTATGAAAAATACCATAAATAATATATAAAGGAAACTTCATACTATAATGTTTTTAACAAATATGATCAACAAAGGATGAGTAACAGAAATGAACATCGAAGACAGTCAGTCATGCCCAACCACTGGCCTTCTTGGAAGTGCCCCCAAGCCTGGCCCAAGTCTGAACAGGGGCTCCCCATCCACTGGAGAACCCGCGGCTCTACTATAGTTACAACCCGCATGCTGGACCAAGCTTGTTTGGCTTCCACTGCCTCAGCTAGATCCTGAATGTCATATATGTGTCCATTTGTTAAGTTTGAGGAAAGGGAACTTGGGGTGACCAATGTGTTCTAGAAGAGAGCATCTAGACTCACAGATAAGATGCTAAACACATTAGCAAAGTGATTTTGATTGTTTGTTGAAGACCTTGCAAGCAAACATTACATGTTTAAGCACTCTTCATTCTTCAGATGCCTTACTGCCAAGATTACATGAAGACTGACTGGCTGACCTCATCATCTTTTTTGAACTGAGACTCTTTAAGAGGTAACATGAATGGTATCACACCCTTTTGAAAACATAAACACTTCTAAACCCTTTTTTAGTATCAAAGTCAACTTGAAATCTTCAAACTGAAATCCATCCCCCATTTGCTCTTTGTGACTGCCAAAATGTCCAGCAAAGGATAATCCAGGGCACATGGTGAGGCTTCTTCCATATATGCATGTTTATGTAAAAACATGTACAGATAGTCCCCATCTTGCTGTGCTCAGTCACTTCAGTCATGTCCAACTCTTTGCGACCCACGGATGATAGCCCATCAAGCTCCTCTGACCATGGGGTTCTCCAGGCAAAAATGCTGGAGTAGGTTGCCATGCCCTTTTCCAGAGGATCTTCCCAACTCAGGAATCAAACCCATATCTCCGGCATCTCCTGCATTGCAGGCAGTTTCTTTACCCACTGAGCCACCTGGGAAGCCCTTTAGCACACTAAGACCCCCTAAACCTTGTTCTCATTAGCTCATGGTGTCAGAATGTGGAGAAGCAAACCTACAGATCTGTCTCCTGACGGCCTTCGTAAAGCATGTAACTTGTCTGTTACCAACTGCACACAGGCCTGCTGAATGCATGGTTTCTCCAGCCCTGCAGAGCCCCTTAAACTGCTACTGTATGTGAACAATAAGCAGTAAACAAGGGCACCAGTATAAAGACATACGCTAACTGAATAGTATCAGAGCAGCATTTCACATACTTCCATCAAGCACAGGATATGAAGTAAGCAAAGAACAGAATCAGGAGAAATCCATGTCCTAGAGCAGGGCTGGTAGGCATTGTAAGTCCCCAACTTAGTGTTTCAATTTAAAATATTTTGACTTTATGATGGTGTGAAATACGCATTCATTAGAAACTGTGCTTTAATATTCAAATTTTGCTCTTTTGTAGGCTAGTAATACGTGGTATGGGGAAGTACCAGCAATCCCAAACTCCCAGTCAGTCACATGATCATGAGAGTAACCAGCTGATATAACCATTCTGTACCCATACAATATTTTATTTTTCACGTTCAGTTCACTATTTAATAAGCTACATGAGATATTCAATACTTTATTATGAAATAGGCTTTGTGTTAGATGATTTAACCCAACTGTAGGCTAAGTCAGGTGGTCTGAGCATTTAAGGTAGGCTTGGGAAGGCTGAGAGCCGAAGAATTGATGCTTTTGAACTGTGGTGTTGGAGAAGACTCTTGAGAGTCCCATGGACTGCAAGGAGATCCAACCAGTCCATTCTAAAGGAGATCAGTCCTGGGATTTCTTTGGAAGGAATGATGCTAAAGCTGAAACTCTAGTACTTTGGCCACCTCATGTGAAGAGCTGACTCATTGGAAAAGACTCTGATGCTGGGAGGGATTGGGGGCAGGAGGAGAAGGGGACGACAGAGGATAAGATGGCTGGATTGCATCACCGACTCAATGGACATGGGTTTGGGTGAACTCCGGGAGTTGGTGATAGACAGGGAGGCCTGGCGTGCTGCAATTCATGGGGTTGCAAAGAGTCTGACACAACTGGGCGACTGAACTGAACTGAACTGGCTAAGCTATGATGTGTGGTAGCTTAGGTGTATTAAGTGCATTTTCAACATGGTATTTTCAAGTTACAATGGGTTCATTGGGATGTAACCCTATGGTAAGGCAAGGAAGAGCTTTGTGTGGCGGGGGGAGGGTGTATATTTTAAAACTTAAGTTTCATTTAGTAACAGCTGCCAAAACAGTAAAATTTAAGTATGCAGAAGGATCTCCAAAGACTTTTCCAAAGACAAAAAGTGGTGGCGGGGTGGTGGCGGGGGGGGGGGGGGGAGGGCGGTGGCATGGTGGGACAGGAAGTCATATCTATAAACTGAATGATATAATAATCAAGGTCATGGAGCTAAGGAGGTGCTCTGTAAACTGACATGGGCCAGATAGATGAAACAGATATTCATATTGCGGGAAGAACCCTGATCCCAAACTTGGCTTAGTCCTAAAGTATTTGTCTACCTATGGCAAGTTTCAAAAACTCCTAGGGCCTCTATTTTTGTATCTGTTAATTGACCGAGATCAACTGGACAGAATATAGTTGATTTCTGCTTCAGATATTCAGTGTGCTCAGGCGGCCTAACAGGCTAGCTTTAATTCCCTCTGGGTAAATGAGGGAATGACAGCAATTTTCAAAGTTATGTGGCAAATATATTGTTATGGGTATTGCTCTATTGGAAATTTTGTTTTATTTGTATTAAAATAATCATTTTCTGCTCCCCTAATGTGCTAATAACCCTGTTACATCATGTTACAGTACCTCATCTTTATCTTTACTGACCTGCATTTTACATATGAAGAAATCAAAATTTTAATTAAAGCAAGTCAACCAAAGTTAACTTTTTTTTCTGGTTTTATTAGATTTATTAGTGGTAGATCTATATGAATATGTAGAAGATTTTGTAGTGGGTGAACAAAAACATACTGCATTATAGAACTAAAATTTTGACAATAGAAAAAAAATTCTAAATGAGAGTTTGCAGTATTTTTTTTAAGAAAGGAAAGTTTCTTTGAGTCCAGTGGAAATTTTTAAGTGTGCTAGGTCACTGCCTGTGGAAAAAAACTAATTAAATCCTATTTTTGGTGGGGGGGAGGAATATAAAATTCCTACAGAAAAAGTTTTTTTAAAAATGGACAAAATACACAATCAGCCATTTCATAGGAGAAATATATGTATAATCAAGGCAGGAAAAGATGTTCAGTGTCACTAGCAGTAATGGAAATGTGAATAGAAGTACATATGATACCATTTTGCACTCATGAAAATAGTATTGAGAAGTATGAACAGTAATAAGGTTTTGGGAGAATTTGAATTACCAGTCTTTCTTTTAAATTACTATTAAAGTATAAATTGATAAAATTCTTTGGAAAGCAAGTTTGGTCTTTTCTTGTAAAATTCAATATTTATATATTCTCTGACTTAGCAATTTCACTTTTATGTAAATATCCAAAAGAAACTCACACATGTATATTCCAGGAGACAAGGAGAAGAAAGTTCAGAGCAACACGGTAAAAGCAAAAACCTAGAAATAATTCAAAGGCCTATTAATAGAAGAATTGATAAATGATAATATATTCACACAATGCCATGTTATGCAACAGCAGGAATGAATTAACTATATCTATGTGCACAATATGGATAAATCTTAGGAATTTCTACACTGTAATGTTTTTTGATATAGTCCATTATTTGGCATAATGAATACAGTGAAATTAAGGGTACTTAATATTTTAGACATCTAGAGTTTTTATATATAGGTGTTTTTAGTTGACAGAAAATGACAGTATGGTTGGCTATTGTGCCTTGTCAGGTTGGTAAAGCTAGAATGTCACAGAACATAGACTTCTTAGGAAAACAAAAACAAATACCAAGTACAACTTAAGCAAAATAAAGCACAGCATTCACTTAAGGAGTGAATCTTAGCAGAAAATAGGCATTTTTAAAAGACATGTTTTATTATATATATGTGATATATTGAATTTTATCTCCCCTTTAGAACCTTATTTTAGCAAACATTTATAAATTAAAATAGCATCTTTTAAGCAATATTCCTATTTGGTTTTTATGCAAAAAAATCTAGTCAACATAGTCATAAGTTTAAGTAATATAATCAGAATATTTTTCAATTTCAGTTAACCCTTTCAAATGCCTTGCAAAATATGAGTAGGAAAAATTAAAATATCTTTCCTTGAACTAAAAACTGCTTATCCCAGTGGTTTTCAAAGTTCAGTGTACCTTAGAATGAACTGCAGGGCTTATTGAAACACAAACCCCTGGGCCCCCATCCCAGAGTTTATGATTCAGTAGCTCTGGAATGGGACCTGTGTATTTTCATTTTTAGCAAATTCCCGGGTGCTGCTGATGCTTGGGCTAGGGGACCAAATTTTGAGAACCAGCATCTATAAGTTTTTGGAGTCACATACCACTCGGCTCTTTTCCTGGAGTCAGTGAGCTACAGGAGTCTTATGTTGCACTGGAGGCCATGCAGCCTGAGTCCTGCCCACTGATGTGCTCAGGCTGTGAGGGCCACAGTATCAGCATCTACACACACACAAAAGAGGTTGGGTCCAGTGGTCTCTGAGGAAATTTCAGTTCTAAAACTTTATGAGCCTACTCTCTTTCAGAAAGTCAGCGAATTTTCTTATTTCTTGATATTTGTTGTTATGTCATAGGCAATATGAGTTTATAGAAACTTTGGTAATAGGTAATAAGACTTGTGAAAATCAATGTCCAGGAGAAAATTCCACATTGCAAATTCTATTATTTTCCTATAAAGTCTTGGTCAAAATAAGTGGTAGATATTTGTGAAAATACACTTAGGCATTTGTTAAAGGCCAACTTTAAATTTTTAGTGGGCATCATACCTCATTATGATATGGGAAGGAGTTCACCCTGTCTAAAAATGTGTCAAGTAACTTGTAGTTTATTTCCAGCATAAATTTCTCCTGGATGTTGACGTAAGTGATACTGAGCCCATGGTCAAGAAATTTTCTAAGTCTCAGAGATGAACAGTTGACTTTCAAAGGCGAATGAGAGTCTCCCTAGCTCTTCTACTGAACATGTACTGTAGATAACCTGAAGACAGAAGTCTAATGCTAGCTTTTGTATCTGTTTTTTGTGTCTGTTAAGGTAAATGAACCTAAAGGAATGGGTATCTTCTAAGTGGGATAGAGTCACTTTGGAGGGAAAAAAATGTGCAATAGAAGTAATATATGTAGGATGTTTTTACAAGCAGTTTATATTACCTCATAAATATGCTCCCTAAGAATCTATTAACATCTTTATATTTATAGATGCCATCAAGAGAAGATGAACTACTAGGTCCCCACATAGGTGTGATAAATGATAACTCGAGCAATGATGAGAATGCAAGCCAGACTTTAGTCATTTATTTCCAGCTTTACTGCTTAGAGGTTTCAGTCAACAATCTTACTAATGTCCCTTGGTGATTAAAAATGTCTGCAGGGGACTAAAGATGATTTGAGGCGTGAGAGTTCAGAATACTGATTCTTGTTTAACCGTATTTCTTGCTCCTTTATTATATTTCGTAACAGATTTGACATGGAACATTGTATGTGACTCTGATGCCACATACAGGCACGATTTCAAAATTATGAGAGTAGAAAACATTTTTCCAGTGAGTAGTAATTCTCTCCAGATGAGTAGTGAATTTTTATTTTTTAAAAGACTAATTTATAAGAAAAAACACTGCCTAGTAAAATTTCCACTCTTAAAAATGCATCAAATTTTTTTTGTATATCATGCTTCCCAAGTTATAAAAGGAAACATCATAATTTTGTGACTTGTTTTTAGGGCTACTAATTGGCCCAGAATAAGCTGCAGGAAATGAAGAGTGTGTTCAATAGTTCTACATCATATTATCATTTACTCCCAAATCATTTCTTCTCAGGTGAGCAATCTGCTGACTATAGCTTATTTTTTCTTCCAATTGCAGGCCTGGCTAAGCATCCAGAAGAAGAATAAACATACTTCTGACTCCTAGTGTTATCCATGAAACTAACAGGTTTGGAGTTCACTTCCCTATGTATTTTAACCCCTGATCAGTTTAAACCACACATGGGCATGTGGGTATATGTGTATATGTGTTTAGTATATGTGGGAATGTGTAGATGTATATGCCTGTGTGCGTGTAGTTGTGTTGTATCTATGTATGTATATGTGTCTGTCTTTACAGAAGGGCTAACCTTTCTCTGCAGTAGACTGAGGCAGTATCTGTAGATTTCTGTAGCCTACAGAGGATCTATGGACAGAGGTTCATGACATTGTACAAGAGACAGGGAGCAAGACCATCCCCAAAGAAAAAGAAAGGCAAAAAAAGCAAACTGGCTCTCTGAGGAGGCCTTACAAATAGCTGTGAAAAGAAGAAAAGCAAAAAACAACAGAGAAAAGGAAAGATATACCCATTTGAATGCAGAGTTCCAAAGAATAGCGAAGAGAGATAAGAAAGCCTTCCTCAGTGATCAGCACAAAGAAATAGAGGAAAAGACTAGAATGGGAAAGACTATGATCTCTTCAAGAAAATTAGAGATACCAAGGGAACATTTCATGCAAAGATGGGCTCGATAAAGGACAGAAATGGTATGGACCTAACAGAAACAGATGATATTAAGAAGAGGTGGCAAGAATACACAGAAGAACTATTCAAAAAAGATCTTCACAAGCCAGATAACCATGATGATGTGATCACTCACCTAGAGCCAGACATCCTGGAATGTGAAGTCAAGTGGGCCTTAGAAAGCATCACTACAAACAAAGCTAGTGGAAGTGATGGAATTCCAGTTGAGCTATTTCGAATCCTGAAAGATGATGCTGTGAAAGTGCTACACTCAATATGCCAGCAAATTTGGGAAACTCAGCAGTGCCCAAGGGACTGGAAAAGGTCAGTTTTCATTCCAGTCCCAAAGAAAGGCAATGCCAAAGAATGCTCCAACTACTGCACAATTGCACTCATCTCACATGCTAGTAAAGTAATGCTCAAAATTCTCCAAGCCAGGCTTCAGCACTACGTGAACCGTGAACTTCCAGATGTTCAAGCTGGTTTTAGAAAAGCCAGAACCAGAGATCAAATTGTGAACATCCACTGGATCACTGAAAAAGCAAGAGAGTTCCAGAAAAAACATCTATTTCTGCTTTATTGACAATGCCAAAGCCTTTGATTGTGTGGATCACAACAAACTGGAAAATTCTTCAAGAGACGGGAATAGCAGACAGCTGACCTGCCTCTTGAGAAATCTGTATGCAAGTCAGGAAGCAACAGTTAGAACTGGACATGAAACAACAGACTGGCTCCAAATAGGAAAAGGAGTACGTCAAGGCTGTATATTGTCACCCTGCTTATTTAACTTATATGCAGAGTACATCATGAGAAACACTGGGCTGGAAGAAGCACAAGCTGGAATCAAGATTGCTGGGAGAAATATCAATAACCTCAGATATGCAGGTGACACCACCCTTATGGCAGAAAATGAAGAACTAAAGAGCCTTTTGATGAAAGTGAAAGAGGAGAGTGAAAAAAAATGGCTTAAAGCTCAACATTCAGAAAACAAAGACCATGGTACCTGGTCCCATCACTTCATGGCAAATAAATGGAGAAACAGTGGAAACAGTGGGAGACTATTCTTCTGGGCTCCAAAAATCACTGCAGATGGTGACTGCAGCCATGAAATTAAAAGACACTTACTCCTTGGAAGAAAAGTTATGACAACCTAGACAGCATATTAAAAAGCAGAGACATTACTTTTCCAACAAAGGTCCATCTAGTTAAGGCTATGGTTTTTCCAGTAGTCATGTATGGATATGAGAATTTGACTATAAAGAAAGCTGAGCCAGTACTTTTGCACTGTGGTATTGGAGAAGACACTTGAGAGTCCTCTGGACTGCAAAGAGATCCAACCACTCTATCCTAAAGGAAATCAATCCTGAAGATTCGTTGGAAAGACTGATGTTGAAGCTGAAATTCACCTGATGCGAAGAGCTGACTCATTGGAAAAGATCCTGATGCTGGGAAAGATTGAGGGCAGGAGGAGAAGGGGACGACAAAGGATGAGATGGTTGGATGACATCACCGACTCAATGGACATGAGTTTGAGTAAACTCTAGGAGTTGGTGACCGACCGAGAAGCCTGGAGTGCTGCAGTCCATGGGGTCACAAAGAGTCGGACATGACTAAGCAACTGAACTGAACTGAACAGAGCATAACAAGCTATTGCTACTCAGTAATATATAAATCCAGTACCAAAGAGAGATAGCGCACATGCCAGGTGTAACATTAATAATCCTTAAAACAAAATGTTTTGGTGTTTGTTAAACAGAAATGAAATGTTAGTTGCTCAGTCATGTCTGATTCTTTGTGACCTCATGGACTGCAGCCCACCAGGCTCTTCTCTCCATGGAATTCTCCAGGCAAGAATACTGGAGTGAGTTGCCATGCCCTTCTCCATTGTTAAACAGAGTGCCCCATCTTTTCCAAAAAGAAAAGAAAAAAGTCTAGATGTCTGTTGGGACTACATAGAGAAAAAAATCTGTAAAACTGAAGGTTCAAATTATCATTTACTTCCAATAATGCCTTTTCTCTTTCACTGTCTTCATTGGTTATATCATTGAATGAGGTATATGTGAATTTTCTGAGCTGCTGTGCTCTACTGAATGTCTGAGCTTGCAATTCACTGTTAGGAAATTGAATAACAGGTCCCCAGATTGCACACAGAGACATACACAGTCTACGTACAGGATTAAGGTGGGCCATTCTCTGTAGAAATTAGTTAAGAATTCTGAGCAAGGTTTTGAAAGTGGTAGCCATGCTGTTGAAAACATAGATTTACCACACATGCATCGATTTCTGTATTAGAAACTAATGATGTTTACTGACTGCCTGTACCCAAAACTTAAAATGTTAATTGCATAGATATGTATTTAGGAATTTTTACCATAATCTGAAGAGAGAAAGGGAAATCTATTTCTTGTAGAACGATGGCAGAAGTCATCTCTGCTCACATTTTGTGCAGTAAGTGGTGAGGACGTTTCCCAGATCTTATGATTATATAAGAATCTAAGTTAGCACTCTTGCAGTCATAGTCATCATCGTCATCAATCCCAAAGTAAACCAGCACTTTCTTCATCGATATCCTCATGACTTCATTTGTGATAAGCCCCCCTGTAACACCTTTTCTACCACTTCCTTGGGTTGACCATGAGAGTTGGACTGTGAAGAAGGCTGAGTGCCGAAGAACTGATGCTTTTGAACTGTGGTGTTGGAGAAGACTCTTGAGAGTCCCTTGGACTGCAAGGAGATCCAACCAGTCCATTCTGAAGGAGATCAGCCCTGGGATTTCTTTGGAAGGAATGATGCTAAAGCTGAAACTCCAGTACTTTGGCCACCTCATGCAGAGTTGACTCATTGGAAAGGACTCTGATGGTGGGAGGGATTGGGGGCAGGAGGAGAGGGGGATGACAGAGGATGAGATGGCTGGATGGCATCACGGACTCAATAGACGTGAGTGTGAGTGAACTCCGGGAGTTGGTGATGGACAGCGAGGCCTGGCGTGCTGCGATTTGTGGGGTCGCAAAGAGCTGGACACGACTGAGCGACTGAACTGAACCGAACCACTAATTACTTAAAAATAAGATGTGTTCTCTTACTTCGCAAAGTTTGGTTCACAAGATTTCTCACTTATCCACCTGGAAAGAGAATTCTTTCAATGTATGACAGTCTAGCTTTACCCTCAGAAATTTTACACTGCACTTATACTAGATTATAAGTAAATATCATGGACCATACTAAATATAGTTGAATTGCTTAGACTTTAATAAGGCTATCACACTGTGTAAAGTGTTCACCATTCCCTTTTATACATTCTTTAACAGATTTTGTCTTTCTCATTTTGTAAACCGCTTATTCTGTGTCCAACTCTTTGAATTCCAGTTCTATTATTCTTCTATGTATCTACCCCTAAATGTTGACACTGTACGTACTGTCTAAAACCCCAGGCCTTGAAATATTAGGAAGTTTGGACTTGGGCCTAAAATCTTCACCAACTAGATCTGATATATAGTTAACTATTCACTTTAAAGCAGTTTAAATGGTAAGTAAACTTAAAAAAATTTTTTTTTCACATTCAATGGTGGGTCAGTCTTAACTCACATAGTACTTGTTTTGAATACCGAGTGGTGATGTTTATTTTCACTACCATGGGATCATCAGTTTTATACAAAACCATTTACTGCTGAGGTGAAAAGAATTTGAAAATTACTAATCCAATTTTGTACTTTTATATGAGTCATAAAGTCAGGTAAGAATTTCACTTTAAATGGACACCATTAAAATGGCATTCTGTCTTCCTCAGTCAAATGTTAACATTGTTAGTAGTTGAGAAAGAGAGGGGATTAAAAAGAGAGACAAATACCTCTTGCTTAGTAGATTTTGCTTTGGAAAAGAGGAACACCTCGCTCAGCTCTTTTTATACTCAGAGACTAGTACTTACTGCTGAATCATTTCTCTGCCATCTAGAGAAACAAAGACAACATTACAGGCATCCAGCCATCAAAAGCTGATTTGATTCATCATGGCTCAACCAATGAGACCTGAGATTCTCTAAAGTGCAAGAGAGGTGTCACTAGTGAATAAATGTAGAATCACTTGAGGCATGTCAGTTTTCTTAAGAGCCTCATTTTACACGGTGGATGGGCAGCACTGATACCATTACTTTTTAATTGTTCCCTCTGGTAGACAGGTGTCACCTCTTTGCTTGAAATAACTCTAGAGATTATAGATCCCTCAGCCTCTGTCTTGACAGTCTCATATTACAAAAGTATTCATGTAGCTGAATGGGTTTTTTTTATTTCAACTGTTTTCTCTGCTTCACTTTAATTACTTATTATTTTCTACTAATGACAACTTGTGCTTGTAAACTCAGTTCCTCCGTGCTTGCCTGTTGCTGTTCCCTTCTTTGCCAAAGACTTTCATTTCACTTTGCCATTTATGTGTGTGGTTTCTATGATGACACATATGCTCTCTGATGATTATATTTCAAATTTTAAAATTGTTTTAAGGATTTCCTCTTTGGGTTTTGTGAATTCTTTATGCTAGATAGAATGTTTTATCAGATATATGAATTGAAAATCTTTCCTCCTTAGTCTTTGCCTTATATTTTTGTTCCCTTAACAGTTTGTTTCACAATGCAAGCATTTTTAATTTTGATGATGTTCCATTTCTCAATTTTTTCTTTTCTGGATCATGTTTTTGGTGTCGTACTTAAGAAATCTTTGCCAGAATCATGTCACAAAGATATTCTGCTGTCTTCTTTTAGGTTTTACATTTACATCTGTGATCCGATTATGAATAGATTTTTGTATAGTGTTCAAGGTATGGGTTGAAGTTCATTGCATATAGATAGCCAACATATGCAGCACCATATATTGAAAGGCTTTCTCTGTTGGATTTCATTTGTACCTTTTAAGAAAATCAGTTGTCCATCTATGTGTGGTCTATTCCTGAAGATTCTTTTCCTAGAGCCATTGATATATTTTCAGGTTGACACAAATACCATACTGTCTGGACTACCAGATGTCCTGAAAACAGGTAAAGGTCATCTTCCAACTTTGTTCTTTTGAAAATTGTTTTGAATTGTAATTTAAATTGTAATTGAATTTCTATATAAATGTTAGAATTAGCTTGTCAGTTTTAAAAAACATCTTGCTGGCATTTCTGTTGGGATTAAATTGAATTTATTGAATAAATTTGGGAAGAATTTATGTTTGATAATATTATTGAGTCTTCTGACCCAGAATATGTCAGTGATTGGTATTTTTAGGGTTTAAGTCTTAAACATCTATTGTCCATTTTATCCCACAGGGTCTCCTACTCTCAATGTATTGTAAATAATACAATCTTTTTATTTCTATTTCTGATCATCTGTTGTTAAAATATAAACACAATTGTCTTTTAAAATATTGATCTTATATCCTGAACCTTTGCCAAATCACTCATTCCTTCTAGTAGCTGTTTTGGTCAATTCTAACAGATTTTCTGCATTGTAGTCTTAGCAGTTATGGTCTGCTGGTTTCAGAGAAAATGCTATGGCAATTCAGAGGTGGAATGTGGCATTCTTGACACATGGGTAGTCTTTAAACTGGCAGAAGGTAGAGCAGGATAATAAAGAACATCATTTACATTAACCTAGATGTATAAGGTAACATGGTAGTAAGAGAGTTAGATTCGGATCAGTTTTCAAAAGTCCTTGATTACCCGTCTAAGAAAGACATATCACAAATATTCCTCTAAAAAGTGACTAAAAGTCAGGTGTTGTAATATTTTTGGCAATTAGAATCTATGAATGTTGTTTTGGGCTAGTGGAGATAACCATGGTAGATTAAATGATTTCTAAAATGAGTCAACACAGCAAAAAATGGTTCTTACTTATGGTCCTACTACTGCCAGGCATGGAAGATTCATTATTCAACTGCAGACTTGTTTGACGCCAATGATCAATCACATGGATAGGGTCCACTGTGAGGTAGAGTGACGTATGTTCAAACATTGCTCATCCATCCTAGTCACTTTAACAAACCTGGGGTTCTAGTCAGATAATGACTGGTGGGTATTCCTTTTGATTTTGTCATATAATTCTATAAAGAAATACTGTGGAAAATTATCATTTTCAAATTTCAGTTTGGTCTCTGTCCTCTGCATACCTACCCCCTGCAACCTACCACTTATTACTGTATGTATTGATGAAATATAAACTTATTATCACATAAAAGGCAATTTGAACTTACTAGATCATGAGACCAGAACATGAATTCTCTACAGATTCGGTGTATGTCATATATCTGTGTCTTCAGATAATGCATTACTGTTTTTATCATTATCACAGAAGAAAAAAGCTTAGGTTTTACTCTTTGGTCTGAGAAATTCTGTTCTTTTTCCCTTAGAAGGGACTCTGTCTCTCTTTTGGTTTCCCGTGAGTGGGTTAAAAGTATTCCACTTGAGAGAAGGGATTCTTTGTGAGAGTCAGGTGAGAGCTTGTGAACTTTCTTTGCCTTTGGAATAGGGATTGATTGCATCTACAATATCTCTGTGCTTATAGAGGTTGAATTACTATCATGCTATAAAGATTATATTTGGCTCTTATGCAGTTCTTAGATTACTCTGTTTTGAAATACAAAAAGCTCCTGTCTTTGTGTTCATGAGCTCCCTGCCACGTAATCACACTACTACCCTGTAGATGCTGCTGCTGCTCCTATTGGCCAGCATTTATTAGACTATATGCCAAGTATTATGTAAGTGACTTTATAAAGGTATCTGTATTATTAAATCCTGTGTAGCAAGTTACACCAAATTTTAGCAGCTTAAAACAATGAATGTTTACTTTGTTGTTGTTCAGTTGCTCTGTCATGTCTGACTCTGCGATCCTGTGGACTGCAGCACACCAGGCTTCCCATTCCTTCACCATCTCCTGGAGTTTGCTCACACTCAAGACCATTGAGTTGGTGATGCCATCCAACCATCTCATCCTCCATTATCCCCTTTTTCTCCTGCCTTCTATCTTTCCCAGCGTCAGGGTCTTTTCTAATGAGTCAACTCTTTGCATCAGGTCTCCACAGTGTTGGGGCTTCAGCTTCAGCATCAGTCCTCCCAGTGAATACTAAGGTTTGATTTCCTTTGTCTCATAATTTCTGATGATCATAGATCTGGGAGTCATTTAGCTGGGTGGTTCTGGCTCAGGTTCTCTCACAATTGTAATAAAACTATCAGTCAAAGTCTGGAGGATATGTCTCCAGGCTTATTTACATGGCTGGATATCTGATATAAGACTCCAATAACTTATTAGATATGAGCTATTAATGTTCTCATATTACAGAGATGGATGCAGAGGCCTGTGAAGGAACTCACCCCAGATCTAATGCCATTGTCTTTGGTTTTAACCATAACGGTTGAAACTCCTTGTAGTTGGAAAACAAAATTCTTGGGTGTTTATAACAATTTTTTCTTTTGTTAGATAAAATAAAATGTAAATTTACTGTAAAGGGGGATCTGGCTTCTATTATTCATCAGAAAAAATTATTTGAGTACTTTTGAATGTTTAATATTGATATGTATTCATTTTTTCCTTAATACATATATGTATATGTATGAGGTATTCTGAATCAGAGATCGATTTCTTATTAAATACATTGCACTAAATAATAAATGATTCATTCTCCCATTGCCCTAGTCCCTACCTCTGGAGTGACAAGATGAGAACCAAGTTGGTTGTCTTATATAAGTGGATAGACTCATCCACAGGCAAGGAAGGAGAAAAAAAATTAAGTTTCTATGCTTACAAAGTGGTAGACGATAGATGTCTACTCATTTCCCGACAGGGTTTTCTTACTCCATCCCTTTGGTATGTAAATAATATCTTTCTAAAAGCCAGACACTGACTCCAAGTTCCTCAGCCTCATTCTTTCTTTAAATGAAAACACCTAGAAATTTCAGTCTTCTGGCATGTTGGGGATTTAACATAGGAACTTCTTGTTGCAGTTTTTCTTGTCAGCATAAGAGTTTTATTATCCTTTTGAATCAAAGCAATTTACTACATGAATGCCTACAGTTCTAATTCTCACGGTCTCTAAAGAGTCTCAGAGGGCTAGTGTGTTTACGAGAACACTGAGAAAGCAAGAGCAATTTTATTTCCCTATAGGGACCTACTGAGAGGCTATGGGGCCTCTGTCTTCTGAACAACTATGTTTTTTCCCCCTGTGTGTGTTTTTTTTAAATGATAGATACTAAAAGGGCTTATAAAATTTTACTTATGTATCACTTTGCATATAATTTGTTAATTAGTACATATGCCTGTGTGAAGTCCATCATTTATCATTAAAGCATTTCACAATATTTTTGCACATTCAGTTGAGTTCAGTCACTCAGTCATGTTCGACTCTTTGTGACCCCGTGAATTGCAGCATGCCAGGCCTCCCTGTCCATCACCAACTCTTGGAGTTTACCCAAACTCGTGTCCATCGAATCAGTGATGCCATCCAGTCATCTCATCCTCTGTCGTCCCCTTCTCCTCCTGCCCCCAGTCCCTCCCAGCATCAGGGTCTTTTCCAATGAGTCAACTCTTTGCATGAGGTAGCCAAAGTATTGGAGTTTCAGCTTTAGCATCAGTCTTTCCAATGAACACCCAGGACTGATCTCCTTTAGGATGGACTGGTTGGATCTCCTTGCAGTCCAAGGGACTCTCAAGAGTCTTCTCCAACACCACAGTTCAAAAGCATCAATTCTTCGGTGCGCAGCTTTCTTCACAGTCCAACTCTCACATCCATACATGACCACTGGAAAAACCATAGCCTTGACTAGACAGACCTTTGTTAGCAAAGTAATGTCTCTGCTTTTGAATATGCTGTCTAGGTTGATCATAACTTTCCTTCCAAGAAGTAAGATGGCTGCAGTCACCATCTGCAGTGATTTTGGAGCCCCCCAAAATAAAGTCTGACACTGTTTCCACTGTTTCCCCATTTATTTCCCATGAAGATGGGACCAGATGCCATGATCTTCGTTTTCTGAATGTTGAGTTTTAAGCCAACTTTTTCACTCTCGCCTTTCACTTTCATCAAGAGCCTTTTGCACAATAGTCACTTAAATATTTATGTTATTGGTTAATTAGGATGATTGATACTGAGTGAGTGAAACTGAAAGTCGCTCAGTCGTATCCAACTCTTTGCAACCTCATGGGTTTAGTCCATGGAATTCTTTAGGCTAGAATACTGGAGTGGGTAGCCTTTCCCCTTCTCCAAGGGATCTTCCCAACCCAGGAACTGAACCCAGGTCTCCTGCCCTGCGGGTGGATTCTTTACCCGCTGAGCCACAAGGGAAGCCCAAAGTGAAAGTTGCTCAGTCATGTCCGACTCTTTATGACCCCACGGACTATATAGTCCATATACTTCTCCAGGCCAGAAACTGGAGTGGGTAGCCTTTCCCTTCTCCAGGGAATGTTCCCAACCCACGGATAGAACCCAGGTCTCCCTCATTACAGGCAGATTCTTTACCAGCTGAGACACAAAGGAAGCCCAGAAAATACAGGAGTGGATAGCCTATCCCTTCTCCTGTGAATCTTCCTGACCCAGGAATTGAGTCAGGGTCTCCTGCATTGCAGGCAGATTCTTTATCAACTGAGCTATGAGGGAACCCAGCTATGAGGGAAGCCAGCTATGATTGATATTGGTATCTAAAAAGTGATCTCCCGATGTATAACTTGGTGTCCTCATCTCATTTTCTTATTAATGTGAATAATAATAGCAAATATTTACCACTTACTACATGCCAGACACTGTTCTAGGTATTTTACAGAAATTTATTAGTTTAATGGTCATAATTGCACACTAACATATGAGTAATGGTTTATTGTTATTTCTGTAATGAGTAAGCTGAAGTATGGAAAGTTATAAACTTGTTTAAGATGGCATACCTGAAAAGTTACGGTCTAGATTCAAATGCAGGTACTTTGGCTCCAGTTTGCAAGCTCTTGACTATTGTATGAGTTATATATGATTCATTATTTCATAAACAGACATGTATCTAACACCTTTTATAAAAGAAGCAGTGTTTTAGGTACTATGAACACATCATTGAACAAAATGCTCACAGCTTTTACATACATGGAGCTTGTTTCCTGGCCATTGCTAGGATAGGCAGATAAAGAACAAAAATTAAGCAACAAACATATTTATCATATAATGTTAAACTGATAAGTGGAGAAAAAATTAAACAGAGTAGGAAAATAAAGACTAAAGAAGCTACTCTTTTACAGTTGTCTCTGAAGTCTTAAAAGACACCGTTTTTGAAATATGAGATTCTACCCAAACTGTGGATGGTGTCATAAATTTAGTAAATCAAGAGCAACATTTCTAAACAAAGCATAGACTAGAATTAAATCAATTTAAAAAGAAGGTATCCGAGTTCACTGTCAAAGGAAATGTAGTTTTTCATAAGATATGCCCTTCACAGCATGTAAGTGTGTGTACTGGCTCACGATGTCACCTGTATTTCTGTGCATGAGTCATAACCAACCCCCCCAAAAAAAGGATATTTTGTTTGTTTGACATCCTGGGGAGCCAGCAAGGAGGGCACTGAGGCTGGTGCTAGGATTGAGAGTGAGTGAGTGGAAGTGAAATCAGAGAGGTGAGCAGGGACCAGAACACATGCAGAGCTCTGTGAGCTGTGCATGGTAAAATGTTTGGCTGTATCATAAGTGAGGTAGTAAGTTATCTGAGAGTTCTAAGCAGAATAGACATCTGATTTACATTCTAGAAGGGCCATTTTGGCGGCTGTGTGAGAAATAGTTTTTGTGGGAACAGAAATGAATTGAAAATGGAGCGTAATTTCACACGGCTGAGTTGATGGGAGCACAGATGCAATAGAGAATTCCTGACTCTTGAAATCACCAAAACAATTTTAGACCCGGAGTAGCCTAAAGAATACTTACCTACCCGCCAATTCTCTAACCAAAAGCTTTCCCTAAAGATGACTGACTGTGCCTCCGTCATTTTACTGCTGAAGATGAAGGTGTTCTGTATCATCAACTGAAAAAGAAACCCATCAGAGCAATAAAGTAGTATGCCCTGAAGGTCAGGATCAGAGCTGCAGAGGGAGTAGTATTGAAAATTATCAATGTGCTTTTTCTTTTACCTTTAGGAGCATCCATATCTGAATGGAGATTACAGTCTATTCAAGAAAGAATATAAATAAAAAGCTAGAATATAATTTTGGCTTCCAATTCTCAGAAACATCATTTTGAAGATAAGCAAGTTTATTGTAGAAGAATTGTTTCAAAATCCTTGACTTCTTGCTTTGATACTTCAAAAGAAAATATGGTAGGCAAGCAAAGAAGAGAAAGGGGAAAGGACCATTTGTTCAGTTATAATGAAAAACAAAGGGAGAGAGAAGAACAAAGAACATAAACTCATGCCTGAAAGTCCCATAATTCAGATTTTAACAGAGAGGGAAACATGTGTTAGGTAAGTGAGGGTGACTCAAGGGTAGGGAAGTTTTTAGCTCTTCAGTTCAGTTTCTCAGTCATGTCCAACTCTTTATGACCCCATGGACAGCAGCATGCCAGGTTTCCCTGTCCATCACCAATTCCTGGAGCTTGCTCTAACTCATGTCCATTGAGTCGGTGATACCATCCAACCATCTCATCCTCTGTCGTCCCTTTCTCCTCCTGCCTTCAGTCTTTCCCAGCATCAGGGTCTTTTCCAGTCAGTGTGTTCTTCACATCAGGTGACCAAAGTATTGAAGTTTGAGTTTCAACATAAGTCTCCAATGAATATTCAGGACTGACCTCCTTTAAAGTGAACTGGCTGGATCTCCTTGCAGTCCAAGGGACTCTCAAGAGTCTTCTCCAACACCAAAGTTCAAAAGCATCAATTCTTCGGCGCTCAGCTTCCTTTATGGTCCAACTCTCACATCCATACATGACTACTGGAAAAACCATAGCTTTGACTAGACAGAATTTTGTCTGCAAAATAATGTCTCTGCTTTTTAATATACTGTATAGGTTGGTCATAACTTTTTTTCCAGGGAGCAAGTATCTTATAATTTCATGGCTGCAGTCACCATCTGCAGTGACTTGGAGCCCAAGAAAATAAAGTCTGTTTTCATTGTTTCCCCATCTATTTCCCATGAAGTGATGTGACCAGATGCCATGATCTTCGTTTTCTGAATGTTGAGCTTTAAGCCAACTTTTTCACTCTCCTCTTTCACTTTCCTCAAGAGGCTTTTTAGCTCCTCTTCACTTTCTGCCATAAGGGTGGTGTCATCTGCATACCTGAGGTTATTGCTATTTCTCCTGGCAATCTTGATTCCAGTTTGTACTTCATCCAGCCTGGCATTTCTCATGATGTGCCCTGCATATAAGTTAAATAAGCAGGGTGACAATATACAGCCTTGATGTACTCCTTTTCCTATTTGGAACCAGTCTGTTGTTCCATGTCCAGTTCTAACGTTGCTTCCTGACCTGCATACAGATTTCTCAAGAGGCAGATCAGGTGGTCCGGTATTCCCATCTGTCTCAGAATTTTCCACCATTTATTGTGATCCACACAGTCAGTGGCTTTGGCATAGTCAATAAAGCAGAAGTTTTTCTGAAACTCTCTTGCTTTTTCTATGATCCAGCAGATATTGGCAATTTGATCTGATTCCTCTGCCTTTTCTAAATCCAGCTTGAACATCTGAAGTTCTCGGTTCACGTACTGTTGAAGCCTAGCTTGGAGAATTTCGAACATTACTTTGCTTGTGTGTGAGAAGATTGGAAACAAAAAGTCCTGTCACAGGCTACAACTGCCCCACCTGGGGCATAGCCACATGAACTTAACAGAACAGAGGTCAGGCAGAGGCAGGAGACTTCCCACCACACTTGTTTCCCGTGTGGCGGAAAAGCAGCTGAGAATCTGTCTGAAGCACTTACCAGAGTGTGTCCGTACTGGGCGGAGGAACAAGGAAGGTGACAGTACAAGCCATTGAACATCTCAGCCATACTTCAGAATTGCCTGTGGCCCCAGTGGGAACTGAGACCGAGGAATATGTGTAATGACTACCAGGTCCTATGACTATAATGGGATAGCCCAGATCAGGACTGAACAATGATTGTCCAGCAGGACAAGCGCATCCAGGTGGACCCCCGTCCAGAAAACCAGAGAATGATGATGGCATCATTACCAAGACTCAGAGTCTTCTCTACCCCTTTGAAACCATGCTATAGGGATGATGAAGGGGATTCTCAGAGAATCCAGGAATTTTTATCTGAAAGAGTTGGAACACTGCTATCTAAAGCATCTTTCTAAATGACCAGAGAGAGCTTGGACTAGTTTTAAATAGGGATATCCTCACGAACAAGAAGATAGTGGCTTAAGAGAAAGGATTAGATTGTTTTCTGATATAGTAAACAAAGTACATTTTTTCTGCGTATCCAAGGTGCAGTGTAAGTTAAATATCATAAAAGCATTACACAGTTTGCTACCTTTTATTGGATGTTTAATATAAGCCTGGCCTGATGGACCCCAAAGTCAGTTGCCTTAAACACCACACCCCATTGCCTGTTTAACAACAGAAAGCAAGAGATGCGTTACAACCCAAGAGCTGTAGGAGTACCTACGCTGGATTCATGGAAATACCTTCAGTTAGATAGACTTAGGCATGGGGACAGGGGAGTGAAATAAATATGTCTTTAAACACAAACATCTGGAAAGATATCAAATACATGTCTGAGAGTGTCCAAAGCGGGAGGAAGTTCAGAAGAGTTATTACGAACCTTCCACATGCCTGGAATTCCATCTGCAGGAATGGGGCATCCTGAGGGAGGCATCTTGAGGTTGAGAAACCCAGGTCTTCATGGAAGCCCACGGCAGAAGGTCCTGCTTTTTCTTCCACTGACAATTCCCCAACACAGCCTTCTAGCACCATAGCCTACACTAGGCTTCTCACTCATGCAGAAAATTGAGTCACTCTGAAAAAACAGATTATTTTTATCTTTAGGAGAATACATGTGAGCAAGCCACTCATGATTTTAGAATTGCTATCCCTTAACTCTCTCAAATAGCTCCCGCTCTACCAATTAAAAACTATTATTAGATTTAAAAAAAGAAGTTTCATTCTACAAGTAGGGTTAAAAGACTTACTATGTGAATTCCAGATTAATATATAAAATGGGGGAAATCACACTGAAATATAATCAGTATATAAGCATAAGCAGGTTTCTCATATTCTTTCTCTAGTTCACTGTGGTAGAAAGAGTGAAGAGAGGAAGATGCTAGTGGGTATCCTGCAGAGAAGAGAGGAGGGGTAGTATCAAGAAAGCAAATATTTCAACTTTATTTTCTTTCCCAGTTTGCTTTCAGTTGAGCCAAAGCAGAAAGAAACTGCCACAATCACATATTTGGAAGATTCAACTATGCTTGATTTACTGGTTTTGTTTTTTAACATTGAATCTCATCATTCAAAGGAAACTGTAATCCCACAAAAGTATCACAGTATTTAAAAGTAATCTTTTAACTTCCTCCTTACTTTTTCTATAACTTTACTTAGTATCAAATTTCCTATCAAGTTTTGGAGAGGCACATAAGACATCATCTCAAATTTCAAGGGTTTCACTATGACAATATCTAAGAACCCAGTGTTCCTCCATAAATGTGAAAGACTGTATATAGACCAAGGCATTGTAGAAGACAAACCCATGGGATTCAATTCAAGTCTTTTACTAGAGGGAGAATGAAGAAATCCAAAACCATTTGGAGAAAGTACATCTTTCCAGTTTAGCTGGGATGCATTCACAGACTGGGAAGGAAACATGGAATTTTCCTTTTGATGTTGTGACCTCCCATCTGTAACTAGTTTCATGTTGGGTAACATGTTTTCCATGGGACTGGTCATCTCTCCTGCCCTGCCAACTTCTCCTATTCACCTGGGATTACATCTAGAAAAATATGAAGGATAAGCTCGTCATTAATAAGGAAAACACTATAGCTACAAAGCAGGGAGTTTTAAACAAGGATCTTTAACGAACAAAAATTTCATATTAATTCTGTGTTAAAGGATGATGGTCTGTTATATTCATTATATTTAGTTTCCTTTAATTACATTTAATTATATTAATATAAAAATTGTTTTTATTATTGCAATTTAAAATTTTCTGTTTATAACAGAATAATCAGAAAAATAATCCCTAGTATGGTCTGGAAAACAATTAAAACATAAAATGGAAAAATAGAGAAAAGTATGGTTATATGTCTATGGGAACCTGAAATAAAACCATCACTGTAACTAATCATTAAGGAATAAATTAATAGCACCTTCTTGGCCCTGAAAGGAGACTTTAAGAGATAGATTCATCAGGTGGTTTTCCAACTTTTGAGGCTTCCCTGGTGATTCAGATAGTAAAGCATCTGCCTGCAATGAGGAGACCTGGGTTCGATCCCTGGGTTGGGAAGATTCCCTGGAGAAGGAAATGGCAACCCACTCCAGTACTCTTGCCTGGAAAATTCCATGGATGGAGGAGCTTGGTAGGCTCCAGTCTGTGGGATCACAAAGAGTCGGACACAACTGAGCAACTTCATTTTTGTTGCTGCTGTTGGCTCAGATGATAAAGAATCCCCCTGCAATGCAGGAGACCCAGATTTGATCCCTGGATTGGGAAGATTCCCTGGAGAAGGGAATGGTAACCCTCTTTAGTATTCTTTCCTAGAGAACTCCACAGACTAAGGAGCCTGGTGGACTGCAGTGCATGGCATCCCAAGGAGTCGGACGTGACTGAGGAACTAACACTTCTTTGGCTTCTAAATAGCTAATCTTTATTTTCCATCCAACAAATGCAAAATGGTATATATGTGACCTGGTAGTAGACTGAGGAAACCATGACTAAACTGCACAGATGTGAACTTTCTTTTTAAAAATGTATCAGCAGATGTTACTGTTTCCAAGGGTGTTAGCTTTTAGTCGTTAACATTACTTAGGAACTATTAAAGTGCTGATTTAGCATTCTGTTTAAAACTTGTCAGTGGATTTTTCAGGTGTGAGCATAGTGGAACACTCTGAACTATACCATGATATGTTTAACAATAGCCAACAAATCATACATTATGCATGAAATCATGACTAGCAACAGCTACATATTTTTTAATATGATAATTTTTTGAAATCCTAGATGCCCTCTGTACCTAATATATACCATATTACTTTCCAAATGTGGAATACTCTTCTTTGAAACTAGAAAACTGACGAAATAGTTTGTAAGTTTTGCCTTTTAAATTAATGGAAAATTTCTTTTTCTGAACTTCACTTTCCTATCAGCATTTTAAATTTAAGATGTATTTCATTTTCCATGAAAAAAATTTAGAACATTCTCTATCTAAAATGTCAGTGTATTTATATAAAGTATAAATTCTTAAATTTAAATTACCTTATAATTCACAAGATTATCAGAACTTCAGTGGTATTTTTTTTAATTAAGACTAAATGTACAAGGTAAATAATCCAGGAAAAACTTAATTATTTTAAACCACATATTTTAAACTTCAGAGCAATAGTTAACCATATTTTACCTTCTAAGTATAACTAAAATCACATTTTAGCATAATTTTGAAAAATAAATATTTTATATTAGGATTATTTCACATCCATGCCTATAGAGTACTTTCTTTAGAATGATTTTCAGAACATGGTAGAGCTTTTCAAAAATCCTGTTAAGATTCTAAATTGTGATAAAAGAAATTCAAATCTATTCTTTTATCTAAAATATAGTTTATAATTTTAACACTTTAAGAAACACTAGAAGTTTAAGGAAATATTTTGTAATCTCCAGGAATCTTATTTTAAACATATTTAAAACACGAGGGGAAAAAACAGCTGAAATTGGTACATTATTTTTTTTTCACTATACAAGCAATCAGCCAGTCAGGATTTTTTGTTTGTTTTGTATTGTAAGTACCTCTGAAACACCAGAGCTTTTTTAATGTATAAATATTAGGAAGGATTAATAACTATTAAAATTGTGTACTTACTTTTGTTTGTTGGTGTTTATCTACAAAGCTGGAGAGAAGTAGATTTCTCACTCCTGTTGAGAGTGGAAATGTTCTTGACAATGAGTAATAGTTTACTAAATGGTTGGCATGGAAGATCATTTATTTTAAGAATAACCTAAATCCAGAATGCTTCAGGATAGGGCAAAGGCAGATTTTGAAAGGAAATAGTCACAATGTTAATTTAGATCCGGTATTTAAGTGTGAACACAGAATCAATTTCTGCCCATACCTTTTACTGATACTAATTAGTGATCATCACTCTTCCTTCAATAAAATTTGAGGGGAAAGCTAATGCATTCCTTACTATTTGCAGTTATTTTTATTATCCAACTGCTTTGTGTTGGATGAGTGGGAATTCCTAAGAGGGTTCATCTATCTGCCTGACTTTCATAAAACTAAACACAAGCTTATATTCTAAAATTTTGATAGACTCCTTCAAAATATTTCAGCTTTATCTATAAAACAATAGGAATGATGTAATAATATTTACATCATAGAGTGAAGATTAAATGAAATGACTCAGTGCCTGGCATAAAGACTCAATAACTGTTAAGCTGAGTTTTTTTCCCCTTCTATCCTATAAGAATTGGAACATGTTACGGTAGACATTACCTTATCTCAAACATGCACACCATTAATAGGCACTTGATTGGTATTTTGCATTACTTAATAATATAGAGAAATTATATGGAGAAAAGTATTTTCACTGTTTGCTGTTAGGATCAGTAAACATTCTTTGATTCAATTAACAGGAATCCTTACAGAAGGAAAATGACTTATAGATTCTATTCATTACCTAATAAATTTATAGTAGTGATAATTTATAAGATTAATGTAATATTTTTCCAAGTTTCTAATATCCCAAGTTAATATACACTTTCCTAGTTTGTGTTTATAAATTCTGGATTTGTTTCTGAAGAATAAAAAATGCTCCTGTAAAACAGATGGCATACTTATTTAGAGTTTTGGGCCCTAAATTCTACAACAAATTATTTCACAAGTACATATAACTGTAAATAGCAACCCATGATTTATTAGGGGCAGTTTCTTCTAGTGTGCCTTCCCATGCAGCTAAAAATTTACTGCTGCCTAACCCAGACATTAGTTTTCACCCTTGGTTGTTAGGACTTTTCATAAGCTTGTGCTTTTCAAGAAAGAGAGACAGAGAGGGAGAGAAAGGGAGGTGGCAGGGGTATAGGGGGTAAAGGAGGAAGGAAGGGTAGAAAAAGCAGTTTCTCCTTTATCAGTTCCTCTCAATATGTGTGCCTACTATGCCTTGGGATTTCTAGTGAATCTGTTTCAAGTCCTGGATATCCTCTCTAACAAAATAGATTGATCTCTGTGCATTCTCCAGGAGACTAATATACTACCAAGTGGGATTATGCATATAAAAGTATAGGAAGAGAATTAAAGATAGGAACAAGTATTTTTAAAAAATAAAGAATTTATAAATACAGTAATTCTTTGGAGGGCAAAATATCATTTGCAGTTCCAAATAAATGTGTAACTCAGACCATGCCTACACTTGACATACTAGTCTATTTTCCTCCCTGTGATTAATTCTTCAAGCCTCCATTTTATCCAGATAACTTTCTGTAATCTCTAGTTTAACCAAGCCTTAGAGAATTTTCTGCTGCTAAACTGTCACTTGGAGAACCATTGGCATATGGCCAAACATCCCAGGTTATGCACTAATGCGCAGAAAACCTTCATCTCTGCACAGCACTATATATATCCTTGATCAAACCACACTCTCTAACTTCCGTTCTTCCTAAGTCTTCCTCTGTCTTTTGGCAACTTGGGGTGTATCTTCAGGTAACTCTATGTTATCTCGGATACTGATTATCTTGCACTAACTGTAACCAGTGTTCTCTGATGACATGACTTCCGTTTCATCTCTCTCACGTGTGGGCTGCTTTCCCAATACCTTACAGTTTTAGGGTGAACTTTCCATGTTCCAAACATTTCTCCCCCTACACTCTTCAAAAACATCATTAATTTGAATCTTATTGCATGAGTTTTTGCCACAAATGAATGCTACTTAACTGCTGTTTTCTGCTGACCTCCTGCTCAGCCTTTTCAATCATTGATGACTTTAGTATTGACTTATTCTTTCTCATTACCTTGTCCTGTTTTTCTGCTTGGTAAATTGAACATTCACAAGGAGGACCCATCTGACCTCTACTGTCTCTTTTCTTAATTTTCTCTCAGTTAATACTATTTTCCTATTTACTTCATACCTCAGCCGCTCACTCTCATGCTCATCTCTTTGTTTTATCAACAACTATATGTTGATTTCAAACACGCTCATTCTCTGTTATTTCTTATCCTTCTAGCTCCCTTAAGTAATCAAAAATTCATCAAATGAATCAAGACTTCTGTTGGTCCTGTCACTTTTCTGACATTTCTCCTTAACTAGGCTGTATTTCAAAGTCCATTATTTTAATGAAATTTTCTGAATACTTTAGACTTACCTCCTTGTCACTCTCTTTATCTGCTCTCCTTACCTAGTAACATCTCACCTCTAATTGAATGCAACAATCTGTTTTTCTCCATCTGTATCTGATTAATGATTAATGTGGACAAAATTATAGAGACCTGCTAACAAGTTTCACTGTAGATTTAGGAACACAAATAACTACTCAACACTATTAACTAATTCCATCATATTCTCTATCTTCGAACTTCTAAACCCCATCTTAATTCAACCTACCTAATTACTTCATTTCAGTAATCTAAGGTTAAATAGAAAGATTCAAATGCGAGCTTCCTCGCTTTCTGAAACCCACAGATAAAACATCCTTTTTGTATTTGTATCCACGTTCTCTGCTTTTCACTTGCTGATGTAGTTTGAAACCCTTCCATGTGTATTCCCTTCCAAGAAACGAATTTCCACAATCATCCCTCCTAGCAACCCACTCCAGTGTTCTTGCCTGGAGAATCCCAGGGACAGGGGAGCCTGGTGGGCTGCTGTCTATGGGGTCGCACAGAGTCGGACACCACTGAAGCGACTTGGCAGCAGCAGCAGCAGCAGCAGCAACAGCTGTATATCATAAATTTCTCTGCTCTGTTTTAAAATTCTTAATGTATGGTTCTAGTGTCTTTCTTCTGGCTATGCACCATTATTTTCAGCCTCTCATGGCAAAATTTCTTGAGTCTATGTTCACTTACTCCAGATCTTTCCTTCCTATTTTTTTTCTCAGTGACCCCAACTAGATTTTCACTCCCTTCATTCCATGATTACAGAAGACATTGTTGGTGCCCACAGTCACATTGGTCGTTTTTATGCTTTCATCTTACTTGAATTTATAAGCAGCATCCAATGCAGATGACCACTCTCTTTTTTAAAATCAGTTTTGGGGTTGTCCAAGATTCTGAGAAGCTTCTTTCTCCCAAATTTATTCCTATAAATTTCTCTTTCTTAGTGTTCTGAGAAAATTGGTTCTTCTTCCTAAGACTAGCTTGTAAATGTTGGAGTGCCTGAAGGATAGGTTCTAATTTAACCTTGTTCATCTGTGCTGATCTCCCTAGAGGACGTCATCAGTGACAAAGAATTATATTCCTCGAAAATAGGCACTCACTTTTGCAAATAAGTTATTTTTTTGCCCCTTTTTAGTGAGGTAACATTAATATATAACATTATATAAGTTTCAGATGTAGACCGTTATAATTAGTCCTCTGTACATTACAAAGTGATTGTTACTTTGTAATAATTACCATTCATCATCACACAGTTGTCCCCTTCATCCGTTGCAGCCATTTTCCCCACCATTTAAAGTTATTACAAAATGATGGCTGTATTAACCCTGTACTGTACAATATATCCTTGTTGCTTATTTATTTTATACACAGGAGTTTGTACCTCTTAATCCCATGACCCTATCTTGCCCCTTCCCTCTCCCCACTGGTATATCCACTAGTTTGTTTTTTTATTATATACATTTGGATTTTTTATTTTTTAATTTCTACATTTGTGTGATAACATATAGTATTTATCTACTGGCTTATTTCACTAAACATATCATCTGAGGTCCATGCACATTGTTGTAAGTAGCATTTCATTCTTTCTATGGCTTGGTAATATTCCATTGTATGTGCACATATGCATATACCAAAATATATTCACACAAGAATCATAAATATAGTGTATACATTTACACATATTGTATATACGTATACAATATTCTGCATCTTCTTTATCCATTCATCCGAAAATCAACACTTAGGTTGCTCCCATATCTTGTCAATTGTAAATAATGTTGATGTAAACCTTGGAGTAGATGTATCTTTTCAAATAAGTGTTTTTGTTTTTTCAGATATATACCCAAGCGTGGAGATTCCAGGTCAAATGGTAGTTTTTTTTAGCTTTTTGAGAAACTTCCATATGGTTTTCCACAGTGGCTGTACCAGTTTACATTCCCACCAACAACAGTGTATAAAGATTCCTTTTTCTCCACATTCTTGCAACATTTATTACTTGTGGGTTTGTTTTTTTTTTTTTTGAGGGGGGCGGGGATGATAGCCATTCTAACAGGTGTGAGGTGATATTGTAGTTTCGTTTTGCATTCCTTTGATAATTTGCAATGTTGAGGATCTTTTCATGTGCCTATTGGCCACCTCTATGTTTTCTTTGGGAAAACATGTGTTTAGATCTTCTGCCCATTTGGGGGGGGCGGCGCGGGGCGGGGGGCTTCCCTGATAGCTTAGCTGGTACAGAATCCACCTGCAATGCAAGAGACCCTGGTTCGATTCCTGGGTCAGGAAGATCCGCTGGAGAAGGGATAGGCTACCCCCTCCAGTGTTCTTGGGTTTCCCTGGTGACTCAGATGGTAAAGAATATGCCAGTAATACAGAAGTCTTGGGTTCAATCCCTTGGTTGGGAAGATCCCCTGGAGAAGAAAACGGCTACCCAATCCATCATTCTGGCCTAGAGAATTCTATGGACCCATTTTTTAATCAGACTTTTTTCTGAGCTGTATGAGTTCTTTACATAATTAGGAAATCAATCCCTTATTGGATATATGCTTTAAAAATATTTTCTCTCCTTTTGTTAATAGTTTCCTTTGCTCTGCAGAGGCTTTTTAGTTTGATTTAATTCCAGATATTTATTTTCTGTTTCCTTTGGTGTTTGGTGTCAAATCTAAAATTGTTTCCTTTAAAATACACAGATGTATTTTGTTTTATCAAGAATTTAACTTTTCAGAATAGTTTTTAAAATAGCTGTGTTGAAATATAATTCACATACCATAAAATTTACTCATTTTAAGTGTACAGTTCAATGTATCCTCATAGAGTTGTGCAGTCCTCATAATCTAATTATGGAATATCTTCATGTTCCAGAAGAGAAACCGAGCGTTGACTGTCACTCCTTACTGTCCCCCACCTCTAGCTCTAAGCAGTTGCTAATCAACTTTTTGTCTGTATTGATTTGCCTATTCTGGACACTTCATATCAGTGGAAACATATGAATTGTCATCTTTTGTGACTTTTTTTCATGTAGCATAATGTTTTCAAGGTTCATTCATGTTTAGCATGTATCAGTACATCATTCCTTTTTATTGCTAAATCGTATTCATTAGCCTATACATTAATAATGGCCATTTGGTTTTTTTCTACTTTTTACCCATTATGAATAATAATGTTATGAAAATTCATGTGTAAATTTTTTTCATGGACATAGTTTTATGTTCTCTTTTGTATGTATGTAAGAGTGGAATTGCTGGATCATATAATAACTGTATGTTTAACTTTTGAGTGGACGTCAAACTGGTTTCTATAGCACCCAAACCATTTTTACATTCCCACAAGCAGTGCATGAAGTTTCCAGTTTCTCCATATCCTTGCTAATACTTGTTATTACTTGTCATTTTGACTTTTGTCGTCCTAGTGGAAATGAGGTGTTGTCACATTGCAGTTTTAATTTGTGTTTATTAACGGCAAATGATGTTGAGCATCTTTTCATTGTTTTTCATTTTCAAAAAAACTATTCAAACTGTTGGACTATTTAAAATTTGGGTTTTTTTAATCAAGTTTTACGTTTCTTTTATATGTTCTTTATATAAGTCCTTTATCAGATATATGATTTTCTATATTTTAGAAATATTTCTAAATATTTTCTACCAATCTGTAGTTTTGCTTTTCACTTTCTTGACAAGAATTTTAAGTAGAGTTATTTTATAGTTTTACCAGTGTCGCCATCAATTTATAGGCCAATAAACAAACATTCCAAAATATACTGTACTAAAACAGTATATTTCTTTGTATACCTCATGTTACTTTTACAAGGTTACAGTGGAATAGCTAGGGGTAAAGGGTTGCTTCATGTTCATACTCAACTAGAGAATATCTGGATGTTGAGATTTAATATGAGCTTTGTATTTGTTTTATGTTTTGCTGAATTTCCTATTAAGAAAAGGAAAGACTTCAGAACTGGTGGTAGTTTTTTGCTTATAGTGAAAACTCGAACAAATATAAAAGCAGGCAGAATCTATCGCTAACCACGGGGGAACTCTTATGTAGGTACTCAGTTGAACTTGAGGCTGGGGGACAAAAAGCACAAAATGCCTAGCTCATTGTAAGTGTTCAGTAAGTAACAGTTAAGTGGATGCATGAATCAATGATAGTATGTGATTTGGATTCCTTAGGGCCCTAGGATTCTACTAGTTGAAACTGCGTGATCTTGAAAATACCTATCTAAAATTAGTGTGGACTTGGGGAACAAAAGATATTTCCATGGCAACCTGGAGTGTCATAAATAAGTAAACTGTTCAACAGTTACACAGAATGAGACTTTATTTTCTGAAAACTTTGGTCTGGGCACTTAAAATTTTTTAGCTTTTGTAAAATCTAGCTGGAGTAATAATCTTCTGGGTAGTTAATGCGAACTAAAAGACTTCCTTGGTGGTGAGAATTTCCAGAAATACTGCAATTCAGGGTGATATTGGAGCAGGATGTCTAAAGTGGTATAAATGGTCTTTGTGAGGTCTCAAGGCCAGTTTGAAGTCAGGGGCCAGTTTGGTACATGTAGGATGACACTGAGTGATACTGCATTAATTAAAGGGATCAAATAAATACTTTCTGGGCATATTCTTAAACATAATACTTTTAATGATACAAAACCTCCACTGGTAATAAATGTAGCAAGAAAAATGGTCCTAGTACGTTATATCCATTACTTTGATGTTCTATACCAAATGTCCCTTGAGAACATAGTATTTGGAAAAAAAATCATCTTCTGAAGGTATTTTATAAAAATTATCTGTTACTTTTGGCATTTTTTAGTGAATCTTAGATAACATATAGTTATGTTGCTGAAACACTGATATTATAAGAAAAAATGTTTTGAGGAGGCTTGACATCCTTCTGAGACTGATGTGCGTAAAATGAGTAACAGAATATTTGTTTGCCTTTGTTTGAAACTATTTCTTATAACTCTTCTCGAAACACTGCGAATTTCATTCTATACTGGTCGTGTTTCTATTGATTGCCTGGTCATAGACCAAGCAGTGATAAGTGTACCACCTGATCATTAGCCATCTCACTAGCCGATGGCATTCCTGAGCATGTCTGATGCAGGGTGAAACAATTCTAGCTCTTTAGTTCTCTAAGAGCTTTGCCCTGAAAATACCTCGGGACAGAAAGACATAAGGCCAAGGCTAAGATAAAAATTGAGGAAGTAATGGGTGTTTTGGGCAAATTAATGCCACCATGCCAATAGACTGATTTTGTTTTTCCCTGACCTCAACAGGTCCTGAAGCTCTGTTCCAAGAGTATATTTTTGTTGTGCTCAACTGGAACCATTGAAATGTCAGGCTAATAAATGTCACCTCACTAATTTGTCTGGATGTAGCTATGAAATTCATTGAAACTGAATCAAATCAAGAATTGTTGAATTTAACTGAAGTGTGTACAGTGTAGGACTTAAATTATTATTGCTCAAATACATTTTCCATTAGTATAGTTTGCTTTATAATAGGGTCTCAATTTATATTGTGTTAGTCTCCCTTTTATAAGCAGGTTTGATTTTAGTCTTACTGGAAAGAGACAATGTCAATTAAGAAGGGTATTTTTTGTCTTCAGTTTTTAGAAATTTTGATGGAAAAAAAAAGTTGCTTTTAGTGATATGTTCTTACTTATGGTTCTTATAGTTGCTCAGTAGATTAACTGAGCTAAAACTGAAGGCAGACAGTAGTGATACTAACACTGTTATAGTATATTTAATATTATAGATATACTATTATAGAATATTAGTAATGTTATAAACTGTTCCCTTACTAAGGGAATAGTGTCTTTATCCTCTCCAGTAATATGGAAATAAAATATATTGCTACCAAAAAAAAAAATAGAATGTTAGCAGAAAAAGTCTTAGAGCTCAGGGTTGATTTAGCTTTGCAAATATATATATGTATGTGTGTGTATGTGTGCATTTGTATTTTCAAATTAGGTTAAAAATTACATAAAGTGAAATGCTCAGATCTTTACTGTAACCTTTCAGTCTATTTTGATGAGGGGATATCAATAAATAGAGTATTTCCATCATTTTGGAAGTCCCCTCTGTCCCTTTCACAGTCAGTCCCCTCAGGAACAACCACTGAATTGACTGCAAAACCTCTGATGTTGGTTTGGATTAATCTAGAATTCATATAGTTGGAATCATACATATGTACTTTTTTGTGTCTGTTTATTTCACTTAGCATAATATTTTCATAGCTCAACTATGTTTGTGTATGTCAGTGACTTACTCCTTTTTATTGCTGAAAAGTGTTCCATTATAGGAATATCCTATAGTCATTTTTTAAAGAAAATCCCTTCTCTTGTTGGTGGTCATCTGGGTTATTTCCAGTGTGGGACTGTTGTTAATAAAGCTGCCATGAACATTCATGTATAAGCTATTTTTGTATATATATGCTTTCATTTCTTTGGGGGAAAAAGTTAGGAGTGGAATAGTTAGAGGAGTTCTGGGTCAGAGGATAAGTGTATATTTAACTTTTAAAGCAAATGCCAAATGGTTTTTTGAAGTAGTTGTAGCATTTTACCTTCTGACCGGAAATTCAGAATTTCACTTGCTCCATGTCATTTCAGACTTGGTGTTGTCAACCATATTTGGCCAGTTTTATCTGTTATGAATATTTTCTTCCAGTTTGTGGCTTTTTATTGAGTCATGCTTTTTTTTAAGAGCAAAAAATTTTAGGTTTTAGATAGTTTAGAAATAAAGCTTTATTGTTTTTGTATATAAATCTGTTATTCATCTTGATTCAATTTTCAGTATGGTATGAGGTAAATACCGAAGTTTTTTAATCCCTAATGGATAATCAGTGTTTCCATACCATTTATTGAAGAGATTGACCTTTCGCTCTTAATTTAGTTCTATTTTCAAATATCAAGGCTCTGTTTCTAGACTGTTCAGTTGCAGTTGATCTATCCTTTTGCCATACCATGCTCTTTTGGTAACTATGAAAATATGAAGGTGAAAATCACTCCGTCATGTCCGACTCTTTGTGACCCTGTGGACTACACAGTCCATGGAATTCTCCAGGCCAGAATACTGGAGTGGGTAGCCTTACCCTTCTCCAGGGGATCTTCCAAACCCAGGAATCAAACCTAGGTCTCCTACATTGCAGGTAAATTCTTTACCAGCTGAGCCACAAGGGAAGCTCAAGAATACTCGAGTAGGTAGCCTATCCCTTCTCCAGCGGATCTTCCTGACCCAGGATTCCCTAATAGCTTAGCTGGTAAAGAATCTGCCTTTAATGCAGGAGACCTTGGTAACTATAGCTATATAAAAAGGCTTAAAATTAGGTGGCATATATTTCTCCTTCTATTTCTAAGGCTATTTCAGGCTATTTTTCTTTTTCCTTTTTTTTTTTTTGCATTTTTTCCGCTTTAGCAGGTTGTAATTGTTATTTTGTCAATGGTTTCTTTTGCTCTATAGAATCTTTTTAGTATGATGTATTTTCATTTGTCTTTTTTGTGTTTGTCTTTGCTTTTGTTGTTAAATCCTATTTTAGTTATTTTTCATCCTTTACCTTTTAATATACATTTTTAATTGCCTTGCGAATTTAAAAAAATCTTTAATGGATTTTAATTGTGATTGCATTTAATCTACAAATATATTTGGAGGGACCAGATATGTTAACACCATTGAGTCCTCTGATTCATAAACATAGTATATATTTATTTGTTTGTTTAGTTTTCTCTAATTTCTGTCAGGAATGTTTTATAGTTTTCAGTGGGCCAGTGGTTATCCATCATTTGTTAATATTTATAAGTTTAGGAAAATATTTAGAAATATTTTTAAATATTTGGTGTTTTGATGCTATTATAAAAGATTTAAATTTTTATTTTCAAGTAGTTTATTTTTAACTTACTTATTTTTGGATAGTGAGTTTATGCTTTGCCATATTACTAAATTTGCTTATTACTTTTTGTGGTATTCTTAAAGATTCCTTAGGATTTTCTTTGTACACAATTATGTTATCTGAAAATAAAGACAGTTTATATGTTTGTAATCTCTATAGCTGTTTCTTGTTTTACTGCAATGACGAGGACCTCTAGTTGAATATTGTTTTAGATCTTTCTTTTATTACGGGAAGAATATAATTTTTTCTTTTGGGTCAACAATAGCAGAGACTATTGTCAGTTGGGGTGAGGGGAGCTTATGTCCCTTGTGCAGCATGGGAAGCATTGCCAATATATCCGAGATTGGTAACATGAAAATCCTATGTAATCCAGGCAAGTGCAGGGAATGATCAGTTTTCTTTCTTTTCTCTAGCTGGAGTTAACTCTTCTTTCTTTGTTTTACAGATATAATAAAAAAGCTAAAGTAATTATCCATTTAGTTCTACGTGCATACTTTTTCCCCCCAAAAATAAAAGTTTTCCATGCGAAGGTCTTTTTGTCAGATTTGACTTTTTGTCAGATCTATCTAATTTCTAAGTTTTTCCTTCATTGGAAGCCTTCAAAAGTCAGTTAAGCCACTTTGGTCAATGACTCTGGAAGTTGTCATCTCAAATACTTATATAGGGCAATATAACCTTTGAAAAATTTACCATCTTTGAACTTGTTTCCTCATCCCTCTGAAAAAAGAAAGAATAATAGAATACTTTCATTAAGTCGTAATATAGAAATATTTATATAGTTAGTGCTTTGATGGAGAACAGAGTTACAGAGAGTTAACTTCTGGTATTTATCTGGTTCAGTACCTATGTCAGAGAGACTTAAGTAATGGTTTGTATGACAGTTGTTTATCTCAATAATCAACTTCTAAGGTGTTGATTTGTAGTTTTAATTTGTATGAATTTAGTTATCAATTGCTACATTTGCTTGGATAGAAAACAAAGCTTTTTACAAAGCTATGCAAAGGCATAACTAGAAAGGATTCTTATAAATCTTTCTCAAACACATTTTTAGTTCAAATTAATAGTGTATTTATTTGGATCTTTATAATACTGTTACTCTACGTAGGAGTAGGTTTAATGCTTTACCTGTTTTTGTTTCAGTATTTTCATATTTGGTTTAGACATTTAAGTATTTGAACTTGCTAAAGTGGAGTAAATTAATTTTTAAGTATATAATTATTATTCGTCAGTCTTTCTAGTCAATAATTTTAGATGAGATACTTGCTACTAACTGTAATCTATTTAGTGCTGTGGGTTTGTTTCCTTTCTATTAGTGACATTGCTGTTTAACATGCCTCTAAAGTAGGGTCCTGAAGTGCTATTTAGTGTTCCTTAGCACATAAAAGCTGTGCTGTGATACACAGAAAATGCATGTGTTGAATAAACTTTATTTGCCATGAGTTACATTGCTATTAGCTATGAATTCAACGTTAATGAATGAACAATACATGTTAAGGTATCTTCAAAGAGAAGATATATAAAACAAGAATATATATTGATCAGATGATGAAAATATTGTGACCAGAGGCTTACAGGAGCTGAATTCTTTATTTCCTCTAGGAGCAATGATTCATTGTCTGCTAATTAGTGTTTTCAGCAACTTTATAGATTATAACTACCATGGATAACAAGAATTGACTCTACAGTTGACCTTTGAACAATGCCGGTGTTAATCTGCATATAACTTATAATCGGCCCTCTGTATCCTTGGATTCAACCAACCATGGACCCCATAGTATTGTAGTGTATACTGTTGAAAAGTATCTGTGCATAAATGGACCGATGCGGTTCAAATCCACGTAGTTCAAGGGTCAACTGTATTTCAGTTGTGATGGTAACTAAGCTTCTGTCTGTAACAATTTACACTGTGATCAAAATACGTAAGTGGTTATTTATTCACACTTTCATCAACAGTGTATATAAGGGAACTTTCAAATCTTTGTCAGATAGGTTCAAAAGGTATCTTACTGTTGTTTTAACTTCCTGTCTGGAGTTATATACATTTGTATTGGTGTGTGTAAATATGTGTGTATGAAGCGTTTGCCCATATCCTTTCTCCATGTTAACAATTACATTATTGGTGTTTTTCTGATAAATGTCTAAAGGCACTTAATATACAGAGGAAAATTATCCTTTGTGGTGTTAGTTGAAGATATTTTTTCCTCAGTGTCATTTGTCTTTTATCTTTGAGTAAGGTTATTTTTCTTTGTTTAACCATAACAACTCTAAGTTTTTGCATAGTGAAGTTTATCAGTCTTCTTTCTGATTTTTGTGCTTTTCTTAGAAAGACTGTCTCTAATAATGGAAATAAATTTTTTTTAAGTTTTAATATTTTCTTCCAGTCCTTTTAAATTTTATTATTTAGTGTTAAAATATTTTATCCTAGCTTATTTTTTTCTCTTTTTAAAAATAGCTAGTTGGTTGAAACAACCACTTTTCAAAAAATCTATTTTCTCCATCAATTCAAAATGCCATTTTGGTGTCAATATATCAACTTTCACTATATACTTAAATGTATTATTTTTGTACAACATATTTCCAATTTTGTAAAGTATACTCGCACAGAAGAGACCAGAAGAAAAATATGTCAATACATTTATACAAAATAAAAGAAAGTGAAAGTGAAGTCACCCAGTCGTGTCCAACCCTCAGCAACCCCATGGACTGCAGCCAACCAGGCTCCTCCATCCATGGGATTTTCCAGGCGTGAGTACTGGAGTGGGGTGCCATTGCCTTCTCCGACAGCAGTCCTAGTGAGAGGTAATTAGGGTGGTGGCGCTGGGCTGAGATAGGAGTTGTTTAGTTGGTAAGTCATGTCCAACTCTTCTGCAACCCCGTGGACTGTAGCCTACCAGGCTCCTCTGTTCATGGGATTTTCTAGGCAAGAGTACTGGAGTGGGCTGCCATTTCCTTCTCCAGGGGATCTTCCTGACCCAAGGATCGAACCCATGTCTCCTGGATTGGTAGGTGGATTCTTTACCACTAAGCCATCTGAGATGGAACCTAGTGAGCCCAACTGGGCTGGCATATGTTGTTTTCCAAATGTTTTAACCTATCATTTCTGTGGGAGATTCTGAAACCAGTAGAAAATTAATATCAGATGATGCTTCAATTCTTAGAGCTTTTGGTTGAAAGTAAAACAAAAGTGTCTTAAATTTACCAGTATAAATTTTATGAATTCTCTATATGCCGTTATTCCTAACAGGTCAGTATGGAGAAAAATAATTCAGTACTACATTCCTAACATTCAGGTCCAGTGAAATGGATTCACTTTCCTTAGCTAAGTCTCACATTGTTTGGAAATGCTAGTTTATTACACAAAAATCCACATTAACCTACAAGGCCAGTAATAGCCTGCTAAATATAACAAACCCCACACATCCCTGTAATTCTCCAAATTAATGGTTTCATACATAGAGAGAACCCCTACCACGGTCAAGAAACCCAAATTAGTTATTCTGCCTGCCTTTTCTAAAACTGAGCCGTTGAGGAGGTGACAAAGATTAGTGATATTGAGCACTAATAATGATGATCCTGCTGACAGCCCTCCAATTTTAAAAATAATTAGGTTTTTTTTTTTAATCCAGTTTTCTGTGCAGTGTTAAATGTTCACAGCTTCTTAAATAGCTATGTGACACCATTCTTGGGAGATATTTAAGACATTACCCTCCCTACTCCCCAAACCCCAGAACCAAACCACAAAGGAAGTAGTAACAGAAGTAAGATCTTATGGAAGGTTTTACATAGAGGCTTCCTTAGAACTAAAGTTAGCAATATTCTGACTCATTTTCTGCTGAGCGGCTGTATCGTTTTTGAGTAACTTAGATTTTCCATACGCTTAGTGATTTCACCAGCATCCACAACAGGCCTGAAAGCAGTTCATCAACCCAAGTGTTCTCTGTTAACACAACGAGGGGGTAGAATAATTAAGTAGATCTCTTTTGAGAAATCAACTCCAATTTATAGAGGATAATTTGTTTATCAAGTCCTGGTTGATTTTACTACCAGCTTGGTTGGAACTTATACACCAGTACTTCTAGGAATAACTTTTTTTTTTTACTTTATTTTACTTTACAGTACTGTATTGGTTCGTAGCTGGAGACCCGGTGGTTACTTGTGGTTTTGTTAACGGCAGCATCTTTACTTGCCTTGTTATCATACATATCAGAAAAAAAGCTTGATACTGACTGTTTGCCACATTACATTAATTTAGGTCTTCTCTTGGGTCAGTTAACGATCTGTCAGAAGCTGCTGGAGGTATTTGCTACTGAAAGCATTTACTGGATCTATGTAATGACTGAGATGTTATCGTTCAAATTCTCTGAACACTGGATAGAGAAATACCATGTTCTGTGCAAATCTTTTCTAGTGTCTTTCCCTCTGTGGGATTTGGTGAAGGATAATTAGATGGGGTTGAAGGCTACGCACATTCTTCTCCCAAAGATGGACTCTACATGGTGTTTCAGTTATATACCGCTTTGCTACACAGAGCCCCCAAATCTGGTTTTAATAAATTAAAACAGCTTATTATTATCTGATGTTTCTGCCCATTGATGGTAGTGGACATTTGAAAATCTAAATAGTTTTTACTTGCCGTCTTTCATGTGGCTACAGTCTGGTGAGTGGGCCTGGAGTCATCTGAGGGTTCTACTAGACATTCAAGGACTTCCTTCACACACCGAGAGCCTCTTCAGGGATGATTGGAACCACTTGGCACTGGTCAAGCAGACCTCTGACTAGGCAGATTTATGAAATCAAGACACGTGACTTAATCCATCTTTAGCAAATTTCTTCTTATCTAACTGTGATTTCAGTCCTGTTCCCCCTGCCCTGAAGTTTCATGCACTTAAAAGTTAAAACCTATTCTGTAAGACCTTTGATGCCTTTTAAATAGGTTTGAAGAGTCGCTCTAGAAATACAGTGGGCAAAGTCTTTCATTTTGTTTCAAATTGCACATGCACATTTTTACTGATGCTGCAAACTGAAGCCTTGGACACAATGTTTTTTGAGTGTTTAGAGGTTTATATTTCTTTTTATGGAGAATTAACAAAATTTTCTCATGAGCTCCAGATGGACGTACCCTTTAAAAATTCTTCTAAAAATAAAAATTACTAACTTTTCTTTTGGTATACTGATAGAAATTAGATTGTAACTGTGTTGAACTTAATTTTTTTATATTCAGTTTTTCTTAATTGTCTCAATTTTTGCTTGCAAGGAACTGTTACAAAGTCCAAGCTCACTCTGCTCACAGCACGATAGGCCAATAAATCCAAGCGGAGGTGTTGGGCAAGGAAGGGACTTTATTCAGGAGCCAGCTGACTGAGAAGATGGCAGGCTAGCACTTCAAAATAACCATCTTGTCCAGCCCTGGTTGCCAGGTTCTTTTATGGATCAGGGATGGAGGGAGGTGAGGAAACAAAGTAAAAAGACTTACTCAGTCTTTGCAAATGTTCCCTAGAATGGCAAAACTCAGGCAAGAGGATGTGTTAGTTTTATTTCCTTACAGTCCTTCACAGGTTATCTCCCTTGAGGCAGGCCATTATGTATGCCTACAGTAAAAAAAAAAAAAAAAAAAAAAGGCAGCAAGATGAGGGTTAAAGTCTTAGAAGCAGATCCAGCATGAATTCAAGATTAACCCGACTCGGTTACAGAACCATATGTGTACAAATTATTTGTTTCCTCTGGACCTTGACATCTTGGTTATTTCTATTCTTTGAGATTCATTTGTTTTTGAAGAATTACTGAAAGGCAAACTATGGTTATCACTATAATTTTTTCTTCATGACACCAAGACAACTACTACCTGGAGTAATTTTAAAATTAGATGTAAATGTGCTGCATCTTTACAATGCAGCAGAGGTTTAGTGTCATTACTGGTTTTGAATCATCTGGAAGGAAGGATTTTTGTGTGAATTAAGCTGTATGTTTTACCTTTGGGCTGATCATGTCACCTTTGCTACCATTTGGTTTGATATATCTAGCATGTCTAATCTTTAACACTTGAAAGTTTGAGGCGCTTAACTAGAAAGAGAAATGATATTTCATCTGCCTCTCCAGGCTTTGTCAGATGGGGGAATACATATGGTAAAAAATGTTTACCAAAGGAAGAATGAAAATTTTCAAGGGTGTATTCCCAAACTAGGTTCTAGTGATCACTTTCCTTTGCTAGTTCATTTGTGAGAGTTTTCCTGGATTTGAACACTTTGGTAAAAAAAAAAAAAAAAATGTATTAAAAAACTAAAGGCCTGTGTTGTGCCAAACTCACTAGCTATTCTATTTTGTGACTGACATTTCCTTGGCCACTGTGTTAGTGCAAGCATGATTTAAGTTTGGCAAAATAGTAATATTTTCAGAAACTGTCTCAATGATGACACATTGGTAGTGAAATAGTGGTTTTGAACATAGGCTGTGGACAAAGTTGAGTGCGATATGACTCCTTCACTTAGTAACCATCTGACCTTGAACTGGTTAATCTCTCTAGACCTCAATTTTCAATCTGCAAAATGTAGATAATAAGAGTTCTTACACAAAGTAAGAACTTTGGGCTTCCCTGGTGGCTCAGACGGTAAAGCATCTGTCTGCAGTGTGGGAGACCCGGGTTCGAACCCTGGATGGAGGAGCCTGGTAGGCTACAGCCCATGGGGTCAAAAAGAGTTGGACGTGACTAAGCGACTTCACTTTCACTTTTTCACACAAAGTAAATAAGACACACATGTGCCTCATTTGCCCCTCCAGATCCACTCTCTACCCTTCTCCCTGCTCTCTTTCCCAGGAAGCTGACCAGCATGGACCACAGGAGGCTTCCTTGCCCTTGCCTCGGTTGGTTTGGACAATAGAGAGCCCGGACAGAAGAGCAGAGAGAGGGCTGAAGCGAGGTTGGGCATTTTTTCTGAACCGTTGCCCTGCAGCATTCCCTTAGGCTTACTGTTTTTCCCCAGAAACTCAATTGGTAGAGTGTGTGCTTATATAGTTTCTTATACATTGTAAATGCTCCACAAAGTGATATTTATCCTTTAAAAGAGTTAACAGCCTGTAAATTAGTGTTACAATATATACAACCAGTATGTTGAAGAAGCACAGTGCTTAGATTGTGGTAAAAGCACAGCGTTATTTTATTTACCACTGTGTGTTGAAACGTCACTTAGAGGAGACATCTTCCTCTTTCCCTGGAGGAAAACTCCAGCAGTCTGCTGATCTCTGATTTCTCTGCTCACTGTTAAATGGCAACCCTATGGTCACTTTAGGCCACAGTGTGTGCCTGGTCATTCAGTCGTGTCTGACTCTTTGCAACTCCATGGACTGCAGCCCACCAGGCTCCTCTGTCCATGGAGATTGTCCAGACAAGAATACTGGAGTGGGTTGTCATACCCTCCTCCAGGGGATCTTCCCAACCCAGGGATCAAATCCAGGTCCCCCACACATTCACAAATTAATAATTAGAATGCCCTGGCCATGTAGCAATAAAGATCTGACCTTGGTCAATTCCTCTCCCATTTTGCAGGTTATATCTGGCTCTGGGCTAGTACCTGCTATTGGTATGAGGCGAGGTCCTGGCTCTCTCCCATCTCACTCCTCTGTGTCTCACTAATGCTATTTTAGAAATGCCAGAGTGTTAAGGATAGGAGAGAGCACTGCTTGGTTAGGAGGCTTCACTCTCTGTGGACTTAACAGAGCTGGTGCCCCAAGGTGGGCCTTGAGATGGATAAAGCTGCTTCTTCTCTCATGGATTCTTTTTGAGTTCTTCACACCTTTTCTGCTGGGGCTTCTCTCTCACAGTTCCCTTGGCCAGGACATAGGGTTACCTCTCACTCCAGTTTGCTCTGTCTTAACATATATCTGATATGAAACATGGAGGTATCCCTCCCCTGACTCCTTCTCTTGGCTTCTTCAACCAAGCTCTGAGTGTATAAAATACCAGGCAGGAGACAGACCCAGCCCCTAGCCCACTTGAGCTTTGAGGCACCAGGCATCTTTGTCCTCAATGGCTGGGTGCACATTTCAAAGCTTCAGTGCGGCTGCCCTGAAGCTCCCCCACCAGGCCTGGAGATAGAAGGCAGCACACCCCAATCCATCCTCAAAAAGTGTTGAAAGTGAAGATAGTTCACTCCAAAGAAAACATCACCATATTCTTAAACCTGCCAGCTTCTCTGGCCCCTTTTGTATCCATGGCTAGACTGAGGGATTCAAGAGTCAGGGACAGATACTGGTAGAGTTCTTGCTTAGTAAATCTGCATTAAGTAATTATTTGGTGTATGTTGAGTGTTTCCTTGGTGGCTCAGATGGTAAAGAATCTGCCTGCAATGCAGGAGAAAATGAGAAAGTGCTAGTCGCTCAGCCCTGTCCAACTCTTTTCGACCCCATGAAGCCTGCCAGGCTCCTCTGTCGATGGACTTCTCCAGGCAAGAATACTGGAGTGGTTAGCCATTCCCTTCTCCAGGGGATCTTCCCAACCCAGGCATATTCATTACAGTCTGAGGCGCCAGGGAAGCCCTCAGGGCAGCAGACCACACTCCATCTCTGGGTCGAAACAGTCCCCTGAATAGAGTCGCAAAGAGTCAGACACAACTTAGAGACTAAACACAGCAACAACATCATCATTTATCATATCAGCCTTATTCTAATACAGGAGATTAACACGCATTTTAATACATTTGGCAGCATTGTTTAGTGTTTTCTTTTTTCTTTAATTTTTATTGCTTAGTACAAAACTTTAATAATCAGGACCTGGCTAGAAGATAAGAGTTTTCTGATTGGTGGTTTGATGGTGCTGTTTGTGTTATTTTTGTTCTGCATGTGTTTGAGTCTTTTCACTATGGGTTCCGACTGAAGATAGGGAGCTAGGCTGAGGCAGAAATAGGAATGATAATACTGCAAACATCTAGAGTGACTGGTACTGACATCTGGTGCTAGATCTGTGGGTGAGGCAAAGGCACAGAGAGGCATCTTGCACCCCGGAATTTATAATGCAAAGGGGGAAGTAGAGAGGAATCAGTGTCACAGAAAGTAGCGTAAAGTGCCGTGGGAATTTAGAGGGAAGAAGGCGCTCATCCAGTCTGAGGATCTGTGGCCAGAACATACTTTTGCAAGTTTTTAGGTCATAGAAGATAAAAGGAAGCACTTGAAAGGCCCCAAACCTGACTCTTTTTTGTGGCATCTGTGTTTAGCTTAGCTGATAAAAAAAAATCCTCCAACTCAAACCCCTTCGAGCCAGCAAACATGGTCTGTGACTAAACAAGGATGGGTCTTTCCTAATCACCGGATATGGCAAGCATCCGTTTCGCATAGTGGACTGATAAAAAGTTGAGCTTAGACCCCAGTCCTGATACTTCCTGTGTGTGTTTGCCATTCCTAGATTTCCACAGCAGCAACAGGGTGTTTCAGTCGGGCAAGAGGATGAAACACAAGAATGGAAGCTCAGAACTCTTGACATTTTTTGAAGGTGATGCTCAGATGTTCCAGATGTGAATGCTTTTAGAAAGAGATTGAAGGCTGCATCAATTAATGTTAAGAATTGATGCAATTGATCATTCTTATTATATAATTGATATAATTTTTAATATCAGATATAAGGTCTGATTTATCCTTGTTTACGAAAAAGGGTGTTTTCTAAAAAATAAAATGTGTAAATTTTAAAATATACACAAAATAAAGACAGTGATCTAATGAACTCCCATATAGTCATCATCCTGAGAGCTCCAAAACAGTTGATATAATTATATTTTGTCCTAGGTTTTTTACTCTTCAAAAATACATACTACAAAACATAGATAATCTAAATGAAAAATATAAATGACACTGAAACTGAAATGTACTAATTAGTATTCTCACAAAGATGACCATTTTAATTTCAAAGATTAATTTATGATTAATCATTTGTACAAAATTTCTTTTGATAAATTCAACATGGCGGCATGATGTCTGATAAATCTGATTGCATGGCTAACTTTATTCTTCTCTTTATATATTAAAATTTTTTAAGTATATGGAATTAGTAAGCATATATCATTCTCATATTTACAGCACTTTTGTTGAGTAGTCATTAGATTGTCAGCTTAATTCACCAAAGGACAAACAAATGATGTACTGAGACTTCCCATTTCATCAGCCTGTGATATCTTTTCTTAATTATTCAGCAGTCAGTCACCAAGATTCCTCATTCTTCACTCTGCCTCCCTATGGCACTTTACATTCACAGTCCCTCATTCATCAAGCCTCAGTTTGTAACAGTGCCTCCTTAGCTGGCTACCCTTTGGCCTTGACTACCCTTCTTTTTCCTTAGACATATCATTTTAGAATTTAAATATTCTAGTCACAGCCTTCCTAGAGTGTATAGCATGAGAGGAGGGCTCTACATGGCTTAAAGAAATAATGTTTCATTACTCAAGATTGACTCCTCCCCACAAAGCAAAGACAAACAATAAATTTTAAAAATAAAACCCTGAGCTTCTAATACAGGAGATTAACATTAACTGTCATTGCCCCAATTTCCTGTGGGTCTTATTATAAAGAAAGCAACAGTGGAATAGTCTCATCTCAGACTGTGACCTGCCAATTAGGCATTTCTTCTCATCCTTAAAACTGTTCTCGGTACTCATTCTAAACAGATTTCACCTCTGTAATGTTTTATGATTTGCGTTAGTCAACAGTGTGTGATTTACCACTACATTCACATTTCTTCTTTTATTTTTGAGAGGCAGAAAGTGAATAGTCTAGGTTTTGATAGTGAGATCGGCATCTTTAATTAACCACCTTAGAAAATTTTAAGAGTCCACAATTTCCATCTCCCCAGCCAAGGTGGAAGACAATGTTTACAGTGTAATGAAAGATCAAGAAAGAATGATCTCAAGTCCACTTTGTTAAAAAGAACAAGTTATTGGAATAATAATTTGAAGTACAAGTAATCTAGAGAATATGAACAGATTTCCATGATGTTTTTGTTTTTGAAAAAACAGAATTGCACTGGACTGAAGTATGTTGATTCACTTTGTTGACTTACATGTTGGAAAAACCTGATGTAGTTAAACTATTTTGATGATGTTAGTAATTCTTAAGTCAGATATAGAATACTAACCGTTTGGTTCTTGATCACTGTTATGAGGGGCGGGGGATGCAGGACATCAGAGGAATGGCAAATTGTTAATGTTGCTTAGACCAGACCATGTAATTATATACATACAACAGTTGGAAGAGAATGCTTATAGGTGACATTCTGCTGTGTGGATAAAGAAGTTTTTTAAAGTTTGGGGAACTATAAGTAAAGTGAAAGAGTCTTCAGAGATTAGTCATACAACAACAGGTGAAAACATTTTAATTAGCATTTTTAATAACTTGCATTTGTCTCCTTCATGTGTACATATTTTAAGTGGGAGTAAAACTTTAAACATTGCTCAATAAAGCTGTTATGCACGTTTTCTCTGCTGTATTGAACTTTCCCTTTCTGGAATGCCTCTGTCTCCATTATAACTAGTTGTGATTATTCCCTCTGCTGCATTTTAGGCAGTGACACATGTATGCTTCCCATATAGGCCACGTGCTCCTCTTTACCCAGCCCCATGCATCGTATGGGGTGCAGTTATTTGTCCTCATCAAAGGGAATTGGGCAGAAATGATGTGTTACTTTTTGTATGAGAACACACCCTCACACCACACACAAAAATAAACCCAAAATGGCTTTATGACTTAATCATAAATCATGACACCATAAAACTCCTAGAGGAGAATATAGACAAAGCATTCTCTGACATAAATCATACCAGTGTTTTCTTAGGTCAGTCTCTCAAGGCAGTATTAATAAAAACAAAAATAAACAAATGGGACCTAATCAAACTTACAAGTTTTTGTACCTCAAAGGAAATAATAAAACAAATTATACACTCAATAACAACAACAGCAACAAAAATCCATTCGGAAAATAGGCAGAAGACCTAAAGATTTATCCAAAGAAGACATACAGATGGCCAACAGCCACATGAAAATATGCTCAATATCGCTAATTACTAGAGAAATGCAAATAAAAACGGCAGTGAGGTATATCACCTGACACTGGTCAGAATGGTTATCATTAAAAAGTCTACAAATGATAAATGCTCGAGAGGATGTGGAGAAAAGGGAACTTTCCTGCATTGTTGGTGGGAATGATAATTGGTTCAGTTCCTATGGAAAATAGTATGGAAGTTCCTCAAAAAAACTAAAAATTGAGTTGCCATATGATCCAGCAATCCCACTCCTAAGAAAATATCTGGAGAAAATTAGAATTTAAAAATATACGTGAACCCCTAAATCCCTGTATTCATAGTAGCATGATTCATAATAAGCAAGGCATGGAAACAATCTCTAAATATACAAACACAAATGCAGTATTATTCAGCCATAAAAAAGAACATCAGGAACATGGATGGACCTAGAGATTATACTGAGTGAAGTAATTCAGAAAGAGCACTACCATGTGATATCACATATTTAAAATCTGAAATATAACCCAAATTTATCTTCGAAACAGAAACAGTCTCACAGACATAGAGAACAAACTTCTGGTTGCCAAGGGGGAGTGGGAATAGCAGAGGAAAGGACTGGGTATTTGGGCTTAGCTGGTGCAAGCTATTATACATGGAACGGATAAACAGCATGGTCCTACTATTTAGTTCAGGAAACTATATTCAGTATCCTGTGATTAGCCCTAATGGGAAAGAGTATGAAAAAGAATGTGTGTGTATAACTGAATCACTTCACTGTGCGGTAGAAATTAACACATAGTAAGTCAGCTCTACTTCAATAAAATGCTTTTATTTTTTTTAAAGAGTATTGCAAACCTTCCCCTTGCTACTTCAGGTAACTGGGGAAAAAAAGACTGAAGACGACAAACTTGCAACAAGATGGGAATATTAGCTGGTCCCTGAGTCACTGGTAAAGGCAAGCCACTTCACTACCTATGTTTGTGATATGAGTGAGAAAGAAACCTTTATTATGTCGAGTTGTCAAGATTTATTTGTTACTGTAGCATGATCTGCTGTTACTTGAGTAACATGCAGGCACATTATTACATTACTGTGCTCAGTGCTAAATCATGTCTGACTGCATTACTAAGAAGGGTGTAAAATGGAATTACCTGTTTTGAAAGTAAGTTATCATTTGATACACTGGTTCTTTTCTGTTTATTCTGTTTTGACCTTGAAAATCTACTCCTAGAATTATATCCCAAGAAGATATAAATGTGCTGCTTTCATTCATCGAACTTGTATACTATATAATTCCAATTTTATTTTAAACAACCCATTATATGTCTATGCCCATATGAATTTTTGCAAATACATATTGCAAAAATTAGAAATACACAGAGTGTGTCATTATGGTTTTGTTACTGGGCCAGAAAATGTAATAGAAATTCAGGGATTTTTTTAATTAGAAAAATATTCTATGTTTTTAAAAATCCATTTAAAAGCATTAGTTTTATAATAAAGATATAAAACAACAGTCATAAAAGAAAAATGTTTAAAGTTAAACTGAAATATACACCAAAGAGGATATACAGATGACAAAGAAGCACAAGCAAAGATATTCAACATAATTAGTTATTCAGTTCAGTTCAGTTCAGTCACTCAGTCATGTCCGACTCTTTGCGATCCCATGAATCACAGCACACCAGGCCTCCCTATCCATCATCAGCTCCCACAGTTCACTCAGACTCACGTCCATCGAGTCGGTGATGCCATCCAGCCATCTCATCCTCGGCCGTCCCCTTCTTCTCCTGCCCCCAATCCCTCCCATCATCAGCGTCTTTTCCAATGAGTCAACTCTTCGCATGAGCTGGCCAAAGTACTGGAGTTTCAGCTTTAGCATCATTCCTTCCAAAGAACACCCAGGGCTGATCTCTATTAGAATGGACTGGTTGGATCTCCTTGCAGTCCAAGGGACCCTCAAGAGTCTTCTCCAACACCACAGTTCAAAAGCATCAATTCTTCAGTGCTCAGCTTTCTTCACAGTCCAACTCTCACATCCATACATGACCACTGGAAAAAACATAGGGAAATGCAAACTAAAACCATTCTATAATACCACTATATACCTAAAGTGTATAATATATACTCTATATAATGTATAGTGTATTATAGTGTATAATAGGTACTGTCTTTGTGAAATAACTAGAATTTTCTTATACTGCTGGGTAGGAGTATAAAATGGTACAGCCATTCTGGAAAATTATCTGGCAGTTTCTTGTCAAGCTAATGCTAGATTACTTAACCATACAGACCCAGCAGTCTTACTCCTAGGCATTTACTCTAGAGAAATGAAGTTATGTTTACACAAAAACCTCTGCACAGATTTTTATAGTGATTGTATTCACAGTATCCAAAATGTGAAAATGATCCAATGGACTTCAGTGGGTAAATAGATCAATCTACTGATCCATAGAACTCAGCCCCTCCCAGCAATAAAAAGGACTAATATATCAATATATGCAATAACATGGATTTATCAAAGGCATGTTGATTGAAACAAGCTCATCTCAAAAAGTTGCACACTCTATGGTTCCATTTATATAACTCTTGTAAAGGCAAAGCTATGTGATAAAGGTATTGACAGAGAACATATGAGTGATTACTAGGGGTTACTCGGAGGTGTTCTAAGGTGACGAAACTGTTCAGTACTCTGGTTGTGGTGCTAGTTATACAAATCTATTATTGTTGTTTAGTTGTTAAGTCATGTCTGATTCTTTGCAGCCCCAGAGACTGTAGCCGCTAAGCTCCTCTGTCCATGGGATTTCCCAGGCCAGAATACTGGAATGGGTAGCCTTATCCTTCTCCAGGGGATCTTCCCCACCCTGGGATCAAACTGATGTCTCCTGCATTGGCAGGTGGATTCTTTACTACTGAGCCACCAGGAAAGCCGATACAAACCTATACATGAGTTAAAAACCATAGAACTGTGTACCGAACAAGTTAATTTTATTGCATGTTAATTAAAGATAAAAATAAAAATCTGAAACAAACCAATAAATAATGCTGATCCTTCAAGCTTCACTGTCTTCATCACACCTACTTTTCAAGTTCAGTCTAGTCCACTTGAATTGCCCTTTTCTTCCTTTAAAGGGTATTAATGATTGCATCATTTATCATTTGGTTCTTAACAATAGAATTCACTTCCTAGATCAATAATTATACTTAAAATAACAGTGTTTACTGTCTACATCATTTATCAATGACACATCAGTTAATTGGTTTTACACTATTGCTTAGTCTTAAGGTGTTTGAATACTTTGGTTGGGCTCTACCCTTGTCCCTTAGACTCAGTGTTGGACTCTGATATGGCCAATTGCAATGTGGTTAAGCTGAAATAGCTGGGAAAATGATGTGTGGACTGTAGGGGCCAAGCCTAGGCTTGTTTCTTGATAATTGTATTGGAAGTTGGGAATCATATTGAAGAACAGAATAGAATAAAAGACCTGAGAAGTATGAGATTAGGCTCTAATGCCCTATGTCATTCATTGTATGTAACAAATTAATTTCTCTCCTATGATTTTGGAATGTGGCTAGTTGGTATCATCCTTGTTAGAACTGAGGAAATAATCACTCAAATTATTTTTCTGAATTCTATAAGTTCAAATGAGGATTCTCAGTTGAGAAAGACTAGAAATAGGGAGTTAGTAGGAGTGAAGTTCATGCTCTTCCATATAAGGGAAGGGAATTTGGGATAGATAGAAGGGGAAAGTTCTCTTGAGTGAAAGGAGAGGCCAGTACCACCCTGAAATCCACATGTTGGTGAGTGGTGGTGGGCAGTACTTTCATCTTGCTCTATCCACTGGCTGATCTGCCCAGTGCCCAAGTAGGATTAGGAATGTTGTTCTCCTGGGGTTGGCATCCAAGGCTTGAATTTATTTTTCATGAGCTCTGAGCAAAGTTCTTTGGTCTCAAAGGTGTCATCTTTCTTTTCTGTGGTATACAGTATAGTAAAGGATAAAGCTAAGTAAAACCACCTAGAAAGTTGTGCTTCTTTTAATAAGCCTTTACCAAGGTGTAACCGCAAGGTTTTCTGTGAAATCTTGCCTCTTATTTTTGCTGCTGCTGCTCAAATGTTCCAGAGTCGAAAACAATAGGACTTTGTGGTTTAGAGTATTATAGATATTGAAATGTCACTGTTAGAGGGCTTTTGTTCCCCTCATCAGCTTTGGTGCTATTTCATTCACATTGCAAATAGCTGCTGTATATCACTTTTCCCTTTCCCCTCAGCATCTGCCTTTCTGTGCTTAGATTTCCCAGATTTCCCTTATGTAACATCTTTATGTTTTACCCTATGTGCTGTTCTGTCCACATAGTATAAAATATCGTCCCATAACAGTCCTTCTGCTCCCAAAGCCCATTTTCTTTTTCTGCCTGTATTTTCAGCCTAGAACCTTTGCATTCTTTTTCCCTCTTCATGCCACTGGTGCCACACCTTAATCTTGTATCATTGACGCATGTAATTAATTTACTTCTTATATTTTGTTAGTTCATTAATGAAGACATTGAACAAATATATGTTACATCTTATTCTGTAACTGTTCATTTTTACTCTTTTGAACTCTTCTAGGCATTTTCTCTAGCTATTCACTCTTAATGACTCCTGACTTTTATAACAGCTGTAAGTATGGAACTAGTCTTGTAATGGGGTTACAGTCCTATCTATACTATTTATGGACGTGGGGAGAAATCATTCACTTTGGACTCAGAGGGAGAGGGAGAGGGTGGGATGATTTGGGAGAATGACATTCTAACATGTATACTATCATGTGAATTGAATCGCCAGTCTATGTCTGACGCAGGATGCAGCATGCTTGGGGCTGGTGCATGGGGATGACCCAGAAAGATGTTATGGGGAGGGAGGTGGGAGGGGGGTTCATGTTTGGGAATGCATGTAAGAATTAAAGATTTTAAAATTTAAAAAATAAAAAACTAAAAAAAAAAAATTCAGCATTCAAAAAAAAAAAAATAAAAAAAAATAAAATAAAATAGCCTTCCCTTTAGTATTATCTTTACTTTTAAAAGCTACCTGGGATTTTATCAACTGGGGAACTGGATATATGTAGACAATATACCCTTTACATATAAAGTACTCTTGGAGGACCAATGTAGGAAATAAATTTAATGATTAACCAAGTTGAACATTAGCTTGAAGTTTAAAGAAGACCTGAGGAGAAGGAGAGTTCTGATAAGAGAAGGAGAAATGAACATTACTTCTGGAATTTGGGCAGGGTACTGCTGTGAAGGGGAGGCAGGGGTCCATCTGCTTGGAGAAAGGAGAGAGCAGATGTAGCAGAAGAGAAAGGAAGGAAGATACCAGGTGATGGAAAAAATGGAAAAAGAGGCTACAAAAAATGAAAGTTCTGGTTATTTTTCTTAGCATTCAGAGTATAGTCATGGCCAGGTATAGAGAAAGAGAAAGTTGCACTTTCCATGGTACATATCAGGAGGGTTCCACCTCAGCCTGCAGAATAAAAATCTAGTGAGTGAAAACTTACATTTTCAGTAGTATCATAGATTGGATAGTTTATGAACTCTGAAAATGCTTCACAGATACACATACCCTCATACATGCACATAAATCTCTTTACATGCATAGCTGGGTCGACAAGGATGTCAAGGTAATTGAATTAAAAATGATAGGTATATATTCTCACAATTGGCCAATACTGAAGCTGACAGCTGCCCCAGTGGCCTGGAGCTTTAGTTTTGATAAGTCAAGGATGGGACACAGAGATCTGTGGGTTTATCAGAGACTCCAGGAGAAAATCAGAATCCCTGAAAAGTGATCCTTAGCAAAAGAGAGTACAAGAAAAAATTTTCTGAAGAGAGAGATAGTAAGGAATCTTGCCTGTCTTGACTGTGGCTCTGGTGGAGGGAAAACATCCATGAATATTTTGTAACTGTAAATCGGCCTTCATGATTATTTGAAAGCCAGAAATCACTTCACCTATGTGGAGTAATACACCTTAAGCCATGTATTTTGTTTAACCTGGTTATGTAAATACACATCCTCTCTAGAGGATTATACACTCAACTTACACTTCAAAAAATCTAATAGAAAGGTCTCAAATGTGAACTACCTAACCCTCTATCTCCTCTGGAGTTAGAAAAGGCAGAGGAAACAGAGATCAAATGGCAAACATCCGTTGAATCATCGAAAAAGAAAGAGAGTTCCAGAAAAACATCTACTTTTGCTTTATTGACTATACCACAGACATTGACTCTGTGGATCACAACAAACTGTGGAAAATTCTTCAAGAGTTGGGACTACCAGACCACCTGACCTGCTTCCTGAGGAATCTATATGCAGATCAAGAAACAAGAGTTAGAATTGGACGTGGAACAACAGACTGGTTCCACATTGGGAAAGGAGTACATCAAGGCTGTATATTGTCACCCTGCTTATTTAACTTCTATGCAGAGTACATCATAAGTAATGCTGGTCTGGATGAAGCACAAGCTGGAATCAAGATTGCCAGGAGAACTATCAATAACCCCATATATGCAGATGATACCACCCTTATGGCAGAAAGTGAAAAAGAACTAAAGAGCCTCCTGATGAAAGTGAAAAAGGAGAGTGAAAAAGTTGACCTAAAACTCAATATTCAGAGAATGAATATCATAGCATCCGGTTCCATTACTTCATGGCAAATAGATGAGGAAACAATGGAAACAGTTACAGACTTTATTTTTTTGGTCTCCAAAATCACTGCAGATGGTGACTGCAGCCATGAAATTAAAAGACGCTTACTTCTTGGAAGAAAAGTTATGACCAACCTAGACAGCATATTAAAAAGCAGAGACATTACTTTGCCAACAAAGGTCCGTCTAGTCAAGGCTATGGTTTTTCCAGTAGTCATGTACAGATGTAAGAGTTGGACTATAAAGAAAGCTGAGCGCCGAAGAATTGATGCTTTTGAACTGTGGTGTTGGAAAGGAGATCCAACCAGTCCATCCTAAAGGAAATCAATCCTGAGTATTCATTCGGAGGACTTATGCTGAAGCTGAAACTCCAATAATTTGGCCACCTGATGCGAAGAACTGACTCATTGGAAAAGAAGCTGATGCTGAGAAAGATTGAAGAAAGGAGAAGGGGACAACAGAGGATGAGATGGTTGGATGGCATCCCCGACTCAATGGACGTGAGTTTGAATAAGCTCCAGGAGTTGGTGATGGACAGGGAGGCCTGGCATGCTGCAGTCCATGGGGTCGCAAAGAGTCAGACACGACTGAGCAACTGAACTGAACTGTCTCCTCTCACTCTCCTTCCGTCCCCCTCCTTCCCTCCCTCCCTCCCTCCCTCTCTCTCTCACACACACACACACACACACACAGATCACAAAGCACATGGAGAAACAAACAACTATAGGTGAGAATTAAGTGTAAACAACCCGTTGTAGAATTAAAACATTCAAGACCTTAGATATTGGAATTAATGGAAATAGATTATAAAATTATGTTCAAGTTTACTCTTTTTTTTTAATTTTAATATCTTTAATTCTTACATGCGTTCCCAAACATGGACCCCCTTCCCACCTTCAAGTTTACTCTTGTTTTTCTGCTTTCTTAGGTTGTAAAGTTAGGTTGTTGCTTTGCCATCTTTCCTGTTTTTTTTGTGTGTGTAAGGATTTATGGCTATAAATTTTTGCCCTTAACACTGCTTTCACTGAGTCCCTTAAGTATTGGTATATTGATTTCATTTTCATTCATCTCTAAATATTTTCTAATTTACCTTGTGATTTATTTTTGAATCACTGGTTTTTAAAAAATATATTGTTGTAAAGCAATCACCAATCAATTAAAAATATAAATTTTTAAAAAGTAGATTGTTAATTTCCACAAGTCTGTGAATTCTCAACTTATACTGTGTTATTCATTTTTTATATTGAGGTATGGTTGATTTGGAATATATTATCAGTAGTTTCAGATATAGGACAGAGTGATTCAAAATTTTTATAGATTATACTCCATTTATAGTTATTATAAAATGTTGGGTATATTCTTTGTGCTGTACAATATATCCTTGTATTTCCCTCTTATTTCCCTATCCCTATCATGCCCCTCCTCACTTCCATCTCACCAGTGGTAACCACTAGTTTGGTTTCTATATCTGTAAGTCTGTTTGTTTTTTGTTATATTCACTCATTTGTTTTATTTTTATCAAAGTATAGTTCATTTAAAAGGTGTTAATTTCTAATATATAGCACAGCAATTCAGATTGATATATATTTATATTATATATATATGTTGTTTGCATATATATATATATACATATATATATATACACTTTTCCAGATTCTTTTCCTTATAGGTTATTATAAAATATTGAGTACAGTTCCCTGTGCTGGGCAGTATATCCTTGTTGGTTATCTGTTCTATATATGTCTGTATATGTTAATCCCAAACTCTTAATTTATCCTCCCCACCCCCATTCTTTCCCCTTTGGAGATCATAAGTTTGTTTTCTTTGTCTATGGGTCTGCTTCTGTTTTGTAAATAAGTCCACTTGTATCTTTTTTCTTGATTCCACATATAACTGATATCAAATGATATTTGTCTTTCTCTCCCTGGCTTACTTCACTTACTGTGATAATCTCTAGGTCAATCCATGTTGCTGCAAATGGCATTATTCTTATTTATGGCTGAGTAGTATTCTGTTGTGTGTGTACGTTTGTGTGTGTGTATATATACATATACACATACATACTATATCTTCTTTATCCATTCATTCATCAGTGGGCACTTAGGTTGCTTCCTTATCTTGGCTATTGTAAATAGTGGTATAGTGAACATTGAGATGCATATATCTTTTCACTTATAGTTTTCTCCACATCTGTGCCCAGGAGTGAGATTGCAGGCTCATATGGTAACTTTGTTTTTAGAGTTTTGACATTGATACCATCAAAATACAGAATATTTCCATCACTACAAAGATCCTTCAGGTTGTTGTTTTGCAGCAATACGTGCTTTGCTTCTACGCTACTCCCTTCTTAATCCCTAATAACCACCAACATGTTCTCCATTTCTATATTTTTACTTTAAAAAATGTTGTATAAATGAAATCATAAAGTATGTAACCTTTTGGGGACTTTTTTCACTTTGCATAATTTCTGTGGGCATCCATCTGAGTGGCTGCATGTATTGGTAGTCTGTGTATCATGTAGCAGTGTTCATGTTGCATGTACCCATTGAAGGGTCCTTTTTACTGCTGAGTAGTACAAGGCAATGGCACCCCACTCCAGTACTCTTGCCTGGAAAATCCCATGGAGGGAGGAGCCTGGTAGGCTACAGTCAATGGGATCAAAAGTTAAAGTGGGAATTTTTTTTTAATTATTTATTTTGCTGCATCAGGTCTTAGCTGCACACAGAATCTCTAGTTATGGCACGCTGGTAGGCTCCGGAGTGCTTGGGCTCAGTAATTGTGGTGTGTGGGCTTAGTTGCTCTGCAGCATGTGGGATCTTAGTTTCCTGACCAGGGATCAAACCTGCGTCCCCTGCATTGCAGGGTGGATTCTCAACCACTGGACCACGAGAGAAGTCCCATGTTCATTTTCTAATTAGATATTTTTATACTGTTGAGTTTTGTGAGTTCTATATAAATTTCAGGCACTAGTCCTTTTATGGATACATGACTCGGCAATTTTTTCCTAGTCTGTAGCTTATCTTTTTTATTCTTTAAATAGGGTCTTTCATAGTGGAAAAAATTTTTAATTTAGATAAACCTCACTGTATCAGTATTTCCTTTTATGAATCGTGCTTTTGATTTAAAGAATCAAAGAACTTTTTGCTTTGCTCCTAGATCCAAATTTTTCTCTTCAGTTTTTTCTAAAAGTTTTATGGTTTTTACATTTAAGTCCATTTTGAGTTCATTTTTTAAGGTATGAGATTTGTGCCTGGAATGCTTTTTAAAATTTTTTTGTGTATAGATATCTAATTGTTTGGGCTTCCCATGTGGCATAATGGTAAAGAATCCGCCTGCCAGTGCAGGAGACACAAGAGATGTGGGTTCAATCCCTGGGTCGGGAAGATTCCCTGGAGGAGGAAATGGGAACCCACTCCAGTATTCTTGCCTGGAGAATTCCTTGGACAGAGGAGCCTGGTGGACTGCAGTCCTAGGGGTTGCAAAGGGTCAGACACAACTGAGCAACTGAGCACATTGTGTATACACATACAATTGTTCATGCACCAGTTATTTCCTCCACTGAATTGCTTCTGCCCCTTTGTCAAAAATCACTGGACTTTTTTGTGTGTATCTGTTGTTTGGTTCTCTATTCTTTTTATTGATTTATGTGTCTATCCCTCCTCCAAAACAGTTTGATGACTAAGTCTTGAAATTTGGTAGACTTATTCATTCTACTTTATTCTCCTTTTCCAGAATTGTTTTAGCTATTCTAGTTGCTTTATGTTTTTATCTATATTTCAGAATAACCTTGTCCATATCTATTAAGAAAAACCTTGTTAGCATTTTTATAAGAATTGAACTAAATCTATTATCAGTTTTCCTCAAATTGATATCTTTTCTGTATTGAGTCTTTCAATTCATAAAAATGATATGTCTACATTAATTTAGATCCTCTATTTATCTTGTCACCATTGTCTTTTACAGCATACATGTACATGCTTTTTCAGAATTATGCCCGTCTTTCCATTTTTTGAGATTGTTAATTGTATTTTTTAATTTTGTAATCACATACTCATTGCTAATATATAGCAATTAATATAATTGATTTTTGTATCTTTATCTTATATGCAGTAACCTTGCTGAGCTTACGTACTATAGTTGACCTTGAACAAGATAGATTTGAACTGCAAAGGACCACTGACAAAGGAAATTTAAATATACATATATATATATACACACACACTATAGTACTATAGCCCACTGGCTTCCCTAGTGGCTCAGACAGTAAAGAATCTGCCTGCAAATGCAGGAGACCTGGGTTTGATTGCTAGGTTGGGAAGATGCCCTGGAGAAGGGAATGGCTACGCACTCCAGTATTCTTACCTGGAGAATTCCATGGACAGAGGAGTCTGGTGCACTACAGTCCATGGGGCCACAAAGAGTCAGACATGACTGAGCCGCTAAACGTAGCATAGCACTATATGATCTGTGGTTTGTTAAATCAAGAATGTGGATTTGCACATGGAGAGGACCAGTTCTAAAGCTGTATGCAAATTTTTCAGCTGCACGGGTGTCAGTGTTCTTACCCACCATGTTGTTAAAGGTTCACCTGTAGTTTGCCATGTTTGTGGGTCTCTTAGAACCTTTTATGCAATCATGTCATTCACAAACATGGAGAGTTCTGTTTTTTCCTTTCTAATCTGTATGCCTTTTATTTCCATTTCTTCCCTTGTTGTACTGGCTATAACTTCTAGCTCTATTATGAGTAAGTGGGGAAATCAGAAATCCTTGCCTTGTTCACCATCATAGAGGGAAACATTCCACCTTTCATCGTTAAGTATGATGTTAGCTCTAGATTTTTTGTAGATGCTTGTTACTAGATTGAGGAAGTTTGCTCTATTCTATTTTTCTGGATTTTTAAAGTCATGAATAAGTATTGAATTTTATCAGATACTTTCTCTGCATCAACTGATATGATCAAGTGTTTCTCTTTTTTAGCTTGTTGCTGCTGCTAAGTCGTTTCAGTCGTGTCCGACTCTGCGACCCCGTAGACGGCAGCCCATGAGGCTCCCCCATCCCTGGGATTCTCCAGGCAAGAACACTGGAGTGGGCTGCCATCTCCTTCTCCAATGCATGAAAGTGAAAAGTGAAAGTGAAGTCGCTCAGTCGTGTCCGACTCTTCGCAATCCCATGGATTGCGGCCCACCAGGCTCCTCCGTCCATGGGATTTTCCAGGCAAGGGTGCTGGAGTGGGGTGCCACTGCCTTCTCCGTTTTAGCTTGTTAATGTGGTGGAATCCATTGACTGATTTTTGGATAGTGAACCAGACTTGCATCCCTAAGATAAACCCCTTTGTCACAGTATACAGTTCTTGTTATATATTGCTAAATTCTATTTCCTAATATTTTTAAGGCCTTTTGTTGTCTAAATAATATGGTGGAAATGTTGGTCTATAGTTTTCATTTTTTTGTACTTTTTCTGGTTTTGATATCAAGATAACAGCCTCACAAAATGCTTTGGGAAGTAGTCTTCCTCTTGTGCTTTATGGAAGAGATCATGTATAACTAACATTAAGTTGACTTTAACTATATAGTAGAAATCTTCGGTGAAACCATCTGAATGTGGTACTTTCTTTTCTGGGAGTTCACAAATTATGAATTCAACTTTCTTAATAGCTATAGGGATTTTCTAATTATCTATTTTATATTGAATGAGTTGTAGTAATTAGTGTTTTTCAAGTTATTAGTCCATTTCATTTAAGTTGTTGAATGTATTTGTTTAGAGTTTTTTGTAGTATACCCTTGTCTTTTTGAGATCTGTGGAGTATGTACTGATACGGGCTGGTTTTATTCTGATACTAGTAATTTGTTTATTTTCTCCTTTTGTCTTTGTCAGCAGTCTTAAAGACTGGATTTTTGTTTTATTGATTTTTTTTTCTATTTCTCTCTTTTCGATTTTATTATTCATTTCTGTTTAAAAATTTTTAGTCATTGCTTTAGAATAGATGTGCTTGCAACAATTCTTTTTTTTTAGATTTTTTTAAAATTTATTTTTATTGAAGTATAGCTGAATTATAATGTTGTGTCAATTACTGCTGTACAGCAGAGTGACTCAGTTATAAAAGTATACATTCTTTTTCATATTCATTTCCATTATGGTTTGTCACAGGATATTGAATATAGTTCCCTGTGCTGTACAGTAGGGCCTTGTTTAACAAATTATTTTAGTTTAATCCATCTGAAGATGTCTTGATTTCTGCTTTATTCTTAAACTATAGTTTTGCTGAATATAGTATTCTGGGTTGATAGAATCTTTTCTTTCATCTCTTAAAAAATGTTGTAGCATGTTTTTCTGGCCTCCATGGTTTCTAATGAAAAATCTACTGCCCCTTTGAATTGTTTTTCTGTATATAGATGCTATCTCTCTCTTGTTATTGTCAAAATTTTTCCTTTGTCTTTAGTTTTCTGAACTTTGACTATGATGTGTCTTAGTGGGGATTTCTTAGGTTTATCTTGCTTGAGTTTACCCAGATTCCTAAATCAGTAGGTATGTCTTTTTTTTTAGCAGTTCTGAAGATTTTTCAGATGTTCTTTCTTTGAGCACTTTTTAACCCCTATCCTCCTTCTCCTCTCATTTTAGGATTCTTAAAACAGGAACATAGACCTTGGTGGAGAAACTTGGACTAAGTCTTAACTTTGCTTCCAGTACTCAAAATTGACTGTGTAAATTCCAGTTCGAAAGTTCAGTGTAGCAAATATATTTCTGTTAGTGTATGTTCTGTTAGAGGGAAGAATAGTGCCTTTTCACTATAACAGCTCTGAGTGTTTACAATTGTCTTATTCAAGAGCAGAAAGATTGGAAAACAATTACATATATCATTCAAAATTTGGAGAATGGAGATATTTCCATTAGAAGAAGAAACTGGATTATTTTAAAATTTTTCAGTGTTAACCTGACTCATCTGAAGGTGGTTAGAAGCTATTAAAATCTGTTCTCAAACTTTATTGAGAGTCTGAATCTCAGGAGTGGCATGCATGACTTTTCAGCCAGCTAGGATGAATGGGCGAAATTTAGCAGCAGTTCCAACTTCTGACATTTTATTGAAAAATGAAGACCAAATTCTGGCACTGCCTTTTTGCAGCCCCTCAGAATAGCACACCAGTTTTGATGTATTATAGCACATACACTGTGACTGGTATAAGGGACAAGAACACAACAAAGTTTCCCTTGAAGATAATATCCTTGAAAAAGTCGCTTTGAGATTTAGTTACCTTATTTATAAACAAAGTTAATAATATCTGCCCATTCCTTCTATGAGGAATGAAGAGTAGGGGTGGATGCTGAGTTATACATTCTGGGAACAGCTTAGCAGTTTGTCTTAGATATAGCCTTGAAAGGAGTGCTTTGTATGTATTGCAAACATTTCCCTATTTTTGTGACAGCTACATCATTAATATTGCTCTCCTAATATTCATTTCTTTTCCTCGGATTTATGTTTGACTACAGTAACTACTCTTTACAAAGTTTTCTCAGGAATCACAGTTTTTAGAGAGATTGTTCACCTTGTATACAGAGAATAACATTAAAGAGTTATATGTGACTTATCCTTTAGTTTTGTGATCAAGTTCTGGCTAACAGAATTAGCAGGAAAAAAGTGTAAACTTTATTCTTCAATAACCCTTTAAATACTAGTCAGTCTTAAGCGTTCTCTGAACAGTATATGAATATGAGCTGGATCAGTGTGATGAAGACATTGGGAAGGGAAGAGTGTTGGCAAGTAATATGGTGCACTTTTATCAATATAAAAAAATACTAAAATAAACCATTTGGAATAAAACAGAATAATAGTAGTGTTAGAAATAGTAGTAGTAGTAACAATAATAGCAACAACACTTTGGAAAAGGTAATTTATTATTACATTTGTGTTTTTCACCCAAGCATGGCCAAGATTGTATTTCCTGCTTATTCCAATGGGATGGGGTTTAGAATGAAATTAAATTGGTGCAAAGAAGAATAAAACTGTGTTATTTTTTCCTGCACAGCTAAACTTGTAGACCAAGTTAATACTCACTGTAACTTACTGAATTTGCCCAATGTGGGGGAATGTGCTTGTTGGGAGGCACAATTGCCATGGCCCCAAGTGCTTTTCGGAGAAGGCAGTGGCACCCACTCCAGTACTCTCGCCTGGAAAATCCCATGGATGGAGGAGCCTGGTGGGCTGCAGTCCATGGGGTCGCTGGGAGTCGGACACGACTGAGCAACTTCACTTTCACTTTTCACCTTCATGCATTGGAGAAGGAAATGGCAACCCACTCCAGTGTTCTTGCCTGGAGAATCCCAGGGACAGGGGAGCCTGCTGGGCTGCCGTCTCTGGGGTCGCACAGAGTCAGACACGACTGAAGTGACTTAGCAGCAAGTGCTCTTGCATGTTCTTGCTAGAGATGTCAGAGTGCAAAACCCTCTTTACCCAGGTCATTTCTCAGGGTTATGTTTGCAGCAAGTCACCTCGAGGGATGAAGTAATATCTTTCCCTAGACAAAGAGAAGGGTGGCTTCCTCTTACCATAAAAACAGTGACTATGTTAAGTTCGGTGTTCTTCTTCCAGTGAGACACAGAGATAGAGATAAGTGGCATTATATGTTTATCTTTCTTGGTCTTACTTCACTTAGTATGATAAGCACTAGGTCTGTCCATGTTGCTGAAAATGGCATAATTTTGTTCTTTTTTCATGGCTAAGTATTCCATTGTATGTATGTATGTATATATATTCATTCATCTGTCAATAAGCATTTAGGTTGCTTCCGTGTCTTGGCTATTATAAATAGCCTTAGCACATTTTTAAGTCACACTATTAGGTTTTTGTTAATAAGTTGTAGGAATTCCTTACATATTTTGGAGATCAACCTCTTATCAGACATTTTTGCAGATATTTTCCCCATTCTGTAGGTTGACTTTTCACTCTGCTGATTGTTTCCTTTGCTGTGCAGGAGCTTTTTGGTTGGTGTGGTCATACTAGTTTGTTTTAGGTTTTATAACCTGTGCTGTTGGTGTTATATCTGTGTAAGTATTGCCAAGGCCAATGCCATGAGGCTTTATTTCTATGCTTTCTCCTATGTTTGCCTATAGACCTTTTTAACAGTTTCAGCTCTTACTAAGTCTTTAATCTAAGTCTTTAATTTTGTGTTGATTTTTGTGTCTGATGTAAGATAAGAGTCAGATTTAATTCTTTTTTCATGTGAATATCCTATTCAGCTTTCCCATTACCGCTTGTTGAAGAAGATATCCTTTCCGTTTCATGTATTGTTACCACTCTTGTCAAAGACCAATTGACCATATACTTGTGTATTTATATCTAGGTTCTGTATTCTATTCCACTGATCTGTCGGGTTTTATGCCAGTACCATATTATTTGAATACTGTAGCTTCATAATATATTTTCAAATCAGAGAGAATGATACATATGACTTTGTTCTTATTTTTCAAGATTGATTTGTCTATTCATGGTCTATTGTGTTTCCATATGAATTACAGAATTGTTTTTTCTATTTCTGTGCAAAAAGAACTCTTTGGGATTTTGATAGGAATTGTGCTGAATATGTAGGTTACTTTGGGTAGTATGGACATTTTATTAACATTAATTCTTCTAACCATAAACACAATGTCTTTCCATTTTCCTCTGTCTTGTTTAATCGCTCTCATCAGTGTTTTCTATGTTTCTATATATAAAATTTTCACCTCCTTAGTTAAGCATATTCCTAAGATTTTATTCCTTTTGATACTATTGTCAATAGGATTTTTAAAAATTTCCTTTTCAAGGAATTTGTTGTTAGTTAGCTGTAGTTTGTTGCAGTGTATCGAAATGTAAGTGATTTTTGTTTGTTGTATTCTGCAACTTTACTGCATTTGTTTACTAGTTTAAAAGGTCTTTTTGCTTTTTACCAGTGAGTATGGTTTTAGTTGTGGACTTTCCGTCAGTTCAGTCACACAGTCATGTCTGATTCTTTGTGACCCCATGGACAGCAGCACGCCAAGCCTCCCTGTCCATCACCAACTGCCGGAGCTTACTCAAATTCATGTCCATTGAGTTGGGGATGCCATCCAACCGTCTCATCCTCTGTCATCCCCTTCTCGTCCTGCCTTCAATCTTTCCCAGCATCAGGGTCTTTTCCAATAAGTCAGTTCTTCACAACAGGTGGCCAAAGTATTGGAGTTTTAGCTTCAGCATAAGTCCTCCCAGTGAATATTAAGGATTGATTTCCTTTAGGATGGATTGGTTGGATCTCCTTGCAGTCCAAGGGACTCTCAAGAGTCTTCTCCAACACCACAGTTCAAAAGCATCAATTCTTCGGCGCTCAGCTTTCTTTATAGTCCAACTCTCACATCCATACATGACCGCTGGAAAAAACCATAGCCTGACTAGACGGACCTTTGTTGGCAAAGTAATGTCTCTGCTTTTGAATACGCTGTCTAGGTTGGTCATAACTTTTCTTCCAAGGAGCAAGGATCTTTTAATTTCATGGCTGCAGTGATTTTAGAGACCAAAAAAACAAGGTAGCCACTGTTTCCTCATCTATTTGCCATAAAGTGATGGGACCAGATGCCATGATCTTAGTTTTCTGAATGTTGAGTTTTAAGCCAACTTTTTCATTCTCCTCTTTCATTTTCAAGAGGCTCTTTAGTTCTTCTTCGCTTTCTGCCGTAAGGGTGTGTCATCTGCATATCTGAGGTTATTGATATTTCTCCCGGCAATCTTGATTCCAGTCTGCGGATCATGCAGCCCAGCGTTTCTCATGATGTACTCTGCCTAGAAGTTAAATAAGCAGGGTGACAATATGCAGCCTTGACGTACTCCTTTCCCAATTTGGAACCAGTCTGTTGTTCCATGTCCAGTTCTAACTGGACAGATTTCTCTGTCCAGAAATCTGGACATACATATTTCTCAGGAGGCAGGTCAGGTGGTCTGATAGTCCCATCTCTTTCAGAATTTTCCACAGATTGTTGCCATCCACACAGTCAAAGGCTTTGGTGTAGTCAATAAAGCAGAAGTTGATGTTTTTCTGGAACTCTCTTGCTTTTTTTGTGACCAAGCAGATGTTGGCAATTTGATCTCTGGTTCCTCTGCCTTTTCTAACTCCAGCTTGAACATCAGGAAGTTCATGGTTCATGTACTGTTGAAGCCTGGCTTGGAGAATTTTGAACCATTACTTTGCTAGTGTGTAAGATGAATGCAATTGTGCGGTAGTTTGAGCATTCTTTGGCATTGCCTTTCTTTGGGATTGGAATGAAAACTGACCTTTTCCATCTGTTGGCCACTGAGTTTGCCAAGTTTGCTGACATATTGAGTGCAGCACTTTATCACAGCATCATGTTTTATGATTTGAAATAGCTCAACTGGTTCCATAACCTCCACTAGCTTTGTTTGTAGTGATGCTTCCTAAGCATCTTTTCATGAAAGGACTTTTCATGTATAGCTTTTATTGTATTAAGGTATTTTCTTTCCTTTCCTAGTTTGATGAGAGTTTGTGTCATGAAAGATTATTGAATTTTTCCAAGCATTTTATCTCCATTTAGATAATCCTGATTTTTAATCTGTATTCTGTAATCTGTATTAATTAATGTAATCTGTATCTGTAATCTGTATTAATTGATTTTTGTATGTTGAACTGTCTTTGCATTCCATAAATTTCAAGTGGTTGTGATGCGTGATTCTGTTAATGTGCTTTTGTGTTTGAGTTGCTAGTGTCTGCTCTGTTATGTCTTCTTGGAGAATTGACCACTTTGACCCCTTTATCATTAAGTGAGTCCCTTCTTTATCCATGATAACTTTCCTTGCTCTGAAGTCTGCTTTGTTTGAAATTGATATAGCTATATCTGCTTTCTTTTAAATAGTGTTAATGTGGTATTTTTCTCTATCAGTTTACTGTTAATCTGTGTAGGTCTTTATATTTAAAGTAGGTTTCTTGTGTACAGCAAGCATATAGTTTAGTCTTATTTTTTGATTCACTATGAAAATGCGTGTTTTTAAATTGGTGAATTTAGACCAATTAAAGCTGGAGTTGGTAGTAGAAAGGGAGGTTGGGAGTGAGAGTGATGTTTATATTTCTATTCTATAACTCTTCTGCTGAATTAAATTTTTGACTTGGAATTAATTTTAATTAACCTCTTTGTGCCTCATCTTAATCTTTGTGTCTGTTTCCTCATCTCTAAATGGAAATGATAAAAATTGTATGTACCCCCATAGAACTGCTAGAAGTATTACCTGAGTTCATATTTGAAAAACACTGAAGAGTATAGCTTAATACATAGAATATATAAATGGTAAATATTAAATTTGAAATGACTTTAGCTTTATGTGTTTCCTCTATTTTTTTTCTATGAAAAGCTTTGAGAGTTTTTTTACACAGATAAAGAATCATTTAATGGACTTGAGGGGATGTGTATATAACACTGGAATTATAGTTTTGCTAGGAATTTTTGTAATATCACACAGGCACTATTATACCGGTTAGACATCCCCTTTTTCATTCAAATGTAATGTTTGGTTCTTGGTATTAATTTGTGTTTTCTGAAGGTTTTGCTGTTTTAGGGTGATTTAGGAAAATGCCAAGCTAAAGTGACAGATCTGCATTTATTTTTGAGCTTCTGGGAAATTAGAGTCAGGTTAACAGTTCTATTATAAGGCATTCAGTGTCCTAGAAGTAATCTGTCTCTGGTGTGGTTCATACTCTGCAAAATCTTCAGGAATTAAGTAGTGGCAAACTTATCTCAAGAAAGAGAGCATTTGAAACTTTATAAAATATCCTTCCTTTTAATTGATATGCAGATATCAAAGGTTGCAGATAGGACTCTGACAATGTGAGTCAATTTTATTTAATGGAATATACCACTTCCTTACTAAATTATTTTATTCTTCTTTCTACATGTATGAAATTTTAGATACAAATTTCTTTCGTTACAACTTTTTAATGAGAGCTATGAAAATACCCATAAAATATTTGGAAATCAAAAAAATGTGTTCAGTTTCTAAAAATGTTTCACTCAAGGTGTAGTAGCCTATAGAAATGCTGACATGTTATATTGTATTGGCATAACAAGAAAGTTGCCAAGAAATGCCCTGATAAGAGATTAGCATGCCAAGGTTTTGTCAGTGTTATGATGAAAAAGATGATATTGGCAAAAAGTAAAACCTCAGCCTGTGAAAATTGCTTCCAGTACTGAAGCTGCTATACCTTTGATTTTATTTTCTAGGTCGTTGTTTCCCAAACTACATGTTGAACTCCTAGTGGGACTGTGAAGATATTATGAGTGTTCCTGGTGATCAGAGCAGAAGAGATCCAGCAGTGGTAGGTGGCGGTGAAGGAATGCAAGCTGTTATATAAATGAACCAGATGCCCTGTCTCCTCTCGTTCCTCTCGTTAACTCCAAATCAGCCTTTTGTCCTAGTCTTTTCAGATTTTCTACCTTCCTCAGAGATGAATATTGGTAACTTTCCACTTACTTTTTTCTCTTTCCTTAATATTACAGCTAATGACTATTGAGTAATTGCTTTGTGTCATGAGATGGTGTACTGGGTGTATTATATAGCTTATTTCATTTAAACCTCAGCAGAATTCTTGAAGATAGGTACTGTGTTTTTTGGTTTTTTTTTTTTTTTTTTTATCCAGTTCATAAATGGAGAAGCTGAGGCTTGGGGAATTTCAGTGATTTGTATAAGATCATTTGGCAAAGAAGAGATGCTGCCAGTTTTGAACACAGGCAGCCTGAATATAAGATCCAGAGTCTTTTCTCTCTCTTCTCCTTTTGTTTATGTCACTGAATCTAATTGGATGAAACAGTTCCTCTCTCATTATTAACTATTTCTGAGGATGGAGAGCAACCCCTTTCAGTGGGGCAGCTCAGATAGCATATTCTGAGAAGATTTTTCAAATGGCAAAATGCTTCCTACAGAGATTAAGAAATGTCCTCTAAAGGACATAAAGAACCCTTAAGTTCTGCCTAAGAATTAGGCAGAAAGAGAAAGAGAAATTATTATTTTAAAACTCAGCAGAAATAAAGGGCATCAGTTCTGTCCAGTCACTCAGCTGTATCCGAATCTGCAACCCCATGGACTGCAGCATGCAGGCTTCCCTGTCCATCACCAACTCCTGGAGCTTGCCCAAACTCAGGTCCATTGAGTCAGTGATGCCATCCGACTATCTTATCCTCCGTCATCCTCTTCTCCTCCTGCCTTCAATCTCTCCAGCATCAGGGTCTTTTCCAATGAGTCAGTTCTTTGCATCAGGTGGCCAAAGTATTGGAGCTTCAGCATCAGTCCTTCCAACGAATATTCAGGACTGATTTCCTTTAGGATTGACTGGTTTGATCTCCTTGCAGTCCAGGGGCCTCTCAAGAGTCTTCTCCAACACCACAGTTCAAAAGCATCACTTCTTCAGCACTTAGCTTTCTTTATGGTCCAACTGTCACATCCATACATGATTACTGGAAAAACCATAGGGTTGACTAGATGGACTTCTGTCAGCAAAGTTATGTCTCTGATTTTTAATATACTGTGTAGGTTCTTCCAAGAAGCAAGCATCTTTTAATTTCATGGCTGCAGTCACCATATAAAGGGCATAGAGATTGTCAGAAGTTTAGAAAACTTATTAGTTAATTCTCTAGTTTCTCAGACTGCTTTGACATAGTTACATTATTTTTGGTGAAGATGATATCATTGTATAAGAATTCTTCAGTCTCTCTTTTGGAAAAAGTGTTTCCCTCTTGCCTCCTCATTGCTTCCTTCTGCTAACCGCTGCTTCTCAAGAAGATGACTGTATGATACTATGGTCACTGTTAAGAATTAAGGGACACATTTAACAGCTGAATTCTTCCAAATGAATTACAAAGTTAAATAGAAATGGGAATTCCAAAAACGATGGCAAAACTACCTGGGTCAGTTCCTTTCATAAACCATAGTTTAAAACAAAACTGGAAAATATTATTAAAAGCAGTTGGCTAAAGGCTGATAAATGTCCAAAAGCAAATAGAAACTGAGAAAAGGAAGTTCTTTTGGAGGACTGTCCTTGCATTGGTAAAAGTTGCACGTTTGTGGCTTTCTCACCTGCTGTGCATGCGTGCTCAGTCATTAAGCTGCATCGTGAACTGTAGTCTGCCAGGCTCTAGTTCTACCTAAACTGAATTCTAGCACAAGAAAAACCACACTTTGCTAGTATAAAGAGGCTACGTGTCAGAGTTCAGAGCAGGATTCCAAAAGTGAGAAAGCCACGTTTACCTAACAAGTGTTTCATTTTCCCCCTCCAGTAAAATTTTGGGTGCTTTCTTCCTGCTGATGGCCATTCTTTCAATGCTTGAAGATAGTCTGCAATTTCTGTAATTTTGGGGCTGCGTGCTAAGTCACTTCAGTCATATCTCTTTGTGACCCTATGGACCGTATGTAGCCTGCCCGACTTCTCAGTCCATGGGATTCTCCAGATAAGAATACTGGAGTGGTTTGTCATTTCCTTCTCCAGGGGATCTTCCTAACCCATGGATCAAACTTGTGTCTCCTGAGGTTCCTGCATTGCAGGCAGATTCTATCTCTTTCAAAATCGGAATTTTCTTGAAAGATTACATACATGTTGGGGTTTTTAGGGCAGAGCAGGCATGTCTGACCTTTATGTTTAACTTTGGTGGTGGGCTAAAGCTTTCCTTTGAGAGGTAAAGGTTTTAAGAGTATACACAGATACATTCTCTAAAGGAAAAACTTGTCTTTAGCCACTGTGACCATACTTTTGGTTGTTCGTATACAAAAATATCTACCAGAATCCATTGGGTACCCAAGTGTTATGTCTTATTAATTTGGATAGTCCTAGAATAAGCTGGGATGTCATTTATGCTTAGGAAGGTCAGTGGCTTGGAAAACTAAGATGTTCTTTGGAGTTGCATCAGTTTGGGGGCATTCTGTTAACTTAGATACACTTAGAGGATGAGCCTGACCTGGGCTCTTTACTCACCCTCTGTGCTTCATGGCCATCGAGTTGGCTAGATCTACACACATACCACTACACTAGAGACCCACTCAGTCTCTCTGGATGAAGGTAATAGGGTTCCTCAGAGAAACAGAACCAGTCAGATAGATACATAGATAGATAGATATGAGGAGGGCAGGAGGAAAGGAAGGAACAAGAACATTTATTATAAGGAATTAACTTTTGCGATGATGATATCTGAGAAGTCCCAAGAACTGCAGTTAGTAGAGACCCAGAAGAGCAGATGGTTTACTGCTAGTCTGAACCTCCTGAAAACCAGGAGAGCAAGTAGTGTAAGTTCTAGCCCAAGTCTGAGACTAAAGGCAGGACAAGACTAGTGTTCCAGCTGGAAGGCTGGCAGAGAGAGAGAGAGAGAGAGAATTCTTACTCAGCTCTTTTATTCTGTTCAGACTTTCAACAGATTGGATGAGCCACACCCACATTGAGGAGGGCAGTCTACTTTACTCAGTCCACCAGTTCAAACCTTAATCTCATCCAGAAACATTCACAGACACACCCATAGCATGTTTAACCAAATATTTGACCATCCCATGGCTCAGTCAAGCTTATATATAAAATTAAGTATCACAGTGACTCAGAGTGAACTGTCTAATCACTTTGGCCAAAGAACTGACCTTGGTTAGAAAAGCACATCTTATAACCTCCTGCTTATGGTGAAACAAAGGTTGGCCTGGACTAAATTCTTGTTACCTGACGGTTCAGTAACTACAGTGAGGATATTACAAAGCCATCCAGGCGTAAAATAAACTAGTTAACATTCCTGGTTAATACTCAGCCAGAAATATGGTTTAGATTTAAAGGTTCTTGAGCACATTATAATCTGCTTGGAGAAATACCAAGTAAACTATACCACAGGATACTCTTGATAAGGACCACAAGAGAGAAAGAGTACTACAGGAGTTCAGGGTGGGGATAGATAGAGGAAGGCATTTTTTAGGTCTGAATATTTTTATTATTTGTCTTGGCCTTTAGCTTGCTCAGTTGGGGCAACTTTTTTAAAAATTGAGGCATAAATAACATACCATGAAACCCACCACTTCAAACTGTAAATTTCAGTGACTTTCAGTGTATTCACATAGTTGTGCAACCATACCACTGTCTAATTCCAGAACATTCTTTTCATCCTCAGGGTAGCTTTTTGCAGCAGATAACATTTTCTTAAATTTTTTACCATCATACACACATCTTACAAATGCTACAGCACAAATTTATTGATGAAATATTGATATTTTGACTTAGCAACCTGGGGAAAGAAGCAGTTGCTTTCTAATATATACAGAACACCTATCTCATGTGATATGTTTTCAGTAAGTCATTGGGACTTATCGAAGTATTTGGGAGTGGAACCTTTTCAGCCTCTCATGCTACTTCTTTGCCCTAACATTTTTACTGTAATTTTGCGTATTAGTGGTATGTTCACATCAATTCTGTGACTTCTGCTTTTTAAGGAAGGAAGTTCTGTCATTAAATAAGTTGCGTCCTGAGCTTTTTTACTCAAAGTTTTACCCTGTTTTGAGTTTCCAGTTGTCGTTTAAAATAATAGCATCTTTACTTATTAAATGTCTGTAACTGTTTTTTCAATTTTCCTGGATCTACCACAGTAGATGGAAGCTCTTTGCCCCAGACCACATGCAATGGAAAAGAGCAACTTGACCCATTTAAAACCTGTGGACAAGTAGCTTTCAGTATAAAGATAGAATTTTTTTCCACTGTGTCTCTACTACAGTAGAGCAGCAAAATGGCTCAGAAGATTATAATTATTTATCACTAATTTTATCAGAATTTTCCATTAACATAGGCCTAGAAACCTTTTTCTTCTCAAAACTTGTCTTCAAAATTCATCGCATTGAACTCTCATAAATGTCTGCACAACACAAATACTATATAAAACAAGAAATTTTCAAAAAACACCGTGCAGTACAGTTTACTTCAGTTGACTTAGTGTATGCTTTGCACTGTTTACAATAGCAAGGTGTCAAGGGAGAGAGCTGAGCATGTGGAAGATTCCTTCTTTAGACTGAAAATTCCTGTTTGATTCTCTATTACACGGGCAGTGACTGTTGGCATTGGGTAAAGGGAGGCTAGGGGAAGTTATGAGTGAGAGAAGCTACTGTCTACTGTCCTCACTTCTGGGCAATATTCACCCTTTGTTACTGGCTGTCCCTTTCTCGTGTCCATGTCGGAAAAGGCCACACCCAAGAGTCCTGTGTTACCAGTTTCTAATACGTTTATTATGTATTTATTTAATATTCAATGCTGATACTTTTGAACCGGTATCAAATATATTTGAGTTATTTTTCTCCTCATGCTAATAAGTATCATCTGAGTTGCTGAGCCGTCTCGCCTTACATGCTGTGTGCTCGGTGGTGTGTGACCTAGATGGAATCATTGGGCCTCGGAGGCAAAGATCAGATAAATAAAAAACTCATTAGGACCTGACACTGACTTTCCTTTAGCACTTACCAACTCTAATTGTCTGTTTACTTGTCTCTCTCTTTTCCCCACTGAATTGGATCTTCCATGAAGGAAAAGTATTTGCTTATCTACTATTAATTTCCCAGTATGTTACATAACATCCCATAAAAGGTAAATGTTCCATAAGTGTTTGCTTTTGAGTAAATACTGAACTCCTTAAAACATCCACATCTTCCTGCTTCATACTCATTTGTGAACTATTCTAACAAAATGTCCATAATAATTTTATTTTAATAGCAACAAACCTAGTTAGGCACTGAATAAGAGCCTAACTCTGAAAAACGTGTTAAAGTCTCAGTTGCTCTGTGGATGGCAGAATAAATATAATTTTTCCTGGTGAAACAGAGGCAACTCATTGTTTTGTTTTGTTTTATTTTTAAGTAGTTCGGCCTGTGGGCTACAAACAAATGAAAAGTAATTTTATCCCAAGTAAACAATCACCTTTGGGGAATCCCAGAGCCTGTGGTATCCTGAATTGCTGAAAATATCTCAACTCTGTGGTCTCCTTAAGACATACATCTGTAGATGCTGCTCTGCCGGTGGGGATTATTTAGTTATTTGTAACACTGCATCATAGGAAGGGCACAGAGTGTTGTCCTCTCTTGCCTTAGACTCTGGGGATATTTGCAGGAAATTAGATACTTTACCTCTGAGAAAATTCACTGGCTCTAGTTGTTTGTTTCTTAGTTCAAAGCATTCCTTTGCCTTTGCCATGGGATGTTGTGCCCCAGGGCTTTTTTTTTTTTTTTTTTAATCAGAGCTACCTGTGTTGTCTTTTACCCTCAAGAACAAGTCATGCCCTGGAGGGGTAAGAGTTAAGAACTGAACCACATGTGCTGCAACTTGTCATGGCTTTACTTTAGTACAGTTTGGCCCATTTGTCTTCCTTAGTCTCTCTGATGTCTTCTTGATCAGATTATTGCTAATCATCTTGTAAATGTCTATTACCATTCCTTTGCTGATATTTCTTTTTTAACCTGTTTTGTGTCGATCATCTTCCAGGTTTACTATTTCTATTCTGATATCAAATTCTTTTTTCCAGCCCTTTTTTCTTTCCTAATTTGTGGATTTCTCCTTTTCAGAATTATACTTTGCACAAACTCTCAGGTCAGGTTGACTTGCTTCTCACCTGAGCTCTTGTTTAAGATGTGCTTGATTAAGAGCTTCCTCAACCACATTACATCTAGATCATGTGGATCCCTAGAAAAAATATTTCCTGAACTTAAAAAAAATTAAAGGGTGACTGTGGCTTTTCTCTCCCTTGAAATTGCTCAGCATTTGCCAAACCATTTTCATAACTCTGTGTGAACTTGGCCTCCCTCAGAATGTTAAGGATGAGAAGGAAGGAATAACCCATCTTTTCTCTTATACCAAAAATGAAGTGAATAATCTTCAAGAAATCCTGTGACATGGCTGCTATAAATAGCACCATTTTATGGCTGTAGAGATACCCAGGTCCTAGAAAGAAGGTTAACTTCCAGTCTATGTGGCTAAAAACTGAAGCAACTGAAATGCTAGCCAGGCAATAGAATTTCCAGTCCCAAACCCTACCTATTAAATCTCCAGGGCAGGTTTTAAACAAATGCATTTTCCAGTGATATAATTTTAGAAATAATCGGGAGAGGAAATGGGGAAAGAACTAAGTCAAATATTCATATATGAATATCTTATTAAATATTAATTGAGTCCAAGACTCTTGAGAGTCCCTTGGACTGCAAGGAGATCCAACCAGTCCATTCTGAAGGAGATCAACCCTGGGATTTCTTGGAAGGAATGATGCTAAAGCTGAAACTCCAGTACTTTGGCCACCTCATGCAAAGAGCTGACTCATTGGAAAAGACTCTAATGCTGGGAGGGATTGGGAGCAGGAGGAGAAGGGGACGACTGAGGATGAGATGGCTGGATGGCATCACTTACTCAATGGACGTGAGTCTGAGTGAACTCCGGGAGTTGGTGATGGACAGGGAGGCCTGGCGTGCTGCGATTCATGGGGTCGCAAAGAGTCGGACACGACTGAGCGACTGAACTGAACTGAACTGAAGGGCCAACAGTCCTAATGGATGCTGGGAATAGCTCAGTGGACCAGGCAGACCAGACTTGCCCTATTGGACTTTGCATTCAGAGAAAAGAGGCAGATGTTAATAGACAAGTAAACCACGTAGCAAAACAAGAAAGAACCAGACAGTGGTCAGAGCTTTGAGGGAAATAAGGCAAGGTGATTTTAGAAAACCTCTGGAGCAATGCTGTAGTAGTGGATGGCCTGGAAATAGCTTACAGAGGAGGTGACATTGGAGCTGAGAAGTGCATAGTTGGTGTTTTAGTCATTGTTGTTAAGAATTAGAAATAAATGTTTCCAAATGTGCCAAAAAGTTCTTACATAAAATGAAATCCTTCCAAAGCCAAAACAAAACCAAACATTGCTGAAACATCTTATTTTACCCCAGATAAATGGAGAAAAGCAAACTTCAAGTCTCTTTTCTCTCTCAAGTTTATCTTTCTCTCTCTCTGTCTCTCTTTTTGAGGATGAAGATTCAAAGTCACATATATTATGTTCAATTTAATACAACAAAGGACATTTATTTTTCTGTTTCATTTTTATAGGTAACATAGACAAAGTTTAGGAAGTAAGAAAATTTTCCTTAAAAAAGGAAAAAGAACTGTCTCCTGTTGCACCTGTCCCCACCTAAGATTCCCACACTGCAGTGATAATCACACTCAATCTTTGTTATTTTCTTAGATTTTTGCATCCATTACTGTAAAATAATGCATTTATACACTGTTTCTTTCTTTTTCAGTTTTATATATTATATATTCATTTATTCTTTTAAAAACTATAGACCCAGAGAGTTGATATGAGGAAGGTGGTGGGAGGGGGGTTCAGGGTTGGGAACTCATGTACACCTGTGGCAGATTCATGTCAATATATGGCAAAACCAATACAGTATTGTAAAGTAAAAAATAAATAAGAAAAAAATTTTTTTAATAAAAACTATATTTTTATGTTATTCTTTCCTCCCATATCTCTTCTCTCCCACTTTCTTTTAAAATAGTTGTATCATTTGTTTTAGTTAGATCAGTTAAGATCTGTTAATCTAGATATATTAAATCTGTTGTCAATTAGATCATGATTTAATGGCTCAGAGCTTAAGTTTAATGATGAATGATACAAATATTATTCACATATAGGCCATATTATTTACAATGATTATATTTCCTTTCTTGCATATCCTTTTCTCTTCACAAGTTTTAATAATCTGACTCATTTTAATTTTTTTTTTTTTACCAACCTATCATTAATTCATACCCAAACTCTTCCTCAGAACTATGAATCTCCTTTCAAATGTTCAAAGATCCATATGTTAGTGGTTTATCAGTTTCGGCTTCTTGGAAACATTTCTCTATAAGCTCTCCATTGTCTCGCTTTAATCTGAACTGGTTGATTATCTATCATTCTGACCCCCTCACCCCTTTTTTTTAATTGGAGCTCTGCTTCTTGAATTTAATGTCTGCCTTTTTCTTGGGTATGGTAAGCCAAATAATGACCCCTCAAAGATGTGCCCATCCTGACTGTTAGAACCTGTGTATACGCTGCCTGACATGGCAAACAGGACTCTATAGATATAATTAAGGACGTTGATACAAGGAGATTATTCTGAATTATCCAGATGGGCCCAGTGTAATTACCTTATAGAGGGGAGTAGCCGAGTCCTGTCAGAGCCCAAGAAAGAAGATGTTACGCTTCTGCCTTAGGAGATAGAGGAGGAGACTGTGAGCCAACATACGCAGGTGGCTTCTAGAGTGGAAGCAAGGAGACAGATTTCCCCCTTAGAGCCTCCAGAGGAGCACAGCTCTGCTTACACTTTAAATTTAAGACTTCCAACTTCTGGAACTGTAAGATAATAATTTTCTATTGTTTTAAACCACTCGGTTTGTGGTAATTGTTACATCACCCATAGGAAACTAATGTGGTGGCTTATTCTCTAATTTTGGCAGTCGTCTGACATCTTGAAAAAGAATGGATGGAAGATATCTTTTTGATGCTCCATATATCAAAAAATGGGCTTCCCTGTGGTGCTAGTGGGAAAGAGCGTTCCTGCCAATGAAGGAGACCTAAGAGATGCAGGTTTGATCCCTGGGTCAGGAAGATTCCTGGAATAGGAAATGGCAACCCAATCCAGTATTCTTGCCTAGAGAATTCCATAGACAGAGGAGTTTGGTGGGCTATAGTTCATAGGATTGCCAAGAGTTAGACACGACTGAAGCAACTTAACACACACACACATATCAAAAAATGTCTTCACTTTTACCTAAGAGTTCATCCAGGATGGAAATAGTTTTCTATCAGCATTTTGAAGGTATTTCAGTCCTGTATTCTTGCTTCCAGTCACAAGTTTGACGCCATTCTGATGCCTGATCCATTGTTTTGGCCCATTTTATTTATTTTTCTTTTAGGAAGCTTGTAATACATTCTTTTTTTCTCTAGTGTTGAGAAATTGCCTGAGGGTATGCTTTTGCTTTAGTGGGAGTCATCTTCTATCTATTGTATTAAGCACTAGTAATATGGAAACGATGGATGTGAGTCTGAGTGAACTCCGGGAGATGGTGATGGACAGGGAGGCTTGGCGTGCTGCGATTCATGGGGTCGCAAAGAGTCGAACATGACTGAGCGACTGAATTGAACTGGACTGAATATGGAAACATAACCTTTTCATTCTGGAATATTTTCTAAATTATGGATTTGATAACTTTCTTCTCTTTCTTTTCTCTCCTCTCTCTTTCTGGAACTCCTATTACTTGACTTTTAGACATTCTGGACTGATCCTTGGGGTTTTCTTTTCCTGCTTACGATTTCTGTTTCTGGCTTTGCTCTGCTTTCTAGAGGTTGCCTTATCCATATGCTCTAACTCTGCTGAAGTTTATCAGTTCTTCTGTCTGATTCTTCATTTTCAAGAGATTTTTCTTAAGGTAAAGTAATTAGCCTCCAATTAAAATAATTACTTTAAAAAAAGAATTTTTTTGATCTTTGAGTTTTCTTTAAAATTTGCCATTCCTTTTTCATAAAGATAGGATTTTCTCTTCCCTTTGAAAGGAAAATAATTAAACTGTTTGACTCTGTTATGAAATCAGTTTTGCCTTCCCAGTGATTTTGGTTTTTGCATCAGGTAGGAGGCTTTTCAAAATGCATGATGTTCCTTGTCTACCTAGTCACGTTTAAGACCAAGGCACTGGAAAACTGATTGGGAATTACATGCATCAGTTTGTATGCGTTTGTTTGCACCAGAGACATAGGCTGCTGATCAGTGCTCTTCGCTAAAGGCTTCTTTGGCTTGGCTCTTTCAGGAATGAAATTTTTACAGTTATCATAGGTCACCCTATCCTCCCAAATTTTGCTGATCACTTATTTCAGAGTGATCGAAATCAAATCCCGTATGACTGTACAGTGGAAGTGAGAAATATATTTAAGGGACTAGATCTGATAGACAGAACTATGGATGGAGGTTCATGACATTGTACAGGAGACAGGGATCAAGACCACGCCCATGGAAAAGAAATGCAAAAAAGAAAAATGGCAGTCTGAGGAGGCCTTACAAATAGCTGTAAAAAGAAGGAACTGAAAAGCAAAAGAAAAAAAGAAAGATATACCCATTTGAATACAGAGTTCCAAAGAATAGCAAGGAGAGATAAGAAAGCTTTCTTCAGGAATCAGTGCGAAGAAATAGAGGAAAACAATACAATGGGGAAGACTAGAGATCTCTTCGAGAAAATTAGAGATACCAATGGAATATTTCATGCAAAGATGGGCACAATAAAGGACACAAATGTAGGGACTTAATAGAAGTAGAAGATATTAAGAAGAGGTGGCAAGAATACACAGAAGAACGGTACAAAAAAGATCTTCACGACCCAGATAATCATGATGGTGTGATCACTCACACTCATCTAGAGCCACACATCCTGCAATGTGAAGTCAAGTGGGCCTTAGGAAGCATCACTATGAACAAAGCTAGTGGAGGTGATGGAATTCCAGTTGAGCTATTTCAAATCCTAAGAGATGATGCTGTGGAAGTGCTGCACTCAATATGCCAGCAAATTTGGAAAACTCAGCAGTGGCCACAGGACTGGAAAAGGTCAGTTTTCATTCCAGTCCCAAAGTAAAGCAGTGCCAAAGAATGCTCAAACTACCACACAATTGCACTCATCTCACACTGGTGGCTCAGAAGTTAAAGTGTCTGCCTGCAATGTGAGAGACCTGGGTTCGATCCCTGGGTCAGGAAGATCCCCTGGAAAAGGAAATGGCAACACACTCCAGTATTCTTGCCTGGAGAATCCCATGGACAGAGGAGCCTGGTGGGCTACAGTCCACGGGGTTGCAAAGAGTTGGACATGACTGAGCGACTTCACTTTCACATGCTAGTAAAGTAATGCTCAAAATTCTCCAAGCCAGGCTTCAGCAATACATGAACCGTGAACTTCCAGATATTCAAGCTGGATTTAGCAAAGGCAGAGGAACCAGAGATCAAATTGCCAACATCTGCTGGATCATGGAAAAAGCAAGAGAGTTCCAGAAAAACGTCTACTTCTGCTTTATTGACTATGCCAAAGCCTTTGACTGTGTGGATCACAACAAACTGTGGAAATTCTTCAAGAGTTGGGAATACCAGACCACCTGACCTGCCTCTTGAAATACCTGTATGCAGGTCAGAAAGCAACAGTTAAAACTGGACATGGAAGAGATTGGTTCCAAATAGGAAAAGGAGTGCGTCAAGGCTGTATATTCTCACCCTGCTTATTTAACTTCGGTGCAGAGTACATCATGAGAAATGCTGGGCTAGAGGAAGCACAAGCTGGAATCAAGATTGCTGAGAGAAATATCAATAACTTCAGATATGCAGATGACATCACCCTTATGGCAGAAAGTGAGAAAGAACTAAAGAGCCTCTTGATGAAAGTGAAAGAGAAGAGTGAAAAAGTTGGCTTGAAGCTCAACATTCAGAAAACTAAGATCATGACATCCGGTCCCATCACTTCATGGCAAATAGATGGGGAAACAGTGGAAACAGTGTCAGACTTTATTTTCTTGGGCTCCAAAATCACTGCAGATGGTGATTGCAGCCATGAAATTAAAAGGCGCTTACTCCTTGAAAGAAAAGCTCTGACCACCCTAGACAGCATATTAAAAAGCAGAGACATTACTTTGCCAACGAAGGTCCATCTAATCAAAGCTATGGTTTTTCCAGTAGTCCCATATGGATGTAAGAATTGGACTATAAAGAAAGCTGAGCGCCAAAGAATTGATGCTTTTGAACTGTGGTGTTGGAGAAGACTCTTGAGAGTCCCTTGGACTGCGAGGCGATCCAACCAGTCCATCCTAAAGGAGATTAGTCCTGGGTGTTCATTGGAAGGACTGATGTTGAAGCTGAAACTCTAACACTTTGGCCACTTGATGCGAAGAGCTGACTCATTGGAAAAGACCTTGATGCTGGGAAAGATTGAGGGCAGGAGGAGAAGGGGACGACAGAGGATGAGATGGCTGGATGGCATCACTGACTCGATGGACATGGGTTGTGTAGACTCCGGCATTTGGTGATGGACAGGGAGGCCTGGCTTGCTGCAGTTCATGGGGTCACAAAGAGTCGGACACGGCTGAGCAACTGAACTGAATTATTTCAGAGACGACTCCTTTAATCCCTTATCTGGGAGATATAAAGTGTCTGCTGGCATTCTTAAAGACAAATGGGAGAAGGGACCCATACATTTCATTGTTCACTATATACACTCCTTATTACCAAATTCAGACTTAAATTGAAGAAAGTAGGAAAAACCCCTAGACCATTCAGGTATGACCTAAATCAAATCCCTTATGATTATACAGTGGAAGTGAGAAATAGATTTAAGGGCCTAGATCTGATAGATAGAGTGCCTGATGAACTATGGAATGAGGTTCGTGACATTGTATAGGAGACAGGGATCAAGACCACCCCCATGGAAAAGAAATGCAAAAAAGAAAAAAGGCTGTCTGAGGAGGCCTTACAAATAGCTGTGAAAAGAAGAGAGGTGAAAAGCAAAGGAGAAAAGGAAAGATATAAGCATCTGAATGCAGAGTTCCAAAGAATAGCAAGAAGAGATAAGAAAGCCTTCTTCAGTGATCAATGCAAAGAAATAGAGGAAAAGAACAGAATGGGAAAGACTAGAGATCTCTTCAAGAAAATTAGAGATACCAAGGGAACATTTCATGCAAAGACGGGCTCGATAAAGGACAGAAATGGTATGGACCTAACAGAAGCAGAAGATATTAAGAAGAGATGGCAAGAATACACAGAAGAACTGTACAAAAAAGATCTTCATGACCCAGATAATCATGATGATGTGATCATTAATCTAGAGCCAGACATCTTGGAATGTGAAGTCAAGTGGGCCTTAGAAAGCATCACTACAAACAAAGCTAGTGGAGGTGATGGAATTCCAGTTGAGCTGTTTCAAATCCTGAAAGATGATGCTGTGAAAGTGCTGCACTCACTATGCCAGCAAATTTGGAAAACTAGCAGTGGCCACAGGACTGGAAAAGGTCAGTTTTCATTCCAATGCCAAAGAAAGGCAATGCCAAAGAATGCTCAAACTACCGCACAATCGCACTCATCTCACATGCTAGTAAAGTAATGCTCAAAATTCTCCAAGCCAGGCTTCAGCAATATGTGAACCGTGAACTTCCTGATGTTCAAGCTGGTTTTAGAAAAGGCAGAGGAACCAGAGATCAAATTGCCAACATCCGCTGGATCATGGAAAAAGCAAGAGAGTTCCTGAAAAACATCTATTTCTGCTTTATTGACTATACCAAAGCCTTTGACTGTGTGGATCATAATAAACTGTGTAAAATTCTGGAAGAGATGGGAATACCAGACCACCTAACCTGCCTCTTGAGAAATCTGTATGCAGGTCAGGAAGCAACAGTTAGAACTGGACATGGAACAACAGACTGGTTCCAAATAGGAAAAGGAGTACGTCAAGGCTGTATATTGTCACCCTGCTTATTTAACTTCTATGCAGAGTACATCATGAGAAATGCTGGACTGGAAGAAACACAAGCTGGAATCAAGATTGCCAAGAGAAATATCAATAACCTCATATATGCAGATAACACTACCTGCCGGGGGCCAGCGTGAGGAACTCCACCCATGGCAAAGGTCGTGAGGAAGGAGGTTTGGCATACGCAAAGGCGTGATCAAGCCTCAGGAAACCCCCTGTTCCCGAGCATCTACCCCCAAACCAGAGTCTGTTTTATGCTCTCCCCCATAGCCGTTTCTCTCGGAGAAGGAGTAAAAGTGCAGCTCCAAGGCAATAAAAATTCCTGGGCGTGACAAGAGTGTTTCAGCTTAGCGACTCCTCTGAAGGTTATCTAGCCCACCTGTATAGGTTCGTCTGGCCACATGTGATTGTTTACAGCCTCCCAATCTGAGAGGCACGAGATGTTTTAGACTTACTAAAGGCAAATTCTTTTGGGGAGTTGGAAATTATTAGTATAGTGGGTTGGTTAGGAATTATATTGGTGAAGGGTTTTTCATTTGTTGTGTCAATAATTGCTGCTAATTCCCTGCTCTGGGTGGGACAAGGATGTTTCAGCTCAAACCTCTCTGCTGACAGACTAGCTTGTGTGACAGGATTATCCGTACTCTTGCCACATGATTGTTTACTACCTCTCAACCATAAACAGCACAGAGAGTTTTGGAGTATTTTGAAAGTCTTAATTAGCATAGGGCTTTTTCTTCTTGTTGAATCAATGATTGCCGCCAGGCCTCCATATCTTTAGGCACCTGGGAATATATTAATCAATGTATTTGGAATATAGAAAAGGAAATATAGTAGTTTTTGATGTTAGCAATACTAGACTTTTTGAGTTAATGAATTTTCTCTTTTGTAATAGATCACTGTGTATTGTTGCAAATCACTGTGTCCTTGCTATGTAAAAATGTAACTTTATCATATCTTAAGACTAAATGGATCTTAAGGGGAGCATTGGTGAAAGGATTTTCATTTGTTGGGCTGATGTTTGCTGCTAAATCTCCATGTTCCCTGCCCTTATAATGAATATAACTAGCATATAGGAGAAATAAGTATTAACCTTTAAGCATATAGGAGAAATAAGTATTAACCTTTAAGATTAATCATGTTAACCTTGGGTTAAATAAATTCCTTTCTTGATTGTAACTCACTACACCCTCACCCTATAGGAATGTAACTTTATTTGGAGGGTGGTGCCTGGTTTAAGAAAAAACACCTTTGGAAGAAATAAGTTTTTTGGTTATCAGAAAGAAAGGATCATAAAATCCCTAAGACCTTTTTATGTAAAGCACCTGATTTTGATAAAGGTCAGGACTGCTGACCCCCACGTGACTCTCTATTCATCCCTATATGTAACAAAAGGTATATAAGCAAACCTAAAAATAAAGAAAATGGGATGAGTTTCCGGAAAGACTGATTCCTCCGTGTCGCTTCTTTCTTGCTCCTGTTTCTCTGGCTGAATTCCCATCTGGATTCAGCCTCCTTTTCTCCACTACACTGTCTCCTACTACACTATCTGTTTCTAATCTCTCTATATATCTGTAATTAAATATGTATTTTTCCAAAGACACCGACGCCGTCCCCACCTTCAAATTCCCTGGATCCACAGGGGCTGGACCCCGGCAACTACCCTTATGGCAGAAAGTGAAGAGGAGCTAAAGAGCCTCTTGATGAAAGTGAAAGAGGAGAGTGAAAAAGTTGGCTTAAAGTTCAACATTCAGAGAACGAAGATCATGGCATCTGGTCCCATCACTTCATGGGAAATAGATCGGGAAACAGTGGAAATAGTGTCAGACTTTATTTTGGGGGGCTCCAAAATCACTGCAGATGGTGACTACAGCCATGAAATTAAAAGACGCTTACTCCTTGGAAGAAAAGTTATGACCAACCTAGATAGTATATTCAAAAGCAGAGACATTACTTTGCCGACTAAGATCTGTCTAGTCAAGACTATGGTTATTCCTGTGGTCATGTATGGAGGTGAGAGTTGGACTGTGAAGAAGGCTGAGTGCCGAAGAATAGATGTGTTTGAACTGCGGTGTTGGAGAAGACTCTTGAGAGTCCCTTGGACTGCAAGGAGATCCAACCAGTCCATTCTGAAGGAGATCAACCCTGGGATTTCTTGGAAGGAATAATGCTAAAGCTGAAACTCCAGTACTTTGGCCACCTCATGAGAAGAGTTGACTCATTAGAAAAGACTGTGATGCTGGGGGGGATTGGGGGCAGGAGGAGAAGGGGACGACAGAGGATGACATGGCTGGATGGCATCACAGACTCGATGAACGTGAGTCTGGGTGAACTCTGGGAGATGGTGATGGACAGGGAGGCCTGGCGTGCTGTGATTCATGGGGTCACAAAGAATCGGACGCGACTGAGTGACTGAACTGAACTGAAATCCTTCTGGTTTTCGATTTGCCTGGAGTCCTGTAGAGTCTCCCTGATTTAATTTCTCCACGTCATCTCTGAGGATGGAGGATAGAATCTTTGTTTTCTACAGCTTCTTTAAAAAATTTCTTTGCAGTCTTCTGATATCAACTCCAGCTGTACCCCTGTGATTCCTCTCCGCATCTGAGAATTTCTTGGGTTATGAGGTCCAAAACAGCCAGATTCTCGTTTCCTCCGTTCACAGGTTTTCTTGCTCTCTAATTTTCCATCTCACTTCCAGAATTAGAAAGCTGTCATTCCGTCCTCTGTTCACTTTATTCTTATGGATTTCGTTAAATCTTTTCACTGTCATTTCACTAAATTTCACAAGAGAGCAGTGGAAACAAATTGTGTTTAATCTTTCATGTGTAACTGTAGTTCAAGAATTCATCTTTCTTTTTTTTTTTTTTTTTACAATCGTATTGATTTCTAGCAAACACATTTCTGTGGGCTCCTGTGCTTGGCTTCTAAGTCAGAAAGTTACTCCCTTGTTTACTGAGGGACATGACAGAATAACTGATGAGCCTGTAAAATTATATAGTCCTCTACCAATTTTCTGGCTTTGTTGACCATTGGTAATTTAAGTGCCTGTGGCAGCACCAGGGGCATCTTGTGCCCTGTCATTGCCATATCCATGTGTCATATAACAATGGTTTAAAATTGATGATTCAAAAATTAGAGAGTTTTTCTTAGGGATATATTTTACTCAAAGACTGCAAAAGATGCAATTTATTTTAATAGTATTGAGAAACCATTTCATTGTTTTCTTCTTTCTTTAGTAGAATTTTGTTTTTTAAATTTTGTTTTTTAAAATTCTAAGAGAATTTTCCTGATACTCCAATCTAATTTCTTTCCTTTTTAACTTTTTATTCCACAGTCTTCTGAATGTATATTTTCTGATTAAGAGGATACACTCTTCATATTGGGCCGTTGGATTTAGGATCTGTCCTATAACCACATTTTTAAGTTTCAGGAGAGGGCCTAGTTCTAATACTTTGGGATAAATTAAAGAAATTCTTACTTAACTTACTCATGTTTGGGGGATATTTATCTCTATGGCTCCTTAATCTTAACCTTTTTACAAGGGACGATCTTAATTCCTTTAGTCTGTGTTCAACTGACATCTTTTGTCATTTTAATTTTGTGTCTTTGGACCTTCTCCAGCTTCATTACATTTGTTTTAAGGTTCGTTAACCAGAAAGTCATATGGTAGTTCTGGTGTGAATGCTGTATGAGTTTTTAATCAGGATATAATTTTGTTTTCTGTTTGGCTCAGTATATTTCCTGATGAGATTCAGAGATGTTTTTGTTGTTCATGAACTTCATTTAAAAGTCTTCAGAGCATCTGATGGTAACTGGATTGACTTCCAGAACAAAAGTGGGATCTTTAGGTCTGTCATTTTTATTTAGACTAAAAATGAGAGACTGGAAGGCTTCTTAGGCGTCCTGTCACACAGTTTCATGTGAGGGAACAAAAGAGAGGATGCTAAGGATGAGCATAAGGATGTTGTGTTAGTCACTCAGTTTTGTCCAACTCTTCACGACCCCAGGGGCTGTAGCCTGCCAGGCTCCTCTGTCCATGGAATTCTTCAGGCAAGACTGCTGGAGTTGGTTGTCATTCCCTTCTCCAGGGCTCTTCCTGACTCAGGAATCGAAACTGGGTCTTCTGCATTGCCAGCAGATTCTTTACCGTCTGAACCCCCAGGTATAGGTCCCTCAAAAACCTGGACTCTTGGATCCTAACCAGGAATTTTCTCACTGCATACTTCTGCCTAGTAAATCATCGGTGGCTCAGACTGTAAAGAATCTGCCTGCATTGCAGAAAATATGGCTTTGATCCCTAGGTCTGGAAGATCTCCTGGAGGAGAGAATGGCAAGCCACTCCAGTATTCTTGCCTGGAGAATTCCGTGGGCAGAGGAGCCTGGTGAGCTACAGTCCTTGGGGTCACAAAGAGTTGGACATGACTGGTCAACTAACACTTTCACTTTCATGAATGAATTCAGAGTGCCATATACTGTTCTTTCCTTCCCTAATATTACCTACATTATTTCTATCCTCTCTAGTTTCCTTCCCTCTTGTCTGTTTATAGTTCTTGTAACTTCTCATACTTCTACCTACGATTTCCGTACTTCTCTCAGTCCCGCCTCCTCTGAATCTCTTATCCTTTGTGAATTTTTGTCCTCTCTGAAAATAAGAGGATTAAAGATCAGAGCTCTGATTTGCCTGATTTCCATTTTTGCCCCATTATTGTCTGTGTTCCATGCAGCAGTTTGAGTGTTTATAAAAAATAAAAAATCTAAAGAGAAAAAGCAAAGAATAAGGCAGATTCACTAAGATAAGCAGGAACTAGAGTTGGAGATGGCACCCCACTCCAGTACTGTTGCCTGGAAAATCCCATGGACAGAGGAGCCTGGTGGGCTGCGGTCCATGGGGTCGCCAAGAGTCGGACACAACTGAACGACTTCACTTTGACGTGTCGCTTTCATGCATTGGAGAAGGAAATGGCAACCCACTCCAGTGTTCTTGCCTGGAGAATCCCAGGGACGGGGGAGCCTGGTGGGCTGCCGTCTATGGGGTCACACAGAGTTGGACAGGACTGAAGTGACTTAGCAGCAGTAGCAGAGTTGGAGAGAAAGCCAGTGTGTGTTAGTCGCTCAATCGTGCCTGACTCTTTGTGACCCCAAGGACTGGAGCCCACCAGGCTCCTCTGTCCATAAGATTTCTAGTCAGGGATACTGGAGTGGGTTGCCATTTCCTTCTCCAGGGGATCTTCCCAACCCAGGGATTGAACCTGGGTCTCCTGCACTGCAGGCAGATTCTTTGCCAACTGAAAGCCAAGATGACTCTAATTCTTCCCAGGACTCAGCTATACTCTCATGTCTTATGATTGCATAAAACATCCCTCTCTCCTTATAATATATTTTGCTTCTGTGCTTGTGAAAGTTCATTTCAGTACTAGTAACTGAATCATCCTACTTAACACCCTCTGTTTAAAGAAAATGATGAACTATTTGAATGTTTGTATGTTGAAAATAATATTATGAGCTAAAACACCACCTATAATGTTGTTTCTGTAGGGAAAATGTGTGTAGTGTAAATAATAATGTAAATGACTCTTTGGAATTGAAACCTAAATTCCAAATTTAGGATTGCTGATTTTATTAACTGGGCCTGCCTGGTAGCTCAGCTGGTAAAGAATCCATTGGCAATGCAGGAGACCCCGGTTTGATTTCTAGGTCAGGAAGACCCCCTGGAGAAGGGATAGGCTACCTACTCCAGTATTCTTGGGCTTTCCTAGTGGCTTAGGCAGTAAAGAATCCACCTACATTGTGGGAGACCTGGGTTTGATCCCTGGGTTGGGAAGATCCCCTGGAGGACAGCATGGCAACCCACTCCAATATTGCCTAGAGAGTCCCCATAGACAGAGGAGCCTGATGGGCTATTGTCCACAGGGTCACAGAGTCGGACACTACTGAGCAAGTAAGCACATTTTTATCAATTACACCTTTAAAATCACATGTTAATGTCTTTTCCCCCTTTACTTTCTGTCTGTAGTGGGGGCTAGGCCCCACGTTCTGATCCTCAGAGGCAATCTTTAGCTGTTGTTGACTGTTAAAAATTCTGCCTTGGCCATCAGTCTATCCCAGTGAACTTATTAACATTTAAGGAATAAGTCAGTATCAGTTAAAAATTTGTCATGTGAAGAAGCACAGCATGATACTGAAGGAGAAAAGGCTTTTGCAGCATCTACTGCCCTCTTACCCAAAGATCCTCTTTGCCATAAAATTTTTAAAATGCACAGTGAAAAAAAAAATAAGATGGAAAATCTGGGCTTTAAATCAAATTGGCTCAGTTAATAGTCTCTGAATATTCAGCCTTGCTTTTAGGTAGCTGAGTTTTAGTGCATGATGTGTGTATATATGTGTGTGGCAGAGGGAAGGGGACTGGGGGTAAGCTTTGAGTTGCCAGTGAGGCATTTTAAGTCACATAAGGAAAAAAATAGATAAGCACTGTCTGTTATTGCTGAGGCAATATCCAGTGAACATCAGTTAAAACAGAAGGTTTTGAATCAGGGAAAAATAATTTTAAAGAGAGCTGTTGTTTTTCTTAATTATAGGGTAAGAATGAAGCTAATTCACTGCTTCCCACTCACCCCCCACCCCCCACCCATAGATAAAGGAATCTCAATAGCATATCATTCAGTACAAGAACTTTACCATCAGTTTTATTCATCAGCAAAACCAAAGAAACAATTGCAGGATGTTCTCTATTATTTAGTACGGAATGCCTGTATCACTTTATGTCCTTGTCTGACATTCCTCGTTGTTTGTTTCCATTAAATGTTTGGCTTTTAGTTTCATAGTGCAGTGCCAAATACTTAAGTCAGCACATAGGAGTTTATATTACTTAGAGCTTTACGTCAATGTCACCTCTTGCTTAAAACAGTTGGTCGGCACCACCTACTAAGTTGAGTATAGTGGAAACCATAGAAGGCCATTATTACTTTGGAAAGCAAAATGAATAGTAAACTATATTAAAAGTATTATTGAGAAGGAGTTGAGTGGCAGACTATCTGATACCAATGATGATTTCATTTTTAAAAGGTATAATAAAATCCTAAAACTTTCCATATGATAACATGTTAAAAGTTAATCTTTTTTTCTCCTTTTGCTACCTGTACAAAAGTGAAGGCAAATCCTTTTGCTGATAGCCAGGGGTGGAGGGGGGAGGACGTTTCAAAGAATTGCAAAGCTAATTATTCTGTTGTCATTTTTCTAAATTATTCTAATGTGACTTTCAGAACATGCCTTCCATAGATCATTTATTCATTTAGTAGTAATGCTTATGAAAGTAGATAAGCCAGATTTCCTTATGTGATTTTATAATTTATAAGGACAATTTGGCGATGATAAGTTTGGATGCTTCCCTAAGACACTTCGGCTATTTTCCTCTAACCATATGACAGGCCTCATTTCACATACCTTTCAAATCCCTCCTCTAAATCTTTTCCTTTGGGGATGATTTCAGCCTACAGTAAGAACCGTTTGCTTCTGAAAGTGGTTGTTTGGGACTAGATGCTGCTTGGGAGTTCCTTTTCTTTCTTTCTCTGTGGACTTTTAAGTGGAATGTCCTTGAAATTATAATGATACATAATTCTTTTTTCTACCATGTCCAGGATATTCCTGATAATTTTCAATTTACATTATTTCTAGATGCATGTACCAGTTACATTTGTATTAATTGCTCTGCATATCCTTCTTAAGTTTTTCTCACCTCTAAAGTTCACAGATGTAGAGAACAAACTTCTCGTCTCTACATCCCCCATCTCTGTAATGTAGAGGGGAATGGGATGAAGTAGGAGATTGGGGCTAACATATGTACATATTATGTATAAAATAGATAACTAATGAGACCCTAGTGCCTAGCGTAGGGAGCTCTACTCGATGCTCTGTGATGAACTCTAAATGGGAAGGAAATCTAAAAAAGAGTGGATATATGTATACGTTATGACTGATTCACTTCACTGTATAGCAAGAAACTAACAAAATGAAAGTATATTTCAATAAAAATTAATTTTAAAATAAACAAGTAAGATTAAAATAAAGCCAAATTATAGACACAATGAAGTTTGAATCTAATGTGGCTTATTTTAAATAAGTCCCTCCAAATAACTACTTTGTTTTTAATGTATTTTTATTTGCAAGCCTGTATTATCCTTTATGGTCTATGATTCACTGGCTTCCATTTCAGTTTTAAATAATCAATTGGGGTGCCTTTCAGTTGCTGATACTTCTGTTTATGTGACTTTTGTGTTTTTAAAATTTATACAAGACAGTATCTAGTGTTTTATATCTTGGAAGATTATTTTTTTGGTTTCCAGTACCAGAAACTTCTTTTTATTTAGAGCCAATTATCATGAGTACAGGGCTTCCCTCATAGCTCAGTTGGTAAAGAATCCACCTGCAATGCAGGAGACCCCGGTTTGATTCCTGGGTCAGGAAGATCCACTGGAGAAGGGATAGGCTACCCACTCCAGTGTTCTTGAACTTCCCTTGTGTTTTAATAATCAATTGAAGAATCTACCTGCAATGCAGAACACCTGGGTTCAGTCCCTGGGTTGGGAAGATCCCCTGGAGAAGGGAAAGGCTACCCACTCCAGTATCCTGGCCTGGAGAATTCCATACAGTCCATGGGGTCACAAAGAGTCAGACACAACTGAGTGACTTATGCTTTCACTTTCATCACGAATACAGATTTTTGTCCCACTTCATACTACTGTATTTTATAAGTTCTCTTTTTAAGACTGAAACTACGTCTTTTTGGCTAAATAGCAGTTTCCAGAGCATTGCGCCATTGTTGAGTCAGTATTTCTTGAACCTACATCGTCTGTCCAACCTAGTCTACTCACTCATCCATCCTCTTAGGTGATAATTTCATACAGCACATCCTTCCTGAATATCATTCTTAGCCTCTTATTTCACTGAGAAAAATAGAAGCAATCAGAAGCGAGCTTGAGCCAGCCACTACATCTATTCACTCACTTGTGTCTTTCCCCATACATTCTGCCCTCTCTGTTTATCCTAATTAACTCTTTATGTTCCAAGGAAACGTCAACATCTCTGTCTTGTGACGATCCTTTTTTTTTTCCTTGCCTACTTGAAATAGTTGCTCTAGAATTCTTTGCTGTTTCTCACTCATTCATAAGTTTTCCCCCTCAAGTGAATTGTTCTTATCAGCCTACAAGCATAAAACTTAGTTGTCCTACATCCTCTTTCAGTTACCATCTTGTTTCTATATTTTAATTTTTTTTTAATGTGTATATGATAAAGTTCACTCTTTCAGTCTGTTTTCCAGAGTTCCTGTATCATTTGCATTCCCACCAGAGAGATATACAGCTGCTCTGCTTTCTTGCTAGTATTTGGTACTGTCAGCTCCTTTTCCTTTTATCTTTCACCCTCTTGTTTTCTTCTTCCTCCACCTCCTCTTTCTTTTTAATTTCATATATTCTAATAGGTACATAGTGGTATCTCATTGCAGTTTTAATTGACATTTTGCAAATTAGCAATGACATTGAGCATCTTTTTGTGTGCTTGTTTGCCATCATATATTTTCTTTGATTAAATATCTGTTTACATTTTTTCTCCATTTTATGTTGTTTGTTTTCTTACTGTTGAGATTTGAGAGATTTTAATATACTTTACAGACAAGTCTCTGTCAAATATACTATTTCAGAATATTTTCTCCCAGTCTTTAGCTGCTCGTTCTTTCATTCTCTTATTATTCTTTGGTTAATATTTTTTTCAGAGGGAAAAGGTTTTAATTTTAATAAAACCCAATTTGTCTCTTTAAAAAATAAGAAATCACATTTTTGGTATCAAACCTAAGAACTGTTTAACACAAGATCAATACATTTTTATTCTCTGTTTTCTCTTTAATGTTTTATAGTTTTACACTTCACATTTGGGATTAATTATTTAGCAATAGGTGAGGTATAAGTTGAAGTTTGTAATTTCTTTTCATATGGATGTTCAGTTGTTCCAGCACCATCTGTTGAAAGCACTTTAGTTTTTCTATTTAATTCTGTTTGCATCTTTATTAAAAGCCCATTGTATCCTAATCTGTGCAGAACTGTTTCTGAATTGATTGGTGTCTCCCTGATGATCAGTGTGGTGTAGAGTATCTTTTTTTATGGCTATTGGCCATCTATATGTTGTCTTTAGAAGTGTCTGTTCAGATCTCGGGCCCATTCTTCACAGATTATTTGTTTTTGTTGTTGAGCTATAAAAGAATTATTTGCATATTTTATTAACTCTTTCCCTGATATATCAGTTCAGTTCAGTTCAGTCGCTCAGTCATGTCTGACTCTTTGTGACCCCATGGACTGCAGCACGGCAGGCCTTCCTGTCTATCACCAACACCTGGAGCCTACTCAAATTCATGTCCATCACGTCAATGATGCCATCCAACCATATCATCCTCTGCCATCCTCTTCTCCTCCTTCAGTCTTTCCCACCATCAGGGTCTTTTCAAATGAATCAGCTCTTCGCATTAGGTGGCCAAAGTATTGGAGTTACAGCTTCAGCATCAGCCCTTCCAATGAACATTCAGGATTCAGGACTGATTTCCTTTAGGATGAACTAGTCGGATCTCCTTGCTGTCCAAGGGACTCTCAAGAGTCTTCTCGAACACCATAGTGCAAAAGCATCAATTCTTCAGCACTCAGCTTTCTTTATAGTCCAACTTTCACATCTATATGAGACTACTGGAAAAACCGTAGCTTTGATTAGATGGACCTCTTTTGGCAAAGTAATGTCTCAGCTTTTTAATATGCTGTCTAGGTTGGTCAGAGCTTTTCTTCCAAGGAGCAAGTGTCTTTTAAATTTCATGGCTGCAGTCACCATCTGCAGTGATTTTGGAGCCCCCCGAAATAAAGGCTGTCACGGTTTCCATTGTTTCCCCATCTATTTGCCATGAAGTGATGGGACCAGATGCCATCATCTTCGTTTTCTGAGTGTTGAGCTTTAAGCCAACCTTTTCACTCTCCTCTTTCACTTTCATCAACAGACTCTTTAGTTCTTTACTTTCTTCTATAAGGTTGGTGTCATCTGCATATCTGAGGTTATTGATATTTCTCCCGGCAATCTTGATTCCAGCTTGTGCTTCATCCAGCCCAGAATTTCACATGATGTACTCTGCATATAAGTTAAATAAGCAGAGTGACAATATACAGCCTTGACATACTCCTTTTCCAATTTGGAACCAGTCTGTTGTTCCATGTCCAGTTCTAACCGTTGCTTCTTGACCTGCATGCAGATTTCTCAGGAGGCAGGTCAGGTGGTCTGGTATTCCCCTCTCTTGAAGAATTTTCCACAGTCTGTGGTGATCCACACGGTCAAAGGCTTTGGCATAGTCAATAAAGTAAAAGTAGATGTTTTTCTGGAACTCTCTTGCTTTTCTGATAATCCAGCAGATGTTGGCAATTTGATCTCTGGTTCCTCTGCCTTTTCTAAATCCAACCTGATACATAGTTTGCAAATATTTTCTTCTGTTCCATACATTGCTTCTTCATGTAGTTAACTGTTTCTTTTTCTTTGTAGAGTTTTCAATTTGATATAGTCCCATAGTCCCAACTGTTTATTTTTGCTTTTGTTGCCTATGTTTTTGGTGTCATATCCAAGACATAGAGAATAGGTGGAAGTGTTCCTTTCTCTTCAGTTTTTTGGAAAAGTTTGAGAGAAGTGTCACAAACTCTAAATGTTTGGAAAAATCACCAGTGAAACCATCTGGTATGGGATTTTTCTTTGTTGGGAGGCTGTTGACTACTGCTTTAGTCTCCTTACTCATAAATCTATTTAGACTTTCTATTTCTACACGATTCAGTCTTGTCAGGTTATATTTCTAGGAATTTATCTATTTCTTCAAAGCTACCCAATTTGTTGGTGTATAATTTTTCATTCTGGCCTCTTACAGTCTTATGTATTTATGTGATGTCAGTTGTGATGTCTTCTCATTCATTTACAATTTTGTTTATTTGAAACTTCTTTCTTTCTTGTTAGTCTAGCTAAAAGCTTGTCCGTTTTATCTTTAAAAAAAATATTAGTTTCATTAGTATTTGTCTATTGTTTTTCTTATCTCTATTTCATTTATATCCTCTCTGACCGTTGTTTCTTCCTTCCTTCTCCTAACTAGGTTTAGTTTGTTCTTTTTCTAATTCCATGAGACATAAAGTTAGATTGTTTATTTGAGTTTTATTTTCTTAATGTAAGCATCTGTCACTATAAACCTTCCTCTTAGAATCATTTTTGCTGCATCTCATAAGTTTTGGTATGTTGTATTTTTTTCATTTCTTTCAGGATACTCTGTGATTTCCTTTTTGATTTTTCCTTTGATCCATTAGTTGCTCTGGAGTATGTTGTTATATTCCACATACTGGTGAATTTTTCAGCTTTGTTCCTGTTATTGATTTCTCATTTCATACCTTTATGGTTGTGAAAAAGAAACACAATATTATTTCTATCTTCTTAAATTTGTCAAGGCTTATTTCATGGCCCAGCATGTGATCTATCCTTGAGAATGTTCTATGAAGAGATGCTTTAGAAGTATTTTGATTGCTTTGTAAATATTTGTTGGATGAAAGAATGAATCTACTTTTATTTATTTATTCCTAGGTCAAATTCCCCAGTAATCCATTCCCCATCTAATAGCCACAGTGATATTTTAAAAATATAAACTCAAAGATTTCCCTGATAACTTGGAATGAAAATAAAATTTTTAACCAGGCCTGAAAAGCCTTAAATGATCTGACCTCGCTGCTCACCTTGAAGACTGAGTCACCGTGGTTCACTCACATCCTTTTCTGCAATTCCAGCCACCTGCCTTTCTTTTCTACTGTTTTAATGTTTATTGGAGCATAGTTGTTTACAGTGTTGTTTATTTTCTGCCGTGCTGTGTGCTTAGTGCTGTGCTTAGTCGCTCACTTGTGTCTGACTCTTTGCAACCCCATGGACCGTAACTTGCCAGATTCCTCTGTCCATGGAGATTGTCCAGGCAAGAATACTGGAGTGGGTTACCATGCCCTCCTCCAGGGAATCTTCCCAACCCAGGGATTGGTCCCGGGTCTCCCACATTGCAGGAGGATTCTTTACTGTCTGAGCCACCAGAGAGCCCTTTTCTCCTGTACAGCAAAGCAAATCAGCTGTATATTTATAGGTATCCCCTCTCTTCTGAATTTCCTTCCCATTTAGGTCACCACAGAGCATTAAGTATAGAGTTCCCTGTGCTATACAGTAGGGTCTCATTCGTTATCTGTTTTATACATAGTTATATATATATATAATAATTATATAATATGTATATATATATGACATATATATAATGTATATACATATACATATACTATGCATATGTGATATATATATTACTATGTAATATATATAACTATATATTACTATGTAATATATATTACTATATATAGTACATATAGTATATATGTATACTCTATATATAGTTATATATAACTATATATACATATATTACTATATGTATATATAGTAATATGATACATATATAATATGTACATATATTAATGTATAAACATATAGTACATATAGTACATATGTATACTATATATATTACTATACATATATACACACATATATACATACATATATATATATATATATATATATATATATGCCATTCCCAATCTCCCAATTCATCCCACTCCTCTTTCCCCTTTTGGTGTCCACACTTAAGGTTCCTTGTGCTGTGCTGTGCCTAGTTGCCCAGTTGTGTCCGACTCTTTGCAACCCCATGAACTGTAGCCTGCCAGGTTCCTCTGTCCAGGGGGATTCTCCAGGCAAGTTGCTGGAGTGGGTCCCCATGCCCTCCTCCAGGGGAATCTTCCTGACCTAGGGATTGAGCCCGCATCTCTAAATGTCCCCTGCATTAGCAAGCAGCTTCTTTACCACTAGCGCCACCTGGAAAGCCAGAGCTTCCTTGAGGACACCAAATTCTTCCCCACCTCAGGGCCTACCCTTGCTTCCTGCCTGGAATACTCCCACTCCCTACTAGTCTTTAGGTACATTTATTCTCAGTCAGATCTTAGTTTCAAATATAAGCACTTTACTGTTAATACTGTTTTTTTTCTAATGTTAAAAAGTAACACTCAAAGCATCAGAAAATCTAGTGACAGAGAGTGTGGTGTTTCCTAACTTCATTAATTTTATTCAATGTGTTTAATGGTTTTCATCTTTATTGAGGATTTCAGTGTTTTATTTAAAAATACTATAGATTTTCACTTTAGGGTAATTATAGATACATTGGAATATCTCTATTTGTGGACAGAAGATTGAGAACAGGAGGAGGAGAGGGTGGGAGAGATGGTAAGATTGAAAGAAGCAGATGCTGTTTTAACCAGTCTCCTGCTTAAGCTAACAATATAAAGTGGAAAATGGTGCAATTTTTTACAAACAAAAAGAAGTATCTTTTATGCTCTGATCTTAAAACTGCCATATAATATTACTTTATTGATCTTTGCAATGTCAGTAAAGTAAGTAGGTGTTAGGAATTTTGACTTGCAGCTAAAAAAAGACAACGAAGAAGAAAAAGAGACGTTTGGAATTGAGCTTGCTGTGAAGACTGAATAAAAGATACTTTAATTTCTAACTCCTGCTGTGGCACTTCTTGGGTCTTATTTCAACTCTATTTGATTAAAATATTAATTTTTTTTTCTGCTAGTGTTTGGGGGAATACAAAGCTAAATGAATGAGTTCAGCCCTTAAGGACATCCTAATCTAGGTGAGGAGACAAGCACCTACAGCTAACCACACGTATATTAAGCGCTTTAGTCAGTGAATGTTGGCAGCAAACATGATAGAATAAGAATTTAGAAGCAATTCACTTGAACTGAGGAGAATTAGGAGGTATTTTACTACAGAAGTGGTTTTGGATCTTGGCCTAACTGAGGAGTTTGACAGATAGAGACAGAAGAGTGTTTTTTACCCTCTCAAAGTATGTGGAGTTATTCACAAGTATGATGTATTTTATGGAAGAGAATAAAATCTGGTGCTGCTGAAGCATGGAGTGTGTAGAAAGAGATGAGTTTTTCTACTGCCTACTTTGTTCCTCATGAAAAATTCCCTAGGCCGGAATATTCCTCCTCCTCTTGTTCCACGGGACATTTTCTGTAAGATGTTTTGTTGACTGTGTGTTTTCATAGAACCTGTGTTTCCTCTTTCATTTATTTTTCAGTCATTCACTCATTCACTTTGTAACACATTTAATTGAAACCTGTCATGTACAGATGATTTTGCTAAGTTAGCCTATAGGCACAGTGTTAAAGATGACAGACATAATCTCCTCTGGAGTTCATAGTCTAGTGGAAAAAGATAAGTAATAGAGGCTATTCATTTATTCAAGCAATATTAATTGTTGATCCCCTACTATGCATGATAAGAGGCGGAGATACAGCAGTGAACAAAATGGACAAAAGTCCCTGCTTGATGGAAGCAAGTGATAAAGCGATCTGACCTAGTGTGAGAATTGATGGAAAGTGCCCTCTAAAAGACCTTTACTTTGAAACTTGATTGTTGTGTTGTCTCCCCACTGTCTAGCATCTCACGCGAGGGGAACTGTTATACAAATGAATAAGAACAATTACACTACTACATAAACATTAGCTATTAATAGAAGGCATAAGAGTCGTAGTAGGGTAATCCTTATTGTGAGTTAGTTTACGCATGTACTCTAATACAGTTTATCATTTATTCCTTACCATTACCTTATAATGTAAGTATTATTATTCTTCCAACTTGCCAGTGCAGAAAATGAGTCTTAGCATGTGAAGACTTTTCCCCTAAGATGCCGAAACTTGTAACTAGGAAAGCTAGAAACTTGACCCACATTAGGTGACATCACATCAACATGAATCTAGAGTACATTCGCACGCTTTGCATGTTGTATAAAGTCTGCATTTGTCACCGTAGCGCTTGTCAAAGATCTCACAAGTGTCCTGAGGTCCCTTTGATGATATGAAGTAAGGGTTTAGAGAAGACATGATGAGAAAGATGTGTGCTGTGTATCTTCCCCACCCTCTAGAAGTTTCTGAATATCTCCTTGCCCAGTTAGGTTTTTAAAGGGTAACAGTGTAACGCTTTAGATTTTGAAATGAATTGGACTTAGTAATGAACTGGGCTTAGAATTCCCGGGATTATGAGTGAACTGTGTCTTCTGACATCACTTAATGGCAGATGCTAGCTTATAGCTCTGTGAGAGCAGGAACCTTCTCTGTTGCGTTCATGACTGCTGCCCAGTATCAAAGTCACTGCTCAGTAAGTGAAGCCCTACTACCATAATCTATAGCCTGAGAAGAAAGCATGCCTCATCCTGGGACTGAGTGTTCTTCCATGAGGGTCTCAAATATACTTAATGAATCAAAAGAATGCCATGCAAATATTGCTTTACTTTAGGTTTGAGAAGCATGTTCCAACCTATTCTGACCATGAAAAGGTGAAATTAGAAGTGGCTTCTATTCAGCTCATTGTTTTCTCCAATTGATCTGGAATCTCCTCTTTTAATATCCATGGCACTTACAAGTTTCCTTTCTCTTTCCATAGAGAAGTCTCCTCCCTTTGTAGTTTCTCTCTTTTCCACATGTCCCCTCTGTAATTTTACCCTTTGGATATCCTGTCTTTCTCTTCATTCTGCTCCTCTGAGACTTCAGGCTCTTAAGGAATTGTCAGATATTGAATTATATCTAGTACTAATAAGGAGCTGGGTTGTAGAAAGATTAACAAGATAAGCCCTTCCTGGGACTTATGTTAAGAATTTTATATAAAAGAAAGTCATGCTTATCAGTCTATAAAGGTTAACTTTCTTTTAATATATCTCCTGTACGTTACTTCAAAAAAAAAAATTCTGACCCATTTGTATCTCTGTCCTCAGTTGTAATACTAAGGATCCCTTTCCTCAATTTGACATGGGCTAGACAGATGTGACTGCAGCCATGAAATTAAAAGACGCTTCCTCTTTGGAAGAAAAGTTATGATCAACCTAGATAGCATGTTCAAAAGCAGAGACATTACTTTGCCGACTAAGGTCCGCCTGGTCAAGGCTATGGTTTTTCCTGTGGTCATGTATGGATGTGAGAGTTGGACTGTGAAGAAGGCTGAGTGCCGAAGAATTGATGCATTTGAACTGCGGTGTTGGAGAAGACTCTTGAGAGTCCCTTGGACTGCAAGGAGATCCAACCAGTCCATTCTGAAGGAGATCAACCCTGGGATTTCTTTGGAAGGAATGATGCTAAAGCTGAAGCTCCAGTACTTTGGCCAGCTCATGCAAAGAGTTGACTCTTGGAAAAGACTGTGATGCTGGGAGGGATTTGGGGGCAGGAGAAGAAGGGGACGACAGAGGATGAGATGGCTGGATGGCATCACCGACTTGATGGACGTGAGTCTGAGTGAACTCTGGGAGTTGGTGATGGACAGGGAGTCCTGGCATGCTGCGATTCATGGGGTCACAAAGAGTCGGACACGACTGAACGACTGAACTGAACTGAGACAGATCTAAGAAAGAAGAGGAAGATGGATGAAACAGATTTATGCCATCACAAAAATAATCATAAAGTGAAGAAAGCAATCCTCAAATATCTAAGAGAAATTAACATTCTTTATTCTGTCAGAATTGAGAGAAAATAGGGAAAGTATTAAATACAGGTGCTTCAAATTTGGAAGTCCTAAAACTGGGCTAAATTGTATGCAGAAGTTAGATTAAGCTGACGAGTCAGTGTTTATTTTACGTTTCTTGTGCACCAGATACTTCATTGAGTACAGATGGCATAAAGATGAAGAGATCATTCATGGCTATGCCGATTACAGTCTAACTGGGAACAATATGTGTAAACAGATAACTTCCATACAACACGAGAAGGACTAATATAAAATTATTCTGAGGACCTCCACAGTAAAACTCCAAACTAAATCAGTAATCATTCCTGGAGAAAGTGATGCTGAAGTGAGTTCTAGCCAAGTGAAGAAGATATGAAAAAAGTGAGTTGTAAGCAAGGAAAATGAAGTAGACAAAGGCAACGAATTGTGAGCAGGAAAAGTATGCACAGGAAGCTATTATTAGACATAAAGTTTAAAGGAAAAAGTGACAGAAGATGAGGATGGAGAATGGACAGGAGCAAGTTCACAGAGGATCTTGTGTGTCATTCTAAGAAGCTTGGACTTATAAATGATGAACCATAAATCAGGAACGGCGAAGTTTTGCTCTGGTTACAAATAACTCCCATTTTCACTGGCTTAAAATAGCTTATCTTTCTTTCACTGTACGTCTATCACAGGTGAGCAGGGGGATTCTGCTTGTTGTCACTAAGGAATCCAGGCTATTGAAATATCTTGAATGGTGGAAGTTACCTTGTCAGAAGGGAAAGAGAATTCTGGAGTGTTTCACATTAGCAACTAAATGTTCTTCGAGGTGACACAGATCCCTTCTACTCACAGTCCCCACATGTGCAGAAGGAATACATTCTGTATGTTTCTAGAAAATAGTACTAATGACTACCACAGTTGGCCTTTCTAGTCACCAAATATTTGATCTGTCCTCCGCCTAGCATGCAAACTGTGTTCACCTCCTCCCTAAGGGAGACGCATTTAGTCATGGCATCAGCTGGGTCTGGGGTCTTACAGTAGCTTCTGCATTAGGGTATAGTGTCTAGAAGTTTACCTGAGTTTGGTCCAAAGACTTTGAGGTAAGGGGACAAATTATCAGTTCTACTCCCCAAACCCAGTATCCACTGTTGGAATAGAAGTAAAACAATCACAGTACATAAATGCACACAGTGGAAAGAGAGAGATGCACCGCAGCTACTGATTAGTAGATTTCATGAAGTTCTGCTGGAGTAAGAGAAGAAACCTGTGCCCTGAAGATGAGATTGAGGTGGGGGATGGGGAAGAGTGCTCCTTGGTTAACTCCTAATTCTGACCCTTGAAAATGTCTTCCCAGTGCATTTCTCTGTGGCTCTATTCTCCACCCTCGCAGCTGCTTCCTCTTCATTATTCTCTTTGGGTTATGGTTCTGTGACAGCTACCTCAAATATTTAGCCAGCTTCTTATCTGTTTCATTTTAGTTATCTCTTTGTGCCATTAGCCATACCCACAGTTCTTTTTGAAACACAGTTCTCTCTCTCAGCATAGTTATGGATACTTTACTACTTATCGGTCTTTGGAGAAAGGAGACATAACTTCTGTCTCTCTTCCTTGAACCATTCTTGTCTAGCTGGGAAAATGTATTGGGCACACCTTGATCACATGGTTTTAGCAGTCATGCCTTTGTTTTGCTTGCAAGGCTGACTTCTAATCACCTTTTGCCACCCAAAGCCTACTCAGTTTTATATTTTACCAATGGAAAGGAAAACACAGTTGCTTCCTCCAACCTGAAAAGTCCCCTGATAATTTCCATTCTCCCTATTTATTTTAGGCTTGCTTATTGTCATTGTTGTTCAGTCCTCAGTCATATCTGACTTTTGTGACCCCATGGACTACAGCTCACCAGGCTTCCCTGTCCTTCACTATCTCCCAGAGTTTACTCAAACTCATGTCCATTGAGTCAGTGATGCCATCCAACCATTTCATCCTCTGTCACCCCCTTTTCCTCTTGCCCTCAATCTTTCCCAGCATCAGGGTCTTTAGCAGCTAATTTTTAAAATTAATTTTTATTGGATTATAGCTGATTTGCAATGATGTTAGTTTCTGTTGTATAGCAGAGTGAATCAGATTTATACACACACTCTTTTTTAGATCTTTTCCCATGTATATTATAATGGAGAACACTATTGAGTAGAGTTTCCTGTGCTATATAGTAGGTCTTTATTAGTTATTTATTTTATATATAATAGTGTGTATATATCAATCTCAGTCTCCCATTTTGTCTCTTCCTCCTTCCCCATTGATAGCCATGATTTTGTTTTCTACATCTGTGACTCTATTTCTGTTTTATGAATAAGTTCACTTGTACAGTTTTTTAGATTCCACATATAAACAACTTCATAGAATATTTGTCCTTCTCTGTCTGACTTAATTCACTCAGTGTAACAATCTCTGGGTCCATTCATGTTTCTGCAGGTGAAGCAGCCAATTTGTAAAGGTTGTTTTTTACTTATAATACCTGACCAAATGTAACCAATAGCAGTTAATGTATGTTACTAATGTTCATATGTCTAATCCTTGCCTCTAAGCTGCTAGTTCATTAGATCCATTTTCTGTACCTATCAGTTTTGCCAGTTGTTTTATCACTGTATTAACGGCCTATCCCACTTTCAATTTCTTCACATCCCCTCTCTGGGCCCCCAGACTAATCCTGTTTCTCAATGTTATTGTTCAGCAGCATCCTATTTCTGGAAACCAATTTTCATTTCAGTCAGGATAAGATAGGTTGTACTGTGTTAACGGGTCAATTAACTCGGTGTCTTAAAAACAACAAAAGTATAGTTTTTTGCTTACACTACATATCGATCATGAGTCATCACTCACAGATCTAGAGATCAAGGACCACCATCTCAAATATTGATATTACAGTAAGGGAAATAAGAGAGCCCCAGCTGGTCTTTCCTCAGCAGCTAGATGCTGTGGTTAAAAGTGACGAAACTCATTGTTCAGGAATAGTCACGTGGACTCTAATCCCAGCCATAAAGAAAGCCAGGAATTCCAATCTTACTATGTGCCCAGAAGGGGAAAGAAGTGGAAATATCTCCTGAAAACGTGAGCAGCTCTCACAGATGGTGAATCCCTGAATGGTTTTATACAAAAGTAGCACCTGGCAAGATTTCTACTTTATACGATTCTCTCTGGTTTTAATCAGAGGAAGTATCTGTAGAGAACAAGATGGGAAATAAACCATGCTAATTATGAAGCCACACTGTGATTTGGGAAGACTTAGTGATGAGATAAACAAGGATAAAAATGATTTCTGTGTTTCTGGACTTCAGTGACTGTGTCACGATTGGTACCATTAATTGAAGGGGCACAAGCAAAGCAGTAGACATGAAACGACAGAAAGACGCTGCGCCAAGCTGTAGATACACTAAGTCTTACGCATTTGGAGTAGAGACAACAAGCATTGGGTGATACGTTTCTGATGTTCAGGTAGAGGCCATTACTGGATATAAATTTGGAAGTATTAGATTTTAATTACAAGCCATGAAAAGGAAATAAAACCCCCAAGGGAAATCCTGGGGGAACCTAAATTTAGATGCTGGGAAGAGGATGAGAAGGAATAGAAGAAAGGTCAGAAGGCAATCCAGAGAGAGCTGTGCCACAGCTTAAAGGAGGGAACAGGCTTCCAAGGGGAGGATAGTCCACAGGTTAAGTGCTGAAAGGGAAATTCAAGATAAAAGATAGACTGAAGTATTGGGTTTGGCAATGAGAAAGTAGAAGTTTTGCAAGCATAGTCTCACTGATGTGTGTGTGTCTGTTGAAAGGGATACCTTACTTCAGTGAGCTAAGGAACAAATAGGGAACGTGAGGAAGTAAAGATGAGATGATAATCTTTCAGGAATATAACCTAGAGCCAATTTTGTGACTTCTCAGTAATGCAGTATTGCCAGTAAAGGAAAGTGGTGATTCCTCTTTAACAGTTTCTAACATAATATCCCTCACTGAGTGACTCAGGAGATCAGTGAATTCTGCCACTTGCCAAGTATGTCTATTCTGGGTTTAAATTCAGGAACTAGGAAATACCACTGGGTGAGTCCATGACCCTAGTTGGCCCAACTATGAGACAGTCTCGGGGCAAAACTCCATTTATTACCTGAGTACTATGAGTTTTTTTCTTTGGTTGCTGGACTGATATTTTTGGTTCACAAAAATTAGTATCAATTCAGAGTTAGTGTCTAACTCTGAAAGAATCTGTATATTTCCTTCCCCTCAATGCACAGTCTCCCTGATTTGTTAATGGCCTCAGGTACATTTGGAAAAGGCTTGGAGGAAGATTCATAGTTATTACATATGTCAGTGCTTCAGGATTTTGTTTTAAGGAGACCTCGAGTCCTTCCGGCCTTTCCTAGTAGCTCAGATGGTCAAGAATCTCCCTGAAATGTGGGAGACCTGGGTTCGATCCTTGGGTTTGGAAGATCCCCTGGAGAAGGGCATGGCAACCCACTGCAGTATTTTTGCCTGCAGAATCCCCATGGACAGAAGAGCCTGGCAGGTTACAGTGCTTGAGGTCACAAAGAGTCAGACACGACTGAGCAACTTTCACTTTTTTCCACCTGAGTCCTTTCAGTCAAGAGACACAGTTAAGAGGTTCATTCTCACCATGGAGGCTCAAGGCAAGTTTCTGGCCCCCAGATTTTGGAGGTTTTTCAGTTAGATGGATCACGTAATATTTTAGTAGGCTGCTTATCTATTTCATTTCTAGGATACCATAATCAATTAGCCACTGACAAAGATCCTTGTGGTCAAAACTTTGACTAACACTTTGTGGTAATTAGTTTCTACCACTGGGATTTCCATCATCCCCAGTGAAATCAAAGAGCCTCCTCAGTGGCAGTTTTGAGATTTTAAAGTGTAGTGGTGGTCCTTTTTAATTGTGTTTCTTAACTCTTTGGTGAAAGGAGTGTTCTCTGAGCCCCCTGGGGCGGCGTGGTTCCTGGAAGACAGCTATAAGTCATGCGTCATAAATTCATGCCAACATTCCTGTCTCCCTGAGGCTTTAGGATTCTTCCTTTATAATCTGGGGGATTTGTGGCATATCAGTCTCACATTAAATACATAATCTCTGGTGAATGTACTCATATCAATAATTTAGACCCCATTCAAAGTTATGTCTCAGCCTCGTCAACCTAGCACTCTTAGCATCCATGTTCATATATTGTCCAGTTTCTTTGTCAAAATAAATTAGCTAAGTTTTGTTTATCCTCTTGGGGTGTAAGTGATCTCCTACCTTGTCAGGCATTACATTTTCCCCCTTGAACCATTCAGCTCTAGTGGTAGGAGGGGATGTCCTAGAGAGGAATGGATGTGAACGTCCTCTTACAAGGCATCTGCTTCAGAAGGATTATTACAGGGTCTTAATGATCTCACCTAATGAGAAGATACATCTTCTCAGAAGACGCTCAGAGACTTGAGAGTTCAGGAGTCTCATTTTTATCTGTGTCTACCTAGATGTCCTCATGTCAGAGATCCAGGACCCACTCTTTTCCAGTGGATGCTCTGACTTTCACAAAGGAGACTCCAGGACTCAGTGAAATAAATTTATATTGTCATTCTTCAACCTGCAAAATTAAATTCTACATCTGATTTTAAACAATGCTTATTCTACAGCTATAAGAAATAAAAGATTATCTTAAGACTGCCTTAGAAGTTCTCTTTTTTCTTAAACTGAAAGTTTAAAAATTCTGAACTTATTTACCTCTTCTGGTAAATCCTCCGACAGGCATAAATAAAAAATGGTGAATTCTATCCCACTGTTTTGGAGCTATTGCTGTTACCGTAAAGGTCAAGTACAGGAGCCCCCTGGCTTCCCAAGACACTTGCTTTAATAGGCACCTTATTTTATTTATATTTACTGTAGTGATAATTTAGTAATTGTGATACCAATACATGGCAAAGATCCAGTTTTTAATTTGTATAAAGCTTGACACAATATTGAAGGCTAGGGGCATAACCAAGTTGGTCATAGGGTTTGTTGGTTTTTTTTTTTTTTTTTTTTTTTTGAGGCTTTGTTTCACTACCTCATTCATGGTACCATTTGCTGTATCATTTGAGTACAGTTAGGAAAAGAAATCACACTGGGAATTTCTACACCCTGGGTTTAACACTAGAGTTGAATACATAGATATAGGAGATTGACAAAATGATAACAAGGAGGTTATCAAATAAAACAATTTGAGGAAGCAGATGCCAGCCCAGAGCCTAGGTGGGATGGGGGGAGCTACCATAACCTAGGATTTTGGACGAGCAGCCCTATAGAACTGAATTTCAGGCCTTTGAGGAACAGGCCCCGCTGGCTGCTGCTAGTATGTCTGAGGTTGGTTCTGTGAGTGTTCAAAGTGGTTGGTGCCTGGAGCCAACTGCTGCTACCGAGGTGAGTTGCCACTGCTGTAACAGCACAGACAGGAACAGCAAAATAAAGGAATAAAGACCCTTCTCTATTCCTGCTGCCTTCCAATCTCGAATGCTTCCTGTTGACAGAATCTAATATGAACTGGCTAGCGAAAGATTCTGAAAACTGTAATTTGCCAAGTCCCAACCCAAGCATTATGTAAAACAATATAGAAGAGTGGCTTTGGAGCTGAGCTGCAGTAGATATATAAACAGCTTGCAGGATGTCAACGAGGATGTTATGGAAGCTGTGCTTTTTAAGCTGTCACCTAGAGGCTGAGCCTACCAGGCTTCTCAGTCCATGGGGTCGCAAAGAGTCGGACACGACTGAGCGACTTTCCTTCCTTCCTTCCTTCCTTAGAGGCTGAGAAGGAGTTAGGCCAAGAGGAGGGGAAAATGTTTCAGTCATAGAGGATGATATATGCTAAGGCCAGAAGAAAGAGAGAATGGAAAATTAAGGCAGGTGATAAAAATTCATGCCATTTTCTTTATATAACCCCAGAAAACTGGTTGATGAGCTTTCCTACTTAAAGATTAACATCAAAACAATGGTTCTTACATTATTAATGATATATCCCTGATATGATTACAATACCAGAAACTTATACGTTTACAGACCTTTTACATTTCCCAAGTTTAGCTCCTAAAGAAGCTTTGAAACAATTTGGCTGATATATGTAATTTTGTTCTTACCTGTATTCTTTTCCTTTCTAACAAATATTTGTTTTGAGGAATTTTTATTGAGAAATAATGGGTATAAAATACTGTGTTAGTTTCTAGTGTAAAAATAATTCAATATTTTTATATATGGTGGAATGATGACCACAATAGATAGTTTAAAAAATTTTTTTTCTTGTAGTGAAGACCTTTAAGATCTATTCTCTTAGCAACTTTCAAATATGCAATACAATATTATCAGTACTGTAATTGTATACTGCATTCCCATAACATCATTATTTTCTAACTGTTAATAGAAGTTAGTACCTTTTGACCTGTATATCCCATAGGAGAGTTCTCCAGTCTCCAACCCCTACCTTACAATCACCAGTCTGTTCTCTGTGTACCTATGGGCTTGTTTTGTTTTTGTTTTTGCTACTGTTGTTGTTTCCAAATTCCACATATAAGTGAGATCATATGTTATCTGTCTTTCTCTTAGTTATTTCATCTAGCATAATGCCGTGCAGATCTGTCTGTGTTATCACAAATGGCAAGGTTTCATTCTTTTTATGGCTAAGTGACACTCTGTTGTTGGTTTTGTATACCACGTATTCTCTATCCACTCATCCACCAGTGGGCGCTTAGGCTGTTTCCATACCTTGGGTATTGGGAATGATGCTCCAGGGAACATAGAAGGATACATAGGTCTTTTTGAATTAGTGTTTTCATTTTCTTTAGATAAATACCCAAAATGGGAATTGCTGGATCATATGATAGTTCTATTTTTAATTTTTTGAGAAACCTTCATACTGTTTGTCATAGTGGCTGCACCAATTTACATCTCCGCTGACAGTGTAGGAGGCTTCCCTTTTCACATCTTCCCCTGAGCTTGTTATTTCGATGATATTCATTTTAAATGGTATGAGATGATATCTCATTGTCATTTTGACTTGCGTTTTCATGATTATTAGTGACGTAGAACAATTTTTCATGTACCTAAGGACCATTGGAGGGCTTCCCTGGTGGCTCAGAGGTTAAAGCATCTGCCTCCAATGCGGGAGACCCAGGTTCGATCCCTGGGTCGGGAAGATGCCCTGGAGAAGGAAATGGCAATCCACTCCAGTATTCTTGCCTGGAAAATCCCATGGACGGAGAAGCCTAGTAGGTTACAGTCCACAGGGTCGCAAAGAATTGGACACGACTGAGCAACTTCACCTTACCTTACCTTAAGGACCATTGGAAAAGACTCTGATGCTGGGAGGGATTCGGGGCAGGAGGAGAAGGGGACGACAGAGGATGAGATGGCTGGATGGCATCACTGACTCGATGGACGTGAGTCTGAGTGAACTCCGGGAGTTGGTGATGGACAGGGAGGCCAGGTGTTCTGCGATTCATGGGGTTGCAGAGTCGGACACGACTGAGCAACTGAACTGAACTGAACTGAACTGGAGGACCATTTGTATATCTTCTTTGGAAAAATGTCTATTCAGATCCTCTGCCACTTTTTCACTGGGCTATTCATTTTCGTTATGTATTTTAGATATTAACCCATTGTCAGATACATGATCTGCCAATATTTGATTGCACTCTGTAGGTTGCCTTCTCCTATGCAGTGGTTTCCCTTGCTGTACAGAGCTTTTTAGTTTGGCATAGTTCCACTTGTTTATTTTTGCTTTTGTTGCCTTTGCTTTTAGATTCAAATACAAAAAAATTATTGCCAACATCAGTGTTGAGCTTACTGCCTGTTTTTTCCTCGAAGTTATTTGGTTTTAAGTCTTACATTTAAGTCTTTAATTCATTTTCAGTTTATTTTTTGATGTGGTTTGGACACCTCATGTGAAGAGTTGACTCATTAGAAAAGACTCTGATGCTGGGAGGGATTGGGGGCAGGAGGAGAAGGGGACAACAGAGGATGAGATGACTTGATGGACGTGAGTCTGAGTGAACTCCAGGAGTTGGTGATGGACAGGGAGGCTTGGCGTGCTGCAATTCATGGGGTCGCAAAGAGTCGGACACGACTGAGCGACTGAACTGAAGATAGTGGTCTAGTGTCATTCTTCGGCATGTGGCTGTCCAGTTTTCTCAAAGAAGCTGTCCTTTGCCTTCTACTCTTAATCCTCTCTTTCCTTTGACTTGGGAATAGAAACTTTAAGCAGTAAAAATCAGGTTCATATACATTTTCACTTTTTTTGTTTTGTTTCAGAGATTTATTTTTCATAGGGAATATTCTATGAATGGTTAATATGCCTTATATTTCAAAAGTTTTCATCTATTTTTTCCTCTCCTGATAAGAAGTGCCATCTTACCCACTTTTAGGGTATAAAATGGTTTCAGCTTACGTGACTGCATCCCAGTGTTTTCAGAGGTTTTAATCACCACACACTTTTAATTAAATCAAAGACTGCATATGCAGGGGTGAGCCCCTGAGAACAGGGGATGTATAACTCATGCACTTGATCTGCTGTGCCTGCCTACTTGAGGAAAGGGGAGCAGTGCCCTGATTGGTCGTCTAACTTAGGTCACTGTGTTCTACCATTTAAATCTGTGCCTAAATAGACTTCCAGAATGGATACTTTGGTAGCAATATCCTATGGCTAGTAGTGTCAGGCAGGCCATATCTAAATTTTACTCTCTTTAGAAATCATTGAAACCTCAAACTTCTCAGAGTTGGCTTGTTTTGTGTACTGCATACATGATACATGATGCACCAGCCATAGAATGGTGTGCCAGTTTATGACTTTATGACTTTGTTCAATCATGTATCATTGCTGACCCTCAGAGGTAATGGTTTAATGTGGTTCTATGACTTCTTGGCATCTCTGTCTCTTTGTTTTTCGGATTCTCCCCCCAAAATTGGCATTAATCTTGTTTTCTTTCTTTTTCTTATTGTAACCTTGTATGCATTGGCTACATTTAATTAATAAGAGCTTTTTGAATTATACTATTTCCTTTTTCAAACAATATGAAACTAAGGCATCCAGCTTATCTAATTTTCTCCTTTATTTTAAAGCAAAAATAAGTTCAATTAGAAAAAGGAAAGAACCCATCATGTTCCTTCCCAGGTGTCTGCACTTATTAGAAAAGATTGTTTTTAACAGAATTGGGAAAGAGAGATGAAAACACATATTTTAGGATGACTGGGTTAGGGGCTTAGTGAAAGTGTGACCATCTCTTCCTAGACAATATATTAAAAATCTTAATTGTTAATTATTGGTTGGCCCTGAATAATTAAAACATCAATTAGTAGGAGTAGGAATTGCTGAAATTCCAGTGAGGAAAAATTATACTAATGAATAAATAAATGTGTTCTGATGAATAAATGAACACATTCACGCTTTACTACATCTGAATTTCAATGATGAGTTTCATAGACAGTCATCAAGCATTTATTAATAGGTACATCACACACAGTGTACTCAAAGCAAAACACTTTAGGCTGTATTCAGTACAAAAGATTGTGTTGAAAGTGAAGGAACTGCTAAGTAGTTCTCCACTGTAAAGCAGGTCATTAGACATATTCCCATAGAACTTGATATGAAAAAACGACATCAATTTCTTTACTACACCGGTCAGACCTCTTTGCATGTCCTTATCAGTCTCCCTAAGTCTAGACCAGAGAATAACTGTGTTAGCAGCCTGTGAGAGAGTGCTGTACATTTTCCTCTTCTTCTCTTGAAACAAGGCAGGGATTATTTTGCTTCAGGTCAAGTGAGGAGGGCGGACACTTTAAGAGATGCACTCACAGAAATAAGGAGTATCTGAAGAAAATGTGAGTCACATCTGAATTACAGGCTGGATTTTGCTTAATGAAGTGGATTTATTAATCTCCCTGTGTGTCTATTTGAAAACAAATGTGGAAAAAGTAAGAGTAGAGGGAAGAGGGTCAAACACTGGGAAGTCACACTTTTGACAGTTGAGTAGATGAAGGATGATGATCCTTCCATGAACCAGGTAGATACCTGAAGAGGAACCAGGTTTCAACCATGTTGCTAAAAACCAGAGGTTACAGAATGTATCACAGAGTGAAGGTGGATTGGATGAGGTCACATTTGGTAGATGGTCTACATCAAGGAACTGGCTGTCCTCTGCAAGGCTTCCTATATAATCCTTGTATGCTCCTCACATGAGAGAGGGAGCTCTTGACTGTCAGTAATCAGGATGTATTCACAGTTGAGGAGGCCCAGCAATGATACCAGTGAAGTCAGAGTGCCCCCTTGCCTCCTGTCTTCCCCAAGACTTCAGAACCCTTGAGGAAGAAAGACTAGAAGAGGGAGAGGGAGGAGGTGGACAAATGAAACTGCTGATAGGTGTCCATCAGCCTCTGCTAGGGAAGAAACAAGCCACTAAACTACATTTGAGGGTTACGTTTTAGATTGTGCTTAATTCTACTAGACTGGTTTGTTTAATGCCTGAGATGGGTTGTAAAGCTATAAATTCTACCCGAAATGCCACTAAGGAAAAGGAATAGGGGCTTTATATAATATGTACAGGAGCAAAGGTTGGAGACAGAAAAGCTTTCCCACTCTGTACTCCATTGAGTCAGCTTCTTCGACACAGCCATGGGGAACTGCATCATCTTATTCCTGGCCATTTCTCTGGCTTCATCTTCTCCTTGCTCTCCTGAATTCAGATCATTTTAGTTTCACTGGTGCCAAGGTCTGTCTCACCTTGGGACTTGCTGTTCTCTCTGCCTGGAATGTTTTTCCTGGATCTTCACAAGGCTGGATCCAGGTCAAACATTCCTTCCTCAAAAAGGAATTTCCTGACTGTCCTATCTAGTATTGCTCCCCTCCCTTATTGAGTTACTTTATCCCATGCCTGGTTTATTTTTTTCATGATATTTAAACCATTTCTAATTACATTAATTACTTATTTGTTTACTTGTATATTGACAATCAGTCTGTTTTATGTCTGCATATCCCAATGTTTGAGCTATAACCACTCATTAAACATGTATTAATGAACAAATGACAAAAGCCTCAATAATTCAAGAGAAACTTAAGGTTACTGATAAACAGTCATAATCACCATGTCACCCTCTCACAAATGTAAGCTGATGTCTAACGACAAAAACTAATTAGACCTCTTTTCCAGGGCCTTCAATATAAGGAAATAGGTGCTTCAATCCACTCTCTTTTCCTTGTGGTAAGATCATTCCCTGAGAAAAGCAAAATACAGTAACAATTTATATTTACTATGTACCAGGTGCTTTAAACATTTACTCATTTAATTTCTAAAGCTCTTTAAGGTCAGTAATGCCATTTTACAGATTCAGAGTATAATGTTTCTGATGGGTTATGGGACTAGAAATTCATTGTGCCAACACTGCATTCAAGTCCGTTTTGCTCTGAAGCCCATGGTCTCCCTGGAACATCATATTACTTTCCATCTTAAAACTCTCAGGTCACTGGCGATAACATATATGACTTCATTAATGGCTTTATGGAGTTGAGATGCTTCTAACTCACTGTTTATGACTTTGACTGTAGAATCAGGGACCCATTATAACAAAGTCTTGGGTTTGTTTGATCTTTTCTACATGTATTGTTTGGACAGAACCATAAAGACCCACAGAATATAAACCATAGATTTGTCCTTCACAGACTGAGACAAAGATTGTCTGCAGAAGTAATTTACCAGTAAGTGTTCCCAGGAGAAACTGGTAAGGGCAGTGGTGGGGTAGGGGGAGAGGGGGAGCAGGACATAGCAGAGCAGAGTCAAACCAGGAACTAGACGCAGGTCAAGTCCCGAGGAGGGATTAACCAGTTCTGGCGGGTCAGGGTTGTCCTGACCTGAGGTTAAGAGATTGACTTCTCTAGTCCCCTGCCGGTCATTGGCTGGGGGAGGAAGGTGGAGAGGTGCAGACTGGAACTTGCGGGTGCTCTGGCTCTTTGTTTCTTCAGCCCAGCTATGCCAGACAGTCCTGTGTCCAGGCCTTTGGAAGCAAAAGCCCAGCAGAGCCTGAGGAAGGTTGTGCAGCAATGGCAGAAGGGATCCCAGGAGACCTGAGTGAAGCACTGACCAGTGTCCATTGTACTGATCGTAACTGTCTAATCTTCAAGGACAATTACATACATCCCTCCTGTACAAGGAAAAGTTGAGGGCTTATTTTTCACCAAGACTGGACTGTTTAATTTAAGCTCTAGTGATAATTCATCTCAGTTGAGTATTTTGAAATGAAGATGTAGGGTGATACGGTGGTTGCCAAATTGGATTTCACCAGAAAAGGAATATGGTTCTAGTTGAGACATGGGCTTCAGGAGCAAAGGATCAGAAAATGCATCATCACCAATTTATACACAGTTGACTGCACTCTGACTCTGTCCTTATTGTTTCCTCAGCCCTAAACCTCGGCACATTATTGCTTCAGAGGCCAAATGCCCTAAGGCAATCTATGGGATGCCTCTCTTTCCAGTGTCTTCTTTAAAGCTTGAAAATCTTTACAGTCCTTTCATTACTCCCAGTTTGACTTCATTTCTGTTTTGTAGTTTTCCGATCTTCCCCAGCAGTTTTTCCTTCAACATGCTGGAAGAACCTTTGGCTCTCTTATTGCTTAGCTGTCCCTGTTTTGTGTCCATTTATGTGTTCGAATTGCCATTGTGCCCTTATTTTTAGTGAAAGAACTTAAAATGACAACCTGGATAGTGCCACAATTAACCTTTATTTCTTTATATTCTTCCCCAAATAAAATACTTGCATTTTTCCTTTGAAGTGTGAGTTACTCTTTAATACTTTCAATTGATTTGCTTTCTGTTTTTGTTGCAGGTCAAATTAATTGATGTTGGGAAAGCCTAAAATTAAGTACAGTGGAATTCAATGGTTATTTGTCAGAGCTGAGTTCAATTTATAGTTATTTACCAGTAGTAATTTTTTATCTCAAAAAGAGATAAGCATATCATTCAAAATATTTTCATGTATATTTTGCAAATTTTTAATGAATGCTTAATGAGCTTGCAATATTATTAAGTACCCTACTATAGTGGTTATTTTTACATGTCAACTTGTCTGAGCCATCGTATCCAGATATTTGGTCAAACATTATGATTTTGTGAAAGTATTTTCTAAATGTGATTAACATTTAAATGATGAACTTTAAATAAAGCAGATTACAAAAAAAAAAAAAGCAGATTACCCTCCATAATGTGGATGGGCCTCATTCAGTCAGTTGAAGACCTTAATTTTAAAAAGAATGACATCCCTGAGCTAGAAGGAGTTCTGTCCCTGGTGGTTAGCAGACATTTGCTCTCTCCAAAATGTCTGTAACACATTTGGCCTTTGCCAAAATGTCCTTGATATTTGCTCCTGTTCAAATCCATATGGCATCCAAATGTCTTATGGACGTTTTGGACAAGACCAAATGTTGTGCAAGGTCCCTGGGGCTCTAGCCAGCCTACACTGCACATTTAAGACTTGTGATCCACAATCACATCAGCCATTTCCTTGACATAAATCTATCTATCTATCTATCTATCTATCTATCTATCTATCTATCTATCTATCCACACCCTACTGATGGTGTTTCTGTGGAGAACCTGACTAATATTCCTATCTATTTTAAATGGCCCTGCTAAAACCCCATCCTTTTATAAGGGAAAAAAAGAAATTTATATGTAAGAGCTAAATCACCAGTAAAATTACTTTAGAAATGATAAATGTGGGTGTGGTCTATTTTTGATGACCTACAGGCACACACAAACTATAACAAAGTAGTGTCGAAAGCTATTCCCTACCCTTCTTAGCCCTGACTGATTGAGTTTTATGCTGTGTCACCATTCAGCTCTCTCAACAGTAAACAGACTATGGACCATTTGTTCAACTTCTGAAAAAAGGCTTTATGTTGATTTTTTCTCATATTTATTTGAGTAATGTATAGGATTTTGCTAAAGAAAACTCCAGCATTGAACTATAGTTTTTTAACTAAAATAGTACTTTACAGAAAGAGAATCCTTCATCTTCAGTTGTAATGGAGAACCAGGTGGCTACATCTGTGCTTATATTTCTACTTTTATCTATATCTGTTTTTCCTCTTCTTGATCTAAGTAGGTTGGAATTTCTGCTTGAGGCCTGTACTTTCACACTAGTTAGGAACAACTACTCTTTGGTGACAGGCCGAGGAGGAATTCAAAGTGAGCACCACAGTGGGGTTGGGATGGATCATGTTAGAAGTTTTCCCTTAGAATTTTTTCTGTGGGAGACACTGATAGCACACAATTACTTTTAAATATTATTCCAAACCGGGCAGGATCCGCCTATGGATATGGCTTCAATTTGGAACCAGTAACTTCTGAAACCTTTTACATGCCTTAGCTCCTGTACACTCCCATGGAGTATAGAGCTAGAGAAAGAGGTCAGTATTTCTCTCAAGTCAGAAAGTGTTGCTGCTTCTTGAGATCACAGCTATATTGTTGCAGTTTTATGAGGCTGCAACTGCCGTACATGTTTTATGCTCCTATTTTTAATTTTGGAAAGTAGGTTCTCTAGCTACTGCTGTTCTACACTCTAATCCTGATTTTCTCTTTTTAATGTTTCATACAGAGTGATGTTTCTTTACATTACACAAGTAACTTAAAATGAAAGCACTGATCTCCAGAGGTTTTAGATCTTCTGTATTTTCCCCCTGTTTCGAACAAGAAATCTGTTCATGGAATGCATTGGCTTATTAATGAAGTTTCCTGGGGCTTTGGACCATGCTACTTTGAATTTCCTGCATTCTTTCTTTTTTGACTGTATGTGTGTGTGTGTGTTCTGTGCACCTTGAATATAGCATCAAGCTAAGTATTTTGAAAAAAATCAGTGCAAAGGATGTACCTCTCTGGAGAAAGGAAGTATGGGTAAATGGTCTCACTGGTTTTTCAGGCGCATTATCGTCTGTACTCCCTTTGTTGAAAACATTTACTTCCTAATAAATTGCTGTTCTGTGTTGTGCTTAGTCGCTCGGTCATGTCCGACTCTTTGCAACCCAATGGACTGTAGCCTGCCAGGCTCCTCTGTCCATGGGATTCTCCAGGCAAGAATACTGGAGCGTGTTGCCACGCCCTCCTCCAGGAGATCTTCCCAACCCTGGGATCAAACCCAGGTCTCCCACATTGCAAGTGGGTTCTTTACTGTCTGAGCCAAACAGGGAAGCCCTAATAGATTACCTCTAATACAATCTTTAAATGGCATTAGCTAAAGCATGGCATTTTCAAAAAATCACCCATATGAAATTATTTGAGGGAAGCTTATTAAAGTGAGAATGATAGTTAAATGATCTCTAATGATTCCTAAATCCTGAGCTAATATGACTCCCCTTTGCTCTGTACCCAGCAGTTTGAATTATTGGAGCGAGGTAAAAGCAGCATGAAAGAATGATTAGCATGGGTGGTTTCTGACATGCAGAGTTCACTTCGGCCCAGAGAAACAGGACAACAAAGTGGGAAAGAGCTCTGGCTCTGAGCTGGGCATTCCCAAGTTTGAATTCCTAGACCTGCGCTTAGGGCTACCTTGGGCATATTACTTAGATTCTCTGGGTCACAGTTTCCTCATCTGTGCAATTAGGATAGTGATACCTAGTCCACCAATGAAATACAAGCTTTAGCATTTAATGTGGTAGCTGACACATTTTTGTTGCTATGGTTAAAAAAAAAAAGTTATTGATTTCATTTGAGTTGTAGTACGAAGTTTTATTTTTCTTAATAGTAAGGAAGGAAAAGCAGAAGACAACTGAGTTGAGAAGTACAGGGAAGTACAGGACCGGGAAGCCTGCAGTGCTGCAGTCCATGGAGTCAGAAAGAGTCGGACATGACTGAGCGACTGAACGACAGCGACAACAAGCTGACGCTTTAAAGCGCTCAGTGAAGAAATAAAGGCGTATTTCCTCAGGAATAGCACCAGCGAGTGCAGGGGTGCAGGCTGGCCTTGCAGTACTTCTCAACTCAGTTTTCTTCTGCTGTTCCTTTCTCAGTATTAAGAAAAAAACAAACCTTGGCACTACAATTCAAATGAAATCTCTTAAAAGTCTGATTCTTTACCAGCTGAGCCACAAGGGAAGCCCTAGAAGTCTGAGGATTATTTAAATCAATAACTTATGTTGTTCTTTTTTTTTTTAACATTTGCTCATAATGCATATACCCTCCGAATTGTTGGAATTGCTTTATTAAATAAAATACCCCCCCCAGAAAAACTACTGCAGACATCCAGAATTGCATAAATCTACATAATACCTTTTTTTGTTACAAGAAGCGTGCATACTACTCTCAATATCATTAAAGCTCCTATTAAATAATTAATTTGTTATAAATAGTATTAATATAATTTTATTTATTTTAATAACAGTAGCTTGCATGCATTGCAGTGTGCCAGGTATAAATGCATCATAAGAATTGCAGTCTCACAACATTATTCTTTATTATATTACCCTGTTAAATTTGAGAAAATAATCTAAAAAAGATCAAGCTGTGGAGCTGGCATCTGGCTGGCATTGGCTTTAGAGTGTTCCCAGTGCTGAACAGGCAACTATACCAATCTGCCCAAACAGTGTAATTTATGGCAAACACTAGCTCTCCATCTGGTAGCCTAGGATTTTAGTAACTGAAGCTGGGCAGTGAGTACATGCAGGACCAGCCCCCAAAAATAGTGGGATCTGAGTCTTACCCAGGCTTCCTTGTACAGAAACACTGCAGATGAATAGCTGCATGTCACTGCTTGGAGAGAATGTGGTGTGTGTAGCCCCTTCAGGGAGAGCCTAAGAAACCTCCAGATTCTGCCTAGTTTATCTTTATTCCCTCCTGATCTCTCTGTGTAGCTCTGCTGTGTTGCTGTGTGTCTTGCCATGAGTGCAGCCACATGCTGAGATCTGTGCATCCTTCTTAGGAAGGACCAGATGTGTGGGTGGTCAAGGAACTGCTGAAGAAAGCGGAATCTGAAGTGTTGACGTAGGTGTTGATATAACTGCTGAGGAGAAACATTATCTGTGAGTCAAGGAACTGGCTTTAAATTATCTTCCTGGAACTTGCAAAGGTATTAGTTAGTAGGTCAGAAGTTGCAGCTCTTCTAGAAGTTTCCGTCCCAATGTCTTATCTTGGGTCAGTTCTGTGGCATATAATACGTATCTTATAAAACATATGCATATGGACACAATGGTTAGAAGATAAGCCAGTTTGTTTAACATCTGTGTACTTTGTATGTTCTGTGTTTTTATTGTTTTGCAGCAGAATGCCCAGTACTAAACATAATTGCTAATACCCAGCTGTACAAAAGGAGGTGGGACCTAAGTACAAATGGGAGACATGATTTTGAAAAATAAACGAAGCTAGTGTCCTGCAACACATGATTAATAGGTCTTTGTAGCTGAGCTGACTCACCTGTGAGCCCACAGTTTGTCAGGATATGTCCCTCCTCCCCACTATAATCAGTACGTGAAATTCAGGGGGCAGTGGTTGAATGTGTTCACACATTTCTAGAACTTTCCCTAGCACTTTACAGACAATTGCCTTTTTAAAGAAATTAGATGTTTTTGTTTTCTTCTTTGCATTTCCCTGTTATTTTCTAAACCACATACAATGTGTGTACATTGTTCTTATAATAAGAAAACCTGACATTTAATGATCAGTGTTATAGCATTTTGAATATGCCAGATGATCACAACTAAATTTATTTTTATATATACCAGACTGTGAGAAGGTAAACAGTAAAAAGTAACAAATAAAATCTCTAGGTCATAAGATTATGAAAAACCTGTTCTCACTTCCTACTTTTCAATTTTTCACAATTTTCATAAATGTTACTTTCACAGTGAAAAATCTTATTGTTATGAAAGCTAGAAATCTGCTTTGATCTTATGAAATTTATGCACATTTATCAAAATATTTCTTTTGTGGAAGAAGTTTTCAAGATCGTAGGTCCAATAATATGTGGATATGAGAGTGTGGAAGGAGATTGGAATAAAGACTCATGCCCCATAGAGAAGATAGCAAAGGATGCCCACAGCACAGCGTGTGAACATCCAAGTGGACCTTTCGGTGTGTGCTTTTAAGATTGGTTTGATTGAGAAAGTATCAATCAAGCTATTTAATAAACTTGCGTTTTCCAGTCACTAGTAAAGTGCTTTTATTTTGTAGGTTTTTATAATAGAACTTTAGGAAATATTTATGCTGATAAATACTTATTTTCCAAGATGGAAAGCCTTACACCCAGAGATTAAATGCTTTTCCCAGTGAATAATGGAAAAGTGGCAGGATCAACCTAGAATCGCGTTTGCCTGAATCCTCTATGAACGTTCCAAGCACTGCATGTGATCCTGCCTTGAGTAACACTCTTCACTAACAAAATGCCTAATTGACTTAGCTACCCTCTAGGCATTGCAGACCCAGCACAGGGAAGTGTTTCTTATTTTTGCTTCCAGTTGTCAAACCATCTGAACTAATTTACTCTTTTTATAAGAGGCTACAACAAATAGTTCTCAGCCTCAAGCCTAAAAATGCTGAAGCTGGACACTTGGAGAAAATAGAAATGGAAAATGAATCAGAAACAACTGATAAATTTTAGAGAAGTAGATCAAAAATCAGCAGGACAATTGATGTGTGATGTGAATTGTTCAAGTCAAGCATATGTGAACCCCAGTCGCTCCCAGTCACCATGAATTCAACTATACTGGTGTTGTGTTTGCAAAAATGTTTTTGCACAGTGCAAGCTGCCAATGTCCAAGGTATTAATGGTGTTAATAAAGAATAAATTCTCCCTATAGTTGGATTAGTGATAAATTATTTTTAATGATTTTTTCAAATTATGATTGAATCAGAAAACCATCATTTGACTTGTCCTATTGACTAAATAGGAGATCCAACCAGTCCATTCTGAAGGAGATCAACCCTGGGATTTCTTTGGAAGGAATGATGCTAAAGCTGAAACTCCAGTACTTTGGCCACCTCATGAGAAGAGTTGACTCATTGGAAAAAACTCTGATGCTGGGAGGGATTGGGGGTGGGAGGAGAAGGGGTCGACTGAGGATGAGATGGCTGGATGGCATCACTGACTCAATGGACGTGAGTCTGAGTGAACTCCAGGAGATGGTGATGGACTGGGAGGCCTGATGTGCTGCGATTCATGGGATCGCAAAGAGTCGGACACAACTGAGCGACTGAACTGAACTGAACTGACTGACTAAATGTTAAATGAATTACAGTAAATCTGTATCCACATTTTCTGGAACTTAAGAGTCAAACACATATCCTATTTCTGTCCTTATTTTGGGTGTAAGGAGCTTATGTGGCAGATTCCCTGGAACTGGACTCTCTTTTCCATTTCTCCTCCTCTCCTATCTCTCAATTTGTTAGCTATTTAAGTATTTAATGGCCATTCTTATTATAGATGCTTTAGTTTCTAAATTCCAAAGAGCCTTGGACTACTGAAAAATTTAAACCAAAACAGTTAAATGAATTTTGGGGAATTCATAAAGTTAGAATTTCAGTATAAAAGAAAAGGAAAAGACCCTTGAATGGTTATTGACTATGGTTTCATCAGATGTGTAATATAAATCACGTATGCGTTTTTTTCTGTCTGATGTTATGTGCTTATAAATTCATAAAAAGGCAATTCATAAGATGTTTTAACTCCTAGTTTGGGATATCTCTTTTTCCATAGAAGTACTAGAAAGTAGCAAGCACACCAAATTTCTCAGCACTTAATTTTGAATAATAACCGCAATTTCTCTCCCTCCACATGAAACTAATATAAGTAACCTCTTGGAAATTGGAATGGCCATGTTTTGAAGCACCATGTTCTCCATCTAATTGCTTTATGTTCTGTGGAAAGTAGTCAGAAAGAGAGTCAAGAAATCTCTTAGGCTGATAAGAAAGGATTTTCTTTTTTTACACTCTCTACAAGTATTGTCTTTCTTTATAAATTGTTGGAATGGTGCTTATTCTAGAGTATAGAGATAAGAGTTGTGAAGGAGGGAAAGGGAGATGGACTGGGTGATTTTAAGTTTTAACCTGCTCTGTATTGATTAGCAAACTATTTAAATATGATTCGGAGCATCTCTTGACTTCATTTATTTATATATTTATTTTTGACTGCACTGGGTCTTTGTTGCACAAGCTTTCCCTAGTTGCTGCGACCGTGGGCTACTCTCTAGGTGGGGAACTCGAGCTTCTTACTGCGTTGGCTTCTCTTGTTCTGGAACATTGGCTCTAGGGTGCAGAGGCTTTGGTAACTGTGGTATATGGGCTTAGTTGCCCCACTTTCCCAGCATGTGGAATCTTCCTGGACCAGGGATCAAACCTGTGTCCCCTGCATTGGCAGGTGGATTCTTAACCACTCAACCACCAGGGAAGTCCTGTGTTTTCTTATATTTTGATTTTTGACTCAGTTTGATTCAGTAGATATAGTCAGGGTTAAATCATCTAATTTTGTCCTTGATCTGAACCTTTAAGACACTTTCACAAAAAAATACCACATAAAAATATAACACAACAGTCCAAATAGGCAGTAATAACCTTCCAATAAAAGATATTCCAGTATTTAAAAGAGTAAGTCAGGAATGAATCCTAACATTCCCCTTTTTAAGACTTAGTCTCAGGTGGCACAGTGGTAAAGAATCCACCTGTCGAAACAGGAAATGCAGGAAACATGAGTTCGATCCTGGGGTTGGGAAGATCCCCTGGAGAAGGAAATGGAAATCCACTCCAGTATTCTTGCCTGGAGAATTCCATGGACAGAGGATCCTGGCGGGCTACAGTCCATGGGGTCACAAAGAGTCAGACAGGATCAGGTGACCAAGCAAACACATACATAGATTTCAAACAGAATGGCCGCTACCTGCTCTGGCAGACCCAAGAGAATTCCAGGAGTCTCCTTAAAAATCAAGACTGTTACAATTTAAAATTTGCATATAAACTTATAAAGGCAAGATCAAGGATTCCAATTTTGGTTTATATTATTATTTTAGAAAATGACTCAGAACTGTCTATTTCGTGACTAGCCAAATTATAGTGGCTTAAACATGATAGAAGCTTATTTCTCTAGCAGACGATCGTCCCAGGCTGGTATGACCAGCTGTCTTCTTGAGATCATCCAGAGACCAGCCTCTGCCCAGTATTTCTCTCAGCTTTCCCTGCTTGTGGTTCACTATTCTCTTGGTAAATGACAGAGTTTTGGTTTTATACCATCAGTCTAGCAGCAGGATGAGGGAAAGATACGTGGTATGGCCTCTACTTTAAGGACGAGTCTAGCAAGAGTCGATCACTATTAGTCTATTCCATAAAACATGGCAGTACCCAACAGAAGAGGCTGGGAAGTTTGGTTCTTATTCTGGGTATCCAGAAAGCCACAGAAATCCAGGATTCTATTCCTACAAGAGTAAAGCGGGGAATGGATCTGCGGGGAGCAACTAGCAGTCTCAGTGATACTGAGTCTCAGGTCTCAGTGATTGCTAGAGTCACTTTGGGAACTTTAAAAATATGTAATCCTGGGCCTCACCCCAGAGACTCTGATTCAGTGGTCTGGTTTAGGCTCAATGGCCAAATTATTCCCAAGCTGTATCTGAATGATAAGGTAAATCATCTGAAAGTTACATTTCAGTAGAATTTCCTTTGCAGAAGCCTATTATGCTCTCAGCTTTCAGAAGGAGAGATAATAAATAGCCATATGTAAGCTGTCTTTGCACCTTTTCATAAGAACTTTTGTCAAGGATATTATGCATCATGTTGTTCAGTCCTTCTGATAGAAAGATCCTTGTGACTAATTTCTTTCAGCACTCAAATCCAGGTAAACTCCTGGTTTAATTTTCATCCTCCTGAATATTTATTCTGCTTTACTAAATGATTGGACCCATTTTGCACTGAATTTTTCTTTCACCATAGCTGAAGAAAGAAAAGACCTTTGTTTTCATTCACCTATTATAGCACAGCTTAGTATCCGTGCAGTCAATTTCTTCTGACCTGTTTCTCTTAAATGTATTCAGTATTATTGGGTTTGGCCTTCTGTTTCTGTGCATCTTTTTATAGGTTTCCTTAAATTAAAATCAGATTTAGATTAGTCATATAAATAATAAAAATAAGAGTTTATAAACTGTACATTATAAATAATGACAATGACATTAGCTTTTTGAGTGCTTACCATGTGTGAGGCAGTAATAAGCATTTTACAACATAAACCTATGTGATGCCAACTCAAGAAATTCAAATAAATCCTGAGACCCAAATGGTTCAGATTATACACAGTGTAAGCTTCAAGAAAGCATAATTCACTTAACAAATACAATTAAACACAAGACCTAACCTTTATGTAGATCTCTCAAAAATGAATATTAATAGATACTGCTAATTAAACACAGCAAAGTTCCCTAGATTTTACTTTCTCCTCCAATCTCTTGCATCCTTTAGAGCTCAGCAATTGACAAATTTCCAAAATATAAAAGCAAGTTTTTTTTTTCTTTTTTTTTCTTTTCCTCATTCCTCTGTAATGCTTTGCATTATCTCCTTGTGAAAGAGAACAGAAGGCAAGATCACAGTTGTTGGCTAAGAGATGACACTCTAGGACACTCTAGGATGGCTGGAGGACCAGGCAGCTCTGTGCTCTGGGTGTTGCTTACTTCCCCACAGAGAGAATTTTTGGAATCCTCTGAATGCACTGATCTCCTCTCAGGGCATTCTTTCCCTCCTTACTCTTTTGAGGTAGCCCCTTTTTTATAAGACTCTGAGGCTTTATAAAATTAACCAACTTCCCCAAATTGCAAAGTCACTCAGCTAAGAGTATTGAATATAACTTCAAGGTCTGTATGCTTGGACACTCTATTCTGTTGTTGTAGTTTGTATGACTGGACTGATGGCACATTTATTCTTTCTATAGTTTAAAAGCACTTCCAATATTATCTGCTAGAAGCAGCTATCAAATTACTTATCACATTTTATTTCAATTGATTTTTTTGTTCCTATCTGCCATTGCACCTGGAGAAGGCGATGGCACCCTACTCCAGTACTCTTGCCTGGAAAATCCCATGGACGGAGGAGCCTGATAGGCTGCAGTCCATGGGGTCGCGAAGAGTCGGACACGACTGAGTGACTTCACTTTCACTTTTCACTTTCATGCATTGGAGAAGGAAATGGCAACCTGCTGGGGTCCAGCCCCAGTGGATCCAGGGAATTCGAAGGGGAGACAGTGTTGGCAAGAAGAGACTTATTTATTTAGAGCTATAAAGAGAGATTAGGAAAGAATAGTGTAGTGGAGAAAACAGAGGATAAAAGAGGCTGTATTCCTTGGTTTACATAGAAAGCCAATAAAGTCCCAAGACAAGGGACTTGCACCATCTACGTAGGCCGCAGGCCCCCACTTGAATAGCAGAGGGTGCTCCACCTTGGGCTCCCTCTCGTGTGGGTCTTAGAAGCCCAGGCAAATAAGTAGACATGGCGAGCCTCTATGCTCCAGGTGGGAATTCAGTCTGAAAAGGGAGAATAAGAAAAGAACAACATGGGGAAGCCAAGCATCAGTGCAAGACCCACAACTTTATTTTCAAAGGCAGCTTGTATACCCCAAGTTGTACATAAAGAAATAATGGAATATGCAGAGTTATGCAGGGGCAGCAGTCCTGACCCTTATTGAGATGAGGCTTTCTGTTTGCATACCTTCCTGCATACAAAAGGTCTCAGGTGATTTACATTATCCTCTGGCCAAGAGGCTTGTTAACATTTTTATGGCTCTTTTCCTAGATAAATGTCTGTCAACCAGAAAACTCATTTTCCCTTTAAGTGTTTTTTCTTTAATCTGCATCACCCTCAAAGTACTAAATAAAGCTACATTCCTGTAGAACAAAGGTGCAGTGGGTTATAACAAAGAAAGTACTTAACTCAAAGATCTAATGTTGCTAATGCCAGGGCTACTACCTATTTTTTCTACATACCAACTATATCTACAAATAAAAGACATGAAAACTTGGCAGCAAGTATTGGCTCAACAATTAAACCCTTAATCAGTCCTATTCTAATGATTTTGACTCCTCGGAAGCCCCTACATTCCTAGGATGTTTTAAGCTTCCTGTGCCTCTCGCAGTCGGAAGGCTGTAAACAATCACATGCGTAGCTGTAAGAGTCTGGATAAACCTGTCAGGCAGGCTAGAAAGCCAAAGGGGGTTTTGGGGTTGAAACACTCTTACTATGCCCAGGAGACTTATTATCTAAAAGCTCTAAATTAACTTTTTCCAGAAAAAGGTGGTGGGGGGACAGCCCCCTGTTAATGTCAGAGGAATTGGTGAAAGGCATAATACAGTAAGGCAGACAGATTCTGGTTTTGGGGTGGATGCTTGAGTAGGTCCAGGGAGGTTCCCTCAAGATCCGACTAGCCTTTGCCTGTCGGGTCTCTTCCTCATGACCTTTGCCATGGGCGGGATTCCTCATGCTGGCTCCCGGCAGCAACCCGCTCCAGTGATCTTGCCTGGAGAATCCCAGGGACAGGGGAGCCTGGTGGGCTGCTATCTGTGGGGTCGCATAGAGTCGGACAGGACTGAAGTGACTTAGCAGCAGCAGCAGCAGCCATTGCAATTATTGTAAAGTCTCTTCACTACTAATTATCACCTCTATATGCAGTATTTTGTACAGATAATAAATAATCATTGAATTAGTGACTGGATGACTGGATGAAAATAAAGTAAGCTGAATTTCTATGTGACCATGGACTTTTTCTGTCAGTAATTTACCCATCTCAAGACTCTTTGGAAATGAAAAATAGTTCTACTCACAAAAGTCTCAGAGATGTTTGGTGTATTGTAGTGAGTTAGCTTTCTTTCATGGCTCATAAATTGTTTCTGAAGAAAATTTCAAGAGGATAGTTCAAAAAAATGTTTTTGAGTAGTGGCAACGTTATATATTCTGTTATGACTTTTTAGGGGGAAAAGCTAGAATTTAGAACCAGAAAACTAAAGTATGAATCCTAGCTGTGAACAATATTTGGTAAGAATATTAAACAATTTAAACCTCAAATTTCTCCTTTTAAATTGAAAATACTACTTGCTGTAATTCATAGAGCTTTTTAAATGATCAAATGTTGGATGATGCATGAGAAACTTATTTGAAAAATCTTAGTATGATTATTATGTGAACTATTCAGTTTCCAATTTGTTTGTTTAATTGTCATAAGTAATAATTATCTTTGAGTGTAAAAGTGCACATTTGTGCCCCATCTGTGTTTCTACTGTTTTTACATTGCAGTTTCAGAAGGAAAGAATAGATGGGGCTTTGTTTTTAACTTTTCCATGTATTTTTGAATAATTACACCATCTGGACTTTTGGAAACGTATTTTGGTTGTGTTCTATAGTGTTATGTAGGGTATTTAAAATGAAATATTATTAATTGCAGTAAACAATTAGCAAAGTAAAAATCATTTTCTAATTCCTCATTTTTGCAAAAAGTAAAATGTTAGTAATATATAGAATATATCTCCATTTTGGTAGAATTGAACAGTTACAAATGTTTTGTTTCTTGTTTTATCAAAGACATTAAAAACCATTATGCATTAAATCTTTATCATAATAAAACATAATTTTCACCAAATGAACAATAAGTATACTTCTCCAGTGTCAGTAGTTCAGAATGTGTTAAATGAAATTAGGACTCAAGACAATTACTTTTAGTTAGGTTACAGAATATAAACCATAAAGAGGTAGGCAGTCCTCTTGTATTTCACTAGCAGTTATATTAAAAAGGTTACTTGAAAACAAATACAAGAAGGATCTAATAAAAAGAATAAACCCAGAAATTTCTTTAATATGAGTTTTGTGAAGTTCCAATTTTCATGGTGTTGATACTGTTCTTTCAGTGAATTCCAAGAATCTGACCACACTTTTATCCCATGCAGTGCAATGAAACAGTTGGCTTTCCGCTAAAAGTTATGGGAAAGCACAATTGCACAGAATGTTTGATATCCTTGTAACTCACTTTCGAAACTTAGTCATCCTGTGTGTTTTGCTAGTATAATACACACTGAAGAAGTGCACATGTCCAAGAGAACTACCTTACAAATATATATCAACTAAATCACTGCTGTCTTGGGTCCTCCATATCACTTTTTTTTAAGATAAGCATCATCCGTCCAGATTGCTTCAGAATAAAGGCACAACTCATCTCAATTTGTCCCCTCCCCCGCCCCCACAATGATCTTTATTATTAGAGCTTACCTGATTTATTATATATTATCTTTATAAATCTAGAAATTCCCAACAGTAGTAAGTCTTGTTTAGGCATCATTTCGTAAGGTTTGAACTTTCTAGACATTGAAGGATTCATTTGGTTAATCCTTCAAGGAGGATTAGACACACACCATGGAATAATGTACATAAAATAGACTGTTAATTTAAATGCACGTATGAAAAGACCGTAAATAGTTATATCTTCTAGATTTCTGTCGACCCATTACTAAATATCTCCTAATTAGGAGTGGGTAAGACCAAGTCTGTGTTTTCTGTTTATGTTTAGTACTTTGTTGTTAGATGGGGAAGTTTTTGCTTAGCATCATTTGTTCATTCCGTGGCTCACCTTCATTCACATCTCACATCATTCTGTGATATTTTACAGTAGACAGATATATTAGGTAAAGTTTATTTTATTGCAGTTAACAGAGAGAAAATGATGCTCAATATTTCAAGGAGAAAATGGATTTATTGGAGGGAGCTACACACAATCTGAAAAAGCCAAGCAATCATGCTTCCTGGGAGACAGGAATGTGAGTAGGGTCTCAGATCTCAGTAAGTGGTCCTAGCGGAGCTTCTTTCAGAGTGCTACTGTTGTTTTGACTCAGCACATGTCCCCATGGGGCCCCATGTCTTTCTGTTTCAACTCTAGATTCTCAGGAGAGAAGCCCTGGCTCATTTGGTTTTGTGTTCTCTTATCTGTACCTCTCTGTTCATCATCATCATATAGTTAGAAGGGTAGTGAGGTGAGGTGAAGTCGCTCAGTTGTGTCCGACTCTTTGCAACCCCGTGGACTGTAGCCCACCAGGCTCCTCTGTCCATGGGACTCTCCAGGCAAGAATACTGGAGTGGGTTGCCACTTCCTTCTCCAGGGGATCTTCCCGACCCAGGAATTGAACCCAGGTCTCCTACATCGTAGGCAGATGCTTTAACCTCTGAGCCACCAGGGAAGGGTAGTGGAGTTGCAGAAGTCACAGTAGTGCTGACATTGCTCTGATCCAGGATGCACTCTAATTTTGTGCGTGTCACAGTTGGTCACTCTCATCAGGGCTAATACGATCTCTGAAAGAATCTCTCTGCCTCATACCAGTCATTTCTCAGAGTTAGGTATTTGAGCACAGAATCTTTATCGAGTCTATGTCCACAACTCTACTTATTTCTGTTTCTGTCAGTTCTTGCTCAGATTGTGCAGTGCTACACTTATGACTGCTGCTGCCATCTAAGATAAAATGTTTGCTCCCATCTGTGCTTCTGGGGTTCCAGGTGGCGCCAGTAGTAAAAACAAACAAACAAAAAAAAAAACGCCTTCCAGTGCAGGAGACAAGGGTTCAATACTTGGATTGGAAAGATCCTCTGGAGGAGGAAATGGCAACCCACTCCAGTATTCTTGCCTGGAGAATCCCATGGGCAGGGGAGCCTGGCGGGCTACAGTCCATGGGGTCACAGAGTTGGACACGACTGGAGACTTAGCACATGCTTCTGAGGCAGGATGAACTCACCTGGCTATCTGAAAGAGTCTCCTGTAGAGAGACTTCTTCCTCAGAATAATTTATTTCTTACTCAGAAACATGTATACTATCATGTAAGAAACGAATCACCAGTCTATGTTCGATACAGGATACAGGATGCTTGGGGCTGGTGCACAGGGATGATCCAGAGAGATGATATGGGGTGGGAGGTGGGAGGGGGGTTCATGATTGGGAACTCATGTACACCCATGGTGGATTCATGTCAATGTATGGCAAAACCAATACAGTATTATAAAGTAAAATAAAGTAAAAATAAAAATAAAAAAAAGAAATAATTTACCCTGTGGTTAATTCCTATCTCCACTATCAAAAAATTTCCCCCAAATGTTAGAATATTTCTTCACAATAGCCTGTTGGCTTCTTAGGGGTTTTTTTTTTTTTACAACTTAATTATTTTATATTGATTAAAGCATGAAATTCATCTGAATAGTGCTTAATTTCAATCCATCTATAAGACCCTGGAGAGATTACTGAATATGACAAGCTTTGTTTTAATGTTCATTCGGTTCTTTCATGTCCATTTATTGCAGAGAAAAATGACTGAGATGAATAGTGGCCCCCTGGCATGATTACTCACTCAGGTGGGAAATTATTGCTGCAGCTTTCAGAAAAGCTTTCAAAGCTACATTAAGGCCATATCCCTATAAGTTAAAATACCAGAAAATAAGTCTATATATGCTATAAAATGAATTTTTTTTCTTTTTGAAATCATGTTCCTTGATCATTTCTTTCATTTTTATAGCTTTCTAGTTTTAATTGACTCAAGATGGCATTTTTGTTTTTTCACTTAAGGAATAACACTGAGAAGACAGTATCTATTTCTATTTCTGACTCATTTCATGATCTTAAGTCAGTCATTTGAGCTTTCAAGCACTCTGTTAACAAAATGAAAGTATTAATATTTATCTTTTCATGAAAACTAACAGAATTTTTATAGAAAACATCATTGACATGGTTGAGAAGGTATTGGTTGCTCCTACAATCCACAATGTTCCAATTTTCTTCATATTTTCAAATTATTTGACATTATTGCTGGCAACCCACTCCAGTGTTCTTGCCTGGAGATCCCAGGGACCGGGGAGCCTGGTGGGCTGTTGTCTCTGGGGTCGCACAGAGTCAGACATGATTGAAGTGACTTAGCAGCAGCAGCAGCAGCCTATTTTACAATATTTTTCTTAGTGAGACAGTTCTGCTGACTCTTCATGTTCACTTCATTGTTGTACTCAAGAGCTGTACATAAAGCAATTTGCCATATGATCCTTTAGTTTTCTCCAATATTAAGTCATCATTGCGCTTCCCTGGTGGCTCAGTGGTAAAGAATCCACCTACCAATGCAGGAGACATGGGTTTGATCCCTGGATCAGAAAGATCCCCTGGAGAGGAAACGGCAACCCATTCCACTATTCTTGCCTGGAAAATCCCATGAACAGAGGAGCCTGGTGGTCTACAGTCCATGGGGTGGCAAAAGAGCTCTACATGATTTAGCAACTAAACAACAACTACAAAGTCATCATTGCTTACCCTCAGGCTATAGATTGTAGGGTAATTTTGAATGGTTATAAATAACATGGTTTCTTGATATGAAAATCCTTTATTTCTTCCAGAGCCACATTAAACTTGATCATATTGATTATATTTTAAATGTTTCTTCTCCAGGGGATCTTCCCAATCCAGGGATTGAACCCAGATCTCCCGCTTTGTAGGCAGACACTTTACCATCTGAGCCACCAGGGAAGCCCAAATGTTTCTATGCAGCATGCTAAGTCACTTTAGTCGTGTCTGACTCTTTGTGAACCTATGGACTGTAGCCCTCAAAGCTCCTCTGTCCATGGGGATTCTCCAGGCAAGAACACTGAGTGGGTTGCCATTTCCTCCTCCAGGGGATCTTCCGAATCCAGGGATCGAACCCTCCTCTCTTAAGTTTCCTGCATTGGCAGGTGAGTTCTTTACCACTAGTGCATAATTCTCTCTATAATAAAAAGGTTAAAAACCAAAGATTACAACAAGCTGATACTAAAGTTGTATTTCTTCTGAACTACATTCTTTTGTCCTTTAGGAGTTTACAGTCAAATGACATTTATATCTTTTTTTTACTATCAGATTACATAGAATTTAATTGTATATACTACTGATGTTGTTCTTTGCTGTAGATGTTCTAGAATCTTGAGAACATTTAAATATTAAGAGTGATTTAAGAAAGACTAATACAGTAGAAGTATAGATCAGTGAAACAGACTATAGAATCCAGAAATAAACCCATATGTATATAGTCAATTAATTTAAAAAATGAATCAGTTCAGGTCACTTCAGTCACTCAGTTGTGTCTGACTCTTTGCAACCCCATAAATCGCAGCACACCAGGCCTCCCTGTCCATCACCAACTCCCGGAGTTCACTCAGACTCACGTCCATCAAGTCCGTGATGCCATCCAGCTATCTCATCCTCTGTCGTCCCCTTCTCCTCCTGCCCCCAATCCCTCCCAGCATCAGAGTCTTTTCCAATGAGTCAACTCTTCGCATGAGGTGGCCAAAGTACTGGAGTTTCAGCTTTAGCATCATTCCTTCCAAAGAAATCCCAGGGTTGATCTCCTTCAGAATGGACTGGTTGGATCTCCTTGCAGTCCAAGGGACCCTCAAGAGTCTTCTCCAACACCACAGTTCAAAAGCATCAATTCTTCGGCACTCAGCCTTCTTCACAGTCCAATTCTCACGTCCATACATGACCACAGGAAAAGCCGTAACCTTGACTAGATAGACCTTAGTCGGCAAAGTAATGTCTCCGTTTTTGAATATGCTATCTAGGTTGGTCATAACTTTTCTTGCAAGGAGTAAGCATCTTTTGATTTCATGGCTGTAGTCACCATCTGCAGTGATTCTGGAGCCCAGAAAACTAAAGTCTGACACTGTTTCCACTGTTTCCCCATCTATTTCCCATGAAGGGATGGGACCAGATGTCATGATCTTCGTTTTCTGAATGTTGAGCTTTAAGCCAACTTTTTCACTCTCCTCTTTCACTTTCATCAAGAGGCTTTTTAGTTCCTCTTCACTTTCTGCCATAAGGGTGGTGTCATCTGCATATCTGAGGTTATTGATATTTCTCCCAGCAATCTTGATTCCAGCTTGTGTTTCTTCCAGCCCAGCATTTTTCATGATGTACTCTGCATATAAGTTAAATAAGCAGGGTGACAATATACAGCCTTGACGTACTCCTTTTCCTATTTGGAACCAGTCTGTTGTGTGGTCCACTGGAGAAGGGAATGGCAAACCTCTTCAGTATTCTTGCCTTGAGAATCCCATGAACAGTATGAAAAGGCAAAATGATAGGATACTGGAAGAGGAACTCTCCAGGTCAGTAGGTGCCCAATATGCCACCGGAGATCAGTGGAGAAATTACTCCAGAAAGAATGAAGGGATGGAGTCAAAGCAAAAACAATACCCAGCTGTGGATGTGACTGGTGATAGAAGCAAGGTCTGATGCTGTAAAGAGCACTATTGCATAGGAACCTGGAATGTCAGGTCCATGAATCAAGGCAAATTGGAAGTGGTCAAACAAGAGATGGCAAGAGTGAACGTCGACATTCTAGGAATCAGCAAGCTAAAATGGACTGGAGTCTGAAAAAGAGTCTGAAATGCAGTATTTGGATGCAATGTCAAAAATGACAGAATGATCTCTGTTCGTCTCCAAGGCGAACCATTCAATATCACAGTAATCCAAGTCTATGCCCCAACCAGTAACACTGAAGAAGCTGAAGCTGAATGGTTCTATGAAGACCTACAAGACCTTTTAGAACTAACACCCAGAAAAGATGTCCTTTTCATTATAGGGGACTGGAATGCAAAAGTAGGAAGTCAAGAAGCACCTGGAGTAACAGGCAAATTTGGCCTTGGAATGCAGAATGAAGCAGGTCAAAGACTAATAGAGTTTTGCCAAGAAAATGCATTGGTCATAGCAAACACCCTCTTCCAGCAACACAAGAGAAGACTCTACACATGGACATCACCAGATGGTCAACACCAAAAACAGATTGATTATATTCTTTGCAGCCAAAGATGGAGAAGCTCTATACAGTCAACAAAAACAAGACCAGGAGCTGACTGTGGCTCAGATCATGAACTCCTTATTACCAAAAAATGAATCCGAAGTATACAATGAGGAAAGGATAGTCTCATCAGTAGATGGTGTTGGAGAAACTGGACAGCCACATCCAAAAGAATGAAACTAAACCATTATCTTACACCCTATGCAAATATCAACTGAAAATAGGTTAAAGACTTGAATATAAGATGTGAAACCATAGAACTCCTCGAAGAAGACATAAGCAGTAAGCTTTGTGTCAAAAAGCAGCTTTTTGACAGTGATCTTTTGGAATTGACACCAAATTCAAGGAAAACAGAAGCAAAACTGAATGGGAGTACATCAGACTAAAAAGCTTCTTCACAGCAAAGGAAACCATCTGCAAAACGAAAGGGCAACTTACTGATTGGGAGAAAATATTTACAAATTATCCAAAGTATATAAAGAACTTCTACAACTCAATAGCAGGAAGAAAGAACAGTGTGACTGAAATATGAGTAGAGGATCTGAATAGACATTTTCCCAAAGAAGACATGTAGATAGCCAACAGGCATGTGAAAAGTTGCTCAATATCACTAATCATCAAGAAAATGCAAATCAACACCAAAGTGAGATATAACCTCACACCTGTTAGAATGACTATAATAATAATAATAATAATAAAAGAAACAACAAGTATTGGTGAGGATACAGAGAAAAGGGAACAGTGGTACACTGTTGGTGAAAGTGAAAGTGAAGTCGCTCAGTCGTGCCCAGCTCTTTGCGACCCCATGGATAGTAGCCTGCACCAAGCTCCTCCGTCCATGGGATTTTTCAAGGCAAGAGTACTGGAGTGGGTTGCCATTTCCTTCTCCAGGGAATCTTCGCAACCCAGGGATCGAACCCAGGTCTTTCACATTGTAGACAGACACTTAACCATCTGAGCCACGGTAAATTCGTACAGCCACTATGGGAAGTAGTTTAGCAGTTACTAAAAATATTAAAAATAGATTGATTGTGATCCAGCAATTCTACTTCTGCATATTTATTCAAAATATATATATATATCCCCATGTTCATTGCAACAGTATTTATGGTAGTCAAGACATGGAAACAACCTAAGTGTGTATTGAAAAATGAGTGGATAAAGATCAGTATATGTGTGTGTGTGTGTATTTATATGTATATAAGCATATACAGACAGTGGAATATTATTCAGCCATCAAAAATGAAATATTGCTATTTGTGACAGTATGGATTGACCTAGAGTATATTATGCTAGGTGAAATAAGAGAAATACAAATACTCTATGATCTCACTTACACGTGTAACCTGAAAATAACAAAACAAACTCATATATACAGAAAGCAGACTGATGGTTGCCAGAAGCCAGGGGCAGGAGTGTGTTTGGAGTAGGGTATGTACCTAGAATTTATACCCACACAATTATGATCAATTAATTTATGAAAATGGAGAAGGACATGGCAACCCACTCTAGTTTTCTTGCCTGGAAAATTCCATAGACAGAGGAGTCTGGCAGGCTACAGTCCATGGACTCGCAAAGAGTCGGATATGACTGAGTGACTAACGCTTCCACTTTCAATTTATGAAAAATGAACCAAGAATATACAGTGAGGAAGGAACAGTCCTTTCAATAAATGGTATTGACCATAGTCAACTATTGGAGAAGGAAATGGCAACCCACTCCAGTGTTCTTGCCTGGAGAATCCCAGGGACAGGGGAGCCTGGTGGGCTGCCGTCTATGGGGTTGCACAGAGTCGGACACGACTGAAGTGACTTAGCATAGTCAACTATAGCATGGTGACTGTAGTTAATAATACCTTATTTTTTATTTACTCAGAGAGTAGATCCTAAAAGTTCTCATCATAAGAAAAAAATTTGTGACTATATGCGGTAATGGGTATTAACTAGAGTTCTTGTGGTGATCATTTCACAATATATACAAATATCAAATATACAAGTATCAAATATCAAATCATTCTGATGTACACCTTAAACTAAAATGATGTTTTATGTCCATTTAAAATTGCTTGTACAAAGGTTTTTGAAATCTAACTTTATAGTCTTCTATTCCAGTTTTCATTTTTAAAAACGCATTTGCTATGCTTTCACTGCTTATCTTTTTGAGTAACTTCATTTGTAACAATCACAGATACTATATCATGATTGACAGGGATGTGATAGGAACTGTGCTAACTATTTACACACATTACCTAATAGATAGTGCCACTATCTCAGTTGTTAAAGGGCAAGGTTATTATTCCATAGGCATTAGGTATGTGCTAATAACTAACTAACTAAATAACAAATAAGTATTATTTATAAATGAATAATAATTATTTATAAATGAATAATAATAAAATTATTATTTGTGATTGTGTTATCACTCTAAGTGGAAAATCTACTCAATGTTAAGAATACAGTAATAATAATTATTATTATTAAGTTATACTTTTATCTTAGTCTTAGGATAATTTTTGGTGCATAATCATGCATTAATAAGAGAGGACTATTCTGTTATAGGGCTTTTCCAGGGGGTGTTAGTGGTAAAGAACCTGCCTGCTAAGGCAGAAGACAGAATAGACACAGGTTTGATCCTTAGGTTGGGAAGATCCCCCTGGAGAAGGGCATGGCAACTCACTCCAGTATTCTTGCCTGGAGAATCCCAGGGACAGAGGAGTGATAGCTTATGGTGAAAGATGTTAGATTCATGATCTCCAAAGAAGATGATTTAGCTTCAGGACCAGGAACTAGGCTTGATCACTCAGAGCTTTTGTGTGACAGAAGTTTTATTTCAGTGAAAAAGGAGAGAGAAACCTTCTGACATAGACATGAGAACAGGGAAGGAGAGTGCCCTATCAAGTCTTATCAAGGCCTTAAATACTTTTACCAGACCCATTCCCACAACATACATTTAAATGAACAAGATTAGAACTAACAATAGAAAGGTCTTACCAGAGCCACTCCCACAACATACTCTTAAAATAACAAGATTAGTCAGAAGTTTCCTGTTAAGAAGAAGAAACATGTCCTTAAGCAAGATACATTGTTGTTATATAATCATTAGGTGGCACAGAGGTGCAATGTGGGAGACCTGGGTTCGATCCCTGGGTCAGGAAGATCCCCTGGAGAAGGAAATGACAACCCACTCCAGGATTCTTGCCTGGAGAATCCCGTGGACAGAGGAGCTTGGTGGGCTACAGTCCACTGGTTGCAAAGACACTGAGTGACTTTACTTTCACTTGAGGGAAAACATACCCTCAAGCAAGATGAGTTGTTTTGTTGTGTAATCATTAGCTCTGGGCTTAAAGAAAATAACATCTTATATGACTAAGATGAAGGAACATAGAGAAAAAAAAAAATCCTGTCCTTTTCTCCTCCTTGAGAGCCCTGGACACCTTTCTCTTCCTCAAGAGCCCTGGATCCCTTTCTCCCCCTTGGGGGCCCTGGACTTCTTATCAACCTACCAAAGAATTAACTCTCTCAGGAGCCTAGCAGGCTATAGTCCATAAGATCACAGAGTCAGACATGACTTAGCATGCACATTCTGTTATATTTTAAAACAGTTTTCCTAAGCTCTTTGGCTGTATTTAACTACCTGGCAACAGCATTCTATGACATTTAAAATTGTAGTTACTCATAAACTGCTTGATCTTATGGGGCTAAATAAGGAAATGTAGGTAAACAAATATTTTTGGAATAAACATTGCAGGAACACAGATTCCTGTTATGAACTCATGGATGTTTAATCTTATTCCAGTTGGAAGTCATTTTAGGAAATAGTTAAGTACATATAATCTGAACTCATATACTTAGGTTGAGTACATGAGTTCTGGACTAACAACTTATATTGAAATTTATGCTCTCACTTTCTTGCTCTATGACTGGGGAAATCCCATCACCTTTGTATACCTCATTTTTCTCATCAGTATAATAGAAACAGACACCTCTCCTTAATTGGTCTATTTTATATTACTGCTCTCTTTAATATGTGTTACACAGTTTCATTGGTTCCTTATATCTCTCATGATAGAATTCAACATACAATAGGCTAATCATAAGAAGCATGACACAATTAAAACTATTGTATCACTTGCAGTTCAGTCAGCAAAGTGGAACTACTAAGAATAATATGGAATGAGAGATTATTCTAGTAAAAATTTAAGAGTGTTTTCTACATGAATGGATTTTGAATTCTAACTAGTGTTTTGTTGCTTATTTTGTGATCTTGTTTGGTTTCTATGAATTCAGTGGATTAGAGAGTTAAGATAAAACATTAGAACTATCCCAGGTACATTTGAGGATATATTGTATTATAAAATTGGCATCTCAAATCACTGTAGAAAATATAATTAATTAATAAATTGTTTTGAGGAAATTGATTAACTGTCAGGAAAGAAATAAGGTTATGCTACAAGCTATTCACAAGAACAAATCCTACATATAATAAGGACTTTATATTTTAAAAAACTATAAAAGTAATAGTATAAAACATATGACTGTGTCTGTGGCTTTTGTAACATAACTCTAGAGACAAGGCCCAAAAGCCATAAAGAAAAAGGCTGATAAATCTGATGTCAAATTTAGAAGCTTCATTATGATGGAATGATATAATAAATAACAGACTAGATTTTGTAATGTATTTGTAGCAGAAATCAGATTTATATCAAGTATGTGAAAGTGAAAGTTGCTCAGTCATGTCCAGTTCTTTGCGACCCCATGGACTGCACAGTTGATGGAATTCTCCAGGCCAGAATACTGGAGTGGGTAGCCATCACTTTCTCCAGGATATCAAGTATATAAAATGCTAAAATTCAACAAGAAAAGATAAATTAAAATAGAAAGGCAGGTAAAAGGCTATGACCATAGTACATAAGGAGTTGATAATAGCGGTGTCCTCTGAGGAGGGACCTGGGATTTGGAGTGGTAATAAAAGGGAGATTTAATTTTGTGTATAGCACTATGATATTTTTCACAAGGACAATATATTCATGAATTACTTGTTGTTTATATATTCTAGGTGTTAATTCTTTGTCTTTATATAGAGAGCAAATAATTTCCTATGCTTTCCGAACAGGGACAATTAGTTAATTTCCAAATCTTTGCTATCCAAAGATTATTGCAATAAACACTCTTTATATATTGCCTTAAAAACCTGAGGGAGATTTTTCTCCTAAACTGGCTGTAGAATGGAATTGCCAGCTCATAGTGTACACTCACGTTTTAACTTTAGAAGATATGGCCAAACTGCTTTCCAAACTGCCTGTCTGTGACAGTTTACTGTTAACAATCAGTGTATGTCTACTGTAGTTTTTCTACACTCTGGCCAACAATTGAAATATACATTCAAAAAAGAGATAATATGACACCTAAACAGAAATATCAGCAAAGTCTCTGAATAATCATTTAGAGAAAAATAAACATCATGGGCAGTAAACGTATGAAATAATGCTTGTTTTCATGCCTAATCATGAAAACATCAATTATAACAACTGTGAGGTCCCTTTAGTCAACCATCTGTTTGGCAAAAGTGAAAAAGTCCTTACGATTCTAGAGAACGCATTCCAATATGTTCACTGTCCAGAAAAGTGAGATAAAAGACTTCCAGTGTTTGAAATTAGAAAAAGAAGTTTTATTTAAGGTAGTAGAGAGAAGGCCCATGGAACTTGTACAGAGAAATGAATAAAGATTAATCAAATGTTGGTGGAAGCCTAATACAGCCAAGCTCTGTCAGCAGACCGCAGGCAGCAGGGCCCTCCACAGTCTTTCTGTTATTACAATTAGACTGAGTGGAAGCAGAAAAAGCAGAGACAACTTAGTAAGAATTGGCAAAAAAAAATAATTGGTTAGAAGAGCTCAAGTCTTAGTGGTCAGTGTAGAAGATGTTGTGGAGTCAGGTTGAAATATTAGCATCCATGGAGGGGAAAATCCATTCGTGGATTTTTTTTTTTTTTTTTTTTTTAGTGGGGAGGAGCAGGGGAAAGATACTCCGAAGCAAATTCAGAGAGTTCTCTTAGCAATAAGGTCCTCTTTTTGTAACCAGTGTAAGAAAGACACGTATTTAATGGCGTACTGCATGTACTGGGGAGTTGTTATAATGTTGAAAAAATTGCAGAAGAGTTAGGGATATTGGGGAAGTGAGCTTGGCTCTGAAGGCAGTGTTTTCAGGGCCCTGCAGTGTTAGATTAAATCTTACAAAATTGTCTGGGCTATTCACTTGGAATTACGGCCGAGACGTTTCAGGATATTTCTTAAAAGATCAGTGAAACCACAAGTCTTACATTAAGTGAGTTGTACTAAGCGGTATTAGACAGTAGTTTCCAATCACATCACATTTTTAAGATTAGAGATCAGCCTGTATCCTGGATATACGGTGGACTAAAATTTCCAGAGAAGATTGTGGAGTTGAGATAATTAAGCTCATATCTGAGATGACATGTTCAGATTTCCACAACCCAGTGAGGCACAGGTGAGCTCATTGGGCACAACCTGAGCCTCTTCCAATCTGACTTTGCCGTCGGCAGAGTGAGGAGCGCATGTGGCTACTTCCCTAAATATTAGCCATGTGCTAGCATGAAACTGTAGATTAAAGAAAGAGGAAAAGGAGGAAGCTTCTCATGTGTCCAGTCTGGAAGTGGAGAATGGAGATGAGGTTATAAGTTAAATTCAAAAAAGAGGAGGATGGCCATTCTCCATAAATGGAACGTGGTGTTGTTGTTGTTCAGACACTCAGTCACGTCCGACTATTTGCCACCCCATGGACTGCAGCATGCCGGGCTTCCCTGTCCTTCACCATCTCCTGGACATTGCTCAAACTCATGTCCATTGAGTCAGTGATGCCATCCAACCATCTCATCCTCTGTCATCCCCTTCTCCTCCTGTCTTCAATCTTTCCCAGTATCAGGGTCTCTTACCATGAGTCAGATCTTTGCATCAGGTGACCAAAGTATTGGAGCTTCAACATCAGGCCTTCCAATGAATATTCAGGACTGATTTCCTCTAGGGTTGGCTGGTTTGATTTCCTTGCTGTCTAAGGGACTGTCAAGAGTCTTCTCTAATATCACAGTTCAAAAGCATCAGTTCTTCGGCACTCACCCTTCTGTATGGTCCAACTGTTACATCCATACATAACTACTGGAAAAACCATAGCTTTGACTATACAGACCTTTGTTGGCTAACTAACGTCTCTGCTTTTTAATATACTATCTAGATTGGCCATAGCTTTTCTTCCAAGGAGCAAGCATCTTTTAATTTCATGGCTGCAGTCACCATCTGCAGTGATTTTGGAGTCCAAGAAAATAAAGTCTGACACTGTTTCCATTGTTTCCCCATCTGTTTGCCATGAAGTGATAGGACTGGATACCGTGATCTTAACTTTTTGAATGTTGAGTTTTAAACCAGCTTTTTCACTCCCCTCTTTCACTTTCATCAAGAGGCTCTTTAGTTCCTCTTTGCTTTTTGCCATGAGGGTGATGTCATCTGCATATCTGAGGTTATTGACATTTCTCCTGGCAATCTTGATTCCAGCTTGTGCTTCATCCAACCCAGCCTTATGAATGATGTACTCTGCATATTAGTTAAATAAGCAGGGTGACAATATTCATGGAACATGGGCTGTGCAAATGGTGAGAGACACTGAATAGACCTGTAATGCCATGAAATTCTCTATACCAGTCTTCAGAGGGTCACTTTCAGAGGGTCACTTTCAGAGGGTCATTTCAGAGGGCCACTCACATAAGTCCATAAGATTAAGAAACCATTTTATACTGGTGTTTCAAAATCCTAGTGTATACCTAGTAAGTGTGTGTTATTCTGAAACTCAAAGTAGTAAGATTTGTTACACCTGACTTTACCCTTTACCACGAAGGGAGACGTGGCAGTTTTCTGTGTTGTTTTTAAGGAGGGCATATTAGCAGTTACATTTGGCTGAGGAAGGTAAGTCAGTTTTCCTTCAGATTTATCTCAGTGGAATAAATTTCATAGTCTTTTTTTTTTCTAAAGCAAAGTTATATTTCATTAGTTGAGAAAGACAGATTTAGGCTGTAAAGAGCTTTGGAGGTGCTGGTGTGATTAGATAAAACCGGCGTACTTGAGACTTCGAAGGAGCCCTGGGAGAAACAAGTGAAGGCCCCAGGAGCTGTGAGAAGCAAATCATAGCTCCTCTATGTGTAGGGGAAGGGAGGAAGGTTAATTTGTTTATTATTTGTTGAACTATAGAAACTTCTCTGGTGGCTCGGATGGTAAAGAATCTACCTGCAATGCAGGAGACCCAAGTTCAATCCCTGGATTGAAAAGATCCCCTGGTGAAGAGAATGGCTACCCACTCCAGCATTCTTGCCTTCAGAATTCCATGTGCAGAGGGGCCTGGCAGGCTACAGTCCTTGGGGTCGCAAAGAGTTGGACAGAACTGAGTGACTAACACTACTATGATAGTTGATTTGCATGGAGTTGTAACTGAGAAAAAGCACAGTTCCAGAACAGCGTTAGAGATGTAAAACTGTTTATGGGACTCTGTAGATATCTTGAATCAAAGAAGATTCTAGATAAACAAAAACATCTTGCTGAGTTGCCTCAGGCATACCTTACCAGTACAGGGCCTTCCCTCCTATGAGTCTGTAGCCAGGACATTGAAAGTGAGGTCCATGTTGGTGGGTGTACAATAATTCATATGTATAATGAGATTGAAAAAATTTTATATACAACTGAGATTAAGATTATATAAGCTATTTATTTGACTTTTCTTACTCTTTCCCCCATACAGGCATGCTACCCCATGCCTCCCCTCCCCACAAATAATCCATTCTGACAATTTCCCATCTTTTGCTCATGGAAAACTCTGTGAATTTGGTACAACTCTAATTTGTTTGTTTTCATGCCTGCATCATACTTCATGCTGTAGATGTAAAAATGTATTCAGTCATTTTTCTGTTGATAGGTATTTTATGTGTTATCCATTTTGTCCAAAATGAATAATACTACGGTGAATATCCTCTGCAAATGTCCCTTCAGAATGGAATATTTTATTTCTATGACATAGGTTCTTAGAAGTTGAAAAACTAGATTAAATGGTATAAGTAATTTTAATAGGTATTTACAGTGTGATGGTTCATGCTTAGTACTATATGAGAATACCCTTTTCTTCACAACCATACCAGAAATAATTATTCAAGCTCTTTTCAAGTTTGTTGGTTTGGTGGTTGTGATGTGGCATCTCAGTGAAGCCTGTATATGAATTTCCTGTCCATGTATACAGTGCTACTAGGAATGCCACCACTGAGTCTCATTTTTCAAAGTTTAAGTAAAGCCCCTGGCTCCCCAACCTCTGGTTTTGGGTATGTGACATGGGAACCAAAGGGACTCGTTTCCTTAAGTATATACTTCTAACTTAAGCACTAAACTCCAAATGGTAGTTGTGTTAGTTGTTGGATATGCTGGGTCAGCATAACAATATGCAACAGAAAGAAGAAAACCAAGCACTGTGACACCAGGATCAGTGACCTGGAGGCTCGACTCTTGCTGTGGAATTTAGGCTTCTTGATGGGCATGAAGTAGCTGTCTGTTGGAGGGTCTTTGTATCCTATAGTGAGTTGGTTAAGTTCCCTGTCACGTATGAATAAATGAGAGGGCTGATGTGGGACATGTTCCTTTAAGAGTGAAGAGTGGAAGATCCAGTCTTCATAGGACTTCTGTTAATATTCATGCCCAGATTAACAGGCTGACTTCTCCGTCTCAAGAGAAAAAGAAACTATTCTCCTGAAAAAGAAGGTAGGCTGATGATAGAAGATGTGGGACTTGATCTTGGGTAGGAGTGGGAAGCTCGACGTTCAATACAGTTAGGCAGAGGTGGACCCACCACAGCGCTTGAGCAGGATAGAGTGACAGTAGAACCCAAGGGACCAGCCAGTGTATCTTGGACAAGGTAATGGAGATCGGTTTTGGGAGACTTTAAAGAACTCAAAAGTAGAGAAATAAGTGGAAGATCCTGCAGCACAGCCTCTAAGAGTTGAACATACCAGGAGCTTAGGTTACCCTTTCCAGGCGCATATTGCTCACTGCCTGGCAGGCCAGTAAATCAAGAGACAGGTTGTTGAGGCAAAAATTAGTAACTTTATTCAAAAGCCAAAAGACTGAGAAGGTGGTGGGCTAGCGTCCCAAAGAGTCATTGTCTCCAGACTATACTAAAAGGGGAAGGGGTATGGTTGGTTGGTAGAAACTTCTTGGTGCCCGCATCCTTTGTTCTTGCAGCTATCCATGTGGGTCAGGTCATGATGTACCTGTAAACCTCCAAAAAGACAAATATTATTCTCTGTTCTACAACTTTTTATCTCTGTATGAATGGAAAAGTTCTATACCTTTAAAAAATCAGAGCCTTGAGAATGGGCTGTCCTGCATATTTCTTGCTATAGGCAACATTTTTAACTTTAAGCAAAAGCAACAGAATACAAAGGTTAAAATAAAAGAAACAGACCCAATATATGGAGTCATATTTGTTCTTTGCTGTTACACTTATCCCTGGTGTTAGGGCACAGACCACCTCAGCCTATCTTTAACCATTAGGAAGCAGAGAGCTATACCTCCCTCTGTAAGAGCTGTGTGAAGTCCATCAGAGGAGCCGTGGCAGGATGGGACTTTTTCCTTTTCAGCATTCACCCTTTCCAACATACACAAGCACAGCATGACGGGAAGAAGCCAGAGAGGCAAAGGATCTCTTGTAGTTGAGGAATGGATTGAAGTCTTTAAATATTGTAACTCATAGGAGAACTGCTGAGAATGGCCCATCTTGATTGTCTCAAAAGTCTGATTACCTCAAGTTCCAAGGAAGCTTGAACCCTCTTTGCCACACTCACTTGGTTACGTTCACTGGTTGATGGGCTGAACTTTTGTTGAAAGCCTAAGGGATCCTAACCCAGAACCTCTGTACCCACGAGGTTTTTGATGCTGGAACCTGAATTGGAGAACTATTTGAAGCTCTTCTGGACTTAGTGTGAATACATAATCAGCTAACAGCCAAGTTGTTATATAATGGAATATACTCTTCCTTTTCCCATTAAGCATATGGATCTGGAGCTTTAGTTGTATGATAAATGCTGTTGAATGTTTTCTGAGAACTGGAAATTTTTCTAGATACCTTGCATACTTTATATCATGTCATTATCACCAGGTGGCTCAGCTGGTAAAGAATCTGTGCGCAATGCAGGAGACCAGGGTTCATTCCCTTGGTTGGGAAGATCCCCTGGAGAAGGCAACGGCTACCCTCTCCAGTATTCTGGCCTGGAGAATTCCATGGATGGTATAGTGCATGGGGTCACAAAGAGTCAGACACGACTAAGCAACTTTCACTTCGCATTCACTTCAGATTATATATAGGAAACTAACCTCTGAGAGAGTAAGCACAGGTCCCTAAGGTCACACAGATCATGAGTGACAAAATAGAGTTTCACTTGCTGTTCAGCGTGACCCCAGCTCCATGTTCTTGCAACATTCTTTCTTCCAAACCATGTACAAATGCAGCAGCTCCTGGTGCTCACAGAGGGAAACCCCTGCAACTTCAAATAATGGATGCAAGGGCCTTGACATCCCTGCCTAGTGCCCAGGTGCACAGGATTCATAGCAGAACTCCGAAACAGTGCTGTCTTTGTTCAGCACATTGAATTTCCGAGCATAATATTAGCGTCTCAGGAAATCCTTCCCAACAAGTTATTTCCAGCCGGCAACCAGTGATTTATTCCAAATGTCTGAATGAGCCGAAGAGAGTTTCCTCTGGTCTGAAGTTGCTTGTCCTGGCAGACAGATGTCTTCACTGCTTCTTACTTTTTAACAAAATTTGTCTCTGCCACAAAGGCTTACAAATCTTTCCCACCTTTGTGCTGTTTACCTGGAGACAACAAAATAATGAATTTAAACATGAAACAGAGCCTATCACTACTCCCTTCTAAAACCGTTTTTCTTATTTTTCCTGACACAGTGATTTTATCTTCATTTGTGTCCCTCAATATGGATGTTTCTTTTACTTCACATGCAGTATTTAGCATTGGCAGCATCAACCCTACTGTTTGAAAAGCTCTTGGAATTTGAAGCAAAGCCACAGTCAGAGTTGACTTTGGCAGTTGTGTGTTTCAGACAGCAGCTCTCTCCAGTTTCCCTAAAGGTGTCTAGGGCACCGAGATGAGACCATGTCCTGAACAAGACACAGACCTCTCAATAGATGTGATGCATGCTCAGAGACAGTCTAAACACCAGACGCTTTTAAACTGAAGCAAATGAAGTATCTAAAGTGGCTCCCTAAAAACCAATCATTGCCTCACAGCTTCTGGAATTTGCCAAGTAAAGCAACTAGTGCTTGTCTTGAATAGGATATGCCTAGGTAATTTTCTGGTACTTTTGAGAGAGGGAACGATGCCATCATTTCATTAGGAAAGTTTCTGGGTTTTTCTTATTGGGATGCTGTAGAATGGGAGTTATGGATAAGTATTGTCAAGTATACTAATTAGCTAATACTTTGGATTCCCTCCAATCAGATTTCTTTGTAATCTGTGTATACATGTTTGTGAATAATCATATTTGCCTTTCCATCCTGACAGCACAGAGAAACCTGAGTCTTTTCAAAAGGTCTTCTAAAGGGGTTACAAGTCACCCATAGGATCCTGTAGGGTCCTGCAGGGAGCTTCTGATGGACGCCACTCTCAGGGCTCCTGCGATCACTGCAGCCCCCTGTGCTTCTCTTCCTCCCAAACCTTTCCAGGTGCCCTCTGATGCTTTTGTACACAATTGACAAATTCTACTACCCTTTCTCCCACTTTCTGGAACTCTTTGTTCCATTTTTACTTTAACTAAAACCCGGTTCTCCCTGAGGACCCTTCCTCTTGCATCTTTTTCAAGTGAATGCTGCTCCTTCTCACAATCACCCATATCGGCCCTGGCAGTAAAACTCACATCTTTTGGTTCCCCAGTGTCAACTCTGAGCTCCCATTCTTCTACTCCCCTGAAAAACATCCCGGTACCCTGATGCTCATAACCTTCTTTCACATGATTGCTTCTGATTGTCTGGTCAGTCTCTGTTGGGTGATGTACGTTTTGGTATCTGGCTCACAGAATTTCTCTCTGTCCCAGATCATGTCACTGCACTGACTTCAGAGCTTATAGAGATTGCCATCCAAGACAATATTCTTGACCTCCTCGATGTCACAGTCTTAAAACTGTGAGTATCAGCCCCTGTCCACAATGTAGACACTCTATCATTCTGGATTCCATAACAGGAATTACCAACTGTAATCAGTTCAGTTCAGTTCAGTCGCTCAGTCGTGTCTAACTCTGCGACCCCATGAATCGCAGCACGCCAGACCTCCCTGTCCATCACCATCTCCCGGAGTTCACTCAGACTCACGTCCATCAAGTCCGTGATGCCATCCAGCCATCTCATCCTGGGTTGTCCCCTTCTCCTCCTGCCCCCAATCCCTCCCAGCATCAGAGTCTTTTCCAGTGAGTCAGCTCTTCGCATGAGGTGGCCAAAGTACTGGAGTTTCAGCTTTAGCATCAGTCCTTCCAAAGAAATCCCAGGGCTGATCTCCTTCAGAATGGACTGGTTGGATCTCTTTGCAGTCCAAGGGACTCTCAAGAGTCTTCTCCAACACCACAGTTCAAAAGCATCAATTCTTCGGCGCTCAGCCTTCTTCACAGTCCAACTCACACATCCATACATGACCACAGGAAAAACCATAGCCTTGACTAGACAGACATTAGTCGGTAAAGTAATGTCTCTGCTTTTCAATATACTGTCTAGGTTGGTCATAACTTTTCTTCCAAGGAGTAAGCGTCTTTTAATTTAATGGCTGCAGTCACCATCTGCAGTGGTTTTGGAGCCCAAAAAAATAAAGTCTGACACTGTTTCTCCATCTATTTGCCATGAAGTGATGGGACTGGATGCCATGATCTTCGTTTTCTGAATGTTGAGCTTTAAGCCAAGTTTTTCACTCTCCTCTTTCACTTTCATCAAGAGGCTTTTTAGTTCCTCTTCACTTTCTGCCATAAGGGTGGTGTCATCTGCGTATCTGAGGTTATTGATATTTCTCCCGGCAATCTTGACAGCCTTTCTCATGATGTACTCTGCATATAAGTTAAATAAGCAGGGTGACAATATACATCCTTGACGTGTTCCTTTTCCTGTTTGGAAACAGTCTATTGTTCTATGTCCAGTTCTAACTGTTGCTTCCTGACCTGCATACAGATTCCTCAAGAGGCAGGTCAGGTGGTCTGGTATTCCCATCTCTTGAAGAATTTTCCACTGTTTATTGTGATCCACACAGTTAAAGGCTTTGGCATAGTCAATAAAGCAGAAATAGATGTTTTTCTGGAACTCTCTTGTTTTCTCCATGATCCAGCGCGATGTTGGCAATTTGATCTCTGGTTCCTCTGCCTTTTCTAAAACCAGCTTGAACATCAGGGAGTTCACGGGTCACGTACTGCTAAAGCCTGGCTTGGAGAATTTTGAGCATTACTTTACTAGCATGTGAGATGAGCGCAATTGTGTGGTAGTTTGGGCATTCTTTTGCATTGCCTTTCTTTGGAATTGGAATGAAAACTGACCTTTTCCAGTCCTGTGGCCACTGCTGAGTTTTCCAAATTTGCTGGCATATTGAGTGCAGCACTTTCACAGCATCATCTTTCAGGATTTGAAACAGCTCAACTGGAATTCCATCACCTCCACTAGCTTTGTTCATAGTGATGCTTTCTAAGGCCCACTTGACTTCACATTCCAAGATGTCTGGCTCTAGATTACAGTTATCACATGCCAGGACACTGAGCCATCACCTCTAGATTGATTGTTTCATTTAATTCTGAATCCAACCCTGAAAGGTAGAGACCATAATAACTCCCATTTTACTAAGAGGGAAACCAAGGCTCTGACTGTTTAAGTAAATTGTTTAAAGCCATACAGTAAGTAAATGACATAACTAGGGTTAAAAATAAAAAATGTTTGCTTTTAAAAGTTCAAGATTTTAATTCCCACAGTGTTAACAGTCTGCTTCTTGATCCTACCTCTCTCTCTCTCCTTCCTTCATTTGGTGCTGTCTTACCTGACCCTGAATCTCATGGTGAACACTAAGAGCTCCCAGGCCTGCCTGCGTCTCTCGACATGTTACCTTCTCTCTTTTTCATTTTCTTTCCTGGTAGGTCTAGATTCTGTGAAGTGTCATTGAACTGTGCTCTTTGCTGTGTTATCCCACCTTCTCTCTTGTTGTTCTCCCTTCACATCTCTAACCCACGAAAGAATGTCTAATCACAGAGAGGATCTAATCCACTCCTCATATGGGTTGCCAAGCACTTGAGGAAGAAAAAAAACAACACTCAAACTGTAAAAGATGCAGGTCTTGCTCCCCTAAATTAGTGTATACCAAAAGTGACTAATCTGCCTAATAAATTCGTTTCTAATTTAAACTCCCAGTTCACTGGGCAAGAAAAATTGTGTCTCTTTAAATATCTCTTTAAAGACTATACCTAAGTCACTTTAGGTATCTTTCCTCTTCTCCTGATTCTATCACATTTTCAAGGGGCTCACACATGCTAAAGTCCGTGGGATGGGAAAGGGAGAAGAGAACCTTTCCTTGGAATATTCAGAAACCCACGCTGGGATCCACTGAGATATCTTCATTCAGGGTGACTTCTGGCAGTTGTGGCAGCGCCCTGCTCACCCTGCCTCATTCCTGCTCCAAAGCCTCTATAGCTCTGTCACCCCTGGGCCATTTATCCATGGTAGGCTGTGGCACCAGAGGACCCAGTGACACCCAGCATGACATGGGTAGATCAGCAGTGGGTAGGTGATGCGTCTATGCACACAAGTGCTAAGCCGACTTAGAGCGCCCCTCCCACTGTGCTGCCAGCTGTGTCCCTCATTCCGCTCCTCTAGACCTTTGGACCTTGGTGCTCTTCAGATACCTCCAGGCACCAACTTTTTTATTTTATCTATGTCAGTCCCTCAGTGAACCGGTTGCTAGTGATGGTTTTTTGTTTTTTTTTCAAGTGGTTCTGTTTGTCTTTAATTCCCTAACCTCCACACGTTCACCTGTACGGAATGTCCTCATCCTTTGACATAACCTTAGAGCTCAATTTCCAGACCCCCTGAAACAGGATCATTGCTATCTTAAATGTTTCCATCAGCTCTTATCATGCTGCCTTATGAACACCTGTCCATTTGTCTACATCCACCTTCTTAACTATCCTAGGAGCTAGGCATCATGTGGGTCTTGATTATCATTAAGTCCTTTCAGAGAGTAGCAGATAGAAACCCAGTAATTTACATTCCTTTTTTTTTCAACTACACAAAGTGTAAGAGAAAAATGGTCTTAATTTTTACATAAGCTTCCATATATTTAATGAAAAACTTGTTTCTTGTTTCTGTTGAAACATGTTTTTCAGAAAATTGGTATGTAAATTTCTGTCATAGAACTTATATACTTAATATTCTTAAAACAGCAATAAGATATACTTTAGAATAGTTAAAAATAAAAGATTGATGCTAAATATTACCAAGGATTGATGAGGATGTGGAATCACTGTAACTTTCATACATTGCTGGTATATAAATTCGTATAATCATTTCAGAAAATTATATGACTCATCTACTAAAACTGAGTATTTGCATACCCATTAATGAGTAGTTCCCAATGGGCTTTCTTGATGGCTCAGTTGTAAAGAATCCACCTGAAATGCAGGAGACTCAGGTTCGATCCCTGGCTGGGGGAGATCCCCTGGAGAAGGAAATGGCAACCCACTCCAGTATTCTTTCCTGGAAAATCCCATGGACAGAGGAACCTGGTAGGCTATGGTTCATGGGGTCACAAAAACTCAGACACAACTTAGTGACTAAACCACCACCACCATATGTGCCAAAAGATGTGGATGATAATGTTCATAGGAACATTGCTTGTATTGTGGCCATACTGGAAACAATGCAATTGTACATCCACAATGGAATAGGTGAATGAAATAGGGTATGTTCATGAAATGCTATGAAATGCTATGCTGCAACAGGAATGAATGGACAGTCAGTTCAGTTCAGTCACTCAGTCGTGTCTGACTCTTTGGGACCTCATGAATCGCAGCATGCCAGGCCTCCCTGTCCACCACCAACTCCTGAGTTCACCCAAACCCATGTCCATCGAGTTGGTGATGCCATCCAACCATCTCATCCTCTGTCGTCCCCTTCTCCTCCTGCTCTCAATCTTTCCCAGCATCAGGGGCTTTTCCAGTGAGTCAGCTCTTCGCATCAGGTGGCCAAAGTATTGGAGTTTCAGCTTCAGCATAAGTCCTTCCAATGAACACCCAGGGCTGATCTCCTTTAGAATGGACTGGTTGGATCTCCTTGCAGTCCAAGGGACTCTCAAGAGTCTTTTCTAACACCACAGTTCTAAAGCATCAATTCTTCTGTGCTCAGCTTTCTTTATAGTCCAACTCTCACATCCATACATGACCACTGGAAAAACCATAGCCTTGACTAGATGGACCTTTGTTGGCAAAGTAATGTCTCTGCTTTTGAATATGCTATCTAGGTTGGTCATAACTTTCCTTCCAAGGAGTAAGCGTCTTTTAATTTCATGGCTGCAATCACCATCTGCAGTGATTTTGGAGCCCAGAAAAATAGTTAGCCACTGTTTCCACTGTTTCCCCTTCTATTTGCCATGAAGTGATGGAACCAGATGCCATGATCTTAGTTTTCTGAATGTTGAGCTTTAAGCCAACTATTCACTCTCTTCTTTCACTTTCATCAAGAGGCTCTTTAGTTCTTCTTCACTTTCTGCCATAAGGGTGGTGTCATCTGCATATCTGAGGTTATTGATATTTCTCCTGGCAATCTTGATTCCAGCTTGTGCTCCCTCCAGCCCAGCGTTTCTCATGATGTACTTTGCATATAAGAATGGACAGTAGCTATACACATAAACATAGCTGACTCTTGCAGCTGTTTTCATTTATGTGAAGTTCACTAACAGACAAAACTAACCTATGGTATCAAAAGTGAAGAGAGGATTAACCTTGAAGAAGGAGTTGTGATTGTGAAAGGGCAGGAAAGGAAAATTCTGGGGTGCTAGAATGTTCTGTCTCCTGACCTGGATGGTAGTTTATGGTACATTCACTTTGTGATCGCTTATATTTTGTGATTTGTGAATATTTCTCTGTGTGTGTTATACCTCAATAAAAACATTTTTAAAAATTCAAGCTGATGATTACATATCAGAGTGCCAGAGATATTACTGTACAGAAGTTAGAGGAGGTTGCCTTTACCATGTTCTTTATACAAGTTTTACCAGTGTAAGTTCATTGCTCTCCTTTGGAAACTCCACAGGACTCTATAATTGAAGTTGTAGCATAATTGCAATGTAAGCAGGAAAGCATTATACTAACACAGGGTTTCTTATTGTTTTTGATTCCTTGGCTGATTTGGCATGTCCTATAAACTTCTCATAAAAATGTTCTTAAATGCACAAAATAAGATTAATTCCCCAAAGGTTATAAAGGAAAACCCATTGTAGAAGAATTAGCAAAATATTAAAAATGGACTTTTACTAACACATTAAATAACATGATAGTGCTTTTTAAATACAACCAAGTCAAAATTTACTTTTAAAAGACAAAGTAAAGGCTATTTACACATTCCAGTGCAACATTAACCCCCTGTCCTGGTGGCTCAGATGGTAAAGAATCTCCCCACAGTGTGGGAGACCCAGGTTCAATCCCTGGGTCAGGAAGATCCCCTGGATAAGTGAATGGTTACCCACTCCAGTGTTCTTCCTTGAAGAATCCCATGGACAGAGGAGCCTGGTGGGCTATAGCCTATGAGATTGCAACGAGTTGGACACAACTGAGCTACTAACACTTTCAAAGACACAGATATTTGTGTTTACAGGGAGTTAAGAAATCTCATTTGAACTATCCAGTCAAACATCCAATCCTGGGTCACTAGGATGAGGATTTGCTACCATTTGGCAACGGAAAGACTGACTACTCAGTGCCATGTAGTTGTCCAGGCCTACAGGATGAGCAGCTGTAGGTAGAAAGATCACAATCACATATGATCTCCTGGCAGATGTAATAAGCCATAACTTTAAGCAGTAGTGAGGAAAAAGACAAATTTGAAGATACGTTAACAGCTGTAAATTATTACGTATAGTATCTTTTTGTGTATGATATAAAACATCTTTGGTTTCTATTGGTCTGTAAAGTCACAGGTACTGCTGGTACTTCCATGGTTTGTTGTCCGTATTTATAATGAAAGTAATGCTCCATGTTCAAAAGCCCCAGGTGCTTGATGGTGCATTTAGAGATTTCTAGCACCCTGGGCTTTTATAGAGAGTGAGCCCTGGTGGGCAGGTTTGGGGCTCAGTCTTTGTCAAATGCTGCTTGTAACAGTTTTGGTGTGCAGAATCAACAGTAAATGGTATACAAGGGAATGGGAAGAGAAAGTGATGCTACATTTTAGTTAGAGGTTAGAAAAGTAAAATTAAGACTGAAGTAAGGATGTAATTTTTTCTCATCCAAGTTATGAGTTCCCTGAATTGTATCTGGGGTCAGAACTGCTATTCTAAAGTAAAGGTGTGAATTCCTTGAAGAGGAATTGACTTTGTGTTGACTTTCCTTAAAGAGAAAGGTTGTAGGAAAGAGGCGATACAAGAAGTTTTCAATAATCACAAGTGACACTTCAGGCTTTTTTTGTAGACAAAATGAAGAACTTAGGTCAAGATTAAAGGGAAAACAAACATTTCATATGCTCAGAGCCCTCAAGAGAGTTAAACTTCAGAAAAAGAAGTCAGTGGCCCTGTTCCTTCATTCTTTATGCTAGAGCAGCTCTATGGGTCAGGACACTCAGGAGCATAAACTGATGAATAGAAACATTTATTTTTTATTTTTCTTAGATGAGGCCTCTTCATATAAATGAAGACTACAGTATAAGATTTCAAAACTTCCTTCAAGTCTCAGCTCAGCCTCCATGTAAGCCTTCTCATGGAGCCCTTGTGTGCACAGAGTGCCTCCAACTTCCCTCTGTGTAGCACTTACCACCTTGATAATACTTTTTAAATTTATTTCCTTTCAATTGAAAGATAATTTATTTACAATGTTGTGTTGGTTTCTACCATACACACCTTGATAATGTTTGGTTGAGGATTTGTTCTTTAATTTCACCAGGTTCTAAGCTACCCACAGACAAAGACAAATATCTGTCTTATTCATTGCTTTATCCCTAGCAATTGGCATAGTGTCTGGTATGTGGCAGGCACTCACCAAATACTTGCAGAGCAAACAAGTAAACAAACAAGTTATCAAATGCTCTTTGGAACCCTCTCTCTCCTGTTTGTTAATCAGGGTAAAAGAATCACAGGGAAAGGAATGAACCACAGCCCCATGTTTACAGCACAGTGGGAGTTTCGATTCGCAAACAGCACTGACTTAATGCAGAATGACTACTCGTAACAAGGGCTTTCAAAAAATTAGAGGTTGGAACATCAACACATCAAGCAGACACGACAACTTCATTGATGGAAGTGCCACAGAATTGAAAGTAAAAATGCCTCTTCTTTGATTTCCACAAGACTCAATCCTGTTGAGTTTTTCCTCAGTTTTACCTAAGAGATAGAAATTTTTATTATCCTGAATAAGTAGGTAACTAAGTTAATAAAATGTAGAACTGCATTTTGATGAAAGTAGCTATTTTCAAAGGGTCACTGAGAATTGCATTGCTGAGTGAATTAAATTCACTGTAGAAGGAGATCGACTGTGACTAATCTGAGTCTATTTTACCCAACATTATTCCTTGATTTATTTGTCCCAACTCCACCAGACAAAATCAGCTTTCCTCCTGAGTGATTGTGATTCATGTTTTCATGCAAAAAGATTTCTTTGTATTCCAAATGAGTAGCTCGTGTAAGGGATGGGATCTTTTTTTTTTTTTTTTTTCCCCACCCCTGCTGGTATTAACCAGTAGACAAGATTTGTGGCCTTAATACATAAGGCCATGTTGTTGCATGTTGTAAAATATGTATTTTTATAACACTACATGAATTAGGACAAGGGAGAATGACCCTAGGCACTATTCTTACCTTTAATTTTATCTTGCAACTTCATTGTTTGATATTCCTTTTATAACTTTATTGCTTGATTCTCATTTTAGATGAACTGGACCTATGCCCTCAATCCTTAAAGAAGAGCAAACATTTGCTGCCGTGTACTTGCAGTGTTGTTTACCATCATGAGCCAAGAATAAAGTCAAAAGGTAACTGACCTTCCCATCCACCTGCTGCCACAAAGAACTCCACAGTTTGAATTAAACAAATGTTTCCTGTGGCAGGTATTCTTCAAAATATGAAAAGCCAGTAATGAATAACTCTGCCTTGCAAGGAAGCTTATTTTCTGATCAGAGAAATACATTTATATATGGTGTAAAATTCATGAAGATGAGAAATATGTACCAAAGGAAAACAAGTAACGTTTGCCGCCATCTGGGGGAGCTGTGACTGGTGGTACCCCACATGGAAAACATTTCTTGATTCAGGCATTTCCCATGATCCATGAGGCTGGTTTCTGAGAACTCCTTTTAACACTTAGTTGTTCAAATGCTAGTATTAGTCACTCAGTCATGTCTGACTCTTTGTGACCCCATGGACTGTAGCTCACCAGGCTCCTCTGTCCATGGAATTCTCCAGGCAAGAATACTGGAGTGGGTAGCCATTCCCTTCTCCAGGGGATCTTTCTGGACTCAGGATCAAACCCAGGTCTCCTGCACTGCAGGCAGATTCTTTACCATCTAAGCCACACAGAGTGGCTAGACAGAGTCAAATGTTAAATCAGGTCCAAAACTTCCCAAAGAGGATCTTGGTCATGCAATTACTCCAGGGCTATACTTCCATATAGATATTCTTCTGTGGGAGAACACCAGCTAATTGTAGTTGGGTTTTATTTTTAACTTAGCAAAACCTTGCAAACTCTACTACCTGCTCTGTTGGTCTCCAGAATTAACAGGTTTCCTCTCAGGTAGCAATAAGCAACTCCATTACACTCATCACATCACTGAAATATTATGCAGCATCAAGTTAGCTGCTTTTCCTCCAGCTGAAATGACTTCCTTTTGTGGAAGGAATTTGGACGAGAGGTACCATTCGTCTCCTGTTGGTGCTCTTGGTCCTAGTCTGTGGTTCAGTTGTTAGTCATGTCCAACTCTTTGTGACACCACAGACTGCAGCATGCCAGGCGCTAGTCTAGGCTCCCTTTAGTCCTGAGATAGCTATATATCAGGATCATATCCACTTAGCTATTTATAGAATTATTTTCACCAACTTGTGCCTTCATATATTCCTCAAGGTTTTATTCAGGATTGTTTCAAGAAACAACCAAGCGGTTTCTTGTTTTTACTTCTGTTGCTATTTTATAAAGTGAATGCTAACAGTTAATTTTTGTAAAACAACACTCCCTGTATAAAAGTTCCACTAAGAAATCTATTTTAGAATTTATTAGCAGGAAAAAAAGTTTAAGCCAAAACTTTGTTTCCTCAGAAAAAAAGAAACTGTTTTGCTTCCACTTCTTTTAATGTACATTGTGATACCATATTTGCTTTTTTTAAAGATAACTCCTAGAAGGCTCAGAATTAAATTTAAGGTACAATTATAGTAATTATATTGAACCTTACATCTAATACATTTTGATATACTTTTCATTGGTTTCTATTTTTCATCTTCTATTGTGTTACCCAGGTATATATCAGAAACAATTCTTACCAAATTATGTTGGAAAGAAATTGTCTATTGTACTCCCAACTGACAACCTCCCACCCCAGACTGAAGGGACATGTATTTATTTAATGTATGGAAGAGAGCCTGGCTATTCTGGGTACTAACTGGATAAATATTGTATGGACAAGGTCTGTAATCAATGCATAAATCTGTGTGTCCGTGGAGGCTTGCTTTTCAAGATGGTATAAATGAATTAGAAACCCAAGAAAAGGAAGTAGAAAATTAGAGTGCTGAGGGAACTAAGAACATGTGCAAAGCCAGTAACACATGTCACACTTATGTAACTTACTAGAATTACAAAAGAGTGAACCCGAAGACAGCTTTCATTCAGAAAGAACTTTAGCCACTTTTAAATAGCAAAGGACAGGATGACAGATTGCATGTGTAGATGCTTATGTGTGTGCAGTTGTGTACATTCTCATACATGTGTATGTTTTTAGAAGATTAGAGGATGTTTAGAGAAAAAACAAAACGGTAAAATACAGCATTTTTATGACACATACCTATTCAGAGTGAGTTCATGTGCATGCAGGCTCAGTTGTGTCCAACTTTTGCAACCCCATGGAGTATAAGCCAGCTAGGCTCCTCTGTCCATGAAATTTTTCAGTAATTTTTAAGATTGCTGGTGTGGGTTGCCATTTACTACTCTGGGGGATCTTCCCAACCCAGGGATTGAACCCATATCTCCTGCATTGGCAGACAAATTATTTACCACTGCACCACCTAGGAAACCCATTAAGAGTGAAGGATACCAAAAATTAATTCTGTTCCACATAAGAAATTGTTCAGTCATTCAGTCATATCGGACTCCTTGCAACCCCATGGACTGCAGCACACTAGATTTCCCAGGCCTTCACCATCTCCCAGAGTTTGCTCAAATTCATGTCCATTGAGTCAGTGATGCCATCCAACCATCTCATCCTCTGTTGCCCGCTTTTCCTCCTGTCTTCAATCTTTCCCACCATCAAGGTCTTTTCCAATGAGTCAGCTCTTCACATCAGGTGGCCAAAGTATTGGAGCTTCAGCATCAGTTCTTCCAATGAATATACAGGATTGATGTCTTTTAGGATTGACTGGTTTGACATCCTTATGGTCCAAGGGACTCTCAAGAGTCTTCTCCAACATCATAGTTTAAAAGCATCAATTCTTCTGTGCTCGGCCTACTTTATGGTCCAGCTCTCAATCCATATATGACTACTGGAAAAACCATAGCTTTGACTAGATGGATCTTTGTTGGCAAAGTAATGTCTCTGCTTTTTAATATGCTGTCTAGATTGATCATAGCTTTTCTTCCGAGGAGCAAGTGTCTTTTGATTTCATGGCTGCAGTCACCATCTGCAATGATTTTGGAGCCCAAGAAAATAAAGTCTGTCACTGTTTCTACTTTTTCCTTATCTGTTTCTCATGAAGTGATGGGACCAGATGCCATGATCTTCCTTTTTTGAATGTTGAGTTTTAAGCCAGCTTTTTCACTCTCATTTTTCACCTTCATCAAGAGACTCTTTAGTTCCTCTTGTCTTTCTGCCATTAAAATGGTATCATCTGTATATTTGAGGTTATTGATATTTCTCCCAGCAATCTTGATTCCAGCTTGTGATTCATCCAGCCTGACATTTTGCATGATGTACTCTGCATGTAAGTTACATAAGCAGGGTGACAATATACAGCCTTGACGTACTGCTTTCCCAATTTGAAACCAGTCCATTGTTCCATGTCCGGTTCTAACTGTTCCTTCTTGACCTGCATACAGATTTCTCAGGAGGCAGGTAAGGTGATCTGGTGTTCCCACCTCTTTAAGAATTTTCCACAGTTTGTTGTGATCCAAACAGTTAAAGGCTTTGGCATAGTCAGTGAAGCAGAAGTAGATGTTTTTCTGGATTTCTCTTGTGTTTTTTCTATGATCCAACAGATGTTGGCAATTTGATCTCTGGCTCCTCTGCCTTTTCTAAATCCAGCCTGTACATCTGGAAGTTCTCAATTCATGTACTGTTGAAGCATAGTTTGAAGGATTTTGAACATTACCTTACTGGCATGTGAAATGAGTGCAGTTTGACTCTTAGGCAACTTCTGTGTTTTTCCCTTCTGGATACCTGACAAGAAAAAGTGTCATCTGTGTTATTAGGAAGCCATTGCTTCTGGTAAAAATGACCTTAGATTGGTAAATTACATCTGGACTGAAAAAATTATAAAGATCTAATAGTGTACTGAAACTCTGGGCCTCTATGGACATGATGACACTTACATTTTGACATGTCCCTTGGAAGACCTATGGAATTGTTCTAGAAATCCAGGGTCTCATGGGGCAGGAGGCTTTTAAGCCAGTGTAGTTCATCCCATTGCACCTGAACTGTCACCTTAGGTGACCCAGATGGCCTTAACATACCCTTCAGCTTCACTAAACTTCTGACAGATTTCTTCCTGAAAATAGGCCCGTGACCTCCGTTTTCTTAGAGCATTAACCTCAGAAAACTTGTAAATTCTTTGTCCCTTTGAAATGTAAATCTTCCACAACCCAAGAATGTCTTTTTCGAGGACCTAGAAGCCCTTCCTTTGAGACGTAATCATCAAGAAGGATAGGTCCCCTCTCCCCTGTCTGTTTGGCAGATTAGGAGCCTAACTTCAGTAAGCAAGAAGGGGCAGTTAGCAAGCAAAGATGGCATAATCATATCAAATAAATTCCCAGTTAAGAAGCTCTAGTACTTTCCCTTTAACTCACCCCAGTATTTGAAAATCTTTTCACCTTTTGTTTCAGGGGAGCTGCATTCAACAACTCTCTCCCCTACTGCAGTAGTCTTGAATAAAGTCTTCCTTTATTCAGCAAGTCCTCTGTTCAATTCCTTCACTGTTTTTCACAAGTGACCAGTACAGTTTTTCTTTTACAGAGGTGAGCTGAGTGAGCACAGTGGCAGTGTGGACTGCTGCAAGGACTTCAGCTGAAGAAGCAGCCCAGTGCTGCTCTTGAGTGAGTGAAGTCACTCAGTCGTGTCCAACTCTTTGCGACCCCATGGACTGTAGCCCACCAGGCTCCTCTGTCCATGGGATTTTCGAGGCAGTAGTAAGTACTGGAGTGGATTGCCATTTCCTTCTCCAGGGGATCTTCCCGACCCAGGGATCAAACCCGGGTCTCCCGCATTGTAGACAGACGCTTCACTGTCTGAGCCACCAGGGAAGTGCTCTTACCTGCTAGTAAATGGGGCTCTTACCTCTTACAGAGTCAGCTGGGGCCAGAAGGCCTCACAGTCTTACGAATCTGAATGTTTAGTTGAACGTTAAGACTCCCCTAATGGTTGGTGCTCTTATGATGACTCTCTTCTACCGTCTTGCTACTGGTTTTATTTTGTCTTCTAATGGACTTTACTTTCAACCAGTAAGGCAGGTTTTAACCAGGAAGTAAAATGTTACGTCCTTACTACCTTCTCCGTAGTTTGCAGCAACCCAGTCTTTTTTGTCGTTGTGTGATCATGAATTACCATTTTATGGCTTTTGAGAAAACTCTCCTGGAACCTTATAATGCTTGCTTCTACTGGGACTTTGAAGACCAATTCAGGCATTTTAGTTATAAGCAAAATAGCAGCTTATCCAAATGTAAAGGCAATAACTACTATACTGTCACCAAAGAATATGATTTATAAGTAACTGGGTAGAAGGTTAAAAAAAAAAAAAAAAGCCCTCAGGGATTCTGGGATCAGTGAGGCTTGTTTCTACATTTTGGGGGATGGTGATGCAAGTAAAACTGATGGCCTGGCAGCAAGTAAAGAGGCTGTTCTGGACAGTCTGCAGGCTGGGTGGGGTAATCTCATAAAAAATCAAAAAGCCAGTTTCAATTGTTTATGGATTCTTTGAAAAACCTTGAAGATCTAATGTGCACTGTCTCTTTGTATTGTCTGCTAAAGTGTTTTCATTGCTACCTTTCCTTTCATTCCCAAGTCTATACCATTTCCTCATCAGGATTTCTCAGCACATTTAGACAGCCTTGGCTTGGTCAGGATGATAGAAAACATTCCTTCCTGAGGGCTGAATATATTTTTCAAAACAATTATATACATTCAATTGATCAAGCCAGAAACACGGTTCAAAGATCTATAGACAGAACAGGGGAAAGCTAAAGAAGAAAAAAAGGAACTTTTTAACTCATTTTAACCCTTTTAATGATTCTCTAAGTGTAGTTCATATAGTTGAAGGGAAGTGTGTTTTGGACTTGGGGAAATTATTTCAAATATATTCTAACTCTAAAATTAAAGTACATCCAGGAAGATAACGTACTGCTGCAAAACTTTTATACACACTCTATCTAAAGAGCTGTCAAGAATTTATAAATGAATCCCACATTGTCTGAAGTTCTTAGAGAATACAGACAGCTTCCTTGGACTAATGCTAGCTGTCAGCTGTTAACGCATAATAATTATGTCTTCACTGATAATTCTTCCAAGAACTTGTTTTCTGTATCTTCTTATAATTCTTTTTCTTCTCCACCACCTCCTGCTTTTAACCTTTACTTTTCTGATTTTTATTGTGCAGTCTATGCAAAGATGGATTCTCTGGAATATGAAAGGATTTAATAGATGATAGGATTTGTAGAGACATGGATGGCACATTTAAATCTAGAAGACTGGCATTAGCTTAAGTGAGAAAAATAAGAAAAATCTTTGAAAATATTCCAGACATTTTTACATGTGACAAATGAAGGACTGTGTAATATTGTAGGAGAAATTTAGAGTTAAGCTATGAAGATATGGGACCCTCTCAGAAATTCAGTGAAGTTCAACGACATTCCCAAGCTCAGTGCAAGCATTATGATAGGAATTTGTGATCAAACTGAGTTCCTTACTACAGGAGTCCTCTCTTTGAGAGAAGAGGTAACTTGTAGGCATTTTAACCTAGAACCTAGTTCAGGGTCAGTCAATGACCAGGAAATAGTTACTGAACTGAAGCATGCAGAGTTGCCTTATGGAAATAAAAACGTGCGTTACCTAAAGTACTGAGTTACTCATAAGAAAACTGTCATCATGATTAACCAAGAAGTCTTCCCTTGTAGTACCAATAGCCTTTAAAAAAATATATCTCAGCTCTTTCTCTTTAACAGAAGCATCATCTTGATCTGAGAGATGAGAAAAGAAAACTAAAAGTAAAATAATCACTTGAGTCCTTATATTGCACTTAGCAGTCTACAAGGTGCTTTGCGTGTTTCGCCTGACCTTATTCTCACATCATTCTATGAAGATACTATGAAGAAACTGAAGCGCCTACCAGTAAATAATTTTTGCAGAATTGTTGTTGTTTGGTCATTAAGTCATGTCTGACTCTGTGACCCCATGGACCACAGCACATCAGGTTTCCTTGTGCTTCACTATCTCCCAGAGTTTGCTCAAATTCATGTCCACTGAGTCAGTGATGCCATCCAACCATCTCATCCTTTGTTGCCCCCTTTTCCTCCTGCCCTCAATCTTTCCCAGCATCAAGGTCTTTTCCAGTGAGTCAGCTCTTTGTATCAGGTGTGGCCAAAGTATTGTAGCTTCAGCTTCAGCATCAGTCCTTCCAAAGAATATTCAGGATTCATCTCCTTTAGGATTGACTGGTTTGATCTTCTTGCTGTCCAGGGGAGTCTCAAGAGTCTTCTCCAGCACCAGAATTTGAAAGCATCAGTTCTTTAGCTCTCAGACTTTTTATGGTCCAACTCTCACATCTGTACATGACTACTGGAAAAACCATAGCTTTGACTCTGCAGATATTTATTGGCAAGGCAATGTCTCTGCTTTTTAATACACTAAGTTTGTCATAGCTTTTCTTCTGAGTAGCAAGTGTCTTTTAATTTTGTGGCTACAGTCATTGTCTGCAGTGATTTTGAAGCCCAAGAAAATAAAATCTGTCATTGTTTCCATGTTTTCCCCACCTGTTTGCCAAGAAATGATGGGACTGGATGCCATGATCTACATTTTTTGAAGGCTGAGTTTTTTGTATAAATTTATTTATTTTAATTAGAGGCTAATTACTTTACAATATTGTATTGGTTTTGCCATACATCAACATGAATCCACCACGGGTGTACACGTGTTCCCCATCCTGAACCCCCCTTCCACCTCCCTCCCCATACCATCCCTCTGGGTCATCCCAGTTTTAAGCCAGCTTTTTCACTCTTCTTTCACCTTCATCAGGAGGCTCTTTAATTCCTCTTCACTTTCTGCCATTAGAATGGTAACATCTGCGTATCTGAGGTTGTTGATATTTCACCCAACAATCTTGATTCCAGCTTATGATTCATCCAGCCTGACATTTCACATGATGTACTCTGTATATAAGTTAAATAAGTGTGGTGACAATATACAGCCTTGACGTACTCTTTCCAAATTTAGAGCCAATCCTTTGTTCGGTGTCCAGTTCTAAATGTTGCTTCTTCCCCTGCATACAGGTTTCCTGGGAGACGGTAAGGTGGTGTGCTATTCCCATCACTTTAAGAATTTTCCACAGTGTAATCCACACAGTCAAAAGCTCTAGCATAGTCAATGAAGCAGAAGTGGATGTTTTTCTGGAATTCCCTTGCTTTTTCTATGATCCAACGGATGTTGGCAATTTGATCTGTAATTTGAAGAATTATAGAGCTAGTAAGGGAAGAAACTAGGATTGTAGCTCTGTTTTCTTTAACTCCAAAGCCCATATTCCTTCCATTGGTTTTCGCTATTTCTGAAAGGTGAAAAAATTACAAACAGACACTAAATACATGCTTCTAATAAGCTAGAAACTTTGACAAGTGCTCTTATTATAAAGTCAATGTATTCAAGACTTCCTGGGAATTGCTCACTGATAAAAAGTAAGGTATACTTTGATTTTCCTAAGTGAGCGATCTGAAGCTGATATGTGAGACAGCTGTTCCTCTCGTTTCCAGATTCCATTTGCAGTATGTGTTATGGCAAAGTATGTGTGAATCTTGACTGAGACTTCCAAATATAGGAGGGTCTGTACACCAACAAAGAATGGAGGAATAGTAAAGAGAATGGAAGTTAAAGCTCTAGGTGTTTTACTCTGTGCAAGAAGCCAGTAGTAACCACAGGATTTAATCTTCAAAAGCCATCTTCTGACCTTGAAGCCAATTTTTTTCCCACTCTACTACACCAGTTCCAAGAAGTTGCTAACAGATCTGACAGTTGAGTTGCGCTAGCTCCAGCAGAATCTAGCTGCAAATTTAGGGGCAAGTCTCTAAGCAACAGTGTACTCATCTGTAAAATGGGGATAATGGTAATGATTATCTCATACAGTTTGAGGATTAAATCATTTACTTTGCCAATCATCATGCCTAACAAATAGAAAGCCAGCCAGTCTTTCTATGACACTGCAGCCTAGTATATGTCCCATTTTACATTAGTCTAAATGAAATTAAATAAATCTTCAATTAACATTTGTATGCCAAGGTTGGCTGTATCTCTAAAATCAGTAAAATGTAAGAGTCCTATTCAGTTCAGTTCAGTCACTCAGTCGTGTCCAACTCTGCAACCCCATGAATTACAGCACACCAGGCCTCCCTGTCCATCACCAACGCCCGGAGTTCCTCCATTATATGGAAATAAGGTCCAAATTTTGCTCAGCTTAAAGAAAGTGAGGGGCACGTTCTCCTGTTTCTGTGGCCATAGTGTCTGCCCCTTGTGTTATGTGCTGCTCCACACAGCTCAGGTTGCAGGGAGGCCATGTTCTCAGCCTCAGACATCACGATGTCACTGGAGGGCCCAGGTCCAAGCTTCCTAGCCTACAGCCCACATCATCTCTCATGTGCTGTCCCCATCAGAGTTCTGCCAGCTTCGAGGAGCCCAAGGGGCCCAGGTAATGGAGGAGGTCATTGAGATCACTTGATGGCTGTTGACCCGTGATCTGGATCCAAGTAATTGGCGCCTCCTCCCAATCCTTGTGCAGGAGAGTGAATGTATGTTCTGTCCACCACTGTCAACAGTGGGCACCATTGCAAGGATGCAGCCTTGAGACAACAGTGTGGTATGTAGACCACCAGAATGGCATGCGTGACTGACTGCTCATTTTGTGACCGAAAGGCACTCCTTGTTTGTGAGTTCTCTTGCTTGTTAGAGCTGCTACCTATCAATCTGGAGTGCTCTGCCTTCTTCTTTGATCTTCCCTTGCCCTCCAAGTATAGGGGCCAATTTCAGATTTCAACCAACACCAAGTTGCAGCCTTCACCTCTCCAACCCTAGTTAAGAAGGTTGCCCATCTGGCTCCTTTTCTGTCAGGGACTCTGGAAGTCTCCACACCCTCCTCACTCAAACAGAACCAGGTCCTCCTAATAGCCCAGACTTTGTGAAAGGTGAGGGCACGTTTCTGCAGAGTTGCTTAATGTGAACTTTCCATTTCAAGTTTGAAACCCTGAGACATTATTAATAGACTCCCCCCATTCCTATCTGCCACTCTGTTCTCCGCACTTACCTTACCATGAATTAGTAATGCCTGTCAGCACACTGCATTTTGCATACAGCACAGCTGTACATACTTTTTATCATAAAGATTAATTTGGTTTTTGTCCATTTAACATTGGTGTCATGGAGCTCTTTCAATGGAAGTCCAAGTTAGAGCAGTGTATAGACCACATGAAACTCAGTAAAAAGAAAACATTTCTGTAAAGATATGTCTGAGGTTGTTTGTAACACAATATTGCCTAGTAAAGGCTGACTGATACACATATTTCTACTTGTATTTCATAAATATCATCTAGAGTCAGTCAGTGCTAATTACATTTCCCTGAAAACAAAGAAGAAAATTAATATTCTTTCCTGCTTTATTTGTTCAACATTGTTTTTCACACCCCAGTTTTTCCTTGTGAATTCTCTTTTCTTTTTGCTGAAATACATGGAAATACATGGTAAGATAATTCTTTCAGAGAAAGTCTATGAATAGTAAACTGAGTTCTTGTCTTAAATTGTTGAGATTTTGCCCACACACAAGTTTATTTGTACAGAAGTATCTAGGTGCAGAATTACTGCTTCTCAGAACTTTTGAGCTATTGCTTTTTTTGTCTTCTTGAGTTTGACATTGTCAGTGAGAAATCAGATGTCAATCTCGTTTTCATGCATTCCTTAATCTTATATTTTGATTCAGCATTGATTTGGATAGATTTTAGTTTCAGGTAGTTTTTTTATTCTCCTTAAGACTGTTTTTATGTGTGCTCAGTTCCTGTGTATTTGATAATGTATGCCAGTTGCTGTTATACCTGAAGGGTAATGTCACTGTTTTAAATGATTGGATGATACTTTATTTTCTTATGATGTTGTAGATATGCCTTCCTGGACTCCTGGCATGAGAAGTAGCTACTGAGAAGTCTGAAGTAACCTAACTTTTCCTCTATAAATAGCTTCCTTTTTTGTTTGGATGACCATATAGGTAAATTTTTTTCTAAGGTGATATCTTCACACAGCTAAATTCACAAACAGGATATAATTTAGTGTCTGTTATATTTTAAACAAATTTTCTTGAGACCTCTGGGAGATAGAGTGATCTTTAGATATGCAGATTAATACTTAGCTACAATTAAAATTTTTTAAAGATTTTTTTGGTGTTGTTTTTGAATGGTTTTTTCAGTTCCATTCATTATAAATTCTGCTTCCAAGCACTAATTATACATGTGATGGCTTTCTGTGTGGCCTTTCATCCTCCACCTCCTCCGTATTTATTCTTTTCCATTATTCTTTTTTTATAATTTAATCTAGGCATTCAACATCTACCTGGATGTGATTTAAGTCATCTTTATCTTATTTTTATTTGTTTTTAATGTATCTTTTTTCTCTTTGTGTATTTCTTTTTCATTTTATTGCTATACTCAACTAGCTCACCTCTTCTCTTCTGCTGTCTTAGGAACTCATTTCTCTCTTCTATGAGCTTTTGTTTTATGGACAGATAATTTCTTTGAAATTTATTGGAGGCCATGGAGGATTATATGTCTGAACTCCTACTCTATTGGGCAACTGTTCTTACAATGTATTTTCTTTACCTGCCTGCGTTATATTTTCCCTCCCTACTGGTGGAGTGTCACTGCATATTTAAATTTTTTGTTCTTCTTTTAATTGATCAAATTGTTTGAAGAATATACTGGATAACTGCATAGAGGTGGGAGTGATATGAGTTGGAATGCTGTAGGTTTAGATTTCTCATCTTAAAAACACTCTTGGAAGACCTGTGATTTCCTCTGCCCTGGGACGCCTCTGATTTCAGCTGAGTGTCCTAGCGGTCTTTATGACATATAAAGTCTTTTATGTCACAGCTCTGCCACTGAGGTCTGGTGGTATGTAAAACTGTTTCTCCTCTTGCCTTAGTCCTATTTTATCTGTCCATGAACTGTTCGGGTTGTAGACCAGAAAAACGACTTGTCAGCACAGTCATTCATTCTGTCCCACATTCCCTGTGTCCCTGCCAAGTTGACAGTCCCTGTTACTTTTGTTGGCCTTCCCATCCTTCCAGATCCTGTTACTCATTTAGGACAGAGTCATTTTCTTTTAGACAAGCGTTTCTTGTTCACAGTGTAAGCCAATGTGCACCTGTTCTTAAAATACTCCCTTGTCTTAGTCTAGATTTCCCAGTATGGCAAATATACCTCATATTTGTATAATTTAATTAAAGATGACAGTTTTTGGTGGGTCTCATGGAGTTGGGAATACATTAAAAAAAAAAAAAAAACACTTTTCTCCATTATCTTTAACTGAAATACCAAAACAGTTTTTAAAAGGTTGAATTGACATGATTAAAGCTCTCTCCTAATAATTCTCATTGATATAAATTATAGAGATGTTCAAAGTATAGAATCAGCAGAATTTGCTGATACACAGAATATAGAATCTGAGGAAATGAGAGGAATCAAAGACTATCATTACATTTTCTTGACTTGAGATACTAGGATGATGATGGTGTCAGTCTTTTGATGTTGAAGACAGGAAAACCAGGCTGCCATGGAGAGTGTATTAGAGGTTCTCTCCTGATGTATTATCACTGAGGAATGTCTGATATATCCAAGGGGGGATTTCTTTTAGATATGAGTCTGGAGCTTGGGGAAGAGGTGGATTAGCCTAAAGTAGATTAGCCTAAATACAGTAATTAGAGCCTGAAAGATGGATAAACTGATCATGGAGGTTATATAAATAGTGAAGAATAGAAGCCAAGCTCTGAGATATTCTTATCTATAAATCAGGTACTAGAGAAAAAGGAAAGGAGGCTGAGGTTGGAGGGAAAACAAAGAGAGTACAGTGTCTCTACAGGAAAAAGGTAGTATGATTTTGAGAGGATAGTTGATTGTATTAAATGAGTCTGAAAGGTGGAGTAGAATGAAGAAAGAGAGTTGGATTTGGCAACATGGAACTCACCAGTGACCCTGACAAAAGCAGTCTCAGTGTGTTGTTGGTAAGAAGCCAGATTGCAGTGGCTCGAATTAATGAGATAGGTGGAAGTGAGGAAGCAGAGGGAAAGTAGATAACATTTTTAAGAGGTTTATCTGTGATTGGCAGTTGACAAATAGCTGGTAAGTTGTGACATCAAGCTTTGCTGTTCATTTGGTTTTAATATGAAAGTTAATATGATGCTGCTGTTAATATGATGAAAGTTAATATGTTTGTGTTCTACTAGAAATGACACATAGAGGGGAAGAGATTAATCATGCAAGAGAGGGATGGATGAATGACATTGTATAGTCTTTGGAAGACAAGAGGGAATTTGATCCAGAGCGAAATTCTGTCAGTGGACAGAAGCACAGTCAGATCATTTGCTGAAACAGGATAGAAGAGAAAATATGGATGTTAATGTTAGAAGTTTCTCAAATTTGATGATGGTAAGATGAAATTTCTTTTTGATGGCTTCTGCTTCTCAGTGAAATTTGAGAGGAGGTCATCAGTACTCTTGCCTGGAAAATCCCATGGATGGAGGAGCCTGGTGGGCTGCAGTCCATGGGGTCACTAAGAGTCTGGCACGACTGAGTGACTTCACTTTCACTTTTCACTTGCATGCATTAGAGAAGGAAATGGCAACCTACTCCAGTGTTCTTGCCTGGAGAATCCCAGGGACGGGGGAGCCTGGTGGGCTGCCGTCTATGGGGTCACGCAGAGTCAGACACGACTGAAGCGACTTAGCAGCAGCAGCAGCAGCAGCATCAGTATGCTGAGGGAGAACCATTTTGAGAGCCTTGAAACAATAAAGATGTTAGAAACCCTCTCATTGTTACAACCTCAAACCAGCTGCCCTGTTAAACATGTTATATTTAAATGATTATTTTATATTCAGTGATTTTTCTGGAAAATAGTTAACAAAACTATAAAGCAAGACTAAATGCCTACCTATACATTGCGTTGAGTTAGTGCCTCTTAGTGTACCACTTTTACAGGTTTAAAAACTTGAGCCATGTGGATTTTAAATAATTTGCTCAGCGTGATATAACTGAGAGGTGAGGGAACTCAAAGTCAGTCCAAACTGATCTTAGAGCCTGTGCTGCTAATCACCACATAGAGTGCCTCTAGTCATCACTGCGTTTAAATCACCACCCTCACACATACAATGAAAAATGTTGTTTTTTTTTTCTCATTATTGACTTTACCTCTGTTTCAAAAGTTCATGTGACTCACTCAAAAAAAAAGTTTATTTAGATATTCTGGGTAGAACGAATACCTCATTTCTATACTACTGAGGTCAAGAGTTAGAAATAAAACTATACATTCTCACCTTAGCATTTTCCATGGACATTAAAAGTTTTTATTTTTAATCTTTAATAAATAAGCCATGATGAAATAACTAGAAATTTGACAGAACTCTGTAACTTACAGTGTTCATTTGTCTTCATGAATAATCTCTTCTCTCAATCTGGTGTTAATATTTGCCTTTATGAACATGTTAATTTTTTCATTCAGTGGTTTTCTTTCACTTTTTTTAATAAGACAAAAACAAGAATTCAGACATTTGACAGAGTATATAATGCAGAGAAGAACAAAAAGATACTGTCTTGGCACTGAGTTAATGAAATTGTTATTCAAAAAACCGTGAAAGGTGTTGGAATAATGTGGGTGTGTTATTCATGAATCCTGTTTAATTTTTGTTTTTCTTTGCTTAAGAGTGCTATCTACGATTGGAATGTGAAAAGTTTGATGCTTCAACTGCTAAAGATAATTTAAGAGCAGAGAGCAGATCTTCAAGTAAAGAGGGGAAATGCAGTACAAAGGAAGAAATCATTAACATGGGAAGGATAAAATAAGGAAACTGACAAAAGTTTCTGTGATTCCTGAATTTTATTACAAAATTCTGTGGAAGAGGCTTAAACTATTACTCTATTTTATGAAAGAGGAAAATAAAACCTCATATACATACCTATAATTTGTATTGGATACTCCAAATATTTATAATTTGGAGTAAATAGTATATTAATGACGTGTAGCACTTAAAATGTACGTCTCTCTCATTATTTTTCTAACATTCATTTTGCTTTTGATTCACAAAGTGTTGGTTATGGATAGGTTACTATACTAAAATTAATACTTGAAATTCATACCTGCAGTGGGAAAAATACAAAGATAATAATTAAAATGCAAATTTAACTAGAAGAATTTAACTATGGAAGTAAACTCATCCTGGAATTTCAATGATACTTTGATGTATTACTCAGTTTTTAAGACTGTCTTTTGCTGAGGAGAGAGTAGACATTCGGCCACACGTGTGGAGAACAGAGAGCAAGTTAAGAGTGCTTTATTAAAGGCTGAAGTGCCAAATTTGCTTATTTTACTTTTCTTCTTGGTAGACTGGCTCTGCCTGAGACCTATGTTATCCTAGACACCAGGACCCACTACAGGTGGCTTAAGAATGAAGAGCCTTAGACATATAGAAGAGAATCATATAATCTGCATTTCTGGGGATAAGGAGGAAGTCCTGAGCAGAGTCATGCCCTATCTGAGGTTGAAGCTTCCTGATTCTGCAAAAGGGATTTTTTTTTTTTCTTTCATAGGAAGTAACCACATCTTGGCCACATAATTTCACTTTGATGACATAGACTTTTTAAAGAAAAGCTAATTAAAGCTTATATTACTCATATTTTCAAAAAGCCCTCATGTAGTATACTATGTTTCAAGGTCGATTAATTAATTCATTCTTATAATTTGGTAAAATGAGAGTTGAATTTCATAATTCAAAAAAAATAAAAGGAGTCTAATAACACACTGATAACCACATAGAGATATTTATTTTATTGTCTCTGGCCTCATTGGAATGTCAACATGGCAGATGTGTGTGTGCTTTGCTTCAGGCTTTTGCTCATAGAAACTCCTTATCCAGAGAAATGTTGAAAAAATACCCCATTTTTTCCCTTTAAAAAATAGATATCAAAAAAATCAGAGGGCTACATTTTTAGTTATTCCACTCTTATCTCTTACCAGTATTCTTGATCTTGGATGTGCTACTTAAAGTTGGCTTTTGAGAGTCAAAACTTTGGGCAAGATTCAAGCCAACAAAAGGAGGGAGCCTCCTTCTCACTGAGAATGGAAGTAATTTTCCTGAATCAATAATGTTCGTTTCTAACAGATGATCCTTGAGATTGATAAAAGTTGATAACCCAGGAAATAGGAAATGCTTAAAATGTGACATAACCTAAGGGATTTAAAAGTAGTATCTAGGATTCTTATATATTCTAGAATCAGAATCGGTTCTTGTATCTTGTAGATAAATACTATTAGAAGAGATTTTTTTTTCTTTTAGACTCATGCTCTTTGTTATTTAAAAATTATTTCAGTTTAAACTAGTTTACTTATGTTTTTTCATATCAAGCCAATAAAATAAGTATGAGTTGGCATTATCATAGAAAAGGAAATCAAATTTCGCTTTGAGGTAAATCACCTCAAGGAGATAGTAAGAATTAATGGCAGCTCCAGGGTGTCAGATGTTTGAAATGCTCCCCACAGCCTCGGTTCATATACTTTCTTGTCACTGATCGAGGAGTAAGATATCAGTAAGCTAAAGATCAAATAAGCAGCACTGAAATTGAAGGGGCTTTAGAGAAAATGATGCATCCTAGAAGCTGAGCCTTGGGAGGAAATGGATAGATTTTATTTTCTATCCAGAATCGTGCCTCTGCTTCTTTGATAATTAAACTGTAGGCTAAAAGGAGTTGGGGAAGATAGTGGGGGGAGAAGACACTCACATGATAAAAGTTCAGACTAGCATCTATGATTTTAAATATTAATTTAAAATAGTTGTGCAAAGTATTAGCTTTAGATAGCATATTGACTTTCTGACTTTCAAGACAGAAAAGAATGCTATCTTCCTGTGCCTGAGGGGATGGTAATCAAGCTGGCACACTGGCAATCAATGTGAATTCATTAAAGAAAACAGAGTAGATAGGTGTCTTTAAAATTCTATCTCTGTTTATAAATTCTTTCAATATGAAATAGTTTTGATGTTGAAAATCAGCCAAAAAAGAAAAATGCATGGAAAAAGGCAAGGAAACAAATGGAAAAATCCTAAAAGAAGTCACCAGTCTCCAAAACCATTCTGGCTACCCAGCTCTTCAAGAGATACATAAAGCTTCTCTTAACTAATTCCATCCTTTATACATATCCATTTGCTGCTTTTTTGTTAATTACCAAAATCAACATACTTAGTGTAGAAAAAAATAGAGAAAAGCAGAAAGAAACTATCCACACTATCTTCCCTCAGGTATAACCAACTTTGATGTTTTGTAAGATATTCTTTTGTGTTTTTCCCTCATTTCTTTTTTCCCAAATTGCCATGAAATGCAGCACATTTGTGTGTGGATTGTCATGAGCAAATATACAGTTGATGTTGTTCAGTCGCTCGGTCATGTGCGAGTCTTTGCAACCCCATGGATGACAGCATGCTGGGCTTCCCTATCCTTCACCCTCTCCCGGAGTTTGCTCAAACTCGCGTCTATTGAGTCGGTGATGCCATCCAACCATCTCGTTCTCTGTCATCCCCTTTTCCTCCTGTCTTCAATCTTTCCCAGAATCAGAGTCTTTTCCATTGAGTCAGCTCTTCGCATCAGGTGGCCAAAGTATTAGAGTTGTAGCTTCAGCATCAGTCCCTTCAATGAATTTTCAAGATTGATTTCCTTTAGGATTGACTGGTTGATTCTCCTTGCAGTCCAAGGGATTCTCAAGAGTCTTCTCCAACACCACAGTTCAAAAGCATCACTTCTTCGATTCTCAGCCTTCTTTATGGTCCGACTCTCACATCCATACATGACTACTGGAAAAACCATAGCTTCGACTGTTTGGCACACACACAGAAATCCACACAAAATAATTGATAAGAATGAGAGCACAATATTTTAATATATACAATATATTATATTTAATAAATATTAGTACTCTTTCATATATTTGGATGCATCATAAATTACTTAACTATTCACCAGGTAAAGGACATTTAGAATATCTGTAACTTTTCACTGTTACAATGAAACTGTAACAGTGATACACTGGGCATATTTGTACATATCTGTGCCAGTTAAATTTTCTTCACATTTTCCATTTTTTTACCATTTTGCCATTTATTTTCTTAAATAAGTTCTTTTGTTCAATCTGCCATCTCACCAAATCATATTTTATCTGTTTCTTATTTTTAATTCATTATTGTATGTTTTTAAATTTCAGCACTCATTTGTGAAACTATAGATATATGTATGTATGTGTATCTACATACATTAAATATTTCACATATATTACATATATTTATATTATATAAGATTTGCATATAGATATATATATTTATATTTAAGCTATATGAAATAAATAATGTACAAATATGTATTAATAAAAATTATATATATTTAATCTCTACACAGCAGTATTTTAGAGCAGGTTTCTGTTATCATGGACAAGAAAGCCTCTCTGAGGGTATTAATTATATTTATTTAGAAAACTGGAACTATCAAAGGAACATTTCATCCAAAGATGGACACAATAAAGGACAGAAATGGTAAGACCTAATAGAAGTAGAAGAGATCTAGAAGAGATCTAGAAGAGATGGAAAGAGTAAACTGAAGAACTATACAAAAAAGATCTTAATGGTCCGGATAACCACGATGGTGTAGTCTCTCACTCAGAGCCAGACATTCTGGAGTGTGAAGTCAAGTGGGCCTCAGGAAGCACTACTGCCAGTAAAGCTAGTGTAGCTGACGGAATTGCAGCTGAGCTCTTTGAAATCCTTAAAAATGATGCTATTAAAGTGTTGCACTCACTATCTCAGCAAATTTGGAAACCCAGCAGTGGCCACAGGCCTGGAGAAGGGCAATCCTCATCCCAATTCCCAAGAAGGACAGTAGTAAAGAATATTCCAACTACTGGACAGTTGCACTCATCTTTCATGCTAGTAAGGTTATGCTCAAAATCCTCCAAGCTAGGCTTCAGTATTGAACTGAGACCTTCCAGATATTCAAGCTGGGTTTACGAAAGGCAGAGGAACAAGAGAACACATTGCCAACATTCGCTGAATCATAGAAAAAACAAGGAAACACCAGAAAAATATCTACCTCTGTTTCACTGACTGCTAATGCCTTTGACTTTGTGGATCATAAACAAATTGTGGAAAACTCTTAGAGATGGTGATACCAAACCATCTTACCTGTGTCCTGAGAAACCTGTATACAGGTCAAGAAGCAACAGTTAGAACTCTGTATGGAACAACTGACTGGTTCAGGATTGAGAAAGGAGTACGATAAGGCTGTTTATTGACTTATTCCAGGAGAACATCATGCGAAATGCTGGGCTGGATGAGTTACAAACTGGAATCAAGATTCCCAGAAGAAATGTCAATAACCTCAGATATGCAAATGATACCATTCTAAAGGCAGAAAGCAAAGAGGAACTAAAGAACCTCTTGGCAAGAGTGAAGGAGGAGAGTGAAAAAGCTGGCTTGAAACTCAGTATTAAAAAAACTAAGATCATGGCATCTAGTCTCATCACTTCATGGGAAATAGAAGGGGATAAGGTAGAAGCAGTGAGAGATTTCCTCTTCTTGGACTCTAAAATCACTGCAGATGGTGACTGCAGCCACAAAATTAGAAGATGCTTCATAACTTCTAGGAAAGTGATGTCAAACCTGCACAGTGTGTTAAAGAGCAAAGACATCACTTTGCCGACAAGGGTCCGTATATTCAAGGCTGTTGAGAGGGTAACAAGCAGGAAGGCCAGGGGTCTCCAAACGGAGGAAATAGCCTGCAAGTGTCAGACATTTTTGTCTCTCTTGAGCGGCAGAAGGAAACACACTAGCAATATTTTTTCCTTCTCTATACAAATTTAAAAGGAGGTTTCTCTTAAAATTCTGTGTTGCCATAGTGACACTTGGTTTCACCTGAAGTTAACCAATGCCTTTTTCTTATGGAAATATTTATCTTAAGCTATGCTAATATATTATGCATTTACCCCAAACTCTGTCTTCAAGTCGGTTCCGCCTTTTGGGCTCAGAACCTCCTTGATAAACCAGTATGTTATACTCCTATACTGTTCCTCTAATCTATGTAAATGAAACTATTTGTATGGTGCTCTGCCCTTCTTCAAGATTCAAGTTAATCATTTTATGGCCCAAGATAAACCATTTGGTGCCAAGATTATCCCAAAATATATCTTATGGGTGAGGGGCCTCCATTCTGAGTTTTGAGACATTCCTTTCTTTCATTAACAGACTGCTAGTGACTATATAACATCCAGCTGAAGACTAGCAGGGGGTTACTCTTTCTGCCCCCTTCTGATGCCTATGTCAGAAGCTTTCTCTATCTCCTTCATACTTTAATAAAACTTTATTACACAAAAGCTCTGAGCGATCAAGCCTCATCTCTGGCCCCGGATTGAATTCTTCTCCGGAGGCCAAGAATCCCGGCGTCTTGATTCAACAACAACCTTTCACTGTGGTCTTTCCAGTAGTGACATATGGATGTGAGAGCTGGACAGTAAAGAAAGCTGAGCACCAAAGAATTAATGCTTTCGAGCTGTGATTCTGGAGAAGACTCTTGAGAGTCCCTTGGAAAGCAAGGATATCAAGCCAGTCAATCTTAAAGGAAATCAACCCTGAATACACTTTGGAAGGACTGATGCTGAAGCTGAAGCTCCAATACTTTGGCCACCTGATGTGAAGAGCCGACTCATTGGAAAAGACCCTCATGCTGGGAAAGATTGAAGGCAGAAGAAGAGGGCAACAAAGGATGAGATGGTTGGATGGCATCACCAATTCAATGACATGAACTTGGGCAAACTCCGGGAGATGGTAAGGGACAGGGAAGTCTGGTTTGCTGTAGTCTATGGGGTCTGAAGGAGTTGGACACAGCTTAACAACTGAACGACAGCAAAAACTTTTGTCTTGTTTTTCTCTATTGTTGTTTAGTCACGAAGTTGTGTCCGACTCTTTGATCTCTGGTTCTTCTGTCTTTTCTAAATCCACCTTGTACATCTGGAAGTCCTTGTTTCAAGTACTGTTGAAACATAGCTTGAAGAATTTTGAGCATAATCTTGCTGGCATGTGAAATGAGTACAATTGTATGGTAATTTGAAGATTCTTTGGCATTGCTGTTCTTTGGGATTGGAATGGAAACTGACTTTTTCCAGTCTTGTGCCCACTGCTGAGTTTTCCAAATTTGCTGGCATAATTAGTGCAACACTTTAACAGCATCATCTTTCAGGATTTTAAATAGCTCAGCTGGAATTCCATCACCCCCACTAGTTTTGTTGGTAGTAATGCTTCCTAAGGCCCACTTGTCTTCACACTGCAGGATGTCTGGCTCTAGTTGAGTGACCACACCATCATGGTTATCTGGATCACTGAGAACTTTTTTTGTTGTACAGTTCTTCTGTATATTCTTGCCACCTTTTCTTAATTTATTCTGCTCTTGTTAGGTCTTTGCCATTTTGGTCCTTTATTGTACCTATCTTGCATGAAATCTTCCCTTGGTATCCCCAATTTTCTTAAAGAGATCTCTAGTCTTTCCCATTCTATTGTTTTCCCCTATTTCTTTGCATTGTTCACCTAAGAAGCCTTTCTTATCTCTCCTTGCTATCTCTGGAACTCTGCACTCAGTTGCGTATATCTTTCCCTTTCTTCTTTGCCTTTCGTGTCTCTTCTTTTCTTAGCTATTTGTAAGGCCTTCTCAGACAACCAGTTTGCCTTCTTGCTTTTCTTTTTCTAATCTCTTTAATGGGGCTTCCCTGGTGGCTCAGAGGTCAAAGCATCCGCCTGCAATGCAGGAGACCTGGGTTCAATCCCTGGGTTGGGAAGATCCCCTGGAGAAGGAAGTGGCAACCCACTCCAGTATTCTCTCGCCTGGAGAATCCCATGGACAGAGGAGCCTGGTGGGCTACAGTCCTCGAGGTCGAAGGTGAGGGATGGGCATAGTTAGTTGTTGCAGACTTCTCCTCACTGTCAGATCCTTTGTTCTTGAGGTCAGTTCATGGTCAGGTAGCAATGTTCCTATAAATCTTTACCAAATGAATGTTATTCTCTGTCCTGACAAGAAAGAGCAAGGTCCCAAAGCACAACTTTTACCCTCCCAGGTCCCAGTCCTGGCTAGGAGGAGGCAGAGCTCAGCTGGCAGCTCCTTCGGGCCAGGTTCCCACATCCTGCCCAGCTGTCCTCCCTGAGAGCCAGGCATCCTTCCCAGCTGGTCTTCAGTCTCCTTCCTCAGGCAGCCCAGATGGGGAGACCAGATCTCACAGACTGTGACCCAGACAGCCGGCCACTGCTAGGAGGTCTCAGAGACAGGGATAGAGGAGAGGTTCACGACTGCCTCAAGCCCAGGGCCCAGCCAGTGGGCGGTCTTGGTGAGGTCTCTGGAGCCCTGCAGGATGTAGTCTCCAGTCTGTTCCCAGAGCCCTCAAGCTCACCCGCCTGACCCAAGGCTGGATAAGCTGGAGGGCCTCCAGGAGAAGACCTGAATCTGCCTCTTACCTCACTCTCCACCCGATGAGCACCAAACCACCGACCCTTGACTGACTCTTTTCCCCAACTGTCCCTCATAAACGGTTGCCTGGGGGCAGGGCCCACAGCAGCGCTGCCCAGTAGCTGTCAGTGCTGGGAACGGAGTCTGTTATATCTGCTTAATTGTGATATTAATATTCTTGTAATTTAGATTTGGCAATTCTAGTGCCCTTAATCCTTACCAAGCTTTGTTGTCTTTTTTTGAATATCTGAAAATTCTTAGGAAGTCTAGACTGCAGGTTGAAAGGCAAGGAGCATTTCTTTGGTTTTCATGAGGGTCTCTGAGGCTTTGCAGTGAATGTTGCAGTGAAGGTTCTGACTACTGGAGATGCATCTTTGCTGTGTGCTCATGGTTAGAGTACTAGGGCAGGCATAGCCTGTGAGTCACTTATCTTCAGGATACCTCCTCCTCGAAATGTGTTTGTGGCTGTAAGGTGCTTGGGACACTGCTCAGATTCATTGTCCCAGTCTGAGAGTGTATAGTGTGAAAATGTCTCGTTCACAGAGTTGTGCCCTTTGGTTTATTGTGAGTTGCCTGGGCAGTCCTCGGAGTCAGTTATTCAGACAGTAGAGAAACTAGTTCAGCCAAAATGTGCGTTTCCCCCAGTGTCACTGGAGTCGAATATCTTTACATGTATTCACTGAACACTAGTGTTTACGTTTTTACGAGTCATATGTTTACATTCTTAACCATACTCCCTTGTTTGCATTGTGTTTGTTCTTAAATGATCCTAGGGAATATTACCGACTTTATATGTTTAAAATATTTCTTCCCACTTTATCACTCATATTTCACGAGTCATTTTCTTTTCACCCTTCAGAAGTTTCAAATTTTATTGAAGTTAAATGTGTCAGTAGTTCCCTTTGTGAATTTTTAATTTTCTAGCTTTTGCTTTTGAACATGTTTGAGACTTTCTTTCTCGCTAAGAGTAAATCATATAAGTTTTCATCACAGGAAAAAAATCTGTAACTATATATGCTAACAGATGTTGTAGTAACTAGACCTATTGTGGTGATCATTCTGCAGTATATACAAATATATACTTAATATATATTTGAATCATTATTTTGTACATCTGAAAGTGATATTATAGTCAATTATACTCCAATAAAAAATAAATACAAATTTAGGACTTTAATCTTCCTGGAATTTAATTTGGTAAATGGAGTAATAAAGCAAACAGTAAACATTTTATTTTTCCAAATGTGTAGTTAATTTATTGACCAGTTCATAACTTTCCCAGTGTCTTCTAATGTCATCTCTATCATAAACTGCATTTCTATATAATCACAAGTCTTAATATTCTGGACTTGTCAGTTTGATTTTGTTTACCTATTATTTAAGCATCAAAAGTTCTCCAATTTTATAATTTTCTGTGGGGATTGTACTTAGTTTTATTCCTTGATATCCAAATGTTTGTAGCTATTTTGAATAGATTCACTTAAATTGTTTATTTTCTAATGTTTATTGCTGATATAAAGAGATGCAGTTGACTTTGTAAATTGACCTTTTTCCTAGAATCGCTTGATAATTCTAATAATTTGTCACCACTTATTATTTCTAATGATTTAACTTTAGCTTTTTTAATTTTTGCATGTACAATTTTTTTTGAAATATTTCTTTTTTTTCTTCTAGTTGCACTGAGTTGTAATTGACATACAGCTCTGTATAAGTTTACAAAGTACAGCATATGATTTGACTTACATACATTATGATTACCACAATACATTTAGTTAACATCCATCATCTTGTATAGATACCAAATTAACTAGAAAAAATATTTTATCCTTGTGATAAAAACTCAGGATTTACTCTATTTCACAGCTTTATGTATAATGTGCAACGGTACTGCTTGTATTTATCATGGAGTCTATTACATATCTAGTTCTCATTTATCTTATAACTGGAAGTTTTTACTTCATTCACGTCTCACTCTTCCAAACCCCCACATCTGGTAACCACAAATCTGTTCTCTCTTTTTTAATGTGTTTATTTGTTTCTTGTTTTTGAGGTATGATATACCTATTACACTATATTAGTTCCTTGTATGTGACATGGTGATTCAGTATTTCTGTACATTTCAAAATGATCACCACAGTAAGTCCAGTTTCCATCTATCACCATACAAAGATACTACTTAGTTATTGACTATACTATAAATGTACTATGTCCACTGTACATTTCATCCCCATGAGTCATTTATTTTGCTCCTGAAAGTTTGTACCTGTTAATCTCCCTCATCTATTTCTCTCCTTCCCCTTTCCCCTCTGGAAACCATCTGTTTACTCTCTGTATCTATGATTCTTTCTCTTTTGTTATGTTGATTCCTTTTGTTTTTTAGATTCCTTGTATAAGCGAAAATATAAAATTTGTCCTTCTCTGTCTGACTTATTTCACTTATACCCTCTAGATCTATCCATGTTTTCACAAATGGCAAGATTTCATTGTCTTTATGGATAATATTCTACTGTATACATAGACCATACCTACTTTGTCCATTCATCTCTTGATGAACAATGCTGCTTCCATTGCTTCTGTAAATAATGCTGCAGTGAACAGAGGGGTGCATATGTCTTTTCAAATTAGTGTTTTCATTTTCTTCGAATAAACACCCAAACATGGAATTGTTGGATCATATGGTAGTTCTATTTTTAGTTTTCTGAAGAATCTCCATACTGTTTTCCATACTCGATGCACCAATTTACATTCCCACCAACAGTGTACAAGGATTCCTTTTTTCTCCACATCCTTTTCAAAATTTGTTATTTGTAGACTTTTTAATAAGTGAGGCTAGATCCCATTGTGCCTTGCTGAGGAGCTCAAGGTCTCCAAGCTGGTTTTGGCCTATTGGTGGACTGTACTGTAACCCTGGAGGATTCTGGGCGTGGCGTCAGCCTGCTGGGCAAGGGCCCAGGGAATCTTAGGCATGGTGTCCTCCCCCTGGTGGCCTGGGCTGGGGCCCACAGGGTCCTAGGGCTAATGCTGGCTCACTGGTAGGTGGAGCCATGTCCCAGGGTCTGTGATTACAGCACACTGAGGGTCCTAAAGCTGGAGCCATCTCCTGATGGGCAAGCTGAACTCTGACATAGCTGAGTCCTGAGATCATTAGCTTGCAGGGCTCCTGGGCACCAAAGTTGAGGTCAGCCTGTTGTTGGGGGTCGGGGGGCAAGTCCCAGCTGTTGACTTCAGAGCCCAGGGATCCTGACGCTAGTGCTGGGGCGCTGGTGGGTGGGACCAGGTCCTGAGTCCTCTGGTGGACAGTTAGGTCCTGGAAAAACTGAGAGGTCAGAGGGTGCTGAAGCAACCAGCCTGCTGGGGGGCTGTGTCCCTGCCTGACTGGCTGCTTGGTCTGTCAGCCCAGTACTGATGCTGATAGGCTGGCAGGTGAGGCCAGGTTCTGGCACTAATAAGCTAGCGTGAGGATTCCAAAATGGCCCTTGACAGCACCAGTGTCCTTGTGGTAGAAAATGCTCTCCAAGAGCTGCTGCCAGTGTCTATGTCCAGAAGGTAAATCACAATTGCCTCCTGACTTTCCAGGTGACTCTCCAAGATCAACAAGTGGGTCTGACCCAGACTCCTTTCAAATTATTGCTTCTTCCCTGGATCCTGGAGCATGTGAGAGTTTGTGTGCTCAATAGAGTCTCCACCACTCTCTGGCTCTGCCGAAAGTAAGCCCTACTAACTTTCATAGCCAAAAGGAAGTTCTAGGGAGCTTGCCTTCCCAAAGCAGGAACCCCAGGTTGGGATGAACCCCAGGTGGGACTTGAACCCTTCACTCCTTTGGGAATAACTTTTGCGATTATAATTAGCCTCCCATTTGTGAGTCATCCACAATATGAGGGCTGTGTCTCTGCACCTCCCATTCTGCCTTTTGTGATTCCTTCTTTCTATCTTTAGTTGTAGATGATTCTTTCTGCTAGTCTTCAGGTCATTTTAATAAATAGTTACTTTCTAAATAGTTGTAATTTTGATGTACCCATAGAAGGAGGTGAGCTTAGGGCCTTCCTACTCTACCATCTTTACTAGGTACTTCTATACGTGCACAATTGAATTGCCTGTAAATAATAGCAGTCATATTTCTAATTCTTTTACATTTTATTTTTCATATCTTATCAAATTAACTGGGACTACCAGTACAGTGATGATTTGGGGCATATTTGTCTCATTCCCAGTTTAGAGGGAAAGCTTTCAACATCACTGTTTTGAATGATATTCTCTGTACATCTTTTCATAGATATCCTTTATCTAACAAAAGAAGTTGTTTATTTTTTAATGTATTTAATATATATATTAGAATATATGACATATTAGAATTGATATTGAGAAAATGTTTTTCTGCATTGACTGCATCTACTGATGGCTGAAACTCCAGTACTTTGGCCACCTCATGCGAAGAGTTGACTCATTGGAAAAGACTCTGATGCTGGGAGGGATTGGGGGGAGGAGGAGAAGGGGACGACAGAGGATGAGATGGCTGGATGGCATCACTGACTCGATGGATGTGAGTCTGAGTGAACTCCAGGAGTTGGTGATGGACAGGGAGGCCTGGTGTGCTGCGATTCATGGGGTTGCAAAGAGTTGGACACGACTGAGTGACTGAACTGAACTTAACTGATATTTTGATAGTCTTCCTTGATTGTGGTGATGTGTATGAATGCACTGATAGACTTTAGGGGAGTAAGTCTACGTTGATTGAGTAAAAGTCACTCAGTCATGTCCAACTCTTTGTGACCCCTTGGACAGTAGCCCAACAGGCTTCTCCTGTCCAGGGAATTCTTCAAGCAAGACTACTGGAGTGGGTTGCCATTTCCTCCTCTGGGGGATCAAACCCAGGTCTCCTGCATTGTAGGCAGATTCTTTTCCATCTGAGAATAATCCCTATTTTGTCATTGCATCCTGGCAGGAAAGCAGTGATTCAATGAAATTGAGTGTTTTGAAGACAGATAAACAAAAGGGTGGTTTAAAAGGATATGGATTAAGAGAACGAGATAGCGGAGGAGTAGGTGGATGTGGAATACAACTTTCTCCACAGATTCATCAGGAATACAACCTCGGACTCCGACGTGCATGCAGAACACCAGCCGAGAGCGGACAGGAGTACCTGACCATTGGAAAAGAATATATAGACTCACACAAAAGTCGGTAGAAGAGGGAACTAGGGGGAGAGATCGGAGTGTTAGTAGGACTGGACCTGCCCTCAGCGGGTGGGGGAGCTGAAGCAGGGGCCCAAGCTCCATATCCGGGCAACTGTCTGAGTCAGAGGAGAAACTTTTAAGGCTGAGAGTGAAACAGCTGATCCGTGGCAGGCTAAATGGAATGAGAATCAGACAGTCCTTGCCGCAGACATACATACCCCAGACATGGACACAGGTCCCCTGGAAGGTGCAGCTGCTGGGAGCTGGAGTTTCGGGGTTGTGGAGCAATCCCAGGACGAGGGCTGCTGTTGACTGCGGAGAGAGGGATTGAGGGGATGTGAGGAGACTGTGGTGGGAACTGCCTTCGGAGGAAAGCAGGGCAGCCATGGAAGCAAGGCGATACTGCCGAATTACACATAGCAGGTGGAGCCATCACCATAGCCTCTCTCTCCCCACACGCCAGCACCAGCAGCTGTACAGTAGAGAGACTGGCCCATCAAACACATGGCGCACTGAACTGCAGAGTGGGACCCCACCCAGGGTGCCCCTTTAAGTGACTGATGTGCTGAACTACAGAGTGGGACCCCACCCAGGGTGCCCCTTTAAGTACCTGACACGCTGACCTACAGAGTAGGACCCCAGCCAATGGGGCTCCTCTATGTGCCTGATACTCCGAGCAACAGAGAAAGACCCCAGGCAAGGGAGCCTTCTAGTGCCTGAATGGGCGGAGCTACAGAGAAAGACTGGCCAAAGAGGCCTTCTGACTGCCAGCTACAAGAGGCTCGGAAAAAGACTCTGATAGGGCCATAACTCCTGCGGCAGAGGCAGTCCCTGTCCCTGCACACATGGCGCCGCCAGGGTCCCTGCAAGCCAAGTAGCTGTACCACCTTCATGCTCAACTCTCACTGGGGCAGAGCTGCCACAGGCAGAAGAAGTCTTGCATCTATGCATGCAGGGTCACTTCGGTTGTGTCCAACTCTTTGTGTCCCTGTAGTCAGAGGCCTGCCAGGCTTGTCTGTCAGGGGGTTTCTCCAGGCAGGAATCCTGGAGTGTATTGGCCAATACTGGTTGCCATATCCTTCTAGAGCACTATACTTCCTGCTGCCCTGACCACCAACTCCCCTGAGTACCTGGTGCTGCCAGAACCCCTGCAACCTAAGCAGTTGCACCTCCACAGCTGGCCCTCACGAGGTAAACCCAAGTCCTCCAGAGCAACCTCAGGAGAGAACCCCAGTGGACGACCCACATGCAGAGGTGGAAATAAAACCACAACTGAAACCCAGGGGCAGTGTGGCTAAAGAAGAAGACCCAAAACCCTCCCACCAGCTATATAAGCTACAGATTAAATCCACATGATCAACTAGGCAGACTCTGTGTCTATGGAATATGAGAACTCCCACAAAAGAAAATGCACTAGTTCTGATAGCTGGGACATTGGAGGCAAGAACACACAGGAATAGGACCAGATTAGAATCTGAGCTGCCCCCACATCAGGTCCAGAGATCAGCACAGTGTTGTAGGGCATCCTAGGGAGGTGAGGTGGATTATAACTCCCAATGAGGGAAAGGACTCTTAACAGCAGTGACTCAAGAAAAATGTTTATTATTCTTATGTTTTGACTTGTTCTGTAGATTCTTCTGGATTTTTTCCCCTTTTTTGCCCCCCTCTATTGTAGTTGTCAAATTTTATTGGCACCATGAAATCTAATTATGCTTTTGAGCTTTTTTTTTTTTTCCCCTCAGTCACATTTTTTATTCTTGTTATAAACCTCTGCCTCTCATATATTGGGCTTTTGCAGTTCTGTGGAGTTTTCCTTTTATTCCCCTCCCTTTTTTGATTTTGATTTTTTAATTTTTTAAACCTGCTATTATGTTTTCTACATTTATTCCTCTGTTTGCTTTTTCTACTGTTCTTTGCCCCTTTCAGTTAATCTTTAATGTTTATAAAACTTCCTTATCTACCTCTGTTTAACTTTGCAAATCTATTCTTTCTTTCTTTTCTTTCTTTCCTTTCCTCTCAACATATTTTTTGGTTTTATCTTCATTGCTTTATTCTCCACTTGGCACCTTGCTTTATTTTTGTTTTACAGTTTGTGCTTTAGTTAGTTTTGTTCTTAACTGGTAGATATAATTTTTTATTTCCTTTGTTTAGTGAGTCAGTCTCTTGTATTTTATTTTTTTGGACTGTTTTGATTTTGCTTATGGGTGCATGTATATATATATATATATATATATATATACACACACACATATATACATATATTCCATTATTTTAAGTATTATTTGCCTGATTTGTAACTGTCATTTGTCTGGGGTTCATCTTTAGTGTCTCGCTTTTGGGTATTTGTTTTCATCTCACTTAATGCCGCAACAGACTACTTGTGGATTCTTTGTTCCTGACTGGAGATCAAGCCCTGAGCCTTTGGAGTGGGAGCACTGACTCCAAGACCTTAGACTACCAAAGAACCAACCCTAAGGAGTACCAAATAGTGAGAACTCACTCAAAGGAAATCACTTGAATACAAGACTCAGCATCATCCAACCACCAGAGGCACCCTGTGCAGGACACCTCATCTAGACAACAAAGATACAAATGGAATCATCAGCAGACAGGATTAGCACCTCACTAAGCCTTGCCCATCAGAGGGAAAACAAACTAACCCCAAAAAATAAATAAATAAAAAATAAAACTCAGTACAAATCTCAACCTATATGAAGCTTTCACAAACTACTGGACCAACCTTAGGAGTGCAGAAACAAAAAGGAAGAAAGGATTCAACCTTGAAGCTTGAGAAAAGGAAACCTCAAACACAATAAGTTTTAAAAAAAATAATGAAAAGGCATAGAAACACTACACAAATGAAGGAACAAATCAGAAACACTGACGTCCAAATAAATGAAGAAGAAATAGGCAAACTACCTGAAAAAGAATTCAGAATAATGATAGTAAAGATTATCAAAAAACCTTGAAAACAGAATGGAGAAAATGTAAGAATCAATTAACAAGGTCCTAGAAGAAGTAAAGAATACAGAGACAAACAATGCAATTACTAAAATTAAAAATACTCTAGAAGGAATCAATTCAGAATATCTGAAGCAAAAGAATGAATCAGTGAACTGGAAGATGCAATGGTAGGAATAACTTCTGAAGAGCAGAATAAAGTAAAAAGGGTGAAAAGAACTGAGGATAGTCTCAGAGACCTCTGGAACAATATCAAATGCACCAACATTTGAATTATAGGGGTCCCAGAAGAAGAAGAGAAAAATAGTCTCAAAATTTTTGCAGAGATCATAATTGAAAATTTCCACAACATGGAAAAGGAAATAGTCAGTCAAGCCCAAGAGGAGCAAGTCCCATACAGAATAAGCCCAAGGGGAAACACACCAAGACACATAGTAATCAAACTAACAAAGACTAAACACAAAAAGAATGTTAAAAGCAGCAAGGGAAAAGCAAAAAGTAACATACAAGGAAACACTATATGTTTAACAGCTGATCTCTCAGCGGAAACTCTGCAGGCCAGAAGGGAATGGCAGGATATATTTAACGTACTGAAAGGGAAAAATCTACAACCAAGATTATTGTACCCGGCAAGGATCTCATTCACAATTGATGGAGAGATAAAAAGCTTTTCAGAGAAGCAAAAGTTAAGAGAATTCAATACCACCAAACCAGCTTTACAACAAATGTTAAAGGGACTTATATAGTCAAGAAATATGAGAAGAAAAAAAATCTACAAAATCAACCCCAAACAATTAAGAAAATGGCAATAGGAAGATATATATCAATAATTACTTTAAATACAAATGGATTAAATGCTCCAACCAAAAGATACAGACTGGCTGAATGGATACAAAAACAAGACCCAGAAATATGCTGTCTACAATAAACCCACCTCAGACCTAAAGACACTTATAGACTGAAAGTAAGAGAATGGAAAAATATATTTCATGAAAATGGGAAGCAAAAGAAAGCTGGAGTAGCAATCCTCATATCAGACAAAAGACCTTAAAATAAAGAAGAGTACTAGAGATAAGGAAGGACACTACATAATGATCAAGGGATCAGTCCAAGAGGAAGACATAACAACTGTAAATATCTGTGCACCCAACATAGGAGCACCTCAGTACATAAGACAAACACTAACAGACATAAAAGGGGAAATTGACAGTAACACAATAATAGTAGGAGACTTTAACATCCCACTCACTCCAATGGACAGATCATCAAACCATAAAATTGATAAGGGAACACAAGTCTTAAATGATACATTAGAAGAGATGGATCTCATTGATATCTTCAGGACATTCCATCCAAATACAGAATACACTGTATTCTCAAGTGCACATGAACATTCTCCAGGATAGACCACATCTTGGGTTGCAAATCAGACCTCAGTAAATTTAATAAAATTGATATCATATCAAGCATCTTCTCTGACTACAATGCTGTGAGACTAGATATCAGTTACAAGAAAAAACTGTAAGAAAACAAAACCATGGAGATCAAACAATACATTTCTAAACAACCAACAGATTACTGAATAAATCAAAAGAGAAATCAAAAAATTTCAGGAAACAAATGACACTGAAAACACAACTTAAAATGTATGGGATGCAGCAAAAGCAGTCCTAAGAGGGAAGATGATAGCAACACAATCCTACCTCAAGAAACAAGGAAAACATTGAACAGACAACCTAGCTTTACACCTAAAACAACTGGAAAAAGAAGAACAGAAAACCCCAAAATTAGTAGGAGGAAAGAAATCATAAAAATCTAGCCAAAGTAAATGGAAAACAAATGAAAGAAACAATAGTAAAGATTAATAAAAATAAAAGCTGGTTCTTTAAGAAGATAAACAAAGTTGACACACCTTTAGCCAGACTCATCAAGAAAAAAAAAAAAGAGAGAAGAATCAAATCAATAAAATTAGAAATGAAATGCAGGAATATCAACTTTGTTTATCTTCTCAAAGAACCAGCTTTTATTTATTTATTTTTTAAATTAATCTTTACTATTATTTCTTTCAAACAACTATAGGCTTCCCTGGTGGCTCAGAGGTTAGAGCATCTGCCTGGGATGCGGGAGACCCAGGTTCGATCCCTGGGTCGGGAAGATCCCCTGGAGAAGGAAATGGCAACCCACTCCAATACTCTTGCCTGGAGAATCCCATGGAGGGAGGAGCTTGGTAGGCTACAGTCCATGGGGTCACAAAGAGTTGGACACGACTGAGTGATTTCACACCATTCAAACACCATGAACAACTATATGGCAGTTAGAACTGGACATGAAACAATGGACGGGTTCCAAATCGGGAAAGGAGTACATCAAGGCTGTATAGTGTCACCCTGATTATTTAACTTATATGCAGAGTACATCAAGAGAAATGCTGGACTGCCTGAAGCACAAGCTGGAATCAAGATTGCCAGGAGAAATATCAATAACTTCAGATATGCAGATGACAGAACCCTATGGCAGAAAGTGAAGAACTAGAGAGCCTCTTGATGAAAGTGAAAGAGGAGAGTGAAAAAGTTGGCTTAAAACTCTTGAAAACAAAGATCATGGCATCTGGTCCCATCACTTCATGGGAAATAGATGGGGAAACAGTGGAAACAGTGGCAGACTTTATTTTGCGGGGCTCCAAAATCACTACAGATGGTAACTGCAGCCATGAAATTAAAAGACACTTGCTCCTTGGAAGAAAAGCTATGACAAACATAGACAGCATATTGAAAAGCAGAGACATTACTTTGCCAACAAAGGTCTGTCTAGTCAAGGCTATGGTTTTTCCAGTAGTCATGTATGGGTGTGAGAGTTGAACTATAAAGAAAGCTGAGCGCTAAAGGATTGATGCTTTTGAACTGTGGTGTTGGAGAAGACTCTTGAGAGTCCCTTGGACTGCAAGGAGATCCAACCAGTCCATCCTAAAGGAAATCAGTCCTGAATATTCACTGGAAGAACTGATGCTGAAGCTGGAACTCCAATACTTTGGCTGCCTGATGTGAAGAACTGACTCATTTGAAAAGACTCTGATGCTGGGAAAGATTGAAGGCAGGAGGAGAAGGGGACAACAGAAGATGAGATGATTGGATGGTATCACCGACTCAATGGACATGAGTTTGAGTAAACTCCGGGAGTTGGTGTTGGAGAGGGAGGCCTGGTGTGCTGCAGACCATGCAGTTGCAAAGAGTCGGACACAAATGAGGAACTGAACTGAACTGATATGGCAATAAAATAGATAACCTGGAAGAAATGGACAGATTCTTACAAAAGTTCAATCTTCCAAGACTGAACCAGGAAGAAATAGAAATTATGAATAATCCAATTACAAGTACTGAAATTGAAGCTGTAATCAAAAATCTCCCCCAAAACAAAAGCCCAGGACCAGATGGCGTCACAGGAAAATTCTGTCAAACATTTAGAGAAAAGCTAATGCTTATCCTTCTAAAACTCTTTCAAAAAATTGCAGAAGAAGGAACACTTCCAAACTCATTCTCTGAGGCCACCATCACCCTGACACGAAAACCGGACAAAGACAACACAAAGAAAACTACAGGGCAGTATCACTGATAAACATAGTTGCAAAACACCTCAACAGAATTTTGCAAACAGAGTTCAGCAACACATCAAAATGCTCAAGACACCATGATCAAGTTGGATTTATTCCAGGGATGCAAGGATTCTTCAATAAACATGAATTAATCAGTGTGGTACACCATATTAACAAATTGAAAGATAAAAATCATATGATAAACTCAACAGATGCAGAAAAAGCCTTTGACAAAATTCAGTACCCATTTATGATTAAAACTCTTCAAGAAATGGGCACAGAAGGAACCTACCTCAACATAGTAAAGGCCATATATGATAAGCCTACAGCAAATGTTATTCTCAGTGGGGAAAGGCTAAAAGCATTCCCCCTAAGATCAGGAACAAGACAAGGATGTCCACATTCACCACTATTATTCAACATAGCTTTGGAAGTCCTAGCTACAGCAATCAGAGAAGAAAAAGAAATAAAAGGACTCCAGATCAGAAAAGAAGAAGTAAAGATCTCAGTGTTTGCAGATGACCTGATATTGTACATGGAAAACCCTAAAGATAGTATCAGAAAATTACTAGAGCTAATCAGTGAATTTAGCAAAGTTGCAGGATATAAAATCAATACCCAAAAATCACTTGCATGTCTATATACTAAAAATGAAAAATCAGAAAGAGAAATTAAGGAATCAATCCCATTCACCATTAAAACAAAAAGAATTAAATATCTGGGAATAAACTTACCTAAGAAAACAGAATAACTATACACAGAAAATTATAAGACACTGATGAAAGAAATTGATGATGACATAAACAGATGGAGGAAGAATCAATATTGTGAAAATGACTATATTACCAAATGCAATATACAGATTCACTGTGATCCCTATCAAATTACCAATGCCATTTTTCACAAAACTAGAACAAAAAATTTCACAATTAGTATGGAAACAAAAAAGACCCCAAACAGCCAAAGCAGTCTTCAGAAAGAAGAATGCAGCTGGAGGAATCAAACTCCCTGACTTCAGATTATACTGCGAAGCTACAGTCATCAAGAAAGTATTGTACTGGCACAAAAAGAAAAATATAGACCAATGGAACAAGACAGAAAGCCAAGAAATAAACCCATGCACCTATTGGTACCTTATTTTTGAAAAAGGAGGCAAGAATGTACAACGGGGCAAAGAAAGCCTCTTCAATAAATGGTACTGGGAAAACTGGACAGCCACATGTAAAAGAATGAAATTAGAACGCTTCCTAACACCATACACAAAGATAAACTCAAAGGACCTAAATGTAAGACCAGAAACTATTAAACTCTTAGAGGATAACATAGGCAGAACACTCAATGACATGAATCAAAGCAAGATCCTCTATGACCCATCTCCTAGAGTAACAGAAACAAAAACAAAAGTAAACCAGTGAGATCTGATTAAATTTAAAAGCTTTTGCACAACAAAGGAAACTAAGCAAGGTGAAAGGACAACCCTCAGAATGGGAGAAAATAATAGCAAATGAAACAACCAACAAAGGATTAATTTCCAAAATATACAAGCAGTTCATATAACTCAATACCAGGAAAAAAAAAATCAAAAAGTGGGAAAAAGACCTAAACAGACATTTCTCCAAAGAAGACATACATGGCTAACAAACACCTGAAAAGATTGCTCAACATCATTCATTATTAGAGAAATGCAAATCAAAACTACAAGGAGATATCAACTCACACTGGTCAGAATGGTCGTCATCAAAAAATCTACAAACAATAAGTGCTGGAGAGGTTGTAGAGAAAAGGGACACTCTTGCACTGTTGGTAGGAATGTAAATTCATACAGCCACTATGCAAGATGGTATGGAGATTCCTTTAAAAACTAGGAATAAAACCGCCATATGATTCAGCAATCCCTCTCCTAGGCATATACCCTGAGGAAACCAAAATTGAAAAGACACATGTATCCCATTGTTCATTGTAGCACTATTTACAATAGCTAGAACATGGAAGCAACCTAGATGTCCATAGACAGATGAATGGATAAAAAAGTTGTGGTACATATGCACAATGGAATATTACTCAGCCATTAAAAAGGAAAACCTCTGAGTCAGTTCTAATGAGGTGGAAGAACCTAGAACTTATTATACAGAGTGAAGTGAGTCAGAAAGAGAAAGATAAATATTGTATTCTAATGCATATATATGGAATCTAGAAAAATGGTACTGAAGAATTTATTTTCAAGGCAGCAGTGGAGAAACAGACATAGAGAATAGACTTATGGACATGGGGAGAGGGGAGGAGAGGGTGAGATGTATGGAAAGAGTAACATGGAAACTTACATTACCATATGTAAAGTAAATAGCCAATGGGAATTTGTGGTATGGCTCAGAAAACTCAAACAGGGGCTCTGTATCGACCTAGAGGGGTGGGATGGAGAGGGAGATGGGAAGGAGCTTCAAAAGGAAGGGGATATACGTATACCTATGACTGATTCATGTTGAGATTTGACAGAAAGTAACAAAATTCTGTATAGCAATTATCCTTCAATTTAAAAAAATTAGCCTCCAATTAAAATAAATAAATTTAAATTTTAAAAAAAGTTAAGTAATTTTAAAATTACATTTTAAAAAAAGGATATGGATTAGAAAATGAAGAAACCACAAGAACTCTAATAGTGCAGCCCTCTCAGTCTCCCCCAATCTGAAGGCATGAATGTTGAGAGTGGTTACAGAACTACAATGAAGAGAGCTGATGGGAGAGGGGTGCCTGACAGAAGCTGAGAAATTAATAAACCAGCTTTAGTCTCCTTTCTTCTAATCTCCAATAGAGGTTTACCACTGGCCAAATTCAGATGAAAGCTTAAGGAAAGAGAAGTTCATTGATGCAGTCCTTGAGGGATTTTTTTTCCCATTGTACCAAGTAGGGGACATCTGAAAAAATGTTTAAATATGTCAAGTATGGTAATGTGTTGTTCTTTGAATTTATAATATTTCTGGCTTCAGTTTTTTCATTTACATTCAAGAATAAATTGACCTTGAATTTTCCTTTCTCATAATTTCCTTTATGCTGACCTTATAAGTAGGAATTTTAAATATTATTCTTTTCCCTCAAAAAGTATTCCTTGGTGGTTCAAACGATAAAGAATCCACCTGCAATGCAGGAAACCCAGGTTGGATCCCTGGGTTGGGAAGATCTTTTGGAGAAGGGAATGGCTACCCACTGTAGTATTCTTGCCTGGAGAATCCCATGGACAGAGGAGCCTGGCAGGCTGCAATCCATGGCATCCATGGGGTCACAAAGAATAGGACATGACTGAGTGACTGACACTTTCACTTTTTTCACACTTTTCATAAGTTGGAATTTTAAATATTTTTCTTTTCCTTTAAAAAGTGTTTAAAGATTGGCATTATTTATACCTTAAAATTTTCTTATAATTGACTGGTTGAAGACATCTTATATCAGTTGTATTTTATTATTATTTTTACATTGGTCTAAATAAGTGAGGTAGAAATCAGTAGGTAAACAGTGTAGAAATCTCAGAGAAGGCAATGGCACCCCACTCCAGTACCCTTGCCTGGAAAATCCCATGGACAGAGGAGCCTGGTAGGCTGCAGTCCATGGGATGGCGAAGACCTGGACACGACTGAGCAACTTCACTTTCACGCATTGGAGAAGGAAATGGCAACCCACTCCAGTGTTCTTGCCTGGAGAATCCCAGGGACAGCGGAGCCTGGTGGGCTGCCATCTATGGGGTGGCACGGAGTTGGACGCGACTGAAGCGACTTAGCAGCAGCAGCAGTGTAGAAATCTGAGACCTCAGTCTTGTCTTCAGTAAAAATCCTGCTCCATTGTCCCTAATTCCTACGTAGAGTCTTTGGTCAGATGAATTATCAGCACTCAGATCCAGGGAAGGGCAGTAATTAACTTCTATTCCATATTCCTGAGGAAAAACAACTGGTGATCAATTAGTCTTAAACCCATACATCTGATCCATTATAAAGTGCCCAAGGAGTTAGCTGAGTCGCTCACTCGAGTCCGACTCTTTGCAAACCCATGGGCTGCAGCATGCCAGGCCTTCCTGTCCATCACCAACTCCCAGAGTTTACTCAAACTCATGTCCATCGAGTCAGTGATGCCATCCAACCATCTCATTCTCTGTCATCCCCTTCTTCTCCTGCCTTCAATCTCTCCCAGCATCAGTGTCTTTTCAAGTGAGTCAGCTCTTCGCATCAGGTGGACAAAGTATTGGAGTTTCAGCTTCAACATTAGTCCTTCCAGTGAATATTCAGGACTGATTTCCTTTTAGGATGGACTGGCTGGATCTCCTTGCAGTCCAAGGGACTCTCAAGAGTCTTCTCTAACACCACAGTTCTAAAGCATCAATTCTTCAGCACTCAGCTTTCTTTATAGTCCAACTCTCACATCCATACATGACTACTGGAAAATCCACAGCCTTGACTAAACGGACCTTTGTTGACGAAGTGATGTTTCTGCTTTTTAATGTACTGTCTAAGGTGGTCATAAATTCCCTTCCAAGGAGTAAGTGTCTTTTAATTTCATGGCTGCAGTCACCATCTGCAGTGATTTTGGAGCCCCAAAACTAAAGCCTGCCACTGTTTCCTCTGTTTCCCCATCTATTTCCCATGAAGTGATGGGACCAGATGCCATGATCTTCATTTTCTGAATGGTGAGATTTAAGCCAACTTTTTCACTCTCCTCTTTCACTTTCATCAAAAGGCTCTTTAGTTCCTCTTCACTTTCTGCCATAAGGTTGGTATCATCTGCATATCTGAGGTTATTGATATTTGATATTTACCATCTTGATTCCAGCTTGTGCTGCCTCCAGGTCTGCATGTAAGTTAAATAAGCAGGGTGACAATATACAGCCTTGACATACTCCTTTTCCTATTTGGAACCAGTCTGTTGTTCCATGTCCAGTTCTAACTGTTGCTTCCTCACCTGCATACAGGTTTCTCAAGAGGCAGGTCAGGTGGTCTGGTATTCACATCTCTTGAAGAATTTTCCACAGTTCATTGTGATCCACACAGTCAAAGGCTTTGGCATAGTCAATAGAACAGAAATAGATGTTTTTCTGGAACTTTCTTGCTTTTTCAGTGATCCAGCAGATGTTGGTAATTTGATCTCTGGTTCCTCTGCCTTTTCTAAATCCAGCTTGAACATCTGGAAGTTCACGTTTCACATATTGTTGAAGCCTGGCTTGGAGAATTCTGAGCATTATTTTGCTAGTGTGTAAGATGACTGCAATTGTGCGGTAGTTTGAACATTCTTTGGCATTGCCTTTTTTAGGGATTGGAATGAAAACTGACCTTTTCCAGTCCTGTGGCCACTGCTGAGTTTTCCAAATTTGCTAGTATATTGAGTACAGCACTCACAGCGTCATCTTTTAGGACTTGAAATAGCTCAACTGGAATTCCATCACCTCCACTAGCTTTGTTCGTAGTGATGCTTTCTAAAGCCCACTTGACTTCACTTTCCAGGATGTCTGCTCTAGGTGAGCGATCACACCATCGTGATTATCTGGGTCATGAAGATCGTTTTTGTACTTCTTGTGTGTATTCTTGCCACTTCTTAATATCTTCTGCTTCTGTTAGGTCCATACAATTTCTGTCCTTTATTGAGCCCATCTTTGCATAAAATGTTCCCTTGGCATCTCTAATTTTCTTCAAGAGATCTCTAGTCTTTCCCATTCTATTGTTTTCCTCTATTTCTTTACACTGATCACTGAGGAAAGGCTTTCTTATCTCTCCTTGCTATTCTTTAGAACTCTGTATTCTAATAGGTACATCTCTCCTTTTCTCCATTGCTTTTCACTTCTCTTCTTTTCAAAGCTATTTGTAAGGCCTCCTCAGACAGCCATTTTGCTTTTTTGCATTTCTTTTTTTGGGGGGAATGGTTTTGCTCCCTGTCTCATGTACAATGTTATGAACCTCCATCCATAGTTCATCAGGCACTCTGTCTGTCATATCTAGTCCCTTAAATCTATTTCTCACTTCCACTGTATAATAGTTATGGATTTGATTTAGGTCATACCTGAATAGTCTAGTGGTTTTCCCTATTTTCCTCAATTTCATTCTGAATTCAGCAATAAGGAATTCATGATCTGTGCCACAGTCGGCTCCCGGTCTTGTTTTTGCTGACTGTATAGAGCTTCTCCATCTTTGGCTGCAAATAATATAATTAGTCTGATTTCTGGCGATATCCATGAGTAGAATCTTCTCTTGTGTTGTTGGAAGAGGCTGTTGACCAGTGCATTCTCTTGGCAAAATGCTATTAGCCTTTGTCCTGCTTCTTTATGTACTCCAAGGCCAAATTTTCCTGTTGCTCCAGGTGTTTCTTGGCTTCCTACTTTTGCATCCAGTCCCCTATAATGAAAAGGACATCCTTTTTCGGTGTTAGTTCTAGAAGGTCTTTAGGTCTTCATAGAACCATTCAGCTTCTTCAGCATTACTGGTTGGGGCATAGGCTTGGATTACCGTGATACTGAATGGTTTGCCTTGGAGACGAACAGAGATCATCCTGTCATTTTTGAGATTACATCCAAGTACTGCATTTCAGACTCTTTTGTTGACTATGAGAGCTACTACATTTCTTCTAAGGGATCCTTGCCCATGGTAGTAGATATAATGGTCATCTGAGTTAAAATCACCCATTCCAGTCCATTTTAGTTTGCTGATTCCTAAAACGTTGACATTCACTCTTGCCATCTCCTGTTTGACCACTTCCAATTTGCCTTGATTCATGGACCTAACGTTCCAGGTTCCTATGCAATATTGCTCTTTACAGCATCGTACCTTGCTTCCGTCACCAGTCACATCCACAGCTGGGTGTTGTTTTTGCTTTGGCTCTGTCTCTTCATTCTTTGTGGAGTTGTTTCTCCACTGCTCTCCAGTAGTATATTGGGCACCTACTGACTTGGGGAGCTCATCTTTCAGTGTCCTATCTTTTTGCCTTTTCATACTGTTTATGGGGTTCTCAAGGCAAGAATACTGAAGTCGTTGGCTATTCCCTTCTCCAGTGGACCACGTTTTGTCAGAACTCTCCACCGTGACCCGTCCATCTTGGGTGGTCCTACATGGCATGGCTCATAGTTTCACTGAGTTAGAGAATGCTGTGGTCCATGTGATTAGATTGATTAGTTTTCTGTGACTGTGGTTTTCAGACTATCTGCCCTCTGATGGAGAAGGATAAGAGGCTTATGGAAGCTTCCTGATGGGAAAAACTGAGGAGGAAACTGGGTCTTATTCTGATGGGCAGGGCCATGCTCAGTAAATCTTTACTCCAATTTTCTGTCGATGGGTGGAGCTGTGTTCCCTCCCTGCTATTTCAGTTCAGTTCAGTCCTCAGTGTCCAACTCTTTGCGACTCCATGAATCGCAGCACGCCAGGCCTCCTTGTCCATCACCAACTCCAGTTCACCCAGATTCATGTGCATCAAGTCAGTGATGCTATTTACCTGGGGCCACACTATGGTGGAGGTAATGAAGACAATGGTGACCTCCCTCAGAAGATCCCATGCATGTACTGCCACACTCAGTGCCCCCTACCCTGTAGCAAGCCACCACTGACCCCCGCCTCTGCCAGAGACTCCCGGACACCCACAGGCAAGTCCAGGACAGTCTCTTGTGGGGTCACTGCTCCTTTCTCCTGGGTCCTGGTACACAAAGTTCTGTTGTGCTCTCTTAGAATCTATTTCCCAGTCCAGTGTAAGTTCTGGCAGCTCTATGGTGGGGTTAATAGCAACCTCCTCCAAGAGGGTTTATGCCATACCCAAGTCTCTGCACCCAGAGCCCCTATCCCTGTGGCAGACCACTGCCAACTTGTACCTCCACAGGAGATACTCCAACGCAGTTCTGTCTCAGTCTCTGTGGAGTCCCTGGGTCCTGGTGCACACAAGGTTTGTTTGAGCCTTCTGAGCATCTCTGGAAAGAATGGGGTTTGATTCTAAGCATGAATTCGTCCCTCCTACCATCTTGCTGGGTCTTCTCTTTTGCCCTCAGACATGGGGGATCTCCTCACAGCCACTCCAGCGCCTGCTGTCTTACTGTGGTTTCTCTGACCTTGGACTTGGAGTATCTCCACATGGCCGGTCCAGCAAAGTGCTGCCGCCGCTCCTGACCTTGCACATGAGTGTCTCCTCACAGCCCCTGCTCCTGACCTAAAATAGCCAAGGGACAAGAAAAAAGGGTGGTGACGTAATCTGAAGATCAAGAGAGGCCATAAAGATGTTAAGTGTCTTGACATTTAAACTGATTGTTTAGAAATAACATGATTTAAGAACAGGAAACAACAAAAGCTGTACAGATTAATACTGGTAAAGATGTAAAACTGCAGTAATCCCCACCTTCTGGGGGACTCTTTACCCCCCCTCAGTGTCTATGCTGAGAGTTTTGGACTTTCCTCCTCTGTGATAAATCCTATTCTCTTTCTACCATGAGTGTCTGTGTGTTTGTGGATTCCATTCTTTGTTCCACTGACAGGATCTCGGATTCCTGTTTCCTAAGGACGTAGGGCTTCCTCAGTGGCTCAGTCATACAGAATCCGGCTGCAATGCAGCGTATGCAGGTTCAATCCCTGGGTCCAGAAGATCCCCTGGAGGAGGAAATGGCAGCCCCCTTCACGATTCTTGCCTGCAAAATTCTGTGGACAGAGGAACCTGATGGGCTGTAGCCCATGGGGTTGCAAAGAGTCAGACACAACTGAACTACTGAGCACATAAACAAGGACTTAACAATTTGATTAGTGTTATTGAGGTGGGAATCTGTGTTCTTATCTGCAGAGCCAGCAAATGCAATCCACAAACACACAAACAGGGTAGCAAGCAAGCAGAATTTATTAAACAGAAGGAAAGTACAAAGCTCTCAGCAAGACATGAGAGGGGTAAACAGTACCCACCACCCCCCACACACACCAAGGTGGGACTTACATAAATTTTTATGAGCTCCCTTAAATCACATTATTTCTAGCCAATCAATTTAAAGGTCAACATACATCACTATGAACAAATGACACAGATATGCAGATGACACCACCCTTATGGCAGAAAGTGAAGAGAAACTAAAAAGCCTCTTGATGAAAGTGAAAGAGGAGAGTGAAAAAGTTGGCTTAAAGCTCAACATTCAGAAAACAAAGATCATGGCATCCGGTCCCATCACTTCTTGGGAAATAGATGGGGAAACAGTAGAAACAGTGTCAGACTTTATTTTTTTGGGCTCCAAAATCACTGCAGATGGTGACTGCAGCCATGATATTAAAAGACGCTTACTCCTTGGAAGAGAAGTTATGACCAACCTAGATAGTATATTGAAAAGCAGAGACATTACTTTACCAACTAAGGTCCGTCTAGTCAAGGCTATGGTTTTTCCTGTGGTCATGTATGGATGTGAGAATTGGACTGTGAAGAAGGTTGAGTGCCGAAGAATTGATGCTTTTGAACTGTGGTGTTGGAGAAGACTCTTGAGTCCCTTGGACTGCAAGGAGATCCAACCAGTCCATTCTGAAGGAGATCAACCCTGGGATTTCTTTGGAAGGAATGATGCTAAAGCTGAAACTCCAGTACTTCGGCCACCTCATGTGAAGAGTTGACTCATTGGAAAAGACTCTGATGGTGGGAGGGATTGAGGGCAGGAGGAGAAGGGGACGACCGAGGATGAGATAACTGGATGCCATCACGGACTTGATGGACGTGAGTCTGAGTGAACTCTGGGAGATGGTGATGGACAGGGAGGCCTGGCGTGCTGCGATTCATGGGGTCGCATAGAATCGGACGCGACTGAGCGACTGAACTGAACTGAGGCTTCCCGTATAGCTCAGTTCGTAAAGAATCTGCCTGCAATGCAGGAGACCCAGGTTCAGTCTTTGGTTTGGGAAGATCCCCTGGAGAAAGAAATGGCAAGCCACTCCAGTATCCTTACCTGCAAAATTTCATGGACAGAGGAGCCTGATGGGCTGCAGTCCATGGGGTTTGCAGAGTCAGGCATGACTGAACAACTAACACTTGTGCATAATATCTGTATGACTTCTCTTGATCCTTGGATTAAGTCACCACCCTTTTTCATGCCCTGTGGCCATTTTACCATGGACCAGATGTATGAATTAAAGATTAATGATTGCAGGTTGGTTTTCCTCAATCATATGGAGCAGAATTTAATTATTGCCCTTCCCTGGAACCTAGACAGAGTGCCTGAAAAACTATGGACTGAGGTTTGTGACATTACACAGGAGGCAATGATCAAGACCATCCCCAAGAAAAAGAAATGCAAAACGGCAAAATGGTTGCCTGAGGAAGCATTATAAATTAGCTGAGAAAAGCAACAAAGCTAAAGGCAAAGGAGAAAAGGAAAAGTATACCCATTTGAATTCAGAATTCCAAAGTGCTGGCGACGGAATGAAACACCAACACTGCAGATTGGTTTAAATCTTTATATTTTAACACTTGCTTCTTACAGCTGCTTTATTTTATATCCCTTGCACAACAACCTACAGGGCAAGCTGCCAAGCACTATGATTCAGAGACTATACAAGTGCGCAGGCGCAGGGTGAGATAACCTTTACCTTGACTTATTTACTGCAGCTAAGACTTTGTTTTGGGGAACTTCCTAATCAACTTAGAATCCGTTTTGTCCCAGGGTCTGTTCCTTTTGAGGAATCAGAGAAACATCCTTGTGTGCAAGAAATGTTCTTTTCCCATGGGAACAAACAGGATTCTTAGCTGAACATCTCGTTTGCAAGAATGTTTAACTCAGGTTGAGAGTCTCGTTTGCAAGCACTTCTCAACCTTCTTTATACCTTGTTCCCTACGCAAAGAATGGCAAGGAGAGATAGGAAAGCCTTCCTCAGTGAACAGTGCAAAGAAATAGAGGAAAACAATAGAATGGGAAAGGCTAGAGACCTCTTCAAGAAAATTAGAGATACCAAGGGAACATTTCATGCAAAGATGGGCACAATAAAGGACAGAAATGGTATGGACCTAACAGAAGCAGAAGATATTAAGACAAGGTGGCAAGAATATACAGAAGTATATAAAAAAGATCTTCAGGACCCAGATAACCACGATGATGTAATCACTCACCTAGAGCCAGACATCCTGGAATGTGAAGTCAAGCGGGCCTTAAGAAGCATCACTATGAACAAAGCTAGTGGAGGTGATGGAATTCCAGTTGAGCTGTTTCAAATCCTAAAAGATGATGCTGTGATTAAGTGCTGCACTCAATATGTCAGCAAATTTGGAAAACTCAGCAGTGGCCACAGGACTGGAAAAGGTCAGTTTTCATTACAATTCCTAAGAAAGGAAATACCAAAGAATGTTCAAACTACCACACAATTGCACTCATCTCGCATGCTAGTAAAGTAATGCTCAAAATTCTCCAAGCGAAGCATCAACACAGTACATAAACCAAGAATTTCCAGATGTTCAAGCTGGTTTTAGAAAAAGCAGAGGAACCAGAGATCAAGTGTCCAACATCTACTGGATCATCAAAAAAACAAGAGAGTTCCGGAAAAACATCTACTTCTCCTTCATTGACTATGCTAAAGTCTTTGATTGTGTGAATCACAACCAACTGTGGAAAATTCTTCAAGAGATGGAAATACCACACCACCTGACCTGCCTCCTGAGAAATCTGTATACAGATCAAGAAGCAACAGTTAGAACTGGACATGAAACAACAGTCTGGTTCCAAATTGTGAAAGGAGTATGTCAAGGCTGTATATTGTCACCCTGCTTATTTAACTTCTATGCAGAGTACATCATGCGAAATGCTAGGCTGGATGAAGCACATACAACACTTATATATGTTTAGAGATATTATAATCAGTGTTAAAAGACAGGTAACAATCTAGAATTACATAAAAAAATCAAACCCAACTAATCAATTAGGAAAAGGTAAACAGCCAACCTCAAAATGGTCAAAGGATTTAGAACACGTCTCATTTACACTTTCTGAAGGAAAAATAAGGAAGTGAAATAATGTTTAACATGATTATTATTCAAGGAAATTCAAATTATATCAACAGTCAATCACCATTAACACCACTGACAAAAGCTAAACCCTGACAACATCAAATATTGCTTAAAACACTCAAATACCTGGTGATATAAAAATAGTTAATTTTTAATTAACTATTTTAATTTTCTTCCTCTGCTGACTTTGGGCTTCATTTGTACTTGTTTTTCTTATTTCTTTAGCAAGAAGTTGTTTATTTGAGATTTTCCTTATTTCTTGAGGTAGGCCTGTATCACTTTAGTGATACAATCACTACAATGTGATACAGTCACTACAATGTGATACAATACTATCAAAGGTAGTATTGCTTTTGATTTCTCCCGAAGATTTTGGAAGCTTGCATTTCTACCTTCATTCTTCTCGTTATTTTTTATTTTCTCTTTGATATGTTTACTGGTTGAATGAGTTTTTTCAGTAGTGTGTTGTTTAGTCTCCAAGCGTTCATTGTTTTTGTTTTCTTTGTGTTTCATACCATAGTTGGAAAAGATGCTTAATATGATTTCAGTTTTCTTTAATTTATTGAGACTTGCTTTGTTGCCTAGCATGTGGACTAGGTGATCTGTTCATTGATATAAGTGGACTATTATTATTCTGTTAGTTAATTATTCCCCTTTTATGTCCGTTAATATTTGCTTTATAAAGTCCCATGCTGTTAATCTGTTAATTTCCCCTTTCATGTCTGTTAATATTTGCTTTATATATTTAGGTTCTCCTATATTAGGTGCATTTACAAATGTTATAGCCTCTTCTTTGATTGCCTCTTATATCATTATATAATGCCTTTTTTTGTCTTTTGCTATAGAGTTTGATTTAAAGTCTGTTTTGTCAACTGTGAATATTGCTCCCCTAGGTTTCTTTTCATTTCTACTTGCATGGAATATTTATTCCACCCCTTCATTTTCACATGTATGGGTCTCTCAGGTCTGAAGTGAGTCTCTTGTGTGCAGCGTACCGAAAGGTCTTTTTTTTTTTAATCAATTTGGCTAACCTTTCTTTTCATTGAAGCTTGTAGCTCATTTACACTTAAGTGATTATTAATAGGCATGTACTTATTGCCATTTTAGTATTTATTTTCTGGTTGTTTTTGTAGTCTTCTCCATTATTTTCTTCTTTTTTCACTCTTTTCCCTTGTGATTTGATTTTCCCTTGTGGTTTTCTTTAGTGTTATACTTGGGTTCCTTTATTTTTATTTTCTTTTTTGTATCTGTTGGATAATTTTGATTTGCAGTTACCAGAGGTTAGTATGTATATATGTATATATATAATAGATATATAAATTATAAATATATATATAAATTTATATATGTATTAAACTGATAATTATTTAGTTTTAAACACTGTCTTAAATCTCTACTACTTTAGTCTCCCCTCCCATGTTTTATGTTTTGGTTTCATAGTTTACATCTTTATGTGTATTCCTTAGCTGTTTATTATAGTTATAGTTGATTTTACAGTTTTTCTTTTAACCTTTAGATAGCTTATTTAAAATGTTGATCCACTGCCTTTATTATATGTTTGCCTTAGCCAGTTAATTTTTGCCTTCATTTATTTTCTTATTTCTTGTTATAACCCTTTCTTTTTCACTTGAAGAAGACCTTTTAACATTTTCTTATAGGGCCAGTTTAGTAGTGATGAAGCTTCCCTGGTGGCTCAGGTAGTGAAGAACCTGCCTGCAATGCAGGAGACCTGGATTCAATCACTGGGTTGGGAAGATACCCTGGAGAAGAAATTGACTACCCACTCCTGTATTCTTGCATGGAGAATCCCATGGACAGAGGAGCCTGCCACGTTGCAGTCCATGGGGTCGCAAAAAGTCAGACATGACTGAGCAGCTAAGCACCTTAGTGCTAATGAACTCATTTAGTTTTTTAGTGCTTATCACTCATTTGAATGATAACCTTGCAAAGTAGAGTATCCTTGGTTGCAGGGGCTTTAATTTTTCTTTTAAAAAAAATATAACACACCACTGCTTTAAATATATCATGCCACTCCTTTCTGGCCTGAAGATTTCCTGCTGAAAAGCCAGCTGATAGCCTTATGGTGAGTTTCCTTGAATGTAACTCTTTTTCTTTTGCTACCTTTAAAAGTCTTTCTTTTATGATTTTAATTAGGATATGTTTTTGTGTGAGTCTCTTTGAGTTTATCTTGTTTGGGACTCTCCATGCTTCCTGGATCAGAATATCTGCTTTCTTCTTCAAGTGAGGTAATATTTCAGCCATCATTTCATCAAATACATTTCCTGCCTCTTTCTTTCTCTCTTCTTCTTCTGAGACCCCTGTAATGTGAATTTTAGTATGGTTGATGTTTTCCTAGAGGTCCCTTAAACTATCCTCATTTAGTTTTTCTTTTCTTTTTGCTATTCTGATTTGGTGACTTCCACCATCCTGTCTTTATATATCTCATATTCTTCTGTATCATATAATCTGTTGTTAAGTCCTTCTAGTGTATTTTTTATTTCATTGTTGTATTCATCAGCTCTGGTTCATTTTTAATGTATTTTAGTTCTTTGATGTTCTCACCATTTTCTGCCAAGTTCTGTGGGCATTTTTATGACCATTACTCTGAATTCTTTATCAGTCCAATTAGTTATTTCTGTTTCATTAGGGTTTGTTCCTGGAGTTTTATTCTGTTCTTTCATTTGAAAAAGTATTCTTGTTTTCTCATTTTGTTTTACCTCTCTGTCTCTTTGAAATTAGGAAAAACTGTTACCCATCCCAGTCTTCAATGCACATCCTTGGAGGGGAGTGTTTTTGTGCAGTCTGTATGTACCCAAGTGGCTTTGATGGGAGAGCTCAATCTAAAGCAAGCACAGGCTGAATCTTCCCTCAGAGTGCACTGGCCACCATTGCCTTGGCAGAGAGTAGGGCTGGAGCCTGAGGGCTAGAGCTAGTGCCCAGTTCTAGCTGGGACTTATCACCTGTGAGGCTGGATGTCATGGCCTTGGCAGGGAGCAAGGTTAGAGCTGGAGGGGCTGGAGCCTACGCCTGGTGTGAGCCACAGCTTCTCATGCAACCTGGTAATGTTTGTTGCCTTGGTTGGAGAGGGGCCAGGGCCAGAGTGTCTCGAGCAGCGGCTTAATGTAAATTTGTCATCTCCCCAGCATGATGGTGTTTGCCACCTTGGTGGAGAATGGGCAGGAGCTGGAGAAGCTGAAGCCTGAACCTGGTGTAGGCTAGGGGCATGCTGGGGCATCCTGGCAGGCAGCCAGAGCACCATGCCATCTTCAGTCTGCTGCTTCTGGGACCAGGAGCAAACAAGTCTTTGTGTGCCCTGTTCAAGAGCAAAGTCTTAGTTTCCCACAGCCCTGTGTTACGCCCCACTGGTTTCAATCCAGCGAAGGGGAGTGTTTAGCAGTCTGCTTCTTCATTTCCAAATGTATGGCCTTTGTTTTCTCTTTTACTGTACCTTTCCTTGTTTGATTTATTATTCCTAGTTTAATTACACTTTGATCAGAGAACATATATGAAATATGTGTGACTTCAGTGCACTGAAATTTGCTGAAACATGCCTTCTGACCTGGCATTGGTGTTTTTCTAAATGTTCTGTGTGTGCTTGAAAAAAATATTTATTTTATAGTATACATGTCCACTCAATCAATTTTGTTTATTATATTCAAATTTTCTATTTACTCTTTTTTCTTGATATGTCAGTTACAGACAAAAGTGTGCTTTACCTTCAGGAATGAGAAATGTCTTATAACTGTGAATATATTTATTTCTCCTTATAATTCTATCAGCATGAACATAGATGCAAAAATCCTCACAAAATTCTAGCAATCAGAGTCCAACAACACATTACAAAGATCATACACCATGACCAAGTGGGCTTTATCCCAGGGATGCAAGGATTCTTCAATATCCGCAAATCAACCAGTGTAATTCACCACATTAACAAATTGAAAAATAAAAGCCGTATGATTATCTCAATACATGCAGAGAAGGCCTTTGACAAAATTCAACATCCATTTATGATAAAAACTCTCCAGAAAGCAGGAATAGAAGGAACATACCTCAACATAATAAAAGCTATATATGACAAACCCACAGAAAACATTATCCTTAACAGTGAAAAATTGAAAGCATTTCCCCTAAAGTCAGGAACAAGACAAGGGTGCCCACTTTCACCGCTACTATTCAACATAGTTCTGGAAGTTTTGGCCACAGCAATCAGAGCAGAAAAAGAAATAAAAGGAATCCAAAATGGAAAAGAAGAAGTAAAACTCTTACTGTTTGCAGATGACATGATCCTCTACATAGAAAACCCTAAAGACTGCACCAGAAAATTACTAGAGCTAATCAATGAATATAGTAAAGTTGCAGGATATAAAATCAACACACAGAAATCCCTTGCATTCCTATACACTAATAATGAGAAAGTAGAAAAAGAAATTAAGGAAACAATTCCATTCACCATTGCAATGAAAAGAATAAAATACTTAGGAATATATCTACCTAAAGAAACTAAAGACCTATATATATAAAACTATAAAACTCTGATGAAAGAAATCAAAGAGGACACTAATAGATGGAGAAATATACCATGTTCATGGATCGGAAGAATCAATATAGTGAAAATGAGTATACTACCCAAAGCAATTTACAAATTCAATGCAATCCCTATCAAGCTACCAGCCATATTTTTCACAGAACTAGAACAAATAATTTCAAGATTTGTATGGAAATACAAAAAACCTCAAATTGCCAAAGCAATCTTGAGAAAGAAGAATGGAACTGGAGGAATCAACCTGCCCGACTTTAGGCTCTACTACAAAGCCACAGTCATCAAGACAGTATGGTACTGGCACAAAGACAGACACATAGATCAATGGAACAAAATAGAAAGCCCAGAGATAAATCCACACACATATGGACACCTTATCTTTGACAAAGGAGGCAAGAATATACAATGGAGTAAAGACAATCTCTTTAACAAGTGGTGCTGGGAAAACTGGTCAACCACTTGTAAAAGAATGAAACTAGATCACTTTCTAACACCACACACGAAAATAAACTCAAAATGGATTAAAGATCTAAATGTAAGACCAGAAACTATAACACTCCTAGAGGAGAACATAGGCAAAACACTCTCTGACATAAATCACAGCAGGATCCTCTATGATCCACCTCCCAGAATTCTGGAAATAAAAGCAAAAATAAACAAATGGGATCTAATTAAAATTAAAAGCTTCTGCACAACAAAGGAAAATATAAGCAAGGTGAAAAGACAGCCTTCTGAATGGGAGAAAATAATAGCAAATGAAGCAACTGACAAACAACTAATCTCAAAAATATATAAGCAACTTATGCAACTCAATTCCAGAAACATAAATGACCCAATCAAAAAATGGGCCAAAGAACTAAATAGACATTTCTCCAAAGAAGACATATGGATGGCTAACAAACACATGAAAAGATGCTCAACATCACTCATTATTAGAGAAATGCAAATCAAAACCACAATGAGGTACCACTTCACACCAGTCAGAATGGCTGCGATCCAAAAATCTGCAAGCAATAAATGCTGGAGAGGGTGTGGAGAAAAGGGAACCCTCCTACACTGTTGGTGGGAATGCAAACTAGTACAGCCACTATGGAGAACAGTGTGGAGATTCCTTTAAAAATTGCAAATAGAACTGCCATATGACCCAGCAATCCCACTGCTGGGCATACACACCGAGGAAACCAGAATTGAAAGAGACACATGTACCCCAATGTTCATCGCAGCACTGTTTATAATAGCCAGGACATGGAAGCAACCTAGATGTCCATCAGCAGATGAATGGATAAGAAAGCAGTGGTACATATACACAATGGAGTATTACTCAGCTATTAAAAAGAATACATTTGAATCAGTTCTGATGAGATGGATGAAACTGGAGCCGATCATACAGAGTGAAGTAAGCCAGAAAGAAAAACACCAATACTGTATACTAACACATATATATGGAATTTAGAAAGATGGCAATGATGACCCTGTATGCAAGACAGCAAAAAAGACACAGATGTGTATAGCGGACTTTTGGACTCAGAGGGAGAGGGTGGGATGATTTGGGAGAATGGCATTGAAACTTGTATACTATCATGTAAGAATCTAATCGCCAGTCTACGTCCGATGCAGGATACAGCATGCTTGGGGCTGGTGCACAGGGATGACCCAGAGGGATGTTGTAGGGAGGGAGGTGGGAGGGGGGTTCATGTTTAGGAACACATGTACACCCGTGGTGGATTCATGTCAATGTATGGCAAAACCAATACAGTATTGTAAAGTAAAATAAAGTAAAAATAAAAGTTAAAAAATAAAAAATAAAATAAATAAATAAATAAAAATAATAATTATATCAGCAAAATGTATGATTTTCTTAGTTTTTTTTTCAAGCTTATTGGGGTAAAGTTGTATATAGTATTCTATAATTTCCATGAGTTCAAATAGCAAAACTAAGGAGTACTTTTATTTTGATACACAAGAATAGAATTGTATGTGATCATAATAAACCTACATGGTGTTAAAATGGCAATCTTGTTCCTTCAGAGGAAGAGACATTGAAACAGTCGTTATTAACGTGTCTTTTGCTGAAATGCTGCCACAATTTCTTCCACCCCAGTATGTGTCCTTTTGCAGTGATTAAGCAATTAATTAATGCTCCCTTAACCTCTCTGCTAAACTAAATGCCACAGTGATTGAGAGGCTTTGAATTGGTTTATACTACTTTATCCTTCAAGTCATATGTGGTTCTTATAAACTGGTGGTGTTCTTTTTGACATTATACTTACCTATTAGAAGGATCATAAAGGTAGAAAAGACACATGGGTTTTGAGGTTTTTGGTTCGTTGTGTCTTTGTGTAATTTGACCCATTTTCTTATGAAGTTAGATCATAATTGATGTTTCCTGTGATTAATGATTTATAGGTCTAAGAAACTACAGTAGATTCCTCTTACCAGCTAGCATTCTCTTTGCTTTGTCTGTAGATATGTTGAATAAGAGATGTAACTTCTGTTGATCAATTCTGTCTTTTCAGATTTTTTATAGTATTTCAGTTGCTACATAGCAAGACATATGTTATACTTATAAAGCCATACCAGCTTGATAGTAAAGCTTATTGTATGTCTCAGGGGCATCAAAGCAGTGCAATCAGCTTTTAACCTTTGGAACAGAAAGCAGTTCTAATAATTAACTCATTGCATAACTGTATTTATAAAGGGACCTTCTTTGCTGTAATGCCACAGCATATTAATCTGGAAAGCCTTATGAACACTTGGCCTCATCACAGTGAAGCAAGCAACCAAGGCTGCCAAGAATGGAGGACACTGGTACTCAACAACCCAAAAGAAATGGCTTTGGCCTTGAGAGAACGTTGATGAGCAGAGAAATGACATATCAATGGGAAAACTGTTGATAAAGCAATAACCGTTATCCTTGAACTATTTAATCTGTCAGAACAATTTTATGGTTTCTTAGACCTGAATCATTTTAAATGACTCATAAACCTGTTGAATAGAAGTAAGATCATTTGGCTATTATTAACTTACCTAAAAATATTTTACTCAAAGGCAACCAGATTGCATGTCAAACAGGACTATGTAATAAAAATGCATTTTTCTACTCATTCGTACAGTGCCATTCAGGGACCTTTAGGTTGAGTGCCGTGTAATTCAGGTACATTTAAGGGAATGAACAATGAACATATTGTCATTAGAGAAATGTAGCCTCTCAGAATTACCTTTCTAGAATATATTAGGTTACACTGTTTTACTACAGTATTCAGTCAGTTGCCTAAAAAATTAAGTTCAAACTCTTTTAATTTAGTTTTCAAGTCTCTGTATAATATGACCACAATTTGCCTCTCCAGCTGAATTTCCTGTTACTCCACTCTGTATTCTGATCTAGCATTCTGTTGTATTTTCTGTTTCCCTTTCCTGTCAGATAATTCTGTATCTCCTTGTACTGCCTATACTGATTTCTCACTCTGCAGTGCTTTTTCTTTTTCACCATGTTCCCTTGCCCAAATGAAACGTTAGCTTTAAGCCTTGCTGGTTTCTCATGATTCAAATGCATAGCACAATGTTTGTATTTTCATTTGATGCTTATTTCACTGTTTTTTCCAAAGATTTGAAGGTCTTTATGAGTAATTGACGTTGTATTCCCAAAGCTTAGCAATAACTAGCATTTATTTTTTGGTCATTCTGTACAGGATACTATTTACTTAGGATACAAATATGAAAATACATTGTTCTTGTGTTTGGTGTTTAGTAAATATATGTGTAACTGAATGATGAGGGAGGGATCTTAGTTCTCAGTCACTTATAATGAGTTGCCATCATCTTAAATACTGTATAGTTCTAGAAAATCTTATAAACATTTTTATAAGGGGTAGAAATTTTTAAATATTCCATCTGGGAGTTCTTGTAAAGAAAATACATGCAGTTGGGGTGTCTTGAGATGAAAGAGCCTTGGATCACTAGTTTGGAGATTTCCTGTAACTGCTTTATAATGTAATTTGACAAGGGAAATTATCATTCATTTGGCTTGAGTCTTAAAGAAAAGAACCTGAAGACTTTTTCCCCATGGATGACTGAATCTTATCAGTCCCATACATAGTATTTTGGGGAATTTATAGCTCTTAGCCCTTGTGAAATTTTTTTTTAATTGTGAAAAAAAATTTTTTTAATTTTTTATTTTAAAAAAACATAACTTTTTTTATTTTAAAAAAAACTTGAAAAATTTTTAAGATTGTGATCATATTTACTTTTTCCTGAAAGTTGAATCATTCATTGAGGAAGCTGCCTGAAATATATGAGTTTGTAAAGTTTAGTGCCAGACAACATTGAGAAGTTAGTTTGGGGATATAGTACTGAAGGTTTTACTAAGGAATTTGAGTTTTTAATTAGCAGTAGTGATATGGAAAAAGCTTTTTCAAAAGTCCAGGCTGTTGTTCAAAGTATCCAAAAAGAATTTGAGTAAGGAGCACAAAGGAAACAGACACACATGCACACTGAGGAGCAAAAAGGACAAAGAAGCAATTTATTCAGGGCAAAAGTGAAAGGACACACAGAGAAGAGTGTGGATATCCTGGTGAGTGAGGAGCACCCTGAAGGGTTGTTGATCCCCTTTTTATATCTTATTTTTAGCCCTTTGAATGGGTAGGGTCTTTTTGACCAGGGGTGGGATATTCACTGAGGGGAGGGTTGGCATGTATCCTGGATTGCACTTGGTTGCATCAGCTCCCAGGCTTACATGTTTGTCCCCTGAAACCATCTTACATGTGCTCAAGGCTGTTTTCCCTTACTAGTTGAGCACACACGTGGAAGGTCATCCAGGGTCATTAGCAACCTGCGCATGTTTGTTGTGTATGCCCCATGGATTTCATGGTCAGAATCTCTTGCTCAGATGCTGTAGAGTTTCTGTGTTAGATGACATTCCTTCCTGTGTCAGGGCCTCATTAAGAACAAGGCAAGGAGGTGGCTTTGCCTTCTGCCTAATGCCTGTATCTGAGGAGGCTGTCCTTGGGCCTGGCCCTGTCTTTCCTGCCCCAGTAGCAAAACAGTGAGAGTTTGAGCAGTTGGATGACCTCCTGTCCATATATGCAAAGCATGTCACTGTGCCAAAAGAAAGACTAGCTATACAAAGTAGTGAATGGAGAGTCAGAGACCAGATATGAATATAATTTTATAGTTGGCAACAGATGATGAAAATCACAGTGAGAGCTACTTTGGAAATTTGAAAAAAAAAAATCATACAGCTGTTGGAACCCTTTCAGAGAATTAATCGATAGAATCTAGTCATTGGTGAGTCACGGGGAAAGGAATGTAATAAAAATGACAGGCCTGAGTGCCTGAGAGTGCCTTTTATCAAGAGAGACAGCACAGGAGGAGGAAGAAAATTACGAAACAGGAGTTTATCAGTCAGGGCGACCTAAGTTATGTTGTGTTAATGTTAACCTTTAAATCTCATTGAATTAAAATAGCAAAGTTTCATGGCTTTGCATTGTCATGTGACCATTTTGGCCTGGCTGAGGGTTTTGCTGCACATTTTCCTCATTCAGACAGATCAGCCACTGTCTAAAAAGCTGGCAGTTGCTGTGGCAGAAAAGAGAGTGCTACTTACTCCAGCAAGTAAATATTCTGGCCTAGAGGTGACACGTGTCATTTCCAACCACAGCTCATTGACCAGACTAAGCGCAACCCCTAGGGGACTGGCTACAAGTCGAGTCTTCCAGGTAGTGAGGAGGAAAGGGAAAGGGCAGAGGGGCGTGAGTGAGAAACTTGTTAGGTCTCCTGAGAGGCAGACCTCAGGATGCAATTAAACAGGCAAATTTTGTTTGTGAGAGGAAATAGGAAGGAAGGCTGAGAAAGCCATCAGACTGTCATTCACAACTTTCTAGTTTCTGAGGAAAGCTCCCAAGACTGTCAGGGAGTTCTGGAGTTAGTCTTCTGCAGAAGAATCCTGTGTTTCTGAGAACAAACCTCTCCTCCTAGCCTTGTTGTGCTCAGTCGTTGGTTTGGGGCAGCCTGTGAGAAGGGCTACAACTCCACGCATGCAGCCGTGGAGCTGAGAGCACAGAGCTCTGACCCTTGGTCAGTTGGGGGTCTGCAGATGGCATATCCTCATGGTAGCCACAATAGCCCCCCTCGTGGCTATCTCTGGAGTTAATAGAGTTTGATTTACACATTTTTATCTGAGATTCTGAGCCAGGGAATGTAGGGAAGGACAGTATAAGATGGCAGCTTTATTGTAGTGATGTCCAGCAGAAAGGTGACGATAGCATATGCAGCTTAGACAGAAGCTCTGGGGCACTAATTTGAAAGCCATAGGATAGGGATGTGGATTAAATTAACGAAAAATGCGTTCACAATAGCAAGGAAATTCCATATACTCCTGAATACAAAATTGAGCCTGAAAGCGCTAGAGTCTCTTGCACAAGATGTTGGTCACGTACCTGGGAGATGGAGGGACGTCTTAAGTAGGTGTTCACATGTCTGCCTAGACAGGGGCAAGCATGTCTGAGCAGAAGAAACGAAACTGGACTTCAGGTTCCTTGGGGCCAAGGAGGAAGGAAAGAGTATGTTTACACAGGTCAATGGAACTGTAGACGGGAGACTACCAGCAATGGAGAGGTTCTCCAAGTGCCCAAAGCCAAGTCCTCAGAAAGAAAACATCAGCTTTAACTCCTTTCAGGTAAAGCTTGTCTTTCCATAGTGCCAGTCAGGTGAGATAGACCCTGCTCATTCCCCTCGCCTCTCCTCTGTTTTGAACTTGGTGTATGAGAAACTGTAATTCCCATTGAGAGAGGAAAGGTTCACATCATAAGATGGGGTAGAAAGGAAAGGCCTAGACCTTCCATCTCCTGCTTCCTCTCTGCCAAAGACTCCATCTGGAGGAGGAGAGATTTAGTCTTGAATGAAACTAGAAGACTTATTCCATTGGATTGGATATTGCAGATTTCAAATTGAAAACTTGCCGCTTAAAGTACCCCAATGCTTTCTAGAACCAAAGAGTACCTATGGGATCTGAGTTTTAAGAACAGGGTATATGAACTAGCCCTACCGAACAAATTTTACACTAACATCTAGGACATAAAACTAAACTCGTCTTCATTACATCTTACTACTTTTGCTTTTTTAATAAATCTGTTAAATAAAAAAAGCATCATAAGTAAGATCTGATGATTGGGACAGCCTTGACTGCTATTTTCTAAATCATACAGGAAGGCAAAGTCTCTCAAATGCCTTGTTCCAAATAAGAAGATAGTTACGCACCAGTGAATTTTTTTTCCAGATTTATTCTTCTGGACGATTTTTCTCAATTGAATTTAAGTTCACAGGTTGTGAACTTAAGTATGGTCATTGCCATACTTAGTTGTATCCTGATGAAGCTGAAACTAAGATCTCCATCAACCTTCCTTTTTTTAGAAGCCATGAATTTTCTGCTACAGCCCTTGGCTTAAAAGAGTAACCAGATACCTAGAATGTAATTGTGCCTGGGATGATTTATTAAGTACTAGGGATTGGCTTTTTCTTTAAGTTAATGGCTGTTTTTCAGTTGCTGGGAATCTTTTGTGTTTTATCAACTCATTGGACTCCTCAAAATGTCAAACATATTTGAAGATTGATGTAACCTAATTCAAGATCAAGGGCACTGCAAGACCATTCACACCAGGGAGACAACACCAAGTGTTCACTGTTAGAAGAATTTCTGATTCTACCCAATCATCAGGAACTTTCCTGACTGAGAAGAAGTTGAACAGAGTAAGAATTTGGGTAAAACTTTTATTTATTTGGATATTAATTCATAATGGTTTGTTGGACAGTAACATAAGAATTTGGAGTTTCTACTTCTTTAGAACTTTAATTGTTGGATTCTAATTTCCTTCAGAAAGGCGTTTATAGCTTTATGTCTCTGTGAGACCTTTTGATTTTATTGCCAAACAGTTGATGTTGGGCAAGGCTGGAAATAGTTTTGCTTAAAAAATAGAATAGAGAGTGAATTGTCTACATTAATTCCTAAGTAGCTCTGGGGTTGATTTAATTAATATGTAGTTCTAGCATATTTCACTGTCTTTTGGGAGCAAAATTTTACTGTTCAAATATGGTCCAAAAAGGATGAGCAAAAGGGAAAGTTGTCTTAATAAGTAAGAGTAGATGATTTCAATAGACTGTTGGTCCCTTCCCTGGAGGGGTATGTTCCCACCCCTGCTTATGCATAAGCTCGTTTAAGCCTGAAAGGTAAAGATGACAGAAAAGCTGAGGAGTGGTAGGGAGAAACTCTTGTCTGTTGCCAAGTGTAGGGACATCCTTCTCCGCTGTGCGCCTTGCTTCTCCTTAAAAGAAGAGAGTGAACTACCCTCATGGATGAGTTTGGAACAACAAACAGGGCATGCTTGGCCTACCACTTTCTTCCTTGAGATTTGTTTCTCTGTAGAAACATGGGCTGCCCTTGGCTTTGTGGAAGAAGGACTGTCATTGTTCGCTGCTGCTAATTACTCAGGGGTATCTCGGGACAAGGTTGTTTTAGGAAGCTCTTTGTTTTCCAGAACCATGTCTCCCAACCCAGTTTCATTTACAATAAACTCTACCTAATATTTTGGTTCTTTGTTGACTTGCATCTAGCAGGGAAAAAGAAATATTATTTACTAGCATCCTTCAAACCTTGTCAAAGTTATTATTGGTAGTGATACAGTTTGTAAACCAACTGGTTGATCAGTGCTGGGAATGCTTAGGTGAAATTGGTGAATGTTTAATTTTTGGAACATTTTCAAATACTATTCCTTATTTTCAGAGGTTTCTAAAGAAAGATATTCAAATTCTTTGGTTGAACAAATAAAAGCTTAAGCATAAGGACAATAAAAGTCAAAATTACTCAGGACTTTCATAAGTGCATTTCTCAAACTCAAGGATGGTTTTGAGAGATTAGCTTTCTGAAAAAGGAAATGAATGAAGACTTTCTTATGTAATTGTGCAATGTCTGTGAGCAGGAGGAGGCATCAGTGATTGGAAGAAGAATATGAATGTGGCTTAGTGTAAGAATGCAGCTTTGTGTGAGTGTATGTGATTATCTTTGTGGGCATGTGGGTGAGTGTGTGTGTGTGTGTGTGTGTATTTGTGGCTAGGAGTACAGGTGAATGTGTATGGTTGTCGGTGTGTGTGATGTATTTTTGCATGGAATTCTATAGATGTGCACTAGTGTGTCACCAGGTTAGTGTGTGGATACTTGTGTGTGTACATGCACATGCTTGTGTGTGGGCATATGGGTATCAGTGGCTGGGTGAGTGGGTATAGATATGTCTAGGTGTGTACGGATGTGTTTGTGTGTGTGTGTATTGGTGTGAAAGGTACAAAGTGTGCAGTAGGAGGCAGATGAAACCAAAAGTTCTTAGAGAACAAGAAAATAACTGGTTCCTCAGGAAATTTCAAGATAAATTGTAAGGAAACATCAAAAAGGTCTTAACTTTTCAGAAATTTACATTTAGAATTTCACCTGAAACATTAGAATTTTAGTTAATCAGTTGTTGTTTTGTCACTCAGTCATGTCCAACTCTTTGCAATTCTTTGTGACCTCTTTGTGACCCGTTGAGACTTCTTTGTGACCTCTTTGCAGCATGCCAGGCTTTCCCATTCCCCACCATCTCCCAGAGCTTGCTCAAACTCATATCCATTGATTCAGTGATGCCATCCAACCATCTCATCCTCTGTCATCCCCTTCTCCTCCTGCCTTCAATCTTTCCCAATATCAGAGTCTTTTCTAATGAGTCAGCTCTTCACATCAGGTGGCCCAAGTATTAGAGCTTCAGCTTCAGCATCAGTCCTTCCAATGAATAGTCAGGATCGATTTCCTTTAGGATTGACTGGTTTGATCTTGCACTCCAGGGGACTCTCAAGAGTCTTCTCCAACACCACAGTTCCAAAGCATCAAACCTTTGGTGCTCAGCCGTCTTTATGATCCAACTGTTACATCCATACGTGGCTACTAGAAAAACCATAGCTTTGACTATATGGACCTTTGTCGGCAAAGTAATGTCTCTGCTTTTTAATATGCTTTCTAGGTTGGTCATAGCTTTTCTTCTAAGAAACAAGCATCTATTAATGATTGAAGTCACCATCCACAGTGATTTTGGAGCACAGGAAATAAGTTCTGTCACTGTTTCCATTGTTTTCCCATCTATTTGCCATGAAGTGATGGGACTGGATGCCATGATCTTCATTTTTTGAATGCTGAGTTTTAAGCCAGCTTTTTCACTCTCCTCTTTCACTTTTATCAAAAAGCTACTTAGTTCCTCTTCGCTTTCTATCATAAGGGTGGTGTGATCTGCATATCTGAGATTATTGCTATTTCTCCCAGTAATCTTGATTCCAGCTTGTGATTCATCCAGACTGGCAATTCACTTGATGTACTCTACATGGAAGTCAAATAAGCAGAGTTACAGTATACAACCTTGACATACTCCTTTCCCAGTTTGGAACCAGTGCATTGTTCCATGTCCAGTTCTAACTGTTGCTTCTTGCTCTACATACAGGTTTCTCAGGATGTAGGTAAAGTGGTCTGGTATTCTCAATTCTTTAAGAATTTTCTATAGTTTGTTGTGATCCACAGAGTCAGAGGCTTTAGCATAGTCAATGAAGCAGAAGTAGATGTTTTTCTGGAATTCTCTTGCTTTTTCTATGATCCAACGGATGTTGGCAATTTGATCTCTGGTTCCTCTGCCTTTTCTGAATCCAGCTTGAACATCTGTAAGTTCTCAGTTCACATACTGTTGAAGCCTAACTTGGAGAATTTTGAGCATTACTTTGCCAGCATGGGAGATGAGTGCAATTGTGCAACAGTTGAACATTCTTTGGCATTGCCTTTCTTTGGGATTGGAATGAAAACTGACCTTTTCCAGTCCTGTGGCCACTGCTGAGTTTTCCAAATTTGCTGGCATATTGAGTGCAGCACTTTATCACAGCATCATCTTTTAGGACTTGAAATAGCTCAGCTGGAATTCCATCACCTCCACTAGCTTTGTTCATAGTGATGCTTCCTAAAGCCCACTTGACTTCACATTCCATGATGTCTGGCTCTAGGTGAGTGATCACACTATCATGATTATCTGGGTCATGAAGATCTTTTTTGTACAGTTCTGTGTATTCTTGCCCCCTCTTCTTAATATCTTCTGCTTCTGTTAGGTCCATTCCATTTCTGTCCTTTCTTGTACCCATCTTGACATGAAATGTTCCCTTGGTATCTCTAATTTTCTTGAAGAGATCTCTAGTCTTTCCTATTCTATTGTTTTCCTCTATTTCTTTGCACTGATCACTGAGGAAGGCTTTCTCATCTCTCCTTGCTGTTCTTTAGAACTCTGCATTCAGATGCATATATGTTTCATTTTATGCTTTGCCTTTCACTTCTCTTCTTTCCTTAGCTATTTGTCAGGCCTCCTCAGACAACCATTTTGCCTTTTTGCATTTCTTTTTCTTGGGGTTAGTTTTGATCACCACCACCTGTACAACGTTACGAACCTGCATCCATAGTTCTTCAGGCACTCTATCAGATCTAATCCTTTGAATCTATTTGTCATTTCCACTGTATATTTGTAAGGGGTTTGATTGAGGTCATACCTGCATGGCCTGGTGGTTTTCCCTACTTTCTTCAATTTCAGTCTGAATTCAACAATAAGGAGTTCATGATCTGAGCCACCATCAGCTCCCGGTCTTTTTTTTTTTTTTTTGCTGGTTGTATAGAGCTTCTCCATCTTAGGCTGCAAAGGGTACAATCAATTTGATTTCGGTGTTGACTATCTGGTGGTGTTTGTGTGTAGAGTCATCTGTTGTGTTGTTTGAAGAGGTTGTCTGCTATGACCAGTGTGTTCTCTTGGCAAAACTCTGTTAGCCTTGGCCCTGCTTCATTCTGTACTCCAAGGCCAGACTTGCCTGTTATTCCAAATATCTCTAGACTTCCTACTTTTGCATTCCAGTCCCCTATGATGAAAATGACGTCTTTTTTGTGTGTTAATTCTAGATGGTCTTGTAGCTGTTCATAGCACCATTCAACTCAGCTTCTTCAGCATTAGTGGTTGGGGCATAGACTTGGATTACTGTGATACTGAATGATTTGCCTTGGAAATGAACCAAGGTCATTCTGTTGTTTTTGAGATTGCACCCAAGTACTGTATTTCAGACTCTTTTGTTGACTATAAGGGCTAGTCCTTTTTTTTTTTTTTTTTTAATCAGTACAGCTAGACAAAGCCTAGTCAAAGAATCTTGTGAATGGCTGTGTGGTTTCTGGGTGGACTGCCCAATTGCTTCTGGGAAGGGTGGGAGTAGGAACTGAAATCCAGCTGTATATTTGCTGAACCATGGGTCCTGCCCCCAGAGAGGACACCTTCTTTGTATTTTCACCTAGATGCCCTGAGGTCCTGAACAGCACAGCACATGGGATTTTCACACTTTATTTTCACATGTGTGACTTCAGTGCATACCAGCCTCTCTCTGAAAGTCCCTTTCAGTGGGTATCATTTCTCCTGGTCTTGAGGAACAGGTCTGTTCTCAAGAAAATGAAAGACTGACCTGGCATCTGAGAAAGTTGAAAAAGCTTACTGACAAGGACTTTGAAAGCCTAAGAGGACATTTATCCTTGGTCAAGGAATATGTATATGCTGCCTTTGAATTCCTTCTAGAGATTCTATCACCTTTTTCCTAGCTTTTCCCAGGTACATTTTATTTAATAACAGTCTTTGAGTTTTGCATTTAGAGAAGAAACTCTGGAAAAGTAAAACCCCTAAGAATATAGAATTGAGTTTCTGGTTGCAAAAAAGCTTCATGGGAGTGTGATGTTGGAGAATGGATGGGCTTCTGGATTTTCCGAGGGCCCATGACTCCCATAGTGACATTGATTTGCTCCTCCTAGGATATACAGATTCCATGTATTTTCTCTGGAAGTCCTGAGGAAGACACCTGATAAGTCTACCATTCAGGAAAGCTGACTTCAGATAACAGATGAGTGGAAGGTTTGGAGGCTAGAAAATGAATATGATGACGCAGCCAAGTATTGTTAGATGTGTCAAAAGTAAGACCAAGTATTTTGAAATTTTGAGCATGGAAAACTAATGCCTCTAGGAACTCTAAAGGGAAGATTACAGTTGAAAAACTGAGCTGGAGGTGCAATAGATCATCCTAAGGAGGTGTTTACCTTTCCCAGCCTTCCCAATGTGCTGAGCCTAGTGCAAAGAAAGTTTCCAAGCTTCATTTATCCTTTTATAGCACATTAATAAAGTGATTCACTTGTTTGTCAGCACTTTTTACTCTATAAAGCCTCAGATTGACATCAATCATACATGCCAAGGTGTACAGAATAATAAATGCACTTTCCTCCAGATCTAACTGCACTTGATTCATTCAGCTCCTTTTAATTTATTTTACCTCTGCCATATATTCTAACTCCTTAATGGGACCAGCTTTCTGCATGGGTAAGCAGTTACATGAAGGACACAGGATTGTTGCTTTCACCTCCCCCTTTCATCTTTCAGCTGTTCTTTCACTGGTATGTCACTGACATATTAATTCCTGTTGTGAATTATGTCTATGTCTGTGTTGAGGAACTCTAGGCTGCTGCATGATGTAGTATAAGAAGGTGACTATGTCAATATTGGACACAAGTTTAGGGCTGAGTCCTCACTCTACCAATTGCTAGCTGTTTGACCTTGAGCAAAAGTTTAAATCCACTGAACCTCAGCTTCCTTACCTTTGACACTGCTGTAATAATTCCTAAATTTCAGGGTTATTTTGAAGATCAACCTATGTGTGAGAATTATGGTGCATAATTCTCAATACCTGACACTATGGTAGAAATATATATATAACGAAAGTTGTAGAAACTTCCCATTTTTTGTAAATGTAATAGTAGAAGTGCCTCATTTTTACAAACACATTATTCCCCCTGGAATTTTACTTAAAGTTTATAATGCTGTTCTGTGTCCCATATAAATTTAGTAATTCTATTATTTTAACTGAAATGCTAGTATTTAATTGCTTTGCTCCTACCTTTCATCCTAAACTGGGGAATGTTCCTCTCTGTGAATCCATATCAGAGCACTCATCACATTGATTAATAATTTATCTATTTATATCACCATCTCTTGTCTTACGGTTAGCTCTTTGAAGATGTTTATTTTTTTTCTGCATCCTTTTTTCCCCAGATTCCTAAATCAAATATTTACTTAATGGATCATTATTTTTTAAAACTTGTTTCTTGCTTGGGTCTATTTCACATAAGCCACAAGGTACAAAATGGATAGGTGGACAGATTTATGTATAATATATTGACTCTCACAATAGCCAAATTTATTAATCTTTAATAGCTTCTGATTATGTGTTGTCAGGAAGATTCAGGGAGGACATCTTTAGAAAAAAAAAAAAAAAACAGCAAAAATAACAACAAAACCCTTCCCTGGAAAGAAAGCAGGAGGTCCAAGGTTTTAGGAGGATGGGTTCACTGAACAAAATATATGCAACCAGTATTTAATGATAAAGTCTGCAGTGTTCTGTTCATGGTGGAAAAGACAGCCCTTTTTTCACATGATTGTCTTACTCCCAAGGATCTTGACGTATCTTCATATGTCAGCATTGCATAAGTTAAAGATTGTTGTGAGAGAGGAAATAATAAGGGAGAAATGCTCCAAGTTGCAGACTTGGAGGGATAGAACTTGCCTGGGGACCCTGGGCTTGTGGCGCTGAGGGTGATGGATGCTATGGTTTACCTCAGGGACGTGATCAGGGTAACAGGGCCATCAGTCCCGTTCAGCCTTCCTCCTCATTCAAATCTCATTCTCTGAGTATAGGTATGACTACATAAGGCTGTTTAGTCATTTTTTAACTCAGTGTTACTAATTTGCTATTTTGGTTTTAGAGAGTATAACATGCTTGGTTAGAATTTTAACTCTCTTTAAAATCAGAGAACCTGAGAATCCTTCAAGGGCACTTTTTCTCATCCTAAAACATGCCATAGTTATTTAATTCTCCCTTTATAGTTTTATGCAGATTATTTATTGAAGTATTAAAGTAATAAAATGTACAAAAATCATGTGTACCACTTAATGCATTTTTACAAAGGGAATATACTCATGGAAACAGATTTAAAATCAAAACAGCACATGAAAACCCAGAAGTGTTTGTCTGCCCCTTTGAATCACTACCTTACCTTTTCTCCCTTACATCAAGGGAAATCATCACTTCTAACATGACTTCTAACATTATAGCTTAGTTTTTGTTCTTTTCAACTTTTATAAATAGATTTATACAATATGTACTCTTGTGCCTGACTTCTTTTATTCATACTATGTTCATTAGTTTTATCTATATTATGTGTAAATGTAAGTCACTCATCCTCACTGTGTGGTATACCATTCAACACAATACTATACTTAATATATCTGTTTCCTTATTGATGGACATATTGGTTTTATGAACATTTCCAGGTTGAAGTAGTTATTATGACTAGTGCTGCTCTGAATATTCTAGTGCATATCTTTTGTTGTCCTTATATTTCTTTGGGGGAAAATTTTCAATAATGCATTCAATATCTTTATTAATCTAGGATTTTTCAGACGCTCTGTTTGTAATTAGTCAACTTGGCTAATTATTTTTTAGGCATTTGTTCATTTCATAAACACTTGTAATGATCTTGAATAAAATTTCCCCTCTTTTTCTTGATCAATCTTGTTATAGGCTTATCGGTTTTAAAAGACCAGTGTCTGGTTTTGTTGATTTTCTTTTGATTTTTCTCTGTAGTTGATTTCAGCTCTTTTTGGTTATTTCTTCACTTCTCCTTTTTTAGGTTTAATATACTGTTTTTTTTTCTAATTTATTGAAATTGAATCTTAGATCATTATTTCTTAAATTTTTTTCCCTTTTTAATACATGTCTAAGGATTCTCATTTCCATCTAAAGGCTGCTTTAGTTACACCCACAAGTTTTCATTTTTGGTATCTTCTTGTAATTCAGTTCAAAGTATATTTAAATTTTGGATTTGATATTCTTTTCATACCAGTGAATTATTTAGAGTCTAGCTTTCAATTTCCAGCAGTTGGTCATTTTCTAATTATCTTTTTAAATTATTTTTTTTTTTTTTGCTGAATTTCACTGTACAATCATGAAATCATTGAGACTGGCTTTATGTTAAATTCATGACCAATTTTAGCAAAAGAGTTAAGTGGACAAGCTCTGGAATCAGATATCCTGGCTTCAGTTAGCCTCTGCTGTTTTCAAGCTTTGTCAAATTATTTAACATTTCACATTTGGTTTTGTCATAATAAAACATATCTTAATATTACCTACTAGTTTGTTAGCACTGTCATAACAAAATGTCACAAACTGAGACACTTAAACAACAGAAATGTGTCTTCTCATGCTTCTGAAGACTAGAAGGCCAAGATGAAGCTGCCAGCAGGGTTGGGCTACTCTGAGCCCTCTCTCCCTGGCTGCAGATGGCCACCCTCTTGCGGCCTCTTCACATGGCCATCCCTCTGTGTGCAGGTGCGCTTCCTGCCTCCTCTTCTTATGAAGACACTAGCCATCACGCATTAGGTGGTGGTGGTGCTAGTGGTTTAGTCACGAAGTCATGCCCAATTCTTTGCAACCCCATCGACTGTAGCTTGCCAGGCTCTTCTGTCCATGAGATTTCCCAGGCAAAAATAGTGGAGTGAGTTGCCATTTCCTTCTCCAGGGATCTTCCCAACCCAGGGATCTTCCCAACCCAGGGATCAAACCTGGGTCTCCTGCACTGCAGGTGATCTCTGCATTTGAGGAAGATTCTTGACTGCTGAGCCACCAGGGAAGCCCGTAATGGATCAGGCTCCGACCCTAATGGCCTCTTTTAACCTCATCATCGCTTCGAAGATCTTTTCTCCAAAAAAAAAGTCATGTTCTGAGGTATTTGGAGTTAGAGCTTCAATAAATCAGTTTTGTGGAAGGAACACAATACCTACCTCATAACTTGTTATAATTACATGAGATAATATATACTACATGGTTATATTAGTTGCCTGGCCCACGATAAGCATTCAAAAATATAATTGACTTTGTATGTTTATATTTATTTGGGTTTACACATGTGATCTTATATGAGTTTGTTTTTATAGTCAAATTTGTTGGAGTGACATACATCTTTGTTGTTAGCTATGTTATTCATATTTTACATTTTAATTTCTGAGGTTTTAAGTTTTATTTCACCTTATTTTCTATTACTGTCTGGCTGTGTTTTAACTGCTTTGTGCATGTGCATTTTCTTTCTCATAATTTGAAAGAGTAATAATTTTTTTCTTCATAACAACAAACATCTTTTATAGAAGCACTATAAAACAAATCTCCAAGACTATCAAAATGTTCTGTGTCTGTGCTGTTCAGTGCAGTAGCTATTAACCACATGTTGAATATCAAGTACTCGAAATGTGGCTACTGTGAGTGAGAAACTAAAATTATAATATGAAAGTGAAAGTGGCTCAGTCCTGACTCATTGCAACCCCATGGACTATACAGTCCATGGAATTCTCCAGACCAGAATACTGGAGTGGGTAGCCTTTCCCTTCTCCAGGGGATCTTCCCAACCTGGGATGAACCCACGTCTCCTGCATTGTAGGTAGATTCTCTACCAGCTGAACCACCAGGGAAACCTAAGAACACTGGAGTGGGTAGCCTATCACTTCTCCAGGGGATCTGCCTGACCCAGGAATCAAACTGGGATCTCCTGCATTGTAGGCTGATTCTTTACCAGCTGAGCTAATATAATTCATTGTAATTAATTTAAATTTAGATACTCACATGTGACTAGTGACTACCGTATTGGACAGCAGAGATCCATGGTATACTCATTTCTCTGTTTCATTAAACAGTATTCACCACCTCCCATCTATGAATAAACTTCCACTTCCTCCCATCTTTCTTATTTTCTCCACTTCCTAATTTTTCTCATTGCTTTTTCCTAGCCATTTTGGTGTTGTTTTTAATTTACTTAAATGTACTTAGGTCTTGATATGGTAGTGATCAGTGCTCTTTACATATTCCAATTATCTTATTCAAAAATAAGAAACTTTTCCAAAATTTGAAACTTTTTTATAACTTTGTGTTTTAGTTAAGTTCCTGGGATGAATTCTGGCTGATGAGTTGTGAGTAGAAATTGAGGTTACCAGTCTGAGACCCTTGTCACTACCATGAAGTCTGTTAATGTTTCAGGTTGTAATCCGCTGTCATTTTGTGAGAGTGAAGATAATAGAGAATAGTGTATCACTGTACCCATGATTGGCATCTAGCATGAGTGTGAAGTAAACATTCATTATGTTAAACCCTGAGATTTGGGGCCTAGTTGTTCATGTATCATAACCTAGTCCAGTGTCCCACAGGTTTTGGGTTGTTGGGTTTTCATTTTCATTCATTTCTAAGCATATTTTGATTTCTTTTTTGATTTCTTCTGTGATTTGTTGGCTATTCAGCAGCGTGTTGTTCAGCCTCCATATGTTGCCATTTTTAATAGGTTTTCTCCTGTAATTGAGATCTAATCTTACTGCATTGTGGTCAGAAAGAATGCTTGGAATGATTTCAATATTTTTGAATTTACCAAGGCTAGATTGATGGCCCAGGATGTGATCCATCCTGGAGAAGGTTCCGTGTGCGCTTGAGAAAAAGGTGAAATTCATTGTTTTGGAGTGAAATGTCCTATAGATATCAGTTAGGTCTAACTGGTCTATTGTATCATTTAAAGTTTGTGTTTCCTTGTTAATTTTCAGTTTAGCTGATCTATCCAGAGATGTGAGTGGGGTATTAAAGTCTTGACTGATGAACTCTGTTCCTTGATTTGTTAGCATGAAATCTGTTGACATTTCTATAGAAGAAATCAATTTATTTGCCAAGCTGTCAATTTCTCTTCTTTCTCTTTTCCACATGTTGTTAGTTATATTATTAAGTAATAATATTGTTAAAAATGTTGTTCTCTTCTGAGCTATATCTTCACAGTGATTTTATGCTTACAACTAAATGGATGCATTTGGCCATAGTCTCTATATCTGTCTTTCATTTAGGAGAAACATGGAATGATTCTTAGAAAGCAGTAAGAATTACTTTACTCTTGGTTACTTAATGGTGATAAAATAACAAAAGGCGGTAAGACTGAAACATTAAAAACTGGGAAGCCATAGGGACACTGTGTGGCAGTATTCGCTTAGTGATCTCCGAGACAGAGAATAACCTAATTTTTGGTGAAAGCTTCATGGAATTAAATTCCTTGATTATTCAAATGTGTGCTTAAAAGACAATTGTCTGGGTATAAAATTTTTGAGTTGACCCCCACTTTTGTTCTCTAGAGATGTGTAGGTATTTCTCTAAATTATCTAGCTTTCAATCAGTTTGAAACTCCCAGCTGATGTTTTTGCCTTGATTAGTAATTTAATTTTGTTTTCTGAACATCCAGACTGTCCTTCATTTTTGAAACCAAATAATTTTACTCATTTATGTTTCGATGTTGATTGTTCTGTGTTTGTTTTCCTGTGACAGACTAATTCCTTTTAATTCATATGTTCAACTGTTCTTTTATTTATGGAAAATTTTATTGATGTATATTTTTATTTCTAAATTTTTTGTGTTCTATTAATTCAGTTACCATCTTAGGAGACTCATTTATACTTATTAGATCTTGCATATCTAACACATTGTCTAATAATTTTAAGCTCCTAATTTGAATTTTTCCTAATTTGAGTAAAGAAAGCTGAGCGCCGAAGAATTGATGCTTTTGAACTGTGGTGATGGAGAACACTCTTGAGAGTCCCTTGGACTTCAAGGAGATCCAACCAGTCCATTCTGAAGGAGATCAGTCTTGAACGCCACTGGAAGGACTGATGTTGAAGCTGAAACTCCAGTACTTGGCCACCTGATGCAAAGAACTGACTCATTGGAAAAGACCCTGATGCTGGGAAAGATTGAAGGCAGGAGGAAAAGAGGACAACAGAGGATTAGATGGTTGGATGGCATCACCAACTTGATGGACATGAGTTTGAGCAAGATTCGGGAGTTAGTGATGGACAGGGAACTCTGGTGTGCTGCAGTCCATGGGATCGCAGAGTTGGACACAACTGAGCGACTGAACTGAACTGAATTTGAATTTAGTTGTGTTCACTTTTCTCAATCTATGCATTATAAATCTCATGTATCTTCAGAATTATTTATTCCACTTCAATTTACTCCACACTTATTATTTCAGTTCTGCCAGTTCCTATTTTATGTTTTATTTTTTCAATAATTTCTCAGAATTCTTGATTATTTCATCAAGTTCTTCAAGTTAATAGTGTTACAGTTGGTCATGATTTTAATCTGAGTGGTTTCATCGATTACTGTATATACCTAACTCAAGTGATACTGACCACATCATCCTTTATAACACTCACTATAACCCAGATTACCTATGTTCTCTTTTTTTAACCTGTTCATTACATGTCTTCCCAATATAATTAAAGATTATAGACAGAAACTCTCTTTGTCTTCACATGTAACACAATATCCTATAAGCTTAATTAGGACCTACACATATTAGGCCTAATTAATGGGTGCCTTCTCAGTAAATCCTAACTATGTGTGTGTGTGCTTAATCGCTCAGTTCTGCTGCCCCATGGACTGTAACCTGCCAGGCTCCTCTGTCCATGGAATTTTCCAGAAAAGAATACTGGAGTGGGTTGCCACGTCCTCTGCAAGGGGATCTTCCCAACCCAGGGAATGAACCTTCATCTCTTGCTTCTGCTGCATTGACAGGTGGATTCCTTACCACTAAGGCCACCTGGGAAGCCCCAATCTTAATTATATTGAGGTTCATTTTGATGCATAAGAGTCACAATACTTCCCAAACTATTGTTAAAGATTTGAAGGATATCAAATAATCCACAACATGGAGAAAGATTGTTACTTATTTTTAAAACAGTACTTGTAAATATTAATATAAAAGTTTCAGTCAGTGTTGAAGCATTGCATTAAGGAGGAATAATAACACACTTTTGTGGAACTCTAGCTAATGGAATGTTTGATGTGGCAATTCTAGGTACAACAGTTTTCCTCAAGAGGTCCATAAGCCAAAACTTTGAACTGGTGGACTCCCTTACCTACACAAATTGAAAAAAACATAACTACATCTCTATTTTATGAAAAATGAAATTCAATATCAAATCCTTATATTTTTCCATATACCATTTTTTCATATCATAAAAATTTGAATATACTTATTTAAGTAAAAGTAACATTTTTGGAAATCTACTCCCTTTCAAGTACTGGTATAAAAACCTTCTTATCTAAATAATAATAATAATAGTTTAGTCTATAATCAGTGTAGATTACTGGTAATATGAAAATTAGAATAGCCTATTTTCTATGGGCACAAAGCTAGCAAATAGAAGCATAAGATTCAGGCATACTTATGAATTAAAACTTGGTAAATGGCCTTTTAAAACTTGGTAAATGGCCTTTTTAATTTAGGTTTACATTCTTAGGTTTAAATTTTCTTCCAAATGAATATTGATTTTTATATATATTATTGACATAAAAAATTATTAATGGTTAGTAAACAGGTTTCTTTTATGTAGGCTAAATAACCTTCTAGTTCAAATATTAAATCTGTACTTTGAAAATAGCATCTATTTGCTCCTATTGGCTCAAAACTTTGTTAGCTCAAACCCAGTGCTCTGTGACAGTGTAGAAGGGTGGAATAGGGTGGGAGATAGGAGGGAGGTTCAAGAAGGAGAGGACATATGTATACCTATGGCTGATTCATGTTGATATACAGCAGAAACCAATATAATGTTGTAAAGCAATTATCCTCCAATTAAAAATAAAATATTTTAAGTATTTAGGAAAAATAAATATAGCTCCTATTAATCTTAAGTGGGTTTTTTTTTAATACAGAATATTGGATCTACTTGTTGCTGTAATTTTTTTTAATATTTACTATTTGCATCAGGTCTTAGCTGTAGCAGTTGGCATTTTTGTGGCATTATGTAGGGTCTTTCGTTGCAGCATGCAGACTCCCTAGTTGTGGCATGGAGGATCTTAGTTCTCTGACAAGGGATTGTACCCACATCCCCTCCATTGCAAGGCATTATCTTAACCATTGGACCACCAGAGAAGTCCCCTTGTTGCTGTAACTTAAGAGCAGTAGCAAGGGTCATAGTTCAGTTCAGTCGCCCAGACGTGTCCAACTCTTTGCGACCCCATGAATCACAGCACACCAGGCCTCCCTGTCCATCACCAACTCCCGGAGTTCACTCAGACTCACGTCCGTCGAGTCTCTGATGCCATCCAGCCATCTTATCCTCTGTTGTCCCCTTCTCCTCCTGCCCCCAATCCCTCCCAGCATCAGAGTCTTTTCCAATGAGTCAACTCTTCCCATGAGGTGGCCAGAGTACTGGAGTTTCAGCTTTAGCATCATTCCTTCCAAAGAAATCCCAGGGCTGATCTCCTTCCGAATGGACTGGTTGGATCTCCTTGCAGTCCAAGGGACTCTCAAGAGCCTTCTCCAACACCACAGTTCAAAAGCATCAATTCTTCGGCACTCAGCCTTCTTCACAGTCCAACTCTCACATCCATACATGACCACAGGAAGAACTATAGCCTTGACTAGACAGACCTTAGTCAGCAAAGTAATGTCTCTGCCTTTCAATATGCTATCTAGTTTGGTCATAACTTTTCTTCCAAGGAGTAAGTGTCTTTTAATTTCATGGCCGCAGTCACCATCTGCAGTGATTTTGGAGCCCAAAAAATAAATTCTGACACTGTTTCCACTGTTTCCCCATCTATTTCCCATGAAGTGATGGGACCAGATGCCATGATCTTAGTTTTCTGAATGTTGAGCTTTAAGCCAACTTTTTCACTCTCCTCTTTCACTTTCATCAAGAGGCTTTTTAGTTCCTCTTCACTTTCTGCCATAAGGGTGGTGTCATCTGCATATCTGCGGTTGTTGATGTTTCTCCCAGCAGTCGTGATTCCAGCTTGTGTTTCTTCCAGTCCAGCGTTTATCATGATGTACTCTGCATATAAGTTAAATAAGCAGGCTCCTTTTCCTATTTTTAACCAGTATGTTGTTCCATGTCCATACCATAATGTTCAACTATACTATTCTCCCAATAAGAACATATTTCTGCCTTTCAGGTCTTTTTCTTCACACATTCCATTGACCTGCATGGTAATTTCCATAGGCTTCATTAATTGTTTAGTATGCTGCTTATGTGTTGGATAGATATAACAATATTCCCAGCAGTATTAGAGATGTATTTACTGTTTTATTTTATAAAGTTATTTTTCTAAATAATGTGGGTTCATAAAAATGCTCAAACATTTTAAAGTATCTGTACTAAGCAATATATAATGTTTATAAATGTTTACTAGCTAACATTTTTATACCAATTATTATAAGCCCATATCAGTTCCAATGTGTGTTATGAAGGCACTTGATTAATCCAAACTTTTCTGTAAATCATCCCCTTGTAATAAGTACAGGCTACTTTTGCATACAGTGAACTGTACATGTAATTTTAGGACTGTCTAGAACTTGTCTGGTTTCTGAGGGGTTCATTAGCCTCTCTGCTTTCGTTGTTACTGTTTCCCAGATATCTGGTGCAGTCTCCTGGGAAAGGCATGTGGGCGTGATCCTTGAATATCTCTTCAAATTTTGTCTTTTATTCTTTCCACTAGTACTGGCACCTTCTCAAATATTCCCTTTAGTAAATTCTCAGATCAGTTCCGTCACTCAGTTGTGTCCGATTCTTTGTGACCCCATGGACTGCAGCATGCCAGGCTTCCCTGTCCACCACCAACTCCTGGAGCTTGCTGAAACTCATGTCCATGGATTTGCTGATGCCATCCAACCATCTTATCCTCTGTCGTCCCCTTCTCCTCCTGCCCTCAATCTTTCCCAGCATCAGGGTCTTTTCCAATGAGTCAGCTCTTCACATCAGGTGGCCAAAGTATTGGAGTTTCAGCTTCAGCATCAGTCCTTCCAATGAATATTCAGGACTGATTCCCTCTAGGATCAACTGGTTGGATCTCCTTGCAGTCCAAGGGACTCTCAAGAGTTCTCCAACACCACAGTTCAAAAGCATCAATTCTTTGTCACTCAGCTTTCTTTATAGTCCAACTCTCACATCCATACATGACTACTGGAAAAACCATAGCTTTCTAGACCTTACATTTATTCTAGCTTTGAAATAAACTAAGCACAGCTATTCAACGCCAGAGATAATGTTTGTGACTAGAGGTCAGTGCTGAAACTAATGTTTCTTTGGGCTGAAAGAAAAAGGAAGAGGAAGAAATACACACACAGACACAAACCCTTTTCCTCTCAGACACTTTTAAGAATTCCTTATTCCAAATAGCCCCACTATGAAGTTTAAACAGCCCTTTTAAATGATGGTCAACCATAATTGTATTTTCAAATGATTTGAGAGGAGAAGTATATTTCTTAAATATGAATAAACATAATTTGAGTTTCACTTCTGAAGATATGCAGCCCACAGTTCCCCAGCACTATAATCTCAAGCGCCTAAGAAACCAAAGATTTTAAAAATTTGCTTTCTTTTTATTTCTTAAATATAACTGGTCTACCTTAAACGTCATCTCATTAGAGTTATACAGAGACGGATTTAGCTTTCATGGTTGACTTTGGATTCTAGCAGTCACCTTTTTCCAAATCATTTTTGTCTTTTGCAGTCTTCTTAATATCTACTCAGTTGAGTGAAATGAATGTCAAAGAATAGTTAGACAGAATGATAGCTTAAATCTACAAGCTAAACAAATTCTGATATGTTCCATTTGTGTTGGCTCGATCAGAACACCACTGCCTTCTAGTGTTCATTTAGTAACACTTTTTTGTTGCTTCCAGAAATGCCTGGTTTACTCTTTTCTGATTCTGAGTTGCCCAGATGGCATATTCACATTGCTAACTCTCCATTCTCTATACACACTGACGGCTTCTACTGCATGTATTTTTTAAATTGGGTTTAGTTGCTTTACAATATTGTTAGTTTCTGCTATACAGTGACGTGAATTAGCTATTCAGTTCAGTTTAGTCATGTCCGACTCTTTGCAACCCCATGGACTGCAGCAGGCCAGGCCTCCGTGTCCAACACCAACTCCCAGAGTTCACTCAAACTCATGTCCATCGTGTCGGTGATGCCATGAAACCATCTCATCCTCTGTTGTCACCTTCGCCTACTACCTTCAATCTTTCCCAGCATCAGGGTCTTTTCCAATGAGTGAGTTCTTCACATCAGGTGGCCCAGGTTTTGGAGTTTCAGCTTCAAAACTAGTCCTTCCAATGAACATTCAGGACTGATCTCCTTCAGAATGGACTGGTTGGATCTTCTTGCTGTCCAAGGGGACTCTTAAGAGTCTTCTCCAACACCACAGTTCAAAAGCATCAATTCTTCGACGCTCAGCTTTCCTTATGGTCCAACTCTCACATCCATACATCACTACTGGAAAAACCATAGCCTTGATTAGATGGACCTTTGTTGGCAAAGTAATGTCTCTGCTTTTTAATATGCTGTCTAGGTTGGCATAACTTTTCCTCCAAGGAGTAAGCATCTTTTTATTTCATGGCTGTAGTCACCATCTGCAGTGAGTTTGGAGCCCCAAAAATAAAGTCTGACACTGTTTCCACTGTTTTCCCATCTATTTGCCATGAAGTGATGGGACCAGATGCCATGATCTTAGTCTTCTGAATGTTAAGCCTTAAGCCAACTTTTCCCCTCTCCTCTTTCACTTTCATCAAGAGACGCTTTAGGTCTTCATTTTCTGCCATAAGGGTGGTGTCATCTGCATATCTGAGGTTATTGATATTTCTCCCAGCAATCTTGATTCCAGCTTGTGCTTCTTCCAGCCCAGCGTTTCTCATGATGTACTCTGCATAGAAGTTAAATAAGCAGGGTGACAATATACAGCCTTGACGCACTCCTTTTCCTATTTGGAACCAGTCTGTTGTTCCATGTCCAGTTCTAACTGTTGCTTCCTGACCTGCATACAGGTTTCTCAAGAGGCAGGTCGGGTGGTCTGGTATGCCCATCTCTTGAGGAATCAGCTATTATGTATGCATGCATTTCCTCCTCCTTGGACCTCCTTCCCACCCTCCCCTCATCCTCCTATCTAGGTCACCACAGAACATTGAGCTGAGTTCCCTGTGCTATAAGGCAAGTTCTCACTAGCTGTCTGTTTTACACACAGTAGTGTGTATACCCACTCCAGTGCTCTTGCCTGGAGAATCCCAGGGACGGGGGAGCCTGGTGCGCTACCATCTATGGGGTGTCACAAAGTCAGACACAACTGAAGTGACTTAGCAGCAGCAGTAGCAGTGTTATATCAGCAATTCCACTACTGGGATACCCTGAAAAAAACAGAATTGAAAAAGACAGATGTGCCCCAGTGTTCATTGCAGCACTTTAAAATAGCCAGGACATGGAAGCAACCTAAATGTCCGTTGACAAATGAATGGTAAGGAAGATATAGTGTATATGCACAATGGAATATCACTCAGCCATTAAAAGAAACAAAATTGGTCATTTGTAGAGACATGCATGTATTTTTTACTTTCCTTTAGAGAACTTTCCATGGCATGCCTAACCCCTTCTTGGGGCAGGTCAGATGTTGGGGAGTTGATACCCTCAAGACAGACTCAGCCAATGAAGAAGGCAACTGAAGATACCAGTTTCCTCATCCTTCAGGTGACCTTACTGAGGAATGATCTCATCACTCAGAGATTCCCAGTGGGACTGAACCTCAGTCGCCCACACTGCTTACCTGCATAGTATCTTACTTTGTATTAATTTCCTTTCATTCCCTGTCTTCCTTTACCATCCCCAGTGGTGCTGCAGGAATCGGCTCCCTAATCAACCATTGTACTCAGGTCATTATCTCCAAGGTCTGTTTGTCGGGGAACTCAATTTAAGCTACTGGTTTTATTGGGTTACCTTTAAGAATGCTCAGTACATTTGGTCAAGGTCTTGAATTTTAAAAAAACCTTCATTTTAGATTAATAGTGTTGAGTGTGAAACAGATAAATGTTTTGGTTCTGCCAGTTTGCCTTTTAAGGACTCTCTTGCTGGAGCTCTCATACTCTAGAATATAAATTAACCCCCATCTAACTTGCTAATTTTGGAATCTGGATGTTAAATTGATCATATTTAGGGCCTCTTCAAATTCATGCCTTTAGGCTCTTTTGGACAAAAAAAAAAAGATAAATTGGTTTGACCCCTCTGCTAAGTGAAGCCCCAAAACTCAAGAGTCACAACACACATACATGTAGACACATTTACCATGAATGCATCATTCATTCTCATCAGCATTGGCTGCTGTTCCTTACAGAGCACTTGCAGGCAAAGGTCAACACATCCCTCAGAGAGTAACTCCAAGGTCAGCCCGTGATAATCCTGCCAAGCCAGGAACCTCTCCAGGTCCTCTTCTCTCGGAGGCGGGAGTAAGAAAACAGGATGCTGGGGCCCAGAAATGAGGAGCTTTAGCCCTGCAAATTGTCTACGCTTTGTTTTATCTGCTAAGGGGATGAGGAATGTTGTTACTGCTGCTATGACCACTCCTCTCTTCTGCTGCACCCAAGACAGATTAGATACAGTATACATGGTGTTGCTGATTGTTGAAACACTGACATTCTTCTTAAATTATTTGTAAAGAAGTGCTGCCCCGAACTCAGAGTAACACCCTGCTCCAGGGTCCACCCCAGACTTCCATAGTCCCTGCTTCAGTTCCAGCCATGATCAGGTTAGCCTGGCACATCAGGAAGCCTCCAGACCCTTCTGGTCCCCTTAATATTTGGAAGTACCAATTTGAATGCCTCTCTGAGTTATGTCCTCTTTGGCTTTCAGGATAGTGCAGAATATTTCAGGATATTGCTTTCCATCTGGAGATGTTTGATTGTCACTAAAGAGTATTGATAAATAAATATTGATCAAGGAAAACAATGAATGCATAGAACAGTATTCAGTAGCATTTTATACAGTTAATTTAAGACTTTTCAAAATTCTGACACAGTATATAATCTTGTAAAATGGTTTCTGATTTCTTATTCATTCAATGCAAGCCCTGAACTTTGGGAAAACCAGAACTTCTTGATTGGTTCTCCAAAGAGTAGCAAAAGTTGCAACTCAGATATGCAGGCATGTTAATTAATTATATGACTATCTCACCTTGCTCAATAGCCCCCATTCCCAGTCAGCTGTTGTTATTTAGCTTTAAGTCATGTCCAACTCTTTGCAACCCCATGGACTGCAGCATGCCAGGCTTCCCTATCCTTCACTATCTCTCAGAGTTTGCTCAGATTCATGTCCATTAAGTTGGTGATGCTATACAGTCATCTTGTCCTCTGTCATCCCCCTTCTCCTCCTGCCCTCAACCTTTCTCAGCATCAGGGTCTTTTCCAGTGAGTCAGCTCTTCGTATGAGGTGGCCAAAGTATTAGAGCTTCCGCTTCAGCATCAGTCCTAATGAATATTCAGGGTTGATTTCCTTTAGGATGGACTGGTTGGATCTCCTTGCAGTCCTCAGGACTCTCAAGAGTCTTCTCTAGCACCACAGTTCAAAAGCATCAATTCTTCAGCACTCAGCCTCCATTCAGTAGCAAACACTAAACCACCTTCACCACAAAACAGCCCATTCAAGATGACTCATTCTTTTTCATTTTAAAATACATTTTATTGGGGGGCGGGTGCTTAGTCTTTCCGGACACCTTTCCTTTTCTTTCTGTGAGGTTTCTTGACGCAAGGAGTCCGGGTAACACTGTGATGATGGGAGGATATATGTCTAGACCTCAGGTAGGCCTCCCTGACTTCAGACTAGGTGTGTGTCTGAATGGCTAAACCCCTGAGAGTCAGTGCATTTTCCACCTGCTCTCCAGCCACTTTCCACCCCATTTATTTTCTCCCAAAACCTCTGGAAGGCAAATTGCTTCTTAATTATTAGCTACCTGCCAGATTCCCCGTTCTCCCTCCAACCCGCACCCCATCCACAAGGCAGCAGATGAGTGAGTGCCTGAACATGCCGGTGTCTGCTCTACCGTGGCCAATCCAAGGGCTACAGGACTACTCTGAGGCTTTTTTTTTTTTTTTTTTTGGCTATAGCCTGAACTGGGAAAGCAGTATGTTCTCACAACTTTTCACTTCCAGCTGTCTCATTCCCTCTCCCTCCATCTTTGGTCCAGGAGCATCTGGCTCCATCTCAGGGACTCGGGGAGAGTTACTCTAATTTCATCTCCTCCAGAGCTCTCAAAGTCCTCTGTACACTAGAAAGGCTTCTTCATCCTTTATGTCCAAGACTTCCCCGATATCCTTCCTTCTCTGTATATTAAGACCGAGGGGAAAAAAAAAAAGAACCTCTGACACACTCGTTTTGCTTTTGCAATGTAAAAAGATTTTGCAATTTAGAAAACATATTCCTCCCAGAAAAGCTTGGTTCTCAAGACTATCATCTGACTGTGAACTCAGGAATAAATTAATTTTTGAAGCTCAAAGTTGAATAATGACTTACTTGTTCTAGGAAGTCTCCAACAACTCCCTGAAATAATGACTATTACTCATATAATGGGTGGGGAGTCATAGAGAAGTGGATTTATAGTGAATGAAAAATACACTGGATTCAAAACTATTATCCCTTTAAAAAATGTTATTTCAGACAGTGTGTCTTAAAATAGACTCTTATTCACATATCCTTTGATGAATAACCCAAATAAAACAAAGTATGTGAGGCTGACAATACTTAACTTTATAAAATTACACAGCATATAAATGTTTTGAATAAAAGAGGCAAATTTATAGTCTTTTCTGCTAATCTTGGCTGTTATTGCTAAAAAGTGTAATATACAAATGCATTCAAGTTTGTCCTTGAAAAATTAAAAGAACATCATTTTGTAAACCTTGAACCCTGTCTTTACACACAAAAATGATGACTCTAGTTGTGGTCAGAACAAGAGTTTTAACAAAAATAAAAATAAAAAAAAATAAGAGGGCACAAATTCTAAAATTTTGTTCTCTCTAATGTGTATATCTGCATTAATGCTTTGATGTTCATCTACCCCAGAAATGGGTGTTGTTTAAGCCACATTTACAGACACTTATGCACTCCTCTGTTTATTTCAGCCTGACTCAGTGCTTCTGGAGTAAGGAATGAGGACGTGAGAACTGGTCTGCTTCACAGCTGCTGTGTGGATGAAGTCAGGTAATATGTGAAAGGGGTTATGCTTCAGTGGAGGCCTGCATCCTGGTGAGGCACGTAAAGATCTGACAGGGAGTTCACATTTATTCAGCACCTCCTATCTGCCAAATGCTTTTGAAGAAGAGAGAGAAAGATTTCACATAACCTTAAAGACCAAGAATCCTTTTTAACCTAGAAGTTGGAAATATAAACAGAATGAAAGAGAGAGCTATCGTTAGTTGAGGGTCTACTGTATAGGTGTTGTGCCTACATTATCTTATTTAATCCTCAGAGCAATCCCATACAACAATTTTGCTCTACAGATGAGACCCGTAAGAGTTAATGGACTTATTAGGACCACATTGGTGGTAACTGACAGGGCAGAGAAGCCCCAGCAAGATGATAGGCACTGGAGCGGTGGCTGCATGGTGCTGGAGGGATTTTGAGAAGATACCTCACATCCAAGGGCAAAGGAGAAGTCCCAGCAACATGGTAGGAGGGGCGAAATCATGTGTAGGGTCAAACCCCATACCTGCCAGAGACATTCAGAGGGCTCAAACAAACCTTGTGCACACCAGGACCCAGAGAACCCGCAGAGACTGAGACAGAACTGTGTTTGAGTGTGTCTTGTAGAGGTGCAGGTCAGCAGTGGACTGCCACAGGGCCAGGGGCTCTGGGTGCAGCAGACTTGGGTATGGCATAAACCCTCTTGGAGGAGGTCACCATTGACCCCAGCATAGAGCTGCCAAAACTTACACAGGACTGGGGAAATAGACTCTTGGAGGACACAACAGAACTTTATGTGCACCAGGACCCAGGAGAAAGGAGCAGTGACCCCACAGGAGACTGACCCAGACTTGCCTGTGAGTGTCCAGAAGTCTCCGGTGGAGGTGTGGGTCAGTGCTGGCCTGCTGCAGGGTCAGGGGCACTGAGCGAGTGCATGGGGCCTTTTGAAGGAGGTCGCCATTATCTTCATTATCTCCACCATAGTTTGGCCGCAGGTAAATAACAGGGAGGGAACACAGCCCCACCCACTGAAAGAATATTAGATTTAAGATTTACTGAGCATGGCCCATCTGGTGATGTCCATGTGTAGAGTCTTCTCTTGTATTGTTGGAAAAGGCTGTTTGCTGTGACCAGTGTGTTCTCTCAGCAAAACTCTATTAGACTTTTCCCTGCTTCATTCCGTATTCCAAGGCCAAATTTGCCTGTTATTCCAGGTATTTCTTCACTTCCTACTTTTGCATTCCAGTCCCTAAGAAAAGGACATATTTTGGGGGTGTTAGTTCTAAAAGGTCTTGTAAGTCTTCATAGAACCATTCAACTTCAGCTTCTTCAGCATTACTGGTTGGGGCATAGGCTTGGATAATCATGATATTGAGTGGTTTGCCTTGGAAATGAACAGAGATCATTCTGTCATTTTTGATACTGCATCCAAGTACTGCATTTCGGACTCTTTTGTTGACCATGATGGTTACTCCATTTCTTCTACGGGATTCCTGCCCGCAGTAGTAGATATAATGGTCGTCTGAGTTAAATTCACCCATTCCCGTCCATTTTAGTTCACTGATTCCTAGAATGTCAATGTTCACTCTTGCTATCACTTACTTGTTTGACCACTTCCAATTTGCCTTGATTCATGGACCTGACATTCCAGGTTCCTATGCAATATTGCTCTTTACAGCATTGGACCTTGCTTCTATCACCAGTCACATCCACAGCTGGGTATTGTTTTTGCTTTGACTCCATCCCTTCATTCATTCTGGAGTTATTTCTCCACTGCTCTCCAGTAGCATATTGGGTACCTACCGACCTGGGGAGTTCCTCTTTCAGTATCCTATCATTTTGCCTTTTCATATTGTTCATGGGGTTCTCAAGGCAAGAATACTGAAGTGGCTTGCCATTCCCTTCTCCAGTGGACCACACTCAGTCAGACCTCTCCACCATGCCCTCCCGTCTTGGGTGGCCCCACAGGGCATGGCTTAGTTTCATTGAGTTAGACAGGGCTGTGGTCCGTGAGATCAGATTGGCTAGTTTTCTGTGATTATGGTTTCAGTGTGTCTGCCCTCTGATACCCTCTTGCAACACCTACCGTCTCACTTGGGTTTCTCTTACCTTGGATGTGGGGTATCTCCTCATGGCTGCTCCAGCAAAGCACAGCCGCTGCTTCTTACCTTGGACATAGTCGCCCCTCCTGACCTTGAACATGGAGTAGCTCCTCTCCGCCCTCCCGCACCCACACAGCCACTGCTCCTTGGGTGTGGGGTAGCTCTTCTCAGCCGCTGCCCCTGACCTTGGGCGTGGGGTAGCTCCTCTCGGCCGCACTTCTGCGCTGTCGGTCACAGCCAGTGCGCTTCTGCGTGGTCTGTTGCAGCCGGCAGACCCTGCTATTTAACTTATATGCAGAGTACATCCTGAGAAACGCTGGGCAGGAAGAAGCACAAGCTGGAATCAAGATTGCTGGGAGAAATATCAATAACCTCAGATATCCAGATGACACCACCCTTATGGCAGAAAGTGAAGAGGAACTAAAAAGCCTCTTGATGAAGGTGAAAGAGGAGAGTGAAAAAATTGGCTTAATGTTCAACATTCAGAAAACTAAGATCATGGCATCTGATCCCATCACTTCATGGGAAATAGATGGGGAAACAGCGGAAACAGTGTCAGACTTTATTTTTGGGGGCTCCAAAATCACTGCAGATGGTGATTACAGCCATGAAATTAAAAGACGCTTACTCTTTGGAAGGAAAGTTATGACCAACCTAGATAGCATATTAAAAAGCAGAGATATTGCTTTCCCAATAAAGGTCCATCTAGTCAAGGCTATGGTTTTTCCAGTGTTCATGTATCAATGTGAGAGTTGGACTGTGAAGAAAGCTGAGCACTGAAGAATTGATGCTTTTGAACTGTGGTGCTGGAGAAGACTCTTGAGAGTCCCTTGGACTACAAGGAGATCCAACCAGTTCATCCTAAAGGAGACCAGTCCTGCGTGTTCATTGGAAGGACTTATGCTGAGGCTGAAGCCAAAGTATTGGTGGCTCAGAGGTTAAAGCATCTGCCTGCAAGGCGGGAGACCTGGGTTGGGAAGATCCCCTGGAGAAGGAAATGGCAACCCACTCCAGTATTCTTGCCTGGAGAATCCCATGGATGGAGGAGCCTGGTGGGCTACAGTCCATGGGGTCACAAAGAGTCGGACACAACCGAGCAACTTCACTCTTCACTCATGCTGAGACTGAAACTCCAATACTTCGGCCACCTCATGCAAAAAATTGACTCATTGGAAAAGACCCTAATGCTGGGATGGATTGGGGGCAGAAAGAGAAGGGGATGACAGAGGATGAGGTGGCTGGATGGCATCACTGACTTGATGCACATGAGTCTGAGTGAACTCCAGGAGTTGGTGATGGACAGCAAGGCCTGACGTGCTGCAATTCATGGGGTCGCAAAGAGTCGGACACGACTGAACGAGTGGACTGACTGAGCGTGGCCCAACACATCAGAAGACCCAGTCAGTCTCTCCCATCAGGAGCTTCCATAAGCCTCTTATCCTTCTCCATCAGAGAGCAGACAGACCAAAAGCCACAGTCACCAAAAACTAACCAATCTGATCACATGGACCACAGCCCTGTCTGACTCAATGAAACCATGAGCCATGCCGTGTAGGGTCACCCAAGACGAACGGGTCAAGGTGGAGAGTTCTGACAAAATATGGTCTACTGGAGAAGAGAATGGCAAACTACTTCAGTATTCTTGCCTTGAGAACCCCATGAGCACTATGAAAAGGCAAAAAGATAGGACACTGAAAGATGAACTCCCCAGGTCAGTAGGTGCCCAATATGCTACTGGAGATCAGTGGAGAAATAATTCCAGAAAGAATGAAGACATGGCACCAAAGCAAAAACAACACCCAGTTGTAGATGTGACTGATGATGGAAGCAAGATCTGATGCTGTAAAGAGCAATATTGCATAGGAACCTGGAATGTCAGGTCCATGAATCAAGGCAAATTGGAAGTGGTCAAACAGGAGATGGCAAGAGTGAATGTTGACATTTTAGGAATCAGCAAACTAAAACTATTAGAATGGGTGAATTTAACTCAGATGACTGTTATATCTACTACTGTGGGCAAGAATCCCTTAGAAGAAATGGAGTAGTCCTCATAGCTAACAAGAGAGTCTGAAATGCAGTACTTGGATGCAATCTCAAAAGTGACAGAATGATCTCTGTTCGTTTCCAAGGCAAACCATTCAACATCACAATAATCTAAGTCTATGCCCTGACCAGTAAGGCTGAAGAAGCTGAAGTTGAACGATTCTATGAAGACCTATAAAACCTTTTAGAACTAACACCCAAAAAAGATGTCGTTTTCATTATAGGGGACTGGAATGCAAAAGTAGGAAGTGAAGAAATACCTGGAGTAACAGGCTAATTTGGCCTTGAAGTACAGAATGAAGAAGGGCAAAGGCTAACAGTTTTGCCAAGAGAACACATTGGTCATAGCAAACGGCCTCTTCCAACAACACAAGCGATGACTCTCCACATGGACATCAAGAGGTGGTCAACACCAAAAACAGATAATATTCTTCGCAGCCAAAGATGGAGAAGCTCTATATAGCCAGCAAAAACAAGACCAGAGGCTGACTGTGGGTCAGATCATGAATGCCTTATTGCCAAATTCAGAATTAAATTGAAGAAAGTAGAGAGAACTACTAGAGGATTTAGATATTACCTTAATCAAATTGCTAACAGTTATATAGTAGAAGTGACAAACAGATTCAAGGAATTAGATCTGATAGACAGAGTGCCTGAAGAACTATGGACAGAGGTTCGTGACATTGTAGAGGAGACAGGGATCAAATGCAAAAAGTCAAAATGCATGTCTGAGGAGGCTTTACAAATAGCTGAGGAGAGAAGAGAAGCGAAAGACAAAGGAGAAAAGGAAAGATATACCCATTTGAATGCAGAGTTCCAAGAATAGCAAGAAGAGATAAGAAAGCCTTCCTCAGTGATCAGTGCAAAGAAATAGAGGAAAACAATAGAATGGGAAAGACTCGAGATCTCTTCAAGAAAATTAGAGATACCAACGGAATATTCCATGTAAAGATGGGCACAATAAAGGACAGAAATTATATCAACCTAACAGAAGCAGAAGATATTAAGAAGAGGTGGCAAGAATACACAGAAAAACCATACAAAAAAAGATCTTCATGACCCAGATAATCACAATGGTATATCAGTCACCTACAGCAAGATTTTCTGGAATACGAAGTCAAGTGGGCGTTAAGAAGCATCCCTATGAACAATGCTAGTGGAGGTGATCGAATTCCAGTTGAGCTATTTCAAATCCTAAAAGATGATGCTCTGATAAAGTGCTGCACTCAATATGCCAGCAAATTTGGAAAACTCCAAGTGGCCACAGGACTGGAAAAGGTCAGTTTTCATTCCAATCCCTAAGAAAGGCAATGGCAAAGAATGCTCAAACTACCACACAATTGCACTCATCTCATACGCTAGTAAAGTAATGCTCAAATTCTCCAAGCCAGGCTTCAACAGTACATGAACCATGATCTTTCAGATGTTCGAACTAGATTTAGAAAAGGCAGAGGAACCAGAGATCACATTCCAACATCAAAAAAGCTAGAGATTTCCAGAAAAAACATCTACTTCTGCTTTATTGACTATGCTAAAGCCTTTGACTCTGTGGATCACAACAAACTGTGGAAAATTCTTCAAGAGATGGGAATACCAGACCACCTGACCTACCTCCTGAGAAATCTGTATGCAGATCAGGAAGCAACAGTTAGAACTGGACATGAAACAACAGACTGGTTCCAAATAGGAAAAGGAGTATGTCAAGGCTGTATATTGTCACCCTGCTTATTTAACTTATATGCAGAGTACACATCATGAGAAACGCTGGTCTGGAAGAAGGACAAGCTGGAATCAAGATTGCCAGGAGACGTATCAATAACCTCAGATATGCATATGACACCGCCCTTATGGCAGAAAGTGAAGAGGAACTAAAAAGCCTCTTGATGACAGTGAAAGAGGAGAGTGAAAAAGTTGACTTAAAACTCAACATTCAGAAAACGAAGATCATGGCATCTGGTCCCATCACTTCATGGGAAATAGATGGAGAAACAGTGGAAACAGTGTCAGACTTTATTTTGGGGGGCTCCAAAATCACTGCAGATGGTGATTGCAGCCATGAAATTAAAAGATGCTTGCTCCTCGGAAGGAAAGCAATGATCAACCTAAACAGCATATTAAAAAGCAGAGACATTACTTTGCCAACAAAGGTCCGTCTAGTCAAGGCTAGACGCTGGTCATGTATGGATGTGAGAGTTGGACTGTGAAGAAAGCTGAGTGCCGAAGAATTGATGCTTTTGAACTGTGATGTTGGAGAAGACTCTTGAGAGTCCCTTGAACAGCAAGAAGATCCAACCAGTCCATCCTAGAGGAAATCAGTCCTGAATATTCACTGGAAAGACTAATGCTAAAGCTGAAGCTCCAATACTTTGGCCACCTGATGCAAAGAACTGACTCATTTGAAAAAACCCTGATGCTGGGAAAGATTGAAGGCAGGAGAAGGGGATGACAATAGATTTTGGATGGCATCACTGACTCCATGGACATGAGTTTGAGTAAAATCTGGGAGTTGGCGTTAAACAGGGAAGCTGGTGTGCCGCTCTCCAGGGGGTCCCAAAGAGTTGGGCAAGACTGAGTGGGTGAACTGAACTGAACTGAACTGGTGGTAACTGACAGACTGAGAGTGGAACCCGTGTCCATTGGATTTCAATGTCAGGCTTTTTACCTACACCAAAATGAGTCTAAACATGCATTTGCTTGGGGGTTTGTTGCTGTTGTTTTCCATTTGTTATTTTTTTATTGGAGTATAATTGGAGAAGGCGATGGCACCCCACTCCAGTACTCTCGCCTGGAAAATCCCATGGAAAGAGAAGCCTGGTGGGCTGCAGTCCATGGGGTCGTGAAGATTCAGACACGACTGAGCGACTTCACTTTCACTTTTCACTTTCATGCTTTGGAGAAGGAAATGACAACCCACTCCAGTGTTCTTGCCTGGAGAATCCCAGGGACAGGGGAGCCTGGTGGGCTGCCGTCTGTGGGGTCACACAGAGTCGGACACGACTGAAGCGACTTAGCAGCGGCAGCAGCAGTTGCTTTACGGCGTTGTGTTAGTTTCTGCTGCATTTGTTGTTTCTCACCTTGGCTGCGTTGGTGTATTTTTTGCCTGAGAGGTCAGTTAATCAGGATGATTCCACAGTATGGAATGGGGATGCCAGCATGGTTGTTGACTGATCTTGTGGAGACTATGTGAGAACTGGAACTCAATATTCCTTAATAAAAGTCCTGGGAAATTGCTGTTAATACTAATAACTAACTGGAAAATCTTAGAGGCTTTAACATAGGAATTGATTTTTTTCTCCAGATTGTCATGGCTTATCTGATAAGTTTTGTTAGTTTACAGAGTACAATATCTAACTTGTGCTCACTGATAGCTATACTCAGAATTTATTATGCCTGGACCATTATCCAGCACAAACATGAGTTTTTATGTGGCTTGACCATGTAGAAACTATGTCTATGCCATAAATGTACTAATGGAGATGATTATTTCCATATTTCAGTCCTGTTTTAAACTTCTAGTAGGTTATAAATTATAATACATTAATTCAAGACAAAATTAATAAACCATTAATTCATACATGATGTATTATCTAATTAGAGCAGAAAGATGCCACATGCCGTTGGAAGTATATAGGGTTTGAGTCTTGCCCATAACTCATTTTTGGACTGATTTAGAGGTATAAACTTCTGAAAGTTAAAAAAATTTTTTTTTTCCTCTTCATCATTTTTTCATTTAATTTGGAGATGGTGTACTTAGGCAGATAAGTTTCATGTCGGAAGATGACGGAAGCAAAAGTAGTAGGTAGAGGAAGAAAATGAGAAGAGTAAGAAGGAAACACCCCACAATCAGTCCTACCTCGGACTTAAGGAAGACATTTCATATAGAAGCAGTGCTATCATTCTTACCTCCACCTTACCCTGCCCCGTAAAAGAAAGAGAGAAAAATCCAGAAAAAAATTATAATGCACTCAACTTTACCATTCAGAAAGACTGAATTCGAATAGTTGACTGCACCTTTAGCTTGATAGTTTTCCCCTCAGCTGATCACTTTAGTAGACCCTATAAGGTACTGTAGTAGGTTTCCTTTTGTAAACTTCTCGGTCTGGGGTGGCATCTGGAAGAGGAGAATTACACTTCAGCTTTATAACCTTACTGTGCAGCTTTTCTGAAAAGTCACTTGGCTTTATTTACACCTGCCTTGAAAAAATAAGCACTCAAACAGCAATAAACCAGATGGAATCAATAATTTACATATCTCCAGGGGACTCTGACAAGAAGCAAAAGAAGAAGAAATGATTGACCATTTTACAGAGATTATCTGATTTTAATATGTATGAGATACCCATATTTTGACTGAATTTAACCGATTCTGGTTTTGCTTTCAATTAATTGCCTATTACTGGGCACCAGTACACTGTGATAGAAAGGAAGAAAGAAAGAGAAGGTGAGAGGGAGGGAAGAAGGAGGAAATGAATCAGAAAAACTTAATTGAGTGTATTCCTTGCTCATGGTGAGTCTTTTCCTTGCCAGGAAATTTTCCAGTCCCTATGACTTAATTGCTTTGATCTATTCACTGTAACAACTGGATAAAATACCATGATTTCCCACCCTGTAAGAAAATAAATGTGGCCGTTTAACTTCTTCATATTGATCTCTAAATAATTGATTTTATTCATAAACATACGTTCAGTTGAGCTATTTAGAAAGGTGGCTATAGATACGTTATAAGCAGTTCTGAAGAACTAGCTCCTGCTTTGTGGAGAGTAAAAATTCCCTGCTCTTATTCTGCAGAGTCACTGTTTCTTGTTTTGGTTTGTTAGTGTTTTTTGTTTTGTTTTTTTTTCATTTCTTTGTTTCACTCTCACCCTTAATAGGTGTTTCACTGATCATAAACTGATTCATCCTAGCAGAAGGAGAGGCTGTGTCTCCAGCTGCCACTCTCTTATTCGTATGGAAATTCTGTGTTTTTCCTGTTGTGGCTCTAGGTGCAACTCATAGGGAATAGGTCTTCATGTTAATGTTATGCTACAAATTTAATCCCTGGGTTTACACTGTAATTTACCAAAAATCAGGACACCATTCTTTGGATCTAGCTATTTTTATTTTATTTAAAGATTGTTTCCTTTTTGTTTACCCTTAATAAAATTTGTCATATCAACAGAGAATGTACTTGAAAACAATATTTGTTTTTCCTACCTAACTGATTTGCTTAAAGGGACTCTTCTTCAAGACTGTGTAGTAGCACTAAAAACAAACAGCTGAATTTTCAGCAGCTCTGTTGTCACATTTGTGCTTTCCTCACCACCACTCTACTGATCGTTACCCTTTCCTTAATGCAAACACCAGCCTCTCTTCTTTATGTTGATCGTGTGTGGTTAAAGTCTCAGATCCATTTTAAAATAATGGGTCATGAAATAAGCTAAATTCCCATTGACTGAATAGAGTCTCTACAGTTATAAGTCATTGGCCTTGATTGGAAGTCATTTGAGATTTGTTGAAGTATATCACAAACAATAATTAATAAATCAACAAATTCAAAAGAAGAAACAGAGGAGAAATGGAACAAAGAAAAACAGGACAAATAAAATCAGGTAGCAAGATGACAGACTCAGACTCGTAGTGAGATGCCACGCACACCCGCTTGAATGGTTAACATTAAAAAGACTAACAGTATCGAGTTTGGGCAATAATAGTGGATAACTGAAACTCTCAGTGTTGCTAGTGGAAGTACAAAACATTACAACCACTTGGGGAAGTTTGACAGTTTGTTAAAATGTTAAACGTATACTTACCATATGATGAGTGCAACAGGGATGAATCTTGAAAGTATTATGCTAAGTGAAAAAAACCATACTTAAAGACCACATGCTTTGATTTCCTTCATGCGAACTTTTAGAAGAGGTGAAAGTATAGTGAAAGAAAGATGAGTACTTGTCACTGGTTTGGGTGAGGGAAGTGGATTGACCGCAAAAGTGCGTGAAGGAACTTTTAGGGATGATGGAATTATTCCATATCTTGATTGTAATGGTATTTACCGTTGTATACATTTGTCAAAACTCACTGAAGTGTACACTTGAAATTGTACACTATTGCATGTAAATAATCCCTCAATAAAGCTGACACAAAATAATGGAATAAATTGTACTGATCAAAGAGAATTTTCAGAAGGAGAATCTATTATGACAAAGGAAGGAACAGTATTTGGAAGGAGGGGAGAGAGTGAGAGAGAAAGATAAGACTATGCTTTGCTTTACTGCAGTCATGAAATTGTGGTCATATAAGAACACAGTAGGAAGTTTGTCAAGCAGAATTCAGTCCTCTCAATAAAGACTGAATCTTCAAATATACTTCTGTAGTGGGATATGTATTATGAGAATGAGGTTAAAATGAGATACTATTTGCAAACAATATAAATGCTAGTGAAAGGCAGAATTAAATGTGGTTCAATCAGTTCCTTTTGAAAAGATTTGGGGAGGAGTTGTTTTTCTTTGGAGATTTTTTTTTTTAATTTGTGATTGACATGCAAAAAGCTGTACATATTGAATATTTGCGACTTGAGTTTGGACATAAGTGCACATTCATGAAATCATCACCACAATGAGTGCCATAAACATATCCATCACATCCAAAAGTTTCCTCCCACCTTATTTATTTATTTATTTTTTATAAAACAGTATAAGATTTGATTTGACCTCTTAGTAAAAGTTTAAGTATATGGTAGGAGAAGGCAATGGCACCCCACTCCAGGACTCTTGCCTGGAAAATCCCATGGACGGAGGAGCCTGGTAGGCTGCAGTCCATGGGGTCGCTGAGGGTCGGACACAACTGAGCGACTTCACTTTCGCTTTTCACTTTCTTGCATTGGAGAAGGAAATGGCAACCCACTCCAGTGTTCTTGCCTGGAGAATCCCAGGGACGGGGGAGCCTGGTGGGCTGCTGTCTCTGGGGTCGCACAGAGTTGGACACAACTGAAGTGACTTAGCAGCAGCAGCAGCAGGGGAGTTTGAGAGGCCTTTGTACAGAAAACGAAGTGGTGATCCTATGAGGGAAAGAATTTGGAGTTTATTTAAAAAAAAAAAAAAAGGAGTGGATTTAACACTAAAGCCAATCAAGAAAAATCTTTGGGGGTTGTAGTACTGTTTGTCCGTTGGCTTTGTTTGGCTGAAGTCTAATATATCATGTTGTTTTCTTTATGCATTGTTTCTTCTGATCCACTCAGTGCATTCTTCATGGAAGAGCCTTGAACTAGAGAATGGTTGAAGGTCACCATGCTGGAGCCCCAGGTAAGTTTGCCAGAACTAGAACTACTCTTGATATTTATGGCTGAGTTTGCTGTCCTTTCCTTACTGCCCTAGAGGACTAGTATTGTCCAGAACAAGAACAGAAGAAGATGCTTTCTTCCCTGGTCTTTGGCAGTTTCCTATTTCCAGAGGCTTGACAGGATAATTCACTAATCCTCAGAATATTCTAAGTAACGTATTTATAGGAGAATTTGATTCAGTCCATTCTAATTTCAAGAACGGGTTTGGGTTTTTTTTTTTTAATCACACTTGAAATCTACTCAGTGTCATGGTGAATGAGAATTCTTTTTTTTTTTTTAAGTAAACTTTCTAGAGCAGTCTTAAAATCACAGCAAAATTGAGCAAAAAGTATAGGACATCTTACACACCCTGTCGCCATAAAGGCACAGCCTTCCCAGTGATCAACATTCACAACCAGATGTTGAGGTTAGCTATAGCCAAAATCAAAGCCCCCCCAGAAAAATTGTTTGGTGAATTACTGATTGTACTAAAAGATGAATTAACTTATTTTCTTGAATATTTCTAAAAGACCAAAGTTCTCTAAAGTAGACATTACCTATATATATTTTTTATCGTAAATCAGTGACTTTATCTAATGTTTGCTAAATTTGCTAGGCAGAGTTGTGATTTCTCTGTAAAACAGGGACACCATGTTTTTATCAGTGTTTGAGAGAGTATGTTGCTTCATGAAATTTAAGCAGAGGGGTGTCTGCAACTTCTAATGAAATGCTTGCTACTGTGACGTTTGTAATTATGATTTCACTCCCTACCACTTCACTCTCCCCATTAGGTAGAACAGCACAGTGATGATAACCTCTGGGATGCTAAACTGGAAAGTTCACTCTAGGAAGTCTCACTCATTCCCTTCCAATATGCAGTACCTTGAACGTTCAGGGTACATGGGAGCAAAAGAGTTGGCTAATACACAGGAGGAAAATGATTGCTTCTCTTTGACTGTAAGCTGAAGGTTCTAGAGTTCTTCCATATTAACCCTCCAGCATCAGTATGACTGTGGATTTCCTGGTTATTGTTTAGGCCTTCATAATAAAGGCTACAGATCTTCTCAGTCACCTGATCACTCAGCTTTCTAGTCCTATACATAATATGACTGGTCCTTTTAATTCTTTTGCCTGAAAAGTTAAGCACTTTGGGCTTCCCTGGAGGCTCAGATGGTAAAGAATCTGCCTGCAATGCAGGAGACCCAGGTTCAGTCCTTGAATTGGGAAGATCCCCTGGTGAAGGGGTTGGCAACACACACCAGTATTCTTGCCTCGAGAATCCCATTGTCAGAGGAGCCTGTCAGGATACAGTCCATGGGGTCATGAAAAGTCAGACACAACTGAGTAACGTTTTCACTCTAGGAGTCAGAGGGGACACCTTCACAGTATTCCGAAATCGTCAACCTAATTCTAGACTTCACACCAATGGATGGCTGTTTGATCTATGAACTAAAAAGCTACAAAGAGTATGCCTCTGGAGAACCTCTGTGATCCTCTGTGATCCTCTCAACCAGTCAGTGTCCTGGATCTGCCCTATGTAATTTAGGTTCCCTCACACAAATTGTTTTACCTTTCAGATTTAATTTTATGATTGTGTCAAGTAGATATTATGCTTCATGATCTCTTTCTGTGAATACTGAGTATCTTCATTGTTCAAACTCTCTCTTCTATCTCATTAGTCAGAACTGGGTCTTGGCCTGACTCCAGACCACTTACTGCCAAATGAAGTGAAATTTCCATGGCTAACATAGACCAGTTATGATTCATCCTCATGAACTGTGGGTGGAGACTCCCTTCCTCTGAGACCACTTGTTAATTCAGGTCAGTCACTCAGTTGTGGCCGACTCTTTGCAACCCCATGGACCACAGCACACCAGGCCTCCCTGTCCAACACCAGCTCCTGGAGTTTACTCAAACTCATGTCCATCAAGTTGGTGATGCCATCCAACCATCTCATCCTCTGTTGTCCCCTTCTCCTCCTGCCTTCAATCTTTCCTAGCATCAGGATCTTTTCCAATGAGTCAGTTCTTCACATCAGGTGGCCAAAGTATTGGAGTTTCAGCTTTAGCATCAGTCCTTCCAATGAATATTCAGGACAGACTTCCTCTAGGATGGAATCGTTGGATCTCCTTGCTGTCCGCAGGACTCTCAAGCGTCATTTCCAACACCACAGTTCAAAAGCGTCAATTCTTTGGTGCTCAGCTTTCTTTATAGTCCAACGCTCACATCCATACATGACTCCTGGAAAAACCATAGCTTTAACTAGATGGACCTTTGTTGGCAAAGTAATGTCTCTGCTTTTTAATGAGCTGTCTAGGTTTGTCATAGCTTTTCTTCCAAGGAACAAGCATCTTTTAATTTCATGGCTGCAGTCACCATCTGCAGTGATTTTGGAGACCAAAAAAATAAAGTCTGTCACTGCTTCTACTGTTTCCCCATCTATTTCCCATGAAGTGATGGGACCAAATGCCATGATCTTAGTTTTCTGAATGTTGAGTTTTAAGCCAACTTTTTCACTCTCCTCTTTCACTTTTATTAAGGGACTCTTTAGTTCTTCTTTGCTTTCTGCCATAAGAGTGGTGTCATCTGCATATCTGAGGTTACTGATTTCTCCCGGCAATCCTGATGCCAGCTTGTGCTTCTTCCAGCCCAGCATTTCTCATGATGTACTCTGCGTATAAGTTAAATAAGCATGGTGACAGTACACAGCCTTGAGGTACTCCTTTCCCGATTTGGAACCAGTCTGTTGTTCCATGTCCAGTTTTATCTGTTGTTTCTTTACCTGCATACAGATTTCTCAGGAGGCAGGTAAGATGGTCTGGTATTCCCATTTCTTGAGGAATTTTCCACAGTTTGTTGTGATCCACACAGTCAACAGCTTTAGCATAGTCAATAAAGCAGAAGTAGATGTTTTTCTAGATCTAAAACATCTAGAAGTAGATGTTTTTCTTGCTTTTTCAATGATCCAACTGATGTTGGCAGTTTGATCTCTGGTCCCTCTAAATCCAGCTTGAACATCTGGAAGTTCACGGTTCATGTACTGTTGAAGCCTGGCTTGGAGAATAATGAGCATTACTTTGCTAGTGTGTGAGATGAATGCAGTTGTGCAGTATTTTAAACATTCTTTGGCATTGCCTTTCTTTGGGATTGGAATGAAAAATGACATTTTCTAGTCCTCTGACCACTGCTGAGTTTTCCAAATTTGCTGGCATATTGAGTGCAGCACTTTATCAGAGCGTCATCTTTTAGGATTTGAAATAGCTCAACGGGAATTCCATCACCTCCACTAGCTTTGTTCATAGTGATGCTTCCTAAGGCCCACTTGACTTCACATTCCAGGATATCTGCCTCTAGGTGAGTGATCACACCATTGTTATTATCAGGTCATGAAGATCTTTTTTGTATGGTTTTTCTGTGTATTCTTGCCACCTCTTCTTAATATCTTCTGCTTCTGTTAAGTCGATACCATTTCTATCCTTTATTGTGCCCATCTTTACATGAAAATTCCCATGGTATCTCTGATTTTCTTGAAGAGATCTCTAGTCTTTCCCATTCTATTGTGACTGGTGATAGAAGTAAAGTATAATGCTGTAAAGAACAATATTGCATAGGAACCTGCAATGTTAGGTCCATGAATCAAGGAAAATTGAAAGTGGTCAAAAAGGAGGTGGCAAGAGTGAACATTGACATTTTAGGAATCAGCAAACTAACATGGACTGGAATGGGTGAATTTAATTCAGATGACCATTATATCTACTACTGTGGGGAAGAATCCCTTAGAAGAAATAGAGTAGCCATCATAGTCAACAAAAGAGTCCTAAATGATGTACTTGGATGCGGTCTCAAAAATGACAGAATGATCTCTGTTGTTGTTTCCAAGGCAAACCATTCGATATCACAATAATCTCAGTCTATGCCCCAACCAATAATGCTGAAGAAGCTGAAGTTGAATGGTTCTATGAAGACCTACAAGACCTTCGAGAACTAACACCCTAAAAAGGTGTCCTTTTCATGATATGGGACTGGAATGCAAAAGTAGGAAGTCAAGAAACACCTGGAGTAACAGGCAAATTTGGCCTTGGAGTACAGAATGAAGAAGGGCAAAGGCTAACAGTTTTACCAAGAGAATGCACTGGTCATAGCAAACACCCTCTTCCAATAGCACAAGAGGACACTCTACTCATGGACATCACCAGATGGTCAATACAAAATCAGGTTGATTACATTATTTGCAGCCAAAGATGAAGAGCTCTATACAGTCAGCAAAAACAAGACCAGGAGCTGACTGTGGCTCAGATCATGAACTCCTTATTGCCAAATTCAGATTCAAATTGAAGAAAGTAGAGAAAACCACTGGACCATTCAGGTATGACCTAAATCAAATCCCTTACGACTATACAGTGGAAGTGACAAATAGATTCAAGGGATTAAATCTGATAGACAGAGGGCCTGAAGAAGTATGGATGGAGGTTTGTGACATTGTACAGGAGACAGGGATCAAGACCATCCCCAAGAAAAAGAAATGCAAAATGGCAAAATGGTTGTCTGAGGAGGCCTTACAAACAGCCATGAAAAGAAGAGAAGCGAAAGGCAAAGAGAAAAGGAAAGATATACCCATTTGAATGCAGGGTTCCAAAGAATAGAAAGGAGAGATAAGAAAGCCTTCCTCAGTAATCAATGCAAAGAAATAGAGGAAAACAATAGAATGGGAAAGACTAGAGATTTCTTCAAGAAAATTAGAGATACCAAGGGAACTTGTTAATTTTAGTTCCTTTTATAGGAAAGAAGGTTGTCCCATTGATCTTGCAACAAACTGATTCTGCCGTAGATATATCCTGCAAAATGTTTATTTCTTGGACTGGATGTGGAGAGATCTAGTAAAAAGATAAATGACCCAAAATGAGAAGGCAAGAAAGGCAGCAAAATAACCTAGAACACAAAGAATTCCTATGTAGAATATGTTGTAACAAAATATGTGGTTAAATTTTGCTTACTTAAATATATATTTAAAGAGTGAAATTCCTAGATAGACTGGTTATTATGTTTATGATTTTCTAGCCAAGGGTTCTACATGACTGATGAATTGGTGTCAAGCAAGAAAATTAGAAAGAAAAGGCAAAATGTCTCATCTCAGATTCTTCACTTCTATACTCACCTCTGAACTTCTGAATTGATGAGGTTCTATGGGGGCAGGGGAGGGTCTCCTATTTAATAAATCTCTAACTTTTTTTAATCTCTTCCTCAAAGAAAATCAGAGAGAAAGGAAGTTACTTTGGTAGTTTCACTAACATGACTGAGAAATCAGCAGATGCACATAGCCACGATCTTGCCTCTTGCCTCTCTCTTCTAAGGCAAATATTTATGCTGAACAGGCATGTGGGATTGACATGTAATGGCAACAGGTACACCCATTTCATGAAACACCCTAAAAGACTTCAGCAAATAAAGTGAAGTCTGACTAGTTGTAATTATTTTTCTTCTTTAAAGTGGTCTGAGTGTTCAGAGATGCTGATATCCACACCTGATTATGGAATAGAATGACATCACCAAATATTACTTACTTTGGAGGAGAAAATGTGAATGTGAAACTGTTAGTCACTCGGTGGTGTCCAACTCTTTGCAACTCCATGGACTGTAGCCCTCCAGGCTCCTCTGCCCATGGAATTCTCCAGGCAAGAATACTGGAGCGGGTTGCCATGCCCTTCTCCAAGAGATCTTCCCAACCTAGTGATCAAACTCAGGTCTCTTGCATTGCGGGCAGATTCTTTACCATTTGAGCTACCCAGGAAGCAGCTCTAGTTGACTCTGTACTCTTTGTGTCTACCACCTCTTCGTACTAACTTTTATTAGTCTACCGGAAGCCAGAGTTTATGCTATGGTCGTAAATCTTTTAGACTAAAATTTATTTTATAGCAAATAATATGCCAGGGATCACTGAAGTTTTTAAAACTATTTTAAAGTGGTTTTATATTTATATATGTTCATGTTTTAAACGTTATAGTTTAACCCAGTGTCAAGCACTTTGACTAGTATTATAGAAGAAAGAGGGCAAAAAAACCTGCCACAGAAGACACTATACCAGGACCATAAATTGATAGGGGGATATATTGGCATTTAAGTGAAAAAATGTTAAATCTGAGAGCTCCTGTTTAATGTTTATAACCATTGTATGACTTTCTTATTTCCATAAACTAATTAGTAACTCAGAAGACATGATTTAGTCATGGTTGAAGTATTGGTGTTTATAGTGAAAAGACAAGGAGTTGGCCTAGATAAGTAGTTCTCAAACCTTAGTGTTCATTATTAGTACCATTTAGAGGACATGTTAAAACATGCATTGTTTGGCCCCATCCCCAGATTATGATCCAATAAGTGTAAACTGGGATATGAAAATTGGCATTTTGACAAGTTTCAGATGATGCTAATGTTTCTGGGCCAGGGTCCATAGTTTGGGAACCAATAGTTTAAAGTAAAAAGTGGCATGACTGCATGATAAAAAAAGCAGTGTGGCCCAGATTTTAAAGTTATGCTTTCCTTGCTCATTTATGAAGTGAAAGTGAAAGTGTTATTCACTCAGTCATGTCTGACTCTTTGTGACCCCATGGACTGTAGCCCACCAGGCTCCTCCGTCCATAGAATTCTCCAGGCAAGAATACTGGAGTGGGTAGCCATTCCCTTCTCCAGGGGATCTTCCTGACCCAAAAATTGAACCCACGTCTCCCTCACTGCAGGCGGATTCCTTAGCATCTGAAGTACCTTTACTCTGACTTTCTTGAGGCCAGAAGCACTGTATTACTCCCCATCTTTCACCAGTGTCTACTGGGATGTCTGGCACATAATAGGACATAGTTACTGGATAACTACCCTCACTGGCACCCTCTGTTGGCTCCACTGATAACAGATTAGAAGTCCCAGAATGTTTCTATTTAAAGCAGTTCAACCAACACAAAATTCTTCAAATTGCAGTTCAAAAGAATGTCCCAAAGATCTTGTCTTTGATTCCACTTTGCATTTTCTCCAGTTTGGGAACAAAGGGTCATTGCTGTGGTTAAAGTAAAACAAAATACAACTCTTAAGGAGTTGTTTGGGTGTAGATAAAAATAAGAATCTTCACTCCAAAAAGCAATGTCACTTGAATATCCAGACTATTTCATAAGGTATAATAGAAATTGATCATCTCTACCATCAGAAAGAACACAAATAACAAGTGTTGGCAAGGATGTGGGAAAAAGAGAGCCTCCTACAATGTTGATGGGAATGTAAATTGGTGCAGACTGTGGAAAACAATATAGAGGTTTCTCAAAAAAACTGAAAGTATGACCTAGCAATTCCACTCCTGAATATATATCCAAAAAAATAACCCTACAACACTAATTTGAAAAGATACGTACACCAGTTGTTCATAGCACCATTGTTTATAATTGCCAAGATAAGGAAGCAACCCAAATGTCCAACAGGTGAATAATTAAAGAAGATGTAGTATACACACACACACAAATACACACACACACAGTGGAATACTACTCACACAGAAAAAAGAATGAAATTTCTCCATTTGCAGCAACATGGCTGAACTTGGAGGGCCTTGTGCCAAATGAGATAAGTCAGGGAAAGAGAATTATTGTATGGTATCACTTATATATGCAGCTTTTAAAATGCAGCAAGCACGTGAGTATATTTAAAAAAAAAAAAAAACAGACTCACAGATACAGAGAACAAACTAGTGGTTACCAGTGGGAGGGTGGGGCAACTTGGCAGGGGGCGGGGAGATACAAACTATTGGGTATGAGATAGGCTCAAGGATGTATTGTACAACATGGGGAATATAGCCAATATTCTGTAATAATTGTAAATGGGAAGTAACCTTTAAAATTGTATAAAAAACAAAATAATTTAAGCTCTTAAATTTCAAGCTACTTCACTTTAGCATTTTTGTTCATTTATTCAACTAGCATTTCTTAAACTTCTTCCAGATGAGTTATTCTTTCCTTATCCTTCTTTGGTGTTTGATAACATCTCTGTTTTATCACTTATCACACCCTATTGGGGGGAAAAAGAACACTGTTTAATGCCTGTATCCCACAGCAGTTGTGTAGGCTCTTTGGGAATCTCTGTCTGGATTAGGCTTGACACTTGAAATATAAAAAAGGTATGTCACACAGTCATTCGCTTAAAAGACTTTCCAATTGAGAAGATGAGACAAAAGTGTACATTAATATACTCGTTTAGAACCACAAAGGCTTGTAATAGTCTATGTATATTATTACTCCGCTAGAAATTTCAAACTTTTTGGAGAAAAATCCTAATCATCTTAAACGCAAGGACAGACCATCTCATGTAGTTTTGTCCTATTTATAGTTAACGCTCATTGAGTCTTTGTTGGATATAATGATATAATTTGACAGACATATAGAAGGCTTCTAAGGTCAGGCACTATATCATACATACATACATCCTTTCCATCTTATATAATGTCCTGCATATAGTTAGGCAGTTATTAAACCTGGCAGTTCTCAGGAGAACTAACTTAACTCCGAAGTGTTTTAGCTCTATAAATGACTGATTAATCCAAAAAAAAGAAAGTCCTGGCTAATAATCTTTAAATCAGGTGCCTTGCCCAGAAACTGGGCAGGGCTGCATTTAAAACAGCAGCAAGTAAGTGAAATAGGGAGGTTAGAGTCTAAACTGACATTAAAAGAGAATGTGTTCAGATGAAATTATAGCTGGATAAGGGCACCAAGAATTTTATCGGGTCAAATTGTTCCCATAAATTATAGATGTTTTGCTGGGTAAAATGATCCCATGAGTCTCCTGAGCCACTGTGCTGAATCTGGCCCTTGAAAACCGGACCTCATTGTGCAAGCAAGGAATAGAATGATTAAAAGGAAACGAGAGCAAAGATAGAGACTTATTTCTGCTCTCTTCTGTAAACCAGAGGATGAGTGAATGCTGAAACTGCAGAAACGTTCACTGACTATTTCTCTGGCAGAATTATTCTAGAGTCATATTTCATTAGCTTTGGCGGTTTTCTTTTTCTGTTTAAGTTCAGGACAGGCTGGTATGCCAGGACTGATGATACTGAAGAATGCTTTAAAAAAGTCTGTCTCAAATTGCTAACTAACAAGGAAGAAAGATTTTTCGTAGCTACCTCTAAGTAACTAAAAACGTACTGATGTGTTAAAACAAAAACTAAAGCATATGAAGAAATGCACTATATTCTTCATTTTACCATGGAACTGAGATCGTATCAGTTTTTATATTTATAAATCACAGCACGGAAGGAAGGATCAACTATGCATATTGACCTAATTTGCTTTGTTTTCTGGAACTTGCTAGTGGAGCTGCAGGTGAGCTTGGAAACAGCCTGATTCTAAACATTGGCATTTGGAACCTCTTATGATCTATGCCACTGACTCTATGTGGTTGAATGTAGTGTATACCATCAACTTCTGAAGGTCTGGTCTTGAAGTACCAGTACTTTCAGGATATAAATACCCTGGACTAAATGAGAATAAGTCGTTTATCTGGTGAAAAGAAAAGTATAGAAACTTTAGATACTTAAACTTTGCAATCAGTTACACACCCCTGGTGATATCCATTCTGTCCATTTTCTATCATAGGAGACCAACTCCACTGTGAAACAAAACTGCATTGTAAATTACATGAATGTATCCTGTATCCTATATAACAACCATTAAACTTAGTAGTGCTCTCACTGCTATATACCTCCTCACTTTATTTCTTTAATCTATTAAAAACTCCACAGACTTTTTTAATTTTTAGAAATATTACCTTTTATGACATAGAGGTTATAGAAACTTGTAGTTTATAGAAACCAAACTTATCATCATCATTTGTTTTGCTACTTAATGTACCTTCGGTGGCCACAAGACTGGAAAAGGTCAGTTTTCATTCCAATCCCAAAGAAAGGCAATGCCAAAGAATGCTCTAACTACCGCACAATTGCACTCATCTCACATGCTAGTAAAGTAATGCTCAAAACTCTCCAAGCCAGGCTTCAGCAATACATGAACTGTGAACTTCCTCATGTTCAAGCTGGTTTTAGAAAAAGCAGAGGAACCAGAGATCAGATTGCCAACATCTGCTGTATCATGGAAAAAGCAAGAGAATTCCAGGAAAACATCTATTTCTGCTTTATTGACTATGCCAAAGCCTTTGACTGTGTGGATCACAATAAACTGGAAAATTCTGAAAGAGATGGGAATACCAGACCACCTGACCTGCCTCTTGAGAAATCTGTATGCAGGTCAGGAAGCAACAGTTAGAACTGGACATGGAACAACAGACTGGTTCCAAATAGGAAAAGAAGTATGTCAAGGCTGTATATTGTCACCCTGCTTATTTAACTTCTATGCAGAGTACATCATGAGAAATGCTGGACTGGAAGAAACACAAGCTGGAATCAAGATTGCCGGGAGAAATATCAATCACCTCAGATATGCAGGTGACACCACCCTTATGGCAGAAAGTGGAGAGGAGCTAAAAAGCCTCTTGATGAAAGTGAAAGAGGAGAGTGAAAAAGTTGGCTTAAAGCCCAACATTCAGAAAACGAAGATCATGGCATCTGGTCCCATCACTTCATGGGAAATAGATGGGGAAACAGGGGAAACAGTGTCAGACTTTATTTTGGGGGGCTCCAAAATCACTGTATATGATGACTGCAGCCATGACATTAAAAGACGCTTACTCCTTGGAAGAAAAGTTATGACCAACCTAGATAGCATATTGAAAAGCAGAGACATTACTTTGCCGACTAAGGTCCGTCTAGTTAAGGCTATGGTTTTTCCTGTGGTCATGTATGGATGTGAGAGTTGGACTGTGAAGAAAGCTGAGCACCGAAGAATTGATGCTTTTGAACTGTGGTGTTGGAGAAGACTCTTGAGGGTCCCTTGGACTGCAAGGAGATCCAACCAGTCCATTCTGAAGGAGATCAGCCCTGGGATTTCTTTGAAAGGAATGATGCTAAAGCTGAAATTCCAGTCTTTGGCCATCTCATGCGAAGAGTTGACTCATTGGAAAAGACTCTGATGTGGGGAGGGATTGGGGGGAGGAGGAGAAGGGGACGACAGAGGATGAGATGGCTGGATGGCATCATGGACTCGATGGACGTGAGTTTGAGTGAACTCCGGGAGTTGGTGATGGACAGGGAGGCCTGGTGTCCTGCGATTCATGGGGTCGCAAAGAGTCGGACACAACTGAGTGACTGAACTGAACTGAACTGTACCTTCAAAGTGCAACTTTTCTAGCCTGTGGATGCTTGAAAGCACTTTTCACTTTAGGAGGATTTCTCATATTCTGAAATACAAGATACCTTGGAGGTGGTGTGGGCTGTCAGAAGCATGTCCTGTGTGCGGCCATGCCACCTCCCACAACCATAGCAGATGCTGATTCTTTTTTTGGTAGCTTCAGATTCAGAATCCTTTTCTATCCATGCTTCAGGCAGCCACCATCAGTTGGTTAGTGGTTAACATTAAAAATCAAAACATTTTAAACACTGGTTCAAGGTTTCTATCTCTCAAGGATCAAATTTTGCCTTTGAGATCCAAAGATGTACCTACAAACTCAGACCCCCCCCCAATAAAAATTGATAAAACTGTAAAGCCCACAGGATTTTCCTTTCCATAAGAACTCAAAAAATACTTGGCACAATTTGCAATAAAGGGAAACAAATTTGGCATATTTTTACCTTTTCTATCCAACTTGGAACTGTGTGTTTAATTGCTACCCAGCCTAGATAGTGAATTGACATTTAGTTGATAATTTTCAACAAGTTCAGCAAGGTCAGCATTGTTGTTCTGAAGAGAGAAGAGAGGAAATTAACACTGAATATCTTCTATTTGTCAAGATACTATATTTTTTCAATTTTTATATTTTTTCCTTATAATGGTTTCTAGGAGAAATAAGAAATCTTGTTTACTCTTGAGGAAATTGAGACCTAGAAGATTAAATTACTTACTCAAGTCATACAACACTTGAGTGGCAATCCAGAATCCAAACAAATTTGTAACTCTCAACAAGGACCTTGGCTGTTTTATGAAACCTTGAATATTATGTTTGTTCATTTGTTTGAATTCTGTGTATTCCTATATAGAGCTAGCAGATTCTGAGTAAGTAAATCCATAGATTAGAAATTCTGGGTTGGTCTCACCAGTTCCTAGAGATCTCAGTTACGCTTTGCTCCTGTGTGTGAGTCACAGACAAGGAATTAAACCCTCCACTGATGTAAAAGAAATAAAATTTAATTTAAAAATGCCATGTAAACATAATGCCATGTAAAATAACAATAATACTCAATGTAGAGGATTTTCTTTTCAAATACTAGCTGTTTTTGTTTTATGAATTATTTAAATCTTAGAATTACCTTTCTCAATGAACATAAAAGTACCTCCTGGGATTTTGATTGCATAGAATCTATTGATTAGTTTATGAAGAATTGACATAGTTATGATATTATGCATTGTCTATATTTACTTAACCTTCAGTGATTTCTGTTTGTAATATTTTATAGTTTTCTATGCAGAGATTTTATACCTCTTTTGTTAAATTTATTCCTAGAATTTAAGGATTTTTATGTGTTTTAAAGTTTTATTTTCTACTTGTTTCTAATCATATAATAATTAATATTTTATATTAACCTTTTATCCAGCATGCTTTCTGAGTTCACCTATGAATTCCAGATTATAAATCTTTTGGATTGTGTACTTAGAAAATATGTAATTTGTGAATGCCCTTATACTTTTTGCTTTTTCTAGCTCATGTCATTTTTTAGGCCTGCCAGCACAATTTTTAATAAAAGTGGTAATATCAAGCATCTCTATCTCCTTTCTAGTTTCAGAGGGAAAGCTTTTAATATTTCACCATTGTTTTTTCATGTAGGTTTTATGTTGGCACTCTTTATTAGTTTAAGAAAATTCCCATTTTACTGTTAGTTTGTTAAGAAATTTTAAAATTATTTTAGCCATACGCATGCTAAGTTGCTTCAGTCATGTTCCAGCTCTTTTTGACCCTATGGACTGTAGGTTCCTCTGTCTGCCAGGCTCCTCTGTCCATGGGATTCTCCAGGCAAGGATACTGGAATGAATTGCCATGGCCTCCTCCTGGGGATCTTCCCAGCCTAGGGATCAAACCCACATCTCTTACGTCTCTTGCATTGGCAGGCATGTTCTTTACCACTAGCGTCACCTGGGAAGCCCCAGTTTTAGCTGTGCCGCTGCAAAGTTGCTTCAGTCGTGTCCGACTCTATGTGACCCATAGACAGCAGCCCACCAGGCTCCCCCGTCCCTGGGGTTCTCCAGGCAAGAACACTGGAGTGGGTTGCCATTTCCTTCTCCAATGCATGAAAGTGAAAAGTGAAAGTCAAGTTGCTCAGTCGTGTCCGACTCTTAGCGACCCCATGGACTGCAGCCTACCAGGCTCCTCCGTCCATGGGCTTTTCCAGGCAAGAGTACTGGAGTGGGGTGCCATTGCCTTCTCCTAGTTTTAGCTGTAGGTAGGTGTTAAATTTTATAAATTCTTTTTTCTTATCTGTTTAATTGATCATATGATTTTTATTTGTTAAAGTGAGAAATTACATTTGCTTATTTTTTTCATGTTAAAATAGTTTTGCATTTCTAAAATAAACCCTGCTTGGTTATGACATACTACTCTTTTTTTTTCTTAATTTGCTACTGGGTTTGATATCTTTTAAGATAAAATTGCATTTGTGTTCTTAAAATAGAAACCTTTAGTTTTCTTTTCCTATAATGTATCTGACAGGTTTTTGTAACAAGATTATCCTTCTTTTATATAATGAGGTAGGAAGCATTTCTTTCTTTTCTGTTCTCTTTAGAATATAAGATTAACCCTGTTCTTTATAGAGAGCAGCAGATGTGTTGGTTAGATAGCATCACTGACTCAACGGACATGAGTCTGAGCAAGTGCCAGGAGATAGCAAAGGACAGGGAAGCCTGGTGTGCTGTAGTTCATGGGGTTGCAGAGTCAGACACAATTAAGCAACTAAACAACAACAATTATTTATAAATATTTGGAAATTTTTACTGGTGAACCATTAATGACTTCAGTCAGTAGAGGTTTTGTCATGAAAAGATTAATTTTTACTGCAAATTTAGTTTTTAAAGTAAGTATAGAAAATTTTTAATTTTCTGAATCTTCTTGTGTAAGGTTTGGTACATTATACTTTTCAAGCAACTTGTTCTTTTTATGTGAATTTTTTAATTTAGTGGATAAAGCTAAATATCTTCTTTTGATCCTTTTAATTGAGTGCATAAAGAATCTGGAATGATATGTTACAGATGAAATGATTCATTTCTCATTTTGGTAATATGTTTGTTCTTTTTCCCTTTTAAATATTTTGCTAGTAACTTATCATTTTTATTAGTCTTTTCCAAAAAATCAACTCGTATTATATACTTTTGTTATACATTTCTTTCTATTTTATTTACTTCTGTTCTCAAAATTATTATCTCCTTTTAACTTCTTTCAGTAAAATTTCATTTATTTTCAAACTTCTTCAGGAAAGATACTTAAATAATTAATTTCAGGATTTTCCCCTTCATATATTTGGTACTATAAATTTTTTTCTAACTATATCCAAAAAAGTGATATATTTTCATCATTTTTCAGTTTAAAATTTTCTAATGTTCATAATTATTTCCCCATTGATTTAATAAGATGTATTAAATATTTTGAAGTATGTTTGTAGAAGTAGTTAGAAACTTTCTCGTTTTTTTGATTCTGTGTGTGCTCCATCTCTTAGTCATGTCTGGCTTTCAGCAACCGCATGGACTGTAGCCCACCAAGCTTCTCTGTCCTTGGAATTTTCCAGACAATGATACTGGAGCAGATTGTCATTTCCTACTCCAGGGGATCTTCCCAACCCAGGCATCAAACCTGCATTTCTTGCTTTGGCAAGTGGATTCTTAAATTTAGCTTAATTCCACAGGGGTCAGAAAACATATCTGAGTTAGTTCAACTTTTTAAATTGCTGTGACTTTTTCCCTGTGGCCCACCATTTTATCAATATTAGCAAGCTTTTCGGATGCACCTGGAAGGAATGTACACTCTGCCATTCTCAAGTGTAACATTTCATACATGTCATATCAAGTCTGTCAATCTTGTATTCAGATGGATCTTGTCTCCACTGATGTTATCTCATCCTATCACTTTGTGAGAGAGGTGGGCTAAAGTTTCCTGTTAAGTTTGCATATTTGTCTATTTCTGTTTTTAGTTCTTTTAAGATTTACTCTGGTATAATTTGCCTTACGTGTTTTAAAGTTTAGAATTATTACATCTTCCTGAAGGCCTGAACCTTTTAACATTATAGAATGACTTTTTTTAATTTCTAAAAATGCCTTTTGCTTCCATATTTACAGTTTCTACAATGGTTTTCATTCGGCTTTTTAAGTTACTATTTGTGTTATGTTCCCCTTTTGCTTTTACTTTTTGTTGTTGTTGTTCTTAAGCAACACATAGTTATTTTTAATCTTGTCTGAAAAATGTTTGTCCCTTAATGAGAGCATTTAGACCACTTACAATTGATGTAATTATTAGCATCTTTAGGCATGTCTACTGCCAGTGGTTTAATTTCTCTTGTTCTGCCTTTACATATTTCTTTTTTGCTTTGCTTTTATTAAACATTATCTTTTTTAATTTATTCATTTTAATTGGAGGCTAATTACTTTACAATATTGTAGTGGTTTTGCCATACATTGCCGTGAATCAGCCACGGGTGTACATGTGTTCCCCTCCTGAACCCTCCTCCCACCTCCCTCCCCATCCCATCCCTCTGTGTCATCCCAGTGCACCAGCCCCAAGCACCCTGTCCCATGCATAAAACCCGGACTGGCGATCTGTTTCACATATGATAATATACATGTTTCAATACCATTCTCCCAAAACATCCCGTCCTCGCCCTCTCCCAAGAGTCTAAAAGACTGTTCTATACATCTGTGTCTCTTTTGCTGTCTTGCACATAGGGCCATCATTACTATCTTTCTATTTTATCTTTATTAAGTTCTCTTGTTACACATCCTTTTACTTTGCTTTACCTATATTCTTTATATTTCTATTTTCAGTAGAGGTTACAACATGAATCCTTAGCTTTATTTAGAATCTAATATAAATAAACATTTTTGCCACTTCCTAAATATTTTTACAGCCTCAGATCCTTCTATTACCATTTACTACAACTGCCTTTTAAAATTAGTATTCCGTTGAATTTTAATTTCTGTATATATTTTAAATCCTGCCAAATATTATTACTCCTTTGTGTGATCAGTATTTATTTTTATCTGTGAATATTTTTGTTCATTCTCTTGGTCTTTATTTCTTTCTACAGTCTTGTATTTCCATCTAGGATCAGGACCGATTTTCTTCTCCCTGAAGAACTCCATTTATTATGTCTTTTCATACTCTTGCCTGGAGAATCCCATGGACGGAGGAGCCTGGTAGGCTGCAGTCCATGGGGTCGCTGAGAGTTGGACACAACTGAGTGACTTCACTTTCACTTTTCACTTTCTTGCATTGGAGAAGGAAATGGCAACCCACTCCAGTGTTCTTGCCTGGAGAATCCCAGGGACGAGGGAGCCTGGTGGGCTGCTGTCTATAGGGTCGCAGAGAGTTGGCCACTACTGAAGTGACTTAGCAGCAGCAGCAGCAGCAGCAGTCCATTTCTAGTCTTGACAAATTCTCTACTTTTTTCTCTCTGGAAATGTCTTCATTTCACATTCACTTTTTAAAGATATTTTTGCTTTGTATAGAAATCTGGATTGCTAGTTTTTTCTCTTTCAGTGCTTTAGGGATATTGTGCCATATCTTATGGCTTCAGTTATTTCTGTTGAGAAAATGTGTCTTTTATTCTGTGGCTATTTTAAGATTAACTCTTTATTTTGATGTTCAGCATTTTGTTATGTTGTGCCTAGGTAGATTTCTTTTGTGGTGAGATCATACTGCCTCTTAAATCTATAACTTGACATCTTTTTATAATTTTGAAAAAAACTCAGCCAAAATTTTTCTCGTTATCGCTTTTGCTCCATTTTCTCACTCCTCTCCATCTAGACTCCAGTCACATATTATTAAAAGTTTGCATTATGTTCTATATGTCTTTTATGCTCTGTTTTTTCTTTTTTTGTTTTTTTCTAAATCTTGTGCTTGAGTTTTGATATTTTCTATTAATTAATCTCTCAGGTCACAAAATCTCTTGAGTTCTGTCTACTGTTAAACCCATTGAATAGACTTTTAAAATTTAGTCATTGTGCTTTCTGTTCCTCAGCTTCCATTTGACACTTGTCATTTATTTTCTTGACTACATTAATAATCCCAGTGATATTTAAAGTCAGTGACAGATAGTGCCAATATCTGGGTCAACTGTAGATCTGTTTCTATTGCCTGTTTTTTTTCTTGATCCTGCTTCTTGCTACACTTGGAAATTTTGAATAAATGTGGGCATTGCGTATGAGACTTTTGAGGCTGTGGATGTTTTCTTCCTACTGGGAAGATTCTCCCATCCTCTTGCTAATATCAGAGGGGAAAGTTATCTCTACCCTGCAAGAACCTGAGCCATCTTGTAGCTCTTTTGAAATCTTTGTATGTGTCTTACTGTTTCTTTCCTGACTCCCCATTAGGAACTTCAAGGTTCCTAATAAGAGTTTAGGGTGCCCCCCACGGACCTTTTGTTCAGTAAGTCATGAACTCCAATTTTTATATCTCCAATACCTTGAGATTGTCAAAACCTTCTCTGTAGTTTTTAGCTGCTTTTTGTGGTCCTCTTAACCTTTTGCCCTATATAGTAAATGTCTTGAAAAGACAGCAGGTATTTGATATTGGCTACACTCTTTTGTGTGTATCTCATATCTAAAGATGGAGAAGGCAATGGCACCCCACTCCAGTACTCTTGCCTGGAGAATCCCATGGATGGAGAAGCCTGGTAGGCTACAGTCCATGGGGTCGTGAAGAGTCGGACATGACTGAATGACTTCACTTTCACTTTTCACTTTCGTGCATTGGAGAAGTAAATGGCAACCCACTCCAGTGTTCTTGCCTGGAGAATCCCAGGGATGGAGGAGCCTGGAAGGCTGCCGTCTCTGGGGTCGCACAGAGTGGGACATGACTGAAGTGACTTAGCAGCGGCAGCAGCATATCTAAAGAATATTGGCATCCTGGCTCACATCCACCGCCCATAGCAGCCTAAACCTCAAATTCTGTCTCTGTATTCCTGAGTTTGCGTAAAACTCTGATGACTTCTCTCCCACCCTTGTTCTGTAAGCCTGATACAGGTTTCTAAGAATTGGCAACTCCCCTGAGAGGAAAAGTGGCCTGAAGGAAATTGTGCTTCTCATCTTCTGCAGTGTAGATCCTCTTGTCTTGGTTGATTCATCCTGTGGTCATGTATGGATGTGAGAGTTGGACTGTGAAGAAGGCTGAGCGCTGAAGAATTGATGCTTTTGAACCGTGGTGTTGGAGAAGACTCTTGAGAGTCCCTTGGACTGCAAGGAGATCCAACCAGTCCATTCTGAAGGAGATCAACCCTGTGATTTCTTTGGAAGGACTGATGCTAAAGCTGAAGCTCCAGTACTTTGGCCACCTCATGTGAAGAGTTGACTCATTGGAAAAGACTCTGACGCTGGGAGAGATTGGGGGCAGGAGGAGAAGGGGACGACAGAGGATGAGATGGCTGGATGGCATCACGGACTCGATGGGCGTGTCTGAGTGAACTCCGGGAGATGGTGATGGACAGGGAGGCCTGGCATGCTGCGATTCATGGGGTCGCAAAGAGTCGGACATGACTGAGCGACTGAACTGAACTGAACTGATCCTTCAAATCATTTCTTTTTTGTAGCTTTTTTTTTTAGTTTTTCTAATTGTTCTCAGTGAAAGCACTGCTCTTCTACAAGCTACTCTTTCAAGCCAAAAGCAGATGTCTGTATAGTTACATTTTTTCCTCTATGCATGCTTCAGTTAACTAATGAGTTCTGAAGACTTTATTGTTGCTCCAGACCTCAGGACTCCTAAATGTTCTCTTTGCACGCATGTAAGAATTAAAGATATTAAAATTTAAAAAATTTAAAATTTAAAAAAAAAAAGAGAGTAAGAGATAATAATTCTTTATAGAACTAAACCCACAATTGCAGATACTGCTCAAGAGTGCCATTAAGGATGTAGGAAGGGTCAGAAGGAAGGCCAGTATTGCCTCATGACATAGGCCAAGAGGGGACATTTGCCTTTCCAACCTCCTGTCTTTATCTTCTATGCTTCCTTTTACCAAACTAATTAGTGTAGTGTCATTCTTTCCAAATTTTATCTTCTAGGGCACAGCCTAGTCTTGGTGACAGGAGATATGTTAAAGTGTTTATTTATATAGAGTATTTTCCAACAGATACCAGTTACATAGATTATAATATGAATGGGAACGCCAATGCTCATGCAGTTCAGTCCAGGGTTTTCCTTACTTAGATCATCCTAGCACAGTGTTCTGTGCCCCGCACCATGGTCCTTTATATCAGTTCCTCCTTGCCCCTTCCCCTGTTCCTGTCTGTACTTTGCCTTTTGTTTGCCAGTGACTAGAATGTTAAATTCTGTAGCTAATAGATAACGTAATCTTAATAGGTTAATATGTTACACTTCTCAATTTAGTTTTTTAAAGAGTTCCATTGATAGTTGAAAATTTTACAGTAAAAAAAAATGACTTTCACATTATCTGATTTTTATCCTGCATAATGATGGAGACAATAAAGGCTTTAGGTTGAATATAAATGGTGACTATTTCATCCCAAATAATTCCAAGTGGCGCTAATGGTAAAGAACCCACCTGCCGATGCAGGAAACTTAAGAGATGTGTGTTCAATCTCTGGGTCAGGAAGATCCCCTGGAGAAGGAAATGGCAACCCGCCCAAGTATTTTTGCCTGGAGAATCCCATGTACAGAGGAGCCTGGTGGGCTACAGTCCATGGGGTCACACAGAGTCAGACATGACTGAAGTTACTTTGCACATTTAATCATACTGGCAACCAATTATGCCATATGTGTCTCTAAGAACTAGCAAGAAGATGGATAGTTATCTGTTTTTAGTTTATTTCTCTTCAGTTTACTTTATTTCTTTTCAGTTCCCATACAATCCAAACAGTTGGATTTAACAGAATTTTACTTACAAATTTTTGAGTATGTATGGTAATGTTTAGTTTGTCATATTTTTTACTATACTAAGCATAATAGACGTTTATTTTTGAATATTTTGCAGCACATTTGTCAATGTTTGTGATATTTTTAATCATTCCAGTCAACTTTTCAATCACTTGTCCTTCTTTATCCTAGTACTTAATTATTCAGAGTGTCGGAAACTTAATTTAATTGCTGTACAAGGTAAAATTGAATCGCAGACTTCATGAGAAGCATATTATAAATGTCCTATTGCATTTAATAAAATGAATAACCTTGTAATCAATTTTGATGGCTTCTGTAAAGAATTATTTAGAACTATTTTTAAAAAACAGCTACATACAAACCACTAAGTGAAGTAAGTCAAAGACAAATATCATATGATATCACTTATATGCAGGATCTAAAAAAAAGTTATATAAATGAACTTATTTACAAAACAGAAACAGACTCACAAATTTAGAAAACAAACTTACCAGGGTGGAAGAATGGGGAGTAGGGATAGATGGGGAGCTTGAGATTGACCAGTACACACTGCTGTATTTAAAATAAATAACCAACAAAGACCTACTGTATAGCACAGGGAACTTGGCTCAATACGCTGCAATAGCCTAAATGGGAAAAGGATTTGAAAAAGAATAGATGCATGTATATGTATAACTGAATCATTTTGCTGTATACCTGAAACTAACACAACTTTGTTAACCAACTATATTCCAATATAAAACAAACAGTTTTAGAAAATAGTTGCCCACAACACAAATACTTTATCTAGTTCTATATGTAAATAACAAGTGAAAGAAATCGTGTCATCAGAAGGGTATATGCAGATATCTTTTAGTGAATCTGGAAATGGTATGTACCTTAATGTGGTGACATAGGAAGGTACTGAATATCAGGAAAAAGATGGTAAGATCTTTTCCATTCTTCTGAAGGTCAATTTTCTGCAAAATTAAATGTCGATATATAACCTTTGATGCATACTTATTTATAAAAACCATTTTTAAAACACAGATTAAGAAGATTAAACATAGATTAAGAAAACAGCTTATAGCATAATGATTATAATATTATGGATTTTTATAATGCTACAACATGGATTGTTATACATAACATAATGAATTGTTAAGAGGTGAGCCAATGCAAAGATCAAAGAATAGAGCTTTGGCAGCCATTCCAGAAGCTCTCCACATTCTCATTATCAATCACAAATCCTTCTTTCCTTCATAAAATTTACCTGTATTCTGGTTTTCATAGTGAAGCAACAGTTAGAACTGGACATGGAACAACAGACTGGTTCCAAATAGGAAAAGGAGGACATCAAGGCTGTATATTGTCACCCTGCTTATTTAACTTCTATGCGGAGTACATCATGAGAAACGCTGGCCTGGAAGAAACACAAGCTGGAATCAAGATTGCCGGGAGAAATATCAATAACCTCAGATATGCAGATGACATCACCCTTATGGCAGAAAGGGAAGAGGAGCTAAAAAGCCTCTTGATGAAAGTGAAAGAGGAGAGTGAAAAAGTTGGCTTAAAGCTCAACATTCAGAAAACGAAGATCATGGCATCCGGTCCCATCACTTCATGGGAAATAGATGGGGAAACAGTAGAAACAGTGTCAGACTTTATTTTTGGGGGCTCCAAAATCACTGCAGATGGTGACTGTAGCCATGAAATTAAAAGACGCTTACTCCTTAGAAGAAAAGTTATGACCAACCTAGATAGCATATTCAAAAGCAGAGACGTTACTTTGCCGACTAAGGTCCGTCTAGTCAAGGCTATGGTTTTTCCAGTGTTCATGTATGGATGTGAGAGCTGGACTGTGAAGAAGGCTGAGCGCCGAAGAATTGATGCATTTGAAGTGTGGTGTTGGAGAAGACTCTTGAGAGTCCCTTGGACTGCAAGGAGATCCAACCAGTCCATTCTGAAGGAGATCAACCCTGGGATTTCTTTGGAAGGATTGATGCTAAAGCTGAAGCTCCAGTACTTTGGCCACCTCATGGGAAGAGTTGACTCATTGGAAAAGACTCTGATGCTGGGAGGGATTGGGGGGAGGAGGAGAAGGGGACGACAGAGGATGAGATGGCTGGATGGCATCACGGACTCGATGGACATGAGTCTGAGTGAACTCCGGGAGACGGTGATGGATAGGGAGGCCTGGCGTGCTGCGATTCATGGGGTCGCAAAGAGTCGGACACAACTGAGCGACTGAACTGAACTGAATGTCTCTGCATTTCTTTAAACATTTCTACCCGAATGTGTGTCTGTGAACACTATAATTAATTTTGCCCATTTTAAAAATAGTATTTTAAAAGTATTTCTTAGTCTAAATATTCTCCCCACATCTCTTTTTATGTTCTTTATTAATTGGCTAATCCTAGGTTCTTTGACCTGTAGAGATCCTCCACTCTAGATTTTGCTGATTACAATGACATGTCCTTGTTTTGGTGTGTTAATTGCTTCCCAGAATGCTGTTAGGCAATTTGGAAGAGCTGTGAACTTTGGACTAATAAGAGAAGCCATTCATCATTCACTAGCATCTATACATTGTACAAAATCTTTTTGCCCAGTCACTAAAAAGCAGCGAGTGTGATTCAAATGGTCAGTTTGTGTGACACTTTCCAGCAATCCTTTTGTGAGGTGATCATAAATGAATACGATCAATGAAGCTTTCAGTTTAATAAAAGGCTAAGATATGTGTGCTTATGCACATGGACTTGATTTTCTGACTCCCCCTTCTTCCTGGCTGATTGCTCATTGTGTCAGTTAGGGAGACAATAAGAAGTAGATTAACAGAGTGAATTAATATCCCCTGGGACAGTATTTCTCAAAATGTGTGTTGGAGAACACTAATGGCCGTTGGTATATTAATACATGGCCCCCCAAAAAAGTCATCTATAGTTAGATAAGTTTGGAAAATGCCAAGTGACACTGCTCTTGAGCATATTAATGTTGCTGAAAAATCCTGCATTAAATAAAATTGTTTAATTTTGGCTAACTTATTTTTCCAAATTTCTTTGGCCAGGAAGGGTTTTGTTTGTCTGTTTACCCTGATTATCTCATGATATCTTATGATACACAAATTAACCATAAATTCAGTTGGAAAATTATGATCAAGATTGTGTTGAATCTATAGAGCAAGTTGAAGAACATGGCCATGTTACCAATATTAAATCTTCTGATCCATGAACACCAGCCTTTCCACTTATTTATATCTTCTTTAATTTCTTTCAACAATGATTTGTGCTTTTCAGGCTACAGGTTTTACACTTTTTGGTTAAATTTATTCCTATATATTTTATTATTTTTGATACTCTTGTAAGTGGAATTGTTTTCTTAATTTTCTTTTGGGATTATAAATTATAAGTGTACAGAATCACAGTAAACTTTTTGTGTGTTGAGAGTCTTTTCTGCCTCTTTTCAACCTTTTGGACTTACTTGTTGTAATGATTATTAAACAATTCCCTAGGCTTTTCTATACACAAGGTCATGTCAAGAATGGCATTTTATTTCTTCCTTTCCAATCTGGATGTCATTCACTTCATTTTTTTGCCTAATTGGCTTCATTAAGACCTTCAGTGTAATGTGGCATAGAAGTAATGAAAGTGGACATCCTTGTCTTGTTCCTGATCTTGAAGAGAGAGCATTCAGTATTCACCATTAGGTATGAATATTTTAGCTGGATTATATTCAGCTTGGTCATGGTATATAATCCTCTTTGTGTATTGCTGGACTTAGTTTGCTGGCTATTCTGTGAGTAGTTTTTTACCTATATTCTTAAGAGATACTGGTCTGTAGTTTTTTTCTTGTGATTTTTTTGTCAGGTTTGGATTACTAGAGCTTCATAGAATGAGTTGGGAAGTGTTCCTTCCTGTTCTATTTTTTATGAAGAATTGATATCAATTCTTATTTAAACATTCGGCAGAATTCAGCAGTGAAGCCATCTGGGCTGGGGCTTTCCTTTGTGGATAGTTTTTTGGTTACTAATTCAATCTCTTTACTTGTTATAGATCTATTCAATTTGTTTATTCCTTCTTGAATCAGCTTGAGTAGTTTTTATCTTTTCAGTAATTTGTCCATTTCATCTAAGTTATCTAACTTATTAGCATACAAGGTTCATAGTATTCCATAATAATCACTTTATTTCTGTAAGATGAGTAGTAATGTCCTCTGTGTCATTCCTGATTTTAGCGATTTTAGTCTCCTCTCTTCATTTATTAATAAGTCTTGCTAAAGTTCTGTTCATTTTTTCTATCTTTTTTGAGATATGATTGACATACAATATTGTATAAGTTTAAGGTATGCAGTGTGTTGATTTGATATACTTATTTATTATAAAATGATTACCACAGTAGCATTAGCTAAGATATTCTTCATATCACATAATTATCATCTATTTTTTGTGGTGATAACACTTAAGATGTACAGTTTTAGCAACTTTCAAGTGTAAAATACAATGTTAATAACTATAATCACTATGTTGTGTGCTAGATATCCAGAACTTACTCATTGTGTAGCTGGAAGTTTGTACTCTTAAAGGTTGTCAATTTTGATCTTTTCAAATAACCTACTTTTGGTTTCATTCATCTTATCCATTTTTTTCTATTCATTTCTTTTTACCTCTACTCTGGTCTTTATTCCTATATTCTGTTTGCTTTGGGTTTAGTTTGTCTTTTCTCTCGAGTGTCTTAAGGTAGATGGTTATAGTACTGATTTGAGATCTTTCTTATTTTTTTATTATAGGCATTTATGGCTATAACTGTCTCTCTAAGCACTGCTTTTACAGCTGCATTTTGTTAGTTTTGGCGTTCTGTGTCTTCATTTCCATTTATCTTGAAAGTATTTTGTAATTTCTTTTTTGACATATTGATAATTTAGAACTGTGTTGTTTATCTTCCCTGGTGGCTCAGAGGTTAAAGCATCTGTCTGGAATGCGGGAGACCTGAGTTCGATCCCTGGGTCAGGAAAATCCCCTGGAGAAGGAAATGGCAACCCACTCCAGTACTCTTACCTGGAGAATCCCATGGAGGGAGGAGCCTGGTAGGCTACAGTCCATGGGGTCGCAAAGAGTCAGACACGACTGAGTTTTGGCATTCTGTGTCTTCATTTCCATTTATCTCAAAAGTATCTTGTAATTTCTTGTTTGACATATTGATTATTTAGAACTGTGTTGTTTAATATCCATGTATTTGTGAACTTCCCAAATTTGTTTCTATTATTGAATTCTGATGTTATTTTATTATGGTTAGAGAATATTATGAGGTTTATTTTATAGCTTAGCATGTCACCTACCCTGAAAATGTTCCGCATGCATTGGGAAAGAATGTATATTCTGTTGTTGTTGAGTGGGGTAGTCTATTGCTAAGTCACTTCAGTCGTGTCCGACTCTGTGCGACTCCATTGACAGCAGCCCACCAAGCTCTGCCATCCCTGGGATTCTCCAGGCAAGAACACTGGAGTGGGTTGCCATTTCCTTCTCCAATGCATGAAAGTGAAAAGTGAAAGTGAAGTCGCTCAGTTGTGTCTGACCCTCAGCAACCCCATCGACTCCAGCCTTCCAGGCTCCTCTGTCCATTTCTAGTCAAGAGTACTGGAGTGGGGTGCCCTTGCCTTCTCCGGGGGTAGTCTAACAGTTCAGTTCAGTTCAGTCACTCAGTCATGTCTGACTCTTTGCGACCCCGTGAATCGCAGCACGCCAGGCTTCCCTGTCCATCACCAACTCCCGGAGTTCACTCAGACTCATGTCCATCGAGTCCGTGATGCCATCCAGCCATCTCATCCTCGGTCATCCCCTTCTCCTCCTGCCCCCAATCCCTCCCAGCATCAGAGTCTTTTCCAATGAGTCAACTCTTCACATGAGGTGGCCAAAGTACTGGAGTTTCAGCTTTAGCATCATTCCTTCCAAAGAAATCCCAGGGTTGATCTCCTTCAGAATGGACTGGTTGGATCTCCTTACAGTCCAAGGGACTCTCAAGAGTCTTCTCCAACACCACACTTCAAACGCATCAATTCATCGGCACTCAGCCTTCTTCACAGTCCAACTCTCACATCCATACATGACCACTGGGAAAACCATAGCCTTGACTAGACGACCTTAGTCGGCAAAGTAATGTCTCTGCTTTTGAATATGCTATCTAGGTTGGTCATAACTTTTCTTCCAAGGAGTAAGCGTCTTTTAATTTCATGGCTGCAATCACCATCTGCAGTGATTTTGGAGCCCAAAAAACTAAAGTCTGACACTGTTTCTACTGTTTCCCCATCTATTTCCCATGAAGTGATGGGACCGGATGCCATGATCTTCGTTTTCTAAATGTTGAGCTTTAGGCCAACTTTTTTGCTCCCCTTTCACTTTCATCGAGGGGTGGTCTATAGATGCCTCTTAAGTCTAGTTGCTTTGTAAGTGTTTTGATGTTCTCATTTCCTTGTTCATCTTCTGCCAGTTATTTTATTCATTATTTAAAATGAAATATTGAGGCCTCTAACTATCATTGTTTAATTGTTTACTTCTCCCTTATTTTCTATAAGTTTTTGCCTCATGTATTTTGGTGCTCAGTTACTAGGTACATATCTGTTTATAATTTGTTGTATATGCCTGATGGATTAACCCTTTTATAAAAGAATTTACTCTTATAAAATGCCTGTACTTATCCCTAGTAATATTTTTGTTTTAAAGTATATTTTGACTATTAACATAGCCACCATAGTTTTGTTATGGTTACTGTTGCATGGTATACAACATGCAACACGCCTTTGCCTTTTAATCTATTTGTCTCTTTAAGTCTAAAGGATGTCTCTTGTACATAGCACATAGTTTGATATTATTTTTTTATCCAGTTGTCTTTTGCATGAATTGTTTAATCCATACACATTTCATGTTATATTGATATAGTTAAGATTTGCATTTGCAGTTTTGCTTTTTGTTTTTTGTATGTCTCATGTCTTTTTGTTCCTCTACTCCTTCTTTACTGCTTTCTTTTGCTTAAACATTTTCTAATGTAATGTTTTCATTTCTTTAATGATTTTTTACAGTTCTTATTGGGGTTTTTTTCTTATTTATTGCTGTAGGGCTTAATATATACATCTTAAGATGTCAGCATCTACATCAAATTTATGTTAACTTAATTCCAGTGAGGTACAGAAATTTAATTCTAGGAAATCTGGTTTATTGGTTAGGCTAGTAATTAAGCTACTAGCTTGCTCTTAACTGCTTTCCACCAAAATCTCCATCATTTGTGAGTGCATCCTTAGGCTTAAATTTACTCACATTCTGTCTCAAAAAAAAAAGTTCTCTTGGGTAGAGCTTCAGCCCTCTCTAGTCTATGGCCTGCCTCTTACCCAGGGCAAAAATCTCTGAGCCATGAGCTAGAGCTGGGTTTAGGGACAAGTGGTATGCTTTTTCTCTGAGTGAGACTCCTGCTTTAATGGCTGGGTACTGGATGGAGGGTGATAGCCTCTGGTCCTCTTTGTTGCCTTTCCTAGTCTAGAACCTCAGACCTATGTATGAACTGGGGACCTAAGTGTTCTTAGGGTGTCATGCATACATAAGTAGGGCCTCTTCCCATGAGTAGGAGCTGGACAGAAAAAGGGAGGCCCCAAATTCTTGCTGGCACTTACCAGGAACTTAGCTATGCCACAAACATCTGTGAGGTGGGATGGGAAATGTGGCTGTTCTGCCCTCCTTGGAAAGACACTATAGCCCTTGACACGTAGCTGCAGCAAGAAGGAGTCCTGTGCTCCTGGCTGCCTAGAGTGGTATTTCTGTTACGTTGGACAGAGAAACAGGGAGAAGGAAGTGGGTTGTGGTTCAGCTAGCACAGATAATTGCTGTTCTTGCTGAGTTTTAGTAGATTTCTTGAAGATATGATTTTTCCTTTTCTGCATGTCTTTAGGATCATTTTTAGCAATTTTAAATGTTTTTCTTTTAATGACTTCAATAGTATATTGAACACCTATGCCTTTACCAAGAAACCTAAGAATTAAAACACTACAGAGGTGATCATAGTCCTCTCTATTCTTCTTCCTAATCCCATTTCTCTCTCTTTCTCCAGAAATAATCAATACCTTGAATTTAGAGTTTCACATTCCTATCATATGTTTATCTTTTATTATATATGTATACATTTTGAAACAGAAAACACATGATTCTTTAAGGTTTATATATGTATAAAGATATTGAGCCTGTATCATTAAAAAAGAGAAAGAAATTCAGCTCTTGCTTTATAAAACACAGATAAACACAGGAATATTAGCTGAAACTATCCCTTCAAATAAATTGAGCCTTAAAGTTCATCATTTGTGACCTAGAAGTAATTGTCTCATTGTTACGTAAAAATATCTGAAATAACATGATGACCTGCTGTCACTAATTGATAACCACATCTGGACTGTGAAGTGGTAGAGGTTTCCTGGAGTTACAAGGCCCCAGGATGACACTATAGATGGTTAATATGCATCTCTCTCAATACCTACCCAGCAAATTCCACTTTACATGGACACATGAGGCCTCAACATAGCAGTACTAACCTGGGAAAGTGGTGGGTGATGGTTTTCTAGAATAGAAAGCCATTCGAGGGAGACTTATTTTAGGAGGTAAATCAAGCAAGAGAGGAATGTATGGAATTTCAGAGTCAGAACTTTTGAAAAGCTTGAGTTGAGAACCAGAGAAAAAGTGGGATAAGAAAATGACTTAAGGTCTCTCTGTGACCTTATTAACCTGTGACATATTAACCTGGCTGAAAAGATAGATGGAGACTGGAGAAGAAAGAAGGTCTATAGTTTGTTGGGCATTTTATGTTTAAGGAAAGGGATGGGAGTCAGTAGCAAGTTCACTGGAAGGGGCCTATGATAGACCTGAGATAATACCCAATGACCAGGGTTCTATTCAATCCCCTAATGTGTACAGAGAAGGCAATGGCACCCCACTCCAGTACTCTTGCCTGGAAAAGCCCATGGACGGAGGAGCCTGGTAGGCCGCAGTCCATGGGGTTGCTAAGAGTAGGACATGACTGAGCAACTTCACTTTCACTTTTCACTTTCATGCATTGGAGAAGGAAATGGCAACCCACTCCACTGTTCTTGCCTGGAGAATCCCGGGGACGGCGGAGCCCCGTGGGCTGCCGTCTATGGGGTTGCATGGAGTTGGACAGGACTGAAGCAACTTAGCAGCAGCGGCAATGTGCGCAGTGTGAATGGAACCTGTTCATACGATGAGATATTGCTCCTATGGTTATATTATATGGAAGAGGTGAAGAAATTTTGCTAATGGGCCTGACATTATTAGGTGATCCACTTGAAGGCAAGCTCCCCTGCTGGCCTTGAAGAGGCAAACAACCATATTCTGAACTGCCTACAGAAATGGGTGGCCTCTCAGAGCTGAGGACCTCAGTCCTATAGTTACAAGAAGTTGAACTCCACCAGCAACTTGAGTAAACTTGAGAGAGGACTCAGCTCCAGAGGAGGATGCTTCCCAGCCAACATTTTGGTTGTAGGTTTGTGACACCCTGAGCAGGAGACCCAGTTAGATTATGCCCAGACTCCTGACCCACAGAAACTGTGAGATAATTAGTGTTGTTTTAAACCACTAAATTTGTAGTAATCTGTTACATAGCAATCAAAAACTAGCACAGATCTCTTTTAAAAAGTTTGCTTGAGACATCAAAGTACCTAATCAGGCTTCTAGAAAAAAATATCACAATGACTTGGATCATTTTGAAGTATATTTCACCTATGTGATTATCCCATTGGCCTGTCTATTCCTTTATTCCCAAGGCATGAGAAGTGCCAATCTTGAGCTAGTTTTTGAGACCATGTTTTAATTGCTTAGTTTTGTAGTGTTTTACCTATGGCTATCGACAAAAGGTTTCAGAATTTTATAGTAATACTGTATTTTCTGTTTACTAAATAATGGTATTTAAAAGTGGTAACTTTATGCCAAATTGGTTTTTCTTTTGTCAAAGGCTGACATCTTCATTTATGTAATTATGTTTTCAGTGGTCTCTCCTGGCTTCTTCCAATCACCCAATGGGTTCCGTCCTACAGCCATTGTTATTGAAGGAAACAAAAGTAAATGTCTTAATGATTTTCCCCTTAGCACTTCAGGCGATTCTAAGATGGATGGTGGAGAGCTTGGATAAAGACACAAATTCTTGGTGCTGATAAAATAAAAAGAGATATATGCTTCAGAAATTACTATTCAAAGGATGGTTTCGTTCACTTTTACCTTTAATCTTTAAAATTGGATTCTTTTACCCAGAATCTATTGGAAGCTTTACAGTCCCTGTATAACATTATATATTTAATATAAGGAAGTATTCTTTAATTTGGGTTTTTAATTCATTTTGTATGTGAAAGGAAAACAGTTTTTTCATTAAGGAATAAAGGAATCAGAAAGAATCAGACTTGCTCTGCCCTTTATATCATTTCTTCTTAGACCAGTGAACTATCTTCTAAAGAAACAAGGTTAAACAAATTTCTCTATTGATGAAAATGTTATATTTAGGTTTGTCAGGATGAATCTTATGTTTTAAATTTAGAAATTTACTGCATGCTAATGACACTGAATGACACTGAATTGAGAGGAGGCTGCTCCATCTATGGTGAGGTTGCTCATGAGTAAAGCAAGTTAACAAGTGGAGTGGCCAGGCATATACAGTTTATATATCTGCTCTTCCTTCTTTTCTATACCATTTCTTGCAAAGAAGTAAAGGTGGCAAAAATATCTCAAAATCTAGTGCCCCAAAATGCAGTGCAGAATCGCAACAGCAGCTCAGAAAAGCTCTGAGAGGTAGAGGGAAAAGTGCTCAGAAATGATGCTAGATTATCAGCACAAGAATTTTGAGAGAGTCACTAAATTGTAAAGCAGTCTGTTTCTAACGCTGCAAGGATTTTTCAAGTTGTAGTTGGGTGACTTAAAGTGACATTTGTGGACACTTAGGAGGTATGTGACGGAGAAGGCAATGGCACCCCACTCCAGTACTCTTGCCTGGAGAATCCCAGGGACGGGGGAGCCTGGTGGGCTGCCGTCTATGGGGTCACACAGAGTCGGACACGACTGAAGTGACTTAGCAGCAGCAGCAGGAGGCATGTGAAACAATTGTCATTGTTAGGATCTTAAAGAAGTTGCTGACCTGAGTACATGTAACCCTCTCATTAGAAAAAAAATAAAATAAAATCACCCCAAGTGATCCAGAGACACAGCCTTTCTCTCCAAGGGAAAAAGATACAGCAATACCCAAAGCATGGCTTCTGGTGAGACAATGAACTCAAGAGTCAAAAGTTAAGCTGCACCAGAGAGAACTAATGGAGCAGAACAGAATCTTTAGAAACAAGTCCCTTTTTGTTATTCTCGAGTTTCAACAACTCATTCTGCTTCCTTCCTACTTTCTGGTGCATTGGTAGAGACGAAGAACTGTGCCTTCGAAATAACCTGTGAAATAAATAGTTCAGTACCACTGAACTAAATTCACTGCAGTTTGTAACAGGTAACATTCTTTGCCAGCCTGTCCTACTTCAGCCAGGAGGATTTAGTGCACTAGCGCATATCATGTCGGACCACCTAGAAAGCAATAGTTTAATAATGTCAATGAAAATAATCAATAAAAAACCTATACTAGGAGTAGAAAAGAGTTTGATCTGAGCCACACTGAGGAATATAACTCAGAAGACAGTCTCTCAGAAAATTAGGAGAGTCTACCTCGGAGAAGCATTTTCAGCACAGTTTTATATCTTATCAGAACTAAAGAACATCAAACAAGTCAGGAATACATTCCTTCGGGGCTTCAAAAAAAGGAAACACAGATCAACATGTACACAACATTGGCACTGGGGAAGCTAGTCTTATAAGACTGAAGGAATACCAACATTGGACTCTCAGGAAGGGAGGCTTTTTATATTTATTTTCAGCATGGCTATTCTTTACTTCTGGCCAATGACAGCATATGGACAATGTATGTTTGATAGACCACAAACAGACTGCTTTAGTTAACATAAAATTCAAGTTAACTCATGTATTAGTCAGAATGACTTTCTTGTGCCTCAGTATGTGAACATTTCTTTTATCCATAATACAAGTAGAAAATAAAATTATACTTAGGACTATAAGTACATAAATGTTAATATTTGTAATACTCAAAGATCAAATTAGAAATAGCATGTCAGTCAACTTAAAAAGCTCACAAAAATACTTCATTTCAGAATTTGCATAGCAGATAAAGAAACCTCATTTTGTTGCCTCCCTTTTCTGTGTCCCAGGACAGTAGAGATACATAGAACATCCCAAACCCTAACTTGGTTAGTCAATTCAGAGTGCCTCCAACACAGTGCATCTTGAACCCCAGAAAGAAAATACCTTGTTTTTTTTTATTGTATAATGTTAAGGCTTTTCTTCTCTTGGCATTCTTGTGTAGTTCTATGAGCTAACAGTGTTGGAAATGACTTTGTTTAGGTAATTTACTTGCTATCACCACGGAGACAACTTGAATCTAAACTTGAATTATGAAATAAACTTCAGTCTTTATTTTTTGACTTTATCTACAAAGTACAGATATTTACATTGGATCCAAATAATTGTTTTTTCCTTGATAACATAGGTGAAATGCTTCTCTCTTCATAAATATTAAATGAAAGAAGAAGCCCAATGATGAAATAAATCAGCCATGTGTTTAAGCTTCCAACTTTGTCATTATGTTTTATCACATCTGGATCTTTTCCCAAGAATTCTTTCCCATTTTTATCCCCATGTCAACTCTAATTAATTTATTCAATACAGTTTGTAAAATGTTAGGAGGAAAGGACTTTTCTGGAAGCAGTTTTAGGTTTACAGAAAAATGAACGGAAAGTAGAATCCCCATATATGCTCTCACCACTCTCCTCAGTTTTTCCTATTATTACCAGTTTGCATTGGTATGATACAGTTGGTACAAGCAGTGAGACAATGTTGAGACATTATTGACTGAAGTTTATAGTTTACATTAGGGTTCACCTTTGTGTTATACATTATGTTGGTCTTAACAAATATATAATGACATGTATCAACCATTACAGTATCATAGAAGGAATCCAGGTATGACTTGAGAGTGTCACTTTTCTGGTTCTATAGATACTGTAAAACTTGTAAACAACAACAACAAAAAAATAACTATATTTGTTGTGATCAAGAAGAGCTATTGTCAAGTTACCTCCAAAGGTTAACTCCAGCACTGTGTATTGCTTCTGTTCAATGGAGCAAACACTGATGTAAAAGGAATGATTTTTCTCTAGCTTTTTCTATGCTGGAGATGAAAGCTACCTTGTGTAGGTTATCAGTTCAGTTAAGTTCAGCCATTCAGTCATGTCCGACTCTGCGACTCCATGGATTGCAGTACGCCTGGCCTCCCTGTCCATCACCAACTCCCGGAGTTTACTCAAACTCATGTCCATTGAGTTGGTGATGTCATCCAACCATCTCATCCTCTGTCATCTTCTTCTTCTCTTGCCTTCAGTCTTTCCAAGCATCAGGATCTTTTCCAATGAGTCAGCTCTTAGCATCAGGTGGGCAAAGTATTGGAGTTTCAGATTCAATATCAGTCCTTCCAATGAACATTCAGGACTTATTTCCTTTAGGATAGACTGGTTGGATCTCCCTGCAGTCCAAGGGATCTGAAGAATCTTCTCCAACACCACAGTTCAAACGCATCACTTCTTCGGCGCTCAGCATTCTTAATAGTCCAACTGTCACATCAATGCATGACCACTGGAAAAACCATAGCTTTGACTACATGGACCTTTGTTGGCAGAGTAATGTCTCTGGTTTTTAATATGCTGTCTAGGTTGGTCATAACTTTTCTTCCAAGGAGTAAGTGTCTTTTAATTTCATGGCTGCCGTCCCCATCTGCAGTCATTTTGGACCCAAAAATATAAAGTCTGACACTGTTTCCACTGTTTCTTCACCTATTTGCCATGAAGTGGTTGGGACTGCATGCCATGATCTTAGTTTTTTAATGCTGAGCTTTAAGCCAACTTTTCCACTCTCCTCTTTCACTTTCATCAAGAGGCTCTTCAGTTGTTCTTCACTTTCTCCCATAAGGGTGGTGTCTGCATATCTGAGATTATTGATATTTCTCCCAGCAATCTTGACTCCAGCTTGTGCTTCATCCAGCCCAGCATTTCTCATGATGTACGCTGCATATAAGTTAAATAAGCACAGTGACAATATATAGCCTTGATGTACTCCTTTTCCTATTTGGAACCAGTCTGTTGTTCTACGTCCAGTTCTAACTGTTGCTTCCTGACCTGCATATAGATGTTGTCTCCAGGGGCAGGTCAGGTAATCTGATATTCCCAACTCTTTCAGAATTTCCCACAGTTTCTGTGATCCATACAGTCAAGGCTTTGGCGTAGTCAATAAAGCAGAAATAGATGTTTTTCTGGAACTCTCTTGCTTTTTCGATGATCCAGCAGATTTTGGAAATTTTATCTCTGGTTCCTCTGCCTTTTCTAAAACCAGCTAGAACATCTGGAAGTTCACGGTTCACATATTGTTGAAGCTTGGCTTAGAGAATTTTAAGCATTACTTTACTAGTGTTATGTAGGTTATAAACAGATATAAATGAGAATTAAGAAGAACAAAACCATCCCCAAGAAAAAGAAATGCAGAAAGGCAAGACGGTGTCTGAGGAGGCCTTCAAATATCTGAGAAAAGAAGAGAAGTGAAAGGCAAAGGTGAAAAGGAAGGATATACCTATCTGAATGCAGAGTTCCAAAGAATAGCAAGGAGAGATAAGAAAACCTTCCTAAGTGATCAGTGTAAAGAAATAGAAGAAAAGAATAGAATGAGAAAGACTAGAGATGTCTTCACAAAAATTGGATACACCTAGGGAATGTTTTATGCAAAGATGGGCACAATAAAGGACAGAAATTGTTTGGACCTAAAAGAAGCAGAAGATAGTAAGAAGAGGTGGCAGGAATACACAGAAGAACTATACAACAAAGATCTTCATGACCCAGATTACCACAATGGTGTGATCACTCACCTAGAGCCAAACATCCTGAAGTGTGAAGTCAAGTGGGCCTTAGAAAGCATCACTACGAACAAAGCCAGTGGAGGTGATGGAATTCCAGTTGAGCTATTTCAAATCCTAAAAGATGATGCTGTGAAAGTGCTGCACTCAATATGCCAGCAAATTTGGAAAACTCAGCAGTGGCCACAGGACTGGAAAAGGTCCGTTTTCATTCCAATCCCTAAGAAAGGCAATGCCAAAGAATGTTCAAGCTACCACACAATTGCACTCATCTCACACTCTAGCAAAGTCATGCTGAAAATTCTCCAAGCCAGAATTCAACAGTGCATGAACCAAGAACTTCCAGATGTTCAAGCTGGATTTAGAAAAGGCAGAGGAACCAGTGATCAAATTTCCAACATCTGTTGGATCGTAGAAAAAGCAAGAGAATTCCAGAAAGACATCTACTTCTGCTTCATTGACAACACTAAAGCCTTTGACTGTGTGGATTAAAAGAAAGTGTGGAAAATTCTTAAAGTGATGGGAATACCAGACCACCTTACCTGCCTCCTGTGAAACCTATATGCAGATCAAGAAGCGACAGTTAGACTGGTTCCAAATTGCAAAAGGAGTACATCAAGGCTGTATATTGTCACCTTGCTTATTTAATTTATATGCAGAGTACATCATGTGAAATACTGGACTGATGAAACACAAGCTGGAATCAAGATTGCTGGCAGAAATATCAATAACCTCACATATGTAGATGACACCACCCTTATGGCAGAAAGTAAAGAAGAACTAAAGAGCCTCTTGATGAAAGTGAAAGAGGAGAGTGAAAAAACTGGCTTAAAACTCAAAATTCAAAAAACTAAGATCATGGCATCTGGTCCCATCACTTCATGGCAAATAGAAGGGGCAAAAGTGAAAGTAGTGACAAATTTTATTTTGGGGGCTCCAGAATCACTGCCGATGGTGACTGCAGCCATGAAAATACAAGACGCTTGCTCCTTGGAAGGAAGGCTATGACAAACAGATGTATAGAGCAGTCTTTTGGACTCTGTGGGAGAGGGAGAGGGTGGGATCATTTGGGAGAATGGCACTGAAACATGTATAATATCATACAAGAAACGAATCGCCCAGTCTAGGTTTGATGCAGGATACAGGATGCTTGGGGCTGGTGCACTGGGATGACCCAGAGGGATGGTATGGGGAGGGAGGTGGGAGGGGGGTTCAGGATTGGGAACACGTGTACACCCGTGGCAGATTCATGTTGATGTATGGTAAAACCAATACGATATTGTAAAGTAAAAATAAAAATAAATAATAAATAAATTAAAAATAAAAACCAGACACATCACTTTGCCAACATAAGTCTGTATAGTTCAAGCTATGGTTTTTCCAGTAGTCATGTATGGATGTGAGAGTTGGACCATAAAGAAAGCTGAGCACTGAAGGATTGATGCTTCTGAACTGTGGTGTTAGAGAAGACTCTTGAGAGTCCCTTGAACAACTAGGAGATCAAACCAGTCAATCCTAAAGGAAATCGATCCTAAATAGTCATTGGAAAGACTGATGCTGAAGCTGAAGCTCCAGTACTTTGGCCACCTGATGCAAAGAACTGACTCATTGGAAAAGACCCAGATGCTGGGAACGATTGAAGGCAGGAGGAGAAGGGGATGACAGAGGATGAGATAGATGGAGGGCATCCCTGACTTGATGGGCATGAGTTTGAACAAGCTCTGGGAGTTGATGGCAGGCAGGGAACCCTGGCTTACTACAGTCTGCAGGGTCACAAAGAGTTGGACAGGACTGAGTGACTGAACTGAACCAATTAAGTCTTGCTTTGCTTATGTGAGGCTTAGTACAAGTGAATCCACTTTGGCCCTGTTATTTCTTTTTAGAAATCCTCCCCCACCCCCCAAAATCCTCCCCTTTTGTTCAGACCCTCAACTCAACTGCGAAATGCAATCAAATTATAAGGCAATAGGGGCACTCTCAGCTACTGTTCTGTAGTTCTCAAAGCTTTTGTTGATCCTGTATGTGGTATCCACTGGTCATGACATTTCGCTTAATCTCTGTAATAAATGACAAGCCGCAACTTCAGGTTTTTTAATACGGTCATTCTCTTTGTTCTATTTTTGAAGTTCCAGTTATGGAGATCATTTGCTTAGAGGCCAATGGCTGTGAGCTTACATTTAAAACCTTTAAGAACCCACAAACTAACAGAAGGTTACTGTGTTTCTTATAAGCAGGATAATTCCAATCTGGATGCAGTTTGGAGCCATTGTCCCCAAGACCCAAACCAATCAAAATCAAATAAGTCAAAGGAAGTCCCCATTGAAGGAGTCACCTTTATAAGCCATGTGACTTGCTCAGTGATGTTATGAAACAGCTTTATCTTGCCCAGAAACATTAAACCAGGTATAGCAGATAGTATTGGCCACAGCATATATAACTCCTTATTCAGTTAAAAAATAATGGGCTATTGTATTATCAAGAAAACTTAGGCCAGAGAGTCTAAGGATTTTGGGGGTCATTTGTTGCTTTACATTCAAGATTCTGCAAACTTTCAACAGTTAAGAAAACATTCCTTATGTCTTCTTTGGAGAAATGTCTATTTAGTTCTTTGGCCCATTTTTTGATTGGGTCGTTTATTTTTCTGGAATTGAGCTGCATAAGTTGCTTGTATATTTTTGAGATTAGTTGTTTGTCAGTTGCTTCATTTGCTATTATTTTCTCCCATTCAGACGGCTGTCTTTTCACCTTGCTTATAGTTTCCTTTGTTGTGCAGAAGCTTTTAATTTTAATTAGATCCCATTTGTTTATTTTTGCTTTTATTTCCAGAATTCTGGGAGGTGGATCATAGAGGATCCTGCTGTGATTTATGTCTGAGAGTGTTTTGCCTATGTTCTCCTCTAGGAGTTTTATAGTTTCTGATCTTACATTTAGATCTTTAATCCATTTTGAGTTTATTTTTGTGTGCGGTGTTAGGAAGTGATCTAGTTTCATTCTTTTACAAGTGGAAGACATACGGATGGCTAACAAACACATGAAAAGATGCTCAACATCACTCATTATTAGAGAAATGCAAATCAAAACCACAATGAGGTACCACTTCACACCAGTCAGAATGGCTGCGATCCAAAAATCTGCAAGCAATAAATGCTGGAGAGGGTGTGGAGAAAAGGGAACCCTCCTACACTGTTGGTGGGAATGCAAACTAGTACAGCCACTATGGAGAACAGTGTGGAGATTCCTTAAAAAATTGCAAATAGAACTACCTTATGACCCAGCAATCCCACTTCTGGGCCTACACACCGAGGAAACCAGAATTGAAAGAGACACATGTACCCCAATGTTCATCGCAGCACTATTTATAATAGCCAGGACATGGAAACAACCTAGATGTCCATCAGCAGATGAATGGATAAGAAAGCTGTGGTACATATACACAATGGAGTATTACTCAGCCGTTAAAAAGAATTCATTTGAATCAGTTCTGATGAGATGGATGAAACTGGAGCCGATTATACAGAGTGAAGTAAGCCAGAAAGAAAAACACCAATACAGTGTACTAACACATATATATGAAATTTAGGAAGATGGCAATGACGACCCTGTATGCAAGACAGGGATAGAGACACAGATGTGTATAACGGACTTTTGGACTCAGAGGGAGAGGGAGAGGGTGGGATGATTTGGGAGAATGGGAATTCTAACATGTATACTATCATGTAAGAATTGAATTGCCAGTCTATGTCAGACGTAGGGTGCAGCATGCTTGGGGCTGGTGCATGGGGATGACCCAGAGAGATGTTGTGGGGAGGGAGGTGGGAGGGGTGTTCATGTTTGGGAACGCATGTAAGAATTAAAGATTTTAAAATTTAAAAACTAAAAAACTAAAAAAAAAAAAAAAAAAGAAAACATTCCTGGTTATAGCCTCATTTGCCTTTACTCCAAACTAAGGAAGTAGGGCCCTGCCATTGGGAGCAAATCCTGAATCATGAATGCCTTGATAATTTCTGTTTAAACCTATGACTCAGGACTGGAAAGGAGACAGCCATGGAGGCCATAAAATTTTAAGGGTCTGTAAACCACACAAGCGGATATCCCTGGTGGTCCAGTGGCCAAGACATCTGTGCTCCCAGTGCAGGGGGCCTGGGTTCAATCCCTGATCGGGAAACTAGATCCTTCTTGCTGCAATTAAAGATCCTGATCACTATCAACCACAACAGAATGATCTCGGTTCATTTCTCATAACTAATTTTTCAGCGTGCCGCAGAACATATTTACTGATAGATCTTTCTACTTCCCTGTAAAAGGAAAATAAAAGTGGATAAACCTGTGTTTAGTAATTAATAACTCATTTGGAAATGATTTGTATATTTAATGACTTGTTGTTCAGTCCTTCGGTCATGTCTATCTCTTTGTGACCTCATTGATGCTAGGCTTCCCTGTCCTTCACTGTCTCCCAGAGTTTGCTAAAATTCATGTCCATTGAGTCAATGATGCCATCCAACCATCTCAATATTCTCTTGCCCCTATCATTTAATTTAACTTAGCAAAACTTTGTTTCAGGATCTTAAAAAGATTTGTGAAAAGTTCACCTAAAACTCTTTATCGTACTTACATCTATTCAGTACTTGTTCTTCAGCAGTTATGTTTATGTTACCCACAAAAACTTCATGAGCCATTAGACAACATCAGCAATCATCCCAAATTTTTTTGTTGTGTTTAGTTTGACTCACAAATTTTCTAAGCTCTGACATGACCTAATGGACTGTTAATAAAGCTAGGTTAGAATGAAAGTTGTATGTCAGAATTATTTTTAATGTTGATAACCCTAAAGACATACCTATTTAATTTAACCAACAAACAAACTGGCTTTATTTACTAAAGCTTATCATCTCAGGTCATGTGAACCTGAAAAGTATTGCACTATGTTTTATTGTATTTTTAAGAATTTTGTGAATATGTAATTCATATAAGCATTTAATTTTCTTTGGAACAGTTAAATACCTTTACAGATTAGTTTTGGCATTACCAAGTGGAAGTACAAAGTACCACATATATACAACATGTATGGAGACACGTGTGAGCATATTGATGCATGAAGAGACCTCATAGCTTCAGTACACTTAAGACATCTCATTTGCCCACGTTTCAAGTGACCTTTCCCCAGCCTCCTTTTCTTTCACTGATAAGAATTGCTTCCTTGAAGTTTGTACTTTATCGTTTACATCTCAAAGGTACAGGGTAAGAACACAGGTTATAAGTCATTTAAGAGAAATAGAGGAGGTTTTGAAATTGGTAAAAAGGAACAGGTAAACTTTGGATTGCCTCTGCAGCTGCATTTCTAGTTTTGCAAAGATTTTTAAGGACCATTGCTCTCAATTCCTCAAGGAATTGGCTTGCAACTTAAATGACATCATAGGTTGACCCACCCATAAATTCTTTTACAGGGGCTTTGAAAGGTTTCTCTTTCCCTCTGGATATGTCGTTTTATTTTAGTTTAAGAGAGAAGGCTTTTAAAATGTTTCTCGTAGGCTTTGCAATTTGGCCAATTTCTGACCGCAGAGCTACTTTGTAAGTTTTTTAGTTAGGACAAACAGTAAACATTTCTGGCAATACTAAACAACCCTTTGGACTCAAAAAGCATTCCCAATGAGGTTGCAAAAGATATTTTATTTTCTTCTTTCTACTGAGTACTACAGACAGAGATCCAAGGGAGCTGATTCTGGTAAGGAATCTTACCCTTAGCTGGCTTGTCAGTTTTCTGAGGATCCTGTTGGCAGACTTTAGGCAAGTAAGGTTTAAACTAGGGGGTGTAGCTTCAGTGTTCCAGAATTTGACAAAGTTCTTCATTAACTTTTAGTTTACCTTAGCTGTTTAAGGGAATACCATAGCAATTTACCAGAAAAATCTCTCAGAGTTGTATCAACCCTGAAAGGGGCCAATAGGAAGGTTCTCCTTTAAGGGTAGATTAAGAAGGCATGTGAGTCGAAAAATTTGCATAACCCTTGGAAGATAATCTCTTTTCATGAGTTCCAGATGATAATAATTGAGACATTGATCCCTGGACCAGCATTTTAAAGATCAACCCCTTGGAGTGTGCAGTGTTGGGGATCCAGGTGTTAATTTTAAGTGTCTGACGGAGCTCTTGTAGCTGTAGAGTTAATGACTTGCTGCACTTTTGTTTCTGATCTTGTATTTTAAATTCTCATTAGCCTTTAGCAACAAACTTTCTAATGAAGTTCTTTGGGAGTCTTCCTTTTGAAATTTTTTGTATACCAATTAAAATAAGTATTTCATTCCATTTAATATGAAAGCCTATAAAGTACTTTCAGGTACACTACTTAGGCCAATTATCTTGTATATTTGAAATATGTACTACTGTGGGCAAGAATCCCTTAGGAGAAATGGAGTAGCCATCATAGTAAACAAAATTTTGAGTCTGACATGCAGTACTTGGATGCAATCTCAAAAATGACAGAATGATCTCCATTCATTTCCAAGGCAAACCATTCAATAAAACAGTGATCCAAGTCTGTGCCCCAACCAGTAATGCTAAAGAAGCTGAAGTTGAACCGTTCTATGAAGACATACAAGACCTTCTAGAGCTAACACCCTAAAAAGATGTTCTTTTCATTATACGGAACTGGAATACAAAAGTAGGAAGTCAAGAAATACCTGGGGTAACAGTCAAATTTGGCCTTGGAGTACAAAACGAAGCAGGGCAAAGGCTAATAGAGTTTTGCTGAAAGAACGCACTGGTCGTAGTGAACACCCTCTTCCAACAACACAAGAGAAGACTACACATGGACATCACCAGCTGGTCGATACCAAAATCAGATTGATTATATTCTTTGCAGCCAAAGATGTAGAAGCTCTATACAGTCGGCAAAAACAAGACCAGGAGCTGACTGTGTGGCTCAGATCATGAATTCCTTATTGCCAAATTCAGATTTAAATTTAAGAAAGTAAAGAAAAACACTATTCAAGTATGACATAAATCAAATCCCTTACGATTATACACTGGAAGTGACAAATAGATTCAAGGAATTAGATCTGATAGAGTGCCTGAAGAACTATGGACGGAAGTTCATGACATTGTACAAGAGGCAGTAATAGAGACCATTCCCAAGAAAAAGAAATCCAAAAAGGAAAAATGGTTGTCTGAGGAGGCCTTACAAATAACTGAGAAAAGAAGAGAAGTGAAAGGCAAAGGAGAAAAGGAAAGATATACGCATTTGAATACAGAGTTCCAAAGAATAGCAAGGAGAGATAAGACAGCCTTCCTTAGTGATCAATACAAAGAAACAGAGGAAGATAATAAAATGGAAAGACTAGAGATTTCTTCAAGAAAATTAGAGATGAAAAAGGAATGTGTCATGCAAAGATGGGCTCAATAAAGGACACAAATGATATGGACCTAACAGAAGCAGAAAATATTAAGAAGAGATGGCAAGAATACAGAGAAGAACTATACAAAAAAGATCTTCATGACCCAGATTACCATAATGGTGTGATCACTTACCTAAAGCCAGACATCAGAATGTGAAGTTAGGTGGGCCTTAGGAAACATGAACACGAGCAAAGCTAATGGAAGTGATGGAATTCAAGTTGAGCTATTTCAAATTACAAAAGATGATGCTGTGATAAAGTGCTGCACTTAATATGCCAGCAAATTTGGAAAACTCAGCAGTGACCACAGGACTGGAAAAGGTCAATTTTCATTCCAATCCCGAAGAAAGGCAATGCCAAAGAATGTTCAGACTACCACACAATTGCACTCATCTCTCACACTAGCAAAGTCATGCTCAAAATTCTTCAAGCCAGGCTTCAACAGTATATGAACCGTGAACTTCCAGAAGTTCAAGCTTGTTTTAGAAAAGGCAGAGGAGCCAGAGATCAAATTGACAAAATCCACTGAATCATTGAGAAAGCAAGAGAGTTCCAGAAAAACGTCTGCTTTATTGACTACGCCAAAGCCTTTGACTTTGTTTCACAACAAACTATGGAAAAATATTCAAGAGATGGGAATACCAGACCACCTGACCTGCCTCTTGAGACATCTGTATGCAGATCAGGAAGCAACAGTTAGAACTGGATATGGAACAACAGACTGGTTCCAAATAGGAAAAGGAGTACATCAAGGCTATATATTGTCACCCTGCTTATTTAGCTTATATGCAGGGTGCATCATGTGAAATGCCAGGCTGAATGAAGCACAAGCTGGAATCAAGATTGCTGGGAGAAATATCAGTAACCTTAGATATGCAGATGACACCACCTTTATGGCAGAAAGTGAAGAACAACTACAGAGCCTCTTGATGAAAGTGAAAGAGGAGAGTGGAAAAGTTGGCTTAAAACTCAATATTCAGAAAACTAAGATCATGGCATCTGGTCCCATCACTTCATGGGAAATAGATGGGGAAACAGTGGAAACAGTGACAGGCTTTATTTTTCTGGGCTCCAAAATCACTGCAGATGGTGACTGCAGCCATAAAATTAAAAGACACTTGCTCCTTGGAAGAAAAGTTATGACCAACCTAGATAACATATTAAAAAGCAGAGACATTACTCTGCCAACAAAAGTCTATCTAGTCAAAGCTCTGGTTTTTCCAATAGTCATGTATGGATGTGAGAGTTGGACCATAAAGAAAGCTGAGCACTGAAGAAGTGATGCTTTTGAACTGTGATGTTGAAGACTCTTGAGAGTCCCCTGGACTGCAAGGAGTTCCAATCAATCCATCCTGGAAGAAGTCAGTCCTGAATATTCATTGGAAGGACTGATGCTGAAGCTGAAACTCCAATACTTTGGCCACCTGATGAGAACTGACTCATTGGAAAAGACCCTGATGCTGGGAAAGATTGAAGGCAGGAGGAGAAGGGGATGACAGAGGATGAGATGGTTAGATGGCATCACCTACTCAATGGACATGAGTTTGAGCAAGCTCCAGGAGTTGGTGATGAACAGGAAGGCCTGGCGTGCTGCAGTCCATGGGGTCACAAAGAGCCGGACACTACTGAGCAACTGAACTGAACTGAACTGATTTGAAATGTTTCACATAATGGGCATAGTTCCTAGGTTGTGTCCTTGGTAGGACTTTGCCATGTTTGTAGATATTTCTAGCTTTGGGGACCGTAGTTATTAGACAAAATAAGCAGGTGTGCCAGCAGGTGGCATACTTAACATTTTGGATTTTGAGGATCCCATTTTTCACTTTGTTATTATTTTAATTACTTTTAGCTAAGCCTTTGTGTCTCTCAGAGCCAAACTAATACCTTAAAGTGATGTGCCACACAATTAGGAATTGTGTGATGTTTCACAGTTTACCTGGCATGGAAATTTTCTTCAAGTTGGCAGGTGACCTAGGATAAATCCAACTTGTTTTATGACCAACTTATTCTATGTAGTAAATGCTCTATGAACTCTTAAATACTCAACCAGTGCCCAACTTTTGTGGTTTTTTCCCCAAAGATTTCCATTAACAATAGACCTTGTCTAGACAAACCAAGACAAAGAAACATGCACCTTAAGATACCAACAATAATGAAGATGTTAGTGGACTAGACAAGAGAAAACCATACACACCACCACCAATTTCTAGTGTGAAGCAAACCAGCATTCTCCAGCAAATGTGGCCTGGAAACTAAAACTGGGGGAGTTCCAATCCGACTGAACCAAAGGTTTGGGACTCAGATTGCAGATGGAACTGTCTGCCAGCTCAAGCTGATCCGCTAAGCCCTGAACTGGAAAGACAGTTAGATCAGGAGCTCGACACAACAGAGTGGAGCTCAGAACCCTGCTGAACTTCGCCATGGTCCTAGAAAATGGCGAGAAAATGGCGATAATAAAGATAGTGAACTCAAAACGGGGTTCTAGGGTGCCACACCTGTGTTTCTCATTGTCCTTGAATGCCGTAAGAAGTTCTCCTTGGATGCCGTTGCTGCTACCAAACCTGTTGACAAGAGAAATGCAACTGGATAAAGATAAAATTTACTTCATTAAATGATTCGGGAAAGGGGCAGCATCCCATATAGCAAATAGAGAAAGACTCTCCACCAAGCTGAAGGAAAGGAAAGGCTTTTAAAGGCAGAAAGGGATTGAGTGTAACAGGAAATTATTAGCAAAAAATGCATTGTTTCAGGCAAGGTCACCCTTCTCAAGGGAATGGGAGGAATCTTTTGGGTAGATTATCTTACTAGTGCTGACTGGGTAATTCCAAGTTGACTGGTTAACGGTTACATTCTTGACATGGGCTGAAACAGCATTTAGGTTAGGTATTAAGTCTTGGTTTCCTCATGTAGGGCTTAGCAAAAGTGTCTCCATTTGGGCCTATTATTTCTTTTTAGCACCATGTTTATTTTGAGCTTTATTTTCTTATGGTCAGCTTCTGCCAAGTTTCAATATTTCCTTCTATAAAGCTACTGTGCAAATACCTCTCAAGTTTAATGTGTATCCAGATCACCTAGATATCTTTTTTAATGCAGATTATGTTTCAGTAAGTTTTGATACATGACTAGCAGGTTCTCAGATAATGCTGATACTTCTAGTTCATAGAATACACTTTGAGTAGCAAGGTCCCATTCCATTATTTCTATAGACTTGATAATAAATCCTGACCTTCTCTTTACCTGTTCCTTACTAAGTGGTCCCAACTTACGTTCACTATAACAGTAGCCAACAGTTTGGTGGTTTTTTTTTAAAAAAGGCTCAATCTTATTTAATCCTCACAGTACCGTCTCCGGTAGATTGGAAGTTTGGTTGGTTTGCCCAGTGAGAAAAGTGAGCCCAAGAGTCCAGTGACGCTTTCCAGGCCCTTCTCAACCTTGGCTTTTCTCTCATACGTCTCTGTACCAGCTGTTTCCGAAGGAATTGTGGACATGTGCAGAGCGTGGACAACTCCACTTGAGGTAATTTGCCTGAGAAGACTGTTTCTCTCAGTCTGTTGTGTCCTTATTTATCTCATGAGCTTGTTCTGCTTGCCTTTGGTGTTTTTTCTTTCAGATTGAGGTGGAAATTGGCTTGACCTCCCATGAAGCCCTCTAGTGACAGTTTTTCTGGGTGTTGATTTAACATTCGGGTGTCTCTTTCCAGCTGACTGGTTGGCATCCGTGAAGCTCCATTTTTTTTTTTTTATTACAGCTTTCTCTAGTGGGTTCCTTGTTATGCTCCGAGCCCGTATCTCCGAACCGACCGAGAGAGCAAGTCCACCACAGTGTTGCAAACGCAAGAAGGGAGTTTGTTTATTCCTAGCGCGCTAGGGCCCAAGTCTCATCCCACACAAGGGAATCCAACAAGAGCCCCGAACAAAGGAGTATGGTGGCTTATATACAGACAGTTCTTTGTCTCAGTTACAGGAGTAGCTGGCGTTACATGATTGGCCAGGCAGGATGAGCGCATATTCTGTCTCTTTCTGGTAAACATGACTCAAGTCCTAGAGACCATCGTTTGGTCCCTAACATTCCTAATGTGTGTTAATATAATACAAGTTTAAGGAAATCTTCAGTAAAGAAATCCATTTCCCTATGTTGAAACCTATATATATTTTTTAAACTTACATGGCCATATAACTCTTGGTTTTGGTGGCAAACACATTCTTTTTCCTTTTGCTAATGTTACTACGTTTTATATACAGATACAAACATATACTTACCAACCACTTTTCTAGATTCTCATTAAGTAACAAACGTTATAGTGAGTACTTTAAAAGACATTATGTCTTTTATACCCACAATCACCCTCTGAAGTATTATAAGCTCTTTTTGACAGGAGAGAATTAAATCGAGGCTTAATAACTTACACAAAATATTTAGCTAATTCAGGAAAGAGTTTGAATTCAATTTAGGATGCCTGGTTCGAGAGTGGGTTATATATCTCTTGGGAATACCTTAGTGCTTTTCAAGTACCCAGCATTGACACTTTCCTTAGGACTAGGACCATTCAGCTAATTCTGTCCTTGTTTAAAATAAAAAGATATCAGGGTGGAGGTACAGTTAGTGAGAGTTGTGGGAGAATATTGAGCTTTTGAGCATACTTGACTGATAAAATGAATGCCCAGAAGGGTGTTTGTCACATAGTAAATGTGGCTCGGTCCCAGAGAAAAATCATTCTCAGAAGAGTTTTTAATGCATTTTACAGGTGTTTCTCTGCTTGCCATGGCTCTTTCCCCAGGGCGCCTTTGCAAAACTGATGAATAAGAGATGACATGGCTGGGGATGTCTGACTGGCACACCTTATGTGAAAAGATGGAGAGCTCTGCTCTTAGCCAGTAAAGTCACATCTAATTTCTAAAAACTAAATTAGAATAATAGTGACAATAAAAGACCCAGAACACTACTTTATTACAACCCACAGTAATTATAGTTCTTGGCAACAACAGGGGGAAAAAATCCTGCGATCAAATTAGGGTGATCTGCACGACAAAAGTATCAGCCCAAGACAGCAGAAGCAGGAAATTGTTGATGGTTTTCGTTATCTGTAATACTGCTGAGAGCTTAGTTTGTTTTCACCTTGAAGCTTTGGAAAATCTGACTCTCCTTGGCATCATTAGCTTTTTCGACTGAACCATCTTGCTATTTAATAAGCATCAAGCCCTTGAGGTTACTTTTGAATGTTTTCCTTTCCCGGTGCCTGGGGTTTTCTGTTCCTAAAAGAGATACATTTGAGAAAATCTGGGAGGTTCTAGGTGCTGTTTATTATTTAGATGAACATTTTTTAAATCACAAGATTCCAGGGAACGTGAATGGGATTAAGAATGTTGGCTTCAACTGCAGTGTCTCACATTATAATGAGAAATGCTGGGTAGTTAACCTGATCTTGGTTTCCTCCCTGTGATGTGTGAGCATAGTACCTATCTCACTGGGTCGTGGCAAGTATTTGGAAGCATCTCTGTGATATCTCCAGCCACATTAGGCGTTCCATGATTAGTCACTTGTTTCTTGTAACAAGCCTAGTGAAACTGTACTGAGCGGAAGAACGTGCTCTGTTCTCCTGGACAGAGCTAATAGTCCAGATAATGGCCATGCTTTAGAGATGAACTTGGATGGTTCTTACCAGCTGGTATTTCTGTTTTTTCAGAGGTCAGAGATACATATATGAGCCAGTTCTGGGAGAAAATTGAATGCAAGAAGAATAAGCAATTATCAAGATTGACCAGAGAACTGGTTTTACACATATTGGACAGATATTCAGATTGCTTTTTGTATCTTTTGGGTTATAAGTCTTTACCATTCATGCATTAATAAATTTGTACAGAAGCAGAGTTTTTTAATATCTTTCTAAATTTGAAGTTGTCGCTATCATAGCATTGGTTTAGATGTAATTAAATGTCTCAGTTCCTTTCTATTTTTCTACTGTCTCTGATTGAGTTTACCAAAGTTAATACAGCAGGATTAAAAAGGATGGTTCTAGATAAGATACTCAGGTAAGCTAATTTCCAGTCTTTTTCAACATCTTGCCTTTTCTTTCTATTTTCTAACTTTTGAACATCACAGAGCTCCCGTCTTGGATACAGTTCTTTAAATTATTTATTCTCATTTATCTGTAATTTGGGAAACTGTCTGATAAGGTCATTTTGGCTTAGAGTGGTTCTGTCTTGGGAGGAGGTGGTGTCTATCATACCCTCCTCTGCTGCTGCAGGCTGGCCCCACGATTAGCCAACCAAGGCAGAAGAAACATACTTTTCATCATTGGAAAGCATGGGCTGAGTTGGACTATCACTTGAAACCAGAAGCTCCTACATAGCAACTGAAATTTTTCACATGGATCGCAAACACCAGAGCTGAGGGTGGGTGTTCCTAGGCCAGATGCTTAGAATTATAAAGGGAAATTTAAAAACTATATTAGGATCCTGAGAGATGAAATAAGATTCTGCTTTTATTTATGGGCTTGAAAGTTCTTCAAGCCCTTGTAAATCCAGACGTTAAGTACCTGAGTGCCTGTATATGTGTGTACATGTACATGAGCGTGTGTGTGTACATGTACATGAGTGTGTGTGTGTACATATGTGTACCTGTATGTAACAGTGTATGAAGTTGGGTGTGTGTGCATATGTATCTCTCAGCATGTGCATGGTCCCATATAACTGACCTGTTATTTGGAGAGTTTAAGCTCAGAAGTATCATAAACAGTCCATCTTTGATTCTGAGTATTTACTTTCTCTTTCTGATAATTTACAGTAATTACAAGTATTTCTATTGTTGTTTAGTTTTATGATATATCAGGAAATCAGAGTCCTGTGCCCACCACAGCTCTATTTAGCAACCCTTTTGCCCCAATATTACCAAATTTCTATCCGTATTATCCCCTTGGGAGGCCACATAGCAGTAATGTGTGTGGTCTGTGCCTCAGAGAGCTCTGTGTTAAAATCTCTGCTACTTAATGGTTGTATAATCTTGGACAGAGGTTCATTCATTCTTTACTTCATTAAAATTCACTTTCTTCATTTTCAGAACAGAGGAAAAGCTTGCTGTGAATTCTGCATTAAAAAAAGCCATATAAACTAGCAGAGTGTGGCATATATTAGGTGCCTAATAAATGTTAATTGGACTTCCTAGGTGGCTCAGACAGTAAAGAATCTGCCTGCAATGCAGGAGACCAGGGTTCAATCCCTGGATCAGGATGATCCTCTGGAAAAGGGAATTCTCCAGCATTCTTGCCTGGAGAATTCCGGGGACAGAGGAGCCTGGTGGGCTATAGTCCCTGGGGTCACAAAGAGTTGGACACAACTGAGTGACTAACAGAAACAACAATATCAAATGTTAATTAACTGTCTCCAATCTCTCTCTGGTATTAAATTTAAACTCACGGAATGCTAATTTTTCCCATATCTTTTTTCCAAAAGGTTAGTTGAGGGTCAGAATGTGTAAGTAAATTTTCCAAGGCCACACAACTTGTAAGAGGAAGATGGATGATTAAAACTGAAGCTCGTCTGATATGAAAGGTTTCTGGTGACTAAAATGCTGGTCTGAAACACAAACTTAAGGAGTACATATTTACATCTCCTTTTTCAGCAGGCCTATACCTACGCGATCTTAGCATCTTACCTCCCGCTCCAAAGTCTGAGAGCATTAGACACAGTTAACCGCTTGCAGATGCAATGGAAGAGGGAGAAGAAAACAATTTAACAAAAGGAATTAGGAAAGGGAAATCAGAATTTAGAGAGGCTTTTTTCTGTTTGTTTTTCATTTTCAGTTTCTACAGTCTCCTACTGTTCATTGCTAAAGATTTTCCGCAAATACTGAGAGCTGTTTTTCCCTCCACAGATCTTGTTCACTCTCCATCCCAGTAAAGAAGTATCCTTCTATTGTATTATTTTGATGTATACTTTGAATATGCTTGCATCTAAATACCAGATGCTGTTCATAATGTTACATAGACAGAAGAATGTTTAGTTCTGACCCAAGGTGAAGAACTAGCACTAAAACCTAACTTTTAGGGGGATGAATTTAATAAGGCTGGAATGGCAAGTTAAACTGTTTGTTATCAATTTCCATGGGAAGAAAGAATACCTTTTGTCAGTTTTTGTTCTGTGTCATCTTTAGGTGACAATATCTTTGATAAAGGCATTTTGGTTCTGTTTTCCTGAATTTAATCCCTTCTATTGCCAAGGAGAATCACCAATATGTTAAATGGTAGAATTAAATAGAATTACTCAATTGCCAAGAGTTGCCAATATGTTAAAATAGTCTTTATTTTTGCTTTTTACAATTCTACTTCAGTAAAAAAAAAAAAAAAGAGAGAGAGAGAAAGACAAGGTTGCTGATAGTACCCAAATATAATACTCTGGTACATAAATATGTGTGTCAAAACAGCCTTTCACAGTACTTTAGTAAGCCTGATATATATCAGGAGACTGCAGAACCCTGCTAGGTGTGTCCATCTCTAATGGTGACTTGTATGTGCTCAGTCATGTCCGACGCTTTGTGACCCCATGGACTGTAGCCTGTCAGGCTCCTCTGTCCACAGAATTCGCCAGGCAAGCAAACTGGAGTAGGTTGCCATTTCCTATTCCAAATGGTCACTTGGGGCCAGGAATATTCCTGTGATATTAAGTGTTGTGGAGAGGCTTGCATCACCTGTGAATGTAGTTTTTAGGACTTGGGGTCATGCGGGATGTTACCCTTGAGAGTGGCTAGAAAAGGAAAGCCTAGAGCCAGTGGCTGACCACTGCTAACTTATTTCCTGACCCTACCAGCAAAGTCACAGACTCCTCACTGGTCACGGTATATGCCTCCAAGTGCCTTGGTGTAGCTGAATCCTGGATCCAAACCTCCGGTCAGCGTTTGCCAAGAGAAAGTACTAGAGTTTGGAATAGGCTAGCCTCCAAGGAAGCTTTTGACAGCAGCTCTGCCCATGGCCATGCTTCCTGCTTCCGTGTCAGGAGGTGCTTAGGGAGGAAAGGGCAGGAACCTCCTGGATTTCTGTCGCTGTCCCTTTTCTTCCCACCTCCGTTGGCCTCCTGTTCTCTGGGAACTGAAATAACTAGAAATTTGCCTTAAATAATTGACTTCTTTTATTTTGACCCATTAAAGAATAAGAGAGAGGTCATAGTAGTAGGTAGTGGGAGATGTAGGAGAAGGGGAAAAAAATCAGTCTTTGTTGCATTCTTGCTTGTTGTCACACATTTTATGTACATGCTTATTAAGGTCTCATATAACGTAGGTAAGCATTCATTCAGTCATCCATTCATCTACATTTATGGTGTGCCTGTTGTATGCCATGCACCACTTTAGGCGCTGATTACTAAAAATTCTAAATTCAAAGAGTAAGAATCTGAGAGGTCAAGTAACTTGTTCAAAATTATACAGATAATAGTGGAGAAGCAAAATTCTAATCCAGGATAGTTCTTTCAAATGACCCCTAAGGATCTCCTCTCTTTAGGTGAGAGGCAGTAATTGTTAAGAAATTGAATGTGAAATTTAACTTGCCTTTATACAAGTTATAAAGACCCCTGTTAGCCTGATCAATTTTTCCTGAATGCTTAAAGCTGAAAGGATATTTCCACGCAGTTTATGCAGTGTGTGAAGAACATGACTGTTTCATTTTCTTTCTTTGTTTTCAGTTTCCTTCTACATCATCTCCACTCTCCTGATCTCCACTACTAGGGGCACCTGTGTCTTTAAGACCCCTCGACATCCCCCCATCAACTTTCCATTTCTTCTTCTTAGATGATGCAGATAGGTCACAGATTCTTAATGGAGTACAGAGTGCTTTGCAAGCTTAGCTTCAAGATCCCCTTCCAACCATATTATTAACCCCTAAAACCCTTTTGGGTAGAAGTTTGGAGATCCTATTATGAGTTCATTTGACTGATTCACCAAATAAAGTTCCATATCAAACTTTTCGCTTAGAACCAAAATAATTTGTAATTTGTTGCTGTGCTGTGCTTAGTCTCTCAGTCATGTCTGACTCTTTGCAACCCCATGGACTTTAGCCCGTCAGGCTCCTCTGTCCCTGGAGATTCTCTAGGCAAGCACACTGGAGTAGGTTGCCATGCCCTCCTCCAGGGAATCTTCCCAACCCAGGGATCGAACTGGGATCTCCTGCATTGCAGGTATTTGTTAAGCAAATAATTTCTGAGTCAAACTTGTTGTGTATTTGAATGATTCTTCTATTGACACTTTTCATCTGTAGTAATAATACTCACTGTGATTTGTGACATGTGGAAAAACATTAGACAAGTTTTTTTCTGCTTATGTTGTAGAAGAAATGAGATATTTTGTTCACTGTTTTTAAATTTTTTAATTTAAACTCTTGATGCATTTGCTTGGTTTTGATATTACTTATTAGCTACTCTTTCTAGATTAAAACCATTTGGCCATGTTTTTTTTTAATGGATTATTTATTCAGGATTTAGAAGAATGGACCTATTGCTTAGGCATATTGAATAACACAATGACACAGTCAGTCCTTTAAAATGGTAACTTTAAAAAATTTCTTTAGAGATTTAATGGGATTTCTCAACTACTCTGTTTTAATAGCATATCAAGAACAGCTTTGGTAGTACAATTCATAAACAGTTCTTTCATGAACCAAATGAATTTTTTATTGCTTTCAGAAATGAATCTCCACCCAGGAAACACTTATGGTAACAGAACAAATGAAAATTCAGTGTTTTTGAAGTAAAAATGCAGTGTGGGAATAGAACCGTACGGTATTATAGTGAAGGTAAGAAGGTTCCTTAGCATCTAACATACAACAGTAGTTCAAGTTGTTTGACCGTTGGATAAGAAACAATGCTTGTGAAAAAGTTCGCTGATTCATAAAGCAAGAAAAGGCAGGCAGGGCCTTCTGCCTCAGCTGGAAACCTGAAAGGGACTCTCTAGGTTATTTTTAATTTTTCCGATAAAAGTTATTTTTCACAAAGAAACAGGCAGGTGGTGAAGAACATAGATTTGCCTTGATTTTGCATATCACTTGCATCTCTGTCACGCTTATCTCCAGCTTCTGATCCTATCCTACAAGCAATGCTTATGTCATTGCTAACCCATGTCTTTACCAATGCATTAACACATTCTTTATTTCCCCAAACCACCATCACTTGTAAAAGAAATAGAGACCTCCAACTTCTCTGTTGGTCATAAATATGCCACAGTAGCTTCTGAAATATTATCACTGAGACAGGCAATGAGTGTTTTCTGTTATTTAGTCTAAGAATGTTAAACCCTAACTGAATGTTATTATATATAGTATTCATTAATTAAAAGTGAGATATTAGAAGTTTCTGAAATGAACATCTGCCTAAAACCAATATTTAAGTTGTAGTCTGTATCTATTCCAGTATCGAACAGTTTAGATACAAATCCTTCTTCTGTTGACATGGAAGAAATTTTGCCATTCAGTCTTTGAATAGAGTAAATGGAAATCTTAAAAAAGTAAATACAAGGAATTCACAGAACACATTCTATTTTCTAAAGAAATTAAGCTTATCTTTCTTAACCTAAATTTCTCAATTTGGAATATTCTCTGTGGGGTTTAAATTTAATCAGTAGAATTTTTTAATTTATAAAAAGCTATTTTTGGGGTGATTTTGTCAGGTGACCCAAAGAAAAACTACAGTTGCTTCTATACATTGGGTTAATCTTTTAGGATAAATATGTAGAGTTTGGGAAAGGGTAGAGGAGAGAAAGGTGAGCCCTTACCTAACATCTCATTAGATCTTAACGTGACCTACTCTAGGTGAATTACTTAAGTTCTTATTTTAAACAGAATGAATATTGAAAAATGCTTGCTGAATAAATTAATTAAATATAGGACACAAGCCATTGAGATGTTTGCTTAACTCCATATGACTTATAAAGGGATTTTTTGAGGTTTTTTTTTTTTGAGGTGAATAGCCCTTTACGCACGATATATCACTAAGCTAAAATAAATAAATTTAAAAGGTTTCATATAGACCAACTCTAAATTACTGCCCTATGTCCTACCCTTCACTGTATACATAGATTACTGCAGACAGTGTACAATGTTGGTGTCGTTGTATAGAATCAATAATAATTGGGTCTGAATATAAAACACCAAAAAAGACACACAAGTGCACAAGCAGAGGTGTACACATACCCAGGCATGTGTAAAATATGTATTCTCTCCATGTTAATACATACAGATTACATAGCTGTCATATTTTTCACATGTATCTGAATCACTTTATACCAGCATGAGCTTGGCTCAGCAGTTAGGTTGATTTAGACAGCCAGTCTCACGAAAGTGAGCATTCACTTGGTAAATTTCTGCAGATCCTAGGATAATGGTCTGCATTATCATTTCTTAAACCTAACTGCATACCAGGGGACTTCTTAACATCACAGGATGTTTAGTGATTGGAACCTGGGGCTCTGGGTATTAAAAAAAAATCTCCAGGTGACCTGGATGCACATTATGTTTGGAATGTTTTTTATATCATATCTGAGAATTCTATGAATTCCCTCTTTGACTTCATTTTTGGCCCCTAACTCTTTCTTTTTGGGGGGGAAAGGGATCAAATCATTTTAATGAGGGGCTTTGGGTAAGCTCAAATGGCTGGGAGGATAATGAGATCTTATGTCCTCAGCCTGGCTGGGATCTCCCAGCTTCATTGTTGCTGTAAGCCCCTGACCATTTCTTAGTTTCTTGGCAGATCAGGGAAGAATTTATACGGATTAATATTTATTTTACTTTTTTATTATTTTCAGTGGGCTTGGTACTGATAAACATAGAAGTCTAAGCACATATTCTTGGTGTGCTACCACAGATCGTTTCTGTGGATGACTTGAATGGTGATCTAACCACCTTCCTGGGATGGAAGAGGGGGAATACTTAGGGACAGAACATATATTTATATTTCACTGAATTATTTAGTCTCAATAAAAATCATAAAAGGAATGAAAATGGCACACAAGAGCAATAACTTTTAGAAATTTGCAAGTAAAAGTATTTCAATCAAAAAAATTAAAGATTAGGGAAAAGAATCATCACTTTATGTGAGTGATGAGAAGATTCCCTCAGATCCTTCTTTGTTGTTTCCTTTGGTGTTTCTATTCAAATGTGGCTTGAATTTGTCACATATACGAATTGCTGTAAGTTTTTTTTATTCTCCACTCTTCATCAGACTTTCTCCTTTTGGCGCCATGTGCTTATTTTTTTTCCAATCTTCTACTTCCTTTTAATTGATTCTGCTTAAAATTTACGGGGAAGGAGGAGGGAGGGGGGTTCAGGATGGGAACATGTGTATACCTGTGATGGATACATGTTGATGTATGGCAAAACCAATGCAATATTATAAAGTAATTAACCTCCAATTAAAATAAATAAATTTATATTTTTAAAAAAAACTGGTCTCTCAGTCAGTTTCCTTCTCTCTGCCCGTAGTAATTCTCCTTCCATTTGTTTCCTTCTCACTCACAGACACACTAGACAGACAGTTTGATCAGACATTTGCTCTTTCCCTTACCCTGTCTCCAACATTTTTATACTTCTCCTTTTCTTGAAGGAAAAAAAATGATTTTTATAGAAATGTTTCTCCTCCTTCTTCTCAATAAAAAGCAGGCAGCATGTAAAAAATCTTAGAAACCTGAAAAAAAATTAAAATCTTGCTGAATAACAGTTATTTTTAGAATGAAGAATGCCTGATAAAAGCACAGATCTCTCAGATTTCAGAGAGTGAAATCAATAGTTTTCTCCATGCTGTTTCAGTGTGAAGGTGACAAAAACAAAGATCTAAAGTAATAGCAGCAAGAGAGCTCACGGAACAGAATCGATTCTTACTGCTAACAGTCATGTAAACTGAAATGGTTGCAGGCCTCTGAAAGGATCTTGAAGAATATAGATCGATGCTGAGAGGCAAAAGTGAAAATACTGGACCACCATCTTTGGTCTCCTTGAGAGTAAATGCATTTCTAAGAGTAAAATGTGATTTTAAAAAACTACAATTTTGTGGAATCTTCTGTATAAACATTTAGATGCTTATGGTACTTTGCAAGTCATCACTGAATTAACACATTTAACTCACAGCTACTCCTATAAGACAGATTGTTTTCCCTTTCATTTTGCAGGTGGGGAAACTAAGGCATAGATCTGTTTGCCAATTTACTCAGGATTATGAAGCTGATAGGTGGAAGTGCCAATATTCAGACACAAGTAAGGAAATAGCAACCCACTCCAGTATTCTTGCCTGGGAGATCCTATGGACAAAGGAGCCTGGTAGGCTATAGTCCATAGGGTCACAAAAAGAGTCAGACATGACTTAGAAATTAAACAGCATTAACTGTCTGACTCATCTCTTCATCAAAATGCTGCCTCAGTCTTAAACCAAGGGTAGAAAAGAAAATGGCATCATGGGTGATGAGTGATTTTATGCCTTTGCACAGGATAGAGTCCTCAGGTGCCATATTTAAACTTAAATGGATCTTAGAGCAAATCTTGTCAGTCCTCATTTCATAGACAAGGAAAATAATTCTCAGAGACTAGAAAGAATTAGCTCAAGGATGTCCTTTGTCTTTGTGAGATTAAAACCCCGAATCCCTCTGATGACAAAGCCTTGACTTTTTCAAGCCCTATTCCCTATTCCTTCCCACACACTATCTTCTCCATTGATTTCTTACAACACTAGAAAGCCCACCACTGAGAATACTTTTCAATAAAGGTAGTGGCATTCAGAAATCTTCAACTGACACATGGATTTGTTACCCTGAGGGAACCGCACAGAGTTATTGTTTTTCTCTGGGTTTATAGTTCCATCAGAGGGCCGCTTTTCTGTTTTACTGGAGAAAGAGGCAGGGGAGGACACCCTGGGCCTTTACTGTCCCCGTCCACTCACAGATTTCCTGCCTTGGAAAAAAAAAAATGTACCTATAGTTGCTCTCTCAGTGAACAGGTTACTTGTTGCAAAATTGTTCTTGAACATTCAGAACATTGTGCTTTAGAGAATGGTAGCCTCTTAAGTGCAGGCATTGTACTGTTTGGGTTTTGCTTTGTTTTGTTTTTTATGTTGAAGAGGTTCTTTATTGTTGTTTTCGGCAACTACACAGATGAAGGTACAACCAATTCATTCTCACTGCATGACCGCACGGAGAGCTGGAGCATTCATGTTCAAAGAAAACTCTTTGAATTGAGTCCACAAAGACTTCCCTCCAAGGAGACAGAGCTCTGTAAGTTGAACTTTCTGTGTTCACGGAAAGTTGTGAATCAAGTGACATCTTCCAGTGATTTTCTCTGGCACCCTCATACTTCCCAGACTTTGTTGGACCTCCAAAGTAGTCATTTTTTCTATTATAGCTAAAGATGCCAGCCGTATATCCAATAGAAACCAGTACTGTCAGGAAACATGCTCTCTGTGGATCTGAGGCTCTATCGTTAGGCCTTTTAGATGGGCAAAGGCATTTCCCAATCAATGGAATGTCTTGATAAACAGTTCTGACACGTACCAGGGAAACATTCACCACAGTCATGACTCCAGGGAGTAGATTTTTACTTTACTTCAATCTGCATCAAGGAATCTGCAAGTTATCCCATATACTCATATATATACATACATCCCATATACTCATTTTTCTTGAACCACTTAGGTAGAATAATTTACATGGTGAGTGAAGGACTAGTTTAAACAGTGTTCTCCTTAGAACTATGACTGCTAACAACACTGCAAAAACAATACATATTGATTCCTTTTTTTGCTTTTTTGTTTTTCCTTTTGGCAGATTTCAGCAGGGTAAGATTCCTTCACAATAAAAATGTGATTGAATCATTAACCTTGCTCCACTCCACAGATGAATGTCAGTTATTGTCTGCTCCCAGAACATTGCTAAAACGTCTGAATTACTGTAATTTGGGACTCATCTTTCACAGCCATTCTTCAGGGCGCACAGGGCCGTGGCCAAGGGGCCTCGGCTTCCCTTGAAGAGAAGCACGGGCTGTGGCAGCGAGGCTGAGGCGCTGAGCTCTGTGTTTGTGGTTCCCTTGAGAGCTGCGATATTATCCTCAACTCCTCCCAATTTAAAGTGAAAAGGCCTGCTTTTAAATCTGCACTGTTGTTGATTTCAGTTCTTTTAAATCCACTAGAGCAGGGATTTTCAAAGTGTGCCCTGTTTCTCTATATGTTGGATTAGGGGAGTAGGAAGAGAGAGGGTCCCAGGAGAATCATTCTGTGAGAAACTGCATGTTTACTATATCAATGTATGTATAACTTTTTCTAATAGTTCAAAGTCACTTCTTTTTTATCTTTTTTTTTTATTTAGGTACACATCTACAGTTTAGTTTTTATCCTATAGCAGACATGCTTAGAATAATCGAACGCCACCAGAAAAAGTATAAATAGAGTCACTTACAGACAAGAAATGCAATATTTGTGTGTGTGTTTTTGTTTGTGGGTTGTGTGTGTGCCTTTGTTTGTGGGTTGTGTGTGTGTGTTTGTTTGTGGGTTGTGTGTGTGCCTTTGTTTGTGGGTTGTGTGTGTGTGTTTGTTTGTGGGTTGTGTGTGTGTGATTCAGATAAAAAGGTTTGCCTTTGACAAGTTGCCAGTCTCACCATAGAGTTTACTTAATATGTAAACTTTTCTTATAAACTTTTCTATAAAATTTTCTTTCTTCTATTATTTCTCTTTGTTTTCCTTCATTTAAAGAAAATTCAGTTCACCCCTTTACAATGAGTCATTGGCTACAAACTATTACTTTATTATGAGTTGTTATACATGTTACTTAAATGGCAATAGATTTTTTAAAAACCTATGTATATAATTAGAATACTGTGGCATAATCAAGTTTCTGAAGACATTTATTTCCAACATAAGGGAAACATTAAACAGTTTGAAAATTCTTGGTCTACAATTCATGTAACTATAGCTTTGGTCTCACAGTCTCTAGTTTAGAAACTTTTTGCACTGGTCTGCTTTCTTTTCACAATCTTTTACCACTTCCTTCTCCATCAAACTGACCTTTTATTTTAATGGGTTTTCCAGAGAGAACTTGCTGTAATAGAGGCAATCTATTGTTGGACATGATTTCGGATGACAACTTTGCAGTTTTGATGTACTTTATGTTACTTAATTGAACAGGAATAGACAGTTTAATGAGGCATTCTCTATATTATTTTATTTTTAATTGGCAAAACCAGGATGACTGACACCCAGGTTTTAGGTAAATATTAAACTAAAGAGACAGGAGGAGGTTGAAGGAGGAGTGGTTTCTGGTTTTGCCAAGATGATGAAATAACAGGTTTCAAGTTCTGTCCTCCTAAATGAATGCTGCAGAAATCATAGAAGCACAAGGGAACTATGAATTTAAGGAACTAACAGAGGAGAAACATTCTCCCCAGCCTCAAAGATGGAAGACCTTCTGAGAACTAGTCTGCACAGGATAACTGGGTGGTAGCAGCCTGGAGCAGAGGCAGAAAATGGGAGAATGGGATAGAACAGTGGTTCTCCAACGTGCTACAAAGACCAATAGCATCAGTATCACCTCAAACTTATTAGAAATGCAAATTATTGACTAATTCCAAACTTACTGAATCAGAAAGCTAGTAATACCCAACTATTTATGTTTAAACAAGCCTTCCAGGTAATGTGATACATGCTAAAACTTGAAAAAAGAAAGTTTTTATTGTTTATTTTTTTCCTTGTTGAGCTTCACTTGCCTTTTACTTGCTTTGAAGGCCTCATGTTGTGTTTTGCTACAGACGCCTGCCTTTCCCTGGCAGCTCAGAGGATCGGTGCTGTTGCCAACTCAGGGAGTAGTTCAGCAGTTTGAGGAAGGCCTGCTCCAGCCGTGAGTTACTCACGTAGGTGTGGACTGGCCAGCTCTTCTGCTGCATTTAGTTCCCTCTTAACTCTTCAGTTTTCAGCCTCGAGAGCAGAGTGAACCTGCCTCTGTTGATTCACCTCTATCATTCACTTTAAAGAAACCCTGATTGGAGTAGCTGCCAGCTGGAGGGCCAGCCAAAAGGTCACCAGGGATTCTGTATAGCCTGAGATACTCAACTGGGGGGACTCATCTCTGCCTCCTGAACTCACCTGGACTGATGGATTCAGTGTGTAATCTTGTGCCATTTTTCATAAACCAGACAGAATAGCTGATACCCTCAGGAAGACCTGGGTTCAGCAGATCCAAGAATGAGACCTCTGGAGAGTAATGTCAGCACGATGGTGACACAGGTGGTTTCTGACTTGGCTGTCCCTCAGGAGAACTGCTGACAGCTATTTATGAACAGGACACCCCTGAGAAAATCTTGAAACATGGGAGCATGACACTGAAGCACCCCGCTGCACCACAGAGGCTGAGACAGGCTACATTCCGAGATAAGAGAAGCGGCTGCAGGCTCACCACACTGCCCCTGTTGTGGCCAGCACACGCCACATGGGGAGCTCTGCTCTTAGTCTCTGGGGCCTTTGGGGCACAGCCAGCCCCTAGCCCTGCGGGCCGCATTGAGGGAGTCCCTACCGATGCTGGTCTCACTCCATGGGGACTATAGGGGAATCTATGATGGAGACTTCCAAGAACGGGTGGATCCAGGATTATGAGGCCTGTAAATTATACCATTTTATAGCTTACAAAAAAGAGAAACAAAATTACAAATACACAAAATCAGGTGTGAAAATGATTATCTGTTTAGGCTGATACAAGAAATAGCAATAAAGTACACATATTTAAAAACTGACAGATAAATATCACTAAATCTCAAAAAATTATTTATATTATTTAACCATGGGTTCAGTCCCTGGGTTGAGAAGATCCCCTGGAGAAAGAAATGGCAGCCCACTTCAGTATTCTTGCCTGGGAAATCCCATGGACAGAGAAGCCTGGCAGACTACAGTCCATGAGGTCACATAAGAGTTGAACATGACTTAGCGACTAAAGAACAACAATAACAGCAATAACTAGGAGACATATTCCTATAAAACTAGTTTCCATTTTTTTGTTTCTTTGTTTATTCTCTTCATTCACCTCTTTGTCAACAATTGTATTATCAAAGATAATTGCACTCAAAAATAAATATATTTTATCCTTTTCTATATGATTGTTCAAATTTTGATTTTCTTATTGATACCTGGCCATAAATCATACAGCTTCACAAACTTGACATGTTTTTGGTACTGCAATAGTTTGTGCGTTATAGTCACAGCACATCTGATTAATCCTATTTTGCATGATTGTGTCAAAAAAAGATAAATTGTATGCTGCACTTGAGATTATGTATTTTGAATTTTCAAGTATATTTCAAAGAACAGAGAGCTTCCATTTTGACTAGGCAGTCATTGGAAAACAAATTCTCATATAATTTTACATATCTGATGATTGGAGTCATTGTTTACATATTATTTTCTAGATTTGTGTACTTCGGACCACTTCCTTCATATTCTCAGTACTGGACACTGAAGCACATTCTCACATTACAGCACGACCTTTTTCACGTCATGATACAGACAGGATGAGTTGGCATGGTGCACTAACCTAGTATTCCCAGAAGCTTTTTTTCTTTTTAATATTTATGTATTTATTTTTGGCTTTGCTGGGTCTCCATTACTGCGTGCGGGCTTTTTATAGTTGTAACACCTTGCAGTGCTAGGGCTTCTCATTGCAGCGGCTCTCTCACTGCAGAGCACAGGCTCCAGGGTGTGTGGTCTCAGTAGCTGGGGTGCACAGGCTCAGCTGACCCCCAGCATGTGGGATTTTCCTGGACCAGGGACTGAATTATTAACCACTGGACCACCAGGGAAGTCCCCCAGAGCTACTTCTACACAGGTGTAGCTAGTAATGACTGTTCTCAGGATTTATTGTGACTCATATGTTTTAGAATAGAAATGGAAAGAGAGGAAAGAGACAGAACTCTTATCTGGTTCCATATTAAATATCTTACTTTTTCAAGATGTACAAAAATATACAACCATTTGGTAGTGAGAGTCCATGACTCAGGCTGTATTAGTGTATTAGTCATGGTTGAACAGAGAGGCAAAATCCATAGGAGATAAGTATGTATGGAGAGGGGGAGAAAAGGGGTGAGAGAGAGAAGAGAGAGTAGGATTTGTTTTAAGGAACTGACTGACTTAATGGTGGAAGCAAGCGCATAATCGGCAGAGTAGCCTGAAGACCCAGGGAAGAGCTGATGTTGCACTTTGAGTTCAGAGGCTGTCTGCTGATGGAATTCCATCTTCCTATCGGGAGGTCAGTCTTTTCATAAAAAGACCTTCAGCTGATTGGATGAGGTCCACCCACATTTTGATCTATTTTACTCAAAGTCTACTGAATTAAATGTTAACCTCATCTTAAAAATTTCCTTAGAGGAAAACAATAGAATGCAAAAGATTAGAGATCTCTTCAAGAAAATTAGAAATACCAAGAGAACATTTCATGCAGAGACAGGCACAATAAAGGATATAAATGATATGGACCTAAGCAGAAAATATTAAGAAAAGTGGCAAAAATACCCAGAAGAACTATACAAAAAAGATCCACATAACCCAGATAACCACGATGGTGTGATCAATCACTTAGAGCCAGACATTGGAATGCGAAGTCACATGATCCTTAGGAAGCAACACTACAAACAAAGCAAGTAGAGGTGATGGAATTCCAGTTGAACTATTTCAAATCCTAAAAGATGATGCTGTGAAAGTGCTGCACTCAATATGCTAGCAAATTTGGAAAACTCAGCAGTGGCCACAGGACTGGAAAAGATCAGTTTCATTCCAATCCCTAAGAAAGGCAATGCCAAAGAATCCTCAAACTACAGCACAGTTGCACTCATCTCACACACTAGTAAAGTAATGCTCAAAATTCACCAAGCCAGGCTTCAATAATACGTGAACCATGAACTTCCAGATGTTCAAGCTGGTTTTAGGAAAGGCAGAGGAACCAGAGATCAAATTGCCAACCTCCACTAGATCATCAAAAAAGCAAGAAAGTTCCAAAAAAAATCTGCTTTATTGACTACTCCAAAGCTTTTGACAGCGTAGATCACAACAAACTGTGGAAAATTCTTAAAGAGATGGGAATACCAGACCACCAGACCTGCCTCCTGAGAAATCTGTATGCAGGTCAGGAAGCAGCAGTTAGAACTGGACATGGAACAACAGCCTGGTTCCAAATCTGGAAAGGAGTACAGCAAGGCTGTATATTGTCATCCTGCTTATTTAACTTATATGCAGAGTACATCATGCAAATGCCAGAATGGATGAAGCACAAGCCGGAATCAAGATTTCCGGGAGAAATATCAATAACCTCAGATATGCAGATGACACCACCTTATGGCAGAAAGTGAAGAGGAACTAAAAAGCCTCTTGATGAAAGTGAAAGAGGAGAGTGAAAAAGTTGGCTTAAAATTCAACATTCAGAAAACGAAGATCATGGCATCTGGTTCCATCACTTCATGGCAAATAAATGGGGAAACAATGGAAACAGCTGACAGACTTTATTTTGGGGGGCTCCAAAATCACTGCAGATGGTGACTGCAGCCATGAAATTAAAAGACACTTACTCCTTGAAAGAAAAGCTATGACCAACCTAGACAGCATATTAAAAAACAGAGACATTACTTTGCCAACAAAGGTCCGTCTAGTCAAGGCTATGGTTTTTTCAGTAGTGAGGTATGGATGTGAGAGTTGGACCATAAAGAAAGCTGAGCACTGAAGAGTTGATGCTTTTGAACTGTGGTGTTGGAGAAGACTCTTGAGAGTCCCTTGGACTGCAAGGAAATCAAAGCAGTCAGTCCTAAAGGAAATCAATCCTGAATATTCATTGGAGAACTGATACTGAAGCTGAAACTCCAATACTTTGGCCACCTAATGCGAAGAGCTGACTCACTGGAAAGCACCCTGATGCTGGGAAAGACTGAAGACAGGAGGAGAAAGTGAAGTGAAGTCACTCAGTCGTCTCCAACTCTTTGCAACCCCATGGACTGTAGCCTACCAGGCTCCTCCCTCCATGGGATTCTCCAGGCAAGAGTACTGGAGTGGGTTGCCATTTCCTTCTCCAGGGGATCTTCCTGACCCAGGGATCGAACTTGGGTCTCCCGCATTCCAGGCAGACGCTTTAACCTCTGTGCCACCAGGGAAGATGAGAAAGAGATGCTGGGAAAGACTGAAGGCAGGAGGAGAAAGGGACGATAAAAGGATGAAATGGTTGGATGGCATCACCAACTCAATGGACAATGAGTTTCAGCTAGTGCCTGGTGTTGGTGATGGACGGGAAAGCCTGGTATGCTGCAGTCCATGGGATCAGAAAGAATCAGACACGACTGAGCGACTGAACTGAACTGAACTGAGAAACCTCTAGAATAATGTTTGACCAAATATCTGGGTACTGTGGCCTAGTCAAATGGGCACATTGTTAAGCATTACAATGGTGACCCTTCCTCTTTACCTGACAGGTTCAACTGCCTCAAAAGGAAAGCAATGAATAGAATAGTATATGTAATCTGAAACATAGGCACTGTCACAGAAGGACTCTAGTGGTGCGTAATGTTCATCCATATCAACTTCTTCCCTCCCAGTAAATAGAGTAATTGCCCATTTCCCCCTTTACAGTTAGGCAGGATCATGTGACCCGTCCTGGGCCACTTCTTTATAAGTCTGAGTTATGATTTATTACTTCTGTATGAAGCTTTTAATTGCCAGTTCAAAATTCTCGAGAGCTCTTTTCCCCTGCTGTGCTGGCCAAATGGATTGCATGCTCTAGACAGTAGAACTGCATGGTGGCCAAGCCTCCATCCCTCGGGGTTGGTGAAACACCGCATGCTGTTGCCTTGAAGCCCTGTTGGGGCTTGTAATGGACTTTGCTTGCATTTAACCACTGGGGCTGGGACTTTTTACTACTACATCATAATATGTTCTAATACATGAACCAATAAATTAAATAGCCATACTAATTTTAAAGAGATAAAGGATGACAATAGCAGTGTAAAACACAACTAGAATTATAAAAGGAGTAACCAAGTAGAAAATTTAGGTATAAAAAAATGAAGTATGGAACCTAATGTATGGGATGAATGTATCTGGTGGATATAGCTGAAGAACAATTTAGTTGAATTGGAAAATCAAATTCAGCAGCCCTCCAGAAGTCATTTGTTGTTGTTATCTAGTCTCTATCTCCAACTGTTTGCTACCCCATGGACTAGAGCACATCAGGCTTCCCTGTCCTCCACTGTCTCCTGGAGTTTGCTCAAACTCATGTCCATTGAGTCGGTGATGCCATCCAACCATCTCATTCTCCCTTCTCCTCCTGCCCCCAGTCTTTCATAGCATCAGTGTTTTTTCCAGTAAGTCGGCTCTTCTCATCAGGTGGCCAAAGTATTGGACTTCAGCTTCACCATCAGTCCTTCTAATGAATATTCAGGGTTGATTTCCTTTAGGATTGACAGGTTTGATCTCCTTGCTGTCCAAGGGACTCAAGAGTTTTCTCTGGCACCACAATGTGAACGCACCAGAAGTCATTAGGAAACAATAAATAGTTGAAAAATCTAAAAGAAAAGGATGAAGAGGTATGAAGGATTGGAATAGAAGATATAATGGAGGCTTCAGAAGGAAGAAGAAAAAGTAAAACTGGAGAGAAGAAAATATTTGAAGAAATAATAGAAGTAAATTTTCCAGAATGGAAAAAAAAAAAGCTTCAGATAAAAAAGGGTTCTATAGAGCATCAAGAGAAGACATAGAGAAAACTGAATATACTAAAGAAACCAAGAGAGTTAGTATTAAATTTGGATAGTAACAATTTTTACTTATCTCTCTACAGTTTGTTTTTACCTGTTGCTCTGTTTATGTTTCTGAGGTCCGTAGATTTTTTATTTTTTCAACACAGAATGAATCCATATGCCTAATTTCTCACTATTTCTGCAATGGCATGCAGCCTGCCTCTCTCTCTCTCTGTCACACATACACACACACACACACACACACACACACACAAATAATGAGGCCAATTATATTTATTTTCCTATCTGGATGATTGGATTGAGTTGAATTCATTTCCATGTGCCCACAGTTAAAGGTTTTCAGACTGACTTGATCCCTCCTTGTCTCATTGAATACATTTATTTTCCATTTTTAAAAAATTTTTTATTTATTTTGTCTTTTTGGCTGTCTGAATCTTAATTGTACCACCTTGGATCTTTACTTGCATCATGCAAACTCTTCGTTGTGGTATGTGGCATCTAGTTCCCCGGCCAAGGATTGATCCTACACCCCCTGCATTGGAGACATGGACTCTTAGCCATTGGACCACCAGGGGAATCCCTCCATTTAATTTTTAATGCTAATTCAACAAGACATCAGGGAAGCCAATGAATATAGTTAGCTTCTGAGTGAAAATATTCTCACTAGAGTAGTGAATATAAACCAACCACGGGAACTGCTATAGGTAGTCCTATGTATAATCACTGCAGATATCTGTAATTACAGATACTACTCTATAATCACTATGTGACTACTGTAGACACTTGCTACTAATATTAAAGGCAGATAAAATTTTAAAATTTATATCTATAAATTCATATAAATACAAAATAAGTAAACAAATATATGGAGAAGGCAATGGCAACCCACTCCAGTACTCTTGCCTGGAAAATCCCATGGACGGAGGAGCCTGGTAGGCTGCAGTCCATGGGGTCGCGAAGAGTCGGGCACAACTGAGCTACTTCCCTTTCACTTTTCACTTTCATGCATTGGAAAAAAAATGGCAACCCACTCCACCATTCTTGCCTGGAGAATCCCAGGGACGGCAGAGCCTGGTGGGCTGCCGTCTATGGGGTCGCACAGAGTCGGCCACGACTGAAGCGACTTAGCAGCAGCAGCAGCAGCAAACAAATATATATAAATTCATACTTTTTACGAGCAGAGAAAGACTGTTATTGTCAATTTATAGATAAGCAAATTGAAGTTCAGAGTGGTTGCTTTCCTAAGAGTCCAGTGTGAATATAAGACTTTCTGATTTCAAGTTTGATGCTCTTTATCATGCTGTGATTTCACGCAAAGTAGACTGAATATGTTTTTACTACTTTTGACCTTTCAAGCCAAATTTAATCAATCTTTAACATTCAGGTTTTCGTTTAAATCTATGTCTCTGTGACCACATGTGTAAACACAGGCATATACACACCTAAACATAAGTTCACATTCTGCCTGAATACATACCCAGAAGATGAAGAGAATGCATAATTTACCTAATGATTTTTTTCTTCCTTTATAATGAAGACCATAATTTACCAGGTGACTTTATATGCCAAATGCTTTATATATTAAATAATTCTTCTATAATCTTAATCCTATATTACTTATAGACATTAAGTCACTTACTTAAAGTCTTTAAGCTAATAAGAAGCAGAGCCAGAATTCAAATCAGTACTGACTCCAAATCCCTTGTGTTTAGTAACTTGGTCCTGCAACCAGCTGAACATAAATATAAAGCTCTGGGGATCAATTTTGTGAATGAGTTGAGAAACAACATACTCAAGAGGTGAAATTTGGAGAGACCAAGTCCACGAAGGACTTGGTCCTAACAGGGACAGTTCTAGGATAAGCCTGTGGCCTGGGCCCTCACAATCGCTGGCATAGACTTAGATCCATGCACAGAAGACATTCCAGGGTCTGGGCATCTGGACAGAGATAGTGGGGCACACAGACTTTACGTAGCATGTCCTCTTGGGCCCATGGATTCCTTGCTTTGTAGAGAGAGGTGCAGTCACAGAAGGGCCAGGGCCAGTTTCCAGGATAATAGGGGTACATGGTAAATATTTCACTGTCCGATTTTTACTAAATAGAAGGAAATGAGATTTCTTATTCCAGATGAAAAGACAACTTAATGGGGACTAAAATATTTTAAATTTTTTTACTTAAAAAAACTTCATGTTGGAATATAGTTGATTAACAATGCTGTGTTAGTTTCAGGTACACAGCACAGTGATTCAGTTATACATGTACACATATCTATTCTTATTCAAATTCTTTTCCCTTTTAGGTTATTACAGAATGTTGAGCAGAGTTCCCTGTGCTATACAATAGGTCTTTGTTGATTACCTGTTTTAAATATAATACTGGGTACATACATGTCAATTGCAAACTCCCAGTCTATCCCTACTCCCTAGCTTTCCCCCTTGGTAGCTAGTTCTTTTTCTAAGTCAGTGAATCTGTTTCTATTTTGTAAATAAGTTCATTTGTATCATTTTTGGATAGACTTTTTTTTTAATTTTTATTTTTACTTCATTTTACTTTACAATACTGTATTGGTTTTGCCATTTATTGACATGAATCCGCCACGGGTGTACATGAGCTCCCAATCCTGAACCCCCCTCCCACCTCCCACCCCATATCATCTCTCTGGATCATCCCCATGCACCAGCCCCAAGCATCCTGTATCTTGTATCGAACATAGACTGGTGATTCGTTTCTTACATGATAGTATACATGTTTCAATGCCATTCTCCCAAATCATCCCACCCTCTCCCTCTCCCTCAGAGTCCAAAAGTCCGTTCTATACATCTGTGTGGATAGACTATTTTAATTTCAAGAAATCTTTTTTGGAAATTAGATAATCAGAGATAGAACATTTACCATATGTAAATAATCATTAAGATAAATTAACCTCATTAGTGATGAAAGAAATGTAGATTAAAGCAATAATAATGTCATTTCTCCTCTTTCAGATCAACAGTCTCCTTTAGAATAAAACTAAGGCTTCCCAGGTGGCTCAGACAGTAAAGATTCTGCCTGCAGTGCAGGAGACCCAGGTTCAATCCCTCTGTTGGGACTATCCCCTGAAAAAGGGAATGGCAACCCACTCCAATTTTCTTGCCAGAGAAGCCAATGGACAGAGGATTTTGGTGGGCTACAGTTAGTGGGGTCACAAAGAGTCAGACACTACTGAGTGACTAACACTTTTACTTTCAAATGCTAGTGAGATGGAAATAAGGCTGTCACTCAAATGAAAAACTAGTGGAAGAATTATCGGTCATAAATTCATTTGGAAGGTAATTTGGGAATTTGAACATAATGTCTGAAAATTTCCCTTGTTTTTTGGCCCAATAATTTCATTTATGAGATATAGCCTAAGAAAACTATCTGAAATGCCTAAAACCAAAATATATGTAGATATGTGCATCATAGTACTATATATAATGACTTAAAATGGAAGTAACCTAGTAAATGATAATTAGGAAGTAGGTATATAGGATTTAGTAAACAAACTAAAAGATGACGTGTAAAAGTTGTTAATAATGAATATTTATATTCTAAATTTAAATTTCAAAAGCAATGATAGCTTTTTTTGTGCACAATATTATATCTACTCCATAAAAATATTGATAGATTAAAAAAACTAGAAGCAATTATATTAAAATCATAAATAAAAAGGATAATAATTAAACCCCATAAATGGTGGCCAGTGAAGCAGTTGTGGATCATGAAGTCTGTGTTTTCCACTGTTAGGTATCCATGAAATAAAGAACATATTGAGATTTTAATTTTGTGAACAACAACAACACAATAGGTATACTACTAAGCATTTAAGCCACTTTAATCATTAGGATAAGTTTCCACTGATTTGGATAGGATGATGTATGAGAAATGATCATTTTTATTGCCTATTTGCCTCTTAGAATAAGGGTTTCATGATTGATATCATAGATAGCAAGCTACCCTTTATTTTCTATTTATATTATACTGACATTAAAGCCATTGTAAAAATCCATGTTCTTTGACTGTTGAAACTTTATTTAAAATTTTGAGACTAGTTGGTCTTCAGTAGTTTTTATTACTTTATTCAACAAATCTTTATGAATATTTAACAAATCTTATGAAGCATTATATTCCAGTTACCTATAAAATACAAACAGAAATGGTCTGCATATTTTGGAACTCTTTAGAATTAATCTACCAAATGTAAAACTATTCCTAATAAGTTCTGTAATCGTATTAATTATTCCTCACAATTGTTTGAGAGTGTCGCATTTTGTGGGGACAAAAAATTACCAGATGAAAACTACCGGGTGTCATGGTGGGCAGAGAGAGGAGGTCTTGTCTGCCTCACTCAAAGGCAGTAGCTTCAGCATCTACAGACTGGGCTTCAGAGAGATTGCTTTTTCTTTTAATTTATTTATTTAGTTGGTGGATAAGTACTTTATAATATTTGATAGTGTTTGCCATACATCAGCATGAATTGGCCATGGGCATACGTATGTCCCCCTTCATCCTGAAACCCCCGCACCTCCCTCCCCACCCTAGCCCTCTGGGTTGACCCGGAGCACTGTGATGGTAATGAACTGGCTACTGAAAAAGACAGAAAACCTTGATTTTTTTGTTGTTCATAAGTGACCTTCACTGTGATCTTTTTTAGCTTGAGTTCCTCCGTAAATCAAATCTGTAAGTATATATCAATAAAGAAAAATTTTTTGAAAGCTGAAGGGAAATATCATAAATGAAATTATTAATTAAAGCATGAAAAAGATCTGGAAGAGTGGTAATTTTTCAATGATTCAGTTCTTAAAATTCAGTGTATTCTCTATGTGGATGCTCTATGTATTCGCTATGACTTTCACTACGTATATTCTTCATATAGTCTGAAGCCCTAAAAATGTGACATAATTGAAGCATCAAAAACAATTTTTAACCATTTTTATACTGAAGCATAGTTGATTTACAGTGTTGTGTTAGTTTCAGATATACAGCAAATTCAGTTATACGTACCTGTTGTTGTTGTTGTTGTTTAATTGCTAAGTCGTGTCATCTGCCAGGCTCCTCTGTCCATGGGATTCCCCAGGCAAGAATACTGGAGTGTGTTGCCATTCCCTTCTCCAGGGGATCTTCCTACCTAGGGGCTAAACCTGCGTCTCCTGCATTAGCAGGTGGATTCTTTACCACTGAGCCACCGAGGAAGCCCTATGCATACATACATGTATATATGTTATTTTCAGATTATTTTCCATTCGACATTATTAAATGGACTTTATACATATTAAATATAATGCCTTGCGCAATACAGTAGGTCCTTGTTTTTCTATTTTTTATATAGTAGTTCAGTTCAGTTCAGTCGCTCAGTCGTGTCCAACTATTTGCGACCCCATGAATCGCAGCACACCAGGCACCACTGTCCGTCACCAACTACCAGAGTTCACTCAAACGCATGTCCATCGAGTCAGTGATGCCATCCATCCATCTCATCCTCTGTCATCCCCTTCTCCTCCTGCCCGCAGTCCATCCCCGCATCAGGGTCTTTTCCAATGAGTCAACTCTTCGCATGAGGTGGCCAAAGTATTGGATTTCAGCTTCAGCATCAGTCCTTCCAATGAACACCAGGACTGATCTCTTTTAGGATGGACCTCTTTGCAGTCCAAGGGATTCTCAAGAATCTTCTCCAGCACCGCAGTTCAAAAGCATCAATTCTTCAGCGCTCAGCTTTCTTCACAGTCCCAACTCTCACATCCATACATGACCACTGGAAAAACCATAGCCTTGAGTAGACAGACCTTTGTTGGCAAAGTAATAGCTCTGCTTTTTAGTATGCTATCTAGGTTGGTTATAACTTTCCTTCCAAGGAGTGAGCGTCTTTTAATTTCATGGCTGTAATCACCAAAGTTTAAGCCAACTTTTTCACTCTCCTCTTTCGCTTTCATCGAGAGGCTTTTTAGTTCCACTTTCTGCCATAAGGGTGGTGTCATCTGCATATCTGAGGTTATTGATTTTCTCCCGGCAATCTTGATTCCAGCTTGTGCTTCTTCCAGCCCAGCATTTCTCATGATGTACTCTTCATAGAAGTTAAATAACCAGGGTGACAATATACAGCCTTGACGCACTCCTTTTCCTATTTGGAACCAGTCTGTTGTTCCATCTCCAGTTCGAACTGTTGCCTCCTGACCTGCATATAGATTTCTCAAGAGGCAGGTCAGGTGGTCTGGTATTCCCATCTCTTGAAGAATTTTCCACAGTTTATTGTGATCCACACAGTCAAAGGCTTTTGTGGTTTTTCTATTTTTTATACAGTAATATGTATATGTTAATCCCAAACTCCTAATTTTTCTCTCTCCCCAACCCACACCCCCGCCTTTTTCATTTTGGTAACCATAAATTTGTTTTCTATGTCTATGAGTCTACTCCTGTTTTGGAAGTAAGTTCATTTATATCCTTTTTTTTAGATTTCTCATATAAGTGATATCATATGATATTTGTCTTTGTCTGACTTGCTTCACTTAGTATGATCATCTCTAGGTCCATCCATGTTGCTGCAAATGGTACTATTTCATTCTTTTTATGGCTGAGGAAAATTCCATCATATATATGTACCATATCTTCTTTATCCATTCATCTGTTGATGGATACTTAGGTTGCTTCCATGTCTTGGATAAAAAACAGTTTAACATTCATTTGCTTAATATTTGTTACTTCATCTAGCAATGATAAGAGAGTAAGTAGCCCTTTTATTTTTTAATTAAAAAAAATATTTCAAATGATTAAAACATACTTAATGATTTTTTTGGTATTAACGTATTCTAACCAAGTAGTTACAAATGAAGTACTAATTGACTTCAGAGGAGAAACTTAGATTTTTTGTCTCCAGCAAGGTGGAACAATAAACTAAATTCCAATTTTTTGACAGTTCAATGATAAATACATTTACTCAGCAAAAGTATATCGTGTAGCTGTGACTGTAGCAGAAGTTATGCTGCTTGTCAATTTAAATCATATTATTTAGAAGAGCTCCTACATTGTGAAATTTAGTGTCATAAGTTGGAATAGTTTATTTTGAAATAAAAGTAAGTCTCATCATTGAAATATCCTTGTAAGCTCACCAACAATATTGACAAAAACAAACACAAAAATAAAAGAAAAACCCTAAGCTTTTTCCCTATTGAATTGACTTCTTAAACTATCATGAAAGAATATTTTTTGTGAATAATATCCTATCACAATTACTTGGTAGAGAGTCATGACACTTTATTAATAAGCAGATGGCATAGCATTAAAAAATATGCATTTTATACATACACAACAGACAGAGCTTAGTGATGAACCCATCTTATTAGTTGAAATTCTATTGAACTGAAACTTTTAAGCTCTTTGGTATTCATCCAGCTTCACCCATTACATCTTTTTTTTTTATGAGTTATAAACATTTTATCTACTTCTCTAAATGAGATTCCTTTAAAAATACTGCTTGTAGTCAATTTTCATCAATCAAGTTCTATGTCTTTCTTATCAGTTCTCTCCTAAAAAAAAAAAAAAAAAAACACAAAACCACCATTGTTTTGGATTACATTTGGTTCCTCTCAAAAATGTAATCACTTAAAGGAATTTTAAAGAATATGAAAGAATTTGTTGTGAGCTTCATCCATGGTAGATTTGACTACAAATAATCTACTTTTATAAAAACTCTAATTTATCCCAATACATTATGCTATGGTAGACTGGATTATTAGTCCAGCTCCTCACTTAGCATCTCTCCCATCCCTGCTCTGGCTGCTGCCAGTTCCCGAGAGGGCTGTACCTCTTCATCCTTGGCCACAGTACTTTTCAGTGACACCTCCCTCTATGACTGGAGTATATTTTCTTATCCTAGTGATGCTGGGATTGAGCATGTAACTTGTTTTGGCCAGTAGAAATATTTAAAAGGCATCATGTGTTTTTACTTGCCCTCTTATGCCAAGGTCATCACCATGAGATGGACATTCTTTAGTTAATTCACTGGTCCTGGGAAAAGGATAAGAATGAAGCAGAGCCATCCCAATTGACCTGCAGAGCTGTGAGAACAAATGACTTAAGCCACTGAAAACAAGTGGGTAGTTTGCGGGTGGTTTCTTTCACAGCATTCTTGTGGCAATATCTAACAGATTCCCTTGCTGATAAGCAACATTGAAGAAATTTCTGCAGTGTATTTTTTCTTTCGGTAGATATTTTAAGTAACCCCTTTCCATGGAGTTTTAAAAAAGAGTAACTTTTAGGAAACAAGAGACCTGGATTCTTGTCTTTTCTTAGAAAATAAGTGGAATGATCTCAGCTAAGTCTCTTAATCTTCCTGTGCTTCACTTGTAAAATGAAGATAGTACTACTTTGACATCTAAAGGCCAAGACCCTAAATTTGGTGATGTCCAGAAACAGATTTTGTGACTTGAATATTCTTATGAAATAAAGCCATATTGTTATTTAAGGACAGTCCAGCTCTATTACTTGATATGGTTGCATAGCAAATTAGTCTTTTGGAACTGCAGGAGTCCCGAAGCAAGACTTCAGGATGGGTGTGAAGTAGGAATACCCACCAGATAGGGCCAACCACAGACATTGAACTGAGATTTAGGGAACCAAGGTGAACAAAACTATTCTGGTGTCTGTTATAAGATCCAAGATCAGATTTGGCAGGAGGAGATATAGTTTTCTGAACCTTGCTTCTGACACTTCTAAATCTGTGATATATGCTTTCTTAACTCCTCTCTCATCTCAGAAGAGCGTGGATGTCTTGTGAGAAGTATATTGTAGCAGAAGATCATCTTTAGAGTTACAAAGCTGATTCCAGACGTGTTTGCTCTTTTTTGTCTTTTTGGTTATGGTTCATGGTAAGAAATGAGCGTATATGCATATGTTAAGGTCAAACAAACTTATTTTGCCAACCTCCGTCACCCCTTGTTCCAGAGGTCAGGCTAATGCGGTTCTTGGCTGAAAAGTAAGATATTACCGTCTTTCTGATGACCCTATATGCAAGACAGCAAAAGAGACACAGATGTATAGAATGGACTTTTGGACTCTGAGGGAGAGGGAGAGGGTGGGATGATTTGGGAGAATGGCATTGAAACATGTATACTATCATGTAAGAAACGAAGTGCCAGTCTATGTTTGATACAGGATACAGGATGCTTGGGGCTAGTGCATGGGGATGATCCAGAGTGATGATATGGGGTGGGAGGTGGGAGGGGGATTCAGGATTGGGAGCTTGTATACACCCGTGGTGGATTCATGTCAATGTATGGCAAAACCAATACAGTACTGTAAAGTAAAATAAAGTAAAAATAAATAAATAAATAAAATAAAATAAAAATAATAAAAAATAAAAAGACACAGCAAAAAAAAAAGATATTACCATCTTTCTAGGCTGGTATATCAAAGAGGTAAGCTTACAGATAATTTTTTCACATGTATTTATTCATCCTCCATTAGATTTTGTAGAAGATTTGAGGCAGGGAATTGCCACACGTTAGGGAGACTAGGGAATATAGGCTTTTAACTAAGTGGTAAGCTGCCCAGATAAAAATGAGCAGGAAAGGAGAATGGGGATTGAGAAGCAATTAACCATTTCTTCCATAGTGATAAATCTCTTATGTTTTGCTCCTAAATTTATGGCACTGTAAAAAAAAAATCTTACTTTGCTCTGACCTAAATTTCCATTTATTCAACATGTTCATTCTTTCAGATTGTAGCAGTTTGTAAGGGTGCACACCCTACGGTGCTATATTCTTATCCTGCATAGGTACTTCTCATCACACTAAACACATATGAGAGATGCCTGAGCAAAACAGTCATTCAGGTTTAGGACTTTTTAAGTCTTTTTGTAGCACACTATAGACATTTAGCTAGGTGACTTTATTTAAGATCATCTGCAGAGTGCTAGAAACAAAAGGAAGTTACCTGTGGCCATTTAATAGACATTATGAATGCTAAAGGCTACCGTGTACATTGGTATAATGCAGGCAGAGCATAAGCCAATGAACTGTTGATTTTCTAACTAAATTGTGGAATAATTTTACAGTTTGACCCACTACAGACAATTGTGAAGAGCCATTCTTTTCCCCTAATTTCACAGGGGAGATTTCTCTTCCCTCTGCAAGAGAATCCTAAGATGTTATACCTATCACACAGTCTCTGGTTTAGTCTTATGAAGTTAATGGCATGGGATAGAAAACTCAACATTATAAGCAGTGAAGTTATTGTAGGAATGTGCTCTAGAATGCTTCCAATAGAGGACAAGTTAGGAAAGGCTTTAGGACACCATGAAGCACAGCCTTAGGAAAGAACATGGTGCAGTAAAATGCTGAAAAAGTGTAGTAGGTGTGATTTTGATTGCTTTGTGCACATGGAGAGGGGTGAGTCCTAAAAAAAGAAATGTGGGTCTTGTTCTAGATCAGTGTAGTTACCCAGAACAGCAGTAGTAAATAACTTAATACTACTTTACATGTGTAAGAGTCCTTTCACATATATCATTTCAGGTTATGTGTTGTTATTTACAGATCACAGCCAAGGAAATTGAGGTCCCTTGCCTTTTCCAAGATCATGTAAATATCAACCAGTGCTTTGACAACATCTTGCCAAAATAGAGCCAGCCAGTGCCCAGGGTGCCTGTTGAAAACACCAGGCACCAGAGACTCAATCTCTTGCAGAATTAAGTTTTATCATCCTGTGTCTTTTCGGATTCTGAACCCCAACTTTTATCTACACAATTTCTGGCTCTCCACACTGAACTTCCATAGTAACTCAGTCCATTGCCCCCGTGGACTCTGGTGCTATGCCTTCTCTCCTGCTCCCCAGCCCAAGCTCAGTGAGCACTAGGTGCTTTCGGACCTTTTGTGTCTGTTACAGCAGCAGTCCCCTACCTTTTTGGCACCAAAGACTGGTTTCATGGAAGACAGCTTTCCACAAACCAGGGGTTAGGGGATGTTTTCAGGATAATTCAAGCACATTGCATTACTGTGCACTTTATTTCTATTATTGCATCAACTCTACCTCAGATCGTAGGCATTGGATCCTGGAGGTTGGAGACCCCTGTGTTATGGCATTAGCTACAAAACGATTAAGTGAAAGAGCTAAGCACCGACCCAAATCATAAACACCAAATCTGGTGTTTTTGCTGATTTATCATTATACTTTTCCGGGTCAGCAATATGATTGCCATTACTATTTTAAACAGAAGTATGACTTTGAGCAGATTTTGATTCACAGATGAAGGCAAACAATTATGCATTCTTATGTCATTTAAGTTGAATATCCTGCCGTTGCATTTTCAGTCTTCCAGTCTATCTTTTTCCCCTTCAAAGTAACATTTTAAATGTTTTTGAGATCAAGTCATGATCAGAGCCAAAGCCTGCATTCACTTAATCACTCATGTAGTTACCTATCACAATTTATATTTTTGTTTAGTCAGTTTCCAGTTTTTATTCCTTTCTGAAGCTGTATTGTATTCCATTGTATAGATATGCATAATTAATATCAGTCTCCTACTATTGAATATTTAGATTGTTTTCTTCTGTTTTAGCTGTGAATAATGCTGTACTGGTATATGTATAAGGTAAATTCCTAGAAGTTACATTTCTGGTTAAGAGGGTATATGCATTTGTATTTTTTAAAGGATTGCATTTTACTTTATTTTTAGATGGGATATAAATTTGTCCTTTATTCTTGGATGAGATATAAATGCATACTATATAAATTCAAAAGGTTAACAAAAAGGAAATAGTAAAAATATTTCTAGCTCTTCTTTTGACAAGCAACCACTGTTACCAGCTCCTTAAATATCCTGACAGAGATAATCTATGCAAATACAAACACTTATGTATATTAGGAATTAGGAAACTCCTCTTGTTTTGAAATATTTATGTTTTCTTCTGAGTTGGGCTTGTAAGAGCCCAGAGGGTCTTGCTAAGACGTTGGCTGAGAGAGAAGTACTCAGGCTTTTATGTTGCCATTCAGTTAGAAGCATATTTCTGTATTGTTTCATCAGTCAGTGTCTGACATACGTCATAATTATTGAAGATCCTATTTTTTAAAGTTGATCCATTGATTTGCACTATATCTGTCCATTCACTCTGGAGGGAAGGATGGCCATGGATACAGGGAGCAACAATGCTTGTCCACAAGTTTTAAAACATTATCCAGGCTAGACTGTTCTCTATGGCAGATTCTATATACAATATCACAAAGCCTTCTTTTCCTTTCTTCAATAATAGAAGAATTTAAACTGGACACATTGTATAACTAGGAAGTATATTTTGTAAGCTCGCTTCTGATAGATGTGATCATGTGACTAAGTTATTACTTACGGTCTAAGAGTGGAAGTGAGATGTGTAAATGACTAATTGTTTAATCTGAATTTATGCTCATTCTTTCTCCACAAGCTAATACATAGATATATCCTCAAGCTTTGAGTGTTTAGAATTGTCCAACAATCTGGATGAGCAACAAGGCAGATGGAAAGAGGGTCCCTGTATGACTGTGTGAAGCACAGATGTTCCACCAACCTTCATTGCTCAACTTGGAGTGTTACATGGGAGAGAAATAAATTTCTGTCATTTTAAGGCCACTATATTTGGGAGACTAGTTTATTACAGAACCCATCCTGTACCTTAAATAATTCAGAGCCATGCCTGGTTCTCAGCGGACAACCTAGGATTCATTTGTCTCTGCTGTATCTCTCTTAATCTGTTTCCTCACTTTGAAAGTGGAATGCAAAATATTGTCATTGTTTTTATTTGTGCATGTTTGAAAATATCTTTATTTGACACTTCTAGTAGGTGGATAGTTTGATTAAGCCTGGAATTCTAGCTGGAAAATGATTTCCCTTTAGAGTTTTGAAGTTATTACTATTTTCTTTGTTATTCTAGAAAAGTTCATTTTGATTTATTAATCTTTTTTCTCGCTTTAATAGAAGGTTTCAAGATCTTCTTATTCTGAAATTTCTTGGTACTATATTTTAGTATGGTTCTATCTTTATCCATTGTGTTTGGTGTTCAGTGGGCCCTTTCATAATGCCCTTTAATCCTAGGAAATTGACTTTAATTACTTGATGGATGATTTTCTCCTGTTTTCTTAGTTCTTTCCTTCTGAACTACTATTTTTTGGATGTTGAAACTCTTAAATTGCTCCTATTTTCTTAATTTTCCCTATCCCTTTCATCTCTTTGTCTTTTTGCTCTATTTTCTATGAGACTTCCTCAAATTAACCTTCCGTCCTGTCCGTTAATGTTTTTCTTTTCTGCCATCAAGTTTTTAATTTCTAAAATCTACTTTTCTGTTCTTTGAGTACTATTCCTTCCTGATTATTCCCTGATGTGGTCATGCCATCCTTATATTTAACAAGGTATCAGTAATAGTTGTTTTTCTTTTGTTTCCTTTTCCCATACAGTTCTTGTCCTCTAAGTGGCTTTTTTTCCTTAGTGATTATGATTATTTGATTGCTAACTTCTTATTTGGAGAAGGAAATGACAACCCAGTCCAGTATTCTTGCCTGGAGAATCCCTTGGACAGGGAAGCCCAAGGGACTACAGTCCACGGGGTCGGAGTACAGACATGACTGAGCAACTGAACAACTTCTTGTTCAGTTCAGTTCAGTTCAGTTCAGTCACTCAGTTGTGTCTGACTTTTTGCGACTCCATGAACCACAGCATGCCAGGCCTCCCTGTCCATCACCAACTACCAGAGTCTACCCAAACCCATGTCCATTGAGTGATGCCATCCAACCATCTCATCCTCTGTCAACCCCTTCTCCTCCTGCCCTCAATCTTTCCCAGCATCAGTGTCTTTTCAAATGAGTCAGCTCTTCGCATCAGATGGCCAAAGTATTGGAGTTTCAGCTTCAACATCAGTCCTTCCAATGAACACCCAGGACTAATCTCCTTTAGGATGGACTGGTTGGATCTCCTTGCAGTCCAAGGGACTCTCAAGAGTCTTCTCCAACACCACAGTTCAAAAGCATCAATTCTTTGGTGCTCAGCTTTCTTTATAGTCCAACTCTCACACCCATACATGACTACTGGAAAAACCGTAGCCTTGACTAAATGGACCTTTGTTGACAAAATAATGTCTCTGCTTTTTAATATGCTGTCTAGGTTGGTCATAACTTTCCTTCCAAAAAGTAAGCGTCTTTTAATTTCATGGCTGCAGTCACCATCTGCAGTGATTTTGGAGCCCAAGAAAATAAAGTCAGCCACTGTTTCCATTGTTTCCCCTGTTTCCCCATCTACTTCCCATGAATTGATGGGACCAGATGCCATGATCTTAGTTTTCTGAATGTTGAGTTTTAAGTCACCTTTTTCACTCTCCTCTTTTACTTTCATCAAGAGGCTTTTTAGTTCTCCCTCACTTTCTGCCATAAGGGTGATATCATCTGCATATCTGAGGTTATTGATATTTCTCCCCGCAATCTTGATTCCAGCTTGTGCTTCTTCCAGCCCAGCGTTTCTCATGATGTACTCTGCATAGAAGTTAAATAAGGATGGTGACAATATACAACCTTAACATACTCCTTTTCCTATTTGGAACCAGTCTGTTGTTCCATGTCCAGTTCTAACTGTTGCTTCCTAACCTGTATACAGGTTTCTCAAGAGGCAGGTCAGGTGGTCTGGGAATCCCTGTTCCTTCAGAATTTTCCGCAGTTAGCTTTCCTTAAATGTTTGAGATCCTTTCTTGTCTACTTACAAAATGAGGGTTTAAAAGCTGATTGAATGCTGTGAGTATGGGAACGGAGCTTGCAGATTTATAGTTTCACAGTAGGGTGGTCTTGACAGATCATTAGCTGCCAAGATCCAGATGTCAATGTCTTTATAAATTTCCTTCTGAATTGATCAGATGTCCCAGAGAAAGATCTCCCAGTCTCCAACCTAGATGTTAGATTTAGCTGCCAGAGTTCTGGGAGGTGAGGAGAGGATGAGGGCAGGGCTGGTGTTTCCGGCATTCAATAGCTCTGTTTATCCTCCACTTAGTCCCCCTACTTTTTTATTTTATTAATTTTTTTTATTTTAACCATGCTGGGTCTTCTTTGCTGTGTGGACTTGTCTCTAGTTGCAGCGAGTGGGGGCCACTCTCTAGTTGCACGGGCTTCTCACTGCTGTGGTTTCTCTCACTGCAGAGCACAGGCTCTAGGGCACGCAGGCTTCAGTATTTGCAGTGTGAGGGCTCAGTAGTTGCAGCTCTTGGGCGCTAGCGTACAGGCTCAGTAATTGTGGACCGCAGGCTTAGCTGTTTCACAGCATGTGAGATCTAACCATATCGCACATTGAACCTGTATCTCCTGTGTTGGCAGGTGGATTCTTTACCACTGAGCCACCAGGGAGGCCCAGTGCCCCTGCTTTTATTATTTTCCAGGCCCACAACTGTGCTAAGTATGACCAGTCCAGAGATCCAGAGATTCTCCACTTAAAACTTTTCTGAAGAATGATCTTTCATATTTCTGTTGGGGTAGGGGAGGTGCATTCACTCTATAGAGTGGAGTCTGGAAGGACATCTAGGGTTTTAAAAGATTCTCAACTTTTGCCATGTTTTTATTTTATTCTTTCACCCACTCAGTGTTCCCTTCACTATCATTTCCAGAAACACTGGAGGTCCCTGACACTGCCAGCAGCTGAACCTTTTGAGTGTAAGTTAGATATGTTTCTAGCTATTCTTCACTGCAGCTTTTGGAGTTTGTCCGTATTACATCTGCTTAATTAGTGGCCATTCATTTATTTGACTTTCAATTCAAAAATTAGTAGCTATTTTCCTGACATCTTTTTTGTTTGTATTTGGGGATTTTGGTTGTTTTTTTTGCTGTTGTTGTTTTTAAGATCCCATTTTGTTCTACTTCAGAAAGAAGCGAATTTAGGTGTGTATTTTCCATCTACCATTTTAACCTAGAACCTTAGTTATTGCTTTTATTAGTCATTCATTTTTCTCTTAAACTAGCAGAAAAGTTTAAAATGATTTATGTTGCTTTCCATATATTCATCTATGAAAAAAGAAAGTGAAATTTTATTATGAAAGCTGATGGAGATTATTAAGAAATAGTTATGTTCTCTTATTCAGAGAATTAATTTTGGACAAGAAGAATGCTATGAATGGGGATGATAAAATCTTAATCAATCTTTAATAACTTTCAGACTCTACCATTTAGTTGTCCATTTATTTAAAAGGACAGAACTTGTGCTAAACATATACTTGGGATAAGAAATGAAACTAGAAGGCTGACAGTAAACTGGTCAAATACAGAAATTCACTCAGATAAAAATTATGTAAAAGAAGTTAATCAAATGGATCAAAACTCAGAAAATGGATTTGTTTGCAGGCAGTAGTACCTCTACAGCTGACAAATTTGCAATAAAGTCTAAAGATATTGGGAATGCTTTCTCTGTTCATTAGTAATATGCCTTCTAGAAAGAGTCTGCCTATATGGATCCAAGTGAAAGAGAACCAGATCTATTTCTTCTACTTTTCTCTAAATTTTTTGTCTTCGTTAGTATTAGCCCCTAAATGTTTCTCTGTTTTAGTTCCATGGTGAGGCTACTGAATCACACTGACCAATGTAAATAAAGTTTCCATATCCACTTGCCGCTTTCAAATGAGAGGTTCCATGGTGTTCAGAATTACCTGACTTTCTGAAACCCGTTAAAAAGCATGTGAGGTAGAGAGGCTGTAATCACCCAGGTCCAGTATAATCAGCTGTCCAACTACTCACAGCTTTAACAGCAGCTATACCCCCACTGCCTCCTGGCTTCTGAGAAGCCTCTCTGAGGATCAGTCACATCTGCCAGGCCAGGAAGGAGAATGAATGAACTGGATTTGTAGTGTGCAAGCCAGCTATCCCACACAGGATGAGATCATTTCTAACAGAGGAGCAGGTGGGTCTTCTGATATTTGCAGGCTGTTAACCATTGGCATATTTGAAGTGGGCTCTGGGAACTTGAAACAGAGAAACCTAACATGGAATCCATTTACAGTCTCCTTCCAGGCTTATGAAGTATCAGTGAAGTGTAGTTCGTCATGATAACACTCTTTCTAAAACTGTATGAATGATTCACATGATCACTCAGTAGGACCCACTAGAATCTGTATTGTGTCCTGTTAATCCCCCTTTCCTGTGAGTGTTGTTCCAGAAAATCTGGCTACTTGGCTACTGAAGGGAGATAAAATATAATTCAAAAGGACCATTTGCCTTCAGGAACCCAATATATTTGGTGGAATATTTAGAATATTTGGAACACAGAGACATAGATTATGCCACTTGGAAAGACATTTTTAACCCAGACCTACCATAGTATTTTGTGCTTTTCAGTGCTTCAAGGTTATTCATAACGGATAGAATCTATTTACTGGTGGCTCTGACGGTAAAGAACCTGCCTACAATGTGGGACACCTGGGTTCAATTCCTGGGTGGGGCAGGTCCCCCAGAAGGGAATGGCTACCCACTCCAGTATTCTTGCCTGGAGAATTCCATGAGCAGAGGAGCCTGGCAGGCTATAGTCCATGGAATTGCAAAGAGTCGGACACGACTGAGCGACTAACACTCACTTTCAGAGTCTATTTCCAACAATCTTAGAACAGTTTTAACTAATCCCAGGCTGGCACCATCTGGAATGAAAAAGAAAAACAGCCTATACTTTTCACCATAGTAGTCTCCCCTTCTAGGTTGTCCAGGGTTGAAGAACCTCCCTTTGTACCTTGTGCAGACTGGCTTTCCCCTCTCTCTCTCCTTCTGTGACCCCTATAGCGTGAATATTAGTATAGTCGATGTCCCAGTGGTCTCTTAACCTGTCCTCATTTCTTTTCATTCTTTTTTCTGTTCAGTTTCAGTGACTTCCGCTACTCTGTCCTCCAGCTCACTGATCAATTCCTCGGTGTCCTCTAGGCTACCATTAATTTCTCCTAGTGTACTTTTCACCTTAGTTATCGTGTTCTCCATCCCCATTTGGTTGTTCTCTGTATTTTCTAACTCCTTGTTTAAAACTTCTAACTTCTCATTCTGTACATCCATTCTTCTCCTGACTTCTTTGATTTTTCTTTACGGTCATTACTCTGAACCCTTACTTGGGTAGATAGCCTATCTCCACTTCACTTAGTCCTTCTGCTGGGGTTTATCGTCTTCCTTCATCTGGAACCTATTCCTCTGCTTCATCATTTTGTCTGCACTGCTATTTATATTTTTATGTATGTATGTGTTAGTTACATTTCTCATCCTTTTATGTGTGTGTGTTACATTTCTCAACTTTGGAGAAGCGGCCTTCCGTGGGAAAGGTCCTACACATCCATGCGGTGCACTTTTTTCCTCTTGTTGCCCCAGGTGTATGCTCTATGGGTTCCCCTTATGAGGACTGTGTGGGTCCCTCGATTGTGGTGGGCTGACTAGGTGGGTGGTCTGGTAGGCTTGACTGGCCCTGAGCCTGGTTGGTTGCCAAGCCCTGCCTTGTATGGATGCTGCTGGCTGCTGTTTAGTGGGGCCTAGTCATGAGGCAACTGGGTGCAGAACCCTAGGAGGCCAAGGGGCTAGAGCTAGCTCGCTGGTGGGAAGAGTCAGGGTCCTGAAGACTCTGGGGCTGTTGTCTACACACTGGCAGGTGAAGCAGGACCTGGGGTTAATGCTGGATTACTGGGATAAAGACTGGTTGCAGTGCCCAAAGATCCCAGAGTTCATTTCAAGTCATCGGGGATTGCAGAGGGAGTTCCTGACACAGTTGGGCATGAGGTCTGGGATAACCCACTAGAGGACAAGGCCAGGGCCCAGCTGGTCCTAAGGTAGGATCTGGCCTGCTGTGGACAGACTGTGTCCACAGGCTACAGGATCACAGTTTTCTTGTGTCTAGTTTCTACCCTCTGCTTTGTGAGGCTGGTCTAGAGTCTTGTGCAGGCTTCCTGGTAGGAAAGGCCAGGGCCTGCCCACTGGTAGGTGGATCTCGGTCTTGGTCCTGCTAGGGTCATGTCTAGAGGTGTCTGTGGGCTCAGGAAGTCTTTAGGCAGCCTGTCTGCTGATGAGGGGGACTGTGTCCCCACCCAGTGAGGTGTTTGGCCTCAGGTGTCCCAGCATTGGTGCCTATAGGCTATTGGGTGGGGCCAGCTCTTGGTGCTAATGAATCAGTACAGCAGGAACCAGCAACAGTATTCACATGGTAGAATGGTCCTAAGTATGGCTGCCACCAGTGAGTGTCTGTGTCCCCAGAAAGGGCCACAACTGTCCCTTATCCCTCTGAGAGATTCTCCAAAGACTAGCAAGTGGTATATCCCAGACTTCTATCAAATTAATGCTTTGTACCTGGGTCCTAGTGCTCATGAGATTCTGTGTGTGCCCTGTAAGAGTGAAGTCTTTTATTTCTCCCAGTCCTGTGAGGCTGGCAAAATTAAGTCCCACTGACCTTCAAAGCCAAATGTTCTGGGGACTTATCTTCCCCAAGCAGGATCTTTGGGCTGGGGAGCCTAATATAGGGCTCAGAACTCTCACTTCTATGGAGAAATCTCTGTAATATAATTATTCTTCAATTTATGGATATGGGATTTGATTATATCTCAAGTCCACCCCTACCTGTCTCATTGTGGCTCCTACTTTATATGTTTAGTTGTAGAAAATCTTTTCTGGTAGATTTTGGTCTTGCTCATCAATGGTCATTCTGCAGAGTGTTGAGATATTCATGTGCTTGTGAGAGGAGTTGAGCTCAGGGTTTTTCTACTCTGCCATCTTTGCCATTCTCTGTAATGTGATAATTTGAGGCTGTGTGAATACCTCTTCCTCAACAAATTTCCATTCAGTGGGTTGAGCATTCATTAAGGAGGACGTTCCAGAATCCGTTATCAAATTAGTAGCTGTAAAACGGTGATTTTATACTTTATCATTTATTGTATATTTATTAGTTTACATTCTTCTGTAAATCACTTCTTCATCTTACTAAGACTCATGAATTCTTTTATGCAATATGTCATAATCTATTATTAATCTTTTTTTTAAATATTCAAATTGTCGAGTAGGAGCTCTTACAACAGAATTCCTTTGTCCTTTTGTCATCTCTTCATCAGTGTTTTGACACTTCCTTAGTTTCTTTACAATTTATTTCAGGCTTACTTTTAACATTTCCTAGCTCGTGTCTGGTATTAATTCCAAGGGGTCCTGGTTCCTTTTAGTGAGGAATTATATTTAGAATCATATATATATATATATATATATATATATATATATATTTCACATCTTTCTTGCAGAAGAGATAAAATAAAGTTTGATCCTTTTTACCTTAAATACTTTGCTTAAAAATATATTCCAGCAATTGCTTTGTTTCTATTCTTAGAGATCATTCTTATTTTTATATACAGCTGAACTGCATTCCATGAATCATAGTTTTTTCTCCTGTGTTTGGGCTTTTAGGTTATTTCCAATATTTTTCTATCGCAAATAAACTAAAATCAGTTAATGTGTGCTGCTAAGTCACTTCAGTAGTGTCTGACTCTGTGCAACCCCATACACGGCAGCCCACCAGGCTCCCCCATCCCTGGAATTCTCCAGGCAAGAACACTGGAGTGGGTTGCCATTTCCTTCTCCAATGCATGAAAGTGAAATGCGTTAAGTAAAGTTGCTCAGTCATGTCCAACTCTTAGCAACCCGATGGACTGTAGCCTACCAGGCTCCTCTGTCCATGGGATTTTCCAGGAAAGAGTACTGGAGTAGGGTGCCATTGCCTTCTCCAAGTAAATGTGTACATAAGTATTTTTAGATTATAGAAGTTGCAAATCATCAGTTCAGTTCAGTCACTCAGTCGTGTCCGACTCTTTGTGACCCCATGAATTGCAGCACACCAGGCCTCCCTGTCCATCACCAACTCCCAGAGTTCACTCAAACTCGGGTCCATCGAGTCAGTGATACCATCCAGCCATCTCATCCTCTGTCATCCCCTTCTCCTCCTGCCCCCAATCCCTCTCAGAATCAGGGTCTTTTCAAATGAGTCAACTCTTCACATGAGGTGGCCAAAGTACTGGAGTTTCAGCCTTAGCATCATTCCTTCCAAAGAACACCCAGGGCTGATCTCCTTCAGAATGGACTGGTTGGAACTCCTTGCAGTCCAAGGGACTCTCAAGAGTCTTCTCCAGCACCACAGTTCAAAAGCATCAATTCTTCAGTGCTCAGCTTTCTTCACAGTCCAACTCTCACGTCCATACATGAAAAACCATACGGAAAAACCATAGCCTTGACTAGACAGACCTTTGTTGGCAAAGTAATGTCTCTGCTTTTCAATATGCTATCTAGGTTGATCATAACTTTTCTTCCAAGGAGCAAGCATCTTTTAATTTCATGGCTGCAGTCACCATCTGCAGTGATTTTGGAGCCCAAAAAAATAAAGTCTGACACTGTTTCTACTGTTTCCCCATCTATTTCCCATGAAGTGATGGGACCAGATGCCATGATCTTCATTTTCTGAATGTTGAGCTTTAAGCCAACTTTTTCACTCTCCACTTTCACTTTCATCAAGAAGCTTTTTAGTTCCTCTTCACTTTCTGCCATAAGGGTGGTGTCATCTGCATATCTGAGGTTATTGATATTTCTCCCGGCAATCTTGTTTCCAGCTTGTGCTTCTTCCAGCCCAGCGTTTCTCATGATGTACTCTTCATAGAAGTTAAATAACCAGGGTGACAATATACAGCCTTGACATACTCCTTTTCCTATTTGGAACCAGTCTGTTGTTCCACGTCCAGTTCTGTTGCTTCCTGACCTGCATATAGGTTCGCAAGAGGCAGGTCAAGTTGTCTGGTATTCCCGTTTCTTTCAGAATTTTCCACAGTTTATTGTGATCCACACAGTCAAAGGCTTTGGCATAGTCAATAAAGCAGAGTAGATATTTTTCTGGAATTCTCTTGCTTTTTCCATCATCCAGCAGATGTTGGCAATTTGATCTCTGGTTCCTCTGCCTTACATCTGGAAGTTCACGGTTCATGTATTGCTTAACCCTGGCTTGGAGTATTTTGAGCATTACTTTACTAGCATGTGAGATGAGTGCAGTTGTGTGGTAGTTTGAGACTTCTTTGGCATTGCCTTTCTTTGGAATTGGAATGAAAAATGACCTTTTCCAGCCCTGTGGCCACTGCCGAGTTTTCCAAATTTGCTGGCATATTGAGTGCAGCACTTTCACAGCATCATCTTTCAGGACATGAAATAGTTCAACTGGAATGCCATCACCTCCTCTAGCTTTGTTTGTAGTAATGCTTTCTAAGACCCACTTGACTTCACATGCCAGGAGTCTGGCTCTAGGTGAGTGATGACACCATCGTGATTATCTTGGTCATGATGATCTTTTTTGTACAGTTCTTCTGTGTATTCCTGCCACCTCTTCTTAATATCTTCTGCTTCTGTTAGGTCCCTACCGTTTCTGTCCTTTATCGAGCCCATCTTTGCATGAAATGTTCCCTTGGTATCCCTAATTTTCTTGAAGAGCTCTCTAGTCTTTCCCATTATGTTGTTTTCCTCTATTTCTTTGCATTGATCGCTGAGGAAGGCTTTCTTATCTCTTCTTGCTAGTCTTTGGAACTCTGCATTCAGATGCTTATATCTTTCCTCTTCCTCTTTGCTTTTCACTTCTCCTCTTTTCACAGCTATTTGTAAGGCCTCCTCAGACAGCCACTTTGCTTTTTTGCATTTCTTTTTCTTGAGGATGGTCTTGATCCCTGTCTCCTATACAATGTCATAAACCTCCGTCCATAGTTCATCAGGCACTTTCTCTATCAGATCTAGTCCCTTAAATCTATTTCTCACTTCCACTGTATAATCACAAGGGATTTGATTTAGGTCATACCTGAATGGTCTAGTGGTTTTCCCTACTTTCTTCAGTTTAAGTCTGAGTTGGTAATAAGGAGTTCATGATCTGAGCCAGTCAGCTCCTGGTCTTGTTTTTGCTGACTGTATAGAGCTTCTCCACCTTTGGCTGCAAAGAATATAATCAATCTTATTTCAGTGTTGACCATCTGGTGATGTCCATGTGTAGAGTCTTCTCTTGTGTTGTTGGAAGAGGGTGTTTGCTATGACCATCGTGTTCTCTTGGCAAAACTCTATTAGCCTTTGCCCTGCTTCATTCTGTACTCCAAGGCCAAATTTGCTTGTTATTCCAGGTGTTTCTTGACTTCCTACTTTTGCATTCCAGTCCCCTGTAATGAAAAGGACATCTTTTTTGGGGGTTAGTTCTAAAAGGTCTTATAGGTCTTCATAGAACCATTCAACTTCAGCTTCTTCAGCATTACTGTTTGGGGCCTAGACTTGGATTACTGTGATATTGAATGGTTTGCCTTGCATATCATGATAGGGTCATAATTGTGGGATTTCTGGGTGAACAAATACATGTTTATCTAGTTTGCTAGATATTTCCAAGTTCACCTTCATAGGATTGCACAATTTGTACTCCAGCAAGTACATATAAGCAAGTGCTGTTTCTTTGCAACCTAATCAGCAAAATGTGTAATCAAGCTTTTAAATTTTTGCTAACTTGATAAGTGAGAAATGATATTGGTGTGGTTTAAATATGCATTTCTTTTACAGTGGGTCAAGTGCAGCAGTTTTTCATATATCTGAGCTATCTGTATGAAGTATAAATTATACCATACTAGAGATCTTTATGGGACTTTCAAAGTGGTGCAGTGGTAAAGAATATGCCTGCCCATGCAAGGGGCAAAGGTTTGATCTCTGGGTTGGGAAGATCCCTTGGAGAAGGAAACGGCAACCCACTCCAATATTCTTGCCTGGAAAAGGAGGCAAGGTGAGCAGCAGTCCATGAGGTCACAAAGAGTCAGACATGACTAAGTACAGTGTACTTGCCTATCACCAGCATTTACTTCTAATTAAACTTAAAAGCTTTTGCACAGCAAAGAAAACTATAAACATGGCAAAAAGACAACCCTCAGAATGGGAGAAAATAATAGCAAGTGAAACAACTGACAAATGTTTAATTTCCAAAATATACAAGTAGCTCATTTAACTCAATACCAGAAAAACAAACAACCCAATCAAAAAGTGGGTGGAAGACCTAAACAGACCTTTCTCCAAAGAAGACATACAGATGACTAATAAAAACAAGAAAAGATGCTCAACATTGCTCATTAGAAAAATGCAAATCAAAACTACCCTATCTTACTCAAACTCTGCCAGAAAATAGCAGAGGAAGGTAAACTGCCAAACTCATTCTATGAGGCCACCATCACCCTAATACCAAAAGACAAAGATGCCACAAAAAAGAGAAAACTACAGGCCAATATCACTGATGAACATAGATGCAAAAATCCTCAACAAAATTCTAGCAAACAGAATCCAGCAACATATTAAAAGGATCATACAGCATGACCAAGTGGGCTTTATCCCAGGAATGCAAGGATTCAATATTTCCAAATCAATCAATGTGATACACCACATTAACAAATTGAAACGTAAAAACCATGTGACTATCTCAATAGATGCAGAGAAAGCCTTTGACAGAATTCAACATCCATTTATGATAAAAACCCTCCAGAAAGCAGGCATAGAAGGAACATACCTCAACATAGTAAAAGCCATATATGATAAACCCACAGCAAACATTATCCTCAATGGTGAAAAATTGAAAGCATTTCCCCTGAAGTCAGGAACAAGACAAGGGTGCCCACTCTCACCACTACTGTTCAACATAGTTTTGGAAGTTTTGGCCATAGCAGTCAGAGCAGAAAACGAAATAAAAGGAATTCAGATTGGAAAAGAAGTAAAACTGTCACTGTTTGCAGATGACATGATCCTCTACATAGAAAACCCTAAAGACTCCCCCAGAAAATTGCTAGAGCTAATCAATGAATATACTAAAGTTGCAGGATATAAAATTAATACACAGAAATCCCTTGCATTCCTATACACTAACAATGAGAAAACAGAAAGAGAAATTAAGGAAACAATTCCATTCACCATTGCAATGAAAAGAATAAAATATTTTAAGTAGGTAGGAATAAATCTACCTAAATAAACAAAAGACCTGTATATAGAAAACTATGAAACACTGATGAAAGAAATCAAAGAGGACACTAATAGATGGAGAAATATACCGTGTTTGTGGATTGGAAGAATCAATACAGTGAAAATGAGTATACTACCCAGAGCAATCTATAGATTCAGTGCAATCCCTATCAAGCTACTAACAATATTTTTTGGAGAACTAGAACAAATAATTTCACAATTTGTATGGAAATACAAAAAACCTCGAATAGCCAAAGCAATCTTGAGAAAGAAGAATGGACCTGGAAGAATCAACCTGCCTGGCTTCAGACTATACTACAAAGCCATAGTCATCAAGACAGCATGGTACTGGCACAAAGACAGAAATATAGATCACTGGAACAAAATAGAAAGCCCAGAGATAAATCCACACACCTATGGACACCTTATCTTTGACAAAGGAGGCAAGAATATACAATGAAGAAAAGACGATCTCTTTAACAAGTGGTGCTAGGAAAACTGGTCAACCACTTGTAAAGGAATGAAACTAGAACACTTTCTAACACCATATACAAAAATAAACTCTAAATGGATTAAAGATCTAACTGTAAGACCAGAAACTTTAAAACTCCTAGAGGAGAACATAGGCAAAACACTCTCCGACATAAATCACAGCAGGATCCTCTATGACCCACGTCCCAGAGTAATGGAAATAAAAGCAAAAATAAACAAATGGGACCTAATTAAACTTAAAAGCTTTTGCACAATAAAGGAAACTATAAACAAGGTGAAAAGACAGCCTTCAGAATGGGAGAAAATAATAGCAAATGAAGCAACTGACAAAGAATTGATCTCAAAAATATACAAGAAGCTCATGCAGCTCAATTCCAGAAAAATAAATGACCCAAGCAAAAAATGGAACAAAGAACTGAACAGACATTTCTCCAAAGAAGACATACAGATGGCTAACAAACACATGAAAAGATGCTCAGTGTCACTCATTATCAGAGAAATCAAAACCACAATGAGGGACCATCTCACGCTGGTCAGAATGGCTGCTATCAAAAAGTCTACAAACAATAAATGCTGGAGAGGGTGCAGAGAAAGGGGAATCCTCTTACACAGTTGGTGAGAATGCAAACTAGTACAGCCACTATGGAGAACAGTGTGGAGATTCCTTAAAAAACTGGAAATAGAACTACCATATGACCCAGCAATCCCACTGCTGGGCGTACACACCGAAGAAACAAGAATTGAAAGAGACACATGTACCCCAATGTTCATTGCAGTACTATTTATAATAGCTAGGACATGGAAGCAACCTAGATGTCCATTGGCAGATGAATGGATAAGAAAGCTACAGTGCATATACACTACTCAGCTATTAAAAAGAATGCATTTGAATCAGTTCTAATGAGGTGGATAAAACTGGAGTCTATTATACAGAGTGAAGTAAGCCAGAAAGAAAAACACCAATACAGTAAATTAACGCATATATTTGAAATTTAGAAAGATGGTAATGATGACCCTATACATGAGACAGCAAAAGAGACATAGATATAAAGAACAGACTTTTGGACTCTGTGGGAGAAGGCGAGGGTGGGATGATTTGAGAGAATAGCATTGAAACATGTATATTATCATATGTGAAATAGATCACCCATCCAGGTTCGATGCATGAGACAAGGTGCTCGGGGCTGGTGCACTGGGATGACTCTGAGGGATGGGATGGGGAGGGAGGTGGGAGTGGGGTTCAGGATGGGGACACATGTACACCCATGGCTGATTCATGTCAATGTATGACAAAAACCACGATAATATTATAAAGTAATTAGCCTCCAATTAAAGTAAATAAATTAAAAAAAAGACTACAATGAGATATCAACCCACACCGGTCACAATGTTCATCATCAAAATATCTATAAGCGATAAATGCTGGAGAGGGTGTGGAGGAAAGAGAACCTTTTTGCACTATTAGTGGACATGTAAATTGATATACTGTTTTAATTACAGATAATTTCTAGCTTGCTTTACTATCTTACAAAGTTAGTCCTAGAGTTTGCCTACCTTTTCTCATATATTTTTTACACATGAAATCACAATGAATCTGTTCAGATCTAGAAAAAATAGTATTTTTATTTAGATCACAGAAAATTCATATATAAATTCAGGAATAATTGCTCTTTTTATGATGTTGAATCTTTCTGTCCAAGAAAAAGGAATGCATTTATTATATCTCTCAGAAGTGTTTCCTGGTTTCCTCATTAACTGTTATACATTTCTTAAGTGTATTTGTAAAGATTTTCAGTTGGTATTGTAAATGGGATTTTTTTTCTTCTTTGTAACTTCTAATTGATCATTGTTCCATAAGTGAAGGCTTTTAGTTTTTGTATATTAAATTTATACACTTCTAACTTAGTTAATTTACTGAGTAATGTTTACCTTTGATTTGTTGAGTTCTCCTGTTAGAACGTCATATCATCTTCAAAGAGATCTATTTCATTCTTCATTTCCAATTCTTTTTCCTCTGTTTTTTTCTTATTTGATTTCATTGATCAGTGCCCCAAGTACAATGTTTAATAGAGATGGAGATGGGGACTATGCTTACTTTGTTCCTTACTTTAGTAAGAATGACTGTTGTTTCCCACTAAGTGAGGTACCAACATTAAATAAAAATCTGGCTTCGTATAAAATCTCCATTTCCACCTCCACCTTTATTCCTATACCTATCTCTACCCCTGTCAATATTGTCCTCATTGTCTTCCTTCTAAATGGATAGATAATATCCAGAGTGGGATTGTAAAAGCATGCTCTATACAAAGTGTAGAACCTATGCAGTACTAAAATTATTAATAACTAAAACAGTGTAGACAATAGCAAAATATAGGTTCTGTTTTTGGAATGATCTGAGACTGTCAACATAATCTTCAAAATGTCCTTTCTCTCCCTTATAAAGGTGTCTTCTGGTTTGGATTTAGCATACAGACTTTTAAGGAGTGTATATGTAACATTACTTGAACAGAAAATCATTTCAGCCAAAGCAGACCCATCGTGTGCCCCTTTAAATAGCTTGTGTAACTTTTTCCAATAAATCATGCCCTACAAATCCATATCTGAATCGACATAAAATAAACAGTTATTCTACTGAAAGATCTATTCTTATAAAAGTATTTTATAGATAAAGACTCTTTATGGTCTTTCTGCTAGGAAGTACCACAGTTGTGTTTGTAGCAGATCAGCTTGTTGGCTGATCATTGGCTGAGATTGACTGGGTCACTTTTTTTTTCCTTTCTCAAAAATCTCCAGTAAAAAAAGAAGAATATGGTACAAACTTGTTGCATTTTTTTTTTAAACAGGACAAAGAAGTACCCTGTTGTTGAATGCTTCCATAAGGAATAGATGTTGAATTTTTTCAAAGACCTTTAAGCATCTTTTCAGATAATTATCTCATTTTTCTCCTTAAGTTTCTTAATTTAATGTATTGGTAGACTTCTACTGTTGAACTGTAGTCATTATAATTAGTTCATTGTGTGTTAATGGTGTTTGTGTGAGTGTGTGAGAGAGGAGATCTTACTCAAGTTTAGGTATTAGTGTTATATTAATATTAGCTTCATGGAAGGAATTTGGGAGTTATTTTTCATTTTTCTATCCTGTGGAACAATGTTTAAAATGTATTTTTTAGTTGTTCAGTTGCATAGTCATGTCTGACTCTTTTGTGACTCCATGGACTGCAACACGCCAGGCCCCCCTGTCCCTCACCATCTCCTGAAGTTTGCCCAAGTTCATATCCATTGCATTGGTGAGTCCATCCAGCCATCTCATCCTTTACCACCCTCTTCTTCTGCCCTCAGTCTTTCCCAGCATCAGAAACCTTTCCAGTGAGTTGGCTGTTTGCATCAGGTGACCAAAATACTGGAGCTTCAGCATCAGTCCTTCCAGTGAGTACTCAGGTTCCTTAAGATTGACTGGTTTGATCTCCGTGCCTTCCAAGGAATTCTCAGGAGTCTTCTCCAACACCACAATTCAAAGGCATCAATTCTTTGGCACTCTGCCTTCTTTATGGTCCAGCTCTCACAACCATACATGACCGCTGGGAGACCATAGCCTTGACTATACATACCTTTGCTGGCAGAGTAATGTCTCTGCTTTTCAACACATTGTCTAGGTTTATCATATCTTTCCTGCCAAGAAGCAATCATCTTCTGATTTCATGGCTATAGTCACCATATACCATGATTTTAGAGCTTCTAAGAAGGGGAAATCTGTCACTGCTTCCACATTTTCCCCTTCTATTTGCCATGAAGTAATGGGGCCAGATACCATGGTCTTAGCTTTTTAAATGTTTAGTTTTAAGCCAGCTCTTTCACTCTCCTCCTTCAACATCATCAAGAAAGTTCCTCTTCACTTTCTGCCATTAGAGTGGTATTATTTGCATATCTGAGGTTGTTGATGTTTCTCCCACCTGTCTTGATTCCAGCTTGTAACTCATCCAGCCCAGCATTTCCCATGATGTGCTCTGGGTATAAATTAAATAAAGGGTGCAGCAGACAGCCCTGTTGTACTCCTTTCTCAATCCTGAACCAACCAGTTGTTTCACATAGGGCTCTAACTATTGCTTCTTGACCTGCATACAGGTTTCTCAGGAGACAGGTAAGATGATCTGGTATTCCCATCTCTTTAAGAGCTTTCCACAGTTTGTTATGATCCACACATTCAAAGGCTTTACCATAGCCTATGAAACAGAGGTAGGTGTTTTTCTGGAATTCCCTTGCTTTCTCTATGATCCAGTGAATGTTGGGAATTCACTCTGGTTCCTCTGCCTTTTCTAAACCCAGCTTGGACATCTGGAAGTTTCTTGGTTCATGTAATGCTGAAGCCTAGCATGCCAGATTTTAAGCCTGACCTTACTAGCATGGGAGATGAGTGCAACTGTCTGATGGTTAGAATATTTTTTAGTACTACCCTTCTTGGGAATTAGGATGAGGATTGACTTTTTCCAGTCCTGTGGCCACTGCTGGGTCTTCCAGATTTGCTGACATGTTGAGTGAACACTTTGATAGCTTCATATTTTTTAAAACTAGGTTATATTTCCCTCTGAAATCATCTGGGCCTTGTGCTTATTTGGTACGGTAGAAATTTGATAACTTTATTTCTTCTGTGGAAAATGATTTGCTCAAGCTATCTTTATTGGACTCAATTTTAGTAAATTGTACTTTCTTAGATAGTCATGGGTTGTTTTACGTTGATATTAATTTTTTGCATAAGCTATATAGTCTATTTTGATTGCTTTATAGCATAGAAATTTCAGATTTTATTACCCCTTTTAAGAATTATTTCACACAGTGCTTCCATCAATAAACATCAAAGAATTTTCTGATTTTGTTATTAATTTTCTGTTTTCATTGCATTGTCATCAAAGAATTTTTTTCTTTTTTTTTAATTTTATTATTTTTTTAAATATAAATTTATTTATTTTAATTGGAGGCTAATTACTTTACAATATTGTATTGGTTTTGCCATACATCAACATGAATCCGCCACAAGTATACATGTGTTCCCCATCCTGAACCCCCCTCCCCTCTCCCTCCCCGTACCATCCCTCTGGGTCATCTCAGTGCACCAGCCCCAAGCATCCTGTATCCTGCATCGAACCTGGACTGGTGATTCATTTCATATATGATATTATACATGTTTCAGTGCCATTCTCCCAAATCATCCCACCCTCTCCCTCTCCCACAGAGTCCAAAAGACTGTTCTATCCATCTGTGTCTCTTTTGCTGTCTCGCATACAGGGTTATCGTTACTATCTTTCTAAATTCTGTATATATGCGTTAGTATACTGTATTGGTGTTTTTTTTTTCTGGCTTACTTCACTCTGTATAATAAGCTCCAGTTTCATCCACCTCATTAGAACTGATTCAAATGTATTCTTTTTAACGGCTGAGTAATACTCCATTGTGTATATGTACCACAGCTTTCTTATCCATTCATCTGCCAATGGACATCTAGGTTGCTTCCATGTCCTGGCTATTATAAACAGTGCTGCGATGAACATTGGGGTACAAGTGTCTCTTTCAATTCTGGTTTCCTCGGTGTGTATGCCCAGCAGTGGGATTGCTGGGTCACAAGGCAGTTCTATTTGAAATTTTTTAAGGAACCTCCACACTGTTCTCCATAGTGGCTGTACTAGTCTGCATTCCCACCAACAGTGTAAGAGGGTTCCCTTTTCTCCACACCCTCTTCAGAATGGGAGAAAAAATAGCAAATGAAGCAACTGACAAACAACTAATCTCAAAAATATACAAGCAGCTCCTGCAGCTCAATTCCAGAAAAATAAACAACCCAATCAAAAAAATGGGCCAAAGAACTAAACAGACATTTCTCCAAAGAAGACATACAGATGGCTAACAAACACAAGAAAAGATGCACAACATCACTCATTATCAGAGAAATGCAAATCAAAACCACAATGAGGTACCATTTTTTTCTATTTTTATGTTATGGAACTTACTGAGATTTCTTTATGACTTGATATTTAGTAAGTTGCTGTGCATATTTCATTTGTGTTGAAGAAAAGATATTCTGTATTTGTACTAGAAAGTGAAAGTGAAGTCGCTCAGTCGTGTCCAACTGTTTGCGACCCGTAGACTGTAGTCCACCAAGCTCCTCCATCCATGGGATTCTCCAGGCAAGAATACTGGAATGGGTTGCCATTTCCTTCTCCAGGGGATCTTCCCAACCCAGAGATCAAACCCAGGCCTCCCACATTGCAGGCAGACGCTTTAACCTCTGCACCACCAGGGAGGCCCTTAAATACAAGAATATAGTCTCTCAGAAAACCTCCTATAGAGACACAGAACTTCAGATCCAAGTACTAACATCAAAGATTTCAAGGGAGGAAAGGAAGCCAGGTTGAAAGAAGAAGGGGGAGGAGGCGGGAGACTGGGGGGATGAAAGAGGTGGCCTTACAGACATCTCCTGCCACCTACAGATACCCAGGCATTATGGGACTTTTCCCTGGGCCTCCAGAGAAGGGAGGACTGGAACTCGGCCCTACCAGAATTCAAGTTCTCTGCCAAGAGGAGGTGATCAGTCTCCAATCCTCAGCTCAGGCTGAGGGCCCTTCGACCAGATTCCTGGACCGGGGAACTAGAAAAACAGGGAAGAATAGGAAGGGTTAAAGAGAGGAAAGAGAGAGGGAAGGGGAGAGAGATCAATAAAGTCTCTTGTTCCTTACAGATCGGAGCATTCTGGCCAGTTGTCCACGTCAGGAGGAGACCAGGGACAAAAGTGTCCCAGTTGCGGCTGCTGGGTCTGGTCCATTGGCAGGCAAGCTGGCCCCTGAGTACCCCAAGTGGTCAGGATGTCAGTCTCAGTGAAGAAGAGTCCCTGCCAGAGTCGCCATTTGTTGCAGGAAAGGGGACCCAGTCCAGGGCCCAAAACTGGGTTCTTGTCTAACACTCAGAAATTAATTTTCCGAGGAGACACATATGCTGACAAAGCAAGAGATTTTATTGGGAAAGGGCACCTGGGTGGAGAGCAGTAGGGTAAGGCAACCCAGGAGAACTGCTCTGCCGTGTGGCTCGCAATGTCGGGTTTTATGGTGATGTGATTAGTTTCCGGGTGGTCTTTGGCCAATCATTCTAATTCAGAGTCTTTCCTGGTGGCGCATGCATTGCTCAGCCAAGATGGATGCTAGCGAGAGGGATTCATTTGTGTTGAAGAAGAGATATTCTCTATTTGGACTTACATAGTATCTGTTCTAATATGTCGACAGTGTTGCATAGGTCTTATGTATCCTTACCTACTTACTGTCTACTTGATTTTAGACTGAGAGTTTAGACAGGAGAGTTACGACACTCCCCTTTTTAGTGGTTTCTCTCTGTTTACCCTTTACTTCCTTTCAATTTTTGCTTTATGAAAATGATTTCTGTGTACATAGATTTCATGATTATTGTATCTTCTTTATGAATTTTGGCTTTTAGTTTGTCCAGAAAAAGTTCAGAGAGCTTTGCTTGATGTGAATTTTTTATTGAGCAAGGAACAAACTGTTCACAAAGAGGAAGACTTTAGATGGGAAAGTGGTATGAACTTCAGAGGCTTGTTATTACAGGATGGCTTATAAAATGAAAATGAATAACGTATTTAACTTCACAGTGATTGCTTTTCAGAATGATGTTTCCAGACAGCAAAGAATTGGTTAAAAGTTATTTTCTTCTATCACTTTAGGATGATGACTTATGTTTCCTTTGTGATTGTCAGAGGTATTTATAAGAAATAATCTAAGTTCCACTTTCATTCATTTACAGTAACCTATGTAAGTTTCACATGCATTAATTAGATTAAGTTTTGCATATGTGGCTAAACTAGTTTTGTCTGCTTGTGGGTCTTCAAGCCTAATTTCCACTTTATTTTAACAAGTGTTACGTGTTGAATTTTTTTAATTTCCAATGCCTTTTGGTCTGAATTTTAGTCTATTTGACTAAAATAGATTATTTGACTAGTCATTTCCTGATGGAAACAACTCCTATTTTCAATTGTTTTCATTTATCTTTCATACCTTTGTTCATCACTTTATTTTTAAGCATTCTGAATTACTTTATTAAGGGTAGTATCTCTTACATACAATATGAAGTTGGGTTTTGCTTTGCAAAAATTCCATGTTTTATTAAACAGATATCTAGGCAGTTGTCATTTTGTCTTACGGCAATGAGGTGTAGGGAATTGCAGGAATCCTGATAATTGCAGGGTTATCAATTACTTGCAGTAAGAAGAATGCATTATCTTACCACGTTGCACTGTTTCTTTCCCTTAATATATGTTATGTACTTGGTTTTAATTGAGTCAATTTAAAGGCAGAGTGAATTTTTTTAAGTTTTCATTTTGCAGGAAAATAAGCACCCAAAAAAAAGAATGAAAAATGGATTTGGAACATATTGCTCTTTTATATGAATATAAGGAGCTTAGAATAAGGGTGAATCTCAAGGGATATAAAGGGCTTGAAAGTTGGGAGATCAATATCTACTTCTGTACTCTCTATTTACTATCAATAATCTTTGGATAATCACTTTAACTCTCTAAACTTCAGTTTCATTATAGAGAAACTGAGGATAAATTTTGTCCTGCTACCTTCCTTTCAAAAAGTGTGTACCCAACAAAATGTCTGTGCTCGTTATCCATTTTTCTTTTCTTTTCTTTTTTTTTTAAGGTGTCATTCGGTTACCCAAACTCAGGTCTGGCTGCTTGCAGCCCAAAAATCAATACCTGAGAGGTAGTTGTTGATGGAGAGAAAAGTTCACATTTCATCAGAATGCCAGCAATCTGGGGAGAAAGGTAGACTCATGCCCCTCAAAAAAACAACTGCAAAGATTCTGCTCAGCCATGAAAGTTTTAAAGGGAAAGGGGAAAGTAATCTCAGCTAATCGTCAAGACAGAGGATCAGACTGGGAGCCATCTCCCTCTGCATGGAGGTTTGTGAGCTCCTCACCATCTTTATTTAGATGCTGTCCCTGGTGGCTTAGAGGATAAAGCGTCTGCCCACAATGCGGGAGACCTGGGTTCGATCCCTGGGTAGGGAAGATCCCCTGGAGAAGGAAATGGCAACCCACTCCAGTACTCTTGCCTGGAAAATCCCATGGACGGAGGAGCCTGGTAGGCTATAGTCCATTGGGTTGCAGAGTCGGACACGACCGAGCGATATCACTTCACTTCTTCACTTCTTGTTCACACAGTTTGTTCATGAGATTACTGAAGGGGAAGTCTGGGAAGAAAATTGATCATCTGTTAATTACTTATTCCTCATTTCTACTTCTTTGATCTCAGGGAAAAGTCAACAAGTTAGGCGAGGTATTCTGTGATCAAAAGATTTGAAAACTATGTTTGGGCCAGACATGAGTGGAGTGTGAGAATGTCTGGTTTAAGGTTAGTTATAATATAGCTTTGCTAAGGTGACGGGAGAAAACCGGTTTTCTGCTGAGGGTGGTTTCCTGCAAACAGCTGCTTACAAATTCCTCTCATCAGATATCATTCCTGTGGAATGGAGGAATTTCTGTGGGATGAGGATGAAGGTATATCTTATGTAGCTGTTAACTGCTTCAAGCTGAGAACGGACATTGAGGTCTTAGAGCAAAAGATACCGACATGGGTTTGAGGCATCTCTTTGCTGACGGTTTTAATTGCCCACTTAATATACAGGCAGAAAAAAACCTATAATATTTTGATGCCCACAAAGGTATAGATTGTCATGAGTTACAGTTTTAATCCCATTCTCTTAACACCAGTTCTTAGAATTGTGCTAGGCACAGATGCAGTACTATTCAAGATGGAGCAGTTTATGTCATGGCTATCGTCTGGTCAACTTGCAGTTAGCTTTTTCCCTCTGGTGGCAGTTATATGTGTGCTCAGCCACTTCAGTTGTGTCCAGCTCTCTGCTACACACTGGATGGTAGCCTGCCAGGCTCCTCTGTCCATGGGAATCTCCAAGCAAGAATACTGGAGTGGGTTGCTTTGCTCTCCTCTATAGGATCTTCCCAACCCAGGGATCAAATCCACAGCACCTGCATTGCAGGCAGATTCTTTACTGCTGAGCCACCAGGGAAGCCAAGTGGCAGTTCTAGTATCTATAAAATAACTCAGGAATACGCATCAAACACTGAATCTGTGATTCTGTTGTCCTAACCATTAACTGCAGTCCACAACTAAGCAACTTCACGTTCACTTTTCACTTTCATGCGTTGGAGAAGGAAGTGGCAACCTGCTCCAGTATTCTTGCCTGGAGAATCCCAGGGATGGGGGAGCCTGGTGGGCTGCCATCTATGAGGTCGTGCAGAGTTGGACACAACTGAAGCGACTTAGCAGCAGCAGCAACCATTAACTGCTTGAGCCTGCTCTTTTGTAACTCGGGGAGGCCTCGTAGATTTCAGCTTTTCTACAAACAACAGGCCAGGGAACATAGAGGCATAGAGGGCCTTTGTAACTAGTCAGGGCAGGGTGGTGGGGAGCCGGTATGTTGGGAGTTACAGGGTTCCACTTGGTTCCAATTCCCCAGCAAAGATTTGGTCATGCTACTTATCAATCTCCTATAATGACTTTCCTTTGTCCTTATGTGTTTAAAAAATTAAAATATTTTTATGAAGTAGTAAATCTAAACACCTTATCCTTGTTAATATTCTGCCCTGCACTTTTTCTGAGCTCTAGTCCTCTGGAGGTAAATACTCAGAATTTTCTGTTTTTAGTTTGGGAGAGGCAGAAGGGGTGCTCATTTACCTTCATTCCTCTAAGTAATATAAACATACTACCATACCTTGGCTTATCAGTTGGAGATAGTTGCTTCCTATTGCTTCTCTACTATGGAAAATGAGGTTTAATTCAAATGGAATAACATTTTTCCTTCCCTTCCCAATATTTAATAGTTATAATATTGTTTTTATTTTTATTTTTCCTACTTCTAACTTTAAATAATGTGCTTATATCTCTCCTTATTGCTCCATCACCTTATAGGCACAGGCAAACTTTTTCCTTGCTCCCTACCATTTACTGTCAGCATCCCTTCTGAATTATGTCTTCAACTCTTTCAGCTCTACCAGCCATAAATATTGTTATGGTTGATACAATCCACATTCTCCTCTGTTATCATAAATAATTATTTATGGAAGAGTCTTAAGAAGAGATTGTTTTTAAAGGATGAGCTCAGATGAACAGTACTTATATTATTGCCTTATTTTTATATTAGTAATATGTTCCAGTTACATTCCCTTTGCTGGGTTCTAATACTTGTGCATCTCAAAGGAGCATGTTCCTAGGATCAAGGTTAAATACTCTTTTCTTTTAAAATCTTCTTTCTTAGCTTGCTTCATTTTTGGACTATGAGTTTCTTACATTTCTGTTTTCTTGTTGAGAGAAGTAATTTTATTGTATCCCAAATATCTTCCAGTAGTTTTTCAGGAGTTACCAACTGTGTGACTCCATTTCATCTTTCTTCTTAGAGATATTCTTTTAGGAACTTCACTTTCTCTTCAAAACTGGATCCATTCAAAGCTGGTGTTCACCAGTACAACTGTACCCATTTTAAAATAATAAAATACTTGTGTATCAGAAGCAAAATATTTTAACAGTATCCATAAAAAATGGTAAAATTAGTTAGTAACATAAGTTTACATACAAATGCATTAATTCAAGCATTGTCACAAATGTTGTGATAACCACTGTAAATGGACCTGCCTTCTGTCAGAGCAACATCTAAGAAGCTGCCTGTCGCTCAGACCCAGGTTGGAGGTATAGCATTCTTTACAACACGCTGCAGTTTAAGCTTATTGTTCATTTTTATATTCTAAATAATCTTATACTCTGTGTGTTAATACTGTAATCCTGGCACAAAATTGTTAGCGAATTGTTTTGATATTTGTCAAATCATTAGAAAAGTACTGTATTTTCCCTTTTTTTTTTTTCTTTTTTTTGCCTCCTGGATTAGTGCCACCATTTCACTTAATCTTCAGATTTTCCTTTTATTTTCCAAGAGTACACCTGAGGTCTTCTCTTCATTAAGAAAATGAATAGATGATAAAATCTGAATCTTTGCTCTTTTGAAAATGTTTATCAAATATTCAAACAACTGATAGGTGGGCTGAACATAGAATCATAGGTAAAATATCTTTTTTTTTTCACACTCTAAAGGTATCACTTCATCATTTTTTAGCATCCATTGTTGGTGATTCTCTTAGCGGATCCAGATTGTTTACCTACTATATTTTAGGTGCTGATGCTAATCTGATCCTGATGGTTTTGATGGCATTGCTCAATGGGCCCTTTCAGTATAAATATTATGACTGAGATATTTTCTTGTATTCAGTTCAGTTCAGTCACTCAGTCATGTCTGACTCTTTGTGACCCCATAAATCACAGCACACCAGGCCTCCCTTTCCATCACCAACTCCCAGAGTTCACTCAGACTCACGTCCATCGAGTCCGTGATGCCATCCAGCCATCTCATCCTCTGTCATCCCCTTCTCCTCCTGCCCCCAATCCCTCCCAGCATCAGAGTCTTTTCCAATGAGTCAACTCTTCACATGACGTGGCCAAAGTACTGGAGCTTCAGCTTTAGCATCATTCCTTCCAAAAAAATCCCAGGGCTGATCTCCTTCAGAATGGACTGGTTGGATCTCCATGCAGTCCAAGGGACTCTCAAGAGTCTTCTCCAACTCCACAGTTCAAAAGCATCAATTCTTCAGCACTCAGCCTTCTTCACAGTCCAACTCTCACATCCATACATGAACACTGGAAAAACCATAGCCTTGACTAGATGGACCTTTGTTGGCAAAGTAATGTCTCTGCTCTTCAATCTGCTATCTAGGTTGGTCATAACTTTCCTTCCAAGGAGTACGTGTCTTTAAATTTCATGGCTGCAGTCACCATCTGCAGTGATTTTGGAGCCCCCAAAAATAAAGTCTGACACTGTTTCCACTGTTTCCCCATCTATTTCCCATGAAGTGATGGGACCGGATGCCATGATCTTCATTTTCTGAATGTTGAGCTTTAAGCCAACTTTTTCACTCTCTTCTTTCACTTTCATCAAGAGGCTTTTAGTTCCTCTTCAATTTCTGCCATAAGGGTGGTGTCATCTGCGTATCTTGTATTACTTGTTTGATAAATTCCTCCCTCTTTTTTTCTCCCTTCTTTCTTTTAGACTTCCTAACAGCTGAATTATGAAGTGAGATCCTATCTCTCATGATGATGTATTTCTCAGTATTTTCATTGTGTTTCAGTTTTTCCTTCACATGCTGAGAAATAGGTGCCATGAAATTATCCTGTTTTCTGTTAAATTTTTCATTTTGGAAATCATTACTTCTAGTTAATTATCCACTTTCTCATTGTCCCCTTTCCACAGCACAATGTAGAGATAAGCAGTAGTCCACTTACGTGCTACCTGAATTTGAAACCAGGCAACAAGTCAGCAGAATGAGAAGTATCCTAGTAAGAGTGTTTCACAACTTCTTTTCTTAAGCACATTATCTACTTTTCCTTTTCATCTAACTCCTTCATTTACTCTGCTTTTTAATTTTTTTCATTCTTCATCTAAGATCTCTAGTTTCCTTTCATTCTCTATAGAATTCTCTTATCCATTTTTTTTGTTTATTTCTTTAATGTTTGCACATAGTGGAATATCATGAAATCCAGAGTAGTGGCTATCTTAAAATGATTATGTATTCTGCATTTTATTTTTTTAGTATAACTTGACACAGCCTCTTCCTTTTTCTCCTTGCTTCTTTCAGTTTGAGTGTGAGTGAATCTTTGTGTGGAATTTTAGGCTTCCAGTGTCCCAGTGTTGTTTTGCAAAACACTTAGCAAATTTTCTGTAAAAGATGACTTAAGGACAGTTATAATATACATACTTTAGGTAACCTAAGGAAGCTTGGAAGCATTGAAAATGAGTACTGTTTGGGACTTCCCTGGAATCCAGTGGTTAAGACTCTGTGCTTCCAGTGCAGGGGGGCACAGATTTGATCCCTTGTCAAGGAACTAAGATTCCACATGCCACACAATGCGCAAAAAGAAAAAATGAGTACAACTGATTTTAGAGTAATTGTGAATCAGGAAGGGCATTTCCTATTGAAACAACGCATTTAATTTTAGAAGTTTGAGACGTTTTTAACTCTATTATCATGGCTTTGGAAAATCTGAATAAAGACGTAGGAAGTGACTTTAATAAATTGAATTTAATTATACATATAACTTTTTTATTTTCCTGGAAAAGTCATAATTATCTATTGAATATTATCTTCAATTAGGAATAGTTTTTTTCCCATTTCTGTCTACATTAATTTACATCACTGTTTTGCAATAAAGTAAGATCAGAGAACCACTGAGGAGAATAATCTTTTCTAACATACGTTAGTTGAAAATTGCCTTAATTAAGTCCAAATTACATACCTAAACACAAAATAACAGGTATCATAGCAGGCCTAACTGAAGGCCAAATGCAGTCCACGCATCATAATTACTAAATGTTGGCGTTCAAATGTCTCCTTCCTTTCTTTCCCTCTAAAAGTCGTTGCTCCTTTGATGGTCCTTCTGCAAGAGGTGAAATAAATGCACCAAAAAACGATTCGATAAGAAACCAACCTTTTGACTCCACTGCTTCACAGAGTGTTAACAGGAAAATTCACAAGAAAGCAGTACCATTAATCGTTGCCTCAAATGCCTCAGGACCCCACCAGAGCCTGCCAAAGGTCATCGTAAAGAACATACATCACAGTGCCATCTGATATCTCTTTATAGCCTGTTAAATAGAAGTTACCTATTTCAGTTGAGCCACAAATTCAATTCCCTGCAGTAATTTGGGATAAATTTCTTTAGTGCTCCTTGTATTTTCCCCAGTTTGTCATTTAAGACAGAGCAAAGAGGAATAGTTTGTGTAGCTGAATGCCTGGACAAATTTAAAATGAGGCAATGTATATGATTATTCCTCCTCCATGTGTGATATCGTCTGGCCCACAAAAGATGGTAATTCTTTGCTACTTGGAGCCATGAATTCTGCCACCAGATGAAAACTGCACTAACCGTCTGATGGACCCATCACCCAAACCTCAAAAGAGATGGAAACACCTTTCACCCCCAAGGTCCTTGAAATGTGATAGAGATACTGGCTGAAGGCATAGGTTTCTTTGTATTGTTTCAAGAAGAAAGATATCTTTCTTCAGGACAAAGATGAGGGGAGTTTGTAGCACTGATCTCTTACATAGCAAGTGAAAAACTTATTTCCTAGGGTACAGGGAAAAGGGAGTAAGAGAAAACTTGGCAAGAATCAGTGTCTGTGTTCCATAACTCAAAGACCAAGATGCAGTATCTTTCACTAGAAGATAAATGATTAAACTGCTGCTGCTCCTTTCTCTTCTCTTCATCTGGGTTCAAATTAATTATGGTTTTAGTTCAGGTCTATGATGCAGTGAACCTAAAATTCTCTTATCTACAGAGTCAGGCATTCAGGTCTAGGCTCTGGTGAGAAGTGCTTATCATGCTATATATTTCTCTTTAAAAGCATCTGTGCATGTGTGCCAAGTCATTTCGGTCATGTCCAACTCTTTGCAACCCTATGGACTAGAGCCCACCAAGGTCCTCTGTCAGTGGGATTCTCCAGGCACGAATACTGGAGTGGGTTGCCGGGCCCTCCTCTGGGGATCTTCCTAACCCAAGTATCGAACCCACATCTCTTAATGTCTCTTGGGTTCTTTAAATCATCTGTATTCATTTCAAATTTAGAGATTCCCACCCCCCCACCAAGATTTTGCTGGTCATAATTCTCAGGTAAAACCCCAGTCAGTGCCTATTTGAGCATCAGATAATCATATGAAAACCTGGGCACAGGGATTTTTAAACTGATGATCTGGATACGTTATCACTACAGACACACTGACCACATTGAATGTTTCTACCTCACCCACACTGACAAGTTTAGATGCCACAGGCCTGACCTGGTAGTTGATGCCAAGCATCCAGTATGAGTGTCCCCTGGACAGTAAGGGGAATCCCTTCCTGTCTCAGCTGGATCCAACACCTGATGTTGGAGAAGTTGTTGAGTCTGAGATTGCTCAAAATCTTCAGGAGCACAACTTCTCTCTATTTGTATTTGTAGAGAAAAAAAAAATGTGGTTCTCAGTTATTCTAGGCTCTGAATGCAAAAGCCTCCAGGAATCACATGAAAACAGTGCCTGGTTTTCTTTCTTTCTTTCTTCTTTTCTTTTTTATTAAAGTTGCTGCTTTCAGGACTCTGACAGGTAGTGTTTGGCTTGAGACATGAGTACAATTCAGAATATTTATCTATTCAGTCTTTTAGAAATCAATTTTGGAAGCTTTACAAAGATGACTCCTATTTTAAACTTAATGATACTTAAATATAAGAATTGGGTGTTTTTGATAGAGACTCCTCTGTAAATTGTTTTTAATAATGGAAAAGTATATGACTCTATGTCAAAATTTTAATCATTGGACTCAAATGTGATGTCTTAGAAGAATTACATTGCTGATTGTGTTTTTAGTGAAATATATTCATTCACTTATTTGATTAATATTTAGAAAGCAGTGAAATAAACACTTTTTGTTTGTGTACTATGCTAAGTCGCTTCAGTCATGTCCAGCTTTTTGTGGCCTGATGGACTGTCACCTGCCAGGCTCCTCTGTCCATGGAACTTTCCAGGCAAGAAGACTGGAATGGGTTGCCATTTCCCTCTCCAGGGGAATCTTCTTGACCCAGGGATTCAACCATGTCTCTTGTGTCTCCCGCATTGGCAGACTAGTGGTTTCTTTAGCGCTAGCGACACCTGGGAAACCCCGTAAAGAGCTCTAGTATGGGTATAATTTCTGTTTCATACAGGTAGCTCAGAGGAACCAATTCGAGCAGCAACTGCTTTCTGTTTGCTGTACCATCATTTCATTTCTTTGATATAGAAGGAATTATAGGATCCCTGGCAGACCTTCATCAACCTTGCCCACGGAATACTGACTGCTTTGCTAGTAGCATGATTGGTATTACGTTTAACATGTTTGATGAATTCTAGCTGTGACAACTGAGTTTTTATGTTCCTGTAAAATGGAAGGTCTCTGTAAACAGAAAGATGATTTGTTCTGTCTGAGAAGGAACAGACAAATGTTTTCACAGGCCTTCTTTTTCTTTCTTCTTTTTCTGAGTGGGAATGAAAAAAGAAACTGCCTAGGTGGGTGCTGTTCAGATTACACTGCCACCGTTACCCTGCATACTCTCAAACTGAGGTGCGGGCATGCATGTATTCTTGGCAAGTTAGAGCCAGTATCACCTAGCTGAGTACTGCTTTTCACAAAATACAGGGATAAAACAGCTTACCGCCTTAACTAACTTCCTAAGCAAGAGCATAAACACATGGCATAAATAGTAATTCAGAATTGACCTTCACAAAAAATCTCTATAAACTAATGCTTCACCCAGATGTTCTAAATTTAAAGATCAAGTGGTTTATAGTAACACAAAAGTACTAGACTCTGGTTAAACATTAGAAATCACTCATCAAGTCTATTATTCTTTCCCATCCTAAGAACAAATAATTTAGATCATGTTCTTGTTCCAGCTTCTCTACAATACGATCGCTAGGATATCTAGTTTTACCTCCACACATAGTAAGAGCTCTCTCTCAAGGCACATCAGAAAGTATTTTCTATGAAATTTTGTGATAAACACTGTAATAGAAATTCTGTTACTGTAATAAGGATAATAGACATCTTCTAGTTGACAACTCTGATGTATTAGTGGGAAAATGAATTGTGATTTGGAGTACAGTGAGTTAAATCAGCTGTAGATTTGACTTCTGTTTGCTATGTCACTGAATATTATTTTCAAACAGTATAAATTACTAAGAACAACTAATAATTTTAAAAGATTTAATATCATACAATGACAGGAAAAATACGGAACATGTGTAATGGCTCATTCATTTGTGCTGAATTCAAATTGAATTCTGTACGAATCTACAGATTCATTGGGGAGTTGGTTTTAATCTTTGCCACCATAGTGAATAAAATAAATCAATGATGGAGCACTGAGGATGCTGTCACAAGTGTTATTATGTCCTATAGGAAAGCAGCTGCTCATAAAAAAAGTTTCTTTGCAGGCAAAATGAAATTCATAATTGACAGCAAAAAGGCAGAAAGAAAGACAGTGTTTTGGAAGCCTTTTGCTCAGAATTCTAAATTAGAAAATCTTTCCTTCCACACTTTAACACCGTGGAACCTATTGAACCTCTATTTTTGTATCTGAAGTTCACTAATGGGAAGGTGCTGCAAAAAAAAAGGTAGAAATTTAGACTGCAAGTTTTAGGACAGAATATTCACATACATGCAGAGGCAAACAAATGCAAAGCATTTGAGGGCAATTGTGAGAGATTCTGGCTATCAAGCAGGCCCTACTCTAAGGTCAGGCCCTTCCAAGGAACAAACACACCTCTTTGACCCCAAAGTTCTGACTTCTTTCTTCTGATCCCATCAGCTTTTAAAATTTGATTAAAACTGGCAGGCCATCTCTCCTTTCTGTGATCAGACTCCTGGATTTTAATTTGTCGTCCTGTTCTCTTTGCTTCCCTTTCTTTGTTTTCTCTTGAAAGTCTTACCTGTCCTTGACCTGATGCAAACTCATCCGCTCAGATTCTTCCTTTCCAAGGAACCTGTGCCTCTGACCAGGTGTCTCTACACAACTATGTGTATGGTTGTAGCCACTGGGGCTTCCTGTTCTCCTCTGGTGTCTCCACCTCTCTTGAATGAATTCTTCAGGCTTAGTTTGGTGTTAACTCTAACTACACAAGGGTATATCTGGAAATGAGAAGCAACTAATACAAAAATAAAGGCTTGTGGGAAAGATGTGTAAATTCACTTAGAAATGTTAAGCAAATGTCAGTTTATTATTTTAAGCTGAAATGCAAATACATCCCTTCTTGATTTCACCTTAACCACTTGCTGAAACTTAGTGAAATTACTGGCATGTTAATGGATTTTCTGGCAGGTATTTCCCTTCTTCCATGAAACAACCTAGGCTATTAAAGCTTTCAGTAAATGATTGTGAGTCACTTACACAGGTTTAAATATGCATAATTAAGGCTTTTCTTATACTACATGGATTGCATGGAGATATAGATATAGTTGGCAGTTTAAATATTCCCTGAGTGGTTCCTTTATGAATTAGGACAGTGATGACATTTTCACTTTGAAATGGAGAGGAACAAACCTCACATTCAGCCATTGTCTTTCACTCATTTTGAGTTTGTGGATCTGTATGTTTAGTATTTTGTAAGAATAAAAACAAAGTATGAGAAAAAAGCTTAACAGGGAGGAAAATTAAAGAAATATTTGCTACTAGTAAGTTAGTTATTTTCTGTAACAAATGTATACATATATTTTTTTTTAATATATGTATTTGTTTGTCTGCACTGGGTCTTAGTACTGTCATGCAGGATCTTTGATATTCGTTGCAGCATGCAGGCTCTTTAGTTGTGGTATCTAGTTCCCTGACCAGGGATTGAACCTGGGCCCCCTGCACTGGGAGCATGGAGTCTTAGCCATTGAACCACCAGGGCAGTCCCTAGGTATATATTTTAACAAGCTTTCTCAATTTAAACTCACCATATAAAACTTATCAGTTCAGTTCAATTCAGTCGCTCAGTCGTGTCCGACTCTTTGCGACCCCGTGAATTGCAGCACGCCAGGCCTCCCTGTCCATCACCAACTCCTGGAGTTGGCAAAGTAATAGAAACTGACTATTTCTGGAATATATCCCAGGATGGTACTTACTAACATTTTCCTAGGAAAATCTGCTTTGACTTAAGCCTAAACTCTGGATCAGATATGTCTAAAAGCTATGAATATATGGATTCTTTGCCAGAGTAGGACTTTTTAGAAGTTGTTCATACATAAATGTCCCATCCTTCATACATAAACCTGAACTGAAAGTAAACCTGCAAGGTATTCATGACAATTCATGCAGTCACAATTATGCAAAAAAAAAAGGTGCACCCTTGCATACTAAAAATGGAAAACACTGTCTCTACCCAAGTCCCTGCTCACTTATAAGACAGGCAGCCTTTAGCAGTAAAAAGCTTTTCTTAAAGAAACTCAATATGCTTATTAAGCATCTGCACTTGGTGTCCCTTAGGGAAAGTTTACCTTCTTAGACTGCTCCTCCGTCTTCCTTCAGATTCTTAACTCTTCTTGATTACTTTCCCTCATTTTTCTGGGAATGTGCTGATTTTTTTCTGCCTGTGCATTTTTCTCAAACCATATGGAGTGTTTCATCATTAAAAGACCTGCTTATATTTTTCCTCTACCATGAAGCTCTGGCAGATCAACCCAGAGCTTGTTCCTCCAGCTGCATGGATGGGCTCTTGTGGTCTACACAGATCATTTATCGGCCCTTTATCATTAATGCCTAAGTATCACTAGATGTTTTGGCATTAGATTTTCTCTCCATTCAGATGGTAAAATTCCTAAAGTGGGCAAGGATCCTGATTTTTAAAATCACCACCGCCTTCTGTTATAGTGCCTTATTTGTTATGTATACAGAATAGACTCTAGTTTTTTGATTGATTGCAAGAAAGGATTAAAAACACCCTGACCATGTTGAGTCTAGCTTGAACTCTGCTTAGACTAAAATGTTAGGTATTTATTCAAACCCTGTGTGTTCAGTGTTACTCCAAGAATGCCCTGCAGACCCCTACCAGCATGAACGGTTTGCTAGCCATCCCTACCTGGATAAGGAGCTTCATCAGAATGTACATAGACTATGCCACTAAACACACGGTAGTGTTCAGCTAACTTTTTTTTTGAAGCAGGACTTTCTCAGTGAAGAATGCAATGACACACTGAGATAGAAATTCTGCTTTTATAATGAGGATAACAGACGCCCTCTAGTTGACGATTCTGATATATTAAAGGAACAGTGAATTGTGATTGATTTGATTCACATTCCTGAACAGACTTAGCTCATGGTGAACCCATAATAAGTGGTTCACCACTGCCACTTGAACAGCGCTGGTCTTACCTGATGAGTGCACAAGAGGGTGAACATACCATGTATAATTTGCACAACGCTGTGTGTAAATTGTACTTTCTTGAGTGTATAATTTCTTAAACCTCATTTCTTCATCTGTAAAATAAGGATAATCATACTTTCTTTACAGAATTTTCTTAAGGATAAATAATGTTTGAATATGTGAACAGCTTTTAGCCTGGGATCTGATATGTATTAACACTAAGTGAATAGACTCTATTTTTTTTGATTGATTGCAAGAAAGGATTAAAAATACCCTGAACATGTTGAGCCCAGCTTGAACTCTGCTTAGACTAAAGTGTTAGGTATTTATTCAAATCCTATGTGTACAGTGTTATTCCAAGAGTAACACTAGTGTTACTATGATTACTACTATTATTATTCATCATAACCTATGATTATTATTTAAGTTATATCCTATGTGCCATGTGCCATCCTAGCAGAATATGTGTTAGTTATGAAATGTTAACATATTTATTATTATATTTAATCATTAACATAATTAAAAGAAAACATTTAAGTCTACTGAATATACTTTTGAGAAATCAGCAAACGGTTTCTCATGGCAAGATACAGCCTTTAGAATATGTGAACAGATTCCATCAAACCTTAAACTTGTTTTTATAAAAAGGAAATCCTACCATATGCAACAATATGAATGAATTTGGAAGACATTATACTAAGTGAAATAAGCCAGTCACAGAAGGACAGATATTACATGATTCTACTTACATGAAGTGTCTAAAGTAGCCTTACTCATAGAAATATCAGGTAGAATTGTGGCTGCCATGAGCTAGGAAAAGGGGAAGTGGAGTGTTGCTGTTCAGCAAGTATGAAATGTCAGCCTTGCAAGATGATTTAGTTGTAGAGATCTGCTGTGCAACATTGTGCATATAGTTTAAAAGACTTTATTGTACATTTAAGATTTTGTTAAGAGGGTATATTTCATGTTGAATGTTCTTACCACAATTGTTTTGAAGGGTGTGTACAGCATTGTAGGCACCTTTACGCAGTACCTCAGGTTCAAAAATAGGTGAAACTATATTATGTATTGTAGAAATTCTAAAGTAAATTTTTAAATTTAATTTTAATTTTTATTTTTAATGAGGTATTATTAACATATAGCACTGTATCAGTTTCAGGTGTACAGCATGATAATTCCATATTTGCAGATATCATGAAATGATCACCCCAGTAAGTCTAGTTAACATCTAGTTAACATCCATTGCCATACATAGTTACAGAATTTTTTTCTTCTGTTAACCTTTAAGATGACTCTTTTTTGTACTTGTATTGCAAATTTGTATTGCAAATTTCAAATATGCAATACAGTATTATTAGCTGTAGTCACCATGCTGAATATTATATCCCCATGATTTATTTACTGCATAACTTAGACTTTTGCACCTTTAGACTCCCATCACCCTTTTGCCCCACCCCCCACATCTAGCAGCCATCAATATGTTCTATGCATCTGAGATTGGTATTTTGTTAGTTTATTTAGATTTTACATATAAGGGAAATTGTACAGTATTTCTCTTTTCTCTGTCTGACTTACTTCATTTAGCACAGTACCCTCATAATTCCATCCATGTTATCACAAATGGCAAGATTTCATTCTTTTTATAGTTGACTAATATTTCATTGTGTATGTGTTTCTGTGTATGTGTGTATACACACCACATCTTCTTTATTCATTCATCTATTAATGGACATGTAGGTTGTTTCCAGATCTTGGCTATTGTAAAGAATGCTGCAGTGAACATACAGGTGCATATATCTTTTTGAATTTAGTTTTTACAAAAGTAGAATAGCTAGACTATGTGATAGTTCTACTTCTGATTTTTTGAGGACCTCTATACTGTTTTTCTGCTTTATTGACTATGCCAAAGCCTTTAACTGTGGATCACAATAAACTGTGGAAAATTCTGAAAGAGATGGGAATACCAGACCACCTGACCTGCCTCTTGAGAAATCTGTATGCAGGTCAGGAAGCAACAGTTAGAACTGGACATGGAACAACAGACTGGTTCCAAATAGGAAAAGGAGTACGTCAAGGCTGTATATTGTCACCCTGCTTATTTAACTTGTATGCAGAGTACATCATGAGAAACGCTGGACTGAAAGAAACACAAGCTGGAATCAAGATTGCTGGGAGAAATATCAATAACCTCAGATATGCAGATGACACCACCCTTATGGCAGAAAGTGAAGAGGAACTGAAAAGCCTCTTGATGAAAGTGAAAGAGGAAAGTGAAAAAGTTGGCTTAAAGCTCAACATTCAGAAAACAAAGATCATGGCATCTGGTCCCATCACTTCATAGGAAATAGATGGGGAAACAGTGGAAACAGTGTCAGACTTTATTTTGGGGGGCTCCAAAATCACTGCAGATGGTGACTGCAGCCATGAAATTAAAAGACACTTACTCCTTGGAAGGAAAGTTATGACCAACCTAGATAGCATATTCAAAAGCAGAGACATTACTTTGCCAACTAAGGTCCGTCTAGTCAAGGCTATGGTTTTTCCAGTGGTCATGTATGGATGTGAGAGTTGGACTGTGAAGAAGGCTGAACGCCGAAGAGTTGATTTTGAAGTGTAGTGTTGGAGAAGACTCTTGGGAATCCCTTGGACTGCAAGGAGATCCAACCAGTCCATTCTGAAGGAGATCAACCCTGGGATTTCTTCGGAAGGAATGATGCTAAAGCTGAAACTCCAGTACTTTGGCCACCTCATGCGAAGAGTTGACTCATTGGAAAAGACTGTGATGCTGGGAGGGATTGGGGGCAGGAGGAGAAAGGGACGACCGAGGATGAGATGGCTGGATGGCATCACGGACTCGATGGACGTGAGTCTGAGTGAACTCCGGGAGCTGGTGATGGACAGGGAGGCCTGGCATGCTGCGATTCATGGGATCGCAAAGAGTCGGACACGACTGAGCGACTGAACTGATCTGAACTGAATACTGTTTTTCATGGAGAAGGCAATGGCACCCCACTCCAGTACTCTTGCCTGGAAAATCCCATGGATGGAGGAGCCTGGTAGGCTGCAGTTCATGGGGTTGCTAAGAGTCGGACACGACTGAGCGATTTCACTTTCACTTTTCACTTTCATGCATTGGAGAAGGAAATGGCAACCCACTCTAGTGTTCTTGCCTGGAGAATCCCAGGGACGGGGGAGCCTGGTGGGCTGCCGTCTATGGGGTCGCACAGAGTCGGACACGACTGAAGTGACTTAGCAGCAGCAGCAGCAGCAGCATACTGTTATTCATAATGGCTGCACCAATTTACATTCCCACTGACAGTGCACAAGGGTTGCATTTTGCTCCACATTCTCACCAGTAGCTGTTATATCTTGTCTTTTTGAAGATAGCAGTTGTAATAGATGTGAGGTGATATCTCATTTTGATTTGCATTTCTCTGATGATTAATGATATTGAGCATCTTTTCATGTTCCTGTTTGCCATGTGTATGCTTTCTTTGAAAAAATGTATATTCAAGTCCTTTCCCCATTTTTTAATCAGATTGTTCAGGTTTTTTTCTGGGCCATGTGTGTTCTTTATATATTTTGGATATTAGTGCCTTATCAGATATGTGATTCTAAAATATTTTCTCCCATTGGGTAGGTTGCCTTTTCATTTTGTTGATGGTTTCCTTGGCTGTGTAGAAGCTTTTATAGTTTGATATAGTTCTAACTTGTTTATTTTTGCTCTTTGATTTTGGGGTCAAATCCAAAACAATGTATTGCCAAGACTGATATCAAGGAGCTAACTGCCTATGTTTTACTTAGAGGTTTTATTGGTTTTAATACATTTTGAGTTAATTTTTGTATATGATGTAAGACAGCGATTGTTTCTTTCTATTGTATGTGTTGTGTGCTTAGTTGCTCAGTCGTGTCAGACTCTTTGCAACCCCGTGGACTGTAGCCCACCAGGCTCCTCTGTCCATGGGATTCTCCAGGCAAGAATACTAGAGTGGGTTGCCATGCCCTCCTCCAAGGGATCTTCCCAACCCAGGGATTGAACCCAGGTCCCCCACATTGTAGGTGGAATCTTTACTGTCTGAGCCACCACGGAAGCACAAGCACAGCACGCATTTACCAAAGAGACTGTACTTTTCCCATTGTATTAGGTTCATTAAAGAAACACATACCCAATATGTCTGTGTGTCTGAAATCGCTGGGTAACCATCATGCCTCAGACATTTAATGTGTATAAAGCAGACATTGTATAATGCCTATCAGTGTGGCCAGACTGGTTATTATGTAGAAGGTAGAGATTTAATCATAAGATATTTATTGAATACCTATCCTGTGCCAGGCATTATTCTGGGACCTTCCTAGTGAATAAAAAGTCCTAAGTCCCTTCCCTCACACAGCCACTCTCATCATTTTTGCATCTGCAGTGGGTTACGGTGGCCACCAACAGCCCTTGTGCCTAGACTCATTAGTGTCTGGAAGATTTAGCCTGGGCTAGTGAGGTTTGGGCCTTGTCTTTGTATTTCTGTCTGTTCGGCTACTAGGCCTGGATGAAGTGTCCTTCTTGGCTGGTGGGCTGGTGGGACTGTAGACCAAAGACAGCCATTGCTGGGGTGTGGGGACCGGGGTGTGAGGCTTCAGGTTCCCACAGGGACTCAATTCCATGCCTTCCCTGTCGCATCCACTTAGCTCAACCCAAAGCAACCCCTTATTCCCAAATCAAATTCCTTTAGTCCTTTTCTTTTTGCCCTAGTGAAGGTTAAAGTACTTTTTCAGGTGGCCATTTGTAGACCATATCATCTCTTCTAATGCACTGTACTTGATGATATATGATTATGTGTACTGGCTCCTGGATGTTTTAAGGATCATGCTTTGCCCCACAGAGCAGCGGTTTGGTGGTATATTAAGCCCATCAATGAGATCAGACTAGTTATTATGTAAAAGTAAAGATTGCTTTCTTTGCTAAAAAACAGTGTTTATTTCCTAAGCCAATGGAATCTCTTGGATTTTAAGTCTATTCACATGAAATCACTAGGAAGTAATATCTAGGGATATATATTTGTATCTCCATTTTGCAATTTAGAAAATTGATAAACATATATATACATACAGAATTTCTCCCTCCATGCATATTACATCTTGTCCAGAACTATTGAAAATTTTATTTTACAAGTCAACTATGAATCAAATGCTAGGATACAAGAACCTAGGAGTAAGCATGTGTTTCTCTGATTTCTATTTGGTTATACTATTTAAAAATATACATTTTAAGCTGTAAATAAATTACTGCAGTGATTTTGTATGTTTTCCCTTTGTAGCTGAAAATTTTTAACTTGGGTAAATGTCATCTTTGCTAGTTTCCTTTTCTCTCCTTATTGGAACAATGTCACACACTCAAAGTGAGAGACTCCTCAAAGAAGATACATGAGTATCTGTGGCTTACCTCCAAAAGTGTGACAAAATTTGTGTTAATGGACATCTCTGGTGACAGTTCAGGGAAACAAAATAAGTAGAAGATTGTCAGATAATGTGTTACAGTCATAATGATACTTTCAGAATTACATAATACCAAAGTAAATGTCATTGTAAGCAGGGGGATAACAAAGAATGAGTATCTACTTTTTCATTGGTAATTAAACAAAATCAAAGTCATTGAGATCTCTGGGGATGATTATAGGCTAGAAGCACTGAAGACTAGGTTACAGGAACAGGCTGATTAGAATTTTAAAATATCTAATTACCAGTCCTGTTGTTACACTGCATACTGCCGACACACATCCACCAAGTTTTAGTGTTTCTTTACAACAAAGCAAAACCATAAAGGAAATAGGAAGGTATTTACAATCTGTGTTAAGGACTCTGATACCCAGAGATAGACTCTAAGCTCAAATGCCAGGGCCTTGACCAAGCTGTAGATAACATTTCACACATTTGAGAAGTTCCACCCAGGTGCAAGTGTGTGTTTCAGCATCCTTCTAGAAACATACGTCCCTCAAGGAAATCATGACATGTATGAAAAGGACTGCTGTCTGATATGCTCAAGTATAAACAAGGTAGAATGAGTCACCCCTGGAGGATGAGTGACTGAGGGGCCATTTGGAAGAAGGCATAAGAGCATGAGTCATTTGTGGGTGTCTTGGAAAAGGAAGAATACATCATATGAGGTCCTAATTTTGAGACCTAGAATCTGACCGCCGCAGATGTTGCTGTCTTTTAGCATTCACAGTGCACCACTGCAGTCTACCATAAGTCAGGATTGCTTTTAGTCATCAATTTTCAATCCTGAGACTCACACTCTAGCACACAGGATTTAAATCCAGTCTTCCACTGGGTCCTAGGTGGACCAGTCTTCCACTGGGTCCTCCTTTTTTTCCACTTATGGAAAATGCAGGAGAAAGCCTGGAAATTCTTCAAATACTACCCTGAGAGTAGCAGCAAATTTGAGAGATTGGTAACCCTTAAATATAAGATCAAAAATATGAGCCTCACCAGAGAAGTTGTAGAGTGTATCACAAAATAAATTATGATTAACATCCTTAAGTGACTCAGTAATGGCATGCTGCATGCTGAGCTCAGTCGCTTCAGTCGTGTTCATCTTTGTGCGACCCCATGGACTATAGCCCACCAGGCTCCTCTGTCCATGGGATTCTCCAAGCAAGAATACTGGAGTGGGCTGCCATGCCCTCTTCCAGGGGATCTTCCCAACTCAGGGATTGAATCCACTTCTCCTGTGTCTTCTGCATTGGCAGACAGATTCTTTACCGCTGAACCATCAGGGAAGCTCCAGTAATCCCATATATGTGTGCAAATGGCACATTATTATCGATATTCCACATTATTATTCAATTTCCCTATCCCCGCTCCAAGCCTAACTGGAGAATATTCATAACTCAGCAACTCAACAACCACACTCTCTCTTCTTCTGTTCCTGGGATCCCTGAAATACCTCACATATGCTCCAAGTCAGCAGCCTCATGCCCTCCTTTCAGTGATTACCCCTCTACCTCCCACTCCCCAGGTGCTGAATAATGCACCACCTTGTCACCTTCCCTCTGCTCCTGGAGCTGTCTTGCATTTGATTTTTTTTTTTTTTATTTCTCCTATCTGATTTCAATGGCCACAGTGTTGCATTTGATTTAGAAATGGGACAGTGGCTGCCCTGAAGTTGCTCTTAAGCTTGAACCCTTGAATTCCAAAGCAGCATGGGCCCTGAGTCTGTTGTAAAAAAAACCTTCATCTGCTTACTGCTCTCTCTGAGAATCAGACCTAGTACCTGAGACCGCCTAGTGGTCTTCATGGGCGTAGCTTCCTTATCTGTTACCTGGCATCCACACACTAATGACAGATTTTACCCAGGGACCCCCTAACCCCCTGCTTACCAACTGAAACCAAGTTGGGCCCCAGTGATACCCTGCTGTCAATTCAGCATAGTAAGCTGATGCCACTGAGCCTACACTAAGATGTAAAATCCACAGATCCATGTGGACCAGTAAACTTTTGTTGTGGCTGGGGTTAGGCAAGCATGGAATGAATGAGGAAGGAGAAATGATAAAATATGGGGTGAGAAAATGAATTAATTTGAGGCAACACTATTAAGGCCTTGAACACCATGCTGTGCTTGAATATTACATCTGGTAGATAAATGGAAATCATTAAAAACTTTTCATACAGGTAACTATTATGGTTAATTCATTTTTCTTTAAAAAAAAAAGAAAGATATTCTTGGCAGCAGTGTGAGAATGATTAACCTGGGGACATGGAAGGAGAATAATGCAAATACTTATGTGATAGTGCAAGTAACAAATGATGAAATTTGATAAAAGGCATGTGTTTGTATTAATAAGAATGCTGATATTTATTGTTTACTACATGGTAGATATCAAGCTGAAAGCCCAAAATAAAAAATGAAGGGTAGACTAGGTTTGAATTCTGGCTGAACAGAATTACTATTTATGTGACCTTTGTTGAGCTCTTCAACCTCTGTTTATCAGTTTTCTAACCTATAAGATGAGATTATCAATAGGATCTATCTCATAACTTATAATAATTGAATTGATATGTGTGAAGTATTTAGAATAGTGCCTGGCACAGAGCCTCATTCTTATTTGTATTCTTATTTTAATTATTACCATTATTTCCCAAGATCACATAGCTAATAAACAGTGGGACTGGGATTTACATTTTGGTTGTCTTGATTTCAAGTCTCTACTCTTAAATCCTCTGCTTTACAGTAAGACAAATCAGAGAGAGAATTAAAGTAGTAACATACACCAAATATAAAACCTAGGCCAAAGGGAGGTGTCCTGAATACCTTAAGGTTTCTTATTTGGGCAGCTTTCCAAAAGAAAGGTGAAAATAGAAAACCAAGGGGGGAAAAATACTCATTAAAAAATGAATTGATTAACCATGTCATATGCAGTGGCATATGGCAAGTTCAATTAGTGCTAACAAGTGACTAGATTTCTGAAAGGATAGATGGAAAGAGAAGTAGGTGTCCTTGATCAAAGAATTATATGTGTGTATACCATGTTTTCTTTATCTGCTGATGGGCATTTAGGTTGCTTCCATGTCTAGGCTATTATGAATAATGCCGCAGTGAACACGAGAGTGTGGATAGCTCTCTGAGATCCTGATATTAATTCTTTTGGATATATCCCCAGAAGTGGGTAGGCTAGATCATATGGTAGTTCTATTTTTAATTTTTTGAGGAATCTCTGAACTGTTTTCCATAGTGGCTACACCAATTTATATTCCCACCAAGAAAATTATCTTGCCAGTTGCATTATTTTTGTAATGAACCCTCATGAGATCTTTAACCATAGCCATTTTAAGTCTGATGTCATCCGCAGATTTTTTTACTCTGATGTTTCCCTGAATTTGGGCTGAGTCCAAATTTCCTTAACTGTAGTAGAGATGCTGATGGGCTCATGAGAATGCTAACCTAGGACAAGAATGCTAACCTAGCAGGGCAAGAATTAGTTACATAGTACTGAATGAACTGATGAAGGAAGATTATGGGTTTTGTTTGGAATATTGTTGATATTTTCATGTTCTCTTTTCTCTTAATCTATCTGTAACATAACAATTTAGTAGAATATAGTTGTATAAACAGAAAAAAAATTCATCTTTTTCTCCCTGGCTGATTCCTCCAGAATTCAGAAATTCTTATTGAGATTACTTATTTTCATTGCAATATAATTATTTTCATTGGTTCAATAAGAATCTGTCATCCTTGTAGCAGGACATAATTGGAAACATTGGTTATGTAACCAAGGCTTTAACTGGAATGGCAAATCTGAGAATGATGTGCATAGAATTAGATATGAACAAAGATATTTAAGAAAACAGGGTTTACTTTATGGAGCCAATGCTTACAAAACTCTCTTAGGAACTCTGGCCTGGTGTCTAGCTTACAGGATGCCCAGCCTTAAAGTGAGTGAGAAAGATCATTTCCTCTCAGGAACAGGATTCTTAGGGTATTTAGGGAACCCCAAGAAGAGAGAGAGTCACCCAAATCTATAGGTGTGTGCATGCTAAGTCACTTCAGTCGTGTCCAACTCTTTGTGACTCTATAGACTGTGACCCACCAGGCTCCTCTGTCCCTAAGACTCCCTAGACAAGAATACTAGAGTGGGTTGCCATGCCCTCCTCCAGGGGATCTTCCCAACCCAGGGATCAAACCCATGTCTCTTAAACCTTCTGCATTGGCAGGCGGCTCTTTACCACTAACTAGCGCCACTACTGCAGGTGAAACCTAGTAATAAGTTTTTGCTTAGCTTTCTAGTCTCGCTGCTTTAAAAGACCAGTCTGAGAATTTTTTGTGACAAATCCCAGGAAAGTAAATTTTAAAAGGTCTATGTAGTCAATTACATATGGGAATACCAGAGCACCTGACCTGCCTCTTGAGAAACCTATACACAGGTCAGGAAGCAACAGTTAGAACTGGACATGGAACAACAGACTGGTTCCAAATAGGAAAATACATCAAGGCTGTATATTGTCATCGTGCTTATTTAACTTATATGCAGAGTACATCATGAGAAACCCTGGGCTGGAAGAAGCACAAGCTGGAATCAAGATTGCTGGGGGAAATATCAATAACCTCAGATGTGCAGATGACACCACCCTTATGGCAGAAAGTGAAGAGGAGCTAAAAAGCCTCTTGATGAAAGTGAAAGAGGAGGGCGAAAAAGTTGGCTTAAAGCTCAACATTCAGAAAACGAAAATCATGGCATCTGGTCCCATCACTTCATGCCAAATAGATGGGGAAACAGTGGAAACAGTGGCTGACTATTTTGGGGGGGCTCCAAAATCACTGCAGGTGGTGATTGTAGCCATGAAATTAAAAGACGCTTACTCCTTGGAAGGAAAGTTATGACCAACCTAGATAGCATATTCAAAAGCAGAGACATTACTTTGCCAACAAAGGTCCATCTAGTCAAGGCTATGGTTTTTCCAGTGGTCATGTATGGATGTGAGAGTTGGACTGTGAAGAAGGCTGAACGCCAAAGAGTTGATGCTTTTGAAGTGTGGTGTTGGAGAAGACTCTTGAGAGTGCCTTGGACTGCAAGGAGATCCAATCAGTCCATTCTAAAGGAGATCAGCCCTGGGTGTTCTTTGGAAGAATGATGCTAAGGCTGAAACTCCAGTACTTTGGCCACCTCATGCGAAGAGTTGACTCATTGGAAAAGACTGTGATGCTGGGAGGGATTGGGGGCAGGAGGAGAAGGGGACGACCGAGGATGAGATGGCTGGATGGCATCACGGACTCGATGGACGTGAGTCTGAGTGAACGCTGGGAGTTGGTGATGGACAGGGAGGCCTGGCATGCTGCGATTCATGGGGTCGCAGAGTCAGACACGACTGAGTGACTGAATTGAACTGATATAGTCAATTACCATTCTTGCTGCATCTACACAAATAATCAAATCTAATGAGACTAGACTTTACTTTGAGGATAACCTTACTTTATCTTTGAATGAAAGCTGGACTGTCAAGAGAAATTTTATATTTCAATAGAAAAACTATAGCTTGCCTTTGTGAGTTATTAAATTCTAGTCCTGGTTATTGCCTTTGATCTATTATTTACCTCTCTGTAAGTAAAATTATTTTGTTACCTACCTATACATTTTACATGAATTGTCAATTCTTATCAAATTTAAATTTTCTACAGTTGCCTTCAATATCAGACTCTAGGTCTACAGACTGATGTTTCCAAATTTTCTCCCATTCTCCTGACTTGGCATCATTGAGAACTAAAATCTGCCCAGATCTTTATTGGGATTCTGTAGTGTTTCACAGCTGGCCTGTCCCCCCAGGACCAGAAGTAGTCCTGAGAACTGAAGCTGGCTGACTTGAGGTTTATATCAGAGCAGATCACATAAGGGCAGATTTTATGCCTGAAGTTGCTGTTCTGTGGGCCACTCAAGAAGTCCATTGGAACTGTTTGCATCTTCCATTCTCTGCTGCAGAAAACCCAGGCCTCTCTGATGTTTCTGTCCTCACCAAAAACTTTCAGAGTGCAAATCAGAAAATGCACTGAATCACCACTGAATCTTTTCAACTATGTCAGCTTTGGTCTCCAAAACTAGGTTTGTTTTTTCCCAAACTTTAAACTTTTCATTTTGTACTGGGGTATAGCCAATTAACAATGTTGTGGTAGTTTCAGGTGAACAGTGAAGGGACTCAGGCATACATATACATGTATTCATTCTCCCTCAAACTCCCCTCCCATCCAGGCTGGCACATAACATTGAGCAGAGTCCCATGTGCTATACAGTAGGTCCTTGTTGGTTATCCATTCTAAATATAGCGGTGTGTACATGACCTTCCCAAAGTCCCTGACTGTCCATCCCCCCCCCACCCCGCAACCGTAAGTTCGTTTTGTAAGTCTATGAGTCTCTTTCTGCGTTAAAGTCTGCTCCAACCACTAATGTTTGTTTTTCGTTGAATTTCTATTGAAACCCCTTCATTAAATGCTTCATTGCTTGTACCATCCAGCAAATATTCTCTACTATCCGGGCTCAGCAGATGGTTCAACTAGGTCCTCAACAACAGAAATGTGCTGAAATCAGCTCCATGAACTAGCTTTTCTCAGAAGTTCAATGGGGAACTTAAATTCCCTTGAGCAAAAAGAGGGGACTAACCAAGATGATATTAACCTTCTCCTCAGTTTGGCCAGTCTTTGGATAGGATTTTTTTCTGCCTCTAGATCCCTGACCTCTCTTTGCTTAGAGCATTTACTTCAGAATACTGATAATTTTAAATTATTTTCTGTTCCTTTAAGTTGTAAATATTATTCAAAAGCCTCTTGTCAGTTTTACAATCCAGAACTGTCTTTCTCAAGGACCTGGGAGTCATCCTTTTGAAATGTAATCATCAGTGAAGATAGCAAACTATTTTCCAGTAAAGATAGAAACTATTTTCCAGTTTCTGTGGAAGAGTAGGAGCCTGACTTCGGTTATTACTTTCATTCAAATTATAAAACTACTTTCTGTCACAAAGATGCAAGAAAGTTTATTTTTCCTTTGAGTAAAGTCAGTTAGCAAACACAGCTGGCCAATGTTCTGCTGCTCACCTCAGCATTTAAAAACCCTCCTGCCCTTTATTTCAGTAGGGGTGAGTTCAGACAGCTTGTGCTCTCTCTTCCATATTGGTAATAAACTTGAATAAATTCTCTCTTGCCTGCTAACTTTGTCAACTTTTGCTTTGACATCATGAAACCCACAAGACCTTTTGGTTGTCCTCAGATGTCCTTAGGTGTCATATCAAACATATAAATTATTTGGGATCCTCAAGTCTAGAGTTTAAAATTTAGCCAACTATAGGCAATGAACATTTCTAATTCAAATAAAGGAAATTACTCACAAGACAGGTAATTTTTTTCTTTCATTTACTTGTGGCTCCATATTACCATATGGAGTGCTGTTTTTCAATCCAAGCAGGATTATTTGTGATTTGGACAAAAATATTTGTACTTCCTTTTTTCTCTAAATGATGGAGTTGAGGTTTTTGAAACCCTGAATGCTGCTTCTTCATAAGCATCAGCACCCACCTGGGTCCCTGAAAAGCCTATGGGATTTGATCACATACCTGGACTCCTACCTTAGCTAGTTGTGATGGCATATATATATGTATGTATGTATGTATGTATGTATGTATGTATGTATGTATGTGTGTATATGTTTATATGTATATATATAAGCCCCAATTTTTCCTTTCATTCTTGATTATAAAGCTTAACATGAAGGCAGACTCATGAAATCAGCCTTAATGTTTAACACCAGCAATATACAAAGGATAAGGGAGCGGGTAGGTGGAATGATGCAGGAGAGAACAGTAGGGGAATGTATACTGTGCAGTGACATAGCTCCTTCAGCTCAGTTCAATTTATAACTCATTTTCACTGCCCCCTTCATTTAACACCCAGGCATAATTTCTTTTCTGTAAGGGTTGAAAGTCTGATTTTGTAGAATGCATCATGAATAACATTTGAACAATCTTCCATGAGAAACTACTTCTAAGACTTTTGTAATAGTAATATTCATTACCTGTTTTTAGTGTTTTGTCTTTAATGCTTAATTTTCTGTCCTAGCTTATACCCTCTTAAATTTTTTACTTGCTCTACTCCATCTTCTGAATGCAAGATTTTTTTCACTGTTATTTAGTTATATTAATTGAATCCTAAAATTAAAATGAATTTTTCTAAATGTTATTTAGTATAAATATAAATTTGGTTTTCCCATAGGTGTTCATAGGAAAGACTACATGATCAATGCTTTATGAAAAAAACTCAGCATAATCAAACTACAAATGCCGTTCTAATAAGCAGCAAGGCAGCTGCAATGATTCATTCCCTTGAGACTGGAAATCTTCACAGAATTCAACACTTGCCAAGAGAGACTTTGAAAGATATAGTTTTGTTTTCTTTGCAGCTTTATTTCTTAAACTACACAAACTACTTAAGCAATTATTCATTGCTCCTTCGCAGCCATTTCCTTCTTGATGAGCAGTTGACTTGTCTGATAATTTCATTAGTCAATGCATTTAAATGGACATGCTTTGAGAAATATTAAAGGAAAAAGCCAAACCAAATGATTTTTCATTGATTAGCACATTGCTTTCTCCTAAACTTGTTGATCTCATTCTCTTCCTACCTCCTCTCCTATTTTCTTGTAATACCTATTTATACCCTGCAGTTATAGTATTCTAAAAAACATGCTTCTGGAAACACTGAATTAGATACAGTCAGTCAAAAAATAGAATAACTTCAGGCACATTTTTTCATTAACATTCTTTTGTTGAAAATATGCAATTTCAGTTCAAAATTACCTGACAGCATTGTAGCAAAGATAGTAAGGAGAGAGAAAAACACAGTGCATTTGTTACGCAACTGTGACTGAATTTTCAGGGTGTCTGTACTTTACTGGGAAACTAAAGATTCAAAATTGGATCGTCAGCATCGTGCATTCAGTTGTTCAGTTTTATCAGCTTCATTCATGCCCTGTGAACATGAGTCACATGACCAAGCTCTTGAGACTTCAATTTAGAAAATGAATTATTACTCATAATTAATGATATATTTTTCTAGTCCATAAAAATGCTTTATATAATACATATTTTTCAAAATATTTCTTTTATCTACAATGAAAACATTTCTTTATTAAATGATCTATTAGAGACTTTATTTCATTAATCGCACTGTGATTTTTCCAGGAAGAAATATCAAATATGCAACTTTAGCAGTTTTTGTGGGATAGACTAGAAAATATCTCTGATAACATTTGGGAGTTAAAGAAGTCACTGATGTTAACGTCAGACCTTTTTTTCATTTTTGTCAGTGAAATTAAATCTGAAATCTAAGGCCTAATTAGAAAACAAAAATTAGAATGGGAAGTAGTCCTGTAACAACTGGCATGACATTTTGAAAGGCCTTGAGAACAAAACGAGGCAGGCCCCAAGTAAACTTACGGCCCTCCAGATCAAAAAGGTAGGTGACCCACTTCCTAACAGACCACCTATTAACTAGGACAGCTATAGATATTATAAATAAAAAGAGCACTAGGTAAAAAACATTGATCCATTTTACAGAAGAAAACCAAGACAGAAAAATCCCTCGATTCAGATCAATGAGAATACTCCAGGAAAGGAAAAAGCACCCAACATACTGCCTTCATCTGACACACTTAAGGTGAATCAACTGTAAATGCAAACAGTCAGCTTCATCAGTACTTGGTAGATACTAGCACTGCTCTTTCTATAGCAAATCCTGCCCCCTTTGCTCAAGCTTTTCCTTGGAGTAAACATACCACGCAGGTCATGGATATTTTAAATAACCCACAGACCCTTCCCTTTTTCTAAGTCCTTGGGTAATGACTAAAAAATATTTCTTTCTGCTTCATGACACAACTCCTCCAATAGAGATAGGCTTGCTTTGCAAATGGAATTGTCACACTAACTACACACCAAAGGGATTGTTTCTAGGGGTTCCAAAGGACTCTTCTATCCATAGTCAAATGTATCTGCTTTGTTTTCTTTCTTTCTTTTTTTTATTTTTTTGGCTGCAAGGCATATGGGATCCTAGTTCCCCAAACAGGAATCGAAGCCACACACTCTGCATTGAAAGTGTGACATCTTAACCAGTGGACCACTAGGGAAGTCCCAAGTGTGTCTGCTCTGGATATACCTTTGTCTTCTCAATTACATTTGACCCCTGTTGTTGTTCATCTGTAATTATCCTATTTCTCTTTTCTTTTCTCTCTCTGCTGTTAGGTCAGAACAGTTATTCTAATGCCTTTCTTAGGTCATCCCAAACAGTAGCCACTACTTTTAATCTTACCAACTGCTGGATATGCCATCAGACCCCCATGACAAGGGGAAAAAAAAAAACTGCACAATTCTGGTCTCATTAAATGAGACCACAGGAAATTGTAGCCAGTAGCATTTCCACTTGCACCTACATAAACAAATGACCTTAAAAATCTACCTATGGACTTTGATGGTGACCCCCTCTCAGAAAATGGACCAATTATTACAACTAATCAGTTAGAGGTACTTTTAAATCTGAATTCAACAACCTCCACTGAATGATGAGCCAAGAAATTGTCACTTAGAACAGACTAATAGAGATCCAAATATGTAATCAAACTAGTGGAAGGCCCAAGTTCTGATCTCATGTATGGGACAACTCCTTTTCTCCTGTGCTCCTCCTGGCTACCAATTCCTTTACAGCCAGAACCTCTGGTCCAGTTTGCCTCAGAGTAGCACCTCGTGTGCTTTAGGAACACTCTGAAATATAATTATATAAATCACCAAAGATGAAAATTCCGACTTAGACGTGAGTTCCAAAATGTGACTACCCCTGATTATTCAGACACTCTACCTGAAGGAGTTACTAACTCAGTGTTTGTACGGTAAGAGCAGCATTCCCAGTGGTGAGCATCTTACAAATAGAAGAGTCTGAAAGAAACTTGTCGCGAAGTCTGGCAGAAGTTATTAATGGTACCACCTCTTCCTTAGATGGACTATAAATCATTCTCAATGGATTGGCATGAGTAATTCTAGATTTCTTGTTGACTAGTCATGGTGACATTTGTGCCATTGCTAAAATTTCTGTGGTGGTTGGTCCGTTAGGAGCTTACTCTGATATGCCAAAGAAGACACTCCTGGAATAGATATACTATATATTGGAGATGCTTAGATTTATTATTTTTTCATTTGTTTATTAATTGTTCATCTGAAGTTTGGGGAAAACACTGTTCTTTTCTAGCTGTTCTGGAGTGAAACAACATGTAGACTAACCCTATATGTGTTTGTTATTTTTTATTCAGCTTCTTATTCTGTTTTGCTGTTCAGTTTATCAATGCTCATTTAATATCACACTGTCATATTTACAGTGAATGTCGTAGTCACTTTCTCTTTGCAATAAGTCTTGATATCTGGAAATACAATATCTCAAGCTTTATTCTGCTTTTTCAGGGTTATCTGTATTCCTTTTAGTCCTTTGCATTTCCATATACATTTAGAAAGAGCTTGCTAATTTCTGCCCAAAAAAATCCTACTTGGATTTTGGTTGAGATTATACTGAATCTATAGACTTCTCATTTTTGAATCTCCCAATTCGTGCACCTGGTATATCCATCTAAGTCTTTGGTAGGTTTTTTAAAACTATGTAGTGTCTGTCTCCAACAAACTACCTTTATTTTCCTTTTTGTTGACTTTTTTTAATATGTCCTTCTGCTGAAAGTTTAAAAAGCTGATTGAAAGCCCATAATGAGTAAATTAACTTGTGGAGTTTAACCTTTTAAAGTACAGTGATCTAGTAAGTTGTTCACAAAACTCTAATGTACAGTATTTGTTGTTGAGAGACACTTATTTGTTTGTTGAGATCCTCTGAGGTACAGTATTCCTTATATTTAGGAAGATGGATTAGGCCTTGCCCAAATCAAACTCTGGGCCTAATCCGTTTTCCTAAATACAAGACTTTCACCTTCTCTTCGGAGGGTACAGTGCTGTCTATTAGAGTTCTAGGGGATGAGGGAAATTGAGGTCTCAGTAAACAATCTGCATAAGATCACTTAAGCTACCTATTTTTGTTACGGTCCCAATGCCATTAACTCTGCCTTATGTTCCCTAGGCTAGAGGCCCTGTATTTTACTCTCTCCAGTCCTGAACTGTCGTGGGTAGAGTGGAATCCATTGCCCAGAAACATATAATGGTAACTTCAGAAATATCTTTTTCATTCAGTTTTCATCAAATCAGTATTATTTAACATTCTCTTTGAGCTCCATTTCAGAGGTATTTTGTACTTTCAGTTTATGAGTCTTTGAATACCCTGCAATGAAAATCAGATTGTTTCTCAGTTTTTGCTCTTACTGGCTTAGTATTCAGCTCTGTACTCTGCTAAGTTGCTTACATGTATCTGTCTCTTTTCTAGCTTCCAAAATTTTGTGTACATTTTCTCTTTTTTTGTGTTCTCACTGTCTTTCTTTATCTTTTAAATCCCTTTAAAGCATTCCTTGCTGTTTAAGCATGCTAAAAAAAATGTTAACCCCTTACTGAATTTTTAGTTGCATTTGAGGAAGAGTAAAATTTGATACCTTTGTTCAGTTAGCCACCTTAATTTGGAATGTAACATCTCCATTATCAGGGATGTTCCTAAGACTCCTTACTGAGATGTACTTAACATCCTAGTCATACCATTGTTGTGCTTACAAATTGATGTTTAAATTAGCTATATTCTTTTAACAGGGAATCAGATATCCATATTACAATCACCTCTATGCTGTTTAAAAGGGGACAGTTTTTGACCTTTCTCTAAAATTTCAGATGTATGATGAGGTTAGCTCTTATATTTCCCTCAGCACTGCCTGCACACTCACACACCAACACACAGACACACACAGACACACACACACACACCCCATATAGATTGTCACTTTTGACTACCACTTACTTTTTAGTTTTTATTGCTATTGTAATTATATGAGATTAAATAATCATTTCAGAGGTCACTAGTATTAAAAACAGATACTATTTCTGAAGTAAATAAATAATTGATCAAATCATAGTTGTTTATATTATTTACACATAGCAAGAGTATGTCATATTGAAGATGTTGAGTTATAATTGTCCATCAGTAATACTGTCTTGTTTAACAAAGTAGTGATTATAGAGGTCAGGATAAAAAATTATATAAGATAGATTATAAAAGGCTTCCCTCATAACTCAGTTGGTAAAGAATCTGCCTGCAATGCAAGAGACCTCAGTTCGATTTCTGGGTCAAGAAGACCCCTGGGAGAAGGGAACAGCCCACTCCAGTATTCTGGCCTGGAGAATTCCATGGACTATACAGTCCATGGGGTCAGAAAGTCAGACACGACTGAGCAACTTTCACTAAGATAGAAAAAAACGTAGTTTGGGCAAAGAGTGAGGTGGGCAAATTCAAGAGGTATTTTGGAGGTAGACCCCAAAGTATTTGCTGATGGATGTGGAAGGTGTTAAATGGAGAGAATACAAAGATAACACCTAGCTTTTAGTCCTTGCCATTGAGGGGACGGTGCTACCATTTATTAGAATGGAATAGACTGTGAAAAGGTAACCTGGGAAAGGATTAAATTAACACTTTGTTGTACTGATAATTACATTTAAGGTGCTTTTTAGACACTAAGAGATGTGAATAAGAATCTTAGGGGAAAGGGACTGGGATTTAGAGACAATCTCCTCCTCTCTTTTTCTCTCTCACCTATGTATATAATATATATATATATAATACATATAATTTGCTGCCTTTATAAGTATATTAAGAGAAACTACAACTTCTGTCTTCCCACACACCCAAGAGACAGCTTCCCAGGTGTGGTAAATCAGATGCGGTGCTACTCAGAATAGCAAAACCATATGAGCACACAAGCCCAAGGAGGGTGACAATGATATATAATGAGGCAAATTTTAAAAAAGGAAACTGCTCCCGCACACAGTCACTGTTTGCCTAAAACCAGTTTTCTACATCCTTTAGTACAGATCAATACAAAGTTTATATGAAAACTTTAACAGCAAATATCAGGCTGAGTTTCAAGCAAATCCTGCATCGTGAGATCTGGGCTGATAATATAAAACTCATTATTGTTCCAGAAGAAAAAAAAAATGAGAAGTCCCCCAAATCTGCATGCATCAGATGAGTTTAGAATCAGTCTTGCCTTGTCTCTTATTCCTCCATCTATTTGACTATGTGAATTATAAAATTTATATTAATAACTTCAAGTTGAAAGCAACTAACTTGTGATTAAGACTTATATTACAACTACTGGCATTTAAGACATTAAAATAGATCCCAATTTACACAATAAAAGTGCATTTATTCGTTCCTTTTACAGCTAAAGAGTAGAAATGAGTGCGGTGGCTGTGCCTACCTTTTTGGTTTTTACTGTTTAGTATTTCACTCTTTCAGTACATCCAGAATTTTATGGTTACTCACTCCAGATAATTGCATAGACTAAGAGTTAAGCACAATTCCCTGAAAAATAGTTATAACCCAAGCCCTTCCTCAAGCCTGATTCCTACACCTTACTGGGCTAGGATACTTCTGTGGAGGACTACTGATCTAGGTGAGAGAAACAAGCATGTAAATAATTCCAATAAAGTGTTAAAAGTTCAAGGGCATTGCAATCAAAATCAATAGAATCTCTCAACCCAGCCCACTTAGACATTTCTGGCATGTGCCTTCCCTCCCTGCCACTTCAACGCTGTTAGACAGAAGCAAGTAATAAGTCAGGGTATAGGACGAAGAAATCTGACCAGAAACTCATCCACTGAAGCATCTGTGGAGCTATGAGGGAGCTGGGGAGTGAGAAGACTGCAAAAGTGGCTTGTCTGAAAAGCAGTCCTGTGGATTTTGAATTGAAAGTGAAAGTTGCTCAGTTGTGTCCAACTCTTTTCAACCCCATGGACTATATACTCCATGGAATTCTCCAGGCCAAAATACTGAAGTGGGTAGCCTTTCGCTTCTCCAAGGGACCTTCCCAAGCCAGGAATCAAACACAGGTCTCCCCCAGTTTCAGGCAGATTCTTTACCAGCTAAGCTATCAGGGAAGCCTGAATTTTGAATTGGGTCTCCTTTAATGTTCTTCATGAGACATAAATGAAGATTCAAAGTAATTTTCATTACTTCTGGTTGATCCAGTTCTTTGAATGTGACAGTGCTGAGGCTGGCAATGAGGAGCCTTTGGATTCACTCAGGTTATAAAATAAATACATACGAAGGTCTAGGACATGATGAAGAGAAAGAGTGGAAAGGAAAAGTCAAGAAGAGCAAGTCAGGTTCTTCAACATGAGCAGTGGCAGAGGTGAAGAGGCAAAGAATGGTGAGCTATGACTCAGCTTCATGGTTCATGGCTCAAGCCAGACACAGCGAAAGAGATAGGGGAGTAACAAGTCAACAAGCCTAGCAACAATCGATAATGTTCCTTTTCCTACCTCCTCTTTAGAAAAGCACATATTTGAGTGTTCTGGGAACACTCTAGACTTAGCAAGAAGCCAAGCCACCTAGAAGGACAGATAGTGGAGACAAGCATGGGTGAGACTAACCTATGTCTATTTGATGGCCCTAATCCACTCCAGTACTCTTGCCTGGAAAATCCCATGGGTGGAGGAGCCTGGTAGGCTACAGTCCATGGGGTCACCAAGAGTCAGACACGACTGAGCGGCTTCACTCTTCACTCTTCAGTGTGTTTTAACTAGAGCATTTGTAAGCCCGACAGGACAAACTCAGATTTTGCTCTTCCTTTGAAGAAATAACTCTCTATAAAATACCAAAAACTCATTGGAGAATTAAGAAGAAACTAAAGTTCTGTCAGAGGAAGCTAAAACTGCTGTAATAGGATCCTGGGCATCCATCCCAGTTGCTTTTAATGGCACCAGGAAACAAAGATAATCCTCTTCCTCCTCACTTTGGCTAATTTTACCAGCCCTGAGTCTTTCTGAAAACCAGCCCTTTCCACTTTTGTCCAATAGCATTTCTTTGTGTTTAGCTGACCAGTTTAGGTTATTTCCTACCTCCTTGGGATTTTTCACTCCAACTCCCCTATAGTTTTAAAATTACATTCTTACAACCAACATTTATCTTTCATTTTCATAATCAACTTTTATTCACACTTTACACCTAATCACACAAACTAGAAACCAAAGAGTCATCTTTGCCTTGCCTTTCTCTGTTGCTGGACTTCTTCAGTCAAGGGAATTTAACCTCCTGAGTATCTCAGATTTATCCCCCTGCCCCCACTGCCTTGGTTTAGTTCATCATTGCCCCTGGTTGAGTGCAGCCACAATCATGTCACTGACCTTTAAATCCTCTAATTCTCTCCCACCCTACAGGGCAAAATCTCAGGCCTGGTCCCTGTATCTTCTGACACACTCCCTCTGTGAGTCAGTAATACTGAACCTCTGGAGATTCTCCACGTGCACCTGCTCCTTCCTAAGCCCTGCGCTTTTGCACATGCTCTTCCCACAGCCCAAAGTGCCCAGCCTCAATTGTCTGCCTTCAGGTGACAAAACCAGCCTAGTTGCTCAAGTGGATTTAGGAATGTCCCCCTGAACTCCTCTCACCTCATGTCTACTCTGCTGCTGCAGCACTCGTCACCAGTAGTGTCATTATCTGATTGTGAACTCGGGTTTTTCTCGCACCGTGACCTCCTTAAGGGCAGAGACAGCATGGTGCACAGCACAATTGTAGACTGAGTAAATAAAAGCAGAAAGGGGAACACATAGAACTCATAAAGGCAGTTTTATCACAGACCCAAAGCCTCAGTTCAGAGTCCCCAGAGATCAGTGACACATCAGAGTGATGGCTTAGGGTTGTCCCTATGTCTTTAAGGAATAAAATCTAGACAGATGGTCTCTGACATGAGCTTCTATATGGCTCTTGTTTGAGTCTATTAGATCATTTTTATGGTCTCTTGTTCCTTGCTCATATTTTCAGGTCACCCTTTTTTTTTTTTTTTTTTTTGAGGGAAAATTTATAATAAAAACATACCTTGTCTCTTCTACCTGCTGTAGCAATCACAATAAAAGTTCACAGTCACTAAGGTTGAATAGATTCCTTCAGGCTAAACCACTCCCCAGGATTTCTTCTTTCACTTTATTTTTTGGCTTCTTGGATTTTTTTAATTTCTTGCCATCTCAGCAACTCGTTTAACAGGGTGGTTGTGTTGTATTATGTAGCTTTTACAGTCATTTCATTGGAAAACTCCTTTGGATAGCTAATCCACAAGCTTGCCTTCCATTTATCCTTGTAAACACACCCAGACCATCCTAACCGTGGAATAGACACATAACCGAGACTGAGACACATAACCGTGGGGTAGACACATAACACAGACTGAGACTTAGTCTCCAATCTCTGGGCCCTTGATTGCTCCAGACTGAGCATGTGTCCCAAGTGGAAACAATCAGAGACCTTCCCCAGGAATTTTCTAACCCCAGCCAAGAGGTAAAGGATGTTTTTTTCCTTCCCTCTTGTTTTAAGCTGTGAGAATGTGATACCAGTCCTTTTGGTACTGCCTTTCCCCTGCCATGAGACATCATTTAGCAATATATACATATATCAAATCCTTATGTTGTGTATGCTTTAAATGAATACAGTGTTATTTGTCAATTATATCTCAGTAAAACTGGGGGATAAAGAAAATAATAATTTAAAAGCTTTTTTTAAAGGCTCAGGAAACTTCAGACTAAAAACTTCTTTTGCAACCTCATATTATATATGTGTATGTGAGTCTGGGATAAAAAAGACAGGGATTTTTTTTCTAAAAGTCCCCAGGCAACCAAAATAAAAAATAAACTGTAACATAGTATATGTCTAAGAGGCCTTTTACTGAAAAAGCATCTATCAAGAAAATGGACAGAGGAGTCTTACAGGCTACACAGTCCATGGGGTCGCAGTCAGACATGACTGAGCGGCCAACACAAGAAAATGTGAATATTGCTAAACTGAGAGGGACGGGAAGCCCCACACAGTAAGGCAGGCAAGACAGGTTTGACCCAGGAAATAATAGGAGGGGTGGTTTGTAAGGGGTGCTCAGGGTTCTTGATGGGCACCACAGGGAGAAAGGCTTGTTTGATCACCAACGTATAGAAGGTGTGGGTGGCGGGGGGGTGGTGGTGGCGGCAAGAAAAGAACTACTAAACAATTTGTGAGTGAAGCAATCTGACCGTCAATCCAGAAGATGTTTGTCCTAAGAAATTGCTTCTGGGTGAGGAATAAGGCTTTGCATAACTCTAGGAACTCATTTTGCGTAAATGTCCATATTTTACATAAATCACAAGAGACTATGAAGTCTATGAAGACTTCCATTCATAGAGAAAGGAAGAGAAACAGTACAGTTGATGATCCTAGACGAGAACCCAAAATCTCAATTACTCTAGATTGGTACCCAGCTACTTAAGCTTGGAAAAGAAATGAATTCTATATTTCATGCTGTCCAAATCTGTGGGAGAGCAAACTGTCCCATAATAGGATTTTTACTGCATTAAGCTTTGTTGCAATCCATAAGGCTAAGCCATTGATGTAGGGTGTGTGTGTTGTGTTTGGGGAAATAGTGCAAACATACTACATGCAGAAGCAATTTGAGATTTCACAGTTTGTTGTGGATAAGTCATGGATTGGATAACAAACCTACTGATAATTTTGGTTTGGTTGTCTTAACATTTCCAAGGGCCCGTGAGAGCTTGGGATAAAATTACTATGGAAAGTTGAAGTTAATAAAATATATTGTTTCAATTGCAGGGGCTTTGGGTTTTGTTTTTCTCCTTTCTATTTCAAGTATAGAAATAGGATATACTCTTTTTTTCTGGTGTACATGCTTAACTCCACTTCTTTGATGGGTAATTTTCACCTCAAAAACATCAAAGGACTTTCCCACCTCATCTAAAACTAGAAAACTTGTAACCTATGTTTTCAGAGATTTTGGAGTATAAACTACATCCAGCTGTAGGAGCAATGTGGAAATGGATTGATCACAGTTTGAAAAAATCAAGCTAGAAAAATCTCTAGCCAAAACCTGTAGTTGATTCTACTATCCCATTGGTATTATGAGCTATTAAAAAGTGAAGAGTCTCCCTGACTGCAAAATAAGTATGCCAGTTCCCCACTTCATTCCATTTCTGGAAACTTCACAAAAATATAAATGCACAGAGGGAGAAAATATAATAAATGTGCTCCCTTGGTGAGAATGGAGGAAAATTTAGGCAGTAAATAACTCAGTGAGTTCACTGTAAATAAAACCTCTCAGAATCATATTCTTTTAAATGCAAACTCAAAGCAAAAAGGGAAGTTTATCTCAGATTTGTCATTCATGACAGCAGTATAGGGGGATTAATAAGTGTTATGAGACTTCCTGAAAAATAAAGGCACTTTTCAGAGTGAATGAAGAGTACTTTTAATAGATACCATTTTCATCTAAGTTTTGGATTTCCCCCAAGGTGAATACAGAGATAAAGGAGACAGCCCGGATAAACAGTTGTAGTATATACTCCAATATAAGTGGCAGTTCAGGGGTTCAGTTTTCAGTATTAATTGACATTGTACCTTCTCCATCTCCACACTCCCTGTTTCTAACAGTTTCTCCCTTCTAACCAAGTTGATGCTTGAGAAGTGAAGCCCAGAACACTTGCTTCAAACCTCCACATATATTCTTTTTTGAGGTGGTGTGTTGCATAGAGAAGTTTTGCAAACCTCTGGACCACATAATGAATATCCCCGTGGCCTGGGATCCTTGCATGAACATTCTCACCTCTATGTGAGGCTTTGTTGTCAGCTCGAATGAGGCTTGTTAGTTGATTCTCTGCAATGTAAGCCTGTGGTCTCAGATGGAGGACTCTTAGAGCTCTTTTTTTTTTTCTTTTATATTCTTCATGATATAATGTCACCAAATGAATATGCTTCAGTTGCATGGAACTTTTACTTGCATCTGGGATGCATCTGAAGGTGATTCATTACTGTCTCTATTTACTTCAGAATATTTACTAACATGTACCATTCAAACATCCACGTAAACCCTCTTAGGAGGGTTTTTCATGTACATATTTCAAATGCTTGGGAATTATTCCAAATTATACAGAGCCAAATAAGGTCTGCTAGTGTATGACAAGGTCGATATGGGGCTGAAAGGCTCAGTTATCTAAGAAGCATTCTTGAAGTATCAATACACCCTAATTTATTGCATATTTGTCTCTTCTGTAATCTTTCTTGAAATTGGTATGTCTGGATTCATTCATTCTCACTCAGGGGAAAATTGAATTGGGTGAAGCTGGAAAGGAGTGACTGTGAGTGATATTTCCTGCTTATGTGGAAGTAAAGCAACAGATAAAACAGCTTAATGAATACAACCCATATAGTCAACTTATATGTTTTTGTATACATATTTTTTAGCATGATGTAATCTATATGCCATAAAATGCACAATTTTAATGTGTGCAATTCAGTAGTTTACTAGCACATTCACAAAGTTGTACAACCATTACCACTATTTAGTTCCAGAACATTTTCATCATCCTAGACTTCTTTTTGACCTTAAAGTATACATGCTTTGCAGCGGCTTAGGTAGAAGATCGTGTTTTTGGCAGAATGATGCACCCCACCCTAAATGTCTATGCTCCTGATTCCCAGAGCCTGTGAAGGTGTTAGGTTACATGGAAAAGGAAGGTTAAGATTGCAGATGGAATTAAGGTTGCTAATCAGCTAACCTTGAGGTGGGGAGATTACCCCAGTTTATCTGGCATGGGCCCAGTGTAGTCATGAAGGTTCTTAAAAGTGAGAAAGGAAATCAGAAGAGTCTTTGTCAAAGTCAGAGAAGATGTGATGACGAAAGTAGAGGTCAGAATGTTGCAGTTGCTGATTGGAAGATGGCTGGAGAGGCCAAGAACCAAGGAGGACAGGTGACCTGTGGAAACTGAAAAAGCTGAAGGGAAATATTCACCTCTAGAGCTTCCAGAAGGAACGCAGCCTTGCCAACATCTCGGTTTCTTCCAGCAAGGCCCATTTTTTGATCTCTCACCTGTAACATAACACATCTGTGTCATTTTTAGCCACTAAGTTTGTGGTAGTTTGTATAAGAAACCAGTACCAGTGGGGAAGAATAGTAGGTGGGAGAGCAAAGAAAGGAGAGAGAGAGACAGCGTCAGGTACTGTTTGCATATCTAGCCCCTTTGATGATGTCCCAGACTAGGAGCTAGCTTTGTCTTTCACTTAACCTTGTATTTCTTTGGGAGAGTGCGTAAGAGTAGAGTCACTTTCTTCATAGGCTTGTAGATCATTTGATGTGCTTTGCCTGGTGAGGGTGTAGGAACTCCACAAATGGTGGTGAAAAATGAACTAGAATTTTGACTGGCCTTGAGCATTTACTGGATCTCTCAGAAGCTGTTAGGAAATTGAGCAAATTAGTCAAGGAGAAGAAAGCGGTACACACTTCCGTCTCCACCTACTGACTCCACTTCATGTGACGCTAACTGCACGAGGGGAAACCCCTGACAGCATAGGGAGTCAGGTAGCTAACTTGATTATAACACTGTGACTCAGTTCATCAACTGTCTAAAACCTCAAATCTGAAAACCTTAGACTTAGGTTAAACTTAAAGTAGAAGCAATGTGACTACTGATGTAGTGTGCTTCTCATTTCTCTTTGAGAAAATCTGAAAGGCTTTGTAAAAAAATCTAGTGTTCTTTTTTTCTAAAAGCAAAAAAGAAAAAAAGGAATAATCTTGAAATTATTTATTTATATACACTTTTGAAATCATGTTAAGTATTCATCATGAATCAAGATAATACTTAACAGTCACCATGTTAAATGAGTGGTTGAGATGGCAACAAAGTAAAGAATCTACAAAAGGCAGAAAAATAAAGTGAAAGAAGAAAATATAAGGAATGATTTAGCCTGAAAAAATTCATCTGACCCTGGTGATCTAGTGCTTCAAACAAGCATACTGGGTTAGGGAAACAGGATTGCAGGAACCCAGGCTGACAGCATCAGAGCTGTTATCAAGCGGTGAGGACAGTGAAAGGTTAGCAGAACCCAAAGAAGAAAGAATCATGAAGAGTAAGCCATTCAGTGGAAGCAAGGACCTTAGTTAAGGCACATAGCCCTTGCAGAAAAGAATCCATGTGAATAATTAGCCTCAGTCTCTTTCTCTGATCTCCAAGTGAGTCTTGGTCAAACTCTACTGAAGCCAGTGGGTATGGGAACACTGTTGAAGTAACTCATAATCAGTTTGGGCACAAAGAACAAGTCAGGGTATAAGGTAAATCTTTAGGGGCAAACAGAAGATGTTCAGTACATATATGTCCTAACTGGCCTGTTTCTAACCTTCTCTGTTCCCACATCTTAACAGCAACCAGAATGATCTTTCAAAATAAAGTTTACTTCCTACCATAACCCTGATTAAAACCATTAGTCTTTGCATTTTACCTTGAATTCCATAAAGAGCAATTTCTATACCTTGTCCTCCAAGATTCAATAAACATAATTTAGATCATCCCCACTTTTCCCTTTTCCCTTAAGATCCAGCTTATCCGGTTTCACTTTTCCTTTAAGATCTTGGGAATCTTCTCCTTGGCTTTTCACATGTCTAGCTTCTTTATAGCCATCAAGTCTCAGTATAAATGTCCTCTCCTCAGAGAAGTCTTCTGTGACCATCCAGTTGAAATGTAGAGTTATTTCCTTCACTTCAGTTCACTTCAGTTCAGTCGCTCACTCGTGTCCGACTCTTTGCAATCCCATGGACTGCAGCACACCAGGCCTCCCTGTCCATCACCAACTCCCGGAATTTACCCACACTCATGTCCATTGAGTTGGTGATGCCATCCAACCATCTAATCCTCTGTTGTCACCCTTTCCTCCTGCCTTCAATCTTTCCCAGCATCAGGGTCTTTTCAAAGAGTCAGTTCTTCCCATCAGGTGGCCGAAGTATTGGAGTTTCAGCTTCAAAATTAATGAACACTCAGGACTGATCTCCTTTAAGATGAACTGGCTGGATCTCCTTGGAGTCCAAGGGACTCTCAAGAGTCTTCTGCAACACCACAGTTCAAAAGCATCAATTCTTCAGCACTCAACTTTCTTTACAGTCCAACTCTCACATCTATACATGACTACTGGAAAAACCATAGCCTTGACTAGACAGAGCTTTGTTGTGAAATAATGTCTCTCCTTTATAATATGTTGTCTAGGTTGGTCATAACTTTCCTCCCAAGGAGTAAGCACCTTTTAATTTCATGGCTGCAGTCACCATCTGCAGTGATTTTGGAGCCCCAAAAAATAAAGTCAGCCACTGTTTCCACTGTTTCCTCATCTATTTGCCATGAAGTGATGAGACCAGATGCCGTGATCTTAGTTTTCTGAATGTTGAGTTTTAAGCCAACTTTTCCACTCTCCTCTTTCACTTTCATCAAGAAGGTTTTTAGTTCTTCTTCACTTTCTGCCATAAGGGTGGTATCATCTGCATATCTGAGGTTATTGATATTTCTCCCAGCAATCTGGATTCCAGCTGTGCTTCATCCACCCAGAGTTTCTCATGATGTACTCTGCCTAAAAGTTAAATAAGTTAATACAGCCTTGACATACTCCTTTTCCAATTTGGAACCAGTCTGTTGTTCCATGTCTGGTTCTAATTGTTGCTTCCTGACCTGCATACAGATTTCTCCTGAGGCAGGTCAGGTGGTCTGATATTCCCATCTCTTTAAGAATTTTCCAGTTTATTGTGATCCACACAGTCAAAGGCTTTGACATAGTCAATAAAGCAGAAATAGACATTTTCTGGAACTCTCTTGCTTTTTTGATGATCCAGCGGATGTTGGCAATTTGATCTCTGGTTCCTCTGCTTTTTCTAAAACCAGTTTGAACATCTGGAAGTTCAGGGTTCACGTATTGTTGAAGCCTGGCTTGGAAAATTTTGAGCATTACTTTGCTAATGTGTGAGATGAGTGCAATTGTGTGGTAGTTTGAGCATTCTTTTGCATTGCCTTTCTTTGGAATTGGAATGAAAACTGACCTTTTCCAGTCCTGTGGCCACTGCTGAGTCTTCCAAATTTGCTGGCATATTAAGTGCAGCACTTTCACAGCATCATCTTTCAGGATTTGAAACAGCTCAACTGGAATTCCATCACCTCCACAAGCTTTGTTCATAGTGATGCTTCCTCCTAAGGCCCACTGACTTTGCATTCCAGAATGTCTGGCTCTAGGTTAGTGATCACACCATTGTGATTATCTGAGTCGTGAAGATCATTTTTGCATAGTTCTTCTGGGTATTCTTGCCACCTCTTCTTAATATCTTTTGCTTCTGTTAGGTCCCTACGATTTCTGTCCTTTATTGAGCCCATCTTGACATGAAATGTTCCCTTGGTATCTCTAATTTTCTTGAAGAGATCTCTAGTCTTTCCCATTCTGTTCTTTTCCTCTATTTCTTTGCACTGATCACTGAGGAAGGTTTTCTTATCTCTCCTTGCTATTCTTTGGAACTCTGCATTCAAATGCATATGTCTTTCCTTTTCTGCTTTGCCTTTCACTTCTCTTCTTTCCTCAGCTATTTGTAAGGCCTCCTTAGACAGCCATTTTGCTTTTTTGCATTTCTTTTTGGGGGATGGTCTTGATCCCTGTCTCCTGTACAATGTCACGAACCTCCATCCATAGTTCATCAGGCACTCTGTCTATCAGATCTAGTCCCTTAAATCTGTTTCTCACTTCTACTGTATAATCATAAGGGATTACATTTAGGTCATACCTGAATGGTCTAGTGGTTTTCCCTACTTTCTTCAATTTCAGTCTGAATTTGGCAATAATGAGTTCATGATCTGAGCCACAGACAGCTCGATAACACATAAAACAATGTGGAGTTATCTTATTTATTCCCTTCCTGCCTGCCTATAATCTAACTTGCATGGTACAGCATAGATCCATGAAGGCAAGGAATTTTCTTACTTTATTCAGCATTGTATCCCCAGTTGCTCTAATGGTACTTGGCACAAAGTAAGTGCTAAGGAATTATTTGTGGAATTAATGAATGGATGATTCCTTGTCAAAATGATCATCTTTAGTATCCCATACGTTGTGTCAATCATTTATTAATATTGCTAATTTTTTCATGTGCTTCTGTCACCATGATGGTGCTGATATTAAGCAGTCATCTGTTTCAAACTGACAAACTCATCAGAAAGCATAGCACCCTGGAAATCCTTCAAGACTAGGAACCGTAGTACAGTTCTTCAGGAAGATTTTTTTAGAGGAAGAGGCTGAGCAAACACATTGCTTTTGCTTGGGCTTTAAAGCAGCAGCAAAAGCAGAGGTTCAGATACAGTGATCTTCACTGAATTTCCTAAGAAAAGGAAAAACAAGGAAAATTTACAGGATCAGAATACCTGCTGTTGAGAACATATAAATCATGTATTTATTCTTTGTTTATTGTGGAAGCCCAGCCTCACACTAATTCATTGTCAAAGTGTCAATAAGGGCTCCTTTCCTTCCCAAACAAGAAATGTGTGAAGGGGGAAAGGAAATCCCCTTTATCCCACTGTATAGAAAGGCAGCATAATTAGAACTCCTACAAGTCAATTTATTCAATCAATAACCTCACAGATCAAAGCAGTGCTGCTTATGAAAAGTTGGCCAAGGGGAAATATCCTAACCATGTACACAGATAACTGGTTAGTAATAGAATGAAGATCTTCAGTCCGATTCTTTATTTCCATTTTGGAACCTCAGTACAGTAAAACAATCTAAAAATAAAATAGAATAAAATAACTTTTTAATATTTCATCATGCTTACTCTATACAAATGTACAAGCCTAAATGATAATAGTGTCAATAAAGAAGATACAAAGTAAGTTAATCAATTTCCCTTTCAATCCCATTACCCTTATGAAGTTATTCAGTAAACATTCATGTACTCTGTGGACTGTTATGGTGTGCTAATCCAGGCAGATAAACTCTTAGCCTTGTACCCCAAAGTAATTCTCATCACACCATGCCCTTGGACATGGCATGCCCTAATGACAAGGTGTTCCATACTGAAGCTGACAGCTCTAGTGATGAGTATTCAACACAGGTCAGTGGATTTTTGTCAAAATTTCTTGACCGAATGCGGAGGGAGGCTTGGTGCCTTCATGGTAGAGGCATTTCCCAGAAGCCTGGGAAGAAGATCAAGGATATTAAATTTTGGTTTTTGATTTTCTGGGCAGGGCAAAGGCAAATCTTGAGCTCTTTATTTCTCTGTGAATGTTTTGTATTCTTTGTTGATTCTTCAGAGACTTGAGGCTCAGAGAGATCTAGGACTACAAGTGTTCCTTGGGCACTCCAGCAGAAATTTCCTAACTCCCCAAACCTTTCATTTCCTTCAGAAGAACAGGTGATGCCTTCTTCCTGACTTGACTACAGTCCAGTCAAAGCATTTGGGGAAAACATAAAGCCATTCTTGAAGTTTTAAGTGGTCAAAATCATATTCAAGACTTTGAATTCAAGTCAGTTTAGCCTAAGTTTTCATTCATTTTCCATTTATTAAATCATTCTTTCAGTTGGCTGATCAACAGATACATGCTGAGAGCTGCTTTATGTGCCACAGAGGATATAATGAGCAATGGAAAGTCTCCATTTAAATAGGAGAACTATAAACATCATACATACAAAAAAAAAAGCCATATATAAGCACAGGCATTGCTATTGATTCTGCCAATGGGAAAAGATCACTGCAAACAGAGCAGTTAAAGAAGATTCAACTGACTTCCCTGGTGGCTCAGATGGTGAAGCGTCTGTCTACAATGCGGGAGACCTGGGTTCGATCCCTGGGTCGGGAAGATCCCCTGGAGAAGGAAATGGCAATCCACCCTAGTACTATTGCCTGGAAAATCCCATGGACAGAGGAGCCTGGTAGGCTACAGTCCATGGGGTTGCAAAGAGTCAGACACGACTGAGCGACTTCACTTTCACTTTTCACTTTCAACTGAAAAAAGCAAAAACAAAAATGATACCAGGGATCTGCTTGGACAGATGATTAATATGTAAATGCAGAGAAAAAAAACCAACAGATAAGCAAAATGGGGAAGAGTTCTAGGGCACAAATGTGCCGTCAGACATGTTGCAGAGTCCTGATGTGGGCACAGTGGAGGACAGTATTAGAGATATGTGTTTGAACCAGACTGGAAATCCTTGAATGCCAATTTACGCTTGATCTTCTAAATAACAGGGAAATTCTAAATGTTCTTGAATAATGGAATTATAGTATCTTTGAACTAGAGGTACCTTTAGAAGTCTAAGTAGTGCTCTCAGAAGATTGCTATGAAAAGGATGGCTAACGAGATTAAAGGACAGAGTGGAAGTGAGGGGATAAGACAGATGATAGGAGCTTAAACTTAGAGTGGGGACTCCAGAAGTCAAAAGGAGTCTAATACGAGAGAAGTTGTGAAGTAAGAATTGACAGTCTTTAATGACAGATCATGAGATATAAGGAAGAAGAAGGAGTCTAAGATAACTCCAAAGTTTCAACCTTAGGTGAGCACAACAATGGTAGTACTCATCATCAGAGAAGTCTGTTGGGGACTGGGGCTGGGGGCAGATGATAATGATACTTATGGTTAAGTTCAGCTGAGGTGAGCAAGGATATCCAATGTATTTCCACTGAGTGGTTGAATTTTTTTACTGGAATTCAGATGTGTTCAAAGCTAGGGATGTGGATTTGGAAGTCATTTGTGTGGAGGATTGTGCCAATATTGAAATTACAGTCTGAGAATAACCTCTGACTTCTAAGAAGCCACAGATATTGTGGCTCTCTTATGTGGACACACAAGAGAATCATTTCCTATGTTTTTGTTATCCCAAGAGAGAGAATAGTAGGCAGAGTATATTCCACAGTTAGTACTTTTCCTTAGAAATCACAATAAATATAATAAAGTCAATACATATTATATAGAATAGTAAAACCTATTTCATATTTGTCTTTGCATTCCCTGTACCTTGTACACAGTATGGCCCCCCAAAAATGTGATGATTAACTTAAAAGCTAGCTTTTAAGATCGTATCCTTTGAAAAGGCATTAGGAAGGGTTTACATTGCTCAGTTTTTATCCTAAGTACTTTTTGTTGAGAATATAGTAAAAAGCCCACAGAAAATGGAAAAACTCTGGTTATTTTTTCCAAGCGGAATGAGAAATATGAAAATTCTTTCTTTTACATCTTAATTTATAGTTAGTAAGAGTTTGAGGGGCCAGAAAAATCAACCTTGAATCTTTATTGTTACTGTTAATTTTCCATGGTAATGCTGATGCTTTGCCATAAAAGTTAGGACCTGCTTATATATTCTTTTTATTTGTCCTATAAATCATAGAATCAAAATTTTTGAACTGGAAAAATCTTAGTGCTTGTCCACTTTCGATGGTAAAAAATGTAGAATGCTAATAAATGTTTAACATCTATAAGTCTTACCTCCTGTGTCTTATCTCTCAACCCCAATCTGGACATTTTTAAAGTCTACATTCTTTGCTTGTTTGAAACCCCCTGTATTAGCAGTGTATTTAATACATGGTGTTTAACAAACACTTGTTGACTTGCATGCAAGTCTGCCAGACAGGCCCTAAACATGTAATCACACACATATACACCAGGATACACACAGTAAAACTTGCTCAAAATAGGGACTAGAAAACCATTAAGGGTGGCTTTTAATTAAACAGTAGTAAAATACTGTTGGTGTCAGTGAAGGTACTAGACTTTTTGGAGAACAGGGTAGCAAATAAAACGCTATCTTTCACAGGAACTTTTCTGAAAGCATTGCCAAGCAGGATTGAAAAAAATAAAAGTTTCATGATATGGTTTATAGCTTGTCATTGAAAAATTTTGCCCATATATTTTCATTTATATAGTTACTTTTTATTTCTTTAATTTACCAGTGTTTCTAGAGAAACCTACCTATAGATTGCTCTAGAAGTAGCAAGTTGATAGTTTCTCAAACGAATGTTCTCAGTCACAAAAGCAAAGGCAGTGGCTCTCCCAAGCATGAGGCCGGGTTTCTGTTACCCTTCCATGGAGGATTGCATCAGACAAAATGAAAGGCAGTTCTACATACTAAACAGTAAATTGTCATCCTCTGATTCTGTTGAACATATACACACACAAAATGCTCAGAGGGTATGAACATTTTTCAGAAGGACCTGTGACTTTAATAAGCACAGCTTCAGACAGAGCATTTGCAGGGTCTCCTATGAGCCTGCAGAATCCAGTAAGGTGAGGGCCAGCCGACACGCGTTCTAACGGCTCAGCCTGAGTAGTGTTCATTTTATGGTGCTGCTCTGCCCTGCTGTGGGAACACTGAGAAGTACATGAGGGGATGGTGCTCAGAACTCGGAATCAGCGAAAATAGATGCCTTTCGTCAGAGAAATAGGCAGAGCACAAATTAAAAAACAGAAGCTTCTCTTTTAATCAGAAATCCACACTAAATATTCACATTTTATGAATATAGTATTACTATATGCAAAAAGATAAAATACAGGTAACTTAGAGGAAAAGTGATTTGCCAACATCAGATGGCTTTTAAGTCATCCACTTACAAAGCTGAATTCAATGTTCAACTTATCTTCTGATTTTCCCAAGGTGAAATGTTTTTTGATGGTGTACAAAAGAAGGTATGGGTTTAAATGTAAGTAAGGAGAATAAAGATAATTAACGTGTGCTGCACAATGACTACACATCAGGAACCAAATAAATGCTAATTTGTTTAATCTTCACAGCAAACCCATGAGATGAGTACTAGCTCTCTGTACTTTTCCAAGTGTTTTCACTTAAGTGTTTTCTGTTGCTCCTTACACAGTCCTCTGAGGGAGATCAAGAGTCTCATGGTGCACAAGAGACCTCGAAGACCCTGAGACAAATAAGTAGGACCCAAACTTGCCGTGAGATTCCGAATCTGAGTTCCGGTACCCTAGTTCCCAGCGCAGCATTTACTTCACTTACACCAAGATGTACGGTTTACAGCCCTGAAGAAAAACTGTTTACCAGACTATCTTAATTAAGAAACACCCATCAAGATCAAATAAACAAAAAGCATTATGACTGCATCTTACATGTTTTCTGTGTACTATGTTTAATTTTTACCACTGTCGGAAAAATGATGCAGACTAAGTTATGAAAACAGTAAACCATAATTATTTATTTATTATTTACTAAGCAGACTTGTTTTCAGGTAAGTTAATTAGCATTAAGTCCCATATAAAGGCCAACAGTAAACTTTTGAACTTTCTCAAAGCTCCTCCCCCCTCCCTATTAGTCTGACCTATTTATTTCAACCCTGTTCCTAAAATCTAGACATGAGATTTCCCAAGGGACTAATATGGCTTGATGCTAACCAGCTATTCACTTCCAACCTGGTTTTTGTTGATTTGGAGGTTTGTTTATATTTTTGTTTTGTTTTGGTTTGATTTTCTGTTGCATTGGAATGAACAACTACCACCATTTAGATTTGTAACCTTCAATCTTGTGGTAAATTGTATTTGAAAACTGCATTCTAAATTTAGCTTGATTTCACCAGCAAGCTTCTCAAGATCAAGATAGTTTATATATTTTCAGACAGACTGTGCTCATGTGAGAGTTTACAGTGACAGCCACATATTAACAAATGTGAGGGCAAGGATCAAATTAACATGGACTTGACAGAGCAGGGTTCCACACTTATAACCGGGCTATGAAAGGTTATCTGCAGGTTAACTGTATGGAAACTGTTATGTGTTTCCCACCTAAAAGTTAGTATTAAAAAACATTTATTTTAGCATTGCATTTTGTGTTACAAAATTATTAACCACTGGATCCCTGCAAGACCTATGCAACAAGGGGCCCTGTGTGAACTGTGAACCTTCATTTGGTTCACCTTTCTGCGTGGAGCATGGAGCAATGTGTCCACAAGGCCACGAGGATGAGCCCACCCAGAGTCTGTTACCATCTACTGGCACCTGGCTCCCAGTTCACTGGGGATGAGGGTGAAGGGATCTTTGTAGGGAGGTGGAAGGAGTGTGGTTATGAGAGCCAGGGTATAGACACCCTGTGCACTGCCTCAGGGGAAAAGGGAAAGAAGTGGGAAGCCTGTAGACCTAAAGCCAGGCTGAGGACCAGCCCTCCATGCAGTGCCATGCTCTAGGAAACTGAACTTAGCCTTCCAGGTCCTTAGGAAGGTGTATCAGCCAAGAAGAAGGCCAGAACAGAAAATTTTGTTGAAATTTTATTAGATTAAAAAAAAAAGGAGCAAACCAACAAAACTTGGCAAAATACAGAACCAGGCAACATACATTAGAAGCACTCATAATACCTAGTAAGTACATAAAAATGTGTTCAACCTGGACAAAGTGCAATACAAATCAGTCAGTGAGACACTTTTTCTGCCTATCGGATTGGCAGTAATGAAAAGATTGATAAAATGTAATATTGGAGTGAAAATACCTCACTCAGAATGGGAAAAAAATATTTGTAAACCATATATCTGATAAGGGACTTGTATCTAGAATGCATAAAGAACTTAAAACTCACTAGTGAAAAGATCACCCAAATGATCAGCTGTCATTGAGGGGTGTATGTGTGCTGTGTAATCAGCAAAAAGAAACACAGGAATACACACAGTAATAAGTCTTAACTAAATTCATTGACTAAAGTTCCTAGTAATAAGCAATACATAGTGGGGAAGAGAAGAGTCCCGAATCTGCCACTTAGCCTCTGAGGAAGAGGAGGAAGAAAGTAAAGGTGACCAACTGGCCAGATGGGCAGCCTTGGGTGAGCCCCCCAACCTGGGCGTGCTGCATATCTCCCCGACATTGTGGGTCACCCAGGTGAACAGCTAGTCCTGCACCCCTTCCTTCCTGAGGTTTGCTCCTCTATTTAGTCTCTCACTTGAACCTCACAAGATGCTACATTTCTAGCCTCTTCTATGAAGAAAAACAGGTTAATTACAGCTTCCTATCAGATCTAGTAGTGAGGAGCCTGGCAGGCTACACCCGTGTGGTCACAAAAAGTCAAACATGACTGAGAGACTAACACACACACGCACACACACATGAAATTTAATGAGACCCCAAAGTACATGACTATGGTTTATGAATAGCACTCACCAAAAGTGTACTTGTTCTATATAAGAAGTGGCCTACTAGAGCTTCTAACCGTATACTGCACTTGGAAAAAAATTACACTCTAGAAAATTGACACTCTGCTACAAACTATGAACAAAATAAAGCCTTCTTTGCTCTACTTTGAGTTATATCTTTATTAATTATTAAGGCTCTGTCTTCCAGTTTGCAGCGGAAGCAGAAATTCTCTAACCTCATTAGCCATTCGGAGAAACTAAAGGAGTTCACAAAGCCTCCGGGGATGATTCCCTCCATCTAAAGACTGGCATTATCTATAAGGTGAAAATCACTGTTGACAAGTGAAAAGATGTCCATAACCTGCAATGCAATTGATATAACAAGAAAGATGTCCTCTCAAGGCACAGACACACCTTCTCCAAGATAAGAGCTCCAGAAAGCATAGGGCTTCCCTAGTGGCTCAGTGGTTAAAAAAAAAAAAAAAATCTGCCTGCAAATGCAGGAAACCTGGGTTTGATTCCTGGGCTGGAAAGAGCCCCTGGAGGGGGGCATGGCAACACACTCCAATTTCTGCTTCTGCTTGCTTGGAAATGCCATGGACAGAAGCGTCTGGTGATGCTACAGTCCATGGGGTCACAAAGAGTCTGGCTTGGCTTAGCAACTAAACAACAAGCATCAGTTCAGTCACTCAATCATGACCAACTCTTTGTGACCCCATGGACTGTAGCACGCCAGGCTTCCCTGTCCATCACCATCTCCTGGAGCTTGCTGAAACTCATGTCCACAAAGTCGGTGATGCCATCCAACTATCTCATCCTCTCTTGTCACCTTCTCCTCCTGCCTTCAGTCTTTCCCAGCATCAGGGTCTTTTCCAGTGAATCAGTTCTTCACATCAGGTGACCGAAGTTTTGGAGTTTCAGCTTCAGTCAGCATCAGTCCTTCCAATGAATATTCAGGACTGATTTCCTTTAGGACTGACTGGTTGGATCTCCTTGCAGTCCAACAGACTCTCAAGAGTCTTTTGAACACAACAGTTCAATAGTATCAATTCTTCGGCACTCAGCTTTCTTTGTGATCCAACTCTCACATCCATACACGACTACTATAAAAGCCATAGCTTTGACTAGACAGACCTCTGTTGGCAAAGTAATGTCTCTGCTTTTTAATATACTGTCTAGGTTTGTCATACCTTTTCTTCTAAGGAACAAGGGTCTTTTTAAATTTCATGGCTACAGTCACCATCTGCAGTGATTTTGGAGTCCAAGAAAATAAAGTCTGTCACTGTTTCCATTGTTTCCCCATCTATTTGCCATGAAGTGATGGGACCAGGTGCCATGATCTTAGTTTTCTGAATGTTGAGTTTTAAGCCAGCTTTTTCACTCATCAAGAGGCTGTTTAGTTCCTCTTCACTTTCTACCATTAGGGTAGTTATCATTTGCATATCTGAGGCTGTTGATATTTCTCCCAGCAATCTTCATTCCAGATTGAGCTTCATCCAGCCTGGAATTTTTCATGATGTACTCTGCATAGAAATTAAATAAGCAGGGTGACAATATACAGCCTTGAAGTACTCCTTTCCCAATTTGGAACCAGTCTGTTGTTCCATGTCCAGTTCTAACTTGCTTCTTGACCTGCATACAGATTTCTCAGGAGGCAGGTAATGTGGTCTGGTATTCCCATCTCTAAGAACTTTCCACAGTGTGCTGTGATCCATAGTCAAAGGCTTTGGTGTAGTGAATAAAGGAGAAGTAGTTTTTCTGGAACTTTCTTGCTTTGTTGATGATCCATCAGATGTTGGCAATTTGATCTCTGGTTCCTCTGCCTTTTCTAATTCTAGCTTGAACATCTGGAAGTTCTCGGTTCATGTACTGTTGAAGCCTGGCTTGGAGAATTTTGAGTATTACTTTGCTAGCGTGTGAGATGAGTGCAATTGTGCGGTAGTTTGAACATTCTTTGGCATTGCCTTTCTTTGGAATTAGAATGAAAACTGACCTTTTCCAGTCCTGTGGCCACTGCTGAGTTTTCCAAATTTGCTGGCATATTGAGTGCAGCACTTTCACAGCATTGTCTTTTAGGACTTGAAATAGCTCAACTGGAATTCCGTCACCTCCACTAGCTTTGTTCGTAGTGATGCTTTCTAGGGCCCACTTGACTTCACATTCCAGGATGTCTGGCTCTAGGTGCATGATCACACCATCGTGGTTATCTGGGTCATTAAGATCTTTTTTATATAATTCTTCTGTGTATTCTTGCCACTTCTTAATATCTTCTGCTTCTGTTAGGTCCATACCATTTCTGTCCTTTACTGTACCCAACTTTGCATGAAATGTTCTCTTGGTATCTCTAATTTTGTTGAAGACATCTCTGGTCTTTCCCATTCTGTTGTTTTTCTCTATTTCTTTGCATTGATCACTGAGGATTGCTTTCTTATCTGTCCTTGCTAACAAGCATAGAGCCCAGTATTAACAAATCATCCTTCTATAAAAGGAGACAGGAATTCTGTTGTTGACTATCAGAAACATCCTTGCAAAACGTACAAGGACAAGATGCTGAACTGTCAGGGACACTGGCCCCGTCTCCAAAGATCAACCTCAAGAATGTAGAGAAGGAAAATTATGAGAAATCCTTTATAGCAGGAGTGCTTTAAACTGGCCAGTGCAGGGTATAGTGGCTTTAGCCTTAAACAGAAGGCAGCCCCAAATGGGACACATTAGAGCTCCGGTTCTATTTCTCCTCTGCTGTTGTCTTGGAAGAAATACTGCGCATTCCCATGCCTGAAGTGACTCAGATCCACTGGTGTGCTGAAGCTGGTACAGGGGTTCTCAATAGCCAATTGTTAAATTGTCAGTAATTTTGCAAACTAGTTTTTAAACACAGCCATTGTTAAAAATTAAATTATACAAACTTACAATTAAATAAGTTATATTAAAAACAAAGGCAACATTCATGTTCATAACAGCATTATTTACAATAGCCAAAAGTAGAAACAACCCATGTAGCTATCAATAGTTTATGTATAAATAAAGCATGGTATATACATGCAATGGGATAGTATTCAGCCTTAAAAGGAAGGAAGTTCTGACACATCCTACAACATGAATGAACCTTGAGGACATTATGCCAGTGAAATACGACCGACACAAAAAAGACAAATTCTATCTTTTCTACTTAAGTGACATATACAGAGCAGTTGAAAAACCATCGCGTAGAATGGCGGTTTGCCAGGGCTCAAGAGGTAAGAGGAATGGGGAGTTGTTTAATGGGTATAGTGTTTCAGTTTTGCAAGGGAAAAATTCTGGGGATTGGTTACACAATAATGTGAATCAACTTAAAACTTACTGAACTATCCACTGAAAATGGTTAAAATACTGTTTTCTATTATGTGTATTTTACAGCAGTTAAAAATTTAACAATTTTTTAAAAGCAAAGGTAATACAATCTCAATTTCCTGGTTTCATAATAGTTGATAGTTACGTAAGGTATTACCTTGGGGGAAATGGGTAATGGGTACACAGAACCCTCCTCTGCTATTTTGCAACTTCTGTGAGTCTATAATTATTTTTAAAAGATTTTTTAAACAATATATACTCAAAAGTTATCACTTCCTAATTATTATACTACAGTTTGCAATAATCTATATTCTTGAGATTATTTATAACTAGGTGGAAACTCTAAATGTTATGCTACTGCACATCTCAGTTGGCAGCTTAAAACTGGCCCTGATTTTACACCATGAAAATCAGCAAACCCTACTGATCAGGGCTTCCCCCTATCAACCCCTAACTGGTTGTTACACCTTTACCAGCAGCCCATGGTCCAGGGGCCCTCATATGAAGTCCTGGGCTTTTAAGAGGATGAGACAAATAAGGGGACTAACAACCTCAAGCAGTTGCTTAGAAACTTCAGAGTTGGAGAATTACAGCCAAGTTAATAGTTAATTAAGCTGTGATAGTTAATTCTGTGTGTCAACTTGACTGAGGTAAGGGATGCCCAAAGAGCTGAAAAAAAAAACATTATTCAGGGTGCATCTGTGAGGGTGTTTCTGGGAGAGACTAGCATTTGAATCAGAAGACTTAGGAAAGAAGACTCTTGCTCAGGAATGTGGGTATCATTTTACCATATCATTTTTCAAGGAGAATTCTCTCTCCTCCTCTCTCACTCTCTTCCTCTATCTTTCCTGTCTGTCTACAGGAGCTCGGACTTCTGTCTTTTCCTGCCTTCGAGTGTTAGGCTATCAGAGCTCCTGGTTCTCCAGCCATTGGGATTTATACCAGTCTCCCCCTTGTTTCTTAGGGTTTTGTATGCAGACTGAATCATACAGCCAACTCAGTGGTTCTCCAGCTGGCAAATGACAAATCATGGGCCTTCTCGGCCTCCATAACCATGGTGAGTCAATTCTTATATTAAATCTCCTCTTAATCTCTTTATCTACATATATTCTATTGGCTCTGTTCCTCTGGATGATTAGTAGAGGCAAAAGAGAAAGACCTGACGAGCAGGTTTGTGAGAGGTGAGGGCCGACTGACTGTGGGTTTTCTTGGCAGTGGGTTTTCTCCTGCTCGGAGCTTTATACCCCGGGGCTCATCCACTCCCTACCCCGAGTTCACTGGCACTAAAGCAGTGCATCTGGCTTCCCCCTATTTCCTGCTTTTGGAGTGGAGATAATCTTTTTAAAATTTTGGTTATGATGGGGCCTATGGCCACTTTCGGAGAAGGCAATGGCACCCCACTCCAGTACACTTGCCTGGAAAATCCCATGGACGGAGGAGCCTGGTGGGCTGCAGTCCATGGGGTCACGACGAGTCGGACACGACTGAGCGACTTCATTTTCACTTTTCACTTTCATGCGTTGGAGAAGGAAATGGCAACCCACTCCAGTGTTCTTACCTGGAGAATCCCAGGGACTGGGGAGCCTGGTGGGCTGCCATCTATGGGGTCACACAGAGTCAGACACGACTGAAGCGACTTAGCAGCAGCAGCATGGATACTTTAAACTTTCTGAAGTAGGAGATTCAGGAGAAATTTGGCTCTGAACAGGGATTACTTCTGAAATTCTGAAGAAAATATACTCCTTCCATTAGAGCTTCAGGAAACCATTGCTATAGAAGGAACCCCAGTCCCGCTCAAGCATCTAGTCCCTCACTAAAACCAGTAGGAAAAGAAACTTGAATAATTTTAAACTTTGTGGACTTTTAAATCACAAGACCAAGAGATTTGATTTTGGGTTTTAATTCCTTTATTCAAATTGTCTCTGGGCTTAATCTTATTAGACTTTCATTTCTCTCTGAGAATTTGATAACAAGAAAAGACTAATATTCACATTATATATAGTTCCATATTTTTAGAGTTTTTATTATTAGAATACCTTACTATTTTTATTCAGTCTTATGCAGAACCTCTGATGTGCTGTGTTGGCGATATAACTGGACATAGTTTGGCATGGAAATATGAAATTATTTTCAGCCTTTGAAATGAATTATCTTTCGTGTTGACTGATTAGTGTATTTTCTTACCCATTTCCTAGCCTTCTGGGATCAAAATCTACACTCCCACCAACAAATCCAGAATAGTGCCTAAAAGAGAAGTAGTTAGTTTGGCAAGAGCAGCTTATGAAAGGGCAACAAAACTGCGAACAGCCTATGGTGGACCACAAGCTTAATAATTCAGCCAGTGGATTAGAAAAACAAAAAGCCAAGGAACATGGGAATGGAATTCCTTTCCTCGACTCCTGGCTTCCATGAGGAGGGCTGAGGTTGGAGTGATTTCTCTGACTGGTAAATCTGTAAAGAATAACCACCAATGCAAGTTCTCAGCTCTGTCCTTCCTCTTACAAGCCAACGGCCCACAAGAGGCTCACATCCCCTGCTACCCCACCAAATCCCTTTACCCCTCTTTGGGTTAATCTCCTTAATTGTGGGTTAAGTATTAGCAGGGACACATGGTTACAGACCTAGAGCCACATCCTCCAACCTCCCAACAATAATGAAGATGTGATTAAAATGTTGGCCTCTATATTTACCCTTTTGTTTTCTCAGTTTGCCCAAAAGTTGGGCAAGGAAAAGGGGTGTTAGTTATTTGGAATCCTCTAGGGAACTTAATGCAAAGTATTTCCTATCTTCCAAAGAGAAATGCTATTCATTAGGCTTTCAAGAGAGTAAATAACAAAAGCTATTATAGAATCATAAATACACCTCGTAACTCAATCTCGACACACAGTGTCTTGAGTAAGAAGGGTTATGTCCTCCATTTAGCAAACATGAGCTTTCTCTGATAGCTGTCTCCTTTCTCTGAAACATTTATAACATATTTAATGAAATAATATAAACTGCAAAATACATCCTACATGCAGAATATGCTTAATTATTTCCAACAGAAAAAAAATCATCCTTTGTCTTCTGCCTAACCATAGTTAGTAGGAAACAAGTTTGAATGAGACATTTCATAAACTTTAGAAAAGAAAATGCAACTCCTATTTACTAATAATATAGCATATTTTTTTAAATTCACAGCATTAACAAAAGTTCTGAGAAAGACCTTTTGAAGTGGAACATAATTTATTTTAATAACAAAAATGTGCTCCATTAAAGTCTTACTGAATGACAAAATGCAGTCCACCAAAAACCTTAATACCCTCCTGAATCAAACCTGTACTGTGTGGCCAAATATAAGGTGATGTGATAAAATACAATTTTAAAAGGATAAACTCTTGCTCTCAAGAGTAACATTCTTATCAGTCTCATAGCTGGTGATGGCCTTTGGACTGTTTTATTTTTAGATGCTGCTGATGCTGTTCACAGAAGAGCAGATACATCATATAAAGAGGAAATAGGAGAAAGAATAGTGACAGGATGTCTTTTTAATTTTATTGGAGTGTAGTTAATTTACAGTGTTGTGTTAGTTTTGGACATAAAGTTACTCAGTTATACATATACATATATTCATTCTTTTCAGAGTCTTTTCTCATATAGGTTATCACAGAATACTGAGTAAAGTTCCCTGTGCTACACAGTAGGTCCTGGTTGGTTCTCTCTCTTACATGTAGAAGTGTGTGTATGTTCATCCCAACCTCCTGCTTCATTCATCCCCATCGTGTTTCCCATTTGGTAACCATGTGTTTGTTTTTGGTGTCTGTAAGTCTGTTTCTGTTTTGTATGTAAGTTCATTTGTATGTTTTTAAAATTAGACTCCACCTATGAGTGATATCATATGATATTTGTCTTTGACTTACTTCACTTAGTATGATCATCTCTAGGTCCATCCATGAGCTTGCAAATGGCATTATTTCATTCTTTTTATGGCTGAGTAATACTCCACTGGGTATGTGTACATCCTCTTAATCCATTCCTCTGTCAGTGGACATTTAGGTTGCTTCCATGCCTTGGCTATTGTGAATAGTGCTGCAGTGAAATCACATGGTTTTTATTCTTCAGCTAATGTGGTATGTCATGCTAACTGATTTGCAGATATTTAAGAATCCTTGCATCTCTGAAATAAAATTAAATCTCACTTGATCATGGCACATGATCTTTTAATGTACTGTTGGATTCAGTTTTCTAGCATTTTGTTGATTATTTTTGTGTCCGTGTTCATCAGTGATATTGGCCTTTAATTTTCATTTTTAGTGGTATCTTTGTCTGGTTTTGGTATCAGGATGATGGTGGCCCCATAGAAGGTCGTTCTTTCTTTCTCAGATGTTCAGCAGTATTAGAAGCAATCACAACACCTGTACAATCCTGAATTCTGCTCACCTTTCATATCTTCCTGGGGCAGTAGGACGTGAAGTCCAGTCTTGCCCTCATTTGACATATTTAGTACAGATGCTCCATGGAATGTTTTAGCTATTTTAGTACTAGTTACCATGGGCTGTGAAAATCCATTTTGTTAATGGAATCTGGATTCTCCCTGTCTTCATCTTAAAATTGGCCAAGTAGCTAATCTCAAGTCTCCACCACCTCACCCCATCCTTCCTTGAGTATCTACTGCGTGCAACCTTTCATGGTAAAAATTTCTCCAGCATTTAAGTACGTATATCAATTTTTAATGTCTAGCTCACAGATTACTGGTAAAACAGGCAAGAATCAAGAGAACCTGTGCAGATAATACCACAGCCAAAAACAGAGCCAGAAAGGTCGTCTGTTGGGGCCCTTCTGCTGCTGCCACTGCACACAGGAACTGCAGCTTGCTCTGCTATCGTTCCTGGATCTAATACTGGATCCGACAGTTGGCAGCACAAACGCTGTTGTGTCTGCCAACTGGATGCTGCTGCCACTGACACCAGAAAGCAATCTCCACTGTCTTTGTTTCTTTGTGTCATTAGTTTCAAATTCAAAATCTCAGGTGAATCCATCTGATTGGCAGGGCCTAAGTGAAGGGCTTACATCCTAGCTGGCAGAGGAGCTAGAATACTAGATGTCTTTTCACTTGGGAGATAAGGAATCCCTTAAATTCAAAGGGAGTTTAAATGGTGAACATCAGAGATTACAAGTATCCATTACGCATTTGGGCTTCCCCGGTGGCTCAAAAGTTAAAGAATCCACCTACAATGCAGATCTGGGTCTGATCCCTGGATCAGGAAGATCCCCTGAAGAAGGGAACGGCAACCCACTTCAGTATTCTTTCCTGAACAATACCATGGACAGAAGAACCTGGTGGGCTGCAGTCCATGGGGTCACAGAGAGTCAGATACAATTGAGCAACTAACACTTTCACATTACACATAAAATTTCTGAGTAAATGCTGCAGGATGTTATAAGATGAACAGTTTGGTTTTTATCGATAATATATTTAATACATAGAGCATAGTGCATATCTTGTCGGTGTTGTTGTTCAGTTGCTAAGACCTGTCTGACTCTGTGACTCCGTGGACTGTAGCATGCCAGGTCTCCCTGTCCCTCACTATCTCCCAGAATTCACCCAAGTCCATGTCCATTGAATCAATGATTCCATCCAACCATCTCATCCTCTGTCGTCTCCTCCTCCTGCCTTCAATCTTTCCCAGCATCAGGGCCTTTTCTGGTGAGCCATCTCTTCACATTGGTAGCCAAAGTATTGGAGCTTCAGCATCAGCCCTTACAATGAATATTCAGGGTTGACTTCCCTTAAGATTGACTGGTTTGATCTCTTTGCTTGGACTCTCCTTGAGGGTCCAGCACCACAATTCTAAAGCATCAATTCTTCAGTGCTCCGCTTTCCTTAAGATCCAACTCTCACATCCATACATGACCATAGCTTTGACTATACAGACCTTTGTCAACATTGTGATGTCTCTGCTTTTTAATACACTGTCTAGATTTGTCATAGCCTTCCTTCCAAGAAGCAAGTGTCTTCTAATTTCATGGCTACAGTCACCATATGCAGTGATTTGGGACCCCAAGAAGAGAAAATTTGTCACTGCTTCCACGTTTTCCCATTTGCCATGAAGTGATGAGACCAGATGCCATGATCTTAGTTTTTTGAAAGTTGAGTGTTAACCCAGCTGTTTCACTCCTCTTGCACTTTCATCAAGAGGCTTAGTTCCTCTTCACTTTCTACCATTAGGGTAGTTATCATTTGCATATCTGAGGTTGTTGATATTTCTCCCAGCAATCTTGATTCCAGCTTGTGCTTCATCCAGCCTGGCATTTCACATAATGTACTCTGCGTAGAAGTTAAATAAGCAGGGTGACAGTATACAGCCTTGACGTACTTTTCAATTTGGGACCAGTCCATTGTTCCATGTCCAGTTCTAACTGTTGCTTCTTGAACTGCATACAGGTTTCTCAGGAGGCAGGTAATGTGGTCTGGTATTCCCATCTCTTTAAGATTTCCAGCTTGTTGTGATTCACACTATCAAAGGCTTTTGTGTACTCAATGAACCAGATGTTTTCTGAAATTCTCTTGCTTTTTCTATGATTCAACAGGTGTTGACAGTTTGACCTCTGGTTCCTCTTCCTTTTCAAAATCTAGCGTTGGAGAGGGAAATGGCAACCCACTCCAGTGTTCTTGCCTGGAGAATCCCAGAGACAGGGGAGCCTGGTGGGCTGCCGTCTATGGGGTCACACAGAGTCAGACACGACTGAGGTGACTTAGCAGCAGCAGCAGCAGCAGCTTGTACATTTGGAAGTTCTTGATTCATGTACTGTTGAAGCCTAGCTTCAAAGATTTGGGGCATTATTACATTTTAAAATTTTGTATTTTTATTTATGTGGGGGGCTGCACTGGGTATTTGTTGCACGTGACTTTTCTCTAGTTGGGGGGGGGGCAGCTACTCTCTAGTTACAGTACGCAGGCTTCTCATTGTGGTGGCTTCTCTTGTTGCAGAGCATGGTTTATAGGCACCTGGGCTTTAGCAGTTGTGGTACATCAGTTTAGTTGTTCTGCTGCATGTGGGATCTTCCCAGACCAGGGACTGAACCTGTGTACCCTGCACTAACAGGTGGATTTTCAACCACTGGGTCACCAGGGAAGTCCCATCGTTATTACATTTTTTACAGGGGCACAAATCCCTCCAAAAGTCCTCCCCTGCCCCAGACCTTCCCTCATAAAGTAAGTCATAAAAATACATAAAGCTATACGGTATCAGGGGAAAAAAAATTTTTTTTAATAAATCCCCCTAGAGTGGGAAAGACTTTTAAAAATGTGAACTGAATTAAAATTTGATACATTAACTTTATATTTTAAATACCATAAACAAAATAAAAATGACGGAAAAAAAACTCCCTTGTAAGATATACAGCCAGTATCTCTAATCCACCCCCCCCAAATTTTTTTAAATCACCAATAAATTATAAATCTAGAAGAAAAACAATTCGTAATAAAATGTGTCAAAATCTACTAAAATGGTCTTGGGGATTAAAAATGGAAGGAACTTATAAAGAAAATGAGCAAAGAGACAAAAGCAGACAAGGAATATTAAATAAATTTTAGAAGCTGGAAAGTGCCTGTGTTAAGGAAAGCAGAGAAACAAAGCCATCTGCCCTGTACAACCTCAGAAAGGCTAGGGTATGTGGCAAGACCAAAAATAAGAGTCAGTCTACATAAGATCTCAGATCCTGAGATTTACCTACCTCAATTCTACATAGCCAGATTCGTGCAAAACTTAAAAATATTTTTGCTAGTGTGCACATATACATTCAAAACAATGAGTTTTCAATTTGGAGAATTAATTCTAAATAATATATTTTCAAAGTCTTTATAATAAATACTCAGAGTAATAAGGAAACACTACTGTATACCTTCATATGATCATCAAAGTTTCTGTGAGAAACCTACTTTCATCCCTTCCAAATTATCTCCAATAGTCCAGGGAAAACATGTGAGCTGGACACCAAGCATTTGTAGTGCCTCAACTGTCACTTTCTAGATCAATCACATCACTTCCTTTGTTCTTAGAAAAAAAAAAAATTGGATTAGATAATCTTCTCCTGGACTAATATTTTACTCTAAAAAGCATATTTCAAAGATGAAGCTAAGTTTATGAAATTTTTTAATTTGTCTTCAAAGATCAGTCACACCATTATAACCACATACACAATGCTGAGTCCTCCCTGGGGAGAAGAAACAAAACCTCCTCAGGTATGAACTCTACCTTCAAACATTCCAAAAACATATTTTTAAAAGTAAGTCATATACAGAATTCAGGCCATGCAATGATGTCTTTTATTATGTATGGGTTTTTAAAATTATTTTTGCAATATCTCCATACACAGGCAAAAAAAAAAAATTGTTTAGCATATTGGAACTTGCAAACCTGATCACTGCATAGAGAAGGCAAAATTATCCCTATAGCACACTTAACCAGGAGGCCAGTTCATCTGCCGACCTCCAAGAACATGGAGATGAACATGATAGACAGACTGGCCCCCATCTGAACCTTCATTCACCACCATTCGATAGCCCTTCTTCAGGCCCAGATCAGCAGCACATTTCTTGCCAACAATCATCAAATGCCCAAGAAGCTGGAAAAAAAAAAAAAGTTTCTCAAGCACTAGTAATTTATGGCTTTATAGTTTCTTGTCCTCATGTAACAAACTACCAAGTTGAAAAATTTAAAAGCTGCTAAATTGAAACAGACTTTGGGCAAGTATTTGGAAACATTTTGAATCCTAATATAATCCTATTAGGTATTTATTAATTACTAATGTCAATAAACAAATTACAGGCATAAATCTGCTCAATTAAAACAATTTTAAGATCATACTCCAAGTGGTAACTTACGTTTTCTTAGTAAAGCAGACACCTTGCTTGCTTGTTATGGGGGCATATTATCAGTTGGGACAGATTTGGTTATGCTGTGGTAACAAACCACCCAAAAACCTGGTTTACATCAAAGATACGTTTCTTGTGTTTACTCCATGTTGATCACAAGTTGACCAGGCTATATATTGCAGATCTTTTTCACTTTGAAACCCAGGTTGATGGAACAGTCTCTATATGATCACAGTGGCAGAGGTTAGAGAATAGGGCAGACCAGGTATTAACTTCTTTCAAAAGACATGTATCACTTCTGCTTGTACTCATTGGTCAAATTAAGTCATAAAACCAGGCCCAACATCAATGAGGCCAGAAGTATAATATACCCCTACAGAGAAGAGTGAGCAGTTATGAACAATTACATGATCTACCACAAAGAGCACTAAGAAAAATTTTAATTGAGGCCTGTACATCCTGGTAAAATCAAATTAATTTTCTTTCCTTTAATGGCATTAATAGAAGAGCTAATGAACTCTCTCCTGTATGATACACTATTTCTTATTAAGGAAAAATGAGTCTCACCAACTAATCCTTGCTTAGAATCCTTTTTGCTTAAGAATTTGTGGTGATAGATGTTAAGAAGACTTGCTGTGATAATTTTGTTGTATATACATAAATCAATATGTTGTATACCTAAATCTAATATAATGTCATGTCAATTATATCTCACTTTAAAAAATGACACTATTTATACATTGCATTGAAGTCCTAATGATTTTCTATTTTTCCTCAGTATGCCCTTAGAAAAACAAACATGTGACATAACCTTAAGGGCAATATTTTGTCTCCCAATTTAAAAAGCAAAAAAAAATTAATGATGTTAATAAATGTACTTACACTTTCATCATCATCTTCTGCTGCAGAAATCTGGGATATATGTTTCTTGGGTATCACCAGAAAATGTGTTGGTGCTTGAGGGGAAATGTCATGGAAAGCAAGACACTGGAAAAAAAGGGGGAAACAAATCAAAGTTTCCATATATAGTCTTACAGCCTAAATTTATCACTTTCACACTAACCCCATGGGAGAAACACTGGGGTTCCCCAGTGGTAGGAGATCAGAAGTGGACACAATACTTTTCATGGAACTTTTCATGGAACTTACAGTCTAATGGGAAGACTGACTTTAAACACATAAAAGTATACTTAACCAAAGATTGGACATGTTATAAAATACAACAATAAAGATCCTACAAGTTACAAAGGAAAAGGAACAAGTGCAGTAAATGATTATCACAGAAAAACCTAATTTTGATTGGGTGGTCAAGGGCAACCATTCTGAGATAGCTACATTTTAACCAAGATCCAAAGATTAAGAAGCAATTAGGCATGCTAATCATTGTCTACTATTCCAATATATTCTCATGCAACTTTTCCTGCTCAAGTCATACTGTCCACCTCTCTCCACCCTCAAGGCTTTCTCAACTGATTTTCCCTCTACTGCAAAGATCCTCTTTTTCTACAACCCCAACTTTTGTCTAACTTAAACTACTATTCATTCCTCAGCTAGTAGCATATACATCATTTCTAAAGGAGATTTTTTTTTAAATTTTGAATTTCATATTTTTTATTGAAGTATAGTTTGGAGGGGGGTTGGCTTTCCTGATAGCTTAGTTGGTAAAGAATCTGCCTGCAATGCAGGAGACCCTGGTTCAATTACTGAGTCAGGAAGATCTGCTGGAGAAGGGATGGGCTACCCACTCCAGTATTCTTGGGCTTCCCTTATGGCTCAGCTGATAAAAATCCGCCTGCAATGCAGGAGACCTGGATTCAGTTCCTGGGTTGGGAAGACCCTCTGGAGAAGGGAATGGCTACCCACTCCAGTATTCTGGCCTGGAGTAGTCCATGGACGTATAGTCCATGGGGTCACAAACAGTTGGACAGGATTGAGCAACTTTCACTTTCACAGTTGATTTATAGTGTTGTGCCAGTCTCTGCTGGACGGCAAAATGATTCAGCTATACACATACACATTCTTAATACTCTTTTCCATTATAGTTTATCCCAGGATACTGGATATAGTTCTCTGTGCTATACAGAGTAGGACCTCGTTTATCCATTCTAAATGCAATAGTTTGCATCTACAAATCCCAAACTCCCACTCCACCCCCTCCCTCCCCTCTTCTCCTTGGCAACCGTAAGTCTGGATCTCTGTCTGTGAGTCTTATTTCTGTTTTGTAGATAGGTTCATTTGTGCCATATTTTAGACTGCACATATAAGCGACATCATATGGTATTTGTCTTTCTCTGACTTAATTCACTTAATGTGAAGATCTCCAGTTGCATCCATGTTGCTGCAAATGGCATTATTTCCCTCTTTTCGTGGCTGAATAGTATTCCTTGTATATACATGCACCACATCTTCTTTATCCATTCACCTGTTGATGGACATTTAGGCTGTTTCCCTGTCTTGGCTACTGTGAATAGTTTTGCTATGAACACAGGGGTGTATTTGTCTTTTTGAATTATGGTTTTGTCTAGGTATATGCCCAGCAGTGGGATTGCTGGATCATATGGTAATTCCATTTTTAGTTTTCTGAGAAACCTCCATACTGTTTTCCATATGGCCATACTAACAGCCTAAGACAGTTCCCTTTTCCCCATACCTTCTCCAGCATTTTTCAGAGTTTTTAATGACAGTCATTCTGATTCATTACAGTTTTGATTTGCATTTTTTAAATACTTACTGATGTTGAACATCTTTTCATGTGCCTACTGGCCATCTATATGTCTTTGGAGAAATGTCCCTTAAGGCCTTCTGCCATTTTTTGACTGGGGTATTTTCTGTTGTTGAGTTGTATGAGCTATTCATCTATTTTGGAAATTAAGCCCTTGTCAGTTGCATAGTTTGCAAATATCTTCTCTCAGTCATAGGTTGTCTTTGTTATGGTTCCTTTGCTATGCAAAAGCTTGTAAATTTGATTAGGTTCCATTTATTTTTTTTATTATTTATTTATATGGCTGTGCTGGGTCTTTGCTGCTGCATGCAGGATCTTTAGCTGTGGCATGCAAACTTTTAGTTGCAGGATGTGGGATCTGTTGTGTGTGTGCTTAGTCACTTAGTCGTGTCTGACTCCTTGTAACCCCACGGGCCCCATGGACTACAGCCCGCCAGGCCCTTCTGTCCATGAGGATTCTCCAGGCAAGAATACTGGAGTGGGTTTCCATGCCTTTCTCCAGAGGATCTTCCCAACCCAGGGATCAAACCCAGGTCTCCGGCAATGCAAGCAGATTCTTTACCATCTGAGCCATCAGGGAAGCCCATTCCCCGATTAGGGATCAAACCCAGGCTCCCAACATTGTGAGTGCAAAGTCTTAAACCACTGTATCTGTTTATTATTTTTATTTCTATTGCCTTGGGAGACTGACCTAGGAAGACATTGGTATGATTTATGTCAGAGAATGTTTTGCCTTTGTTCTCTTCTAGGAGTTTTATGGCGTCATGTCTTAGGTTTAAGTCTTTTAAGATATTTTGAGTTTATTTTTGAGTATGGTGTGAGGAGGTGTGGTCACCTTCATTGATTTACATGCAGCTGTCCAACTTTCCCACAGAGTCCAATACAACTGAAGCGACTTAGCAGCAGCAGCAGCAGTCCAACTTTCCCAGCACCACTCAAAGCAAATCTTTTGATTCCAGTGCCCCCCCTTCCAGAGGGTGGGAGCCCTAGTTGTGCAATTTCCTGGTTTTTTCCTTTATGGCAGTGGTCACTTTTATAATGAGAAATTTGCTGATTATCTAACACTGATTTCTTCCCACTTTACTCAACTACTTAGGAAATATATCTATTTTGTAGAAATGAAGAGGATAGATAACATTTAGACTAATTACATACCCCTTGAATAGTTTTGAATCTTGTTCTCTAGTGAAAGCAGAAGCTTCCTAATAGAACCTTTTCCTGCTTAACTGTCTCCAGGTAATTATACTTGGTGCTCTGTACAAATATGCTGTATCATGATTGCTTCTTGCTGTTATACTGTTGGAACTCAGATGGTTCAAAAGTCAGTATTTCAACCATCACTTATTAAAAGCAACCAGAAGTATTTTTGGAGAAGGCAATGCCCACTCCAGTACTCTTGCCTGGAAAATCCGATGGACCGAGGAGCCTGGTAGGCTGCAGTCCATGGGGTCGCTAAGAGTCAGACACGACTGAGCGACTTCACTTTCATGCATTGGAGAAGGAAATGGCAACCCACTCCAGTGTTCTTGCCTGGAGAATCCCAGGGATGGGGGAGCCTGGTGGGCTGCCATCTATGGGTTCGCACAGAGTCGGACACGACTGAAGCGACCTAGCAGCAGCAGCAAAAGTATTTTTAAAGAAATACACATTTTCTAAAACAAAAGCATTTCCCTAACAGATAAAAAGGGTATTTAAATAAATTCACCTCGAGGAATTACAACTTAGGTGTTTTGACTCTAAGAACACTACTAGTAGCATGTTTCCTTATAGTCTGTATTTCATAGTGAATTTATTAAAAAGTTTACAAAACTTTTATGTAAATCAGCCATCCTGTCCAGCTTTATCTGAGATCCAAAATATAACCTCCCACCAAATATTTTACACAACATGTCTCAAAGTCAAATGAACTCGGCCTTTCTAAAACAATTTCAACCTACAGTGAGGTCAAGAAAAACGACACTCAATCTTTTGGCATAAAACTACTTCCTGTAAAATACTGAAGGAATACTTCGGTATTCCTTCCTGGGAGGGACTAAAGGAAAGCAAATCCCAGAAGCAGGTTCACTCTTGGGAGTTCGAGGCCCAAGAAGAGGCGAAGGAGAGTAGGGGTCAAGGGGTGGCCGTCGGTGAGCGTCCCTCGCGGAGGCCCAGGGCGTCTGCGCCGCCCCCAGGCCGTGCGCCCCCGGCCTCTAGCGCAATGCGGCGGGGAGAGGCGCCCGGAAACGTCCCCTGCTGTGAGCGGGAGATCGCGGAGATTGGGCCCGAGTCAGGGTGCGATCGGGTTTCTCCCTGTCAGGCAGAGCGCTGGCGAGATTGTCAGATTCCTTAAACAGTCGAAGTACGAGGCAGCCCGGGAGCCGGCGGGCGCCCGTGCCGAGGACCCGGAGCGGTCCCCCCACCCACAGCCCAAAGCGCCCAGACCCCGCGTTGCGGGCCCGCGAGCGCCCGGCGGCCTGGCCCGCGCCCCGGGCTGATAACGCGTAACCGGAGCGCCGGCACGCGCCGGCCGGCCACCTCGGAGCGACCGCGGCCCTGCCCGCTGGCTGGGGGCCCGAGGCCGAGGCCGCAGGAGAGGGCCCCGTGTCTTCCCTTCTCCCCGGCGCCCGCCGACCCTTCCCATCCCTCCCCTCCGCGGGAAACCCGCGTGTCCACAGGCGCCTGCCCCGCCTCAGCCCACGAGCGAGGCGGCGCCCGGAGCCTACCTGGTCATCCTCATAAATGATTTTGGCTGGGATTTCCTTGCGAATGATCTTCCCGAAGATCGTGTCGCCGCCAGGCCGGGCGACCTGAGCCTTGGCGATCTCATCTGCCATCTCTGCCTCCCTCCCGTGCAGCCGGCGGGGGAGAAGGTCGGGAGGAGGGAGGAGCCGAGGGCGCCGGCCGAGGGCGGGAGCGCGCCGACAAGCTTGCGCAGGGATCGCCGCTAGCACGCCCCAGCAACTCGTGCGCATGCGCACTGGCGACTTGCGCTCGGGTGTTGCCTTGCGCGCCGGAGCTCTAGGGGAACCCGGGAGCGAGACCCAGCCAAAGAGAGGTTTTCGATATCAGGACCCAGCAATCGGCACCAAGGTCGTTTTTCTTTCTTCCTTTCTTGTCTCTCGAGGAGCGTAGTTACTGCAGTAAGCCCTTCGCTTGTCTTATGGACGCTTGTAGGAAAAATTGGATACTGTAACTGAAAAGATTTGAAACTTAAGCAGTGCTGGCCGTTTTTGCTGGCAGAGACACCGTGATACTTGGTTTCTCAGCTACATAGGTCTTAGCTCCAGCAAGTAAGCCCCCTGCATTAATTTTCTTTTTCTAGCAGTGGTTCACAACCTTGACTGCACGTTACAGTTAGCTGGTAGCATGTAAAAAAATCTCTGAACTTCGCCACACCCCAGATCAGTTAAATCAAACTTTGGAGGCATCAGTAGTTTGTAAACCTCCCTAGGTGGTGGTGGTGGTGGTGGTGGTTTAGTCACGAAGTCTTGTCCGACTCTTGTGACCCCATGGACTTAGCCCACCAGGCTCCATGGGATTCTCCAGATAAGAATACTGGAGTAGGTTGTCATTACCTTCTGCAGGGGATCTTCCCCACCCAGAGATGGAACCCATGTCTCCAGCGTTGCAGGCAGATTCTTTACAGATTCAGCCACCAGGGAAGCCAAACCTACGTGGACTGTTCTGCAAAGAATTATTCCCAGCGGTAATCAACATAATGTAAGATGCCCCACCGTAAAGGAGCAACACCTTTCTTAACCCCCACATACCCCTCCATATCTTTGCTCCTTTTAGGAAGAGTTTTCTATATATTTTGTCTACTTTATAGTTCTTTTTTGAAATTATTTGCCGTTTATCAAGATCACTAAGGACCTCCACTTACAATATCCTATTCAGTTCAGTCGCTTGGTCCTGTCTGACTTTGCGACCCCATGAACTGCAGCATGCTTCCCTGTCCATCACCAACTCCCAGAGCTTCCTCAAATTCATGTCCATAGAGATGGTGATGCCATCCAACCATCTCATCCTGTCATCCCCTTCTCCTGCCTTCAATCTTTCCCAGCATCAGGGTCTATTCCAATGAGTAAATTATTTGCATCAGGTGGCCAAAGTATTGGAGTTTCAGCTTCACTATCAGCCCTTCCAATGAATATTCAGGACTGAATTCCTTTAGAATGGACTGGTTGGATCTCCTTACAGTCCAAGGGATTCTCAAGAGTCTTCTCCAACACCACAGTTCAAAAGCATCAATTCTTCAGCACTCAGCTTTCTTTAGAGTCCAACTCTCACATCCATACATGACTACTGGAAAAATCATAGCTTTGACTATATGGACCTTTGTTGGCACAGTAATCTCTCTACTTTTACTATGCTGTCTAGGTTGGTCATCGCTTTTCTTCCAAGGAGCAAGCGTCTTTTAATTTCACAGCTGCAGTGATTTTGGAGCCCCCCAAAATAAAGTCAGTCACTGTTTCTCTTCTTTCCCCATCTATTTGCCATGAAGTGATGGGACTAGATGCCACGATCTTCGTTTTTTAAATTTTGAGTTTTAAGCCAACTTTTTCACTCTTCTCTTTCACTTTCATCAGGAGGCTCTTTAGTTCTTTGCCTTCTGCTATAAGGGTAGTGTCATCTGTGTATCTGAAGTTATTGATATTTCTTCCGGCAATCTTGATTCCAGTTTGTGCTTCATCCAGCCTAGCATTTTGCGTGATGTACTCTGGATATAAGTTAAATAAGCAGGGTGACAACATACAGCCTTGACGTGCTCCTTTCCCAATTTGGAACCAGGTCACACAACATCCTATAGGCAATTCCAATTGCCATTATACTTGACCTCTTGGCAACATTTGCCTCTGTGACCATTCCTTCTTTTCAGCAACAGCCTTTACCCTCCTACCTCTCTGGATGCTTTTTTTCCTTCAGAGTGAGCCTTCTGTTCCAGGCCTCTCAGTGTGGATTCCATTCCTGGCCCTCTTCTCTAGCTAACACCTAATCTCCAAGTGTCCCTATTATGAAAAAGTACACCTTTACCACTTTGCCCTGGTGAAATTATTGATGGTAGCCCTCTTTAATCACAAAAGTGTCTCATTTGGTATTTTTGGTATCAAAGACATTCCTGGAACAATTTGTGAAAGCTAAATAATGTGTACCAATTAGGAAACAGTTTTGAAAATCTTGTGAATTTTCCCACAGACATACAGCAAAATTATCAAAATCAGTTGATGTGGGGTGGGGCCCTGTAATTTATTAGTAGGTTTCTAACAGTTTCCAGGTGATACAGTTGCTGCTAGCTTGGGAACTACACTTTGAGAACCACTGATGCCAGAGAATGTCTTTTTTTTTCTTTCAGAAAGACACCTACTGAAGTGTTTAGGAGTAGAGGGGTATGGTGTGTGCAATTCACTGTACAAACAGTAAAGTGAAAGTGTTAGTTGCTTAGTCGTGTCCAATTCTTTTCGACCCTTGGGCTGTATTCCCCGAGGCTCCTCTGTCCATGGAATTCTCTGGGCAAGAATACTGGAGTGGGTTGCCATTCCCTCCTCCAGGGATCAAACAGTAAAGACATCCTCAAAAATGTCAAGATACAGATAAGTAGAGAAAAGAGGACAAAGCAACTGTTGTAAAATGTTAACATTAGGGAAAACTGAGTGAAAGGTGTTTGCACATTCTATCATTCCTGCAACTTTACGACTGAAATTGTCAAAGTTAAAAATGGAAGAGTTTGTACGGGTTTGTGTAATAAATATTATGGTCATCTTTCACTAAATCAGAGGCTTTATCATCTACAGAGTAATGACTGTCTAGTATTTATCTCCCAACCTCTTAATTCCAGATTGGTGTATGAAGCATATTTCTGCCTACTCACTACCTTCAGTAGGATGTCTACCAAGCACTTCCAGTTTATTTTCACTCCCTCCACAACAATCTAAAAACCTATTCCAGCAGCCTTCTGCCTCTACTGTAGTACCGTTCACCAAAGATTACTCAAGCCAAAATCCTTGAAGTCATCAACTCTTCTTTGTGGATTTTCAACACAGGTGAATCTAATCACTTCTCACATCCCCTTCTCACTCCTTCTTTCCAAGTCACTACCATATCTTGCTTGGAGTACTTCGAGCCTCCTGGTTTGCCTATTTGCTTCTACTATAGTCCATTTGCTATATACTACCCAAAATGATTTTTATATAATATAAATCATATAATATTTTTATATAATATAAATCATGATGTCAGTCTCTTGCCTGTAAGGCATTTCATCATAGAATTAAATATAAAGTCCTTAACTTGGCTAATAAGCTCTTAAGTGATCAGGCCCATTGCTGCTTCTCCTACTTCATTTCCTTCCATTTCATCTTTATTGATAAGCTTCACCCAAACTGGTATGGTAGGCACATGATTTCCATGTTTTAATCCCTGGAGCCTGTGAAAATGTTACTTTACATGGTAGAGGGGATGTGCAGATACAATTAAGTTAAAGGTCTTCAGGTGGGGAGATTCCTCAGTTATCCAGATGGGCCAAATATAATCACAGGGGCGCCTTTAAATAAAAGAGGGATACAAGAGAGTGAGACTCAGACAAGGAGATTTGATGATGGGAGCAGGTGTGAGAGTCAGTGATTGAAGATGCTCTGCTGTTGGCTTTGAAGATGGAAGGGGCCACAAGCCAGTGACATTCTGGAAGTCAGAAGTTCAAATTGGGTTTTACTGGGCTTAAAATCTTGGTGTCCACAGGGCTGCATTCCTTCTAAAGTCTCTAGGGAAGAATGGTTCTCTTGCCTTTTCTGGCTTCTAGAGGCCACCTGCATCCTTCTTCCACTTCCTCCATCTTCCAAGACCCCAGGGGAGCATCTGCAAACCTCTCCCTGACTCTGCTTCCTGCTTCCACTTACAGGTATCCTTGTGATTATTACATTGTGCCCATCAGACAACCCAGGATAAACTTCCCATCTTAGCACATTATCGACTGGGGATTTTTGCAGAAACTAACTTAACGCCTGTAACCAGAGATTTATTATGCAAGTGAATATTGAAACACTCCAGTCAGTAATGTTTGGGTAACAAAAGGCATCATAATATCTCTGTGGTCAATAAGTTGTTAAAATACTTAATCATATCTGCAAAGTCCATCTTGTCATGCATGGTAGTAATATATTCAGAAGTTCCTAGGATTTAAAGAGGGGCATCTTTTGGAGGCCATTATCCTGCCTACCACATAGTTCCATGACTTCCTATAATGAATATGTTGGAATTTCTTATTCAGTTCTGGGTCCTACACTTGGAGATGCCAGCAAACCAGGACCTATTCCCAGAACAAGCAGAATAGTCATCTCATTTATGGAACAGTTCAAGAAACCATACAGATTTACTGAAGAGAAGAGAAGCTTGAACTGAATTGATTTGGGCACTATGAAAACTGTACTTTCAAATTTTGGCACATAAGTAGTTTTGAGTAACTGAATACAGGACCCTGCTGCAGCTGCTGCTAAGTCGCTTCAGTCATGTCCAACTCTGTGCGACCCCATAGACGGCAGCCCACCAGGCTCCCCCATCCCTGGGATTCTCTAGGCAAGAACACTGGAGTGGGTTGCCATTTCCTTAGCCAATGCGTGAAAGTGAAGTCGCTCAGTCGTGTCCAACTCTTAGCGACCCCATGGACTGCAGCCTACCAGGCTCCTCTGTCCATGGGATTTTCCAGCCAAGAGTACTGCAGTAGGGTGCCATTGCCTTCTCCATACAGGACTCTAGTTAGCCAGAAATTATAACAATAAATTATGAATTTCAGGAAACTGGGCTGTGATTCTAGACTGAAAATGAAAATTAGCATCTTTGAATCATTCATTAGCAATCAAAAGGCAGTACTATACAGTATCAGAAGATCATCTAATTTATTGTTTCCTGAATAAGACTGTATTCAGTATATTTGGCTTAATTGCTTATGGTTAAACACTCTTTTGCAACTCTGGTGCATTTTATTTTTTTAAAAATAATATTATCTTGTTATTCTCATGATGACTTGGAATATTCTGTAAAATGACATAAATCACAGAGAAGGAAAGGGGTCTTAAAGATCCATTGGTCCAAATCTTCATTTCTAATAAAAAGCCAATTTTACCTAAAGGTTAAGCTGAAAAAAAGTTAATTTTACCTAAAAGTTTAACTGCAGGGAGTAGGGAAGACAATGATTATGCAATGGGAGAAAGGTTGAGATTTTTTTTCTTGATGCTTGCAAAGTCTTAAGTTACATGTAGTTAAACGTTTTATGATATTTTATGATCGTGATGCTTCTAATAAACTATTTCCAACCTCTTGACCAGCAAAACGGAATAGGGCATGTTGAATAGAGAAGTAACTCAGACTCACCCTCTAGAGGAATGAAGTGGGATAAAGTGTGAACAGTGCTTTTGGAAGCCGGCGTTCCAATCAACACCTGCGATAGTTGTTAGGGCTTGGCTCTTATTTGTGCACTGTTGCAAAGACAAAATCTGCAACTCCGAAACGTTAAAATAATGGTTCCTTAATAGATAACCCCAACCCCCAAACAAGAGGTAAGGTCATAAAGTACCGAAGCTATTTATCAACCAACACTCTACCACGAGAAGTTGCTTCAGAAGCGGCCGGAAGTGCCTCTGCCCCTAACTAATATGGCGTTCATTTTATTTCCGTTCTTGTCTTTGCCGTAAATAAGCTCGGCGGCTCCTCCCGGTTTTCCCAGAGGCCACGGTCTTACCCAACTCTCTTAGCTTGTTCCTTCGCGGGGGGGCGGGGCTACGAAGGAGATGCTTTGTGGTGATTGGTTGCGGTGAGTTAGGAACAATACTACGGGGCGGGGACCGGCGGATGATGAGCAGTGATTGGTTGCCGGGAGGCGGGGCGACTCCACCGCTGGAGAAGTGGCCGCAAGCGGAGGCGAGAGCCATGGGTCAGGCGGCCAAGGTGACTGGGTCCGGGGAGGGGTTGAATGCGATGCCAGCGGGGAGGGTAAGAGAGCGGCCTTGCGAACATAGTCTGGAGTCTCTGTAACTGAGGTTCAGGACCCTCCGTGGAGGATGTGGCCTTTACACCTGAGAAGCCTGTAACCAGCCCTGGGGGGCAGGCGAGGGTTTGTGCAGGTGCGGAGGAGGGAGGGCGGTACAGGTGGTCCTACTTCCTCGTCTACCAAGTACAGAAGGTTTATCCGTGATGCACGCCAGTGACTTGGGTCCTGCCCTTTCCATCTCCACACCGGGCGTTTCTGTGAGGGACCCATTTCGCGTCCTTGCGAATTGTACAGGACCCCAAAGTCCTACGCTGAAACCATCAGATGAGGTAAAAGGTTTCGTCAGATAACCAAAATGTTCATAGGTAACCAAGGATACCGAATCCCGGCAAAAACACTTGTTTAAAGTAGCACTTAACGAAACAGAGCAGAGACCTGAGATTCCTGAGTGCTCTGAACGAGCTTTGGGAGGTGATGCCCCCTTCAGGATCGAGATCACAAGTTTCTTATCAAACTGATGCGCATTCCTGGCTAGCGTACAATTCTCTGGGACTAGCCATCCCTAACCAACATTAAGTATTATCAGTATGGCCGGTTGAGACATAAACATGGAAAAGGGAAATTGACCTGCTATAGTATAGTGAGAAAAAAAACAAACAGTGCTTATAACTGGTTGGTCAATAACAGGGAGCTGCCAAGAGTTCTCTTGTACCACTGAACTCTGTTCCTAGTACATTTTAATATATGTCACAGGACTGATAGAATTGTAAAGGGTTATTCTTTCAAAAAACTTTCGGAGTGTCCATAATAGCTTTTAGTAGCACTTAATGGCCAGCATTTAGCTTGTACTTTCTAGGCATGGTGGATGTAACAGTAACTTCATACAGAAGTCTGGCAGGTAGGAAGAGTTTAAACAATTACTTAATTACAAGTATTTATTCACTATTTTGAATTGAAAATACAGTGTATTTTTGTGCGCATACAACAGGTTTATCCTGTCTGGAGAGATGCAAAAGAAAAAAAAAAATCCCTCATGTAAATTGAGACCTGAAGTGTTATTAGAAATTAAGTAGGACTGGAAGAGAGGTTTAAGAGGGAGGAAACATATGCATACCTATGGCTGATTGATGTTGATGTATGGCACAAACCAACACAATATTGTAAAGCAATTATCCTCCAATTTAAAATAAATAGTTTGTTGGGTTTTTTTAATAAATTACCTAGGAGAAGAGAGGAAGGAGTATTCTGTAAAGAGGAAGTGGCGTATGGACCATCCTTTAAGTGGGAAGTTGCTTGGAAAACTTGAATACAATGAAATTAAATAGAATTCATTCCTAAAGTGCTTTTGATGAGAACGATCATGTGTAGAAGACACTTGTGCTAAGTGGAAGATACAAGGTGACCAAGAAGCCTTTCAGGAAGTAGGGGACACTTAAAGAAAGTGTAGTAAGTGCCTAGTACTGTGGATGTATTCATGAGGGGAATATAACCCATACTTAGAAGACAGAAATGATAACCAGCTAAAGTGAAACCTAGTACAGAAATTATATCACCCACCCTTAAAACTAGCCTATTATTCAAGAAAATTGAAGCAAAAGGCTAATTTGCCTAAGCTTAAAATAAGTGGTAACGTCAGATTTAAACTGATCTTACTGCAAAGAATTGACTTTCCATATACACTACCTAAATTTGTTTAATCAGTATAAGTACATCAAAACAAGAAGACAGTCTGACCTAGGTTTCTTTACTTTAATAAAAGTTTATTAACTCCAAGGTGATATTAGTTCCGAGGCAGTAATGAAGGCATTTTCTTAATAGTAGTTCTTAAAGTAGGGATACTGGTTGTTGTACTAAGTGAATTGCTTTCTTTTTTCCCTAAATAGCATGTAAAATAATTAGGCATACTTACTTTTCACTTCCTTCTTAATCCCTTGCAGCCTCTTCGACTACTCTTGTAGTATTAAACTCCCTGGTTTTCTCTGACGTTCCACTACCTTTAACAACCCTGTTTGCCAACAGTCTTTTTCAAGATAATCTCGGCCTTCACTATCAACCGCCTCAAAAATTTCCTGTCTCAGCGTATTGCTCAGTTTCAAAGTCACTGCTACATTTTTAGATATTTGTTAAAGAAGCATCCCACTTCCAGTAGTAAAATATGCATTAGTTTCCTATGGCTACTCTAACAAGTTACCACAGTTTTTATCTTGAAAATACAAAATAAGGTCACATTTACGTGTACTGAGGATTAGAACTTCAACATGTCTTTTGTGGGGACACACAATTCAAGCCATAACAAAATAGATACACCACATTTTGTTTATCCATTTGTGTTCTTTCATGCTACTATGAATATTCATATACAAGTTTTTGTATGAACATATGTTTTCATCTTGGTTGTCTACCTAGGTGTGGAATTGCTGGGTCATATGATAGCTGTGTTTAACTCTCTGAACAACTGCTAAACTGTTTTCTAAAGCAGCTGCAAGGTTTTCTATTCCTATCAGCAATGTGTAATAGTTTCAGGTTTTCCACATCTTTGCTAACACGTGTCACTGACTGTCTTTTTGATTGTAGACATTCCACTGGGATGAAGTAGTATCTCACTGAGATTTAGATTTGTATTTTTCAAATGGCAAATTATGTGGAGCATCTTTTCATGGCCTTAATAGCTATTTGTCTGTCTTCTTCTGAGAAATGTCTATTCAAATCCTTACCTGTTTTTAAATTAGTTTTTTTTTTTAATTTTAAAAGTTCTTTTTACGCTCTATGGATAGTAGGCCGCTATCAGATATATGACATAAATATTTTCTTTCATTCCATGGGTTGTCTTTTCTTTTTGTTGATAAGTGTCCTTTCTCTTTCTCTTTTTAAATTATATATATTTTTAGTTTTTATAAAGGAAATAAGTGTATAAAATTTAAGAAGTCAAATGGTGTTATGCAGAAACCAGTAGGTATCTACTTCTTCCTATATACTCCCAATTCCTGCTCCCCAGATAAGCACTTTTTAATCATTTTAGTTATTTCTTCTTAGATTTCCCTCCATGTTTATAAATAACATGTTTAAACTACTATTGATTTTTTTTTTCCTCTTTGGAGTTATTTACTGACCTTTGTCTGCAAAAGTTGAGGATTTTGTTGTTCAATTGCTCAGTTGTATCTGACTCTTTGTGACCCCATGGACTACAGCACACCAGGCTTCTCTGTCCTTCACTGTCTCCCAGAGTTTGCCCAGACTCATGTCCGTCACTTCTCTTCCAAGTGATGCCATCCAATGATCTCCTCCTCTGCTGCCCCCTTCTCCTTTTGCCTTCAATCTTTCCCAACATCGGGATCTTTTCCAATGAGTTAGCTCTTGTCATCAGGTAGCCAAAGTATTGGAGCTTCAACTTCAGCATCAGTCCTTCAAATGAATATTCAGCGTTGATTTCCTTTAGAATTGACTGGGTTTGATCTCCTTGTAGTCCGTGGACTCTCCACAGTCTTCTCCAGCATTACAGTTCGAAAGCATCAGTACTTTGGTGCTCAGCCTTCTTTATGGTCCCACTCTCACATCCATACATGCCTGCTGGAAAAACCATAACTTTGAATATGTGGACCTTTGTTGTCAAAGTGATGTCTCTGCTTTTTAATGCCTTGTCTAGGTTTGCTATAGCTTCTCTTCCAAGGAGAAAGCGTCTTTTAGTTTCATAGCTGCCATCACCGTCTGCAGCGAGTTTGAAGACTGCTGCTCCTGCTAAGTCACTTCAGTCGTGTCCTACTCTGTGCAACCCCATAGACGGCAGCCCACCAGGCTCCCCCGTCCCTGGGATTCTCCAGGCAAGAACACTGGAGTGGGTTGCCATTTCCTTCTCCAATGCATGAAAGTGAAAAGGGAAAGTGAAGTTGCTCAGTTGTGTCCGACTCTTAGCGACCCCATGGACTGCAGCCTACCAGGCTCCTCCTACCTAGGCTCCGTCCATGGGATTTTCCAGGCAAGAGTCTGGAGTGGGTTGCCATTGCCTTCTCCATTTGAGGATTAAGTTCCCCCTAATACCCTGTTTCAGTATACAAATTTTGGTGAATCTGTTTTCGTCTTTCATATAATTATACAAAATTTGTCCAAAGCTGAGCCTTCTAATATAAATATATGATTATGTTGACTTTTTTTCCTAAGTCTTAGTGTTTCTTGAAGTTAATAACTGCTTTGTTTTTATTATCAGTTTTCCTTCTTATCTATTCCCAAACTATGAGCAAAACTGTTATCTACTAGCTTCATTTTTTTTTCCTAGCATCATCATTTCTGAATCCAGCCTTTTGCTCTAGTCCAGAATAGTTGCTTTCTTTGCTGGCTACACAAATGCTGACCTATATTTGTCCTTTACCATCCTCTCTGTCTCTCTTGTGTTGGATCACCTGTCTCCCTCATTCCCACTGTGTGTGTGCCCGCGTGTGTGTGTGTGTGAGAGAGAGAGAGAGAGATAGCCCCTTGTTTTGATGGGGCACAGTCGTCTTCTATAGCTTTCCAAGAAAGAGCATATAGCAAATAAGAGACTTTGCATTTCTGAAAATAGCAATTTGTAATTGCAGTTAGGTGATAGTTTGGATATGTAGCTTGAAGATTTTGTACCATTGTCTTCTCACAGTGATGCTGTTTGGAAATCAGGTGGCTTTCTAATTTTCTTTTTTTTTATACGTGGACTGTTTTCTTCCTCCAGGATGTCTTTATTAGCATTGTGCTGCACTTACATCATGATATGCTGCAGCACGGGTTTGTGTTGAGCACTTGGTGGAATCTGTGTTCTCGGTTCTCTCTTGTTGGAGATCCTGTGACTGTAACTGTTGGGCCAACTCCTTTAATTTTATTTTCCTTTCCTCAACTGCCCATTCTACTTTCTGGGCCGTTTTTCTGAACTTAATCCTTGCTGTCACTCATTTGATATCCAAGAGCTTTGGGGCATTTTCTGAACAATCCTTTTTAGATTTACTATAACTTCTTTTTTGTTGTTATTCTGTGTTTGCAAAAACTTATGTTTCTGAGAAAGTTCTTTGGTTAATTTTTGTTTAATTTTTATGTTTTCTGCCTCCTATTTCTCTTTTTGTATCTGCCTATGATGCTATAAGTTTTCTCATATATGTAAAATGCTTGAATCGTGCCTAGCACATAGGATGCACTCAGTCAAGTTTCAGTATTGTTATCTGGGAATGGTGGCAGAGTGGCAAATCTTTGTCAGTAGTCCAAGCACAAGATAGGGAGAGATCTGAATTTAAATTGTTTTGGGTGATGGAGAATATCCAAAAGATTAGAGAGAAATCCCTACGGTTTCTCCGTGAGGAGTAAGGTAGATTTAAAGAATGACCTAGAGATTTCTGGCTTCAGAAATTCATTGTTTTCCATACTGAAATTGAGAGGACAGAAGAGAGAACAGTGTTGGGGGGACAGTATTGCATACGCTTTTGTTGTTATTGTTTAGCACAGTCTAAAATATTCAGAAGTCTCAGCATTCTACTTCTTTTTTGAGAAATCACAATTAAACTTTCCTAAATTATCTAAAACATCTTCCTTCTGGGCTCTTTTAAGATGTAGTATATTCTTGAGTTTGTATGCATGTGTATATGACTTTTAGAGCAGATGAAGGTCTATGTTAAGAAAAATGAGAACAAATACATACCACACTAGCAAAGTTGGTTACCTTAACAAACTAATTTTGGCAGGGGGATCATTAACTTTTTAACCATTCTCATATTATTTTGTTTGAAAGAATTTTGTTTTATTTTTGTAAATACATAAGGCTAATTTTTTAAAATCTAAAGATAAATAATCAAGGGAGTTATTTTGACCAACTCTTGTTTTCACCAGCTACTTTGAAAAATAATCTAAGAAATAAATGCTGTTTAATCCTTGTAATTATGTAAAATGTGAAAATTTTTTCTTTTGAGGTGTGAATTCTGATTTTCTTTTCAGGTTTTACAGCTCTTTAAAACATTGCACAGGACCAGACAACAGGTTTTTAAAAATGATGCTAGAGCATTAGAAGGTAAGTTTATACTTTGCCACTTTGAAGCAAGTCCAATTTTCAGTTGGCTGCTAGTAGTCCAAGAGACCCTGTAAGGTTAAGACCTGCCTTGGGCGATGAACCTTCACTATCTCTCTCTCAATGTTTGTTTGTTTTAATGAGTTTATATTACACTTGTTTGAGAAGTATTTACTTAAAGAAAAATTGTAAAAGATCATGTTTTCATAAAGAATAAGGAAAAAAAAAAGGATCAAAATTTCACTGTGCTCCATTGCTTACCTTACATTCAAGCCATGGAACTCATTTCCCTATTATATAATCAAATTTTCACATTCTCTAGGACCAGATACTACCATATTGTTAATGCCTGTGTCTTTCTAGAAGTGGCAGCAGCTATGAAACTATGAAAGGGAATCTATCACAAATGGTTCCAGATTCAGTATTTCACTGTTCAAAGTGGTTTCTGTCTTTTCTGGAACTCAGAGCTCTAAAGTACAAGTTCTGTGTTGGTCATACTCAGTTTCTAAAGCTGTTTAAGAGGATACCTTAGGAGGGAGAGTATATAAGTTGGGAGATTGTTACTGACATATGCGTACTACTGTATATAAAATAGATGAATAATAAGGTATGGGATAACTAGTATAACACAAAGAACTTTACTCAACGCTCTGTAATGACCTGTATGGGGAAAGAATCTAAAAAAGGGTAGATACATGTATATGTGTAACTGATTCACTTTGCTGTACAGCAGAAACTAATACAACATTGTGAATCAACTGTACTCCAGTAAAATTTGTTTTTAAAAATTCAACCTCCATTTTAAAAAAGGGAAAAAGAAAAGGGCATCTAGGTAGTGTCCCCACTGTCCCTATGAATTCAAGTTTTTGTAATTTACCAAAAACATTTCTTGAATATTAAAGTATATGCTTCATATTATATGTATGTTACACAAATTCCTTATTTAATTCTTATCACAGACCTGTTAGGTAGTCACTATTATAATTTCTAGTTTTGCAGATGAGAAAACTGACAGTAATGCGAAAAGATAGGTGGAGCTGGGATTTAGCTTCAGCATTCTGGCTCCAAAGCCTGAACTCTTAACCACATTACATGTTGACATGTATTGAGCATAAAAGGAAGGTTCTATGGCTTATCTACATCACCATAGCATATTTTTGTGCCTTTAAATGTTTTTAAGTGAAATAATTATAAGAATAGCTAACAGTGCATATTTACTATCAAATGCTCACAGCAGCAATATAAGGCAATTTATCACTTATATTAAATTATTCTGCTGTAGTGATGCCAAAGCACTGGATTATATGAACAAAAGTTTCATTTGTTCATCACTTTACTTGTCAGCCAAGGCACTCAAAATTATTTACATATCCTCTTTGCTGCTGTATCTTCATTTTAAGTGTTTTGGAGGAGGGATAGTTAAACATGCTTATATGTATTGAGTTTTGCCATCTTAAAAACAAAAAGCATTTTAATTCAGATCCTTATATTTACAAAAGCAAAGTATCAATTTGAATTTATTAGGATCTCACAGCTAGAGGGTCAAATGAAATTAGAAATAAAAAGCAGGAAACAAAAATATTAGAATGCTGAAAATATATATTAGGTTTAATTACAAATTGCCAGCCTGTAAAAAGCTCTCCAAAAGACTTTTAAAATAAATTTCTTAGTTTTTACTTTGTTTTACACATGGCAAAATTATTTTTTTCTGTTAGAGAAATAATAGATATATATGTATATAGCATATTGTACTGTAATATAATGAATACTATGTAAGTTATTGGAACAAGAATTATAAATTAGAAAAGCAGATAACTATATGCATACTTTTTCCTTTTTCTAGCAGCCCGAATAAAGATAAATGAAGAATTCAAATGTAATAAAACTGAAACTTCTCCTAAGAAAATAGAAGAGGTACAGTATTAAATGTTTCAATTACAATAAAACTCACATTTTAGCAACTAGAGGAAATGATAAAAATGGAGAGACTTTATGAAATAAAAACCATTAGTTGATAGTTAAAGCCATCACAACTGTAAATGACCTTCACTTGTTTGGTATGGCTCACCTCCTCAAGGGTCATGTGCCTACAACTATAAGATAGCAAGTTGCCTAGTGAAAGGAACATAAGTGTAACCATGATCAAAGCCAGAACAGCTGAACCAACCTAGAAACTCACAGAGATGCTCTCTGTCTAAGGCAAGTGACAAACCAAGAAGAGTGAGTGTGATAACTCTCTCTTAAGTTATGCAGAGAAAACTTCTACTCACTTAGGTCAGCTGGACAGAATTTTTTTTAATTCATATCTTGGCTGTGGAAGTTGAATAGCTGGGGTTTATGAACTGTTCTCACTTTACCTTCTGTATTTGCATTTTAGTCACTTCCTTAGTGGAAGATAGTCTACTAACATTATTCTGTGAGCTCCCTAGTATTCCCAGTGCTTGTTCATTGAAAAAGTGCACACTGATTCTTTTCTTGTGTAAAGTCATATGCATACATACATTGTCTCTGTCTTAGGAAGGAACACTGCTTCCTAAGTGGTCCTGGACCTAACTTTGTATAAATGTAGGGGAAAGGACCCTTAGGAAGAAAATGAAAAATTATTTGCTGGGTTAATTAAGATTCCAAGAATTGGTTTAGTAAAGAAGAAGGTACAATTTAGAGAAATTCTTCTATGTTTAATAGAATTTCCACATAATGAAACAAAAAATTTTATGCAAATACTTTTATACTTAGTAGAGAAAATGCTATTTTTGAAGTAGTGAATATCTGTAATACAATAATGAGACAAAATGAGATAGCCTAAGGATTTCTTTCCCTTTAACATAAAACAGGAGAGATTTAACCTAATCTTATGATAGGACAAATGGGGACTGTGTAATTTTTATCTATGGAAGCAGTTAAAATGACATTATAATCAAGTCATGACTTGAAAAGAAGTTTAAAGATGTACTGCTATTCAGAAAACTGATTATTAACAATATGGTACATGTATACCTCATTTTATTGTGCTTTGCTTTATTGCGCTTCACACAATCTGCGTTTTATACAAATTGAAGGTTTGGGGCAATCCTGCATTGTCAGATGCTGGTTAGCATTTTTTAATAATAAAGTGTTTTTTAAGTAAGATATGAATATTGTCTTATTTATTTAGCCACGTCAGATTTTATTTGTGGGATCTTTTGTTGCAGAGCTCAGACTTAGTTGCCCCAGGGCATGTGTGATCCTAGTTCCCTAGGGACTGAACCCACATCCCCTGCACTGGAAGGTGGATTCTTAACCACTGGACCGTCAGGAAGTCCCCATTATTTTCTTTTACACATAATGCTGTTGCATACTTAATAGACTAGTGTATATTGTAAATATAACTTTTATAGACAGTTGGAAACCAGAAAATTCATGTGACTCACATTATTGTGATATTTGTTTTATTGTGGTAGTCTGGAACTGAACCTGCAATATCTCTTGAGATATGCCTGTGTTTCTAAATTTTGAGGTCATGATTTTAAAAATATTGCAGTCAGTTTATATCAACTAAACTGGAAAAGTGAACTATAATCTCCAGATTAATTTCACATATAGAGCACTAACAGTAAGCACTCTTGAAATTAGATACTTGTTATATGTATATATATATACACACACACACACGTGTGTGTACATATATCTATATATTTTATACTTTCATATATTACATATTTAGTAATTTGTAGGTAATTAGTTACATTGTCACATATTGTGATGAAGTCTTGGCACCAAAAGGAATCCTAGGTGGCCTCTCAATCAGCAGTTTTCAGACTTTTGGGTCTCAAGACCACTTTACCTTCTAAAAAACTGAAGACTCCAAAAAGTGTTGTATGTATGTTATACCTATCAATATTTACCATAATAGAATTTAAAACTGAGAAATTTTTAAAATATGTTAATTAAATAATTAAAATTGATGTTTATTATGTGCTAACATATATAGTCTTCATGAAAAATAACTATTTTCAGAAAAATATAGTGAGAAGAATGGCATTATTTTATGTTTTTGCAAATCTCTGTAATGCCTGGCTTAATAGGAGTCAGCTAAATTCTCGTATCTGCTTCCTTATTCAACCTGGTGCAATGTGTTTTTCAGACTCAATTATACAAAGAAAATTCAGCCTTATATAGATACATAGTTGGAAGATGGTAGGTGTATATATTATCCTTTTCAAATAATTGTGAATATTCTTTGATACCATACCTAAACAAGCGGTAACTTTCTTTAAAGGTTAGTTGCAGTGTGGAACTCTGTTATCTGTTAGACCAATGGATGGGTGTGTGTATTTACTTGCTTGGCTGGAGTGGTTGGGAGGGAGTTCCAGTTCTCATACATAACCACATCCTGCTTATCCCCTCTCTTCTCCCCTAATCCCTTGTTTCTGATCTAGCTTTGTTTCCAGCCTTAAACCTAAACCTCAGCTCAATTTTTGCACCTCCAGTTAGTGAGAAGGCTCATTGTTTTGCTTTCTCTACCCTACTAAGCCCCTTCTCAGGTCTGTCAGGAGGTGAGGCTTTGCCCCCTACAGCATTCTCCATGTCTATTAATGGCAGCTTCCTCCTTTTTATGTTCAGACCAAAAACCTTGGTGTTCTCTTTTGTGACTACTTTCCTTCTCTCACATCTACATACAACCTGACAGCAAATCCTATTGACGTAACCTTCAAAATATACCCAGACTTTGACCATTTCTTATCTTCCCAGTATTATTTCCTATTTCAAGCCACCATTATTTCTCACTGGATTTTTACAACAGCCTCCTAGCAGCTCTTGTTGCTTCTGCTCTAACTCCCTGCATCCCAGTCTCGATACTTAAAGACAGTGAGCCTTTTAAAAAGGCATATCCCATGGCTCCTCATCCCATTCAAAGTAAAGTCTAAAGTCTCTGCCGGCCGTGACCTTTAGCACTGCATCATCTGACTCCTGTTAACTTCCCACCTCAACTCACCACGTACCTTACTCATCCAGCTTAGTGCCTTCTTTGAGGATGCTTTAATTTACCAAGAGCTTTCTTGTCTGAGGCCATTTATGCTGTGGCTTCTTTCTAGGATATTCTTTCATATGTCCTCATGTCTTCATTTCGTAGACCAGTAGATTTTAATGTTTTTCCCGTTGAGTGGGTCTTTTTACCCATGCATGGCTTTGTAACGTCATGCACTAATGATGTGAAAAACATAGGTTTACCACATAATGCAGACCTTCCAAATATTGACATAGTTCAGTATGTAATATTTTTAAATTGCATCTGTTAATATCCATCTCATCAGAAAAATCTTGAAGTATTGGGAATTTGTGAGGCTTAAAATTACAGATAGAAGTTCTTCAGAATTGTGATTTTTTTGCTTAAAAGCTTAAATGTTGTCATTGTCAGCAAATGACTGTCAGTTGTTTTCTTGAAGTAAGGTATTCATATCACTCATCTTCAAGAAAACATCTGCCAGTTACCCAAATCTGAATAATCAGAGTTTATCTGTCAGTGGTTCATTCAAGTATAAATGGTTTTCCAAAGAGAAAGCTCTACTGCTCACAGCTTAAACAGTACAGATGGCTCTAGTATTATGAGAATAATTTTGACATTATGCCTTCCCTGAAAGGGTCTCAAGATCCTCCCAAGGATCCACGGCTCTGAGAATCACTGTTTTAGCCCGTTCTTCATTTTGGGATGATGAGGTCTGAAACTTAAAGAGAGTAGATATTAACCCACGGCCACACACTCAATGACAGAGCCAGAGCTGGAGTCCAAATATTCTGACTCCTAATACAATGCTTTTATTAGTGTTCAGAACATCCAACTCTATAGTATAAGAAAGATTCAGAGGCACTCAAAAGAATAACAAGAAAACTGCACATTTTAAGCGTATTGTAAAATATATGTTATAACAAGAAATATTCCAAATCTGTTCTGGATCAAAATATGGAATGGATAGATAAAAGGTAAAAGTATATGCATGTCTAAGCTTTCTATAAGCTTGGAATGGTTACAGAAAGTTAAAGGCAAGGAAATTCCCCATCAGTCTGATGGTTAGGCTCCACACTTCACTTTTGGGGACTTGGGTTTGATCCCTGGTGGGGAACTAAGATCTCACAGGCTGCAAAGCACAGCCAAAAAAAAAAAAGGTTAAAAGCAAGTATCACCTAAAAAGAAATTGTAGTAGTAAACCTGTAGTATTCAAAAACAGTACATTAATGTGAACCATTGAAAAAATATGCAAAGGATTTATTCTTTTTGTTTTGTTTTCTTAACAGCTAATAAAAATAGGTTCTGATGTTGAATTGATACTCAGAACATCTGTTATACAAGGTATTCACACAGACCACAATACACTGAGTAAGTAATATTGAAAAAGAATGTTGCTTGCAATGCATTTTAAACTATTGAGCAATTACAGTGCATTTAATGCTAATTAGTAAAACATTTTGATTTTGCCAGTGTGGTATATATTGTACACATTTGTAAGGCTGTATTTAAAAGTGCTAAATTACGAAACTTTGCTTTACTAGACATTTTTCTTTTTCTTTTGTTGTTTTTTCTTTTTAATCTTAACCACTGGTTGTATTGCAAAACTTCAGTTACAAAGACAGTACAGGCATACTTCAATTTATTGTACTTCCCAGAGAATGCATTATTATAAACTGTCAAGCAGGCAAGTCAAGCAAGACTACTGGTGCCATTTTTCCAACAACATTTGTTCACTTGTGTCCCGGTGTGACATTCTGGTAATTCTTGGAGTATTTCAAACTTTTTCCTTATTAACTGTGTTTGTTATAGTGATCCATGATCAGCGCTCTTTTATGTTACTAATACAACTTGCTGAAGTCTCAGAATATGGTTAGTATATTATAATAAAGTCTTTTTAAATTAAAGTATTTGGACATAATACTATTAGACATTCAGTAGACTATTAGTATAGTGGAAGCATAACTCTTACATGGTTCAGGAAACCAAAAAATTTTTGTGATTTGCTTTATTGAGGTACTTTATTTGTAGTGGTCTGGTACCAAACCTGCAATATATAATGGGTTTGCCGGTAGGACTGTTTTTGTAATAATTTATTTGGCATTATTAATTTTCATAGTATAATTTGTCACCTATCTAGACTAAATCTGTTTCTTTATCTTTTCTTCTGTGATTCAAGTTATTTTAATTTAGGAGAATTGGGGTTATACAAAATGGGAATATAGTTGAGGATCCTCTATTATACCTCCAGACTCCTGGTGGGGCTTCTCATTTTATGTAATACTTGGTTTTCTTAGTTTTCATTCCTTAAAGTATTTGAGGGGACAATAACAAAGATACAAACAACATAAAAACAGAAAAGTACACAGTTTATAATAGTACAGCTCAGTGAATTTTCACAAACTAAAATACCTATGTAACCAATCTCCACATCAAGTTATATAATGTTGCTGCTATCCCCAGAGACCCCTCATGCCCCTCCAGTCAGCCCTTCCCCCGCAAGTATAACCACGGTCTTGACTTTCAACAGTATCAGTTTTTAACCCAATATAATAAATTGGAATCATATAGGATTTCTATATTCTCTGGCTTCTTTCTCTTTCTTTGTGCCATTCATCTGTATTATTGGATATAGCAACATTTCTATGAATATTATATGAGTGAAATGTCCGTGTCATATGGTATATGTTGATTCAGCTTTAATAGGTACTGCTGACCAGCTTTCCAAAGTAATTAGACTAATTTACATTTCCAGGAGCAGTGTCTGAGAACTCAAGTTGCTTTATATCCTAACCAGCTCTTGATACTGCTGCTGCTGCTGCTAAGTCACTTCAGTCGTGTCCGACTCTGTGCAACCCTAGGGACGGCAGCCCACCAGGCTCCCCTGTCCCTGGGGTTCTCCAGGCAAGAACATTGGAGTGGGTTGCCATTTCCTTCTCCAGTGCATGAAAGTGAAGTCACTCAGTCTTGTCCGACTCCTAGCGACCCCATGGACTGTAGCCCACAGGCTGCTCCGTCCATGGGATTTTCCAGGCAAGAGTACTGGAGTGGGGTGCCATTGCCTTCTCTGGCTGTTAATACTAGGCATCTCTTAATTTTAGCATTTCTGGTAGTTGTATAATGGTACCACATTGTGATTTTAATTATCATTTCTCTGGTAATTAACAAAGTACTAGCACTTTTTCAGGTGTTCAGTTGTCATTTGGATATGGCTGTTCAGGTCTTTTGTTCGTTTTTCTAAGAGGTTACCTGCCTCTTTATTATTGATTTGAAGGAATTCTTTATATGTTCTGAATATAAATCCTTTGTTGGATATATATATTACAAGAATCTACTTTTAGCTTTTTCATTTTGCTGTTTATTTTTTATTTTTGTTCTCTGTTTTTTATCTTTTGGCCACACCACATGGCACGTGGAATCTTAATTCCCCAACCAGGGATAGAACCTGCACGCCCTGCACTGGCAGCACGAAGTTTTAAATACTGACCGCCAGGGGAGTCCCTCGTTTTGCTGTTTTTATCTTTTGATGAGAAGTTCTTAATTTTAATGTAGTCCAGTTTAATCTCATTCTTCTTTTATGGTTAACATCTTTTATGGTTTTTTGTCTTGTTTAAGAAAATTTTGTCCATCTCAAGCAAGGTCATGAAGTGATCATCCTGTGCTTTCTTCCAAAGCTTTATTGTTTGATATTTTTCATTGGTTGTGTCAACTAGAGTTGATTTTTTTATATGGAATAAGATAGGAATCAAGATGTAGTTTTTAAATATCTGAATATTCAGTTGATCCAGCATTATTTATTGAAAAGACCACTCTTCTCCCCCTGCACTATAGGGTCACCTTTAGCATAAAATCAAATAATAAATATTTATGCATCTGTTCCTTGACTTCATAATTTCTCAGTTAGTTTGCTTTTCTGTCCTTGTATCTCTACCATAATGTCTTGATTACTGCAGCTTGATAAATCTGAATGGGCTTCCCTGGTAGTTCAGTGGCAAAGAATCTGCCTGCCAGTGAAGATGTTTGATCCCTGGGTTGGGAAGATTCTTTGGAGAAGGAAGTAGCAGCCTACTCCAGTATTATTGCCTGAGAAATCCCATGGACAGAGGAGCCTGGGGGACTGTAGTCCATAGAGTCACAAAAGATTTGGATACAACTTAACTAAACAGCAACAGTAAATCTGAATGTCCAGTACTCTAATTCCTGTACAGCTTTCAAAGTTATTTTTAGTTTATGAGCATCATCAGAAATTATTTGATCTAAGTAATATTTCTAAGGGCAGCAAACATGGTTAATCCTAAACTGAAAATTTATAGTCATTAGCTTTAGTCTTAATAATAATCTTTAGAGTTTCTGTGTACTATAGCAATTATAGCAAAATGTAATCTTTATTACATGAATAAAAGTTTAGTTAATATCAGATAGCTAAATTTGATAACTGTATTTCAGAAGCCTAGTTTTAAGTATGATAATATTAGTTTAAATTTCTTTTTTTTTCTTTTACCTTTCTGTATATTTAATTTTGCCCCAGGATTGGAAACTTTTGACTCTTACATGATTATAGGGTATAATGCTATATTGCCTTAATAATGGCCTCCTTCTTTCTGTTAAATTATATATGGATCTCTTCTTTCTACTTAATGCCTGTGGGTTCAAGACAGAACAAATTTGATTCTCTAATCTCTGTTTTAAAAAGTTACTCTAGCCATGACAACATTCATTTCATGAACGCCTTCAAGAAAACAGTGGTGCTTTTTTATAAAGCTGAAGTTCTGAGTGAAGCACGCATTCTGAAGTGGTATAAAGATGAACGAGGGGAAGTGACTGGTTTCATGCTTCTGCATGTGACTGTCCAGTTTCCCCAGCCCTGTGCATTGAAGAGACTCTTCTTGCCTCACTGCACATTCCTTACTCCTCTGGTGTAAATGAATTGACCATGTATGAGTGGGTTTATTGCCAGACCCTCTGTTCTGTTCCATGGATCTATATGTCTGTTTTTATGCCAGTACCATACTGTTTTGATTGTGACTGATTTGTAGTAAAGTCTGAAAGAAGAAGTGTGATGTCACCAGTCTTGTTCTTCTTTCTAAAGATTTGTTTTGCCTATTTAGAGTCTTTGTGTCTCAAATTTAGGATTGTTTGTTCTGTTTCTGTAGAAAATGCCATTGAAATTTTGATAGGAATGGCATAAAATATGTAGACAGGTTTTGGTAGTGTGGACATTTCAATAACAATATTAATTCTTCCCATCCATGAAAACACAGTATCTTTCCATTTGTTTGTGTTTTCAGTTTGTTTCATCAGTGTCTTATAGTTTTCAGGTTAATAGTCTTTCACCTCCTTGGTTAAATTTATTCCTAGCTATTTTATCCGTATGTACGTAAATAGAATGTTTTTCTTAATTTCCCTTTCTGATATTTATTCTGTTTATTATCAGTATATAGAAATGCAGCAGGTTTTTTTGGTATTGTTTTTGTTATCTCACAACTTTACCAAATTTATTACTTCTAACAGTTTTTTGGTGGAATATTTAGGGTTTGCTATATGTTATGTCATGTCATCTTCAACTAGTGACAGTTTTACTTGTTTCCAATTTGGTTGCCTTTCTTTCTTTTTCTTGCCTGTTTACTCTGGCTAGGACTTGCAAAATTGTATTGAATAAGAGTGGTGAGAAGGCATCCCTGTCTCATTCCAGATTTCGGAGGGAAAGCTTTTGGGTTTTCACGATTCAGTATGATGTTAGCTTGTCATACATGGCCTTTATTATGTTGAGGTTTATTCACTCTTTACTTACTTTGTTGAGAAGTTTTTGCATAAATGGATATTGGATTTTGTCAAATGCTTTTTTGGCGTCTGTGGACATGATCATATGATTTTTATTCTTCATTTTATTAATGTGGTGTATCACATTGATTTATTTGTGGGTATTGAAAAATCCATGCATCTCTGTAGTAAATCCCTTTTCATCATGGTGTATGATCTTTTTAATATATTGTATTTTGGATATTTACCAGTTTTTAAATAACCTTGTTGTATTTCAGGGATTTCCATCTCTATGAGTTCTAAATTCCCAAAACAGAATCTAGAATATTCATTTCCTTAGTTCCCTTTGCAGCTCAGGCATGGATATGTAGCACACTACATTACCCATATTCCTAAATGAGCTTGAGAAAAGAGACTTGGCACAAAACCCATTTTTCTGGCAAGAGTTAGCATCAGTGGTTGCAGAGTCAAGTTACTGTTCCAGAAGTGTCATTGGTATAGCAGGAACAGATGTATTAAAGTTGAGTTTCTGGCAACATCCTAAATATAGTGTGTTGTGCTCCACGAGTGTAGAAATGGTGGTAGTTTTTTCTAGTGCCCTGTAGGCAGTAGCAGTTTTCATCATCAGACCAGTTCGTGATATTGCTTTGGACAGTGTTCCTGAAAGCTTAGCCTCAAGCCTGCCTGATTCTTAAGCCCTCACAGTAATTCCTTGAGTTAGACCAATAAACTGTTAATAAATGCCTTTTCTGCCTAATTAGCCAGTCAGCTTTTGTTACTTTTAACTAAGAACAGTAAAAGCTGTTGCCAAGAAGTGAGATACTTGAGATTACACAACATAAAATATGAAATGAAAGCAGGGGTTGGGGGGAGTGTTGTTAACATGGACCTGACCATCACAGGCCTTAAGCTGGTGGCCCTTGTTATGTAGTGATGAACATACCACTTCCTGTTTCTTAGGAGTACAGCTACAGCAATAAGCAGTGTAATCAGAATGTCAGTATGTGCTCGTTATTTCTTTCTACTTTCAGCAAAATATTGAAAAAGAGGATTAATGCAGATTAAGCTAGTCAGTCTGTGAAGCAAAGATGAAAAGAAGTACAGCTTTGCTAAGGGACATTTCTCGCCCCATCCTAAACTCTAATTGATTGAGAGCCCTTATAATTTAGAGCCTTGCAGGCCTGAAAAAATGCCAGCTGCTACAAAACTAAAGCCAGTACAAGCAAGGGACCTCTTAGCTCTAATATGAAATAAGATCGGTATCCCAAATCTTTCTCATTTGCTGGACAAAGATCAGATATAGGGTACATTTATTCACCTGAGCCTGTAGATTTTCATTGTGTTAAGACATGTCCATTAAACGACGGGGTAGGGAGGTTTGGGACAACACAGAGACCATTGCCAAAGGATGAAAATATTCATGCTTAGTAATTGTCAGGATGTTTGCCTGTGGCTACTTGTACATGAAAATGACTGGGAGAAAATAGATGTGTAGCTTATAAAATTTTTGAGTAAATTGTGTGGTCAGAAACCCCAAGCATAGCTAGGTCTCGTCAACTCTTAAAGGCTATCCTGATCCCTTAACTCATATCAACAGGACGTAAACTATGAAAACTTCCGAGTGTCAAAGAAGAGCATTTTCCCTAATATCCCCACATCTGGATCCCCTAGAGGACAGACCAGGAGCCTTGAAGGACAGTGGATAATAGAGGGTCTTTGGGTCTCCCAGAAAACAGGATGAGCTATTGCCAGTTTGGCTGACCAGAATTTATTGCTTTGCCATGAGCAAGGAGCTCTTGCTCTTCCTGTCCAGAAGGATTTAGGATTTGCTGTGGAGCAGTAACTGCCATGTATTTTCCATTCCAGGTTTTTATTGCTGTGTCCTGTTTGTTCTTTACTGTGGTCCAGTAGGCAGCTACTGTGTGAACCTCAGCTGGACCTAATGGAAAGGCCATAGCATATCATCTGCAGATCCTGGTTTTGAACCTGGATGAGACCTTAGGGGTCAGGTAGCAAACAGATGTAGCTTTCTGCGTGTGGGAAGAAGGATGTCTATTCACGTTGTGCAGCCAAAAGGGTGGTAGGCTTGTTGCCTCTCCAGTGTCTATTCTTTCTTACTAACTGAAAAACTGTGTTCAAAGTAGAGTGTGACAGGCAGGGAGAGGAGGGGGATGATTTTTCAGACCATGTAACACCTTTCTGGCCAGTGCAAGCAGCTGTCTGCTGAATGTTGCTTCCAATAAAGCTATTGTTTTTCAGTTAAAAAGGCATAGGCCAAGCCAGCACTCCGCTTTTTGGCCTTTCCCCCCTTCCTGCCTGGAATGCAGAGGTGATCTGGCAGCAGCATTGAAGGCAGACACCACACACGAAGAAAAGGAAGAGAGCCTGGGTCCTTGGAGGTGGCACTAAGGACCTGCCTTAGCCTAGGGTCGCCTTAATCTGTATTTCCTGATAAGTGAGAAAATTAAATCTCTTACTTACTTAAACCATTTTTTGTTGGACTTTTGGTTAATCTGTCTTTTCCACTAGCTTGTGAACTATTTAAAGCTGAGGAGGCTTTTTTTTTTATATATAATTGAGGTGTAGTTAACATGTAACATTATATTAGTGTCAGGCATACAACATAATGATTCTATATTTATATATATTTTGAAATAATCACCACAATAAAGTGAGTTAATCTGTCCCCATACATACTAACAAAATTTTTTTTCTCATGATGAGGACTTTTAAGACTCTCTTAAGCAAGTTTCAAATATGCAATACAGTGTTATTAACTGCAGTCACTGTGCTGTACTGAGGTGACTATTATATATTCATCTGTGTATCTTTCTTTCTTGATGAAATGCCCAGGAAAAAATAGGCACCTATATGTTTGATAAGTGAAACAATTCAGTCGTTAATAAGTTAAAACCTAAACTGTAATATGCTCTCTGATGAAAGCTGCAAAGATTTGGAAGCAGCAAGTGAGATATAAAAAATGGCTAAATAACGCTTATTTAACGGGTTCTCATTTCAGTAAGCCAGATTTACCATGTGGCTCATAAGAGTATTTTCTCTAGTCAGATCGCTTCTCTTTTTTGTAAGAATTTCAGTTTTCCTTTTGAATTGAATTCATTGTAAGAGTTTTTTAATGATTCAACTTTATAGAAAAGATACAAGAAAAGCTGAAGAATATGTCCATTCCCTTTATCCAGATTCTACAAATTCTAGCAGTTTACCACATTTGCTTTATCATCTCGCCCTCATTTTTTCCCTGAAGTTTCTGAAGGTACATTGCAGACAAAATGTGGCTTTTTTCCCCCCAAATGAGCATTTTTCAGACCATAACAGTCTGCTTGAGTTTAGAGCTAGAGAAATACTTCAGTGTATATTTCTTTAAAATACTTCTTTGTGTATTTCCTAAATTAGCAAAGGCATTCTCTTACATAACAACAGTATAATTATCAAAGTCAGTATATTAATGTTGATTCAGTTCTTTTATTCAAATTTTTCTGTTTGTCCTAACAGTGTCCTTTATAGCAGAAGAAAAAAAAAATGGATTGGATAGATCTCTGGTCTAAGATCCAGTTGAGGATCACACAAATGGCATTTAATCATCATGTTTTTTAGTCTTCCTTTAATCTGGAGCAGTTCCTTGGTCTTTCTTTGTCTTTCACAACCTTGTTGTTTTTGAAGAATATAAGCAAGTTACTTCATAGAATTTGGTGTGAGCAGCTTTGATTGTAACAGTTCCCTTGATTCCACTTAACTCAGTTCTTCTCCTTAAAGTTTTGTATCTTACAGGCTTTACCTCTGTTGACTTCAGCAGGATGTCTTACCTAGGGCTCAGCATTCGTTGTCATCATCATCATTGTTGTTGAACAGTGTTTCCCAGTCAGGCCCTACTGTCATTTTAAACAGCGAGTTCTTCACTCCACAGCCTGTCCCGCACATACCTCGCTCCTCCCTGCTAAATTCCAGGAGCACTCTTCAGTTACTATAACCACCCAGAACACCTCCAGTTGAGAGCCACAGTTCCGTCAAATTTGCAATTGCGTGTGGGATCTTAGTTCCACCAGGCAGGGAAGTGGCACCCTGCAGTGAAAGTGCAGAGTCCTAACCCCTGGACTGACAGGGAATTCCCTGAAATCTTTAAATTAGAAAAGTCGTCGTGCTTTTTATAGAGTTGGTACTATAAACTAATTTTCCAGTTGATAGTTTTAATTATCATTAACCTGCAATCTGCTACTGACAAGGTGTTTTGTTGTTATTTAATTATATTTAATAATGATAAAACGTTAAGTTGGCTGTGTATGTTTTTATATAACCTGAAATGACAATCCTATTAAACTATCCATTTAATATAAAGAACACCACCTTAGAAGGTAACTGAAATAAAATATCACTGGGAAGACTTATCTTAAAACTAGATATTTTACTGTTATAAATTTTAGGGGGAAAAGAGTTTATTTGAATTTAATTTTAATGATATTAAATGCTCTCTTTGTTTTTCTTTCAGAATTGGTCCCTAGGAAAGACCTTCTTATAGAAAATGTGCCATATTGTGATGCACCAACTCAGAAGCAGTGATTTTTACTAAAAAAAAATAAAATCAAGTCTTTGTCATTTTTTAATTTTAAAATATACAACTCTAACCAAACTCCTGGAAATGCAGATATTTTCCTCTAAAATGGCGTATTGAAAATGAGTGAATTATAGTTTCATAACTAGCTTTCATGTTGAAAGGACATTGCTGAAAACTGTGGAACATAGTTAAGTATTTCTAAAGAACATTAGGTAAGAAGACATTTCATTTTCATTGAAAATCAAACTGCATAAAGTGAAATATATGGCTGGGGAGTTATATGTACTTCTCTTTGACCTTGATGAGCATTTTGGTTTTATCATAGCTATTTGAGAATGAAGTGTTTTGGCAGCCTGGTGGCTTTTTTCCCACGTGAACGGAAACTATTAGATTAAAATTACTAGATTAAATGAATGTTTAGTCTCCCAAAAGATTAAATGGGTCTAAAAGTCACAGTTGTGCCAACACTCCATAAAAGGTGGCCTTTGTTTCCTAAAAGACTGAAATTATATCAGTAGCTAAGAAATAACAATACAGTTTCGTTTTAGAGACAGAGTATATCTCTGTGTTCCTAAAAGAAAACTTTGAATCAGTCTTCTGAAGATAGATGAATAAAATGTCAAAATCATGTATGATAAAAGGAATAAAGAAATCCTAATTTCTTAAGGAAATAGCAGCCATTGATCAAACTGCATAATATAGGCTTAGTAGAGTTAGCTGCACTTAGACCACAGCTAGACCTTATTGTGAAAATATAATATGTGGTGCTTCCTCTCCATTATAAACAGTAAGATCTAAATAGCTTTTTTTCTTCAATGTGTTTCTTTCCTGACAAGACTGACAGTATCACAAAACAGCTTGGCATTCTACCATCTAATGGTGGGAACTACAGAATTGTATTTAATATTCTTCTTGTTTCTCTTTTATCTGTACATCTTTACCATTCTGTTTGCTCAGTGAACAGTGTGTTCTCTTCATTCACTGGTCAGTTCTCCCGTTTGATGACACAGGGTTTTTAATTTTTACAAGATTCTCAACGCAAAATGCTTTGTTTGTTGGCAAAAACATATTGGTGTAGTCATACTGAATATAAATGTCATATTTTAAAAATTATTTAATTTTAGTAAGTAAATTGTTGAAATTGTTTTGACATAGTATACTTAACAGTAAACCATAGAAGATTCATTACATAATTTTTATCTCTCATACATATTTCTTATTGTGTGTATGGAAATTAAACCTACATAAAAGTAAAAGTTGCTTCACATTTGAAATTTGCCCTTTTAAGAAGATGCTGAAAGTCTTCTTATACAGTCACTGAATTCTCTGACTTGCTATTATTATTACCGTTATTATATCTCTAAATGTCTGTATTTTATATATTGGGGAAAGCTGAAGAAGTTTGATATATATTTTAATTGTTTCAGTATTATTTAACATTTTTAGAAGTTTCTGTCTAGCTTTTTTCTTTAATCTGAATCCCCTTGTTCTGTTCTTCACTCATGTTAATTTAAATATCTCATCAAAAAGTAGTTCTTTATTTTTGCAATGTAGTTTGCATTAGGAACAATAGAGATTAATAATTAACATGTAAAATAAAGTAGTCATTTAAATGTTTATTAAAGCTAGTAGCTTAGACATTTTAAGACATATACTATATGTGTATAATATATTCATCATATATATGTATATACATTACATATGTGTGCATGTGTGTATAGACATGTGTGTATGCATTATGTCTCTGTGCCTTAAGACTCTGCCATAAATTTCATTTGTAATAGACCAGGATATCAACAGTAGGTTTCACTGTCATGACATTTTTAGATTTGGCACCCCATCCTTAAATAGCATGTATTTATATTTCAAATGAATTTTAACATTGTTTAATAGTTTTATTAGTTCAGTTAAAACAATTTATGAGATTTTGGCCTGTTGTGAAACAAAGATTTTCAGTACTCTAGAGAGTAAATTTTGAGAATGATGAATACCTTAGTGCCTCACTTCTCAGGTACGATGTCAAATTTAATTAAATCTCTTTTAGTTAGTTAAAAAAAAACTTCCTATGTTTCCAAAGGGAATTACCCACATCTAACATTTCACTTTGACTGTTGAAACCTATTGAAAGAAGATGGTACAAACTCTAATTGCAGATATCTAGGCTCAGAGGCCCAGCAGGACTTTGTAAAACAATCTTTTGGCAGAAGTTAGAAAGGGTGTATGGCAGGAGAATCAGATTTGGCAGGCATGTATGAGGAAGAATCCTCCACTAAAGATTTGAAGCTAAGGGAAATACGAGAGAGAGCTTGCATAACATTTGGTCCAGAACATTGAAATAAAGACTTGAGTCTAATTGTGTTTAACTTGGTCCTCATTTTGCCTGCAGTTGCATATTTTAGCATTAGTACAATGTCCAAAAAAATGCAAAGTAATAAGAATAGGTAGAATAACAATCATTTCCCTGTAAGCACAAAGCCATAGATCAACAAAGAAATGGAAATTCCAATTCTTAAGCAGAATTTTCTAAAGTGAAAGTAGATAAATACAAAATTAATTTAACTTTACTATATATCAGGAGTAACCTATGAGAAGTGAAATGGAAAAAAGATCCTGTTTATAATAGCAAACAAAACTATAAAATAAGAAGCAACTTTATATATATATATAGAACTAAAAAATGAAAGACAAACTCTGTTTTCCTAGATGGGATAATTTGTAGTTGGTGGATATCATTCCCATACTTATTTTATGCTTTTATTAAATGTGTGTGTATTTAGAACAATATGTAGTTTTGTTCTGTGGCTTTAAAATGCAAATGAATAGTGTTATGCCTCATATATTCTGCAGCTTACTTTTTACCACACATTAAGTTTTGAGATTTATCTATATTGTTGGATAAGTATCTAGGTATTTCAGTTTTGTATCTTATTCCATTGTAACAATAAGCTAATTTATTTATCCATGTCTCTTGATAAGCAATAGCATTGTTTCTTTTTTTCTTTGATATTGCAAAAAATTTGCTGAAAATGCTGGCACATGGATTCTTGCACCAATGTAAAAGTTTATCTGAATATATACCAAGAAGCAGAACTGTTAGGCATAGTGTATGTACATATTTTAGTCTTCTAGGAATTTAGTAACTTTACCAATTGATACTCCAATAACATGTGTAAGATTGCTTTTCTCCATATCCCCACTGTTGTTATATATGACTTTTCTCACTTTTGTCAAACTGATAAATATGAATAGGTATCACATTGTTTTAATTTGCATTTCTGGATTACTGATGAGGTGGATCGTCCTGTCATGTTTTTGGTCGTTACAGTTTTCCATTATGAATGTGTACTCGTATCCTGTGTTCACCTTGCTCTGTTGGGCTATCTGGCTTTTCTTACTGCTTCCTTATATGCTCTTGCTATTACTCCTGTGTTGGTTATCTGTGATGCAACTGCCTTTTTCCAGTATGTAATTTGTCTTTGAATTCTATGATAAGCCTGTAGTTTGGGGCTTTATTTTTAGTGTATTCCTTTAAAAAATATTTTCCTTTATTAATTTTGCATTTATAGCTTTTTAAGAAATTCTTTTCTACTCCAAAGCCATTATAATGTTCTAGTGTACATTTTCCTATGAATATTGATATTTTGCTTTTTATGTTTGGGCCTTTCTTCCATCTAGAATTTATTTTTGTTTATGATATGAGCAGGATATATATATATATTTTTTTAATAAGGTGACAGTTTGCTTCACCATCATTTATTGAATAGCCCCCTTTTTTTTCTGGTACCATGTAAAACTACTTTGATCATATCCCAAGTTACTATTGAACTCAGTCTAACCCTCTTAGCTATTCAGGGACTTTGCTCCTACAATTCTCCTCTGTCCTTTGCCAAATATTTTTTCCCCTCTGTCGACTGGATTGTTCTCAACAGCATTCTGAAATATTTCCCATCTAAAAAATTTTTTCTTGAACCCCACCCTCAAGCTTCAGTACCACTATTCTGCTCTTCCTTGTCCTAAGAAGTTTCTATATTTACTGTCTCTTCTCCATACCCATTCTCTCTTATACAGACCTCAGTCAGAATTTAATCCCAACCACTCCACTAAAACTCTTCTTGTCCCAGTTACTGTTGACCTCTGCTTGGAAAGTCTAAAGGTCAGTTCTCAATTCTTGTTTCATTCATTCTATCATCAGCAACTGGCATCAATTGATCATTCCCTCTCTCTTGAACAAAGACCTAGACACATGTCTATTGTAGACTTACCACAAGTAGGATACAGCCATGAACCAAAGCAAAAAAAATGCCTACCTTGTCATCTGTTTATAATTTTAGATACACTCTCAGCCCTTCTTGATGCTGCTCTTAGCCTTCTCTGGGAAGAATCACCTGTATGAACTGCCTGAAATGGCTCCTGTACCCTATGAGCTATGATTGGTTCAGCCAATGGGGGACCCTGAACCAGAGATCAGAAGGAGGGAAGAGAGCAACGGCAGGTATTTCTTTTCCTGGCTCTGTCCCTGAGAGATTGCCTCACGGGGTGTCCCTCAAAGTTTCTCTCAGGGCGACCTCTGTGCAGTTCTTTCCTTCCTGCTTGGATGAAAACTTCCCTCTCATCTTCAGATCTGGGGGAGCAACATCTTATCTGCTACTATCCATGTGAGTTCCTTTACACATACAGTTTTGTAAACAGTCCCTTTATAAATAAATCTTCCACAAACATAAATACAAGTAATCATTATTTCCTTTTGAGACTGTCACTAATGCACTTCCCTGGGAGAACTTAACTTTCTGTAGGTGAGAGACATATTATAATAAACACAATTTTAAAATAAATTAGAAGGTGATAAGTAATATGGAGACAGATAAGGCAGAAAAGGGAGAGAGGAAAGCTAGAACAGTGTTGCAATTTTAAGTCCTGAGATCAGGGAAGGTCCAACCAAGGAAGTGATAGTTGAACCAAGATGAAGGATCTGAGAATCGAGCCCTGCAGATATCTAAGGGATGAGCTTTCCAAGTAGAGGAAACTGCTAATACAATGTTCCTGAGACAGGTTCTCGTCTGCTGTGTTTTAGGAGTCAGGAGCAAAATGATTATAAGTGGGGAGTAGTAGGAGACAAAGTCATAGAAATGATACGGCAGAGGAGAGTAGATGCCAGATTATATAGACCGTTTTTAAGGACTGGTTTTTGCTCTGAATAAAATGCAGAGCCATTAGATGGTTTTGGGAAGAGGAGCAATGTGATCTGATTTTAAGTTTTAAAAACATCATTCTGGCTGTTGTGCTGAGAATAGATCATGGTGGCAAAGATGAATGCAGGGATTCCAACTAAAAGTTTCTCACATATTATTCTAGGTAAGAGATGATAGTGGCTTATACCAGAGTGGCAGTAGGAATGGTGATGAGAAGTGGCAGAATTCTATTTCAATAGAGCTCCTAGATTTACTGATGGATTGAAATGAGGCGAAAGAAAGGAGTCAGGCCTGAATCCCAAGGGTTTTGGCCTGAGAAGGTGAAAGGATATTGTTGCCATCAATTGTAATGTTGAAAAAAACAAGATTTGTGAAAAAAAAGATGAGGTGTTTCATTTTGGGCATGTATTAACTGGGTCAGGAAGATCTGGAGTAAGAAATCGCACCCCACTCCAGTATTCTTGCCTGGAAAAATCCATGGACAGAGAAGCCTGGCAGGCCACAGTCCATGGGATTGCAGTGTCGGACACTACTGAGCACATACATACATTATTCATTGAAATACCTGAAAGATGATCCAAGTGTAGATGTTAATAAGACATTGGGTTAAGATCTGTAGTTCAGAAAGTGGTCTGGGCTGGAGATACAAATTTGGGAGCCATTAATATAAAAATATTTGCTATCATGATACTGGATATAATCACCAAGAAATTGATTTTATATATATAGAAGAAGAAATGGAGAAGGAAATGGCTACTCACTCGAGTATTCTTGCCTGGGAAATCTTACGGACAGAGGAGCCTGGCAGGCTATAGTCCATGGGGTTGCAAAGAGTCAGACATGACTGAGCAACTGAGAATGCATGCACAGGAGAAGAAAAGTCAATGATTGAGTCTTTTGGGGCACTCTGATGTTAAAAGTTAAAACCATAAGAAATAACAAGCACAAGAGACAAGTTTCCAATAAGGTAGGATGAAAACAAAGAGAATGTAGAGCAAAAGTTATCAAATTATGGCTCACAGGGGCCAAATCTGACCCACTGTCTTTTTTTGTAAATAAACTTTTATTGGAATACTACCAAACCTAACTCATTTACATCTGCTCTTTGGCTGTTTTCATACTACAGTGGCATAGTTGAGTCATTTCAACAGAAACTGTGTGATCCACAAAGCCCAAAATTGCTATCTGGCTCCCTTACAGAAAAAGTTTGTTGGCCTCTGGTGTATAGAATCTTGGAAGTCAAGTCAAAACAGTGTTTCATTGAGAGGGAGTGACTGCATTGTGATCATGATTAAAATTCCATTAGAAAAACCAACTTGGAGCTGACTTTGGTGACCTTCAGCAAGATAGTATCAGTGAAATAATTGGAGAAACATACTCTTGTTGATTATTCCCACGTCTCTAAATTTATTGTAGTCACAGTTAAAATTGCAATAGCTTTTTTGTAAGGAACTGGTAAAATTTACTCAACTTTATGAGGAATAATAAAGGTTCTTAATCAGCTAAATCAGCTATGACAAAAGAGTAAAATTGGGTATCTATATGCAAAAAAATGGAGCTCTGGTCCATGCTTGGCACCATATACAAAATAATCTCAAAATCAATCATAGATCTAAATATGAAACCTCAAACTGTAAAACTTACTGAATTAACAGGAGGGAATCTTTGTGACTTTCTTTAGGCCAAGATTTCTGAGCTATGACACCGAAAGCACATACATAAAAGCAAAATGAATGGGATTTTGTCAAAATTCAAAAAAAACTTTACTTTGTAAAAGATAGCTGTTAAAAGAATGAGAGAAAAAGCCACAGACTGGGAGAAAATATTTATAAATCATAAACTAATAATAAACTTTTATCCAGAAAATATAAAGAACTTTTAATCATAAGATAATAAAAAATTTTTAAATAAATATTTAAGTAGATACTTCATCAGAAAATATATAAATGGAAAGCACATAAAAAGATCTCAACATCATTTGTCATTACAAATTAAAATCAATGAGATACTTCTACATATTTAGAAGAGCTAAAATTAGAATGACTGAACATATCAAGTCTTTGCAAAGATGTGAAAGAACTGAAATCTTCATTACTGGGAGAAATATAAAGTGGCAGAACAACTTTGGAAAAATATTCAGCTATTTCTTACAAAGTTAAATGTTCACTTCCTTTATAAGTGAAACCTCTCACTCCTAGATACTTACCTAAGAGAAGTGAAAGCATAAAGATTTACAAGTTTATATTACACCACAGAGGAAACCAACTAAATAAAAAGGCAACTTCCAGAATGAGGAAAATGTTTACAAATAATATATTGGTAAGAGGTTATAATATAAAGAACTCATACAACTGAATAGCAAAGAAAAGTAATTTAAAAATGGGCAGTGAATCTGAATGGATGTTTTTCTCCAAAGAAGACATTCAGACGGACAACAGGTACATGAAAAGATGGTTTTGGGGGTTTTTTGTTGTTGTTGTTGTTGTTTTTGCCGAGCTATGTGGTTTGAGGGATCTTAATTCCTCAACCAGGATTGAGCCTAGGCTCTCAGCAGTGAAAGTATGGACTCCTAACCACTGGACCACGAGGGAATTTCTGAAAAGATATCCCATATCACTAATCATCAGGGTAATGCAAATCAAAACCACAGTGAACTATCATCTCACACCTGTTAGAATAGCTGTTAACAAAAAGGTAAGAAATAGCAAGTGTTGGCAAAGGCAGCTCTTGTGCACTCTTAGTGGGAACGTAACTTGGTGCAGCCACTACGGAAAACAGTATGGAGGATTCTCAAAACAGTACAACTGTATGACCCAACTATTACATTTCTGGGTATTTATCTGAAGAACATGGAAACACTAATTTGAAAAGATACATGCACCCCTGTGTTTATTGTACCATTATTTATAATAGTCAAGATATTGAAAAAGCATATGTGTGTATCAGTGGGTGAATGGATAAAGATGTGACTTACATATGCAAAAGAATGAAATCCTGTTGCAACAACATGGATGGACATTCCTTGAAGGTATTATGTTAAGTAAGTTGGAGAAAGACGAAACACTTATGATTTCACTAGTATGTGGAATCTTAAAAAGTAAAACAAAAATGAACTCCTAGATACAGAGATTAAATTAGTGGTTACCAGAGGGAAAGGGGGCCAACTTATGGTGATGAATGGTAACTAAATTTGTGATGGTGCTCATTTTGTAGTTTATACAGATGTTGAAGTATAATGCTATACTCTTGAAGTGTATATACCTTTTTAAAAATAGGCCTACACCATATGATCCAGCAATTCTGTTTCTGGATGTTTATCTGAAGGAAGTGAAAATGCTAACTGGAAAAAAATATACTCATCCCCATGTTTGTTGCAGCATTATTTATTATAGCCAAGACATTGAAGCAACTTACGTGTCTTTTAATGAATGACTGGATGAAGAAAATGTAAATATGTGTATATATGTACATGTGTGTGTGCATATAGACAATGGAATATGATTCAGCCATTAGAAAGAAATCTTGCCATTTATGACAACTTGGGTGGACCCTGTCTGCTGAGTCAAATGGAGAAAGAGATATCAGATGTGCTTACTTATATGTGAAATCTAAGAAGAAGACAAAAAACTCAAACTTGGTTTGAGGAGTGGGAGAAATGATAGAAGAGAATCAAAAGATACAAACTTAGAGTTATAAAATAAACCATGGGTTTGTAATGTACAGCATGGTGACTATAGTGAATGATATCGTATATTTGAAAGTTGCTAAGGGTATGTCTTAAAAGTTTTCATCACAAGAAAAAAAGAATCTGCAGCTATGCATGGACTTATATGTACAAACTGAATCATATTGTGTGCCTAATATTAGTATAATGTTGAATATCAATTATATCTCAATTAAAAAAAAAAAAACTTGCTTATAGCAACTTTGTTTGTAATGGCCCCAAACTGGAAACAATACAAATATCCATCAGCAGATGAAGAAAGAAACAAATTAGTATATCTATACACTGGAATACTTCTCACAAATAAAAACAAATGAACTATTGCTCAGTTCAGTCACTCAGGCATGTCCAACTCTTTGCGACCCCATGAACTGTAGTACGCCAGGCCTCCCTGTCCATCACCAACTCCTGGAGTCCACCCAAACCCATCTCCATTGAGTCGGTGATGCCATCTAACCATCTCATCCTCTGTCATCCACTTCTCCTCCTGCCCTCAATCTTTCCCAGCCTCAGGGTCTTTTCCAGTGAGTCAGCTCTTAACATCAGGTGGCCAAAGTATTGGAGTTTCAGCATCAACATCAGTCCTTCCAATGAACACCCAGGACTGTTCTCCTTTAGGATGGACTAGTTGGATCTCCTTGCAGTCCAAGGGACTCTCAAGAGTCTTCTCCAACACCACAGTTCAAAAGCATCAATTCTTCTGCGCTCAGCTTTCTTCATGGTCCAACTCTCACATCCATACATGACCACTGGAAAAACCATAGCCTTGACTAGATGGACCTTTGTTGGCAAAGTAATATCTCTGCTTTTTAATATGCTGTCTAGATTGGTCATAACTTTCCTTCTAAGTAGTAAGCTTCTTTTAATTTCATGGCTGCAATCACCATCTGCAGTGATTTTGGAACTATTGCTACAAACAAGAAAATAGATGAATCTCAAAATACTTACCCTGAGTGAAAGAAACCAGACAAAAACAAGTACATATTTTATGATTCCATTTATGTAAAGTTCTAGAAAACGAGAATTAATTCATAATCACTGAAAGCAGATCAGTAGTTCCCAGAGAAAGAGCAGGGAGATGGGTGGAGGGAGGGATTGAAAAGGTGCATGAGGAAATGTCAAAGGGTGATGGATATTTTTATTATTTTGATTGTGGTGATGGTTTCATGGGTGTATGTACATTTTTAATATGTACAGTTAGCTATTTCAATCATAATAAAACTGTTTAAAAAGTACTGCAAAGGTGTAATGATCTTTTTTTTTTAAATTGTTGTCTTGGTGAAAGAACTAAAGAATGGTTAAGCAGTTGACCAGAAAAGAGAGCTCAGGGGTAAACTTACATACTCTCTTTCTGTACTAATATATACATTTTATATTCTATACATTGTTAATAGTTCTTTCAGTGGATCTCTGTGTGAAAACATGTGTTTTCACCCTTTCTCTTGAATAATAGTTTCACTAAGTACAGAATTCTATGGCACCATTATTTCCCTTAGCACTTCACAGATACTGTGGCATTGTCTTTTAACCTCTTATTTTACTGCTGAGAAGTCTATTGGCAATCTAATTGCAGTTCGTTTTGGCTAATTTGCCCTTTTTTAATGATTGCTTTAAAGATTTTTGCCTTGTCTTTGGTAGTTTAGGCAGCGATTTTCTTTTCATTTATCCTGCTCAACACTTGGTGTACTTCATCTTTCTGAAGATTGATATGTATCAATTATGCAATTTTTTTGCCATAATATATTCAAATGCTGCCTCACAAGCACCCTCTCTTTCCTCTTACTGGAGCTCCTGTGAGGCCTCTCATGCTGTGCTTCCCTCTGGTCACTTTCCTTACTTTCACTGGCTTTCTCTCTGTTCTGGTTCACCACCACTTTCTTCATGGCTCAGAGGTTAAAGCATCTGCCTGGAATGCAGGAGACCTGGGTTCAATCCCTGGGTTGGGAGGATCCCCTGGAGAAGGAAATGGCAACCCACTCCAGTACTCTTGCCTGGAGAATCCCATGGAGGGAGGAGCCTGGTAGGCTACAGTCCATGGGGTCAAAAAGAGTTGGACATGATTGAGCGATTTCACTTTCACCACTTTCTTCAGCTGCAGCTGTCTTATCTGGTGTTTGTCCACCCCATGTATTTCTCTTTTAATTTCAGTAACTTTATTTTTCATTTCTAGGCACTGTGTATGCTTTTTATATCAAATGCATTGTTCCTTTCTCACAGTAATATGTTCCTTATATCTTTTACATCTTTTTTTTGTACTCTTTCAGAACATGCTGTTTTGTCAAGCATTTAGGTTGTCAATACTCCTCTTTGTTCATGACACAGTCTTTCCTCATGTGTTTTATAGTTTTTGATCGTATGTCTATCTTGAAGAGCAGTTCCTAATTCACTGAGGATCCTATATGGAGCTGTGGGCTGTGATATAGGTGCTAGAGATTCAAAGAAAAGGTAGTTTAGCAGGAAAGACTCTCAGAAGGTAGACAATTATAGTGTAATTAATGCTACACAGGAAATAAATAAAATTTTAAGAATATAAATGTATTAGTGGTTTGCAAAATATACAAGATAGTACACTTTTAATCTCTTAAAGAAGTTAACATAAAATAACTCATACCTAACACCATTTAAAATATATAAATTGGAATGAAAAAAATAGATTTTGTGAGGCAGGCATAAGTTTGGGGGAACCTTAAGCTTTATGCCACAAACGTCTTTTGTACCTTTTTTGTCCCCTTGTATCTTTTACTCTGGCAACAGAGTGAAAAGCATACTGTTTTCAGTAAGATTTCCAGAGAAATAGATGTCGAGACAGATGTTGAGGCAGGAGGTTTAAATTAGAGAGTACAGTCAGGAATAACCTCTGTGAGAGTGAGAGTAGCAAGGTTGGGCAGAGGGAGTTGTTGAATTCTGCAATGCAGCTACAACGGAGCCCTGGAACTAAAGTGGATATCAGACTTGTTCTGAACTAAGGACTGGGCTATTATTCTTTAGTATCAATAGTCATTGAAGGTAGGGCAACGCCAGGGAAAAGAAAAAACCTTAGTAAGGCAGTTTCCTTCAATGGGACAACTCCTAGAAAGAACAGTAGCTGTTAACAGCCCCAGAACTAGGGAAAAGAATGCCTCCTTCTGAAGGGGACATCTGGGCCATGCACAGAATCCACTATACCAAATAAGGCTTTTCCATAATTAGCTCAAACTGCTTGAGCAAGAGAGGCAAAATTCTAAAGCTGGGTGTTTCTCTTCTGAGAAATAAGTATCCCAGGGATAGTTTAGTACCTATTCAGACCAAAAGAAGATGGCATGCCCATAAAAAAAAAAAAAAAAGCTAATTATGAGTTGAGGTTCAAAGTGAGATAATGTATGGGGTCATTATTCATTTAATAAATTATCTAACATCATCTGGAGATAAGCCTACTATAGAGTGAACAGGAAACTAAGTTCGGATAATAGCTCTTTCAGTGAAAATTGGGTCTTTGAATAAATCATTTATCATCCCTAGATTTCAGTTTTTTTGAGGAATCTCTCTACTTTTTCATGGCTGCTGTATCAATTTACACCCTACTAAAAGTTTTTAAGGGTTCCCTTATCTCCACATCCATGCCCACATTTATTTGTCATCTTCTTGATGCTAGCCATTCTGACAAGTGTGAAGTGGTATCTCAATGTGGTTTTGATTTGCAAAGTGATTAATCATCATTTTGATGATTAATTATTTCAAGCATTTCTTCATGTGCCTGTTGACCATTTGTCTTTCTTGTGTGAAAAAAAAAAAAAACACAACTCTTCTGAGCTTCTGCCCATTTTTATTTCATTTGGTTTTTTGATGTTGAGCTCTTTGAGCTGTTTCTACATTTTGGATATTTGGGTATTGGTCATATCATTTGCAAATATTCTTTCCCAATCAGTAGATTGTCTTTTCATTTTGTCAATGGTTTCCTTTGCTGTGCAAAAACTTTTAAATTTTATTACGTCCTATTGGTTTGGTTTTGCTTTTCTTTCTTTTACTTTAGGAGACATATGCAAAAAAATATTGCTACAATTTATGTCAGTGTTCCACCTATCTTTTTTCTGGGAGTTTTATGGGTCTTTATCTTGTTTATTTTTGTGTATGGTGTAAGAAGATGTCCTAATTTCATTATGCTACATATTTTCCCGGAACTTCTTATTAAAGAGCCTGTCTTTTCTTCATTGTATATTCTCATCTTTGCTGTAGATAAACTGATCATAAATGTGTGGATTTATTTATTTATTTCTATCCCGTTCCACTGGTCTGAATTTCTGTTTTTGTGCCAGTACCATTCTGTTTTGATTACGGTAGTTTTGTAGTCAATGGCTTATAATTTTCTCTTTGTGATATACTTGTCTGATTTTGGTATGAAGGTGATGCTGGCCTCGTAGAATGAGTCTGGAAGTCTTCTTTCTTCTGCAGTTTTTTGGAATAGCTTGAGAAAGATAGGTGTTAACACTAAATGTTTGGTAGTGAAGCCTTAACCTGTGAAGCCTTCTGGTCCTGGACTTTTGTTTGTTGGGAGTTTTTCAATTACTGATTGAATTTCACTATTGGTAATTGGTCTGTTTGGATTTTCTGTTTCTTCTTGGTTCAATCTTACAAGATTGTACATTTCTAGGAATTTGTCCATTTCTCCTAGGTTGTCCATTTTATTGGTATATTGTTCTTACTAATGTCTAATGATCCTTTATATTTCTGTGGCACCAGTTGTAACTTCTTTTTTCATTTCTGATTCTATTGGTTTGGGCCCTCTTCTTTTCTTGATGAGCCAGGCTAAAGGTTTATCAATTTTGTTTATCTTTTCAAAGAATCAGCTTTTAATTTCATTCATCTTTTATATGTTTTTTTTTTCAGTCTCTATTTCATTTGTTTATGCTCTGATCTTTATTATTTCTTTCCTTCTCTAACTTTGGATTTTGTTTCCTGTTCTTCTAGTTTCTGTAGATATAATGTTAGTTTGTTTATTTGACTTTCTCCTTGTTTCCTGAGATAGGCTTGTGTCACTGTGATAAACTTCCCTCTTAATAACTGCACACAACATAAACAAGCAGAAATCCATGAGACACTAAAAGGCCCATGGGGTTTTGAGGCTACTGCTGGCTCACTGGTTGGCAGACCTAGGCCCCTGGATCTCTAACTTCAGGGTCCCAGGGGTCCTGGAGCTGCTGTTGGTCCATTGGCGGGCTGGGCAAGTTCCTGACACAGCTGGCTGCAGAGTCCGAGTGTCCTGGAGCTTGTGTCAGCCCACTAGTGAATGAGGCCAGGTCCTGGGGCAGCTGGGTGAGGACTCCAAGGTGTCTCAGAGCTGGTGTTGGCCTCCTGAAGGGTGGGCTAGGTCCTCTCACAGAAGGCTGTGGGGCTGTAGTGGTCCTGGAATCAGTGTCTGCCTGCTGGGTGGGGCCTGAGCCCAGGAAATCCTGGGCCTGGTGCCTGCCAGTGGTGGGTGGAGCTGGGTCCCAGGCTCTCTGGCTTCAGGGCCCATTGCTGGATCAGGCTGAGGCCTGAGGGTCTAATCCCAGGGTTACTGCCATCTTACTGGTAGGCAGAGCAGGGCCAGATCCTATAGCTTAAGCTAGAGGGAGGATTCTAAAGTGGTTCTTGCCGGAACCAGTGTCTACGTGGTTGAACAAGCTCCCCAAAATGGCTGCTACCAGAATCTGTGTCCCCAGGGTGACTCCAGTTGCCTCCATGTGTCTCTGGGAGACTCTCCAAGATCAGCAGGTGGGTCTGACCCAGGCTCCTTTCAGATAACTGCTTCTGCCCTAGCTCCCTGAGCATGTGAGATTTTGTGTGCATCCTTTAAGAAAAGAGACTTTTATTTCCTACAGCCCTCTGAGTGTCCTGAATGTAAGCCCCACTGGCCTTCAAAGTCAAACGTCCTGGGGATTCATCTTCCCGGTGCAGGACCTCTGGAATGGGGAGCCCAGTGTGGTGCTTGGACCACTCACTCCTTGAAGGAAACCTCTGCAGTTGTCATCATCCTCCCATTTGTGGGTCACCTGCTCAGGGAATGGGTATCGACTATTCTGTATCTCTGCCCCTCCCCTGCACATCTTGTTGTGGTTCCTTTATAACTTTAATTGTAAACCATCCTTTCTACTAGATTCCAGTCTTTCTCATATTGATGAGAATGTGAGACTGATCTCATTCACAGCTGCTCTGTGAATAGTTGTCATTTTGCTCTGCCCATGACAGGTGAACTCAGGGTCTTCCTACTCCACCATCCAGGCCAACGAAAGTTTTTATTTAAAAAAAAAAACACAGCACAAGTATGTTACATTGTAAGTCCCTATGATCTTGGCATAGTGACTTGAACATGATGTAGTCTAAAAACAAAAGAAATTGTTGTTGTTAATAATGGTGACAAAATAATGATGTACATTATATCAGTAAGTGGTCAACTCAACTATATCTATTATATAGATATAATCCTGCTGTATTTCAAAATTTTTAAATAATCAATTACCATTCAACTAAGTCTGGCACCAGGAAGCTCCCTGATTGATAGCAGCTTATATATAAGCCCACATTTGCTTCTAATTCTGAATGTATCTCAGTATACCCTTTCTGAAGCCTGAAGTTCTGACCTTTTACATTAAAACATAAGGTCTGGCCATTTTTCCAGAAACTAGAGATTTATTACTTCCCTCCATAATAGCGAACCAGTAAGGCTGAAAAATAAGAATTTGGTGAGATGGGTCAGTAACAGTTGTATTCAGGACTTAAACTGCAATAGACACCATTTGCAAACACGTCTTGTTATAGCTTTGATACACAGTGCAGGGAAAGAAAAGCTGTGGGTGGCCACAGCATCTATGATGTTAGTGTCAACTGGAATAAGATCTTGATTAATTCTGCTTATGATTTCTCTAATTCATCTGTATTTTATATCAGTGTGGCTGTGTAATGTTTGGTACAGGAATTAGAAGTACTGAATTTCTATAAACGAAACCTATCAGCACATCATGCTCTGATCACATGCTTGCAGTTAATGATGTCATTTGTTTTAGGAATAACCCAACTTAAAAAATACTTTTGACTTTTTTCTCAGAAAGTATTTCCAAGCAAGCAGCACATAACACTTCATCTGCAGTGGCACATTTAGCTAATGTGACTTTGAAGTACCTTTATAGAACATCTAATTATAGATATAGAAAATGGGGTAGAATGGCAGGAGATAATAAATCATTTAAGATCACAAAGTGAATCAGGGAAGAACTCTGTTGTTGGTTTTGTTCAGGACAAGCCATTCTCAAAGTGGTAGTTTGTGAAACATGTCCGACGCCTGATCGCTTGAGCACAGGTCTACGTTATCCGTGCCCCTGTGTATTTGACTTTAATCTTCAAGTTGTACACACTTTGTGTGTCTCCAAGGCAGAAGTATTTCCAGGAGTGCCTCACTTGAGACTTAAGTGTTTTGCTCATCCAATCTTATCCAGTGTAAATTAGTCAGGGTTTTCTAGAGAAATAGAGTGATACATTTAAATCCTGATGTTTATTATAGGAATTGGCTCATGCCAAGTTATGGAGGCCAAGTCCCATGATCTGCCATCTCCAGGCTGGAGAACCAGGAAAGCCGGTGATATGGATTCAGTCCCAGTCCAAAGGCCTAAGAATAGGAGTGGGAGAACCATGTGGTGTCAGTCCAGATTGGAGTCTGACCAGGGCCAGGAAGTCCGTGTCTGAGGGCAGGAGAGGATGGATATCTCAGCTCCAACAGAAAGCAGATTTGTCCTTCTTCTACCTTTTGTTCTGTTGGCCCCTGCCTCATTGGTAAGGAAAACCATCTTTACTCACACTGCTGACTCAAATTCTAGTCTCTTCTGGAGACATCCTCACAGAAATACCCAGAAGTAGGGTCTTACCAACTATCTGGACATCCTTTAGCAAATCAGGTTGACCCTTGAAATTAATCATCACACTCAGCCAACTCAGCATTTATTAACTACACCCTCTCCTATGCAAAGTACCAGATACTATGCAAAATATGCATGAAGTGAGAAATGTAAACCTTAATTACCCTCAGAATTTACAATGCAGTACCCCTTTGTGTGAGCGCACCATCAGTGGAAAAAACAGTCACAAGGCCCAGAATACCCAGTTTCCCCAGAAAATGACCCTTTCATGAACTGCTTGTGTTACAGGCAGGAGGACCTTCATGCCCAGCAGAATATCCTCTGACTTCTTTGTTTCGTTTTTCCACCTCTATCTATAGTTTATAAGATAGGAAAATATTTTTACTTACTTGCAGAAAATGAGCTTTTCTTTCTCATTTTTTTTCTCTATTTGTAGCCCTCTTTTTTCCCCACTTGGCATCAGTTGTTTTCCATAGGTGAACTGTGTGAATTTTAATGTTTTATTAATTGTTAAATACTGGTAATTGAAAAAACACAGCAAGTCAGCATTGATTCACATGTATACATAAAGTCAGAAATAGTTTGAATAGTTAAACTGCACCTGAAGCATTATTCACAATAAACGTTGTACCATGTTGTAAGTTTAGTGTGATAATTAGCAATATAAATAATGTGTCACCCCCAAACCTTTCAAGCAGTTCTGACTCATCATTACATAAGGCTCACAATCGTTAACAATCCCAGAAAATTGTTTGGCTGCATAAGAAACAGTTGCTAAGTTTTCCTACCTTTAAATCTCGGTGAAGACAAGAAATTTCCACTCAGTCAAATTTCAGTATTGAAGTGGAATCTCATAATACAAAGATAAAACAGATTGTTCACAAACCCACAAAGTAGTAAGAAGTTCTTAGCAATCCGGAAGTCCCTGAGTCCTGAGATAGAATATTCCAGAGTAGATGAGATCACTGGCTTTTGTCACTAGACTGCATGGACTACTCCCAGCTTACCCACCAGCTCTGTGTGCAGTGTCTGGTTATCTAACCTCTCTGTTCCTCAGCTTCCTCATCTATAAAGGAGAATAATGGTCCTACTTGGAATTAATTAAATACATTTTAACTACTTAGAGCAGTGCCTGGTGCTGTTCATAATATGTTAGCTGTTATTTGTGTTATTTGATGACAGTTAAAGAGAACAGAGCTATTGCTAAATTAAATTTTAAACAAGATGAATGCAGGTGAAGACTCACACATCACTGCACTTGTATTTGCATTTCTACTCTTTGTCGGTTGCAGATGAGTACCCTGTGATCCCGTTTGGTATCAGATGACATACTGTCTGCTTCTTGTCCAGATCTTGTACTTCGTCAGGCTTCTTTAACAGAGTGATGGTGACTGGCATGAAAGCAGGGAGGACGTGAGTGTGGGGCACAGCACCCTTCACTTCTCAGTACCATTTCCAGCGTTTCCCTCAGAAAGACAATTACAGATTGCGGTGTCATTTTCTACCTTCATCCTACGGCTTATCCAGCCTTGGCTTCTTACTCTGCATGCTACCAAGCTTCTAGATTTGTCCAAGATTCAAGTCTTCAGGCCTCTCTCCCTGAAAGGTACAATAGCGCTGACTGGTTTCTTAGCTAATGTGATGAAGTCATTGTTGCCCCATCCATTTTCTCAAAATAGCAGGTTATTTTCTTTCCTTCCTAGCAGTGTTTCTTAGCTAATTTATTGACTCATCATCACCCTATTTACTTAAAATAGAAAATTGTTTCTTTCTTCTTCCTTTCTAGTCCTAAATGGAACTCAATTGACTGTAAAACTTAAGTGTTTCTCTCCTCGTTTTCACTTGATGTTTTAATCAGCTCAGGAGCATCTTCAAATCAGAAGTGAATGTCAGTGTTCACCGTAAAGACCTTTCTTTGGCCTTCCCTAAGTGTGCCTGGGGCCTCGACATCCCCTCGTGGAACTGGGCATGTGTGTGCAGGGTGAGTGCTGGGGGAGGGTGTGTAGGGGCACAGCTGCCAACTTGAAAAGCTGACTGTCCATGGATCTGACAAACACTCTGCTTGCTTAGGACCAGTAGGATAAACCATATTTTAAAAATACAATTTTCCATATAAAGAAAAATGTCCTCCTCAGTAACTTATTACCATAGATGAATTATTCATGCTCTGTTTGAGTCCATTCTCTCAGCTTATGTACCAGGTCTTATTCCCTCTCACCCAATAAAAGATATCATGCTAACAGTTTCTGTTCCCAAGGCCCTGTTACCAATTTTTCACTCTCTACTAAGTCATTCCCATAAGCCTACAAGGGTGCTAATATTTTTACTGTCTTCAATAAAGTGAGCAAAACACCTTTGACCTACTTTTCCTTCCACCTGTCCAATTCTCATCCCATTTCTTTACAGTTAAACTCCTCAATAGCCATTTATAGATTCCCTCTAATTTTTCCCTTTACACTCTGTATTGAGCCAACTTTTGTGAAGGTTCTGCCTACACTACTCCACCAAAATTGTTCTTGTCAAGGCCATCCAGTGACCTCATATTGATCATTCCACTGGTCAATTATCAGCCCTCATCTTTCCTGACCAGCAGCATTTTATGGCATTGGTCACGCTCTTCTCTTTGAAGTACTTTCTTTCGGCCTCCAGAATACCACAGTCTCTTAGTTTTCCTCCTACCTTCTTGGCTATTTCTTCTCAGTTTCTACCCAAGTTGATGTCTTCTCTCTAATCTTGTAATGTTGGAGTGCCCCAGGCTCAGTTGTTGGGCCCTTTCTTCTTTATCCAAGCTCACTACCTTCATGATCTCATCTGTTCTCTGGGCTGTAAATGCCACCTCTTATCTGACAACTCCCAGATCCCTCTCTTCAGCCCAGTTCTCCCTCCTGAGTTAAATATCCAACTGCCTGTTTAACATCTGCCTGAATATCTAAGAGGCATCTCATACTTTACAGGTCTCCAACAGAACTCCAGATTTTTCTTTTTAAACTTGGCCTACCGCAGCGTTCCCAATCTTGGCATCTTGAAAGTTCATGATGGTGCCTTCCTTCCAACTGCTCAGGTAAAAACCCTCGAGTTAGCTTTGACTCCTATCTGTCTCTTATGTCCAGGTTGTTGGACTATGTGACTATCCCTTCAAATATTACCAGAATCTGAGTGCTCGTCAGCTCTTTGGTTACTCCCTTGGTCTGAGCCATGATCCTCCATCATTTGGACTAATCTCATAACTTCTTCACTTTCTCTCTTCCTATAACCTGTAAACCTCATAGTTAGAAGCCAGAGCTTTAAGAAATGTAAGACAGATTATATAATTTGCTTGCTCAAAGCCCTCTAAAACTTCCCACTTTAGTCAGAGTAAAAGTGAAAACCTTTATAACAGGTTCAAGGTCCAGCTAAAGCTGGCATCCCGTTCTCTCTCTGGCCATGTTTCTTTCTGCTCTGCCCTCCTCTCTGCTTCACTCCTCTTCACCAGCTCCCTTGCTGTCCCTCCATTACTCCACACGCATACTCTTGGGGAATGACTGCTCCGGCTGTGCCCTCTCCCTGAGATGGTCTTCTGAGCTAACTTTCTCTTTTCCCTCTTGTCTTCCCTCAGTGAGGGAATCTTCTCAGTGAGACTTGCCCTAACCAGGTGGTTCACTACTGCAGCTCTGCCTGTGCATGCAGGCACACACACACACACACGTGTACACACACCACTGACACTTCTGGCTATCCTTAACCCTGTTCAACTGTTAACATTTTTTTCTGCATCCATCAGCTACTAATACATACTCTACTTATTTATTGTTGTTGTTGCTGTTTAGTCTCTCAGCTGTGTCCAGCTTTTATGATGCCATGGACTGCAGCATGCCAAACTTCCCTGTTCCTCACCATCTCCTGGAGTTTGCCCAAGTTCATGTCCGCTGAGTTGGTGATGCTGTCTAACCAGTCTCATCCTCTGTCACCCTCTTCTCTTTTTGCCTTCAATCATTCCCAGCATCAGGGTCTTTTCCAATAATTCGGCTGTTTACATGAGGTGGCCAAAGTATTGCAGCTTCAGCTTCAGCATCAGTCCTTTCATTGAAGGACTTATTGCATTTGTTATTTATTGTCTGTCTTCCCACTAAATGTAAGCTCTTTTTACATAAAGAGCTAGTAAGATGAAACAAAGGTCTTTGTTTTGCTGTAGATATACTTGGAGCATCTGTCACAATCCGTGTATTTGACAAATGATTGTTGATACACACACAGATAGACATACACACACATACATATAAAATAAAGTCATTTCCTTCTGATAAAGCCTAATGAGAGTTTCAGATCCCACCATGGAGTGACTGTCTATATTCTAGAGTGGAGCGAGGCCCTCGCACAGCACTGGGTCTGTTTGTATACACTGGCATCTTTGAGGACAAGCATTTGAACTGTGCTCATGACGGGAACTCAAAGTGAGTAGAAAGTAGGTAAAAGAGAAGTAGGTTATGCAGCTCCTGTTAAGAAATCTGGCGCAGTCTTAAAGGAAAGAAGCCTAGCACAATAAACTATGCTCAGTAATAAGTGAGTCAACCAAACTAAACTAAACTCAGTAACAAGACCTGTGATTTCAGGAGGATTTCTGGCTGTAGCGCAGTGCCTCTGACACAGACTCCCCACAAGCTCTATTGCTGTCCTAATAACCAGCGTGATTACCCTGTCCATGTCACCGTACAAAGACAGGGAAGTGCGCAGATAACACCGAAGACTTCTTAAACCGTTCACACCTCAGGCCCCAAGCAGCCGTGAGGCAGGATTCTGTAAGAGGACAGAACACAGGCAAGAGGAAAGTGTTTTTCTGCCCATTTTATAGAAGGTGGGTACTAGCAGCGTAAGGCAGGTTGGCGAGGACAGTGAAGGGTGTTGACTGGCTGCAAAGCATAGGGTGACCACAGCAGAAGCAGGAGCCGAAGCCGGAGGCCCGGCGGTGAGTAGGACAGAGCAGCAGAGCATGCAGAAGGAGCACAGCGGGCCCAGCAGCAGCCCGCATGGAAAGGCCGGCTGCACCAGCATGAACAGCAGCCCAGGGGAAAGGGCTTGGGTATCTGGGGGAAGCAGCTATGGCAGGCAAGACAGTGTGTGAGTACTGGCCCCGTGTCATCAGTGGCTTAGGGGGAGCTCAGGGAGCTTTCAGAGGAGGGCCGCGGTGCCAGCTCCAGCCGCAGCCTGCTGGGAGTATGGCGTGGTGGCCCAGAGCCAACTGAAAGCAGTGCCACACATAGTGGCCAAGCATGCCTTGTGACACTGTGTGACAGCCTGCAAAAACCCCAGAGACATGTCTGTAAGAGAGAACCTCAGCAGAGGCCCAAGGTTTTACAGTTATGTATGTGAGAGCTTTCAAACTAGGGGAATTTGGTTTTTAATATTAAGGTAACTTTGTTTGTACAAGCCACGGAATTCTAGGGAAGTTCAGAATTACAAACTTGTTTATGACTGTCCTGAAAGAAACTCTTATCTCATGCAGAAGCAAAAGTTTCTGAATTTTTTCTGAAAAACAAAAGGCTAATCCTGTGGGTGATTAAACTAGAAGGCAAATTGAACTTATCACTCTCATGGGGTCTTTTTTTGTTCAAGTTGGAGCATTGATTGGGAAGAAGAGGGACTTTGAAAATTGCCAAAGAGGCTTAATGGGCAGATTTGAATGAAACTTAGTCCATGACCTTTAAATTCTGCCATACCTTCTATTCTAGTAGAAATAGCCCTTCTTTCTGCACAAGAAGGTCAGTCTCCCCTTGCCCAAAGAACCTGAGAGAGTGGTTTTGCAGGAGGCAGAGCCTCCTTAGAACTTATCCCCACCCATCCCTCATTGTTTCTCAAACTAGATTTAGACTATAATCCTGGCAGACCTTAGGAGGTCACTTATAAAATAACCTATAAAATGAGGTCAGTTATAACATGAGAAAGAACCAAAAACACCAAAAGAATAGCAAGATTTTGCCAATTTCAACTGATAAAAATGTAGAATATGTTTGGGATTTTAAGTGTTAGATCAGGGTTTAAAGAATGTAAAGAAGGATCAGGTCAAATTTATTAATTTGGGTGTACAAAGGAGACATTCTGGATCTGATTTGTTAGGCTAAGAAACTAAGAGTGGATTTCCAATAGGTGACTCATTGGTTCACTAAAACCTGGAACCAAAGGATGATAGGATGAAATGACAATGCTTCATTGCCAAAGACAGGGTGGGCATGGTTAATATAAAAGATGGATGTGGTTAATATAATGGCAGCAAAGCCCAAAGCAGTCATCAGAATGAGATGACCCCTAGAGATCTTTGTGTGCCTGTGTGCTAAACCACTTCAGTCGTGTCTGACTCTTTGCAACCCTATGGACTGTGGCCCTGCAGGCTCCTCTGTCCATAGGATTCTCCAGGCAAGAATACTGGAGTGGGTTGCCATGTCTCCTCCAGGGAATCTTCCTGACTCAGGGGTTGAACCTGAGTCTCTTGCATTGGCAGGCGGGTTCTTTACCTCTAGCACCACTTGGGATGCCCCATAGAGATCTTTGGTGTTGGCTAATTGCTCATGGTGTCCTTCGGTCAGAATTAAATAAGCAGTGTACTGAAATCTTCCTTCAGTAAATTACTGTCATTTGTATTTAATATGATTTGGATAAGCAGGAAACTCTAGCTCTGATGAGTCAAAGTCACCTAATACAGAATCTTGGCTCCTGAAGCAATCCCCAGACCTGAGCCAATTCACAGACCCAGAGGCCTTTAAATAAATGGAAGACCAGGTTCCCCTGGGAACAACCCTAATACACAGCCAAAATATACACTGTAAATCTTGCTCCTAAACTTACCCAAAGGGACCTGCAGTCATTTACCAGGGTGATGTGCATTGAGGAAGGTGAAATAATGAAACTTTCATTGGCTCTGAACTGTCACTAATTCTTAGAGAACCAAAGTACCAACTGTGGTCCATCAGTCAGAGTAGGGGCTTATGAAGGTCAGATATTTATTGGAACTGGGTCTCTAGTCCATTTCACTGCAAGCTCAGTTCAGTTCAGTTCAGTCGCTCAGTTGTGTCCGACTCTTTGCGACCCCATGAATCGCAGCACGCCAGGCCTCCCTGTCCATCACCAACTCCCGGAGTGCACTCAGACTCACGTCCATCGAGTCGGTGATGCCATCCAGCCATCTCATCCTCTCTCATCCCCTTCTCCTCCTGCCCCCAATCCCTCCCAGCATCAGAGTCTTTTCCAATGAGTCAACTCTTCGCATGAGGTGGCCAAGTACTGGAGCTTCAGCTTTAGCATCATTCCTTCCAAAGAAATCCCAGGGTTGATCTTCAGAATGGACGGGTTGGATCTCCTTGCAGTCCAAGGGACTCTCAAGAGTCTTCTCCAACACCACAGTTCAAAAGCATCAGTTCTTTGGCACTCAGCCTTCTTCACAGTCCAACTCTCACATCCATACATGACCACAGGAAAAACCATGGCCTTGACTAGATGGACCTTAGTCGGCAAAGTAATGTCTCTGCTTTTCAATATACTATCTAGGTTGGTCATAACTTTTCTTCCAAGGAGTAAGCGTCTTTTAATTTCATGGCTGCAATCACCATCTGCAGTGATTTTGGAGCCCAAAAAAATAAAGTCTGACACTGTTTCCACTGTTTCGCCATCTATTTCCCATGAAGTGATGGGACCAGATGCCATGATCTTCTTTTTCTGAATGCTGAGCTTTAAGCCAACTTGTTCACTCTCCACTTTCACTTTCATCAAGAGGCTTTTTAGTTCCTCTTCACTTTCTGCCATAAGGGTGGTGTCATTTGCATATCTGAGGTGATTGACATTTCTCCCGGCAATCCTGATTCCAGCTTGTGTTTCTTCCAGTCCAGTGTTTCTCATGATGTACTCTGCATAGAAGTTAAAGAAGCAGGGTGACAATATACAGCCTTGACGTACTCCTTTTCCTATTTGGAACCAGTCTGTTGTTCCATGTCCAGTTCTAACTGCTGCTTCCTGACCTGCATACAGATTTCTCAAGAGGCAGGTCAGGTGGTCTGGTATTCCCATCTCTTTCAGAATTTTCCACAGTGTATTGTGATCCACACAGTCAAAGGCTTTGGCATAGTCAATAAAGCAGAAATAGATGTTTTTCTGGAACTCTCTTGCTTTTTCCATAATCCAGCAGATATTGGCAATTTGATCTCTGATTCCTCTGCCTTTTCTAAAACTAGCTTGAACATCAGGAAGTTCATGGTTCATGTATTGCTGAAATTCACTCTATGGTTTTTTCAGTTCTGACATGCACCGTTGGAATAGACATACTCAGGAGCTAACAGTAGCCCCACTTTGGTTGCTGTATTCTTGGAATAAAGACTGTTGTAGTAGGAAAGGCCAGATGGAAATCCCCACAAACTCACCTCTACTTACCAAATAGATACTTACTGGTTTGCTTGTCTGAACAAACCCTAACTTATACAATTATTCAGACCACTTTAAAGCTGACTTGGAATGCTAACATTATTCTGGCTACATATATTTAGAATATCAGTCAGCTCAGGAACTGGCTGTTCAGAAGGGCACCATTACCATCGGTAATATGGTATTTTTAAAAAAGATCCTTTTACAAGATGTGGTCTTATAAAGAAGTAGTACTTTATAGTTATGAAATCTAACTTCTATATTTGGTAGTTAATGACTCGTCATCAGGTTGAATACATTGCTTTATAAAAACTAAAACTGAGCATTAATTTATAGACTTTTATTTTTACTTTTGTATTTGTCTCCATTAGCAACCTTTCTCACCAAGTATAAAAGTGAAAAATTCTGTTTATTTGAATTATTAAAATCTTGTGTCTTTCGAATATGGTATAGTTCACCAGTTTCTAGAATCCTGGAATTAAAGGTAGTACAAAGAAGTTTGGAAAAGGAAACTTTAGAATTAACAATAGCAGCCACTGTTTTACTAATATTATAGTAATTGTGAGTAAGTTGAATATTTGTTAGAAATTCATAACCAACTTCATGGTTAGTAACGGTGTTAAACGTGTCTTGTATTGTCTGCCCAACCTATAGCACCGTATAAAGCTGCTCCATAGACTGTAAACGTAGAGCAGCCCTGGTTTCTGGTGGTTCTCTAGTTCCCATGAAATCCATTGGAATTTTGGCTTTGGTCTTTGGTTTCTGTGAGACTTACATCCTTTATCAGAGTTATTCAGGGTCTCTGTTCCCTTCAGTAAAGGACACTTGCCTCTAAAGGTAATTAAAAAATTCCTTAGTTTTAGAGTGCAAACACAAACAGCCTAGCTCCTTGCCCCTTTTCAGGGCACATATCCTTGCTATGATTGTGTCCCCCTCAAATTCATACTGATGCCCTAACCCCTGGTGTGGTATACTTAGGACCTCTGAGGAAGTAATTGAGGTTGAATGAAGTTATCAGGGCAGGGCCTTGATCCTGTCAGCTCAGTTTCCTAGAGAACCCCTGTGCTCCCCCTAATCACTAATGGTGCTTGTTGCAGAGTCTGGTGGATACCTGTATCAGTTATTAGTCAATTTGAAAACCAGAAACTAGTTAGGGATGTTCAGAGGGACGTTAACACAGGGAACTAATTACAGAATTTTTGGAAAGGTTAAGGAGCAAAAAGGTGAAAGTGCTGTTAACTCAGAGCCCAGGAATGCTGTGCTTCTGGGCAGCTGGACTCCAGCTGTTCCAGCTGCTCCTGCTGCTAAAGCTAGAAGCAGGAGAAGGAAACAAATAGCTTCTCTCACTTTGCCCCCTTTTAAATCCTCACTGTTGTCTCCATTGGCAGAATCTAACCAAACCACAGCCAGGGTGCATGGGAAATAACAGTTGTCAGTCTTCCAGCTCTCCTGTGATATAGAGAAGAGAAGCAGGAATGAAGCTAACAGCTAAAAGTGAAAAAAGCTGTACAATGTCCTTACTGAGATTAGGAAAGTTTCTACTTATTTATAGTCTTCTAGGAGTTTTCTTTTCCTGCACCTAATGAGATAAAATGACTTTTAAAAAAAATCTTTTAATGAGGACAATAATGAATTATGTTAAAGAGTTGTCATTGTTGAATCTGCTTTGCATTCTTGCTATAATATCAACTTTCTCATGATAGATGTATAAACATATATACACATATATTAAGGGTTCGGTCCCTGGGTTGGGAAGATCCCCGGAAAAGGAAATGGCAACCCACTCCAGTATTACTGCCTGAAAAATCCCACAGACAGAGGAGCCTGGTGGGCTACAGTCCATTGGATCACAAGAGTTAGATATGACTGAATGACTAAACAGTGCACATATATATGTTTTCTGTATATATATGTGTGTGTATGCTAGATTTTATTTGCTAATATTTTGTTTAGGACTTTTGCATCCATGTTTATCAGCAGAATTGACCTTTAAGTTTTCTTTCTCCATATTCTTCTTGTTTAAATTTATAACAAAGCTACACCAATTATACCAGGTTGTGCCTTTTCCCTACTTTTTAATTCTCTGGGAAGTAACTGTTACTGACGTTTGATTTTTTAAAAATCTCATGTAAACTCTAAACCTAGTGTTTTGAATGAAGATACATTTTTAGATAAATAGTTTATATTTGTTTATAGTTTCACTTTCTATCACTTTAAATCTGTTTCTGGATGGAATTAATCATTTTCCCCAAAATTGTCTTTTTTACAGATTTTTAAAATGTATAAGCACAAAACTGTGACAAGTATTTTATTATAATTTTTAAAGTCCAAACTCTATAACTTCTACTGCAAAACATAATGGCTTACCATATATTATTGTTCTCATTTGTGGGTTACCTGCATGGTCTGTTCTGGTCTTGGCTAATTTGACTGGGATTAAATGATCTTAATGTGACTTTTCTTGCATCTTTGGTGATTGGCAGCCTGCTCAATCAAAAAGAGCCTATTTGAAGTTACCTTGTCTTCTGCTTGTGACTTTCCATCAGCTTACACTCATTTTGATTTCTGATATATTTGACTGTATTACTACCAATCCTATTCTGTCCCTTTTATTTGGTTCTTCCTTTTTGCCTTCTGCTGAAGTAATTAACTTTTTTTCACTCATTTTCTACTTTAAAATTGTACATTTTATATCTGTTCTTAGCAATTGCCTTATAATTTTATCCTGCATACATGTCTTTAAATTATTTCGGGTTTAAAAAGGTATCTACTCTCTTCTTGGTTCTTTCTCATAACTGCATTTCTGCTTAACTCCCACCATCTTTCATATTATTATTGTCTGGTATTTTTGTATATTTTTACGTATTTTGTTTTGACTAGGATGTACGTAATGAAAATTATTTTATTGATTGTTGGCTGTGCTGGGTCTTCTGTTGCTGCGTGCAGGCTTTCTCTAGTTGTGCTGCGCAGGGGGCTACTCTCCAATTAAGGAGCATGGGCTCTTGGACACGTGGGCTTCAGTAGCTACAGCCCCTGGGAAGGCTCAGTAGTTGTGGCACATAGGCTGTGATCCTGGACCAGGAAGGAGCCCATGTCCCCTGCACTGGCAGGTGGCTTCTTAACCACTGGACCACCAGGGAAGTCCAAAAACATTTTTTTTTTAAAGCTACAAAAAGCTATACAGTGAAAAGTTTATTCGCATCTCTGCCCCTTGCCTTCTAGGACCCCTCCCTAGAGGCAATTATTAGTATCAGTTTCTTGTATATCTATCCCAGAAGCAATATATGCATATACAAGCATATAAGGTGTGTACACATTTTTCTTTTTTTTTCACTTTACAATATACATTTTTCTTTCTGATGTAAATGACAGCATATTACCCACACTGTTCTGCATGTTGTTTTTTATCTAAAAAGATTTCTTTGAAATTATTTCACATCAGTACATATTCAGATCCTTCATTCCTTGTAGTGATTTATATAATTATTATTTATAATATAAATATATTTTTCATACTAATTATATAAATATAGTATAATGGCTTTGTAATTCTTATAATAGCCATTAGATACATGTATCATAATATATTGAGCCAGTCACCCTACTTTGGATATTTAGGTTGTTTAATGTTTTTTGCTACTGAAAACAATTTTGTAGTGAGTATATTTCTATAGACTTTCTTTTCCACATGTGTAAATATAGTATAAATTCTATGATATTTCTGTAGTATAAATTCCTCTAAGGGCATGCATTGACAGGCATGTGTTTTTTGAGTTCAATAAATTCTTCTCCAAAAACATATAATTGTCTTCCTATCAGTGCCCCATTAAAATGCCCTATTGTGAACTGAATGTTTGCAAACAGTCAAGATTTGTTAAGTTGAAAGCCTAATCTCAGTGCAGTGGTAATTGAGATGAGATTTGGGAAGGGGACTGGATCATGAGGATGGAGCACTCATAAACAAGATTAATACCCTTATAAGAGCCCTGAGAAGTAGCTCCCTCTTCTTCTGCCATACCAGAAGTGAGCCATTTGGAATCCAGAAGAGGGTCTTATCAGAACCCAGCCACGTGGGCATCTTCTTGATCTCAGACTTTGCAGCTTCTGGAGCTATGAGAAGAAAAATTTTGATGCCAAAGTCACCCAATATATAGTATTTTGTTAGAGCAGCCCAAGCTGGCTAAGACATTTCCCATTCAGTCTTCTCCATGTTCTTTCTGCTTTCTTTGGCTGGGTGTCACTACTCCAGGCAATTTGGAAAGCCACTTTTTGAAGAAACAGAATTACTGTCAACTTAGGTCCCTGAGTGACTTCATGAATGATCAGACCTCCACTCCTATACCTCCCTTACTCCCCTCACTAGGAAATCCTGCACTGGACTATTTCATGTATAAGAAGTATACTTCTCTTGTAAGAAAATGAAATTATGGATTCTATCTGAAGCAGCAATTAACATTTCCCCATCAAGTTACTTTCAGTTTATCAAGTACATTTTAAGCAGAAATGAAGGAATGAATGAATAAAAATTTTAAAAAAAGATTTACCTATTCCCTTGTTAACAATGTGTTAGAAACTCTTTTGTTGCTTACGAATTAAATAGGTGAACAATCCATCATATAAGTTTCAAGTTGCATTTCTTTTATTATAACTCAAGTCAGAAGTCTTTTTGGGAAGTTCCCTGGTTCAGTGGTTAAGACACCACACTGCCAATGGAGGACACCTTGGTTCCATCCCTGGTCAGGGAACTAGATCCTGCAAGCTGCAACTAAAGATGCCGCCTGCTACAACTAAGATCAGATGCAGCCAAATAAATAAATAAATAATTTAAAAGTTTTTTGTATGTTTACATATGTTGACAACCATTGGAATTTCCTTCTCTGTGAGCTGTCAGTTCACGCCTTGTGGCCATTGCCCATTTTTCTGTAGGATTGTTGGGTTTTCTTTTGTTTATATGAATTGCAAGTATTTTTTCCTGTTTGTCACTTGTCTCTTTATGTATTTTTTTAATCAATTTCTTTTAGTGTCTGAGGTGGTTTTTTTTTTTTTTTGTCAGTTAAAAATGTCTTCTCCACTTCAGAGTTTTTAATAAGTATTCTCTCATATTTTCTTAAAGATTTTTTTTACATTTTGGTCACACTACACGGCATGCGGGCTCTTAGTTCCCTGACCAGGGGTTGAACCTGTACTGCCTGTGGTGGAAGTGTGAAGTCTTAACCACTAGACTGCAGGTAAGTCCCTCTTACAGTAGTTTTATAGTTTATTTTTTTTTAACATGGAAATCTTTGATCAACATAAATTTTATTTTGCTGTGGAGTTTCAGGTAGATAGAAATTGAATTTATTGTTCCCCGATAGCTAACAGTTATTCTTGCACACTAATTGTTTAATCTCGCTTTTCCACAAGACTTAAAGTGCTACCATTGTCATATACTGAAATCCAGCATATGATACAACAGTTTCTGTGCTTTCTAATCTGCTCCACTGATTTGTCCGTGTCACATTATTCTGTTATCTCTATGATAATATTTGAATGTCTTGTAGAGTGTGTTCCCACACTGTTCTTCTACTGTATAATTTTACCAACTCTTTTGGCTTATTTTCCATATAAACTTTCAAAAAGGTTTATCTAGTCATCTCAGATGCTAGTAAAGCAATGCTCAAAATTCTCCAAGCCAGGCTTCAGCAATACGTGAACCATGAACTTCCTGATGTTCAAGCTGGTTTTAGAAAAGGCAGAGGAACTATAGATCAAATTGCCAACATCTGCTGGATCGTGGAAAAAGCAAGAGAGTTCCAGAAAAACATCTATTTCTGCTTTATTGACTATGCCAAAGCCTTTGACTGTGTGGATCACAATACACTGTGGAAAATTCTGAAAGAGATGGGAATACCACCACCTGACCTGTCTCTTGAGAAATCTGTATGCAGGTCAGGAAGCAGCAGTTAGAACTGGACATGGAACAACAGACTGGTTCCAAATAGGAAAAAGAGTATGTCAAGGCTGTATATTGTCACCCTGCTTATTTAACTTCTATGCAGAGTACATCATGAGAAACACTGGACTGGAAGAAACACAAGCTGGAGTCAAGATTGTGGGAGAAATATCAGTCACCTCAGATATGCAGATGACACCACTCTTATGGCAGAAAGTGAAGAGGAACTAAAAAGCCTCTTGACGAAAGTGAAAGAGGAGAGTGAACAAGTTGGCTTGAAGCTCAACATTCAGAAAAAGAAGATCATGGCCTCCGGTCCCATCACTTCATGGGAAATAGATGGCGAAACAGTGGAAACAGTGTCAGACTATTTTTTTGGGCTCCAAAATCACTGCAGATGGTGATTGCAGCCATGAAATTAAAAGACGCTTACTCCTTGGAAGAAAAGTTATGACCAACCTAGATAGCATATTGAAAAGCAGAGACGTTACTTTGCTGACTAAGGTCCGTCTAGTCAAGGCTATGGTTTTTCCTGTGGTCATGTATGGATGTGAGAGTTGGACTGCGAAGAAGGATGAGTGCCGAAGAATTGATGCTTTTGAGCTGTGGTGTTGGAGAAGACTCTTGAGAGTCCCTTGGACTGCAAGGAGATCCAACCAGTCCATTCTGAAGGAGATCAGCCCTGGGATTTCCTTGGAAGGAATGATGCTAAAGCTGAAACTCCAGTACTTGGCCACCTCATGCGAAGAGTTGACTCATTGGAAAAGATTCTGATGCTGGTAGAGATTGGGGGCAGGAGGAGAAGGGGATGACTGGGGATGAGATAGCTGGATGGCATCACTGACTCGATGGATGTGAGTCTGAGTGAACTCCGGGAGTTGGTGATGGACAGGGAGGCCTGGCGTGCTGCGATTCATGGGGTCGCAAAGAGTCGGACACGACTGAGCGACTGAACTGAACTGAACTGAACTGAGTTCTCAAGAAAATAGCACCTGTTTTTTTGTAAGGGAGGGGGAATCACCTTATTTTAAACATCCAAATTAGTCATTTTTATTGTTTTCTTTGGTCAACTGTTTCCAGTCCTTTGATAACTGTTACTTCTCACATCTTACTCTTCCTTAATTCAGTTTTCTTTTTTGTTAACAAAGTTCTTTCTATGAACCTCTGTGAGAGGCAAACGCCCTTAACCCACCTGTCTAAAATGCCATTATTTCTCTTTCTCTTGAGAAGAAAATTCTTACTTGATAGAGACTTGTATTCTGACAGTTATTTATCTTCAAGACTTTGAAAGTATTTATTATGCTCTGCTCTCTGGTTTTTGTAGTGGCCATTGATATATCATTTGTCAATGATATTGTTCTTCCATTGCCTTTCAGGGTTTTCTTTTTATCTGAGAAATTTTGTAGTAATCATTTATCTCTTTTGTACTATCACTGTTATGTGTCTGGATATGATTTACTTTTATTTATTTACTTTTATTCTTCATCAGTCTTCTCTGATTTGGAAATTTATATATTTCATCATTTCTGGAAAATCTCTTCCACTATGTTTTTATATATGGCCTCTCCTGTATTTATTCTGGTCTCTCTAAAACACTTTTCAGACTATACTGGGGCTTTCAGTATATTCTTCATGTCTCTTAATCCCACATTCTTACTTTCTATCCTTTATCACTCCATAACATATTTTGAAAATTTCCCCTACTCCATCATCCATTTTGCTATTTTGTTTCAGCTGTGTGTAATCTGTAATTTATTAACAACAGTAATAGTAAATGTATTGCATTTTTCAATTCAAATGACTGTTCTTCATTTCTAGAAATCATATTTTTTAAAATCAAAGTTACCCATTCTCTTTCATATGTATTATCCTATAATTTTGGTTCATGTTTTTTCTTTAAAGATTCTTTATTATTCTTTAAAAATTAATTTTGTATAATTTTTAAAACACTTTGAAAGGTAATAATTTTGCAAAATATTTTTCTATAACTTAAGTTCATAAGGTTGCTTGTGTTCCTGTTTGTTATGTTTTTGTGAACTATAATCTAATTGCATATGTTTTGTCATTTTTTATTGTGAACGCTGAGTGCAAATTTCATGTGACCACTGTTGCAGAAGCATCCCTGTAGAGTGATTTGGGGTTTGTTACTGCTGGACATGGAACAACAGACTGGTTCCAAATAGGAAAAGTAGTACATCAAGACTGTATATTGTCACCCTGCTTATTTAACTTCTATGCAGAGTACATCATGAGAAACACTGGGCTGGAAGAAACACAAGCTGGAATCAAGATTGCCGGGAGAAATATCAGTAACCTCAGATATGCAGATGACACCACCCTTATGGCAGAAAGTGAAGAGGAACTAAAAAGCCTCTTGATGAAAGTGAAAGAGGAGAGTGAACAAGTTGGCTTAAAGCTCAACATTCAGAAAAAGAAGATCATGGCCTCCGGTCCCATCACTTCATGGGAAATAGATGGCGAAACAGTGGAAACAGTGTCAGACTTTGTTTTTGGGGGCTCCAAAATCACTGCAGATGGTGATTGCAGCCATGAAATTAAAAGACGCTTACTCCTTGGAAGAAAAGTTATGACCAACCTAGATAGTATATTGAAAAGCAGAGACATTACTTTGCCGACTAAGGTCCATCTAGTCAAGGCTATGGTTTTTCCAGTGGTCATGTATGGATGTGAGAGTTGGACTGCGAAGAAGGATGAGTGCCAAAGAACTGATGCTTTTGAAGTGTGTTGTTGGAGAAGACTCTTGAGAGTCCCTTGGACTGCAAGGAGATCCAACCAGTCCATTCTGAAGGAGATCAGCCCTGGGATTTCCTTGGAAGGAATGATGCTAAAGCTGAAACTCCAGTACTTTGGCCACCTCATGCGAAGAGTTGACTCATTGGAAAAGATTCTGATGCTGGGAGGGATTGGGGGCAGGAGTAGAAAGGGATGACAGAGGATGAGATGGCTGGATGGCATTACTGACTCGATGGATGTGAGTCTGAGTGAACTCCGGGAGTTGGTGATGGACAGGGAGGCCTGGCGTGCTGCGATTCATGGGGTCGCAGAGAGTCGGACACGACTGAGCGACTGAACTGCCAGGGGCCCTCAGTGGTTTTCACTAGGGTCCAGCTCCAGTGTTAATGTCTTAGCAGGGAGTTTCCACACTACAGGTGTAGAATAAATTCTGATTCCATATCTGAGAGAGGAGCTTAGCTTCATTTTGTTTTCTCAGTTGGGGAATGGGATCTTTATCCCAGAGTCCTGCTAAGAGTAAACTTCCTTCACTCTTCTCTGGTATGACAGTGTTTCTACTCAGAGAGGAAATCCTTCTGCAGGTCGTTGCTTTTTTATAGGAAATAACAGTTTCACAATTCTGCTTTGAAAGGATGAAGGCGTCTGTTGTTGTTACATTCTCTTATGATTATTAAACCTCAGTCTCTGGTTATGAGAGTCGGCATTTTTATCCAGTAATCTGCCTTAGTATCACTTAATACACTTCCCACTCTATACATGAGTTATCTTTAATTTCTGGCACCTGGAAATTTCTCTCTCTGTGTGATAAGCTTAATTACAGATTTTAAACATTTCTCTGTTTTATGCAACATTTTTTCTGAATTTCAAAATTCATGTTATGAGTTTTTATTATGTCCTGTCTTAGCTCAGAATATATTAATAAATACTTTTTAATTTTATTCTTTCATTCATAAACACAGCAGAATTATGTTTTTCTACTGTTAACATTCCTTGTGTGTTTATTTTTGCCTAGTTACCTCTCAAACTGCGTGTATAATTTTTACTGACAGTTTTTTTCAGGACGTTATAAAAGCTGTCAGGAAAGTGCATTTATATATACTGAGGGGTAACTGGCTAGATCTTATTCAGAATTTAGGAAGATTCTCTAAGAGTAAACACTGCTATATTGTGTGATCGTCACAAAACAGGTGACTTAGATCCTTGTTTACCTGTAATCTGATGTTGTGTCCTCTGGTTTACAAAATTTTATATACCAATTCCCTAATTTTAATTAAATTATGGTAAAAATACTATCTATTATGTTATCGAATTCCCCTTTAACATAAAAGGCTTATGGTAGATTTGTCCTACAGTTAATTCTAACAAAATAAGTACTTATATCAATAATTTTATATATATTCTTATAGAATAACATGAATAATATATGCCATAATGTATGTAATTGTTGCCTTCACTGCCAGGGACCATGGAGTCCACACCAGCGTTTATCGACAATAAATAAATTTCTGTTGCATGCTAGATAATTTCTACCCCCTGAATTTCCTTCATATATTCTATGTTTTTCTGTTTTCGACTTAATTTTATTGAAAAACAGTTGATTTACAGTGTTGTGTTGATTTCTGATGTATAGCAAAACGATTCAGTTTTATATATACATATATATACTCTTTTTCATATTCTTTCCCATTATGGTTTATCTTAGTTTCCTGTGCTATACAGTAGGATCTTGTTGTTTATCCATCCTATATATACTTATTTGCATCTGCTAATCCCAGACTCCCAATCCTTTCCTCCCCCATATGTTTTTCTTAAGATTATAAAATTATGGTCTGATTTTACGTGATGCTTCTTTTATAAGCTGTGGTACTAATAATTCATTAAACACTGTCTTTGCCTTTATTATTCTCAATAAGCTCATTTTTCCTTTATTCCTTTCCTTATTCTAACTTCAGCTCTCAAATTATATATTCTTATATTATTACCTAATGCATTTTCTTTTCTCTACTAATATCATCCTTTTTTCCTTGGCCTTTGCCTTAGGTCGGATAGGATTAAGGTTGCCAATATCACCTTAACTCTGTATGAAAGTCAGTAATCTACAATTCCCCTTTTAATTCTGAATTCATTTTTAGGTCAATTTCTCTGATCTCAGAAAATGAATTGTCTTTCTCTTTACAGGGCCAGATCCTTAATCTATATGTCCCTTGTTCCACGCCCTTACCCCCTCGCAGACCATCTTTCATGATTTATCTCTTTTCTTTCAATCTCTTCATATCCACAAACGTACTCAAAATTCTCATAGTACCTACATCTACTTCAAGCATTTCCTCAAATGTCATCTTCTCAGTAAAACCTACCTTGACTATCACCCCTTTAATCCTTCTTTGCTTCCTATTCCTTTTAACTGCTTGTTTTTCTTATCACACTAATATCTGATATATACATTTACATACCTACATATATGTGAGGTGGTGGTGGTTGTGTTGTTGCTAAGTCATGTCCAACTCTTTTGCAGCTGCGTGGACTGTAGTTATTATTTCCACAGTGAAATCCAAAGAAGTAGCTATGGGAAAATGTTTAAAAAAACATAATTGAATTCCAAGATATTTTTTCCTTCCACCTTCTACTAAGTGATAATATTTGTAGTAAACTAATCTCTTCACCTCTTTAACATTTCTGCTTATTTACTGTAATTAGGATAAGTTGTCTTCTGAAGTCAGTAGCTGAGAATTCATTTGTGTATTCTTTCTAGAGAAGTCCATGTATGTTTACAAGAAGGTTATCAATTGCTTTCCAAAGAGTTTCATGACGCATTTTTTAGTATCAGCTTTCTTCTTTGAATTTCACTCAATTCCTAATGGAACAAATGGCTCCGTTTGTACAGAAAGGGGATTCAGCTCAGCAAGCAGTGTCCATCTCACTCGGGGCCAATCTCGTGGTATGCTTCCTGTGCAGTCACACAGGCCCCGTGTTCAGAAGGAGGCTAAACGTGGTTTAATGTTCTGCTGTCACTGTCTTGATATTCTTAGTTTTTTAACAAAAAGTCACACATTTTCATTTTGCAGAGGGCTGCACAAATTATGTAACCAATTCTGACCTCACAACTTAGTCATTTCTACCATATTTGTTTTTCTGGTTTAGCTCAGCAGGCTTATTATAACTTTAGCCCATAAGAAAGTACATTTTTTTATCTATGAACGGTTGTTCTGAATTGTCTGCTGCCCAAGTTTATACCTGCAGTGTTTAGCCTTTAAAGGAGCCACAGTTAGATCCCTACAACAACAGAAGTCAGCAAACAATGAAATGATAGATTTTATGTACTGATCCAAATAGCTGTTAAATTAGAACTCAATAAACTCCCATTGTTTTGAACAGAGATCTTAACGTTGAAAGCAAAATAATGGCAAAAGTTAGACCATACAAATACTAACCAAATGAAAGCTGATGTAGCTTTAATATCAGGCTTTAAAACAAAAAGTACTACTGGAGATAGAGATACACTGCTTAATGATAAAAAGTCCAGGCCCCGTTTGCTAAGAAGTACACCATGACTTCATGAAGAACAATCAAAGTTATTCCTGTAATACACAAATAAAAGAGAGAGAAAGAAAAAAAATTGACTATTGATGACTCCAACTTGAGCCAGCCAAATAGGTTGATACAAATAGCTGGAATGGATTTTGTTGCTTCTGTAGAGCACATCCACAGACAAGCAAATAAGCTGATGGGAAGACCCAGAACAGAGTAAGAAAATTATGGGACTAGGAAAGAAAGGACAAGGATTAAGTTAGTCCTCAACTCCTCTTCTTCCAAGAGGAGACCGCAAAGACATTCTTAAATTTGAAATTTGCTGGATACCAGGGCTTACAGATGATTACCTCTGTGTTTTTGTTTGTTTTCTAACTTATTTGATTTTTGGTCCTGTCTATGCTCACTGTTTCTTTCTTTCTTTTTTTTTTTAATCAGTCTCCATGATATGGATGTTCCAGATACAGGGTGTACTGTTTGGATTTACTCATTGTAACTCTTATTGGTGATTTCTATAAAATTGTCCAGATTCATAATCAAGAACAGCTTATTCTTGCCAAGATTGTATACTAAAATAATATCTCATACAAAGGAGGAAAAAATACTTAGTTTTCTCATACAGGATTTTACTCATGGATTATTACACATTGGTATCTCCTTGTTCAACTGCCCGGAGACTGGTAGAAATCAATAGTGTTTGATGTACTTACCATGTACAATTGAGGCTTGAAAAGGAGAGTAAATAACATTATTCCCATAGTTCATAGTGGTTCCTAAATCTAGCTACCTATTAGAATCACATGGACACATTTTAAAAATTCCCAATGCCAGATGAATTTTCTTAAACATATTACTTGAGTCTTTATCTTTTCCCTTCCTGTCCCAACTAAACAAGCAGTTTAAAAGCAGTTGTACTTCTCTTGCTTTTATACCTGAAAAGCAATTTACTAGGCATAAAATTCTTGAGTCACACTTTCTTTCCATAAGGACTTTGAGTTCTTGAGGACATTATTTTACTGACTTTAATCAGGGCTATGGAGAAATCTGAGACGGTTATTGTACCTTAAACTTTTGTCTGGCAAACTAAGGTTTTCTTTCTTCATCTTCGATTCTCAGTAACTTTTTTGCTAGGAATATGTCTCATATTATTTGATCCACAACGGTCAAAATACCTTTTATTTGGAGAAAAAGTTGTCTTGATTTATGTGTTTAAAAACTTAGGATGGTCATTTGTGGGGGAAGAGTTTTTAATCTTTGAGGATGCCAATTATATATATGTTGGGTCTACTTTCTTATCTTCCTTAACTTGATTAAGAGTACTATAGATGATCTAATGGAGAAGGCGATGGCACCCCACTCCAGTACTCTTGCCTGGAAAATCCCACGGGCGGAGAAGCCTGGTAGGCTGCAGTCCATGGGGTCGCGAAGAGTCGGACACGACTGAGGAACTTGACTTTCACTTTTCACTTTCACGCATTGGCTAAGGAAATGGCAGCCCACTCCAGTGTTCTTGCCTGGAGAATCCCAGGGATGGGGGAGCCTGGTGGGCTGCCGTCTATGGGCTCGCACAGAGTCAGACACGACTGAAGCGACTTAGCAGCAGCAGCAGCAGCAGCAGCAGATGATCTAAAGCAAGCATCAGTCCAAGTGGAAAAATATGAGAAACATTCCCTTACAAAACAGGTATAGAAAAAAATGTTTTTCTCTGCTAAACCTTAGACTGGTAGTCCTAAGCAGTGTGGAGGCATAAGAGTTGGCAAGGAAGAAATTAAGTGGTCAGTTGATATGCCATTAATATGATTATTGTTTACGTAGACAACCTAAAATAATCTAAAATTAACAAGATGTTTTATGTAAAAATGAGTTACATTCCTATATACTATTGGTAGCAAACAACTAGAAACATAAAGAAAAGTAACTTCTAATGTAATATTAGAGAATATCAAGTGTGTGTGTGTGTGTGTGTGTGCGCGCGCGCGCGTGTGTGTGTGTGTCTGTGCATGCACTCAGTTGTGGCCGACTCTTTGCTACCTGGTAGAGTGTTGCCGACCAGGTTCCTCTGTCCTTGAAATTTTCCAGGCAAGAATACTGGAATGAATTGCCATTTCCTACTCCAGGGGATCTTTCCGGCCCCAGGGATCAAAGCCTCATCTCTTGCATTGCAGGCAGATTCTTTCCTGTTGAGCCACCAGGGAAGCCCTAAGGAGTAAAACTAACAGAAGGTATCCAAGAACTCTTAGAGAAAAATTCAAAACTTTGTTGAGAAAAATATCATTCGTAACAAATTACACCACACTAATGCAAGGTGTTAATAACAGGGGGAGCTGGGGTGGAGGATGAGAACTACATGGGAACTCTGTACTTTTCAGTCAGTTTTTCTGTAGACCATAAAAAAAAAAAAAGCTCTGTTAATTTTTTTGTTGTTCATTTTAGAAATGCACTTTTAAAGACTATGTAGAGATGCACAAAACAAAGACAAAAATAATGAATAAACATAGCTGCTTATCACAATTCTTAACAGTGACTTTTAATATTTTGTATCTCTTATTGATTTAATATATATCAGTTAATAGAATATAAAAGTAGAACTGAGTAATTTTTGATGAGCAAAAGGATATGCTGGGCAGATCTTGTCTAGAGCAGGAAGGTGTAATTAACATCTTTGAGTCTCTTTCACTTTTCTAAACCAGGAAATGACTATGGAAATCATTCTCTTTATTAAGGATAACTAGAAAAAGGAAACAAACTTTCGTTTTCCCCAGTTGAGGAAATTCCCATGAATATGTCAAATGGCTAAGATGTTAATATCACCCACCCCCAAATAAGTTAGTTTTCTTTCTAAGATACCATTCTCTTTTCAGAGAGTCTCATATTTTTTTTCTATTTGTATTTAACCTATTTTTAATAGAGTATGCAATTTATACCATGATAGAAGAGAAAAATGAAAAAGAAAAAAATTGTCTAGGAGACAATACATGAATAGCAAAGTAACTCATGGAATTGACATTGACCCCTGAATTTCAGGTATGTACAATTATTGTTCATAAGGAGACAAACTTTAGTTAATAATAAAAACTGTTCAGATTAATGGGAAATTAGGAAGAAATCAACCTTCACATGCTTTTTTAAAAGCAAAACAGATAAGCATGAAATAATCGTGTTGGTACTATAATTCCATTTCAGGTTTTCACATACTGCCCTTTATGAGTAAATGCTACATGCAGCTTGTCAAGTAAGTAATCAAAACAAGGATATTTTGAAGTTCAAAGGTTATATATGATACACTGATGATATGTCCATATATGTAAACTTTATTCTTTTAAAGCAGCATCTTTGGTACATTTTGTCTTTCTGCTCTACTTCTTATCATCTTCTGAAAAAATCTAAACTCCTTCACACGCTCTAGCCTCTTTCGGTAGGTCCAGAATCATTTTCTCTCTGTGCCCACAGTAACCCTTCTCTGAACTGCTCTCATTCTCTGGTTCCCTAAAGGCATCGTACTCTCATCTCACCCTGATTTCAATCAGGTTGTTTTTCTATGCCCCCCCCCCAAAAAAAATTTCACCCTTCCTTTCATTCATGGATAATTCTTCTCAAGCATCTGCTCTCTTTGGAATCCCTTTCGTATCATCACAGGCTGAGTCAAATGTCCTCCACTAGAACTATGTCTGTGATAATACTTAGCAAACTGTGCCCGACTTCCTCTTCACACCCGGGTAATGCTGGAGCCGGAAGCTGTGGTGGCAGCTTCTTGCTTCTGTAGCTTCCTGACTAGAGCTAGAGCCGGAGCTGGGGGTGAGCAGAGTCTGTGTGATTGCATGGTGAGGGGTCAGAGGATGAAATACCTCTTATTCTGGAATCCCACATCCTATTCTAGATGAAAGGTCAGAAGCAGAGAAAGAGATAAGAAGTTGTTTGTAGGTTCCAGAGGCAGAGCCTTGAGAGACTTCAGAGGCCGAGGGACGTCAGAGGCAATGTGAGATGGAGAACGTGATTGGAATCCAGAGCAGTGCTGTATTGCTGGTTTTACTTGTCCTGTACCATTCCTCACTCCCATCCAGCTTAAATGCAGACTTGCATCAATAGATCCTCCCTGCCTACAATGGTGCCTTCCACACAGTAGGTTGGCAACAAGTATCTGTTGAATTGAGCCCTATTAACCATCCTTTAAAGACCATTCTTTAAAACCGCTCACAAAGAATACTTTGCTAGGAAACCTTTCCTATTCCCCACCGAGAAGGATTCTGTTTTTACCAGTACTTGTGGTGTGTTTTTTGGGTATCTCATTTTCTTGCCGTGTTATACCTTGTATTATATGTGTTTGGCTATGTCCTGTGTTTTCCTGTGTATCTGCTCTAGGAGCAAGATCACTGTCTGGCTCATCTTTGAAGATCCTCATAGAAGTGTCACAGAGTTCTGGCAAGTCCTTCCATGGTTGCTGTGCAGTGCCTACTGTTTTCTATAGTTCTGATTTGCTTTAGTCCTCATTCTCACATAACAGAGACAATGGCTTAGAAAGGAAAAAGAAAAAAAAGCTTCTGTAGAATCCGAAAGTCTATACCATTGTCTTCAGAGAAAAAGCAAAGGAAATAAATATATAATCTTTTATTAGAGTTACTTTGAAAATCAACAAGTATTCTTTTATGTGAGATAGGTTTTTGTTGTAACCCAGCTCTCATGGTTGCCCGGTATTTTTATTACTTTGACTATGTAGCTCTGATTTGCGGTATGTTTTGGAATTTAAAATTAGAAACCCATGTACCACTGATACCCTGCTCCGCTGACTGAAATATGACTCACTGCAACTAAGAACTGATGGTAAAACAACAATGACAAAAACCCAAATCATCTGGGTTTGGTATGTGCCAGAGTATAATGTGTGTGCGTATATGTTCTCATACCTCTGTAATTACCTATCAGTCACCTATTTATGTTTATTTTAGATTATTCCAAAGAGTAGAAGAGAGCTAAGCGAAATATTTATCTAGAGGTCTAGTACTGAGCCGTCCAGTACTGTAGCCACTGGCTACACGTTGCTATTGAATACTTGAAACACGGCTGTACTGAATTGAGATGTGGTATTAGTTCCATGTTTTTACTTTTTTCTTCCTGTGACTACTAGAAAATTTTAAAGTGTGGCATGCATTATATTTCTGTAGGATGGTATTAATTGCATATATGCCATAATAACTAGAAACATCGCAAAAGGCACTGTGAAAAGGGTGGCCAGTGGTGAAAAAAATCCACCTGCCAATGCAGGAGACACAGGTTTCATCCCTGGGTCAGGAAGATCCCCTGAAGAAGGAAATGGCAACCCACTCCGGTGTTCTTGCCTAGAGGAGCTTGGCGGGCTACAGTCCATGGAATTGCAAAGAGTCAGATGTGACTTAGAGACTAAAAAACAATGGAGATAAACTATTGATAATCTGCTGTGCACAGGCACTGAGGTTTTACATGAGCTATTTTATTTAATTCTCCCCAATCTTATTAGATAGTTGTTTACATACTTTAAGATAAATAGTCTTGGGTTTGAAGAGGTTAAGAATATTTCCAATAAGTCCATGATCAGACAGCTACTAATCTGCAAAACATACTCATATCCACTTGTCCCAGGAGATCATTCTCTTTTTACTGGAGAACACCACCGTTCCTCTGTCTTTTCTTTCTCTTATGCTACCTGAAATTCTAATAGCACCCAAAACTGGTAGTCTCACCATCCAGTTATTTCGAAATAAGGTCATATTTCCTTTTTTACCCAAGTGAAAATAATATATAAGTCCCTCCCAAGCCAAGTTATCAGGAATTCCAATCTTTTCCCTTAATTCCCCTCCTCATATATTCATAAGTGACACAGGCTTATTTACTAATGCCTGAGAATTGATCCATTTGTCTATGGATTGACCAGTGGCAGTTCCTAGAGTCTTGAGGCTGGAGCCTGTCTAGAGAAGGGTTAATTCAGTGACAGGCATTATGTTAGTTTTCTATTGCTGTGTGACAAATTACCATTGGTGGCTTAAAACAACACTCATTTATTAGCTCATATTATCTGTAGGTCAGAAGTCCAGCATGGTATGGGGTTGCTGAATTTTCTGCTCACAGTATCACACAGCTGAAGTCAAGGTGCCTGCCAGTCAGAGTTCTCATCTAGAGACTTGAGGGGGTGGAATCTGTTTCAAAGCACATTTTTGTTGTTGACAGAATTCAGTTTCTTATGGGTACAGGACTTAGGTCCCTGTTTCCTTGCTGGCTACCAGCCAGGGGCCACACTGTTTCTAGAAGCCTTCTGTATTCCTTTTCATGTGCCCCATTCCCTGTCTTCATGCCAGCAATGGCAAATTGAATCTGTTTTGTGCTTTAAATCTCTCTGGCTTCTTTTTCTGAAACCAGCCATAGAAAATTCTTTGCTTTTAAGGGCTCAGGTAATGGGATCAGGTCCACCCGGATTGTCTTACTTTAAGGTCAACTATGACGTAACTCCCAGGTAGTGCAGTGGTAAGGAATCCACCTGCCAATGCAGGAGATGCAAGAGACACAGGTTTAAACCCTGGGTTGAGAAGATCCCCTGGAGAAGGAAACAGCAACCCACTCTAGTATTCTTGCCTGGAGAATTCCATGGACACAAGAGCCTGGAAGTCTACACAGTCCATGGGGTGGGTCACAGAGAGTCAGACATCACTGAGCATCCACGTATGAGGTGTGACATAACATAACTGTGGGAATGATATCTCATTCTGCTTACAGGTTCCCAAATTTAGGGAATGGGATATTGAGGGTGGAGTGGGTGATGTGTTCTCAGCCAACTGCCTGCCTACTACAATCCCAGGGATACACAGCACATGGACCCTACTACAGAGGTAATGACAGAAAGCAAGCAGTGAGAATCCTCCCAGCTGCTTAGCTTAGCTAATCCCAGGGCCAGAAGCAAGAGCTGAAACACTATTAGGCAGTAACACTCACTGGAGGAGAATGGAGGATGGGATGTGAAAGTTCCTAACTTGGCCTCCTATTTCTTTCAACTGTACCGCCAAATTTTACTCACCATAACCTTTCTTAATGAAAACACACATAGTTCTCTGTGCTAGGGGGAGGTGTACCATGTCTGTCCTGCCTGTTTTAAGTGCAGCCGTGTGCAGGCACTTTGAGGTATGTGGAGTCTCCATGTCCCATCTTGCTGGAGCCCTGATAAAACACAGAGATGGGAGTCCCCCTGGTGTCTGCTGAATGGCTTCCCAGCAGGTTCTGGGGGCCAGTTCTGCTAGTTCCTCTGGGCCAAGGAGCTTCCTCCAGGTGCAGAAGGAGCACTCCCCGGCCTGTGGCAGACTTCACCCCCTCTAGGTTACCCGAATTTTGAAATCTTGCTTTCCCCATGCTTGTATGCCAGTACTCAGCTCAAGATTCAATATGGCTCCCGCTCTCCCTGGGAACACACCTTTAATGTGCCAATTACGGAGCCTTGGCTCGCCAAGCTTTGTACTCCCTAAAGTGCCACATCCCCTTTCTCTTTATTGCCTCTCTTGTTGACTTGAGAGATTTTTTTTAGCTGATTCATATTTTAACCTTAACAGACATATAAAAGAAACTTTGATTGCTATCACATGTGGGAAGTCTGAATTACCTGCCATATATAACAGTTATCTATAAAAGAGAAACAAAAAAAGAAATTCTTCATTCCTTGTGGTCTCTCACCTGACATAGCAGAGTGATTCTCAAAAGGTTCCATTCCTCCTCTCTGGTTGTCCCCAGAAGGCATTTCTATTACAATTCCTAGCTCTCTTTCTGTTTGTTTCTGTTGTGTTGTAAGCTAAGGAGCTACAATGTAATTCTATTATAGGCTACATATTGAAGCTCTGTGAGCTGCATGTATCCCAGGCTACTTCCCCTCTTCTTTTCACCCCTACCCCTCTTAAGTGTGCTACCTGAAGTCATCTCCCACGCCACCAGAGATGTACAATCCACAGTTTAGAAAACACACACCTGGCCTTTCTTCTTCCCAGAGACCCACCTCAAATTCCTCTCCCTCTAAGAAACCAGTATAGACCTCAGCGATCCCCTCAGCTACTACACTATCTAATTATTCAAATGTTGCTGTGTGACATTTCATTAAGGACAAAGACCATGCTTTATACTAAGTTTCCCCCCTCATTTGGTATGCTACCTGGCAAACAGCAGGCATGTAACGGATATTTGTGGTTTGATGAGCAGCAAGGGTCAACTCTGGCTAAGAGTGTGAAGCGGGAGTCTGACTTAGGTTCCTCTCCTACCTGGTTGCTCCACTCACAGAAGGGCCATGGCCTGTGGTCCTCCTTTGAGGCATATTCTCCTTTCTCAGTAAGTTCCGTGTGCTTTGTGATTTTCCTCAGTCTTCCCAAACCACACTTTGTGTGCTGTGTCCCATTATCTTGTTGACAAATTAGCTAAGGAATGTGGTGTTGACAACTAGATTTTATATTGCTTGATTCTGTCTTGTAAATCTTTTTGTTATTCTCTATCACACCAAAGACAGATCACATATACTTAGTAGATGCTCAATAGATATTTGTTGTGTAAATAAATGAATACCAGTTGTGTAGTTCATGTTTTGGAGTGTCCATGATATACCTTCAGGAAAAAAATACAAGATCCTCAAGCTAAGTCATATAACATTGGTCAAAGGGATTTCCTAAGTTTGTTTACAAGTATGGAAAAGTTTTGACTCAGAACAGAACAAATGAAATCTTCCCTCTGCCTTTTCTCCCTCCTTTGATCCACTTCGCCAAGTTAGATATTCATTTCAAGGAGCTAAAGCCTCTTCAGCTTTACATGAAACTTATGGTTCCTTCTCTGTACACCAAGCAATTTATACATACTTGTCATTCAAACCTGGATGTATTGAGAATGAGAGTGAGCACAAATAACTTTTAAGCCAGGTCGAGAAGTACACTGAAGTGTACAAGGAAGTATGGCCATACTATTTTGAAAGTAGTTATTTGGTAGTGGTGTGTCTCCTTTCAGTTAACTGTTAAGCTGTTGCAGGTCTGGGCCTTATTTCTTTTAGTTTCCTTTGTTGCCTAGAACTGTGCCTGGGATGTAGTGGTGGTAAAAGAAATGTTAGTGCAGTTTTTAAAAATATTCATGTAATTGCATATAATACTATCTTGATGTAGAACTCAAACAGTCCCATTTGGGGCCTATTATGAACCATTTTCTCAGTATTACAAATATAGGGGAATGAGCTTAATTACATGCTTGTGTGAGGATAATAGCTAGCATTTACCAGCACTGAGCATGTGCCAGGCCCAGGGCTAAGAATTTTGCTTGAGTTTTCTCATTGATTTCCTGCAACAACTCTTGGAGGTAAGTACTACCCCCCATTAAATGAGAAGAAAAGACAGGTTTAGAAAGGTTAAGAACTTTGGTCAGGGTCACCCCGCTAATTATGCATCAGAGTTTGAACTCCAGACTCTAACCCTATATACCATCTCTCCTATATGTGATAAATAGCTGGTACTGAATTTTGGAAAGCAGTTTAAAAAAAAATACTAGTATACTTCTAGGAAAAATCTACTTCCTGTAAAAATTTTAAAGGAAAATTTGCTTACCTAAGAGATTGCATCATTAGGCTAGTGTGGTAGCTACGCAAGCTCATGAGTAGTGATAGCAGTTCGTTAGACCAACAGATTGCTTTTTGTTGTCCTTGGTATTAATGTTTCCATTGGTTAAGGCACAAATACACCATGTTAGTTTTGTTGAGATCATTTTCTTGTTTGTGGACTAGTACGTGTGGAAAACATTTTATTTTGTACTGTAACAATTGCATTTAACTTAAGCAGTATGTGGATGAATTATGAACACTGTCTATTTTCTATTGTGTCTTTTTAAAATTTATTTTTGGTTGTGCCATGTCTTCATTGCTGTGCAGGCTTTTGTCTAGTTGCAGCAAGCAGAGGCTACTCTTCCTTGCAGTGAGCAAGGTTCTCATTGCAGTGGCTTCTCCTGTGGCAGAGCACAGGCTCCAGAGTGAGCTCAGTAGTTGCAGCCTGAGGGCTAAGAGTTCCCCGGCTCAAGAGCGCAGGATGAGTCATGGTGGCACAGGGGCTTAGTTGCTCCAAGGCATGTGGGATCCTTCCGGACCAGGGATCAAACTCTCTTCTGCACTGGCAGGTGGATCCTTTACCACTGAGCCACCAGGGAAGCCCCCTACTCTGTCCTCTTCAGATAAGCTTTTACTTATCAACAATTTAAAGAACAGTACAGACACATCATCATAATGACTTCAGAAAAAATTGTTTGGTACTATTGTAATTACAAACCATATTTTTACATTAATGAAATATATAATCAGTGTTTTTTCAAATAAAAGCAGTTTATTCAATTTTATATAAAAGTTATCTAAATTATAAGGGATCATCTGTAGCCTTAGTTTTAAATCAGAAAGGATAAATTATATATGTGAAGAGACTATGCCATAAGTATAATATTGAGCAAATAATCATGCACAGACTTTCATACAAAATGTATCCTTTGATTGAATGGAATTGTCTTCTTAACTGACTTTTTTTTCTACTGGCAAGCGGTATATAGGAATAGCTATAGCAACTGAAATTATGTTAAGATATTTGATCACACATGATGTGTTATAAACTAAGTATGAAATATCTGGAAATAAATAATTTTATATAATAAGTTTACATAATAAATTCTATCATGAATAAATGATAGGAAATGTTATTACTTAAGGCCTTCACACAAAATGACTACATTTGTAATTCAGAGGAAGGATTATAAATGTATATATCAAGTTCAGGAATTAGCTGTTTTCTTTTTGTCATAGGACTTTTTTAATTTTATTTTTTAATTGAAGTATAGTTGATTTACAATGGTGTGGCAATCTCTGCTGTATAGCGGAGTGACTCATATATATATACATACATATATATATATACATTCTTTTTTTAATATTCTTTTCCATTATGGCAAGATATGGACATTTTTACAATTAATATGTCTTTTTAAGTTTTACACCAGAAAGTTTCCTCTAATTTATGTTTGTCTTCTCCAGTGAAATAGGATACCATGATCTCAGTGATTAGAAAAACTGCATTGAAGGTCATCACTGTACTGAGAGTAATCAGAAAATCAAAATGCTTGTGTTATGATGCAGATAGGAGTCTTGTGGTTAATTGATATAAACAGGAAAATATAAAATTGGTCATTTTTTGATGCTTTGTACTTTTTATTACCTAGAAGACCTAAAATTTTTTTTTTCCATTTAGGCACTTGATAGATCAGTTGAACAGAACAGACGAAAATCTCATCTTCTGTTTGGGAAGACAGACATTAAAAAATAAACATACATAGATATATTATAAAGATTTTTGTAAGATTTTAAGTGTCATGGGAAGAGAAGGAGCAAGCTGGGAGGATTGAAAGTTGGGTTTGAGGTGGTTACAGTTTTTTTATTTTGGCTGCTCTGGGTCTTAGTTCTGGCTTGCCGGATCTTTACTTGTGGCATGTGGGATCTCTAGCTGCGGCATGCAAACTCTTAGTTATGGCATGTGGGATCTACTTTCCTGACCAGGGATCAAACCCGACCTGCTGCATTGGGAGCATGGTCTCTTAGCCACTGGATAACCAGGAGAATCCCTTGGTTAGTTTTAAATAGTGTGGTCAGGCTAAGCACCATCATTTAAGATAAGATTTGAGCCATGGGAAGAATGTTACCTGCCGAGAGAAAGCTCTGCCAAAGACCGTGTCCTGGAGTATACAGGCGATTGGAACTGGAGTCAGAAAATAAAGCAAAAGACCAAATCCAAGGGCTTTGTAAGTCACTGTAAAGACCTTAGCTTTTACAGTTTAGGAAATAGGGAGGCAATGGAGGATTGTGACCAGATGAAACAGCAGCTGACTTTTCCTGTAGGAGGATATTCTGGTGGTGGTGGTCCTTGTTTTTTTAGTTCTACCAGTTTATTGCTACCAACCCAAATCCCTCCAACCCTCTTCAGGTGTGCCTGCTCAGTCGCCTAACCCCATGGACTGCAGCCCCGCTAGGCTCCTGTCCATGGACTTTTCCAGGCAAGAATACTGGTTGGGTTGCCATTTCCTTTCCATTTGTCTTTCTCTCTTTTTTTGGTTGTTGTTGTTTTTAAATTAATTATTTTGACTGCCTGGTCTCTCCATTGCAGTTTGTGGACTTCTCTGTGTACCAGCTCAGTAATTGCCTGGGCAGATTTAGTTCCCCCTGTCCTATTTGAGCGTGGGACCTTAGTTCCCCTGCTGCTGCTGCTGCTGCTGTTAAGTCGCTTCAGTCGTGTCCGACTCTGTGCGATCCCATAGACGGGGGCCCAGTCTCTGGGATTCTCCAGGCAAGAACACTGGCGTGGGTTGCCATTTCCTTCTCCAGTGCATGAAAGTGAAAAGCCAAAGTGAAGTCGCTCAGTCGTGCCCGACTCTTGGCGACCCCATGGACTGCAGCCTACCAGGCTCCTCCCCTACCAGGGATCAAATCCTGTGTCCCTGCATTGGAAGGTGGATTTTTAACCCCTGAACCACCAGGGAAGTCCTTTGGATGGTTGTTTGATAATAGACTGCAGTAACAGTGGGCAAGATCATTTAGTAGGCCACCAAAATATAGGTCAGAGAAGATAAAAGTGATGCAAGTGAGAAGTGGTCTGAGTCTGATTTATTACAAGAGACCTTCTTGACAGTTTGGAGCTGAAGAGAGAATGAGGAGCCAAAGACCAAAGTTTTTGACTTCAGTAACTAACCAGAAGGACTGCAGCATGGTTTTGAGTTGCTTTTTGAACAAGGGAGAACTGACTATAATTTAGGGGGAAAAGAAAACTCATGTACTAATATCAGTCAAGATGGGGAAGACGTACTACGTTATATTCCAAGTATTGTAGGCATTTTGGTGGAGGGTTGGCTGCTAGAAAGGGGCACTCTTGTGTTTGATTTCTAAGACATATAAAATATTACAGATAAGGGAGTCTCACAGATCCAGTGTGTGCGTGTGTTCGTCACTCAGTCGTGTCCGACTCCACGAACTGCAGTAGTCCCCCAGGCTTCTCTGTCCGTGGAATTCTCCAGGCAGAAATACTGGTCAGTCGCCTGCTCATCCCTTCCCCATTGGATCTTCCCGACCCAGGGATTCGACCCTGGTCTCCTGCATCGCAGGCAGATTCTTTTATGCCCCGAGCTACAGGGAAGTCCTAATTTTATGCATATCAAATGCCAGGTGGATACTCTCGGCCTTAAGACAGGTAATGATGGATGCAACAATTCTTAAGTTTCCTTTTTTTTTTTTTTTAAAGCGTGGTTTAGTGATTTCAGGGCATGTACCTCTCAACTGCTACTGAGAGGCAGACAGCTCAGCGCCGACCCTCGCCCGCCTGGGAACGTCTGCACTACGAGTGCAGGCGCCGCCTCTCCGCGCTGTCTGGGGAAGGGGCGCGAGCCGCCGCTGCGGGCCGCCGGCCTGAGCGTGGGGAGGGGCTCCCGAACGTTCCCACCCAGCCCCAGTCGCCATCTTCCGGCGCGTTCTTTCCCGCGCGGGCTCCAGCCCGGACTCTGCCCTCTGCTTGTCCAGGAAAGGGCTTCTAGCCCGCGGAGGTCGCGGGCGGGGCGCGTCGCGGAGGTGCGGGCCAGAGCCCATCCCCGCAGGCGGGGCAGGGGGCGGGGCCAGCCGGCGGCAGCTGCGCGGCGGCGCGGCCCTCCCGCGGCTCCCGGAGCGCGCGCCGCCTCTCGCCCCGCCTGCGCGCGAGCCTGGGCGTGGAGGGAGGGGCCAGGAAGCGGCGAGCGCGCCGGGGAGCGCAGCTGCGGGCGTGGGGGGACAGCAGCCGCGGAGCCGGCGCCGAGAGCGGCTGCTGCCGGAGCGAGCGGCGGAGACAAAAGGCTACGGTGAGTGCATCTCCGGCCCGGGGCGCGCCCCGGGCCTCCCACCTCGCCCTCGCGGCCCCTGGGGCGGAGGCCCGACGCCCCGAACCCCTACTGCCTAGGGCTCCGGGGCGAGTGCGGCCCGGCCCTGCCCGCCGTGCGCTGCGGGCTGAGCCTGCGGCTCCATTTTCAGGTTTGGGCGACGTCCTCCTGCGGACCCTGGCTTTGGTTTTTCTTCCATTCCTTCTGGGAGAGGGTTCCAGACTCTGTTCCGGATTCAAGGCTGGCGGACGGGTGAGAGCCCACTGCCCCCCTGTTGTGAAATGGAAATGAAGGCTCCCCCTCCCCCAAACTTTGCCGGTCTGGAAGTCGGGAGGGTGGTGCAGGGGGCGGGTGGAGAGGGCCCGGGTCCTCCAGGTGAGCGTTTCGGCGGGGCGGGGCCCGCGGCTCGGAGTCGGACTCTGGCCAGGGGCGTCCGGCGCGAGCCGCCCGCGGGTCTCGCCGCGGTTCGCTTTGGGCAGCGGAGAAAAAGCCCTGACCACCTCCGAAGAGGAGCTCGTCCTACTCTTACAGGTTGTTTTACCCAGCGCTTGCCGCTTTGCTAGTGATTTTTTGGTAGCGGGTGTGGTAGTTAGCGGCTCGCTGATGCCGCATGAATAGTGAAAAGAGCCTCGATACGTTGACTTAAGGTGTACCGGAAACATTGGGAGTCCTCTTTAGCTGCTGCTCTTATTTTAAGTGACACATTTTTGAAGGGGACTTTGGTGCTAATGTTCAGTTTACAAAATTAACATTTTGTTAAAGGGCCTGGCGTATAGTAGATATTCAATAAAACGCATGAAAGTGAATTTTGAAATGTCAGACAAAGCTGATCTCATAGCTAGTAAAAATTTAGGCACAGAACCTCTAGCTTCAGATGAAGGAAAAAATTGGCAAACACGTTATTTTGGTTTATAAGCTTGTTTTTTTATTTCATCCAAGATAGTGTTGAAAAATCAGTTATTTCCAATATTAGGAGCATAGAGAATACGTTTGAAATGTGAATTTTTTTTTAATTTTGAGGAAAGTTGGTAGACATTTTGATATTTCTTAAAAATCAACATTATTGATCTAATTTTGTTTTGAAAGAATAGAGAAGGTGAAGAGGAGTGGCTTGTTTTCTGTTGATATTTGATTCTTTTGAGACCCAGCTTTATATCTCATTATGAATAGAGAAGTTTATGTGCTTTTGAGGGAATCTGGCATGGTTTTGAGTTGCTTTTTTGAGGAAGGGAGAACTCTAAAGGGAAGAGAGCTAATGTTGCTGTAATATAATTAAACCTCACCACTTACTCTACAGATATTCATTAAGCACCTATTTTATGCTGGCACCTGTGTTGGGTGCTGAGTCTTCGGAGCAGACAAAACCCACAATTATCTTTTTCTTAAGCTTAAGCTGAGTGTGTTCTTTCCTCATTATTGATGTTGCAAGGACTGTCTGTCTTACACCCTTAGTGCCTATTTAAAATTGGAAAAGATGGCAGGTGAACAGGAGGAAGTGTAGATTCATAGCAGTCTATTTAAAGGTTAATAAGTAACTTTATAGGGCTAAGATTATTACTGGGTTACATTTTCCTATTGTCAGTTTAATAAAATCCATGTTTTTTTAATGAAGGGAAGAAGACTTTTAACAAACTAGTATTTCTATTCTCTATCCCATATTAGATGTTTTTGATACAGTGTATTTACTGAATAGTAATATATTTCTGGTTCTGTTTTATGTAAATAATCTTTGCAGTACAACATGTTCTGCTTTTAAAAATTTCCCAGGGGCACTAGTGGATTCCTTTTCTATAAGAAGTATTTTTAAATAAAGCACTTTTTCAAAAGTTTTATTTTGACGTTTTGGTCACTGTTTGCAAATAAATGTAGTATTGCATTGATAGTAGTGACAAGTGAAGGACTCTGAGTAATGATTTGTGGTTCCACATTTGAACTTTCCATCTAGTATTAAAACTGGTAAAACGTGCTAAAAAGAGAATGATTGGTAGTACTGCATTTATTCTTAACATAAAGGTTGTGTTGTCTGCTTTTTTCTTATTTACATATAATAAGAAGGTACTTATTTTTATTTGGATTCTTCAGAAGTCCAAATTAATGTGGTGCAGAGTCAACCTTGATAATTACAGTATAAAGAATATTAATTTTTTTACAGATAACTTTTGAATTTAGGTGGACATTTTTGATGTGTTAACACCTTATTTGTTGAAGATTTTGTGTGCATTTAAATAGAATTTTCAGATTTTTAGACTTTACTGATAGTTTTGTATGGTTCCTACAAATAATAGGGAGAGTAATCTCTTAAACTTTACTGTTAGAGTGGTGTATTAGTTTTTCTTTAAATATGTAGTTCTTACAGAAAGAATGAGTTGGTAATGCACATGTGTACTCCTTGTAGTCTGTTGAGAAACCTAGTGACAAATGATAATAGTGACGGTAGGAATAATGTAAGCATTATATGTTGAGCAAAAAGTGCTTACTCTATTTTATTTGGGGTAAGAATTTTATCAGGGTTCTTGACAGTCAGCAGCATTGAGACATGTTAAAATAATTTTACCAGTAAATTATAGCTCATAATGACTGGGTTTTTTATTGTTGTACCTTAAAAAAAATACTGTATTTTCAAGGCATTATTCCTACCTTGGAGTAATTTATAATGTTCTGAGGCTAAATAAATCTGAGGATCATTCCGCTTCATAATTGTTGGAACACTTGACCTGTGTTGATGCTTTTTTTGTCAAGATACGTTTGACTTGTAGGCAGTTGTCTTTGTTGTTGTTGTAATATCCTTTAGAATAGTTTAGAAGGTGTGTTCGTTATCAGATGTAGTTAGTAAAGTTATTAAGAAGCACACTGGTGAGACATCGCAACTGTGCCCATGTTGTCGGAATAGATTGTGAGAGACTATCAATTAACATTCGTAAAGTGCTTTAACCTGATGTCACGTTTATTCAGTAGGATCGGTTGTTAGTGTGTTTTTAGGTCCCAGTTGTCTCTGTTGTGAAAGAAGATAATCATGAAAGATAACGCGTTTAGATTTCTCATCTGCTTTAGGATGAGTCTCAAATACTTTGTTAAGGCTCCATAAGACTTTTGTCTCAGTTGCAATATTGCTTTTCATCTATTTCAGTGTTCTTAATCTCAGTTCTTATGAAAATAATATTTTAACATTTATTGAATGTTAATTGTTAGTAAAGTTTTACGTCTGTTTCAGAGGGGGACGTTATGGGTTCCGTGTGCATTCTTGAGAGGAACTGAGTGAAACATGGTGCTTATCTTCAATAGTTTGGTGAGAGCTTTTATTCTGATTTTTTTCGTACTACCTGGAAAAACTTGGAATTTAGCTTGTTAATTATTAACTTTATACATTCTGCTACCTCAGTTCAAAGCTTAAGTATAGTTGCACTTTCTATAATACTGACAAGTAATGAACAGGGCAAGATTTAGCTGAAACTGCTCTGGGACCTCATCCAAAAGGAGTTTTTGAACGGAAAGCCCCAAATTTGATGATGAGTTATCTTTATCATAACACCATTAAAATACCTGCAAATCTGTTTTAGTCAAAATGGATTGTAATAGAACAAACTCCCTCTTTTTCCTAGAAAGCGTTAGATAATGCTGTATTCAATTTAGGTGTATTTGAGGATGACTGAATTTTGAGCACTGTTTCCATTTGGAAGCTTACCCAGAAATTCATGCTAAGATTGCCTTTTTTTTTTTTGTCTATTATAATTTCTTGAATAAGTATTGATTATTTTATTTTTTAATGAGCATTTCTTTTTTTAAAGTTATTTCCTTATTTATGTGCATCAGGTCTTAGTTGTGGCATGCAGGATCTTTAGTTGCAGCATGTGGGATCTGGTTCCCTGACTAGGGATCAGATTCGGGCCCCCTGCATTGGGAGAGAGTGTCGTCTCAGCCACTGGATCACCAGAGAAGTCCCAACAAATAAGTATTGATTTTAAATGTGTTTAAATTAAGCTTGTAATTCACAAAGTTAGAAAAATAACAAAAGAGTTTCAAGAAAGGAGAAGACTAAGATTTTTTGTTAAATCTTTAGAATTGAATATATGTAAGCATCTTGTACTAAACCAAAATCGTTTTGTTTCATTTAATTTAGTCTGTGTTTACTTTTTGCTCAGTAAAGCAAAAATGAATTTTTTGGATATATTTAGTACCTAATAGTGGGAGCCCTTTGATATTTGTAGGGATGCAATGGATGGGACTTGATAAGAGTTTAAGCAGAAAACTACTTTCTCTCACTGTACCTTCAAGGCCTCCCTAGAGATTGTCTTTCCCTGAATTTCCAGCCCTTAGAAAAACCAGGTAGCTTGTCTAGTTCTAGGTGGTAAAAAGTCTGCTTATTTGTCAGTAATAGTCTTATTTTAGGGGCTTCCTTAGTGGCCCAGACAGTAAAAAAGCTGCCTGCAATGCAGGAGACATGGGTTTGATCCTCGGATCAGGAAGGCCCCCTGGAAAAGGGAATGTCTACTCACTCCAGTATTCTTGCCTGGAGAATTCCATGGACAGGGGAGTCTGATGGGGTCGCAAAAAGTCGGACATAACTGAGTGACGAACATGTACACAGTCTTATTTTTGTCATTAGAAGCCGTGTGTTAAGAATAACAATGTATTCAAACTCTTAACCATGCCATAGAACTTTTCTTCGTAGCTCCGAACTGCTTCAGAGCAAGAGGTCTACTTTGGAGGAAAAGTCCTGAGAATCAGCTTCTCTTTTTTACTTCGCCAGTTCCTCTTTAGTATGCTGTTGGAATCACCTGTCCAGGGTCCAGCTCAGTGGGGAAAGGGGCCTGGGGGGACAGGTGTGGTTTTCATGTGGCCGCTGTGCCTTCTGAGTTGGACAGTTTGTTAAAAACTGGCTCCAGAGGAGTGCTGGAAATGGTTTTCTTGGGGATTCCATGTGTGGGAACCTCCAGCTACGATTCCTGTGGTATTCTTCAGCTCCAGTCCCTTAGGCTTCTAGTTACCCTCATCTGCAGGCTCACTTTGCCTGGGGAGAGGTTTTGCTTTAGTCTTTAAAGTAGTTCTGTTACATTTTAACCAGACCCACCTGTACTTTATTATTTCACAGGACACACTTTCAAGCATTCTATCAGGGCTTCAGCCTGCTCTCTCTAGCTCCTTCTGTTGAGGACCCCCCAACTTGAACTGTGCTTCTGTGTCTGGGACCTACGATTCATTGCTGCTGCTCCCTTTTTAGGTGCCCTGAGCCCCCTTCTTCTACATGCTTACTTGATTATTTACCGTACTTTGAATCCATAGTCCACCGTTAAAATTTTTCGGTTTTGTATATCAGTTCTCTTTTGGACTTCCCAGGTGTCAAAGAATTCACCTGCCAATGCAGGAAATGCAAGAGGCGTGGGTTCAATCCCTGGGAAGATTCCCTGGAGGAGGGCTGGCAACCCACTCCAGAATTCTTGCCTGGAGATTCCCATGGACAAAGGAACCTGGTGGGCTACAGTTGATGAGGTTGCAGAGGGTCTGGCACGACTGAGCACGCAGATCCAGCTCTTATTTAGCGCCTCTCATTTCATGTGTACCTGGTAATCACCAACCTCCCTCCTCCCCCTTCCCCCCCCCCCCCATCCAGTTCTCCTTCCAGTCCAGCTGATACCTGGCAGCTGGGCTTGAATCAAGGAAGACATTCCTATGCTGACTTGTTGTCCATTTGTGTTGGCCAAGGAAGGTCCTTTGTGCTTAATCGTAGTATCAATGGATCCCTGGTGGAATTACTCCGCCAGCTGCCCAAATGACTATTTTGCACATCTCCACAAACCTTTGGTGCCTCTTTTCTCTTCATTTTCAGCTGATGACCTTGTTTCCTGTGTATTAAAAATGAAAGCAATCAGGCAAAAACTTTTCATGTCTCCTCGCATCGATACCCAGACTGTATGCGCTTCCTGTTTGCTGTGATCATCACCTCTCTTGCTCTTGGTTCTGTCCACTTCCTGTCAGGACCGTGGCACTGCCTCAGGATTCATCCCATTCTCCTGCCAGCCAGTGAGCTGTCTCATTAGTGTTTCCCATTTGTATTGCATTATTCCTGTCAGCATGTAGATATGCTAAAATATCTCCCATCTTTAAAAACAAACGTACTCCAATAGCACATTTTTCTTCAGCCGCTGTTCTTCAAAAGAGTTGTTATTTGTGGCTACCAGCACTCCCTCTCTGTCTTGGATGCAGCACAAAATTTCTTTCTTTTTTATTTTTATTTTTCCATCTTCCCTGCTACCTAAACAGTTCTTGTTGAGATGGCTTACTGGTGACCTCCTTGGTAACAAATTGCCTAGTCAGTTCTCAATCTTAATCTCACTGGATGTAGCAGCTAAAGCGTTCTTTGAAATCTTTCCTCCCTTTGTTTCTGGGGCACTACTGCTTATTTTCACTTTCTTTTACTGTTCCTTTTTGTTGCCCCAACTTCTGAAAAATAAGGCAGTGTCCTAGACCTCTATGTTTGGACCTCTTCTGTATTTATGCATAGTCTTCTGTGATTTCATCTCAGCCTCTAGCTGGAATTATCATGTATTTCAAGCTAAGAATGTTATCTCTCACCTGGATCTCCTTCCTAACCTTCCTAACCTGGCTAGTCAACATTTTCAGTTAGATATCCCAGATTTAACCTGTCAGAACTGAACTCCTCATTCTCCTTCTCCCTCTCCCACTCCAGTGATTGTTCCTATTCCAGTGTGCCTTATTTTATTAAATGTCAACTGAACCCAAGCCAGGCTTCAACAGTACATGAACCGGGAACTTCCAGATGTTCAAGCTGGATTTAGAAAAGGCAGAGGAATCAGAGATCAAATCGCCAGCATCCGATGGATCATCAAAAAAACAAGAGAGTTCCAGACAAACATCTACTTCTGCTTTGTTGACTATACCAAAGCCTTTGATTGTGTGGATCACAGCAAATTGTGGAAAACTCCTAAAGAGATGGGAATACCAGACCACCTGACCTGCCTCTTGAGAAATATGTATGCAGGTCAGGAAGCAACAGTTAGAACTGGACATGGAACAACAGACTGGTTCCCAGTTGGGAAAGGAGTATGTCAAGGCTGTATATTGTCACCCTGGTTATTTAACTTATATGCAGAGAACATCATGAGAAATGCTGGGGTGGATGAAGCACAAGCTGGAATCAAGATTTCCAAGAGAAATATCAATAACTTCAGATATGCAGATGACACCACCCTTATGGTAGAAAATAAAGGAGAACTAAAGAGCCTCTTGATGAAAGTGAAAGAGGAGAGTGAAAAAGATGGCTTAAAATTCAACATTTAGAAAACTTAAGATCATGGCATGTAGTCCCATCACTTCCTGGCAAATAGGTGGGGAAACAGTGGCAGACTTTATATTTTTGGGGGCTCCAAAATCACTGCAGATGGTGACTTCAGCCATGAAATTAAAAGACACTTCTTCCTTGGGGAAAAAGTTATGACCAACCTAGACAGCATATCAAAAAGCAGAGACAGACATTACTTTGCCAGCAAAGGTCTATCTGGTCAAAGCAATGGTTTTTTTCAGTAGTCATGTATGGATGTGAGAGTTGGACTATAAAAAAGCTGAGTGCCTAAGAATTGATGCTTGTGAACTATGGTGTTGGAGAAGACTCTTGAGAGTCTGTTGGACTGTAAGGAGATCCAACCAGTCCATCCTAAAGGAAATCAGTCCTGAATATTCACTGGAAGGACTGATGTTGAAGCTGAAACTCCAGTGCTTTGGCCACCTGATGGGAAGAGTTGACTCATTCGAAAAGACCCTGATGCTGGGAAAGATTGAGGGCAGGAGAAGAAGGGAATGACAGAGGATGAGATGGTTGGATGGCATCCCCGGCTCAATGGACATGAGTTTGAGTAAGCTCCAGGAGTTGGTGTTGGACAGGGAGGCCTGGCATGTCGCAGTCCCATGAGGTCACAGAGAGTCTGACACAACTGACTGAAGTGAACTGAATCTCTTGTTTCTCTGTAACCTTGTAGACATTCTTGATTCCTCTTTCTTACACATTCACGCTAATTCAAAATAGTGTAGCACGAGAATGTGTCCTTTATTTACCTTAAAATCTACCATAAGAATAAATATGGGAACTTCCTGGTGATCCAGTGGTTAAGAATCCTTCCAATGCAGGGGATGTGGGTTTGATTCCTGCCCCGGGGGAGTAAGATTCCATATGCCATGGGGCCCATGTGCCACAATGAAATTTTGTGTGTTTTGCCAGTACAGCAAAAATACAAAAAAACTTTTTAAAAATTAAAGAATAAACATGACCACAGCTTTCTGTCTTCATCTGCGCCCTCCCCCCCCATCCCCACCCCCGCCCCGAACCCCACGGAGCCATCATCTCTCACTGTGTTATTAGTCATCTCCTGTCTGGTCTCCCTGCTGCTTTTGCTCTTCTCTTTTCTCATGAACATAGCAACCTGGGCAGTCCATTTGAAATGAAAGTCTAATTATTTTGCTCCTGTATTCAAAAACACTTTGGTGATTTTCCCATATCATTTAGAGTAAATGCCAGAATACAACAGTGCCTACCAGGTCTTCCATCACCTGTGTGGCTGACCTCTCTGATGACGTGTCCTACTAGTTTCTCCTTGGCTTGTCCCACACAAGAAACGTAGGTTTCCCGGTACCTGCCAAGCACAATCCTGTACCTGATGGGCAGTCACATTTGCTAAGTGAATGACTGCCTATTACTCATGGCTTTGATAACAGTTTATATGTATGTTTCTCTTAAGTAAAAGTATTTCACCTAAAACCATATAGTCCCATCAGAATTAAGTAAACACAAATTTAGATACAAGAGAAAATGGTAAGTTTGACATGGATTTTTATGTGTAGAAGGTGAGAATACCCAGGAAAATGGTAAACCACAGAGGCGATGAGAAAGGAATGGAAAGAGAATAAGGTAAATGGAATAAAGAAAAGGAAAGCCAGATTTCAAAGTAGGGACCCACTTTAAAAAGAAAACTATTGTTTATTGTTGGCTTGCCGCATATTTCTTTTGGGCTTCCCTGGTGGCCTGCGGTGCAGGAGACACAGTGCAGCGTCCTGCAGTTAGAAGACACAGGTTCGATCCCTGGGTCGGGAAGATCCCCTGGAGGAGGAAATGGCAACCCACTCCAGTATTCTTGCCAGGAAAGTCCCATGGACAGAGGAGCCTGGTGGCGTGCAGTCCATGGGGTCGAAGAGAGTTGGATGCGACTGAGCACGTATTTCTTTAGGCTTTGTTTCTTGAATTCTGAGTCTTGTTGGTTTACGTAGATGTAGACACTGGGACTGCACTTACCTTTGTTTTATCAGGAATATGGGCTCAAATGAGACTTGAAACCAAAACTAATTGTTTTTTTGTTGCCAAACTCCTTTTATTAAAGGAAGGCAGTTGCCATTACCAAAAGAGTAGTTTTCCTGACAATATTCTTAGCTTTTTTTTTTTTTCCTTCTGTAGACCGCTCAAGCAGAAATCTCAAGATTTGCAGGAGGGATGTTTAGGGTTCAAAAATTTGCTACTGGGCCTTCTCCTTTCGGTACTGCGCTGCCTGTTTACTCACCCTCAAAGGCGAGGGGGAATCTCTCAGCACCGTTAACTGTATTCAGTGGTGAAGCAGCAGCTAGGTATGTTAGTGTACATGCCTGTTGAGTCATACTATATGTATATTTGTGTTCTTAATGAAAGATACTGAATATATTTAAACTTCAGCTTACCTGCTGTTTAGGTAGGAAATGAGAGTTCAAGAGTATATGCAAACTATTTCATTCTGATGAGACAAGATTTAAAAAGAATTTTTTTTCTGAGTTACAGGTCTCATTTCCTATTGATTTAAAAAAATCTTCTAAAATAAATTATTGAGATAGGTGGCTTAGGTGCTCCTGAATGAGTAATTTTTTATGTGCAAGCATATATTCCCTATAGACCAGTCTTAATTTGTGTAATATGTAGTAATTTCTGTCTTGATTGTCTTGTCTGACAGATTGTTCTGTGGCCAATAATATGGAATTAATTTTCATGATCACAGAGGTGTAGACATGTATGTATCTTTACAGATTTTGTAGTATGCAAGTATAATTTAACTTGTTTATGCTTGTTACATACTTTAACTCCTAAACAATAATATCTATAAATCAGGCTTGGTATTTTGTTTTTCTTTCACATTAAATATGAAATTAAAATGTAATTTATATGAACACATATGACTATTATAATTTTTTAAAAACTTACCTACTGTGTAAAGTCATTTCAGATGACATGCTAGCAAATGTTTTCCTACAGTACTGAATTTGTCATTCCGTACTTTAAGCAGCTATCTGAATTCATATGTTAGTATTTCACATATGAAATAACCATCTTGGATTAATAAGATAATTATTTCTGAACTGATGGATAGTCTGTTTTGTTTTGTTTTGTTTTGAACTTGTTTCTGATGGATAGTCTTAACCACTATGTTTATTTCAGCTATATTCATAGGTTCATGCCCATCATACTTACACTGCTTTAACTTCATAGCGTTCTACATAGATTGTGAAGTAATCAGAATGATTATATTGAGAAGGGTAATAAGATTAATAGGCTTTGACCTAAGTCTCATAAGGGATTGTTAAAATGATTCACTGAAGTGTGCATTCATTCGTTCTTTTAACATTTATTGAACTACTGTGTGCAAGTGCCTCCAGTCTACTCAGTAGAGTACAAGCTATACTCATCCAGGAAAGAGAACCACGCTGTGTATACGCCGCAGCCCTGCCACCCTCTCAGGAGTATTTCATCTGTGCTCACTACGTGCTTGCCACGTTAACGCTTGTTTTCTTAAACATGTCCTGCTTGTTCTTTCCTTATTAAGGCTTTTACATGGGTTGTTTCCTCTGCCTGAAATAGTCTTCCCCCTACGGTTGGCCTCTTATCTTTAAGATCTCACTGAAATATCAACTCATTTCCTCACTGCTCAGTTTAAAATAGCCCCTGCCCCCTCATCACTGTTTTACTTTCTTCATAGCATAAGTGGGAAACTGGATAATTCAGGCAACAGATTGTTTTAGAGAAGGAGAAGATTTTAGGAGCCATGCTGATGATCCTTTGATCAGAGCATTCGGTGGAACCAGTGGTGTGTTGGAGCTGGTGAACTGATGGTGTGATTGTGTGCGTCTCTCCAGCTTCCTGTTCAGTGATGGTGTATTGATAAGCTACAATGGAAAATGGGCAAAAGCTATAAACCAGGGCCTTTTTTCCGCCAGAGAGATGGTGGTTAAATATCGATCACTAGACCTCTTGAGTGGGACCATATGAAATTGCTGTTTTCATAGATTTTTAAAAAATGCTTGAATATTGGCCGTTTCTTATGGTTTATCTTAGTGGAGTTACTTATTATGGTTGAAAGATATTTTCTTTATGTGAGTCAGTAAAATTAGCTTTGTGCTTTTACCCTGTGTGTTTTTTCAAAACCGCATTCCCTTCACATCTGACGATTACTTCTAGATTGATTTAATATGTAAAAATTGGCTGTTTACATATTAATTGCTTAGCTGTTTACCTCGTTTTTAACTAGTTCTTTCCAAAAGTAGGCACAAAATGTCTTGAGACATTTCTTAGGGTGGTGTTGGCTCTGCTACTGAGTCTTAATTGAAAGGCATGCTTTTTCTGGTGAAGAAACCAGAGTTGGTTCAATTTGAGTTATAAATTGTTAGATAATTTTTAAAATTTGCTTTTCAGAATGGTTTGCATAAATATACGGGCATTCCGTTTTTTCTGGCTTTTTCTTTTTCCCATTATCATCCTGTAGGTATTTACTATCTCTAATTTATTTATTTTCTGCTCTTCTGTGATTTCCTTTACGAATCAGTGTCTAAATCAATGAAGTTATTTTGTCTTGTTTCTCCAGTGTTAGTAGTTTTTCCCTATGATCTTCCTTATCTCTGGTCACCTGGGCATTCCAAGCCATTTTCCACCTTTACCCACCCAGTTGTAAAAACAGACATGAAGTTACATCTTTCTTATAGGCACCATTTTCCTGTTTGAAGGAATTTATTGTTTAAAAACTGAACCTTGTTGACTGAGGAGATTTCAGTAACATTTCTTGAGTTGCATTATCTTAACTCTGAATATATGGGTTTGAATTGGTGGTATTGAATAAAACGTGGCTCACAGGTTTCTTTTAATTCAAATTGTTCTGTCTTAAGAACAAGCTTAAAAAAATAACGTGTTAAATGCAGATAATCAGAATACACATAAAATCTAAAAAATAAAAGCACATCCATAATCCTTAAGATAACTGCTAAGATAACTGTTACTTAGTCAGCATAACTGCCTGAGATATCTACTAGTTTTGATGAATGTCCTTCCAGACAAATCAACAAATAAGTGTTTTTCTACAAAACCAAGATCTCAGTACATATACTATTCTGTAATGTCGTACGTTACCAGATAGTGTGATCTTTATAAAAGCATTACTTTTTATTATTTGTTTGAAAGGATCTTACAGAGTGGAAATTTTGTTGATACAGGGTACAACTAAAGTTGTGATTGAAAACAGTGGTGCTTATGGAGAGTAGAATGTCGAAAGTTACCTCCAGACAAGAATTATTTCAGCATTAATTTTTTTCTTAAGGGCCCTCTTACCATTGCACAGTAGCCTGATTGTATTATACCAGCTCAGGAAAACAGTACATGAGTCTATGTAAGTAGAATTATTTTAATAATAGCCCTAGTATAAAGTAGGGGGCTGTACCTAAGTTCCTATGTTTTGGTTTGCCCCAAATCATATTGATACTTTAATACTAAGATATTTTAAAAGAAAAATGTGTTTTATTGAAGGACTTCATCTAATTTTATCAGATAATGCTACCCTTTTTAAATGAAGAGTGAATGAGTTCTTGGAAAATGAAAATGTTGGTATATGTACTCTTGTCTTAATGCTCAGGTTACTTTTTTGTTTCATGAGTGTGAAAATCTTTGTGGGATTGTAAACTGGTGTCTTGTATCCTTTGGATGTCAGTCCTACTCTTGTCAGGTAGATGGTTTGGTCTTAAAATAGCAGTTTTTAAAGCTAATGAAGGGTCCTGTAAGAGTTGTATAATTCAAATGACTTTTCTGTTACCACAGTGGTATCTGTTACATAGGGTAGAGTAGATGATTTCTTGGTCTGATTTTGTTCTTCTCGACCTTGTCCTGTTCGGTGTTGTGTTACTGCTTGCTCACCAGGCCCTGAAGTCTTTATCTCTTAGGTAGCTAATATAGCCATTTCTGCTGCTCCACACGGTGCTACTTCCTGGATGGTACATATATTGCTGAAAACATCTGTCATGTGGTAAAGGAGAATAAAAAGCAATGTAGTTGATGTGGCTTTTTCTGCTGAAAAAATGATGCATAGGTTGGCTAAAATGAGGACTGGCAGTCAGTCCCTAAAAAACGGTTTTTCACCGAGTGATCCACATGTTTGTAAATGGATATGCAAGGACCTTTGCTTGTTGGTAGGTATCTTGGATCTTGATAAATTCAAGAAAAGTGTTTAGAATTATTCCATCTTGCTGTTTTAAAAATTGGTATTTTTAAAAAGTTCCATTTTGCAGTGAGTTTTCAAGCCTCCCATTTTTATATTCATTTTGTGACTAATGACTTTGTTTTTGTAAAAATGACGCATATACACTGAGGAAGCTTAGAAATGATTAGTCGCGTTGTGATCGGCAGAACTCGTATTGAAAGTCCTGTCTAACTGAGCTTGGGAAGAGCTGTGAAGTGGCACGGAGAATGTGGACTGGAGAATCAGGCACACCTCAGCTTGATTCATGACTTTGCCGCGTATTTTCTGAATGGCAGGATCTTACCCTGGATTTTTATGTTCTTTTTAGATTAAGTGAGGGTAGTAGATTTGTTAGGATTAAATGAAGTACACAGTACTTCTACTTTGGCCTGTAGAAGATGTCAGTAGTTTTTTCTTTTTTACTGCTCGGTATTATTTGAGAGTATCTCTGTAGGTCACTTTGGACAATTACCTTAACAGTGATTTGCGTTCAGGAAGGTGGAAATACATGTAATCGAAGTGGACTCATGTTGTAGTGCCACATCATCCTGCCTATTTGAGGGGGAGAGTGGTTACTGCAACTTTTTTAAAGAGTATTTTGACCTCAGTTAGCCGCTCAGTCGTGTCCGACTTTGCGACCCCATGAATTGCAGCTCGCCAGGCCTCCCTGTCTATCACCATCTCCCGGAGTTCACTCAAACTCACCTCAAGGAAAACTTTAAAGTTAAAGGCTGAAGTAGAACTCAGGATGAGTTAATTATTGCTGACCAGAATGGTAAGAAAGTAACTGATCTCTCTGTTTAGTGAGAAAAATGTTTATGTGTAACAGTTGCATACATAAAGATGTCTGTATTAAAGGCCAACAACTAACCAGCTGACCCTTTGCAAAAGAAAAATGTGACTGAAATAGGGAAGAAGTGTTCAACTTTAATAATAATCAATAGCCAGTCTCTTTTTTTCATCTTTGAGAAATGGTGCTTTTTCACCCCAGTGCAGTGACATAGATACTAAATACTTTGCTGGAGAGAACATATAAATCTGTAGAACCCTTTATGAATACAGTTTGGCGCATATCATATTTGCTAGTCGTATTTCTGCCTCTAAGAGTAAACCCTCAGGAAGTAACCTTCCTCTAACGCCCCACCCTTTTTTTTTTTGGAGGGAGGATGTTAATGTCTTTTTTCGTAACAGCTTTATTCGGATACTGTGATTTGTAATAAATATTTATTTGGTCTTAGTCCCTGTTTCTGGCACTGAGCTCCTAAAACCATTGGGGTTTGGAAGAATGAGGAGAGCGGGTAAGGTGTCTTTTGTTATGTTAATGAATGACTTTGAAAGGCTTGTGAGGTTGGGGAATGGTTGCCAGGGAAACCGAAGGAGTGATTAGAGGAGGGTTGGAACTTTCAGTCCTATACCCCTCTGACCTGGAGAGGAAGGGGGTTGGAGGTTGAATCGCCAGTGCCATGATTCAGTCAATTTCCATATAGTGAAACTTCCATAAAAATCTGAAAAGATGGGATTCGGTGAACACGTGGAGGTGCTGAATGCGTGGAGTCCTCAGAACATGGAAATGCTGTGCCCTTTGCCCCATGACTTGCCCAGTGTATCACAGGACTGTTCTTGAATTATACCTTTTTTTTTTTTTTAATAAGCTGGTAGTCTAGTAAGTGAAATATTTCTCAGAATTCTGTGAGTAGATCTAGCAAAGTAATCAAACCTTTGAGGAGTTTCGTGGGAAGCTCAGAGTGACAACCAGGGTTTGTAATTTGGCTTCTGAAGGGCAGGGGAGCCGTCTTAAAGGACTGAGCCCTTAACTCACAGGGTGTGCTGCTGTCTGTAGGTAGATGCTGTCAGAATTGAAAGTGTTGGAGAATTGCTTGATGTTGGTGTTCTCTTCACGTTGCAGTTGGTGTCAGAATTGTAATTTATAAATCATAATTCACCTTTTAAGAGTATATATGTAAGTTCTGTGCATGCATCACCACTATCTAATTTCAGAATATTTTTATCACGTCTAAAAGAAGTCAGCAGTCATTCCCCATTCCCCCCTTCCTCCCAGCCGTGACAGCCACTAGTCTGTTTTCTTTCTGGGTTTACCTCGTGTGGACCTTTTATGTGAGTGAGTTCATACCATTTGTGGCCTGTTGTGCGTGACTTTCTTCACGTAGCGTTATGTTTCAAGGTTCATCTCTCCTTACCATTTATCAGCACTTCATTCTCTAATATGGCTGAATGTTACTCATTTGTATGAATCTATACCACATTTTGTTAATCCGTTCATCAGTTAATGGATATTTGGTTTGTTTCCACATTTTGGCTATTATGAATAATAGTGCTATGAATATTTACTTCGAACTTAGTGTGGGTGTATGTTTTAATTTATCTTAGATATATACTTAGGAGTAGAAATGCTAGGTTATGTTGTGACTTGATGTTTAACATTCTGAGGTACTTCTGAACTTTTTCAAAGTGATTGTACCATTTGCGTTTTTTATAACTGGCTTCTTTCATTTAATGTTTGTTTTTCAAGGTTCAGCCATGTTTTGGTGTGTGTAAGTAATCATCCCTTTTTGTAGTGAATATTATTCCTTTGCATGGATCAACCATGTTTCTTTTATCCTGAAAAAAGCTTTCTATCCAGAAATGTTCAATGATGCATTATTTATATTGAAGAAAATTGAAGATTACCTAAAAGTTTTAGTAAAGAGAAGTGGTTAAATTAGGTACACCTCATGTACCATCTATTTTGGAGCGTTTCAAGGGGAAGTCGTCATCAGAGTGCTATGGTAGGTACAAGGTTGTACACGTACAACTGTTATTCAGTGTCTGTAGCTTTGGGGGACAGTGAATACCAAATTTTAAAACATTTCTATATTTTCACAATATACAATAAAAAGTATATTTCTTTACTTATCACAGCATCTATTTCTTTATCAGAGTAAAAGAAACATTAGGAAAAAATGACCATAGCTATAGCTCTGTATGTTACTGATACAAATTTGTTCAGCCAAGAAAAGCAAGCTCACTCACTGTTCGGAATGTTACTGTTTTGTGTTCAGCCAGTATCATATTATCATATTATAGCATTTCAGACTACTGTTAAAAAAGAACTTTTGGTTCTTCATAATTACACCAGATTGTTAATTCATAAACGTAGTGTGGAACAACTCTAATTCTTGGGAATTTTATTTCTAAAATGGGGAGGAGGAGGATAAATATAGGCTGTGCACTTGTTTGTTTGTTGGCCACACTACTCAGCATACAGGAATCTTAGTTCCCCAACCAGGGTTTGAATCCATGCCTCCTGCATTGGAAGCCTGGAGTCTTAACTGCTGGACTGCCAGGGAGGTCCAGGCAATGCATTTTTAAAAAGAAATTATTGGAGTATAGTTGATTTACAATGTTGTGTTAGTTTCTGCTGCACCAAAGTGAATCGGTTTTTATATATATATACATATACACACACACACACACACACACTCACACACATATCCACTCTCTTGTAAAGATTCTTTTCCCCACCTGTGTCATTAGGGAATACTGAGGAGAGTTCCTTGTGCTATGCAGTAGGTCCTGATTAGTTATCCATTTTATATATAGCAGTGTGTCTATGTCAGTCCCAATTTATCTCTCCCACTGCTCTTTCCCTCTTGGTAACCAAATAACAAATACAGAAAACAAACAAATATAAGTGTGTTTTTGACAACTGTGGCTGTTTCTATTGATATTTTGTAAATAAGTTCATTTGTACCATTTTTTTAGCTTCCACACCCATGGTATTTGTCTTCCACTGTCTGACTGACTTCTCAGGGAGAAGGCAATGGCACCCCACCCCAGTACTCTTGCCTGGAAAATCCCATGGATGGAGGAGCCTGGTAGGCTGCAGTCCATGGGGTCGTGAAGAGTCGGACATGACTGAGTGACTTTACTTTCACTTTTCACTTTCACGCATTGGAGAAGGAGATGGCAGCCCACTCCAGTGTTCTTGCCTGGAGAATCCCAGGGACAGGGGAGCCTAGTGGGCTGCCGTCTGTGGGGTCGCACAGAGTCGGACACGACTGAAGCGACTTAGCAGCAGCAGCAGGTCCATTCATGTTGTTGCAAATGGCATTATTTTGTTCTATTTTATGGCTGAGTAATATTCCACTGTATATATGGACTTCATCTTTATTTCTTCCTCTGTGAAAGAATTTAGCTTGCGTCCATATCCTGGCTGTTGTAAAGAGTGCTGCAGTGAACATCGGGGTGCATATATCATTTTGAAGTTACGTTTTCTCTGGATATAGGCCCCAGAGTGGGATTACATACAGTTCTATTTTAGTGTTCTGTGTTTCCTTTTTACTTTTTGCTCTTCTCCATAGCAGTTATACCAGTTTACATTCTCATCACACTTTCCCCAGCATATTTTATTTGTAGATTTTTTGATGGGCATTCTGATTGGTCTGAAATTATACTTTCATGTGCTTTTGATTTGCATTTCTCTCGTAATTAGTGATGTTGAACATCTTTTCATATGCTTTTTGGCCATCTGTATGTCTTTGGAGAAATATCGGTTTAGATCTTCCACCCATTTTTTGATTGCACTGTTGTTGTTTTTTTTTTTAAATATTGAGCCGTGTGAGCTGTTTGTATATTTTGGAGATTAATCCCTTGTCAGTTCCTCCATTTTCACCCATCCTCTGGGTTGTCTTTTCGTTTTATTTCTGGTTTCCTTTGTTGTGCAAAGGCTTTTAAGTTCAGTTAGGTTTCATTTTTTTGTTTTGTTTTTATTTTCATGTTTCTTGGAGGTGGATCAAAAGAGATCTTGCTGCAATTTATGTCAAATAGTGTTCTGCCTTTGTCTCCCTCTAAGAGTTTTGTAGTATCCAACCTTTATTTCAGGTTTTAGTCCATTTTGAGTTTATTTCTGTGTATGGTGTTAGAGAGTATTCTAATTTTATTCTTTCACATGTAGCTGTCCAGTGTTCCTAGCACTGCCTGTTGAAGAGATTGTCTTTTCTGCATTGTATATTCTTACTTCCTTTAACCATAGGTGCATACGGTTATCTCTGAACTTTCTATCCTTTTCCATTGATTTGTATTTCTGTTTTTGTGCCAGTACCACACTGTCTTGATCACTGTAGCTTAATAGTGTAGTCTGAAGTCAGGGAACCTGATTCTCCAGCTGTTTTTTTTCCCCCCCTCAAGATTGCTTTGGCTATTTATGGCCTTTTGTGTTTCCATACAATTTGTAAATTTTTAAATTCTAATTCTGTGGAAACTTAAGCAGTGCATATTTTGATCTTGAAATACCATATGCATCAGAGTTCGTTGCAAAAAACAAACGCTATTTGCCGAAAACCTTGACCTCATGGATTCTGCTGACTCATTTTCATGGAAAATGTTGCTATGAAACTTGTTAGTCCTTGTTGTCAAACCAGCCAAAGTGGATATGTTTTCTTGTCAGAAATATCTACTTTTTCAGTTCTAATAAAAATGACAATTTCTGCACTGAACAACCACTGGATAACTACTTTCACTTGTGAATTCTAACACTGATTGATTAGGTAAGGAGTCTTGCCATTAATTGATTGATCAGGTAAGGAGTTTTTTGCCATGAGTTTCTTTCAGTATTTCTTTCTTTGCTTGTATGAGACTCTTCCGTATCCTCCCAGTTATCCCTTTGGTGCCCTGGCAATTTCTTGGAAGCAAAGTTCCTTACTAAGCTTTATGACAGGTAAAAAGTATGACTGTCTTCTGTCACGTCGGGAGAGCTACTGTGAAAGGGGAGGTGGTAAGAGAATGAATGATGCGCATCGGGTTTAGTAAAGGGTACAGGAGGGAGTTGGAGATCTGGAGATTGATCTCCTTAAAGCTGTCCAGATCTGTGTCTGTACCTCCTCCTGGAAAGTACCACACCTTGCGCTAGGTTGCAGATCCTTGAGTTAGCAGAACAACATTATCTTCTGCTTTAATTGGTGTTGTGCGTTTATCCTTCTAAGTAAATTATCTCATTTGCTTTAAAATTTTGCCTTGAAAGCTTTGACAAATTTATAATTGACCTTTATGGTGAGATAGAATAGTCTTTATAGTAGTTCATGGAGCATTACTTTCCCAACAAAGGTCCGTCTAGTCAAGGCTATGGTTTTTCCTGTGGTCATGTGGTCATTTCCTGTGGTATGGATGTGAGAATTGGACTGTGAAGAAAGCTGAGCACCGAAGAATTGATGCTTTTGAACTGTGGTGTTGGAGAAGACTCTTGAGAGTCCCTTGGACTGCAAGGAGATCCAACCAGTCCATTCTGAAGGAGATCAGCCCTGGGATTTCTTTGGAAGGAATGATGCTAAAGCTGAAACTCCAGTACTTTGGCCACCTCATGCAAAGAGTTGACTCATTGGAAAAGACTCTGATGCTGGGAGGGATTGGGGGCAGGAGGAGAAGGTGACGACAGAGAATGAGATGGCTGGATGGCATCACGATGGACGTGAGTCTGAGTGAACTCCGGGAGTTGGTGATGGACAGGGAGGCCTGGTGTGCTGCAGTTCATGGGGTCGCAAAGAGTCGGACACAACTGAGTGACTGAACTGAACTGATGGAGCAGTGAACATGGTAATCAGAACCTCATGGAAGAGATTGCTAAAATAGAAAAATTAGGAGAAGAAGAAAAGAAACTGGATCTCTATCTCATACGGGACAGCAGGATGAATTTTTGATTTTCCAGAGATGAGTATAAAAAAAGAAAACCTTAAACATATTAGATGGAAATGTATCAGCATAAAAACTTTTGGGTGTTGGGAAAGCCTTCATAAGCAATCCAGTAACACTCCTTTTTCTCATCAAAAAAGTCTCTAAGTTATTGTTATGTGGCCATAATTGTTTTCAAAAATATGTGAATTATTTTTCAGAAATCCAATTTTCAGAATGCATATAAGATCAAGATTGTCGTTTACATCTAAGTTACCTTGCAGTTTCTTATATCATGTTTTCCCTTCTGCTCTTAAGCATAAAGAACTTTTCAAAGTGCTGCTGTTGTAATAAACATGACCCAATACCCATGAACCTTCCTAATGATTGCTTTGCTAGATTTAGGGGTTACTTGGCTCTTGGTTGCAGACATGATTGGTTGTATTTGTGCAGAAATGTGTGGAATTAAAGTTGTTAGGAAACCAGTCTGCTGCATTCTCTTGAAATAAACTATTGGTTGCTGGTCTTCTTTCAAATGGAGGTCTTCGTAGTAAATAATAATTATATATATACCTATAAAGTTGTATATTGGACAGTTGAACCTTTAGAGAGTTTTATAGTACAAGCAGCAGGTTTGTCAGATTTTAATCTAAAAATGGCTAAGAATCTATTTTCTGTTTGTTGTTATTTTTGTTAAAAGTCTCCCCCTGGCCCCCACAATTTTCAGTTCTCAATGAACAATTTGTTGTACTTTTAGGCCCTCGTGTGCTTCTCTGCAAGACAATGATGCGACTTATCACATCTTCATTCCTTATTGGGCAATTGGGACAAATTAAAGATGTTCTGACTTTCTCAGGATGAGTTGAGATTTCAGCCCCCTCTGCACTTACCAGAAATAGCGCCATACTGAGTCACTCTCTGAGAAGGCACAGCTGGTGGAAGAAACTGCATGCTGATGATGGTGTCAGTACAGGAGGGCCGCGGCATGTAGCGAGGCAGACTCAGTTGAGCGCCTGTTATTTGGGTTAATGTTCTGAAGGGGCAGAAAGCATCCTTGGTCAGATGGGCTCAGTTAAGTTCACAGGGTGTGTCGAATCTGAGTCAAACTGAAATGTGACAGCTTCATTTGACACGATGGAAAATTAATACACGATAAAGAGGACAAGTTACTGATGCGTTTGGAAACTGTGGCTTATTTTGCCTTGAAAGGAAGATGTAGTTTTTAGTTACATAGTGTTTTTTTTTTGGTATATGTGCTCCCTAAGTGAGCACTGTGTTTTTCTTATGTGGGCTTAAATAAAACATTCAGTTATTCAGTAAACACTAACTGCTTTAGCTGTGTGGGAGTCACTCAGGTATTAGGTGTTCAGCTGCAAACTATAATAAAAATATGTCTCTTCATAAGACCCTACATTCTGGGGGGTGATGAAAATAAGTGAGTTGTATTTAATACATACATTATATATAATGCATTTACAGTGCCAAACAAAACTGAAAGCACTGTGAAGAAAAAGGAAAGCATGGGAGCAAGATAAGGAGGGCCAGGCTAGGGAGTAGGGAATGCCATTTTAAATAGGCTAGCAAAGAAAGGGCTCAGTGGAAAGATAACAGAGATGGCATCATTTGGATTACTGTTGGAAACACTGGCGGCAATCTAGATAGCCATCCCTGTGACATTGGTTGCACGTGTGGTGCATCTGTAGAGTGGAGTACTGCGCGGCAAATAAGTCCTCCACACACAGGACGATCGCCACGTGCACGAGGCAGTCAGAACAAGGTGCAGAATAACACGCGGAGTAGGTTACCCTGATGTCTCTCAGGTTCACGATACATTTTTCCGAATGAAGGGAATCTCAGAGGAAAGATACATAACCGATTAATGGTCATCTTTGGAACGAAGGGTGTTCTGTGGGCAGGAGAATAAGGGTGAAACATGTTCTATCCCATTTTACTATGTATTTGTACCGTCTAGTCAAAATAAGCGATTCAGATATAAGTACGTGGAAAACTGTCCAAATAGAAGACGATGGAAAAACACACACATTTGTAAAACCTAGTGGCCTAGATAGCCATCTCTCCTAGATGATGAGTAAATGGGATAGTGAATAGGGACGTGCGTTCACTTCTGTGATGACTGGAGGCCTTGTTGGCGGTGACTGTTCGAAAGGAAGGCCACGTCCTGTTTTAGCTGGCTGATGAGTCACAGTGATTATGACTGTAACATTGAGCTTTCTCTTGACTTTTTCACTCTTCTAATCAATGGAAGCTATATTTATTTCCTGGAGTTTCCACAGTGAAGTATCACAGAAACTTGTTCTCTCACCATTGTGGAGGCTGGAGGTCAAAAATGAAGGTGTCTGCTGGGCCACGTTTCTCCTGAAACCTGTCGGAGAGCCCTTCCTTGCCTTGCCCTAACCTCTGGTGGGTTGCTGGCAATCTTTGGTATTCCCCAGGCTTGCAGTTGCATAATTCAACCTCTGATGTCAGCGTGTGGTTTTTCCGTTGGTGTTTTTCTTCACAAGGCCAACTTCTCATAATGACACTGATCATATTGGATTTAGGGGCCCACCCTACTCCAGTATTACATCACTAACAACCCTGTTTCCACATAAGGTCACATTCAGAGGTACTGGGGGTTAGGACTTCAACATATTTGAGGTGGGAGGGGTGGGCTTAGACAGAGAATGGGACAAAATTCAGCCCACAGCAGTCTTTCCCAGTGTAGGTTGCTTCCGTGTTACAGCCTGTCTTATATGCAGAAGTGTTTTGGAAAGTTGTACAGAAAGATAATGTTTTACAGTTTATTTTACTCTTACTGTAAAGTTGTTCTCGTGGAGAGGAAAAAAAAATCTCATCATGCGTAAGAGTGCAACATATTTATTGAAGCTGACGTTTTAATGAAAATAAATTTTTTTTTCCTATGTGGTAAAAGGAGAGTATAGAGATTATAAGTAGTAATGCGTTAAACATGACAGTGAGTTACTAACTTAGACATTTTATGTGCTCTTTTTTCTTAAGTCATACCATGAGGATAAATACCTTATATTCTTTTTTTGCGTTTTTATTCTCACTCATGCAAAAATGGCTTCCTTTTCAGAAAGGACAAACCCCCTCCCCCCCCATTCTTAGTAGTTTTTCTTGTGCCCATAGCCATTACACTTCTGTGAAACATTAGGAAGCCTTTTAAAATTCTCCCTTGCCTTTTTCCTCTTTCCCATGTATAAATCAGAAACCAAATACTTGTTAGCCTCCAAAATCTTCTTAAAAGTTAGTATGTCCCAAATAAGCCTTTTTAGATGCTGTTTTACCCTTGGAGAAATGTGTTGTATATAAACAGATTGACAGATTGGCGTTTCGGTGTCTCTTTTTTTTTTCACAGAGTCAAAAGAGAAAGGAGACTCTCCTTTCTTTCATTGTAATTGAAAATGTCTCATTTTTTCCCTTTAAAGAGTTCATTTAAAAACAATGTATTTAGTTATTTTTATGATTAATAATTCCTCTGATTTTTTTTTTTTTTATGAAACAGGCAGTTAAATCTCACATCTTAGAAAGTTACTCTTATTTGGGAGGGCTAAGTAATGTAGTTTAATTCAGTTGCTACCTAGTCATGTTCTAAATATTTTATGAATTTAGGTGTCTTAAAATCTTGAGGATTCATTTGGTCTTTAGATACTGTCTAGTCTGACCTGTAGGAATATTTTTAGTGTCCCTGATCTATAAAATTTCTAGTGACTGTGAATTCACTACTTCTCTAGACAACCCAGTATCTTTTGGAGGCCTCTCTGAAACTTGTACGTTAATGGCTCTTGATTCATCTTCTTTGACAGTCAACCCACAGTAAGTCTTTTTTTTCTCTTTTCACATGCTGTATACTAAGACCCACGATTATTTGAAGGCTGTCGTATCTTTCCCTGTGCTTTTTGCTAGGCTAACTCTCTTACGTGACACAGCTTTCAGACTCTGCACAATCCTGCTTTCTCTTCTTTGGATGCATTCTAGTTTGTTAATGTCTCTGAAGATGGGGCACCCAAAACAGGATGGCATATTCTCGAACTTCTATATCAGAAATTCTGGGCCTAAGTAACACCTCCTTTCCCGGTTTGTAGGTACAGCCAGAACTGATAAACTCTGCAGTGTAAGTGCCCACAGGATACATGGGAAGAGTGCCCATCATAGGTTTGGAGGGTTGGAGAAGGCTTCCTAAAGGAAGTGATGGCCATGTCAAGTCCTGAAGAGTATGTCCTGCAGAGGTGGTCAGCAAATATGATGCTCCAGAAGCGAGCAAGAGAGAGAGTGAGCCTAGTGTTTTTGAGAAGCAAAGAGAAATTGAGAATGGTTGAATACTGAAGAGGCAGTAAATGAGGTTGAAGACCAAAATGGGGACCAAATCATAAAGGCTCTTGGAAATCATATTAAAGAACTGAATTGTTCTTAAGGATAATGGGGAGTCATTAAAGGGTGTATTAAAGTAGGGAGAAAACACAATCAGCCATTGATTTTAGAAGGATCATTCTAGCTGAAATGGGAATGAATTGGAGGGACCAAGACAGGCAACCAGGAGATCAGTTCGCAATTATTATGGAACTTTTCAGACATAGTGGTGGTGCCCAGACCTTGACTAGTGGCTTTGGGGTTGAGAAGAAACAGGTTAGAAAAACTGTTGAGAGAATTTGGTGACTTGGCTGTGGAGGGAGAGAATGAAGGGCAGGAGGCAAGGATAATAAATACCCTTGTTTTTGGTGTGGGGAACTGGGTAGATGAGGGAGCTGAGTGGGAATGCAATAGAGCTGGCGGGGAGGAAGCTCAGTGAAGCTAGAGGCAGGGCTGAAGTGCTGGACGCAGCTGGGCATGTGAGGCTGCAGAGCTCTGTGCTGGAGATGGGACTTGCATCAGTATCTAAATAGTAGTTGAACTCACGGGTGACTGAAATGACCAGGGGAGTGTTTGTAGCATGAAAGGAGGGCCCTGGACACAGCCGTCAAGAACTGTTGTCTAGTATTTGAGCTGCAGCCTTTGGTGTCTTTGGATTATTTGGGAACCTGCAAAGAAGGAGGAAATCCAGGCTTACGACATATGTATTTCGTAGAAACCCACCTAAATTTTTTGATTTGTGGAAAGAAAATGGTCCTCAAATGATCTTCCCTACTCACCTGTCACAGTAACTGAAATTCATGTTATTAAACATTCTCTTCTTTGGATTAAGGTATCATCTCTCTAGGAGTTAAAATGCAGATATCCCTAAAGAGCGCTAAAGTTTTAATACTTCGGTGGTGTTTTTAGGTTCTTCAGTTCAGTCGCTCAGTCGTGTCTGACTCTTTGTGACCCCATGAATCGCAGCACGCGGCTCCCTCTCCACTGATATCCAGTAGCGCGTTGGGCACCTACTGACCTGGGGAGTTCCTCTTTCAGTATCCTATTATTTTGCCTTTTCATACTGTTCATGGGGTTCTCAAGGCAAGAATACTGAAGTGGTTTGCCATTCCCTTCTCCAGTGGACCACATTCTGTCAGACCTCTGCACCATGACCCGCCCGTCTTGGGTTGCCCCGCGGGCGTGGCTTAGTTTCATTGAGGTTTTATTTATTTATTTTTTAATTAAAAAAATTTTTTTTGGCCGTGCAGCTTGGCATGTGGGTTCTTAACTCCCCTGACCAGAGACTGAACCGCCACCGCTGCAGTGGAAGCACAGAGTACTAACCACTGGATGGCCAGGGAAATCCCAGCTCCCCAAGTTTGGATCTGGAATTCAAATCAGAAGAACAGATAGGGATTTCAGAAAGATTGGTTTCGGGAAGTGTGACCTTGCTGAGGTGTATGAGACCAGAGAGGGAGCGGGACTTGAAGCACTGAGGTCACCAGTCACTTGGATAAGGAGATGAGAGCCTGGGTGAGTACGTGAGTGTGTGCGTATTTGTGTGTGGAAAGTGGATGGTGCTTTGAATAGCAAAGAGCTAGTGTCCCTAAAAAGGGAATAAGGGCACATTAAGAGGATGAAGATCTAGATAGAGGGAAAATGTTGAAAGTATTTTAGTTACATATTAGGGTGATCATATAATGTATCATCTAAACTGGGACGTACTGAGATAGTTTATCATCTTAAACTGGGACATACTGTGATAGAAAGGGGAGTGGCTTTTAATAATTACTTTGTGAAAACCTGTGCAAACTGGGACAATCTAAGCAAATAAGGAGTGGATGGACAGTTAGTAATGCTCTAGTTGTAATGTGCTCACACAGTATATACGTATTATATATATGGACCTGTATACAATAATAGCATAATGAGATAGTATCAGTTTGTAGGTACCATGTGCCAAGCGTGTAAACACTTGATACGTGTTATTTCATTCTTACAAGAATTCTCTGAAGTGGCCTTGTCCTCATTTATAGTTGATGAAACTGTCATGAAAGTAAAATATTTTGCTGCAGTTCTCTATGGCAGTCAAAATGGAAAATAATGAAATGGCTTAATACTAACCATAAACAAAATACAGGTAAATTCTTATCAAACACTACATCATACTGCAGTTGCTGCAAATCCGTATATGTATTTAAAAATGTCCTGTGACTTGCTGGGAAAATTACTCTCGTAATGTTGTATCATGTGTTAAACCCTGTTCCCCTCTGATGTCCACATTCCTGAGGGCTTACTTTATGCCAGACCATGTTTCAAGCACTTTACATGTATTAACCTAATTGAGACTGCAAAATTGCCTTATGAATTATACCCTATTTTACAGTTTAGCAAAGTGAGGCATGGTGAATAACTTGCCAAAACTCAACATATCTAATAAGTGGCAAAGCCAGAACTCAAACTTTGGCAGTTTGACTCCAGGATCTATTTTCTTATTGAAGTGTAGTTGATTTACAGTGTTGTGTTAATTTCTGCTGTACGTCAGAGTGGTTCAGCTACACATATGTACTTCTTCGTATTCTTTTCCATTACGACTTGTCATAATGGAATTACGACAGGACATTGAATGTCGCTCCATGTGCTGTGCAGTAGGACCTTGTTTATTCATTCTGTGTATGACAGTTGGTGTCTGCTGATCCGAGCTCCCAGTCCTTCCCTCTCCCATCCCTCCTCCCCCTTGGTAACCACTAGTCTGTCCTCTGTGACTCTGAGTCTGTTTGTTTCTTCGGTATGTTCACGTGTATTTTGGGTTCCACATATAAGTGATATCAGGTGGTATTTGTGTTCCTGTGACTGACTTTGCTTAGTATGATAATCTCCGGGTCCGTCCGTGTTGCTGCATATGACATAGTTCTTTTTATGGCCAAGTAATACTCCATTGCATATGCATTACCACGTCTTCTCTATCTGCTCACCTGTCAGTGGACATTATACTGCGGCAGCGTCTTGGCTGTTGTGAGTAGTGCTGCTGTGAATATAGGGGCCTGGATATATGCTCAGGAATGGGATTGCTGGATCACATGGTAGTTCTGTTTTTAGTTTTTCTAGGAACCTCTGTACTGTTTTTCATAGTGACTGCACTAATTTACATTGTTACCAAAAGTGTAGTAAGGTTCCCTCTTCTCAACACCCTTGCCAACATCTTTTAATGGTAGAATTTTTGACGATGGCCATTCTGACTGGTGCGAAGTGAAATCTCATTGTAATTTTGGTTTGCATTTCTCTAATAATTAGCAATGTTGAGCATCTTTTCATGTGCCTGTTGGCCATCTGTATGTCTTTGGAGAAATGTCTGTTTAGATCTGTTCTTTTTTTATTGAGTTGTTTGTTTTTTGTTGTTGTTGAGTTGTATGAGCTGTTTATATATTTTGGAAATTAAGCCCTCAACGGTCACATCATTTGCAAATATTTTCTCCCAGTTTGTAGATTGTCTTTTGTTTACGCTATGCAAAAGCTTATAAACTTGATTAGGTCTTGCTTATTTAGTTTGCTTTTATTTCTATTGCCGTGGGAGACTGACCTAAGAGAATATTGGTATGATTTATGTCAGAGAATGTGTTGCCTCTCTTCTCTAGAAGTTTTTGGTGTTTTATATTTAAGTTTCTAAGTCATTTTGAGTTTTTTTTTATGTTCAGTGTGAGGGTGTGTTCTAACTTAATTGATTTACATGCATGAAATATATATACATATAACTTCTGAAAGAGTTATTTCTAAAGAGAGATTGTGACCATAATTTTCTTTCTTTTTAGTTTTTCTGAAAAGTTTTTAAAGTTTTGTATTGGAGTGTAGTTGATTAACAATGTTGTGTTAGCTTCAGGTGTACATGTGGCCATGGTTTTCAAACTTAATGCATTAAAAGGGTTCTATTTTTCATATTAATCAGTCCTGCTACCGATTACTGACTTGCAATGAATTAATTTATCTTAAAATTAATTACATATATTGAAAGTATGCCATTTGGTTAATTTATACACACCCACACACCTCCCCCCCCCCGCCCCCCGCCCCATGAAACTATCACCACACTCAATGTAATAAAAACATCTCCAGCAAAAGCTGTTTGTAGGCCTTTCCTCTTCTCTTGGCCACATACCCTGCCTGTTTCCAGGCAGTCAGCTGAACTGCTTTCTGTCACTTGTGGTTCTGGAATTTTATATAAATGGATTCTATACTGTATACTCTTGGCTTCTCAGCGTAATAATTTTGAGATCCATTCATGTCAGTGAATGTATAATATTTTTTACTGCAAGTAGTACTGAATTGAATGTCTTTATATTTTGTTTATGTACTCATCTGTTGGTGGAAAGATGAGTTGTTTCTAGTTTTTGGCTCTTAAAAATAAAGCTGCTTTGTAGATGTACACTTTTTCTTAGATAAATACCTAGGAGTGTAATGGCTGGGATATAGAGTAAGTGAACAAATGTTCTATAGAAAAGAATTGATTTTTGAGTATTGATTTTGTATCCCGTAACCTTCCTAAACTCATTCCATTAGTTCTGGTCATCTTTCTATTTTCTTAATTATTCAAATTAAGCATAATGACCCATCTTATTGTCAGCTTAGCTTCCCTGGTGGCTCAGATGGTAAAGCATCTGCCTGCAGTGCGGGAGACCTGGGTTCGATCCCTGGGTTGGGAAGATCCCCTAGAGAAGGAAATGGCAACCCACTCCAGAACTCTTGCCTGGAAAATTCCATGGACAGAGGAGCCTGGTAGGCTACAGTTCATAGGGTCACAAAGAGTCAGACACGACTGAGCGACTTCATTTCACTATAAGCTTATAAAATGTAATGTGTCACTTTGATTTGTAACATCCCCAGTATTTTCTTTTTATGGAATACTAAATATTCCTTACAATATGGGACCTTGAAATTTCAAGCTATCATTATTTAAATAGTTGAATTTATAGGCAATTTCAAGAAGGTAACTGATTCTGAGGGAGGAATTGCTGTTTGTTTTTATGGTTTTTATGAGACTCTTAGAATCTGTTCAAATTATATATCTAGAGAATCAACCATTTTGATGATTTTTGGGAGGATGAGGGAGAGTATACGATAAAGACTTTGAGGTTTGCGTCTGGAACTGAAACTGCAAGGATTCCAGGCCAGTTTACTGAAATGAGAAAGACTGTCAGAAAGCAGTGGATTTGGGGTTACCAGTGCAGCCTGGACATGTTGGATTTTAGACCTGTTGTTTGTTGACTGTTTTAAGTGCTTATATGTTTATTTGGAGGACTATAAATGAAGAAGTATATACTTTAGGTTAAAAACAGACCTGAGATCACATAAATAGTTACTTTGCAGCATTAGATCTCAAACCTAGCGACCTCTGACTCCCGAGCCAACGTGGTTATTCTTATGCTGTATTGTATCCACAAGGCAGAAAAACAGATTTGGCTTTGATAGTAATAAATATTTCCCATGAGCTATTATAAATATATAGCAGAGTTTGCAAGTTCAGATGCTAGCAGACTCCAGACAGATAACCGTGAGCTGGATTATGATAGAAGAGAGTGATGACATGTATGCTGCTGCTGCTAAGTCGCTTCAGTCGTGTCCGACTCTGTGCGACCCCACAGACGGCAGCCCACCAGGCTCCCCCGTCCCTGGGATTCTCCAGGCAAGAACACTGGAGTGGGTTGCCATTTCCTTCTCCAACGCATGAAAGTGAAACGTGAAAGTGAAGTCGCTCAGTCGTGTCCGACTCTTAGCGACCCCATGGACTGCAGCCTACCAGGCTCCTCTGTCCATGGGATTTTCCAGGCAAGAGTACTGGAGTGGGGTGCCATTGCCTTCTCCGGATGACATGTATGGAGAACTGCAAAACCCATGTCCCATCTGAAAGATTAGCTGCTGATCAGCTCCAACAGATTATTACCAGGTGGGAAAGTGGGCCCAATATTGCCAGATCTTCTGGGTTTTTTTCTTTTTCCCTCCAAGAGAGATCAGATAATTTGATTTTTATGTGAAGTCTTCTAAGTGTCGGCAGCTCTCCTTTAGCCCCCTATGTAAGCCAACCCTGTGTGCTGCCACCAAACACAAATGTGTATTGGATTCCACCCGGCACACGAGAGTTCCACCTGGTATATTGTGGACACTACAGTAAATTTACATGATGGGAAAGGGTGGTAACTGTAATAAGCACGTTACACCCTTTGAAGTATAAGTTGCTTAGTTCGAACATTGGACTTAGTGAATCTGGTGTTTAAATTCAGTTTTCACGTGGATCAGTTAATCATAGGTGGGTGGGGGAGGAAGGAATTGCTCCCGGCAGCTTTTTGCCTCCTAATTGCATGCTTTCATTTGCAGATAGGACCAGCTGTGAGTGTGTGGATTTTTGAGTAAAACCTCGAACCCAAATGAACAGAAACCATCAAGGAACAACTCCCACTGACAGTGAGTCTGCAGTCATCTGTATGCATAATACGGAATGTTCTCAACCCAGAGAGAGCTCTTTTGAAAGGAGTGAGTGGTGAGTCTGACTGTCCCCACTGGTGATTAATCTAAATCCTTCCCATAAAGAGAGCGCTGCTCCTCGTGCATGCTTAGCGTTTACTGACTGTCGAATAGTAAGCTAGTCTTTGTGTTACAGAGAATGACTCCAGCATGGTTTCAGAGAATTCTTTACTGCTAACAGTATGTTTAATGTATGTTTGCAATTCGACTTTCTTCTTCAGTTAGACACATCCCTTCCTTTGCCTATGTATTTTCTGTCATTTTTTTTTTGTCACCAGTCCAAATCATACCATCTTCCAAGGCTTGTCTTCCTTGATATATTCAGCCATCTTTAAAGAGATGGTCCTCATAGTTACAGCATCCAGTCTAATCTTCCTTACGTAGGTCTCATTGCCTTTGGAAGTGATTGTTCCAAAGGACTGGGCATGAGATCCAGTTTTGGAAATAAAAGGAAAGTCAGAGAGAAGCTATTGGGAAAGGTTTTCTTGCTTTTGAGAAAGAGGAAAAGAAGTGGTCCCTCCTCCAGAGTTTGTTTTGTTTGAATGTGGCATCTGGAACTGTTGCAGCTCTTGTGCTGCCAGCCTGAAGGGTTATCCCCTTACCTAAAGGAGGGCAGAGTTAGGAGAATTACAGAGAAGTAGAACCGGGCCACCGGAGAAGGCAGTGGCACCCCACTCCAGTACTCTCGCCTGGAAAATCCCATGGACGGAGGAGCCTGGGAGGCTGCAGTCCATGGGGTCGCGAAGTCGGCACGACTGAGCGACTTCCCTTTCACGTTTCACTTTCCTGCATTGGAGAAGGAAATGGCAACCCACTCGAGTGTTCTTGCCTGGAGAATCCCAGGGACTGGGGAGCCTGGTGGGCTGCTGTCTATGGGGTCGCACAGAGTCGGACACGACTGAAGCGACTTAGCAGCAGCACTGGGCCACGTTCACTATTCCTTCACATTCAGTACTCTTCACAGTAGACTCCTTTATTATGTGGTAAAGGAAACTGTCTTACTGTTTAAGCAGTTGTGCTTTTAGATTTTCTGTTACTTGCTGTGGAAATCATCCCAGTTCACTGATTCTCCTCTTTGTTTTTACGCACTGGCATTTATACGTCATTATGTTCTGAACTGTCTAGTAATGTTTGTGTGTATTGCCTTTGTAGCACATTACACACTCTGTGATGTCAAGGACTGTGTTTATGTCCCTGATGTGTGTGACACATTTATGTCTTCTTAAAAAAGTCATCATTGTACATTTAACTGAACTAAATTATTTGAACAGTAGAGAATTTGGAAAGTCAGTTCATAGATTTAAATCATTATGTTCTTTTTATGCACGTTTCTTTAACCACACTGCTTTCCTCTAGTGAAGTTTGGCTTATGATTTAAGATGACTTGTGTGTAACACATTTCCAAGTGGTTAGTTCTACTCAATTTGCTGTTTGTTTTTATTCAACTTTGCCATGAAAATCAGCTCCTCTCTTATATGTTTGGAAATTGGCTTTTAATCCCATGAGGTGAAGAGGTGAGGTCGCTCAGTCATGTCCGACCCTTTGCAACCCCATGGACAGTAGCCTGCACCAGGCTCCTCCATCCATGGGATTTTCTAGGCAAGAGTACTGCAGTGGGTTGCCATTTCCTTCTCCAGGGAATCTTCCCGACCCAGGGATTGAACCCAGGTCTCCCACATTGTAGACAGAAGCTTCACCATCTGAGCCACCAGGGTTTTGCGATCTTCTCTGTCAGTAGAGATGGAATCCTTTACCTTCTGTTTTCTGTGCTAGTTATAGGAATGAGACATAGTAAGAACTTCATAAATGAGGAATAATTTGCATTTGGCTTTGCAATGCACATTGACAAAAAGACTTCGTGATGTGTGCATCTCTGTTCTGTTTTTGTGCACAGGGATTGAGGAAGGAGGGTTGATGATGATCTAGTGTCTTTGAGGAGCCTTGAGTCACAGGATGGAGTATTTAACTGATTCTATTTTAAATTTATTTATTTTATTTTTTAATTTTTTGGCTGCTTCTGGTGGCAGGCAGGATCTCAGTTCCCCAACTAGGGAACAAACGTGTCTCCTGCAGTGGAAGTGGAGTTTTAACCACTGGACCCAGGGAAGCCCCAAGATGATTCTATTTTAAAACTCATTAAAACCTCCTTTCCTCCTCCTCTAACTCAAGATATCCATGTAGTTGTTTTCTTTAGATTCTGCTATTATAATCTTGAAAAAGTGAAATAAGAACCTTGTTTTCTCCCTGAAAATCTAGTTTTGATTTCAGCTTTGTTAAGGAATATCATAAACCTTTGTTGTAGTCTGCCAATATATTCTGAATCCTTCAAAATGATTTATATTCAGGGAAGAATTTACTTTTTTATTGTTGTTCTGTGATTAAATGGGGGGTAATAACTTTTTAAGAAGATAGGGAAAGTTGAATAATGTGCTTGAACCATTATTTTTAATTCAGTAATGTCATTATTTAGTAGAATAAGTTCAGATCACCACAGTACTTTATTTCATGTAGGAATAAAACATGTCTTAACTTCTGGCAGTCGTGGCAGACATGATCGAAATCAGTCAGAATGATCTTCGGACATTTGCTAGAAATACTGGGATCAAGGTCCCTTTTTTCCTGCTGAATTTCAGCCCGGCAGCTATCTTCCAACCATAAAAGGAAAGTCAGTTGAGTAAGAAGCCAACAGGGAAGGAAGAGAGAGCAGAAACACACGCTGATCACCTTTGTTGAGATGCTGAAGCAATTCTTCCCTAAAGATAGTATAAGTGAAGTTGCTCAGTCGTGTCTGACTCTTTGTGACTCCATGGACTGTAGCCTACCAGGCTCCTCAGTCCATGGAATTTTCCAGGCAAGAGTACTGGAGTGGGTTGCCATTTCCCTTTCCAGATGGTATACCTAGACTTTATGCAGTTACATACGCCAATAAGTCCCAAAGCATTATAGCATCAGTTCAGTGCAGTTCAGTTTGGACTCTTTGTGACCCTGTTGACTGCAACACGCCAGGCTTCTCTGACCATCATCAACTCCTGGAGCTTGCTCATACTTATGTCCATGGAGTCGGTGATGCCATCCAACCATCTCATCCTCTGTTGTCCCCTTCTTCTGCCTTCGATCTTTCCCAGCATCAGGGTCTTTTCCAGTGAGTCAGTTCTTCACATCAGGTGGCCAAAATATTGGAACATACACATCATAGCATATACATCTTTGTTATAACGTATTCTCTACCATATAATGATAACTCAAAGGACTTGCTAAGACTTGAATTGTGAATTAGGCAAGTCTCTGATACAGGTGTGCAAGGTGGCAGATAATGCAGTCCTTTCTTTGATTTTTTTCAGGTATTAAGTACAAGAGTTAAGGTGGTAAACAAATATGTAATCTGTACCATTACTGGTGGAGCTTAATGTGACGGAAAGAGGCTGACAGTATCGGAACAGCCCTCCTAGTGAATAGGTTCCTAACTGTGGTTTAGTCCTAGAGGAGAGGGAGTAGCCATCATCCATACTGATTTAGCTCTTTGGGGGAGACGCTTGCTGAACCCTTGACTCCTTTGGAACTGTAAAATAGTTGTGCAGAACCAGGGTTTTGGTTGACTTTTTAAAAAAGTAATATGTTGTTATTGGGTTTTTTTGTAAGAAGACATGAGAAGCGTACAGGACAATCATTTATTCCAAATCTTGGGGCCAGCTGTAGTTTGAAATTTTGTACTTTTTTAGATTTTAGAAATGTTCGTGTATGTTTAATGTAATACCTCTTTTATTTATGGAAGGGGCACGTAACTTTCTATTATTGATAATACAAATAATAATGTCTTTCATTAAATGACAGGCTTGGTGTACTTTTCAGCATTGTCTTAACTGTTTGATAAATTACATTCATTTTTACACTTGAGAAAATTAAAGGCGTTAGGTGACTTCAGCTAGGAAGTAGTAGAGTTGAGATTTCAACTCATATCTGCTTGACTCTGAGGTCTGTGTCCTTAACCACAGCTCTACTGTCTCTTTAGTGTGCTATTACAGCTTAAATTTATCTGTGTATTGCTAACATTAGGAAGATTATTACTTTTCGATAAATTTCATCTGTTAATTAAATTCACTTAGAATTTCTGATACACTTAGCTTTTCTGGGAGTGCAGTCCTTATTTGTAATGAAACATAATTTGCTTTATCCTTTCCAGATTTTATATCTTACGTGGTTTGCTTACCAGCTGCATTGGCTGGAGCTCATAGAACATTGTGATTACAATGAGCATCTTGTCTTGTTCATCAATTTAATGCCTCTGATGTTTCACAAAACATTACATTAATTGGAACGTCTGCAGTGTTCACCGCTGAGCATGAAGCCAGCCTTTTGGTTTTCTTTATAAATCAAATGTTAAAGAGATCAATTTACTTCCATTTTATTAAGAAGTTTTTAAAATTCTGTTTTAACTTCTGTAAGGGCCATATTTCAAAGTGTTGATTGTTGCCATGTCATAATTGCTCAAAATTAAAAGTTCAGTTATTTCTATCTACTTACCCTGTGTTTCCATTTTAATCTCTGATAGTCTTTAAACGTATCTTTGGTAAATTATTAGTATGCATTAAAAATATGTTTATTATACTTTATAATTTGCTGACTTATATTTACATATTGTTTTTTAAATATGTGAGCCTAGCATATAATAGGAGCTCAACAAATATATGTTGAATAAGTTAATTTTTGTGATTATCTAATTAGGCATCATGATAGCATGTTTTCGTTAGTGATAGGGAAATGTTATATTAATTTTACCGAGTGAAAAAAATCAAGAAAATACATGTTTAATATTAAATTGTGGTTTTCTGATTTTTTTGTTCATGTGACTGATTTCTCATCCTATAATTTTCATTCTGAGTGATAGCATCTTGCTATAGGATACTAGCCTACTTGAAACTGTCAGGTGGTTTTAGGAATCACACACACACACACACACACACACACACACGAGGAATAATTTGCTCACCAAATGTGAAAGAATGAAGAAATGTGTACCTTATAGAAAATGATTAAGCTGTGAAGGTTGAATAGTATATTCATTTAAACAGTGCCTCTGAATGGCTCCAAGTTTCTCCTATAGCTTGCAAATATCAATCAAGAAGGAGCTTAGGTTGCCTGGAAGATCCCATGGACGGAGGAGCCTGGAAGGCTACAGTCCATGGCGTCACTGAGGGTCGGACACAACTGAGCGACTTTACTTTCACTTTTCACTTTCGCATTGGAGAAGGAAATGGCAACCCACTCCAATGTTCTTGCCTGGAGAATCCCAGGGACGGGGGCTGCTGTCTTTGGGGTCGCACAGAGTCGGACACGACTGAAGTGACTTAGCAGCAGCAGCAGCTCTTCAGTTTTGGCAATGAGAGCCAAAATATCTATCCTTATTTACGGCTAGAAAATATTATTGAAAGTCTGATTAATTTTTTTTAGTTTTGGGAAATGGCAATTGATATTAAGTCTCTGGTTTTTTGGTTAATGGTCCAGGTATAAGCACCCAGAAACAACTGCCATCTGAGGCGCAATGCCATGCTTATGTGAATAGAATTGGTAGCCCCAGCGTTGGACCACTTAGCAGCTAACATCCACATATATCATAAGCCTTATCGCAAGAGAAGACTCTACACATGGGCATCACCAGATGGTCAACACCAGAATCAGACTGATCATATCCTTTGCAGCCAAAGATGGAGAAGCTCTATACAGTCAGCAAAAACAAGACCGGGAGCTGACTGTGGCTCGGATCATGAACCCCTTATTGCCAAATTCAGACTTAAAATGAAGAAAGTAGGGTAAACCACTAGACCATTCAGGTATGACCTAAATCAAATCCCTTGTGATTATACAGTGGAAGTGAGAAATAGATTTAAGGGGCTAGATCTGATAGACAAGAGTGCCTGATGAACTATGGACGGAGGTTTGTGACACTGTACAGGAGACAGGGAGCAAGACCATCCCCATGGGAAAGAAATATAAAAGACGCAAAATGGCTGTCTGGGGAGGCCTTACAAATAGCTGTGAAAAGGAGAGACGCTAAAAGCAAGGGAGAAAAGGAAAGATACACCCATTTGAATGCAGAGTTCCAGTGAATAGCTAGGAGAGATAAGAAAGCCTTCCTTAGCGATCAGTGCAAAGGAATAGAGGAAAACAACAGAATGGGAAAGACTAGAGATCTCTTCAAGAAAATCAGAGATACCAAGGGAACATTTCATGCAAAGATGGGCTCAATAAAGGACAGAAGTGGTATGGACCTAACAGAAGCAGAAAATATTAAGAAGAGGTGGCAAGAATACACAGAAGAACTGTACAAAAAAGATATTCACAACCCAGATAATCACGAAGGGGTGATCACTCACACTCACCTAGAGCCAGACATCCTGGAATGTGAAGGCAGGTGGGCCTTAGAAAGCATCACTACGAACAAAGCTATTGGAGGTGTGGAATTCCAGTTGAGCTATTTCAAATCCTGAAAGATGATGCTGTGAAAGTGCTGCACTCAATATGCCAGCAAATTTGGAAAACTCAGCAGTGGCCACAGGACTGGAAAAGGTCAGTTTTCATTCCAATCCCAAAGAAAGGCAATGCCAAAGAATGCTTCAACTACCGCACAATTGCACTCATCTCATATGCTAGTAAAGTAATGCTCAAATTCTCCAAGCCAGGCTTCAGCAATACGTGAACCGTGAACTTCCTGATGTTCAGGCTGGTTTTAGAAAAGACAGAGGAACCAGAGATCAAATTGCCAACATCTGCTGGATCGTGGAAAAAGCAAGAGAGTTCCAGAAAAACATCTATTTCTGCTTTATTGACTATGCCAAAGCCCTTGACTGTGTGGATCACAATAAACTGTGGAAAATTCTGAAAGAGATGGGAATACCAGACCACCTGATCTGCCTCTTGAGAAACCTGTATGCAGGTCAGGAAGCAACAGTGAGAACTGGACATGGAACAACAAACAGACTGGTTCCAAATAGGAAAAGGAGTACATCAAGGCTGTATATTGTCAATCTGCTTATATAACTTATATGCAGAGTACATCATGAGAAATGCTGGGCTGGAGGAAGCACAAGCTGGAATCAAGATTGCCAGGAGAAATATCAGTAATTTCAGATATGCAGATGACACCACCCTTATGGCAGAAAGTGAAGGGGAACTGAAAAAGCCTCTTGATGAAAGTGAAAGAGAAGAGTGAAAAAGTTGGCTTAAAGCTCAACATTCAGAAAACGAAGATCATGGCATCTGGTCCCATCACTTCATGGGAAATAGATGGGGAAACAGTGGCTGACTGTATTTTTCTGAGCTCCAAAATCACTGCAGATGGTGATTGCAGCTATGATATTAAAAGACGTTTACTCCTTGGAAGGAAAGTTATGACCAACCTAGATAGCACATTAAAAAGCAGAGACATTACTTTGCCAACAAAGGTCCATCTAGTCAAGGCTGTGGTTTTTCCAGTAAGTCATATATGGATGTGAGAATTGAACTATAAAGAAAGGTGAGCGCCAAAGAATTGATGCTTTTAATTGTGGTGTTGAGAAGACTCTTGAGACCCTTGGACTGAAAGGAGATCCAACCAGTCCATCCTGAAGGAGATCAGTCCTGGGTATTCATTGGAGGGACTTAGTAGAAGCTGAAACTCCAATACTTTGGCCACCTGATGCAGAGAGCTGGCTCATTTGGAAAGACGCCAGTGCTGGGGAAGATTGAGGGCAGGAGGAGATAGGAACGACAGAGCATGAGATGGTTGGATGGCATCACCGACACAATGGACATGGGTTTCGGTGGACTCCGGGAGTTGGTGATGGACAGGGAGGCCTGGCGTGCTGCGGTTCATGGTGTCGCAGAGAGTCAGACACTACTGAGCAACTGAACTGACAGCACCTGGGTTTTATTGTAGCTGTTGCTCTATGTCGTTACTGTAAAGGCCGTGATTTCCATGAGGAAATCAAAAAAGCAGCCCTCCTTTGGTTTTGATTAAGGAGTATTTTCTGGCAGCATGAGAAAATACACTCTTCTGTGCTTTATGGATGGAAGACATCCATTTCTTCTTTGAAGAGTAGTCATGCAGGATACCTATTTTCATTTATTACTACTATTTGTTAATATTCATGAATGCTTTTAGTGCACATGTTTGCTAAAAAATGCTTGTAGGGAATGATACTAGATGAAATGTGTTAATCTTAAGGTAGAGATAGGCATTTCCTGTCCAAGATCATATTCCCATGGCTCTCTATTTCTGTAGTTCTCTTTAAAGATGGTTGCCTTAAAAAATAAAAAGTTGATCTGTAAAACTCAATGAAAAGTTCAGTGCTGTATATTGTCATTGAGTTTTAATGCCCAATAAGAAAGACTAAATATTGCAGCGCTTTCATACCTAATTATTTAATATCTTTAGACCCTTCAGACTTTTCTCTGATTCCCTCAGGTACTTCAAGCAGTTAACAAGGCAGATTTATCAGTAGAGCAAACAAATCTTTTTAAAATTTATAATTCTGAAAAGTTTTAATAAATTAAACTTGGAAATTTAGCATATCAAATTTTATTGTCTTTCAAATATCTTAGTAGATAGAGCATAAAGTACGATAATAAAAATGTTACTACGGATACATTTAATAGCACGTGACTATTAATACTGATTGATTTCTATACTTTCCCAGAGTTAGAGATTTATCCACCCAAATGTAAAAAGTTACTGTCTTAGGCCAGTTAAATCAGTTTGATTAAAAATCATAACTATGATGCTGATGTAGATAAAACTGTTTGGGTCAAAAACTATAGAATAAGAGTAGATTTCTGGGGAAAGAAATGTGAGACTAGCAGAGGCCTAGCCAAGACTTAGCTGGCGATTGTTAGGATGAGTGCTTTTCTTAGGCTGCAGATCAACCCTTGTAGTCTTACTCAGAATTGTAGATTTTAATTTTATGGAACTCAGTATATTTACCTGATATACTGGTGTGTTTTTTTCGTTCTCCAGGGAAGAAGTTTTTTTCCCTTTAAAATGCTGGAGTCGGGAGCCTTTTAGGATTGGTAATACAGATGTTCTAATGTGTTGCTTTTTTTTGTTTTTTAATGTATTTGTTAATTTTTGGCTGCACTGAGTCTGTGGCATGTGGGCCTGTTAGTTCCAGGGATTGAACCCAAGTCCTTGCACTGGAAGGCAGATTTTTAACCACTGGACCACCAGGCAAGTCCCTCTGATGCCATGTTAGTGGGAGTGTACGTATGTACATTTTCTTAGAAGATTTGGAAAATATCTGTCAAAACTTAAAATGCCTCCCCCAAATTAAAATATATAAACAGACCCTTTGATTCATCAGTTTCACTCCTTGAATTTATCCTAGAGATAAATCCCACTGTCTCATATCCCACATTTGTGAATTTACAAGATAATTTCTTGCAGCATGATTGTAGTCGTAAAAAAAATTAGAAACAACACAACTTCTCACCTGTTGACAGTGGGTTACACCTGTAAGACAAAATACAGCCTTTCAGAAGTGAGAGGCAGTATTTTTTAAAGGTTCTGAAACTGCGTGATTTCCAAGATAAAGCGTTGAATCAAAAAGCAGGGTGACAAATAATGTATTTGGGCCCTTGAAAATATGTTTTAAAGGGAAAAATACGTATTTATATTCTTGTGTATCATTAGAATTTCTGTGAAAGGCTATTTATACCAGAAGCTAATATTGACAGCTGTGCCTTGGGAAGATAATTTTTGTGGCTAGGGATAGAGATGAGAAGAAAATTTAGTTTTCATGATTTACTTTTGTTTCCTTTGAGTTTTACACCATGATGGTATATTACCTACATACCTGACCAAAACAAGCAAAAACCCAGATTAATATGCAGTACTTAGTTTAAAAAAAAGTTCATTCCATTTTTCATGTTTACTAACTCATGAAAGTCTGTAAGAGTGAGACCTCCAATTACTTTAAAAATGCTTTTTATTGTGGTAAAAGACATGTAACATAGAATTTACCATCTTAGTTTTAAGTGTATAGTTGAGTAGTGCCAAGTATTGTCACATTGTTGAGAAACAGATCTCCATAACTGTTTCATCTTGCAAAGCTGAAACTCTATACCCATTAAACAACTCCCTTTTTCCTCCTGTTGCCAGCCCATGGTAACTACCATTCTGCCCTGTTTTCTGTGAATTTGACCATTTTAGCTTGGGCCTGGGTTCAGTCCCTGGTCAGAGCGCTAAGATCCTACAAGCCATGCACGCAGTGTGGCCGAAAAGAAAAGAAAACAAAACAACTTTGAGTATTTTACACCTCTTGTAAGTGGAATCAGATGGCATCTGTCTTTTTATGACTGGTTTATTTCACCTAGCATAATATCCTCAAGCTTCATCCATCCATGTGATAGGATTTCCTCCTTTTTAAGACTCCTCTGTATGTTTGCATATATCACGATAATACTTTGTGTATATCGGATTTCGTTTATCTGTTCATTGGCTCAAAGACATTTGCCTTGAGGCAGCCTCTTGTTTTGGGTGGATCGTGCTGGTGACAGCATGGATGCACAGTACTCTTCCAGACCCTGCCCTCGGTTCTTCTGAATACGTGGCCGGGCGTGGGAGTGCTGCTCCATACAACAGAATTATTTCTACATTTTTGAGGAACCACCTTATTGTTTACCATAGGAGCTGCACTGCTTTGCCATTTTACTAACAGTGCACAAGGGTTCCTTCCAGATTTTTCACATCCTCATCAACACTGCTATTGTCTGTTTAATTTTTTTGATAGTAGCCATGAAAATGGACAGGAATTGATCTCAGGCAGCATTTTTAACAAGTTTAAAGTCGTTATATAATGTACTTCTTCTGGTACATTTATTTATTTTCAGTTCGGTCATCAAAAATGCAACGAGTGGTTACTTTTTAGAACTCCTTTTTTTTTTTCTCCAGTGTGATTTGTTGCTGTAACTTCAGGTCTGTGTTGTATAATGAGGTCCTCAAAGGTCTCTGCCTCCCTCTCTCTGCCTCCCCTATTTTTTTCTTCTGTTTAACCAGGAATGAAATACGCAGGGAACAGACTAGCTATATTAACCCCAATGAATTTTGCTAACTTTACTTCTTTTCTCTAATATAGTTAAAATTTGAAGGTTCTGCATGTTACAAGAATCCCAATGGTGTATCAGCATTAAAAATGTTACGTTTTGATTTTAAAAGAAACCTCAGTTTTACTTTGCAACAGACTGACTAACCACTCTTAATAGTTTCCATTGAAAATAGTTTTACCTTCATGATCTTGACAATCTTGTGTTAACTTTTCTCATAAGATGAATTTAGTCACAAATTGTCTTTTAAAAGTACAGTTAAGCAGTGTTTAAGCAGGGGATTTTTTATCCAGAGCACGAAAGTACATGAGATTCTATTCTAGTAAGAAAAGGAAAAATTGTGTAAATTGTTCTTCAGGTTTTTTCTTCTTTTACAAAAAAATTTTAGAGGCATGAGTAGTTCTACAACAAAATTAAGAAGAGCTAATAAGGTATTTTACAATTTGAGTAAATTACTTGCAGTTTTTTTCTTAACTTGAAGTTTCTGAAATTATCATCACATAAGTGTGTATTGTCTTGCAAATGTTTGTTCTTTAGAATTATTTAGTAGTAGTGTTTAGAAGTGTTATTACTCACATTGTGTGAGTATCCAGCTATATAATTACATCATACTCACTGGAAGTCACTTTGAAATAATTATTATACATCGTATGTATTTGAAGTCATTTAAAAGTATTTTTTGCTAGACATTAAGTTCTTTATTATGCAGTTCTCCTTTATGAGTTATTTGAGTTATTTAAAACAGCTGCTGCATTTGTTATATTTGATGTGTGAGTTGATGGAGAAGGCTGCTAAGTAGTGGAATGGCTTGGAAAGGTTGGGGATGTAATCCTCGCTGTGAGTTTTGAGAAAAGATAATGAAATCCTTTATGTCCCTTTCCATAGACCAGCATTTCAAAGACTTACATTTTAATAAGAATTGGTTGTGCAGCTGCAACCCTGGCAACAAGGCCTGGGAGAGAAGAATTGGGGCAGCCTTCCAGAAATCGAAGGCAGGCAGTAGTCTCGTGTGGAGCCGAGCTAATGAAAATGATAAAACTATAAAGCACTTAGTAGAAATAAGACCAAGTACTTTCTTTGGCAGAGTAGATGTTGAAATTTTCCATACAGTATTTTATTAGTTATAAAGTCCAAAAGCTGCCATAAGCTACTCGTGTGCAATAAAGAGTAGCTATATTATATTCTCCTTTAGTATAAAGATACCATAAATACTTTCAGAAGCTAATGTTTCTGTAAATTCTATCTGAAATACGATTGTTATTGGCTGTTTCTTGATGAAGTCTAGACATTATCAAAACACAAGCTACCAAGCTTATCAGATTTTTAAAAGCAAACTTTTAAGTTTTAATAATTAGAAAATTAAATACTCATAGTAGTTTTAATGTAAACTTCTCATGTTGTTTGGATTTTTTAGATCCCACTCAAATAGTAAAATTTGTTAGACATACCCTCTTTTCAACACTATGACGATGGCTATAAATACATCCTTAAACCATGAATTATTGCCTGGTTGTTAGGTATTTAGGTTGTATCTGGGAGTTTCCCTCTTACCGTAGTAAGTATTGCAATAAAACATATTTTTGGCATATAGGGTTGTTGTTTTTTTTTCCTGAGTTACTTGGGATTACTTCTGGATTTCCAAAAGTGATATTTCTGTATTACATGTAAATTTTTAAAAGTACTGTCAACTCACACAGTATTCTTAATATTACTGATGGCTCAGATGGTTAAAAATCCTCCTGCAGTGCATGAGATCTGGGTTCGATCCTTGGGTTGGGAGGAACCCTTGGAGAAGGGCATGACAACCCATTCCAGTGTTCTTGTCTGGGAAATCCCATGGACAGAGGAGCCTGGTGGGCTACGGTCCATGGGGTCTCAGCGTCAGGCATAACTGAGCAACTAAACATTTGAACTTTCAAGCTCAATATTTCTGGGAATGAGCTTTTTCTTACATGTTTGGCTCTTGACACACTTAAATCTTCACTTCTGTCTTTAATTCTGGGAAATTTATTCTCATTGTTTCCTAATATGTTTGTTGTTTTTTTGAAACGTTTTATTTTTTCCCTTCCTTCTGAAACTCCTATTATCTTGATGTCTTCTTTTCATACTCAGTACTTCCCCTTGATTCTTCTTTTTTCTAAGATTATCTTTTAAAAAAACATTATTTAATTTGGGTACTCCAGTTCCTAGTTATGGCACTCAGGATCTTCTGTCTTTGCTGTGGCTCTTGGGATCTACCTTCTCAACCAGGGATCAAAGCCGGGCCCCCTGTGTCGGACATGCGGAGTCTTAGCCACTGGACCATTAGGGAGGTCCCTCCACTTGATTCTTTTCCCTAGATTCTTCTGAGTTCATACTGCTCATATCCCCCCTCGGTCTCTTCATTCCTGGAGCATCTAATCCACTAATTCTGCATTAGTGGTTGGGTTGTTTGGTGTTATTATATGCCTTTTATAACTGTTTTATGGCTTGCTCCAAATACTTACTTTAGCTAGTAAGCTAATAATTCTTTGGGAAGGAATATTATCCACTTAGTCTAATAATATGGATTAGGGAATGGCCAACAGCCAGACCTTCATTTGTATTGGTCTGAGTGAGTTTAAGAGAGGAAGGGCTTGATCTCGGGTCAAATAGCCACCTGGCATTGAATTGCTGTTGTTTTTCTGTTGGCTGCTACTGCGTTAGGCTGCTTCTGATCGGGGGTTTGTTTTTTAAACTCTTAGAAATTTTAAGAGGTGGTTTCCTTGTATCCTAATTCACCGCCAGTTCTCTAGTGTTTTCTGAGAGGAGAAGGACTGAGAAGAGTAAATGGCTTCAGGGTAGTCTGTTTGTACCAGTTTTTATGAACTTTCCCCTCTTAGGCCTTTTGTGCTGTCCTGATTTCACCCTGCTGACAAAGATATGAGCTGTTCGGCTAATTTCTGGTAAGGGGCAATCAAGGGAAGGATACAGGCAGACTGAAAAAAGCTTTTTAGTTTTTTAAAAACTAAAAAAAAACAAAAACGAGAAATCTTGCCTTTTGACTCCTGCCGCCCTTTGCTCCTGACTAGAGGCCTCAACACAATCAGTGGAAATTTCTCCCCATCAGTTTTTGTGCTTTTTGTTATGCTGGTCCTGGAATCCAGACTGACTGCTTGTTTTCTTCCCTCAGGGCTTTATTTTGGGGGATGAGGCCAGTAGCACATGATTGATTGTCATCTTGATAGAAATTGGGTGACCTCATCTGAGTTAATAACGATAAATTTTAAAGATTTTCTTTAAAACATGTGAAACTCTTTAATGGAAAGGTAGAACTTCACTGGTACTCCAGTGATGGCGAGTCTGCCTGCCATTGCAGGGGACACGGGTTCAATGCCTGGTCCAGGAAGATCCCACGTGCTGTGGGGCAGGCAAGCCCGCACGCCACAACTGCTGAAGCCAATGCCCCCAGAGGCCGAGCTCTGCAGCAAGAGAAGGCACCACAGTGAGAAGCTTGTACACTGCAGCTGGAGAACACTCACACAACTGGGAAAAGCCCGCGCACCATGGTGAAGCCCAGCGCAGCCATAAATCAATAAGTAAAGTTGGGGAGGCAAATGTCTCTTGGGGGGAAAAAAGAAGACAAGTATATGCATGAAAAATAGAACAAATTATGTGAAAACAATTTATCTGAAACCTTAGTGGTTTAAAATGACAGCTATTTTATTAAATTTAGAGGATCAGGAATTTGAGCAGGTCTTGGCAAGTCTTCTCTTATATGAGGCATCAATGAAGGTCATTGGATAGTTTTAGCTAGCACGTGGTCTGGACTGGAGGCTCATCCACCTGTTGCTCTGGCTAAGGAGGCTGGCAGTCCGGGCTCAGCTGGGACTCCTAACCTCTGTGCCTACACTTGTGGCCTTCCCAGCATGGCAGTCTTAGTGTTGTTGGACTTCTGAGCACAAGGTACCAGGCTTTTTGTGACCTCATCAGTTCGAGATCATGCCTTCAGCTTCATTCTTTTGGTGAAAGAAGTCACCTAGGTTGTTTGAATTTAAGGTAGGAAATTTCTTTCTCTCTCATTTGGAGACATGCAGCCATCTTTACTAGACCACATAAAGTTACTCGAATTTTGTGTTGCTGATTGTTGTTTTCAGAAGTATTTATCAGCGGCTTGGCTCAGGAAATTTTGCCCTTCTCCCATCTCAAGGGGATTCTCTAGAGTAGAGAAAATCACATACTTTTCCAGTTCATTTTTATAATTCTTTTACCTACAGCAGTGGTTCTTGAATACTCCATTCTCCATCATTTTGACTGGAGACAGTGTGGTTGTCACAACTGGTAGAGAGGGATGCTACCGGCTTTTTGCCAGATAAGGGCTAGTGAAAGTGAAAGAAAGTGAAGTCGCTCAGTCGTGTCCGACTCTTTGCGACCCTATGGACTGTAGCCTACCAGGTTCCTCTGTCCATGGGATTTTCCAGGCAATAGTCCTGGAGTGGGTTGCCATTTCCTTCTCCGGGGGATCTTCCCCCAGGGATCGAACCCGGGTCTTCCGCATTGTAGACAGACGCTTTACTGTCTGAGCCACCAGGGAAGTCAGATATGGGCTAGAGATGTTGCTAAGTGCCTTTCAGTGTACAAGACAGTACCCACCCCCACCAAAAAAAAGAATTATCTGGCCCCCAAAACTAGCGTGGAGGTAGAGAAACTAACCCTTTGGTGGTGTTGTTCAGTTGCTCAGTTGTGTCCTAACTCTTTGTGCCCTATGGCTGCAGCACACCAGGCTTCCCTGTCCTTCACCATCTCCTGGAGCTTGCTCAGACTCATGTCCATTGAGTTGATGATGTCATGCAACCATCCCATTCTCTGTCGTCCCCTTCTCCTCCTGCCTTCAGTCTTTCCCAGCATCAGGGTCTTTTCTAATGAGTCAGTTCTTCGTGTCAGGTGGTCAAAGTATTGAAGTTCCAGCTTCAGCATCAGTCCTTCCAGTGAATATTCAGGATTGATTTCCTTTAGGATTGACTGGTTTGATCTCCTTGCTGCCCAAGGGACTCTCAAGAGCCTTCTCCAGCACCACAGTTCAGAAGCATCAGTGATTTGGTGCTCACCCTTCTTTATGGTCCAACTCTCACATCCATACATAACTACTGCAAAAACCATAGCTTTGACACTGTGGACCTCTGTCAGCAAAGAAACCAACCCTGTCTCACAGTAATCTTGAGTGTTGGTATAATCCTTATGAGAGAAAACTTTTAACGCAGAGAGGTTATAGACTAATGCCACTCAACTAATAAGTGGTAGAACCTAGTTTTAATTCATTGTTGTTTTTTTTTTGCAAATATTGGGGCACATTACCATGTTAAGTGCTTTAAGAGATAATAGTTTGGAGTCTGTCTTGATGGAGTTTACAAGAATCTGTATGTCATAAATGTTATTTAATACAGCATTGAACTATACCTTAAAAAAGTAAGAGAAAGTGGTCTGCCATTAAGTTACTTAACATATCTGAGCTGTGGTTTCTTTATTTCCAAAGTAAGGATGATACTTAACCTCTTAAGGTTATGGAAATTAGATAGTGTTTATTGAAATACACAGTGTAATATCTGACTAGTGCTCTTTTTTTTTTTTTCTTTATTAGGGGTTTACAATTTAGTTGAACCTTTCTTTATAATTTTCTATCAGTGATTTTTCTTATATAAAACAAAAACAGACTGGAAAAATCCAAGAATATTGAATTTCTCATGTATGACCTGCTATGATTTCAGTTTATGGACCAGAAATAGTCCAAATTTTTTTCATTTTTTAAAAAAGATTGAAGTATAGTTGGTTAACATTTTTTTTGGCTGTGCCACTCTCCTTGTGGGATTTCAGTTTCCCATTAGGGATTAAACCTGGGCATGGCAGTGAGAGCCCAGAATCATAACCACTAGGCTACCGGGGATCTCGATGAACAATATCACATCAGTGTCAGGTGTAGAAAATAGTGAATCCAAGAAAAAGTAGTGTTTTTATAACTTGAACTCAATTTAAAGTCACTACAAAACAAAGCTATATTTCCCTGTGCTGTTCAGGATATGCTTGGTGCTTGTCTCGTCCATGTTGTTGGGTGGTATTTTCTGTTTCTGAACTCATTTTCATCATCATACCATCGTTATGAAAGTTTCTATTACTACGTGCTTTCCTTTGAATATAAAAATGAAGATATTGTTTTAAGCGGAATTAGAAAACTCCCGCCATTACTGTTGAGAGTTATTTTATAAGGTGATTCAAAAGGTTTGAACATTTAAAACATTTATTATTTAGTTACTGTGTTATACTTCGGCAAGTAATCACGCTTGTACTAAGGGACTGCCATGGCTCCTGTAATGCTCATTCGGTGCCTTGTGTGAAACACAGCACGTGGCTGTCTTGTGGTCTGATTCCTCCCCGGCTTCTCGTCGGTAGCACATGACCTTTGATGGTTGAAATGGCAGCCAGGTTGAAGGCCTTTAGTCCCTCAAGTCTGTAAGGAATATGTGGTCCCAACTCGGTGGTTTTCTTTTTACATATCCCCACTAGAAGTATGGTGTAATAGTTGTGAATGCTGATGGCTGTTATTTCAAAGGCAATCCAAACTTTGGATCAGAATGGCCAGTCCAGTGTGATGATGGGTATTCGTTAAAGAGCCTCAGGATTGTGTGAGGCAGGAGAAATTTTCCTGTTGGAAAATGAAGTTGTGGAGACTTACATAGTTGTAGAAAAAAATAGCAATTTTTTTCTCACTGTGTTTTTCTCTACAAAAAAGAATGACTGAAAACCCAGTGTGCAATATTATATGGCACAAAAACAGTAACTTTTTGGTGAATTCCTTGTATGCTCAGTTGCGTTCAGTTCTCTTTCATTGCCACATATGCAGGCATTCTGGAGATTTACTTTTCCCCTTAAATAGAGCTTTGTCTTCTCTTTGAACCTTGAGCAACCCTACAGTTATCCATATGATTTTTATCTTATCTGACTCCATCAGGGGCTGAAACAGATGGGAATACCAAGAATTCTATGTCCGTACTTCAGTGAATATGCCCCAACTGTGAACTACTTGAATGCCTAGCTCTCCTTGTCAGAGTCCTGGGACTTAACCGAATAAAACCTAAAAGTGAATTAGAAACAGAAGGCGACCCTGCAGTTCGGTGCTTACTGCGTATTTATGTTCAGCCTGGTTAGTGAGTAATAAAATTTTTAAAACTTTTAGTTCTGTTCTGACTACTCCCTTTTGATCATTACCGTGTTCAGAGGGCCTAGTACATAGCAGTTGCTCAATAGTATCTGTCAGATACAGGCATGTGGTCAGTTGACCCTTGAACATGGATTTGAACTGCTTGGGTCCACTTATATGGGGATTTTTTCCCCAGTAAATATGTCCTACATGATCCATGGTTGATTGAATCTGTGGATGTGGAATTGTGTATGAAGCGCTGAGTCTAAAGTTATACTCGGATTTTCTACTATGGGAAGGATCTCAACCCCCTAACTCTTTGCCTTGTTTAAGGGTCAACTGTATTATATCAATAATACATGTATCCGTGTATGGTGAAATCCTGCATTCAGAATGCATGCTAAAGTTTATTTCTGTTATTCAGTTAACAGGTGTTACCACAAAGGTATTGATTACCTGCTTTAATTTGAAGAAAGAAATACCAAAAAAAGAAGCTAAATGTACATGTGCTTCTTAATTTCCTTATGGTTACACTGCACTTACAGTTTAATAGAGCAATGGAAGACCCTTTTTTCAATAGATAATACACACAAGTATTATAAATTTTCTTTGTGGCAAGGTGTTCTTTGTGTTGCCCCCAAGTTGAACTACCTTCACTATTACATTTGAGATTAGCATTCTTTAAGATGACCTGTTTTAAAACATCATTCCTGTATTTATGTTTACATGTAAACTGTTAACACTTTTTATAGAAATATATTAAATTTCATTCTGGACCTGAAAGATAAAAAGGTGATAGAGAAGTATTTTTACCTTACATTGTTTTGTTTAAGCAACCAACAAGACTTTTAAACCACCAGCTGGAACCCCACATAGATATATTTTCAACTTCTTGTTTAACGTCACAGCACTAACTTGTCCGTAGTCAAGTCTGTGAATGCTTTCATAGGCCTTTCAAGTCTCTTTTATATAGTCTGGATGCTCAGTGTTGGTTTATGTAAATTCCTTTTTTTTTAGTTAAAAGTACACCTTATTCTTGAAATTCTGTTTGGGCTTACCAAGGAGAATAGCAGATTGGTTTAATAATTTTTTTCAAGGTATTCTGAAGATCATTTAAAATATGAAAATACCTTATTTTAACTTTTGGGAATGTTATTTTACCCTGTTTTTAAAAAATAATTATATAACTTGACTTATGGTTTTGATAAGAAAACTTTTAAAAGCTAAAATAACAGCAAGTTTTCCCCTGAAGAGCTTAGTGATTCTTCTTTTGGAGAAACACAAACTCGTTCTGAGTAAGGGCAGCCTATTTCTTCTGTGTGCACCTTAGAACACAGGTCAGAATACCAGGTGCCTATTCGTAATTGAAAGCATTGATTCACATTTTCTCTGGAAAATTCCCAAGGGGTTTTGGTGTGGTATTTTCTTTTTTTTTTTTTTTTTGGTGTGGTATTTTCTAGATTTTTTTTTTTTAACCTGTAGATTCAGTTCTGTATGTATGTGTGGATACTTTCTTGTTCCTTTTTTAAAGTCATTTGGCTCTTTTAAACTGTAAATTTTATCTTACTACTTGAAGCAGTAGTCCAGTTACCATTATTGATTTTGTTTGAGGATTCTAATGGTTTGTATTTGTAAGCAGAGTTTGACTTATTTTGATAGGTTTTATTTGTAGTGAAGTTAATAGCAGTGTATTTGTTGAAATCTTCTGGAATTTTCCCCACTTGTCACTTCAGTCCCATGTGACTCTACTAAGGGCTTATCTTTTCTGCATTGATTTCCTTTCTTCCACACTAAGAATAGGAAAACCTGTTTAGTCTTAAGGATAAGCTTGTGGAGACCTAAGCAACTGTGGGAAAAAATGATAATTTATGGTAAGTTTGAGAGTGCCAAAGCTGTATGTAAATTGGTAGTCTGACTAGTCTTTAGCAAAGGACATATGTTTGTCTTGGGTATTGTTCATCTGTGTGAACTGTATAAGTAAAATGTATTCTATGTGGCTTTTTTGTTTGTGCTAGACGTTTGGCTTGAGAAGAAGCTTGATAACCTAATAACCTTAGTCATCTCTTGTAGGGTATTATAGGCACTTTGATAATACAGTTTGAAGTTAATTTTTGTGGCAGTGTTGGAGCAAAGAAATTTGAACAACTAAGTGTACTCTTTAGCTTGACATAGTTCTGTTATTATAACAAATCATGTAAACTTTTTTCTCAGCCAGAAAATATCACTGGTTGCTGAAAATATATCATCCCACCTCCTCCAGGAAAAATAGCAGGTTGACAAAAAGTCCCGAGGCAGTAGTCTCAAGGCAAGTAGCAGTCAAATGGAAAGCACAGTGAGCTTTGATGCTCTCTGGGGATGAATCTGAAACACCGTATCAAAGCCTGGTCTGAACCTTACCTTGTTCCACACCCAGATAAATGATTGTACTTTGTGCCTAATCAGCTTTCACATTCCCAAGGGATGGATGGGGTGGTACTCCATGCTGGACCAGGAAGCTTGGATTACATACTCCTCATTCTTCAAGCCTTTAATTAACTGCCCTCCTCCTCTTGCAAAACAGACAAGGCAGCCAGTTCAGGTAGTAAGTAGGTATTGTATGCATTCCCCTCAACAAGTTTAATCTTCTGATATACATAGCCTTCTACACTAAGTGAAAAACCTTACTAAATATTATTTATTATGAGTGTATTTTTTTTGTAATTAGTAAGTGACAGGTAGAGTAAGGTAGAATTCCTTATTCACCTATCAACTGAAAACCCTCTATTAATCTTACTGTATGCTCTACTACCTTAGTACTGCTTTTGCTTTACTTATCTTAATACTTGCCCTCTTAAATATAAAATTATAATAAACATACTCAGGTAGTTCTGTATGCATGCTGCTTTGTCTCAGAAAGATAGATGAACTAGAAAATCTTTGTCTGCTTGCCTAGATAAGCATCAAGGAAACTCGTCTCTGCTCAGTTCTCTGGGCCTCCCTGGTAGCTCAGCTGGTAAAGAATCTGCCTGCAGTGCAGGAGACACTGGTTTGATTCCTGGGTCCGGAAGATCTGCTGGAGAAGGGAACGGCTACCCACTCCAGTGTTCTTGGGCTTCCCTTGTGGCTCAGCTGGTAAAGAATCTGCCTGCAATGCAGGAGACCTGGGTTTGATCCCTGGGTTGGGAAGATCCCCTGGAGAAGGGAACGGCTACCCACTCCAGTATTCTGGCTTGGAAAATCCCATGGACTGTATAGTCCATGGGGTCGCAAAGAGTCGGGCACAACTGAGCGACTTTCACTCTCACTGGGGGAAGGGGAAGAAAGAATGATGGAGTTGTGATGACAATGATGATCATTTGTTTTTTGTTCAGTTGCTAAGCCATGGGATTCTTTGCGACCCCTATGGACCGTAGCACTCCAGGCTCCTCTGTTCTTCACTATCTCCTGGAGTTTGCTCAGATTGATAGCCGTTGAGTCAGGGATGCTATCTAACCATTTCATTCTCTCCTTCCCCCTTCTCCTTTTGCCTTAAGTCTTTCGCAATATCAGGTCTTTTCCAGTGAGTCAACTCTTGACATCAGGTGGCCATAGTATTGGAGCTTCAGCTTCAGCAACGTCCTTCCAGTGAATATTCAGGGTTGATTTCCTTTAGAATTGACTAGCGTCATCTGATCATCTGATCATGCTAACAATGAAAACCTATGCTGTTTTTTTAAATTTGCTGTATACGAGGCATTATTCTAAGCAGTTTAAAGTTATTCATTTAATTCTCACACACACCTTTAAGGCAGATAGTTAAAAACTCCATTTTATAAAATTGTGAACTGAGATACACAGAGGTTACGTAACCTGCCCAGGATCATTCATCCAAAGCATGGAGGAATGCAGGATTCCTATGTAGGCTCTCTAGTATCTGAGCCTAAATTCTAAGTCACTACATTATTACTGTTTCTGAGCTTGCATGTAGATAACAGTGTGTAATATGAATGTGACTGTACATGTGATGTGAGAATCTCAAGCTGAGAAATTAAATTTAAAAATGTAAACTTGAATTTTATACTTCACTTTATGGGTTTCTAAGCACTAGAAAGTGCGTACGGTGTTTCATGGGTTGTTCCTCAACCAGGCAACACTAGGCTTTAACAGAATAATCTGAAAAACACTGTAAGTCTAAACTGTCTGAATGAAAGACACTGAAGGAAATTAAAATTGTGATTATTGAAATGAAAGTCACTAGCTGGGGGAAAATATTAATAGCAAAAGTTAAATAGCAGTAGAAACAGGTAAAAGAATCATACATATATAGAAATGAATCTGAAGTTAGAGAGTCAGTGAAATTGGAGTCAAGTGCAGACAATCTTAAGCGCCTTCGTAGCGAAAAAGTAAATTTATGTTTAAAGGATGGTAAATTAGATTGACAGTTGACTTCTCATCAACAACAGTAGTGGTCAGAATAACGTGTAAAGGACTGAAGGAAAAACACCGTCAGCCAAGAATTCTGTACTTAGCTAAACTGTCACACCAGACTAAGGACAAAAGACAGACCTTGAGTTAACAGTGTCAATTGAGTGAAGGGTACATGGCATATTTCTGTTCTGTTTTAGTAGTTGTATAAATTATTTCAAAATTAAAATGAAAAAGAAAATCCACAATGTTAGAGAGACAACTGAGAAGCTTACCACTTGTAGCTAAATATTTAAAAAGATGTCCTTCCCAGATGGCGTTAGTGGTAAAGAACTGACCTGCCAATGCAGGAGACAGAGGTGTGGGCTCAGTCCCTGGGTGGGAGATCCTCTGGAGAAGGGCCTGGTAACCTGTTCCAGCATTCTTGTCTGGAGAACCTGATGGACAGAGGAGCCTGCTGGGCTACAGTAGAGTCTCAAGAAGTGGACACATCTTAAGAGCCTTAGCATGCACACACTACTGAAAAAAAGTCTTAAAGCAGAAGAAGGAAGTTGAAAGGAAAAATTGGGAGGCAAGAAAAAATGGTGATCTAAAAATTGGTAAATGTGGATAAATATTGATAATCATCAATATCATTTACACCTACCTATGCTAAGCATGGGCTTCCCTGGTGGCTCAGAGGTTAAAGCGTCTGCCTGCAATGCGGGAGACCTGGGTTCGATCCCTGGGTCAGGAAGATCCCCTGGAGAAGGAAATGGCCACCCACTCTAGTACTCTTACCTGGAGAATCCCATGGAGGGAGGAGCCTGGTAGGCTACAGTCCATGGGGTTGCAAAGAGTCGGACACGACTGAGCGACAAAGTGCTAACTACTATGCTAAGCATAAGTACTTCGTGTAATTCTCTCAACAACCATGTAGTATACTTAGTAATATTTTTCTTCAGTTTGAAAGAACTCATCCAGTTCCCAGCACAATGAATGAAAAGGACCAAACCAAGTTACATCGCTGAAAAACTTGAGAATTCCCAAAGTAAAGAGAAAATATTTCAACTTCCCAGAGAAGGGAGAAATATGTCACCAGAAAAGAAAAGAAATTATGTCCCCAGACTTATTAGCAGCTACTCTTGAAAGTAGTTAATAGTGAAACATGGCCTTTAAAATCCTGAGTAAAAGATCCTTAACTTGATATTCTGTGTTTAACCAGTCAATTAGATGTCAAATGCAAGCGTTTAAAACGTTTTTCTTCCCTGTACCCTTTCTTAAGAAGCTACTAGGATGTGTTGTTCACTCGCCAAGTCATGTCAGATTCTTTGCCACACCATGGACTGCAGCATGCCAGGCTGCCCTTCGCTAGGGAGATAGTGAACTGGAATGTGTGATTCTCTACAAAATAAGCTGAGGAGGATGAAAAAAAGGAAGAGGTGATTCTCAGAAAGAGGCCATCAACCTAGGAAGGGGACCAAAGGAAGTATGCCTGGAGAGCAGCTAGTAAAGACTGAAGCAAGAGGCTAGATAGTCACGTGACGAAATCGAAAGAAAGTTTGACTCCGTGCATCTACTCACATGTTCAGGTATTTGGAAATTACAGGTCTTGTGGAGAGCTAATTAAAGTGTTTTGCAGTCCCTGGTGCCTCAGTGGTAAAGAATCCACTTGCCAGTGCAGGAGATGCGGGGTCAATCCTTGGGTCAGGAATCTTCCCTGGGAGAAAGTGGAAACTGTTAGTTGCTCAGTTGTGTCTCTTTTGTGAACCCACTGAGCTATAGTCTACCAGGCCCCTCTGTCCATGGGATTTTCCAGGTAAGAATACCGGAGTGGGTAGCCATTCCTTCTCCAGGGGATCTTCCCCACTCAGGGATCAGACCTGGATCTCCTGCATTGCAAGCAGATTCTTTACCATCTGAAGGAAATGGCAACCACTCCACTATTCTTGCCTGGAAAATCCCAGAGAGAGAGGGACCTGGTGGACTACAGTCCCTGGGGTCACAAAAGCGTTGGACATGACTTGGTGACTGAACAGTTCTGGTATATGTACAAAGAAAAACCAAGCAAACACAAATTCTCAGGAGTTATTAACCACAGAAAAAACAATGATTATTTAAGAAAAAATAGCTAATTCTAATAGATGACTTGTTTCAGCAGTGGCAGTTGTAGTAACAAACATTGATTATTGATTCAACCAAAAACTATTAATTATCAGTGTTGATAAGTAAAAGGTAGTTTGAGGGTAGGCAGTGATTTTAAAAAAGACATATTCTAATCTATTTTAACAGAAAATCAGGTTAAATTATCTAAAAGTCAATAACAAGAATTAGCAGTTGTCGTCTTATTCATAAATACCAGAAGAAACCCCTTGATAACTTAAAGATGCCTACGAACAGAGAGGTATGTGCTAAGTCACTTTAGTTGTGTCCAACTCTTTGTGACCCTGTGGACTTTAGCCCTTTCAGTCTGCTCTGTCCATGGGATTCTCCAGGTGAGAATACTGGAGTGAGTTGCCATTTCCTCCTTAATTGAGCTCATATCTCTTATGTCTCCTGCGTTAGCAGGTAGGTTCTTTACCATGAGTACCACCTGGGAAGCCCAAAGAATTGTATTACAACATTTCCTGTGCCATGACTGTGAAAGTGAAAGTACTAGTTGCTCAGTCGTGTCCTACTTTTTGCAACCCCATAGCTGTAGTCCACTAGGCTTCTCTGTCCATGGAATTCTCCAGGCAAGAATGCTGGAGTGAGTAGCCATTCCCTTCTCCAGGGGGTCCTCCCAGTCCAGGGATTGACCCAGGTCTCCCGCGTCGCAAGCAGATTCTTTACCATCTGCGCCACCAGGGAAGCCCATGAAGTGTTGGTCGCTGTATGTCATGCTTGCCATTTTAAACAGCTTCTTATTGCTCACCCATACTTTAACGATCTTTGTGCTTGTATTAATTTTTTAGTAAGAGTAAGGTAATATGGATGTGCTCAGTCGTGTCTGACTCTCTGCAACCCCATGGACTGTAGCCCACCAGGCTCCTCTGTCCATGGGATTTTCCAGACAAGAATACTGGAGTGGGTTGCCATTTCCTTCTCCAGGGGGTCTTCCCAGCCCAGAGGTCGAAACCATGTTTCCTGCATTGACAGGTGGATTCTTTACAGCTGCGCCAGCTACGAAGCCCCAAATAAGAGTAAAAATTTGTTTAAATATAAGAAAGTATTTTACAGTATGATTTTTAATTCCCTGAACTGCTGGTAGTGGAATAGAATTTGAGTATGTATTGGCTTGGTAAACCTTGTATGATGATGTCACCCACCAAGAAAGGTAACATAGGCACAGATGTGGGGGGAAAGACAGTGAATTCAGTGTCACAGATAATGTTAGCAAGGCGACCACATGAGATGTTCATTAGGAGGTGGGTATAAATATCTACCTAGACTCAGGAGAAAAGATAGCTTTCAATCCATGAGCTAATAACTGAGAACCTACTCTGTCACAGAATTGTTATTTCTAACTCTGTATCGCTAATGAAGGGTTTTAGGACAATGGATGAAGAGATAGAAAAGGGAGAGAGAGAAACTGGAAATAGGAAAGAAGGAGCGTAGCAGGAAAGGAAAAGGAGGATTTATTGTTAAAGCTAGAAAAGGTGGGCGTGGTGTTTGTTCTTATACGAGGGTGAGAGGTGTGGGCGTTCAGAAGGGAACAGTAGTTTTCTTGTGTATTTCTCTGTTTACATTGCAGACTCTGTCAGGTTTGAGCCAACATAAGAAGCCCTCCTGTACATATGTATATGTTTAGGTTAAGTACTTGAGTTTTAATTAAGGGGAAAAGGAAGATGTTAGAAAGGAAAAGCCTGGGTAGACTGAAAATGCTACCTAACTACACCTATAAAATATTAATGTCCGAGATAATTTGTAAAAGTAAACCTAAATGAAACTATGTGGGATGATAGCTTTATTATCCTGGGAAAGGTAAAATAAACCAATTCATGATGAAAATTTGTCAAAAGTAAGATAAACCCCCTAATCTGTGATGAAAATCGACTTTTGACTTTCTGACTGTCGAGCTTTCATACGGAGAGTTCCCTGGCTGTCCAGTGGTAAGGACTCTGCACTTTCATCCAGATTCAGTCCCTGGTCAGGGAACTAAGATCCATAAATTACGCAGTGCAGCCAAAAAAGGAAAAATAGAAGCTTTCTGAGGAAGGCTATAAACAAAGTTCAAAAAACAAAGTGATGCAATGGAAAATACATAGGAAACCTGTACAGTCTAGACTTTTGGATGTGCCATGTTAATGGACTGTTGCTGTTTAGTTGCTAAGTTGTGTCTGACTCCTTTGCAACCCTGTGAACTGCAGATGCTAGGTTCCTTTCTCTCTGGAATTTTCCAGGCAAGAATGCTGGAGTGAGTTTTGCTCTTTCCTCCTCCAGGAGATCCTCCCAGCTTAGGGATGGAACCCATGCCTCCTCCATTGGCTGGTGGATACTTTACTGCTAAGCCACCAGGGACGCCCCATGTTAATGGTTTAGATACTCAGTATTGTTAAAATGTAAATTTCCCAATGTCAGGAAAAAGTGCACTCCCAGTCAGATTCAGAGGCAATTTTTTCTATTTTGGACATTGACAAACTGATCCTCAAACGTGTATGGAAATGTGAAGCATCTAGACAATCCAAGGTAATCTTGTAAAAGAATGCTTGGGAAGATTTATCACTGTCTGACTAAAGTCGTAGTATAGAACTACAGCGGGCTTCCCAGGTGGCGCTAGGGGTAAAGAACCTGCCTGCCAGTGCAGGAGGCATAAGACACGGGTTCGATCCTTGAGTCAAACCCTTGGGTTGGGAAGATTCCCTGGAGGAGGGCAGAGCAACCAACTCCAATATTCTTGCTTGAAGAATCCCATGAATGGCGGAGCCTGGCAGGCTACAGTCCATGGGGTCGCAGAGAGTCGGACACAACTGAAGAGACTTAGCATTCGCAAACATGTATCAGAAAGGCAGTCTGGTTCTGGTATAGGAATAGGTCAGTGTAATTAATAATCAGCCCAGAAATAGACCCAAACTTAACAGTTATTTGATTTTCAGTAAAAGGTACCAAATCAAGTCAATAAGCAAAGGGATGCATCAGGAAATGATCTGGAGCAATTGTATATCCATGTCAAAAAAAGGAATCATTAACCTTTACTTTGTACTACCACTAATAACTAAAAGAGGATTATAGACTGAAGGTAAAAAATGAAAGTTATGGGTGAAAAAATAACTGAAGAAAAGCTGTTTGGGGGAATATGCAAACATTTCTTAGAACACAGATCATAAAAGATGAAATAGATAAACTTGACTTTATTAAAAAAATAAACTTAAACTATCTGAGATCTCTTGTTTTTTGAAAAGTGGAAAGACAAAGACCAGGAAAAAAATACTCACAATATACTATCAGACAAAGGACTAGATCTAGAATATGGAAATAGCACAACTGGAAAAGCACATAAATTTAAAAAATGGGCAAAAGATCTGATTATGCCTAGCCAAAGAAGAAAATATATGAATGGCTTGCTGTCACAGCAAGATAGTACCTCATACACAGGGAATGACTGAAATTAACAAGGTTAACGACACAACTTGTTGGTAGGAAGTGGAACAGTTGGAACTCATACGTTGCTGGTACAAATGCAAGATAGCCAATCCATTCTCAAGGAGATCAGCCCTGGGATTTCTTTGGAAGGAATGATGCTAAAGCTGGCCACCTCATGCGAAGAGTTGACTCATTGGAAAAGACTCTGATGCTGGGAGGGATTGGGGGCAGGAGGAGAAGGGGACGACAGAGGATGAGATGGCTGGATGGCATCGCTGACTCGATGGACGTGAGTCTGAGTGAACTCCGGGAGTTGGTGATGGACAGGGAGGCCTGGCATGATGTGATTCATGGGGTCACAAAGAGTCGGACACGACTGAGCGACTGAACTGAACAACCAAATTGGAAAACTGGAAAACAGTTTAAAGTTCAAACTGTTCTTAAAATATGACTCAGTAGTTCTCTTTCTAAATATTTACCCAGGAGAAATGAAAATTTCTGTTCACATGAATATTTGTATATACTAATTCACAGAAGCATTTCTAATAGCCAAACCTGGAAATAACAAGTAGAAGCAGTTACATTGTGCTGTGTCTATACAGTGGAAGTCTATATGAATTAGCTGATGGAGGCATCATGGAAAATCTCAGAAACGTGCAGAATGAAAAAAGCCAGATTTTTTTTTAATACTATGTGATTATATTTACATGAAACAATGGGAAAGAATAAACCTTAATCAGTCATTCTAAGAAGAAAAACTAACCTTACTTCAGTAGTTGCATATGCCCCCAAAAGTGCCTTTTATAACTGAGTTCAGGGAACAGTGGCTTAATTTTGAACTTTAGCCACAGAATAGTAGGTCTGTGATAAATGCATAGTTTGAAAGCTCTTTACAGAATGTTCCCCCTTGCCCACCCCCCCACCCCCCACCGCTGCTGGAAGAACTTTGTACCACGAGTCACTATCCAAAGAATGATTTTAACTAGATTGAGACAGATTCAGTGCTGGTGAAGCTATGATATAGCTTTACTGAGAACTCAGACTTGGTCATGGGTTAGTAGGTTCTGCATTTCTGTTGGAGACCTCTTTGGCATCTGGTAGAATTTCAGATCTTACTACCCCTCTCCCCGCCCAAACATCCCAAATTTTACCAGGTCCTTCAGAGTCTCTAGTAAGGATGTTCATTTTTATTTGATTTTTTTTTTTTTTTTTGCATTTCCGTGACTCCAACAACTTAAAATTGTTAGTACTTTCTTCTGTTACTTATTTATTTAAATTGTTATTTAAAGATATATGTAGAAAATTGCATGGACCATAAATGTACATTTAATACAAAATTATAAAGCAGGTACTCGAGTAACTACCACCTAGATCGAGAGGTAGAATGTTATCAGCATTCCAAGAGCCCTTGTGCATCTCTTCCTATTCTTAATTCCTGCCCTCGGCCGTAGAGATAACCACTTTCCTGACGTGTATTGTAATTTTCTAGCTTTACTTTTTTACACTTCCTTATGCATCTCTACACAAAATAGTTCAGTTGAAGTTTTCTTTTTGAACTTTCAAACTTCTTTTGAAGTTTTCTTTTTGAAGTTTTGTTTTTTGAAATTCATATACATGAGGTCTTTCCATGTGCATTATTTTGTCCTCGGTAACATGGTAGTGAGAATTGACCAGTGTGTTAGATGAAGCTGCCATTTATTGTAGTATTCTTTTGTGTGAATGAAGTACAGTTCATTTTTCTTCCAGTTTTTTATTGAGGTATAGTTGATTTACAGTAGTGTGTCAGTCTCTACTGTACAGCTAAGGGACTCAGTTATACGCAGTTACATATTCTTCTTTATATTATTCTCCATTGTGGTTATTTAGGATGTATAGTTCCCTGTGCTGTACAGTAGGGCCTTGTTGTTTATCCTTTCTATGTGTAATAGTTTGCGTCTACTAACTCTAAAGTCCCGTCCAGTCCTCCCCAGCCCCCATCCCTCTGGCAGCCACAAGCCTCTTCTCTGTGTCTGAGTCTTGCGACATAGATACGTTCGTTCGTGCAGTGTTTTTGGTTCCACGTAGAAGTGATAGCGTACGGTATTTGTCTGTCTCTTTTTGACTTACTTCACGTAACGTGATGATCTCGTTGTGCCGTGTTGCTGCAGATGGCATCATTTTGATCTTCCCTGTGTCTGTAGTATTCCATTGTATGTATGCACCACGTCATCTTTACCCATTCATCTCTCGATGAAATTTTGGTTGTTTTCATGTCTTGGCTATTGGAAATAGTGCTGCTGTAGAGATAGGAGTGCGTGTGTCTTTTTGAATTATAGTTTTTTCAAGTATATGTGCAGGAGTGGGATTGCTAGATTATATGGCAATTCTATTTTTAGTTTTCTGAGGAACTTCTATACTGTTTTCCGTAGGAAAGTGAAAGTGAAGTCGCTCAGTTGCGTCCGACTCTCTGCGACCCCATGGACTGTAGCCTATCAATCAGGCTCCTCCGTCCATGGGATTTTCCAGGCAAGAGTGCTGGAGTGGATTTCCGTTTCCTTCTCCAGGGGACCTTCCCAACCCAGGAATGGAACCCGGGTCTCCTGCATTGCAGGCAGACGCTTTACTGTCTGAGCCACCAGGGAAGCCCGTTTTCCATAGTGGCTGTACTAATTTGCATCCTTCCTACAGTGGAGGAGGGTTGCCTTTTCTCCATACCCTCTCCAAAGTTGGTAGCCTTCTTGATGGTGGCCATTCTTACCGGTGTGAGTTGGTGCTTCACTGTAGTTCTGGTTTGCATTTCTCTAATGATAGCAGTGTCAGGCATCTTTTCATGCACTTCTTTCATGTGCCTGTATTTCTTCTTTGGAGAAATGTCTCTTGAGTCTTCTGCCCATTTTTTGATTAAGCTGTTTTTGTTGTTGTTGAGTTGTGTGAGCTGTTAGTATATTTTGGAAATTAAGGCCTTGTGGGTCGCATTGTTTGCAAATATTTTTTTCCCACTCTGTAGATTGTGTCAGTTCTTTAAAAATTGTTTTATTCTTTTTGTGTGTGTGTGTGTGGTGGGGAATGTAGACTTTCAGGTTGTTTGCTAAAAATTCATGACTGTTACACATTCTTTTTGTTATGTCATTGTACTGTTTGCTATTTTAATTTTCATAACAAGTAAGAGCATCTTATATCAGTGTAACTCTTTGTAATATATGCACTACCCTTACGTACATCCTAATTTAGCCCTCATTTCAGACCTGTGACATTGGCAGTGTAGTATTCCATTTTTATAACTAACAGAGCTCTTCAGTTCCTCAGGCTAACATTGTGAAAAATTAAGATAGTTTTAACAATTGCCACCGTTATTTTATTTCAAAGTCTGAATTCTAAATTTTATCCAATTCTATTTCACACAAACTAAGCATGCTCTGTACCTCAACTGAGTCAAAGTATTTCACAAAAAAAGGAAAATAAATTATTTGGTTAGAGATATGCCTCGTTGCCTTGTTTTTATTTTTCTGAGTCATGGCCTTACTGTTTCTTTGGAAGTTGACCTAAGAAGTTTTGTTTTATTGATTTGTGTGTAGGATGCTGGGACATAAATTCTTTAAATTGTCAGCAGTGAAACTGTTGACACAAGTATGAAGCTTATATCTGCAGCATTTGATTTAGGTGTGGAAAGGGAGGACAAGGGGAAGGGGCTGAGGAGGTTATATTTTTGCCAGAGCATACTGCTTACTTCTATACTTTTTTTACTCAACGCCAGTCTCTGAAAGTCAAGAGACTGAGCTTTTAATGCAAGGAAGCTCTGCAAATCACTAACTAGCCTGACAGTTCACATAAGCTTTTCTAAAACCTTATGTCTAATGAAACTATGGTTTGTGAAATGCTCTGGTGCTGTAGTCCAGTATGACCCCTAATTTATGTGTGGAATCTGCTGAGTTGTGTTTAAAGCCAAGTTTAGTTGTTGATGTTGCAAAGTGACACTTCTTTTGTTATCTTAAGGTATTAAAAGTAAGGTTTTCAGTGTGGATGTGATTTAAGCAACACTGAGCTCAGGAAGTGAAAGTAACTATGAGTATATTTATTATTAGTGTCTGGAAATTTTTGTGACAAATTCAGTACTTCTCTAAAGGTGTTATGTATAAATGTGTTTTAAGAATATACACATTTGTAAAAAATTCTAAAAAGAACTTTTGTTTAGAAAAGCAAGAAGATGGAAAGTATATTGGTATGATATTCCAAGGCGTGTTTGAAACATTTTTAGACTTAAATGTTTACTTAACAAATAAAAACCTGTGGAGCTGCAAACATCCCCTTGGTTTGAAAATATATTTCATCCTATCTGTTTTCTAGGTGATACACTTAAGTATCTTTTATGTCTTATCTCTAGCAATATAAATTCTTATACTTTAAGCAGTCATTCTTCAACTAAACATTAAGAATTATTGTGAATATCACTTTCAGAGTAGTACATGTAGTGGCAAAGATAAATTATAAGTAAAAAGGGTGTTGCCTGGCATTGTATGTAGATGAGAAAATATGATGATAGAATAAATCATATAATAGATTTTAAAACCTCAGATTTCAAATCCAGTAGAGTTGAAACATTAGAGTAATTCAGTGCTTGTATGTGCTACAGTAGCAGTGGTGAGCATAAAGAATTTCAGTGTCAAACAAAGGCATGTTTGTTTTCATAGAATTGGTTAAAAGAGATTTCACAGTAATTTTTTAATGGCCAAGATCTTTGATTCAGGGTGGAATTAAGCTTGTCAAGTAAATAATAGCTGAAATAATGTTGATGATGTTGTAAGTACAACCCTTTGCTCTAATACTCTTGCTGAGGAAATAAATGAAACGCACTTTTCTTTTGAGCTTATAAACCTTGATAGTATTTACTCGCTTCATTGGACAGAGTCAGCTGCAAGACTGCTACTTCTTTGTTTCAGAGTTTGGGTGAGGTGAGAAAAGTTCCTCTCTCCTTGAAAATGCATTCAGTTTCTGAATTTTAAGTGTGGTGATAGTGTACGTTTTCTTCCTTCTTATCGTCTCTGAACGATAGAATGAGGGTCCCAAATTCATGCCCTGTTACGGCCTGCGTTTGTGCCATTGAACGTGTATGCATTAATCTTCACTGAAGATCTTCTATGCAAATATAAAGACAGCAGTCATTTATGTCTTCCTGGTTTAGAGTCATGGCTTTGGGAAAAGCTTTTATAGCCACAAAACAGAATGCTCTGTGAAGGCAAGGATTACTGTTTCCTTTGAGTTCCTATGTTACTAATACACGACACTCAGTACTTAAATATTTTTTTGTTGAGTGACTTATCAAAGTCTTGATTTTTTTTCAGTGTTTAGTGTTTTTGAAATAATTTTATCAGAGATTTAAGAAATAAGCTTCTAAGGATAAGTAAAGTAACTTGTTTTCTTTCCTTCTTTTTTCTTTTTCTAGACCACCTGTTGAGGCCCTGAGTCAAGACAACAATTTTTATACTTTTCCTGGTGGTTCAGAAACAAGTCTCTGTAGAACCAGAAACAAAGAAAGGAAATAATCTGACCTTTTCTTTATTAGACTGACTGTAAAAGATACTTGACTTCCAGGAACAAGCACAGAGAAGTAATAATTATTTTGGCATCATTGGACGTTGATCACATTGAGAAACGTGCTTTGTGAAGCTTCCCGAGTTGAGATTTGGAAACCTCATTGGTGCTCGTTTATAACTTGGACTATCAGCATGAGTGAATTCTGGTTGTGTTTCAACTGCTGTATCGCAGAACAGCCTCAACCCGTAAGTATGAAGTGATATACATACAAATTGGGTGGGGTACTTGTTATGCGTACTGTCGATTCTCAGGTTAAAACCAGGATCCCAGTAGTGATTGCAGGGCAGTTCCAAGGCCTGTCAGTGAAATCCTAAACATCTGGTTAAAGAAAGAAAAAAGTAAGTTTGCTTTTGAGTAAATGCTATGTGTGAAGAACTGTGCTAGACTGCCGTGTGTGATTGAGAAGTTGTAGGCCACCTTCTGGTGGACCCGTGAGAGGGGAGGGAGACACCCTGCGGCAGAACAGCCGAGTCGGCTTCGCAGATCAGTGGGTGGAAGACGGCGAGCCAGGGCTGACCGTCTCCTCTTCCTCACAGCAGTTCTCGGGGGAAGATGCCGTTACCCTTATTTCTCTGTAGACGTAGGTTCCAGTTTTTTTGCCCTGAGTGGACAGTAAGTCGTCTTCGCTGGCCATTTCTTGGTACCGGCCTCACTTTTGTCCCTTCTGACCTGTGCATTTTGTCACCTCTACCAAAATTCTTCCTCCCCCTCCAGTGTCCTCTTCGTCTTTTAAGATGCCTGTGTCGAATGTCAACTCTGTGAAATCTTCCCCAGCCTTTTCCTGACGTAGGGGAAAATCCCTCAGCAATATTTCCAGCAGCTCCTTTGGTTCATTTTCCTGGGCTAGGATGGAACTTCTTGCGCAGTAACCACCTTGGTCTCTTCTTTAGGGGCTCTGACCGTGTTTACCCTGTGTCTTCAGGATCGCATCTGATGCCTTGGAGAATGTGGTCATACATGCTAGCTGGTTTGCTGGCTGACTGGCTGAATAAATGAATTTCTATTGTATTCTGCTTGGCTTAACATTTGTAACAATGTGAAAGGAAGAATGAGGTGTAATCTTAAGGTCTCTTCAGATCTTTTCTGAGCCTTTCCCTGATCATACATACACAGTCACTTTTTAATTTTCCTTGTATATGCGGTTGTTTTTGAATGTCCTAGTCTTTAATGTCTGGCTCTGGAAAAGGGAAAATATGAAAAAGTGAGGGCAGGGAGGAGAAGAAAGGGCACTGGCCTTTTAAACCCTCTGAAAGTCACTGCAGCCAGAGGATGAGGGGCTTGCAGCAGCTGTGGAGTTGAGCACCAGCAGTGGCGGCCCATCTGCTGGTCTGGTCCTCTGCGATCAGAAGTGGAGCTGTTGGGAGGCTGGCTCCCCAGAGGTGGTGTGCATAGACCTCAGCTATGGGAGGAGGGGAGCCCTGCTCTGCTCCTCTGCTGAGAGCTGACGCCGACCAAAACTAGCTGCAGTTTACCTTTCAAGTTTTCCCCTGGAAGTGGCCAGCCTTAAAGAGACTCCAGAGTTCCAGAATAGATACAGCAGAAAGATAATGCCTGTACAGTGGTGGTGGGGATGCAGATTCCACCATCTTCCCTTTTACTACTTTTGTGATACTGTTTTTTACATTTAGCTCTTTGATCCATGAAGTATGGAGAGTTGCTTTGTGTGGGATGAGGTAGGGGTCTGACTATTCTTTCATGTTAAGTCAGCTATCTAAAAACAGTTTATTAAATAGCCAGTCTTTTTATTAGAGATATGAAATGTCACCATTATTATACACTACATTTTCATACGTTTAAAGAGACTACTCTTGAAGCCTGTTCGGTTCTTTTGGGTCACATATGTTTACACCTGTGCCATTGTACCTGCTGCTGTTCCTTAGTACGTAGCTCTTCTTTTTAAACTATCTTGATAAGTCTTATTTTTAAGCTGGATTGTTATGACATGGGTTTTTGCTGTGTTATCTTTTGTATTTTTTTCTTTGAATGAGATATATCATGCATCTTTTAAATCATTTAGGTGTTTACCTTAGAACTGCATTGAATCTAGATGTAATTGGATGAGAATGGACACCTTTCAAATTTTGAGTAATTCCATTGAGAAGCATAGCATACATCTTCATTTGTACAGACCTTTTCATATTCTTTTAGTAAGTTAAATTTTTCATCATGTAAGTTTTGCATATTTCTTGCTCAGTTTTTTATAGATTTTTAAAAATGAATTTTCCTTGCTATTCTGAATGAAATTGTTTTGCTGTTACATTTCCTAGTGGATTTTTTTTTTTTTTTACTATTTTGTAAGCAGTTAATTTTATACACCAATTTTTTATCTAGATACTATACTGAGCACTTTATATTTCTTAAATTTCTCTTATATTTCTTAAATTTCTCTATATAGTGACATTTTGTTTGTCTTAATTCTCATATGTAAACTTTCTTCCCTATTGAAATCTTTCTGCATTGCTTAGACCTCCAATATAATATTGAATAGTGTCAATGATGGTAGAACATTCTTGCTTCTCCTGACTTTTAATGAGAAAGGTTCAAATTTACTTAAGCATAAAATGAATATTTATTCCAGTAACCATGTTTACCTGTGCATTTGTTATTGTATATAATTTATCATTTATGACTTATATTGCCAATGATTGCATTTTCAGCAGTTTTGAAAGATTTTAGAATACTTGAATCCTGTCACTGTACTGTTTTTACTATGCCTTATAATTTTTGTTGAAAGTCGTTTGTGATAATATGCTGAGTGAAAGAAACTGAGGGTAACAGGTTTTTATATTTATCTGTGGGGGATTAGGCTTTGCTTATTTCTTTGCTTGTAGTTGTAGGTGACCCAGGATAACATTTTCTGTGGTGTCCTTGCTTTGTGCCCTGTTGTCTTAGGTTTCCCTAGGACTTCTGTCTAAGTAAGGTCTGAGAGGTCCAGCGCTTTTGGTCGTATTTCCCTGCATTTTCACACAGGAGTGTTGTTGATGTACTGGTGAGGTGTTGGAGACGGGGAAGCGTGACACTGCTCTGGTTAGGTCTCAGTCTTTTAGTGAGCCTGTGCTCCTGCACTGTGACCTACACAAGTGCTTCTCAGTTTTGTTTTTTTACTCCTTAGTTGAGACAGGCTGGAGGAGGCTGCAGTTGGATGTTTCCCTTCCCCAAGGCTGGTTAGTTTCTGATACAACCCCAGTCAATTAGGAGCTGGCAAAATAGGTTTCTTTTGAGGGGAGGCTTTGTTAAGAACAACAGGCAAATTTCCATAGTGCCAGATTGCAGAAGGGTGTTATATATTGCACTTCCCTGGTGGCTCAGTGCTAAAGAACCTGCCTGCCCATGCAAGAGACGTGGGTTTGATCCCTGGTCCCAGAAGGTCCCTTGAAGAAGGAATGGCACCTCCCTCTAGTATTCTTGCCTGGAAGAGTTCCCATGGACAGAGGAGCTTGGTGGACTACAGTCTGTGGGGCTGTAAAGAGTCGGACACGACTGAAGTGACTGAACAGCAGCAACGATTGTAAGTTGCTGTGAGAACCCTACCTAGGGCCTGTGTGTGGCAGTGGTCTAGGTGTGGTTTTTTGGTGTGGTCTGAGTCAGAGTTCAGGCGAAGTGTCAAACCTCCCCTGATTGCCTTTAGTTCACTGAGAATATGGAGATTGGATTGGGTGAAGTGTTAGTTACCTAAGATGATGCAAGTTAGCCTAAACCATAGTGGCTTAAAACAGACTTGTTACCTCACAGATGCACTTAGTTGGTGTTAGTCGCTGAGTCTTATCTGACTCTTCGCTGCCCCATGAACTGCAGCCTGCCAGGCTCCTCTGTCCATGGGATTTCCCAGGCAAGAGTACTGGAGTGGGTTGCTAGTTCCTTGTCCATAACTAAGATGATGCAAGGTAATCTAAACCATGGTGGTTTGAAACAGACTTTCATTATCTCGCAGATTCTGTGGGTCAGGAATCCAGGCAGTGTGCAGCCAAGTCCCCTGAATTAAGGTATCTTCTAGGTGACAGGGTGTCAGCTGAGGCCATAATTACCTCAGGGTTCAGTGCCAAGCGGACCTGCTTTCTAGGTTACTGAAGCAGTTATTGGCAGGGTTTGCTACTGCTATTGCTAAGTCACTTTAGTCATGTCCGACTGTGTGACCCCATAGACGGCAGCCCACCAGGCTCCGCCGTCCCTGGGATTCTCCAGGCAAGAACACTGGAGTGGGTTGCCATTTCCTTCTCCAGTGCATGAAAGTGAAAAGTGAAAGTGAAGTCACTGAGTTGTGTCCAACTCTCAGCAACCCCATGGACTGCAGCCTACCAGCCTCCTCCGTCCATGGGATTTTCCAGCCAAGAGTACTGGAGTAGGGTGCCATTGCCTTCTCCGGTTGGCAGGGTTTAGTTCCTCTCTGAATCCTGACAAGAGTCTCGGTTGGAATAAGGGCCTCGGTTCCTTGTTGGCTGGAGGCCTCCCTCAGTTTGTCGCCCACTGGTCTCGCCATCGGAGAAGGCGATGGCAACCCACTCCAGTACTCTTGCCTGGAGAATCCCAGGGACGGGGGAGCCTGGTGGGCTGCCGTCTGGGGGGTCGCACAGAGTCGGACGTGACTGAAGTGACTTAGCAGCAGCAGCAGCAGGTCTCGCCACAGAACAGCTCACAGCGTGGTGACTGGCTTCCGCTAGCGTGAGGAAGAGGGCAGGCACGGTAGACGTCAGAATCTTTGTGACTTGCCACCACTTTTTGCTGTACTCTGGCCTGTAGAATTAACTTGCTAACTCTAGTTCACACCCAAGGGAAGGGAGTAGACAGAGGCATGAATTCCAGGAGACGGGGATCGTTGGGACCAACTTCACAGGCTGCCTACCACAGATTCCCTCCAAGGCCCCTCCCAGCGCTCACATTCTGTGAATGCTTCCCTCTCTCCCCCAGAAAGAGGCCACGCATTCCGTTTCCAGCCCCAACTTCAGAGACTCCCAGTCAAGTGCCTGGATAGCTGTGACACATTCTTTAACTGTAGCTAGCCAGCATGAAAAATGTAGTCAGAGAGGAAAATCATCTTATCTAAAAGAGTTAGACTGTGGAAGGAAAGAGGTTGGATCTGATCTGTTTCAGTGGCATAGCTCCCATCACAGTACTCTCTGGATAGAAAAAATACCCTTTTAGAGGAGACGGGGAAGGTAGGCATGTCTCTGTTCAGATAACAGCAGAACCAAGCGCATTGAACCAGCGTATAGTGTTATAGCTTATTTTAAAATGTCTGCCTTCCCCTCCACTTGGCTGAAGGAGAAGGAGAGTTTTCTCTGGCATTCACTTTGAGAACACGGTCGAGTTCCTGGTGGTGAAACTCGCAGGAGCATGGGGGCTCTCCTGAGACAGGCCCTCCTAACGGCTCCAGCTGCCCGCACCCCTCACCCAGCAGCTCCTCAGACAGTCTTCGGCTGTCCTGCGCTGGTTCTGCATGACCTGGAGGTTTCCACTCTAGACCCTGGTGGTTTTCTGTGCAGGCCTGTCTCTCCAGTTCTGGAGGCAGCGGTTGGTTCTGTGATCTCAGTTTTCTAAAGGACCTGAGAATTGTTGATTTTCAGTTCAGCTTTTTGATTGTGTAGATTGGCACGACATCTTCTAAGCCCCGTACATGTCAGACAGGAAACCACAAGTTCTGTTTCCATATTGTTTAAGGTTGATTTGTTTATTGCCAGCATTCATAATGCGGAAAACATTCTGTTTTAGAGGTATACTCAAACTAGAAAGGTACAGATTGGGAATTTTAAAGAGTGGGCGCATGAGACTTTAGAATTGTAAGTACAGGACATTAGAAATACATTTTCTGATACACAAAGTGTTTGCAGTTTGAGTGTTTCTGTGCACATATAACATGTCTGTCTTGTGTTATTGTTTAATAATATGTAATTGTATGAAACATTCCACATTTTTGACTCGCTGAGAAAAATGACACACTTCACGGGGCCACATGGTTACTGTAGTGGAAAAACAGCTGGCTTGTTGGCATTAGGAAAAAAATGGGTGCGTTAATAATTTTGTGTGTGCTTAGAGCCTACAAAAAAAAGCATACCTTGCAGCTCTAGTCGACAGTTTCAAGAGTGCCTTATTTGGAAGCTGCTTGGTCATCTCTAAAGCTAAAGTCTGTACCAAAATTGAGTGCTATGCGCCGACTCTCCCACTCCATTACCACCCCTGCTCTTGCGCATTCCATGTGTGGAAAAGGAACAACTCAGTATTGCGAAGAACTTAGAATGCATTTTTCTGAGTAGTAGCATAAGAATCATACTTTCCCTTCCTACTCTTTAGTTTTAGCACAGTATAGTACAGAATAAAATAGAGTCCCATTTTTTTGAGCCATCTAAACCTTTAAAATTGGATGTAGTGTAAATGCTGCGGTTGTTGCTGCTACATATATGCTAAGGTAGGAATCTTTAAATGGTTGCTGCTTTGCACCTTAATCTTTTTAAAAAACAAGATCTGTCAGCTGTTTACAGGACTTTAGTGAATTTTTCACCTACTTCTTATTGTGCATTAAAATGCTAGTGGACTTTTTCACCAGCTCTTTTTGGAGTCATAGTTGGTATACCCGAAAAACTGTGTGCAATTAATGTATTCTATCTGAGTGTGAATGTATGTACACACATGCTGCCATCACCACGGTTACGGTAATAAACTTCTGCGTTATCCTCAGAAACAGTAAATACTGATTTACAACCTCCCCCCATTCTATTCACATTACATGCTTTCCCTATACAGTGTTTCCCCACACGGTACTGGTGTTTTGTAGTGGTGTTTATCTCTGAAATGTGTTACTTTATTTAGACACCTATGCCAGTCGTCATATATTAACACCGGTACTTCTCCAGCAAGCCAGGTTCTGGTGAAATAACAGTGGGCAAAACAGACCTTATGACTTAATTCACTGTCATTCTAGTGGAGGAGATATTCAGTGAATCGATAGGTGTCTGTGATGTCAGGTGATGGTAAATGTTTTGTGGGAAAAGAAAGCAGAAAAAAAGGTAGAGAAGGGGAAATGGGGGAGGGATTAAGAGTGTACAGGAAAGACCTCTTTGATGAAATGGTATTTAAGCTAAGATTTAAGGCACACAGGTAGGTAGGGAAGCGCGTTTCAGTCTGAGGGACTTGAGAGTACAAGAGTTCTGGAAGCGCAAGGGTTGTATGTATAAGAGGAATATCAAAGAGGGCGGAGCGGCTGTGAGCCAAGGCCACAGTGGTGGGAAGTGAGGTCAGAGATAGTGAAGGGCCAGGTCATGTATGGCCTTCCAGGCCACGGAAAGACTGGTTTTTACACTTTGGAAATGGGAAATCATTGGATGGCTTTGTTCTTTGAGCGGAGCGCGTGTGCTTTTCTCAGTGGGTTGACTGTTCCTGTGTGCCCAGACGGAGAGGCAGTGCTGCTTGACCCTACTGCATCCTGCAGCAGCGCATTACCTGCTCCTCCTGCGCTGCCAGCCAGGGAGTCCTCCTCTGCCGTCCTCAGTCGTGTGCCTAGCATGTTCTGAAATAAGATTGCTTATTTCCTGCAGTAACTTTTCTTACTTCCACCTTTATTGTTATTTTGATGTGCAGTTCTAATCCATAATAGTAGGGGTTGTGAATGTAAGTGATGAAGTGGTTACTGCCATTAAAAAAAAAAATGAAGGGCACTGTTCTCTGTGTATTAGAGTCTGAGGTTTCTTCAAGGAAAATAGGTGAAGAGTTGGAGGGAGATGGGGTGGGTCAGTAGACAGAGGCTGCTTGCAGACCTTAGACCTAGAGGAAGAGCCAGTAATAGTTCAATGAAAGGTGGCTAGAGGAAGCTCTCAGTAAGGGCACTCTGGAATTTCAGAGGATTTATGCCAGGCAAGACTGTTTGCTCAAGTGTGATGCGTCTCCATCAATACTGTGCGATGATGACCCCAGATGGCATGATTCATGTAGAACTTCCTTTTTCAGGAATCACATTCCCAAACACCCTAAATGAGGTGTGAATTTGATTGATATGGTGTCATTTTTCCCTTTTCTGAAAATGCACATATGCATGCTCTTAATTTGTTTAACTAAAAAATTCACGTCTAACTCTAGTCCTCTCAAACCATTTAACAGATGAAGTTATGTAAATGAAAATTAAAAATCACCCTTATCAGGAGAGAAATAAAAAAATGTTCCTATGTTGTAGAAAGGGAGTGCAGAGGACTGATTCAAATGTCTTAACCATCTGCTAAACCTGGAAATGAAGCAAGATTATCTTACTCACTGGAACTGCCTGTCCTGTCTGAGGAGCAGCTTCTGATTTCCTCCTAGAGACAGTAAGCTGCTCTCAGATACGGTGGGTGGTACTCCCTGTGTCCTTTCATATACCTGTGGGGAAAGTGTGGATTTGTGTACATAAACTTTGAAGACAAACCAGAAAGGCTCTTGGCATGAGGTGCGCCTGTCCCGTTTTGTGCTGAGAGCACGGTCAGGAAGTGCTCAGTTCGTGTCCCTAGCATTCCATGTGGATGCCAGCTGGAGAAGCGCACGGATGCTGGCGGGTGCGAGGCGGGGGGAACGTGGTAGCAGAAGGCCATTTTTCTTAGAAACTAGAAGGCTTTTATGTTTGTTGATGTCAGAAAGGAAATTGTTTTCTTTAATGCTTTTATTAAGTTGCTCTTGATTTAATTTCAGTTGGAGTTTTTTGATATACACAAGAAAATAAAGCAAGCTATTCCTTAGCAAGCCATGAGGTTGCTGCCATTTATCATTTCTTAAAAAGTGGCATCAACAAAAATAATAATTCAAAAGTAGACGGTAGTATACTCAACCTCATGCACTCAGCTTCAGCAACATCAGTTCTTATCTGATCAGTGCGTCTACTTTGCCTTGTTTATATTTTGAAGTCAAATTCCAAGCATTATTTCATCTTATCTATAAATATCTATAGTTTTTATCTCTGAGGTAATGACTGTTATTTAACATAAGCACAGTACCATTATCATACCAAAAAATAATTTAAAAGTTTCTTTTACTTATAAATGTACTATATAATAAACAGTTATAAAACAATTGTATTATGAATCAACCCAAGTCAAAAAGTGGAGCATTGCCAACACCCCTGGAAGGACCCTAGCATTCTCATTTACATCTCTTCTCCAACAGTTGGAGGAGCTGCTGCTCTGCTTCTTATGGAAATCATTTCCTTACTGTGTTTTATGATTTTACCATTTGTGTGTGCCCTGAACACTATAGTTGGTTTACCTGTTTTAACTTTAAATGAGTGGTGTTGCACTGGATATAATTGTGTTTTCTTCTTTAATTCAATATTAAATTTAAAAGACTAATCTGTATTGAGATCGTTCAGTTCAGTTCAGTCGCTCAGTCGTGTCCGACTCTTTCTGACCCCATGAATTGCAGCACACCAGGCCTCCCTGTCCATCACCAACTCCCGGAGTTCATGCAAACTCACGTCCATCGAGTCGGTAATGCCATCCAGAGTCGGTAATGCCATCCAGCCATCTCATCCTCTGTCATCCCCTTCTCCTCCTGCCCCCAATCCCTCCCAGCCTCAGAGTCATTTCCAATGAGTCAACTCTTCACATCAGGTAGCCAAAGTATTGGAGTTTCAGCTTTAGCATCTGTCCTTCCAAAGAACACCCAGGACTAATCTCCTTTAGAATGGACTGGTTGGATCTCCTTGCAGTCCAAGGGACTCTCAAGAGTCTTCTCCAACACCACACTTCAAAAGCATCAATTCTTCAGCGCCCGGCTTTCTTCACAGTCCAACTCTCACATCTATACATGACCACTGGAAAAACCATAGCCTTGACTAGACGGACCTTTGTTGGCAAAGTAATGTCTCTGCTTTTGAACATGCTATCTATGTTGGTCATAACTTTCCTTCCAAGGAGTAAGTGTCTTTTAATTTCATGGCTGCAGTCACCATCTGCAGTGATTTTGGAGCCCAAAAAAATAAAGTCTGACAGTTTCCACTGTTTCCCCATCTATTTCGCATGAAGTGATGGGACCAGATGCCATGATCTTCGTTTTCTGAATGTTGAGCTTTAAGCCAACTTTTCACTCCTCTTTCACTTTCATCAAGAGACTTTTTAGCTCCTCTTCACTTTCTGCCATAAGGGTGGTGTCATCTGCATATCTGAGGTTATTGATATTTCTCCTGGCAATCTTGATTCCAGCTTGTGTTTCTTCCAGTCCAGCGTTTCTCATGATGTACTCTGCATAGAAGTTAAATAAGCAGAGTGACAATATACAGCCTTGATGGACTCCTTTTCCTATTTGGAACCAGTCTGTTGTTCCATGTCCAGTTCTAACTGTTGCTCCCTGACCTGCATACAGGTTTCTCAAGAGGCAGGTCAGGTGGTCTGGTATTCCCATCTCTTTCAGAATTTTCCACAGTTTATTGTGATCCACACAGTCAAAGGCTTTGGCATAGTCAATAAAGCAGAAATAGATGTGTTTCTGGAACTCTCTTGCTTTTTCCACGATCCAGCAGATGTTGGCAGTTTGATCTCTGGTTCCTCTGCCTTTTCTAAAACCGGCTTGAACATCTGGAAGTTCACGGTTCACATATTGCTGAAGCCTGGCTTGGAGAATTTTCAGCATTACTTTACTAGCATGTGAGATGAGTGCAATTGTGTGGTAGTTGGAGCATTCTTTGGCATTGCCTTTCTTTGGGATTGGAATGAAAACTGACCTTTTCCAGTCCGGTGGCTACTGCTGAGTTTTCCAAATTTGCTGGCATGTTGAGTGTAGCACTTCACAGCATCATCTTTCAGGATTTGAAATAGCTCAACTGGAATTCCATCACCTCCGCTAGCTTTGTTTGTAGTGATGATTTCTAAGGCCCACTTGACTTAACATTCCAGGATGTCTGGCTCCAGATGAGTGATCAGACCATCGTGATTATCTGGGTTGTGAAGATCTTTTTTGTACAGTTCTTCTGTGTATTCTTGCCACCTCTTCTTAATATTTTCTGCTTCTGTTAGGTCCATACCATTTCTGTCCTTTACGGAGCCCATCTTTGCATGAAATGTTCCCTTGGTGTCTCTAATTTTCTTGAAGAGATCTCTAGTCTTTCCCATTCTGTTGTTTTCCTCTATTTCTCTGCACTGATCACTGAGGAAGGCTTTCTTATCTCTCCTAGCTATTCTTTGGAACTCTGCATTCAGATGCGTATATCTTTCCTTTTCTCTTCTCTTCTTTTCACAGCTATTTGTAAGGCCTCCCCAGACAGCCATTTTGCTTCTTTTATATTTCTTTCCCATGGGAATGGTCTTGTTCCCTGTCTCCTGTACAATGTCACAAACCTCCGTCCATAGTTCATCAGGCACTCTTGTCTATCAGATCTAGCCCCTTAAATCTATTTCTCACTTCCACTGTATAATCACAAGGGATTTGATTTAGGTCATACCTGAATGGTCTAGTGGTTTACCCTACTTTCTTCATTTTAAGTCTGAATTTGGCAATAAGGGGTTCATGATCCGAGCCACAGTCAGCTCCCGGTCTTGTTTTTGCTGACTGTATAGAGCTTCTCCATCTTTGGCTGCAAAGAATATAATCAGTCTGATTTTGCTGTTGACCATCTGGTTATGTCCATGTGTAGAGTCTTTGCTTGTGTTGTTGGAAGAGAGTGTTTGCTGTAACCAGTGTATTCTCTTGGCAAAAGTCTGTTAGCCTTTACCCTGCTTCATTCCGCATTCCAAGGCCAAATCTGCCTATTACTCCAGGTGTTTCTTGACTCCCTACTTTTGCATTCCAGTCCCATATAATGAAAAGGACATCTTTTTTGGGTGTCAGTTCTAAAGGTCTTTTAGGTCTTCATAGAACTGTTCAGCTTCTTCAGCGTTACTGGTTGGGGCATAGACTTGGATTACTGTGATATTGAATAGTTTGCCCTGGCAACGAGCAGAGATCATTCTTTCGTTTTTGAGATTGCATCCAAGTACTGCATTTTTGACTTTTTTGTTGACCATGATGGCTACTCCTTGAGGCCGTTGGCTGAACTTAATTTCCTCTTCTCTGATGTGTTCTGTTGTACGACTACACCATGTACATCCATAGAGTCCTTTTGAAATTCTGAATTTCAAATATGGGGCTGTTACATATTAATATTACATATTACCAATATGGGGCTATTACGAATAATGCTCTTTTGGGCCTTTTTGAATGTGTTGCCTGGTGAACACATGTAAAAGTTTCTCTAGAGTTTAATGGGTGAAATTCCTGTTTCTAAAGTCTTAAGGACACTAGTGTTTACCATATAAGACACAATTGTTTTCAATGTTATTGTTAATTCAAGTTGCTAAGTCATGTCCAGCTCTTTGTGACACCATGGACTGTAGCATGCCAGGCATCCCTGTCCTTCACTCTCTCCCAGAGTTTGTTCAGTTTCATGTCCGTTGAGTCAGTGATGCCATCCAACTATCTCATCCTCTGTCACCCCCTTCTCCTCCTCCAGTCAGTCTTTCCATATCAGGATCTTTTCCAATGAGTTGGCTGTTTGCATCAGTTAGTCAAAGGATTGGAGCTTCAGCTTTAGCATCAGTCCTTCCAATGAATAGTCAGGGTTGATTTCCTTTAGGATTGACTGGTTTTATCTCCTTGCAGTCCAAGGAACTCTCAAGAGTGTTCTCCAGCACAATTGAAAAGCATCAATTCTTTGACGCTCAGTGTGGTCCAGCTCACACATCTGTATGTGACTACTGGAAAAACCAGAGCTTGGACTCTTCAGACCTTTGTCACCAAAGTGATTTTTAATATGCTATCTAGATTTGTAATAGCTTTCCTTCCAAGGAGCAAGCATTTTTAATTTAATGGCTGCAGTCACCTTCCTCAGTGATTTTGGAGCCCAAGAAAACAAAATCTGCCACTGTTTCTAATTTTTCCTTATCTAGTTGTGTTAAAGTGATGGGACCAGATGTCATGGTCTTTTGTTTTGAATGTTTAGTTTTAAGCCAGCTTTTTCACTCTCCTCTTTGACCCTCATCAAGAGGCTCGTTAGTTCCTCTTCACTTTCTGCCATTAGAGTGGTATCATCTGCATTTCTGACGTTGTAGCTATTTTTCCTGGTAATCTTAATTCCAGCTTGTGATTCATGCAGCCTGGCATTTTGCATGATGTACCCTGCATGTAAGTTAAATAAGCAGGGTGTGACATATGACCTTGACGTACTCCTTTCCCCGTTTTGAAACCAGTCTGTTGTCCTGTGTCTGGTTCTAACTTGCTTCTTATCCTGCATAAAGATTTCTCAGGAGACAGGTAAAGTGGTCTTATATTCCCATCTCTTTAAGGATTTTCCAGTTTCGTTGTGATCCACTCAGTCAAAGGCTTCAGTGTGGTCAGTGAAGCAGAAGTAGGTGTTTTTCAGGAATTCCTTTGCTTTCTCTATGATACCCAGAGGATGTTGGGAATTTGATTTCTGGTTCTTCTGCCTTTTCTAAACACAGGTTGTATATCTGGAAGTTCTTGATTCATGTATTGTTGAAGCCTAGCTTGAAGGATTTTAAGCATTACTGTGCTAACATGTGAAATGACTGCAATGGGGCAGTAGTTTGAATATTCTTTGGCATTCCCTTTCTTTGGAACTTGGATGAAAACAACCCTTTTCCAGTCCTGTGGAAAACGCCAGTGCTGAGTTTTCCAAATTTGCTGGCATATTGAGTGCAGCACTTTAACAGCATCATCTTTTAGAATTTGAAATAGCTCAGCTGGAATTCCATCACCTCCACTAGCTTTGTGTATAGTAATGTTTCCTAAGGCCCACTAAGCTTGACACTCCAGGATGTCTGGCTCTGGGTTTTTGACCACACCGTCATCGTTACCCAGGTCATTAAGGACTCTTTATATTCTTGCCACCTCTTCTTAATCTCTTTGCTTCTGTTTTAAATGTGTTTTTACCAAATTTCGTTCTTGCCAGCAGTTTGAGCGGACCAACCATTGTTCCATAAACTCATCAAATGCATGATATTTTCAGACTTTCAGTTTTTATCAGTCTGAGAGGAAATGTTTAATTTTGCATTTTAATTTGATGAGAATGAAAAGTAACCTGATTTTTTTTTTTTTAAACTTCTGGTTGTGAGTTTCAGGATTATACACAAATCAGAGATTTCTTGAAATGAAATTCTCCGATCTAGCTCTTCCACACTGTCCCCTCTGCATATTGGTATTATACCATGAGTTCTTTGAGAGTACACAGAAAGACACATTTAGATGATTTGAAGCAGAGTAAGTCAAGATATTATGCTATAGGAGCTTTCATTCTTTCATTCTAAGCTTTCATTCTTAGATTCAAGTATGATTAAGTATTAGTCTGAGTGTGTTCTATTTACTGTGTTTCTAGTAACTATTATAGAAGTGCACTGAGAAACCACCAGGCATGTCTGTCATCCTGTATACTAAATATTAGTAAAATTTAATTAAAAAAAAAAAAGATGAAAAGTAAAAATAGAAGGTTAAGTCTTTCCCTCTAACATTACAACACTCCCAGGTGAGCGCATTCACATTTGAGACCTGAATACAGAACAAGTCAGGACGTGGAGCTCTGGAGGTGAGAAGCAGGATAATTTTACCTTTTTTGCGATAAAAATAATTATCACTGGGGGAAAAAAATAGGAAAGAAACTCAAGGAAATATGTTTTCGTGGAGTAGGAAGAGAAAAAAATATTGTGGTCAAATAGTTAAAAAAAAATATATATATATATGTATGGTGGATAAGTCCTAACAATTTTTTTCTCTATGCTCATTACAAAATACTGTCTCTATCTTCATAAAGAAAATGTTCCTCATCTTTGAGGTCATTTTTTTTTTTTGGAGGTCACGTTACGTAGCTATCGTGAGTGAGCTCCTATGAACTGGCAGCTTATGTGAATGCTGAAACATTTCTTAAAAGATCCTTTTTGCAAATCATCTCACCATCTGAGAGAAGATAGGAAACCCTTTCTTCAGTACATGGTCTGTCATTTGTGTAAATGCTGTGAAAGTCGGCATCTTTTCATAAGGCATGGAATTTTTAAAATGGCTAAAACTAAGGTTCTTCTGAAACGTCAATAGCATGAACCTCTGCATTGTTTTGTTTTTTACTGATTGTTGGGTTTTATAAACGCAGAAACAGCAAGGATAAAGAGGATTAAGCCTTTATTTGTCCAGAGTTGGTGGTTTGGGTCCTGATTCTCACATGGCCTTGGTATATACAAATGGGATAGAAAGTTAAGGACCTCAATTGTATTATTTTTAAAATCAGAAGAAAAAAGAAAGAAAAGAAGGCAATGGCACCCCACTCCAGTACTCTTGCCTGGAAAATCCCATGGACGGCGAAGCTTGGTGTGCTGCAGTCCATGGGGTCGCTGAGAATTGAACACGACTCAGTGACTTCACTTTCACTTTTCACTTCCATGCATTGGAGAAGGAAATGGCGACCCACTCCAGTGTTCTTGCCTGGAGAATCCCAGGGACGGCAGAGCCTGCTGGGCTGCCGTCTATGGGGTCACACAGAGTCGGACACGACTGAAGCGACTTAGCAGCAGCAAAGTCTAGGTAATAAACTGTTCATAGCTGTAGAAGAGTAAAATGTTTATGCAAACTTTATATAATTTGTGGTTAAAGAGGAATTAGAATTTAAGTAATTTCTGGGACCTCATATTGTACTGTAGTAATATTTTAGTAATTTATGGGACATATTTATAAGTACCATGTAAGACCTTTTTAAAAGCACTTAATCTGTTCATCTGCGACATAAACACATAAAAGCTAGTCTGTTTTTCATCTCTCTCTGCTTTAAACATGTTTATGATGGGTAGAAGATGCTACAGATCAATTTTGTTAGCTCTTGTATGCAAAACAGATTCTAAGATCTCACCCAGTAGCCCCTTTCAGTACTGAGTGAAGTTTGGTTTCTTATCACCTTTGTACATAGTGAAGTGCTTCCAGTTTTTTAGGAATTTCCAGGGCTCGTGTGCCACCTAGTCTTGTGGACTCACCATTCTTTCAGTTGTTTGAAGAGGTGTTTCAGTGCTTATGTCCCTGTTTTAACTGGTTGGACCACATTTGTTTTATTTTTATGTGTTACTTGTCACTTGTTTTCATTTGTGAGTTGAGAATAATTTTCATACAATCATAAAATTATAATGCATTACACACAGATTTGGAAACTACTAAGAAGTGAATTAGTAGACTGGATTAAGGCTAGTGAATTAATGGGCGGAACCCTACCATTTTCAGACTAGTTTTTTACTAGTATGTGTTTCAATAAATTAAATGGAAGTTATAAACACATTGGATATCGACCTTGAGCAAATTAGTTAAATCTCAGCAAACAGAAATATTGACACAGTAGACTTCAGTATATTAAAGTAGATGTTGTATTTGTGACCCCATGGACTGGAGCCCACAAGGCTCCTCTTGTCCACGGGATTCTGTAGGCAGAAATACTGGAGTGGGTAGCCAAACCCTTCTCCAGAGAATCTTTCCTACCCAGGGATCCTTATCTCCTCCAGCCCCCGCATTGGCAGGCAGATTAAGTACTTAGCATAGTGCCTGGCTTGCAGTTAAGTGCTCTTTTGTTTTTCTTAATCTGTATTTATTTGGCCGCATCAGGTCTTAGTTGAGGCAGGCGGGATCTTTGTTGCGGTGTGCAGGCTCTAAGAACTGGGGTTCAGTAGTTGGGCTGCATTGGGCTTAGTTGCCCCGTGGCATATGGGCTCTTAACTCCCTGACCCCGGGGATCAGAGCCGCACCCCCTGCACTGGAAGGCGGATTCTTAACCCCGGACCATCAGGGAAGCCCCATTAGTGTGCTTTTTATGGGTGCTGAGTTGATGAATTGTAGTTTGCTCTCATTTTAAATAATGGTTGTTTTTGTTTTGTTGTGCTTTAAATCTCCATTGGTAATTTTCAAGCACATTCTATCTGAAATGAGTGGGACCTTCAAAGCTTGAAAAATTGGCCTCTTTCTAGAAGTATTTTGCTTCGGTTTGGTTTTCAGTTACCAGGAAGGGAGATCCAGGTATGTAACAGAGAGAGGATATTGGACCAAACACATCCACACTCAGTCGTCTCCCTCCTGAAACTGCGCTTTGTATGACAGTAAAGGAGTCTGAGGACTTCCCTGGTGACTCAGTGGTAAGGAACCTGCCTGCCCACACGGGAGACGCAGGTCTGATCCCTGGGTTGGGAAGATCCTCTGGAGAAGGAAATGGCAACCTACTCTAGTGTTCTTACTTAGGGGATTCCGTGGACAGAGGAGCGTGGCGGTCTACAGTCCCACGGGGTCACAAACAGTCGGACCTAGGGACTAAACAGTTGCGACCACAGAGGAGTCTAAAATACAGAATGGAATTCTTTTCCACCAGGAAGAGAATTCAGAGACAGCAGTAAGCATGAGTGACAGGTGATAAAACAGGTGATAGACTGGGAGTTTACAGAACATAGCCACACCCAGCTGTCTGCAGAGAGGGATACTGACCTGAAGCAAACCGGAGGCTTTAGCTGCCTTGTTCCTGCAAGGCCTGAGCTAGGTTTGAGCTGCCCAGGCTGGCCTGAAGCAGGTTGTTCCCTAGAGAACTGACTCTACAGAAAAGACCCAGTGATGTGTGTAGTTGTGGACTCCCCAAGGGAAAAGTCAGTTCACCATTATTTCATCTGTTGTTGAACTCAACAGTCAGCATGCCTAGAGCCACGTGTACTAACCCTCATGTGCACGGCCCAAATAATCCTCAGGCATGAGGAAAGCTAAAGGAAATTCACTGAAAGCATGGAGGAAATTGATGATACAGGAAATAAAAAAAGAACTACAGTGAAACTGTCAGTATTCCTCAGATGGTTGAGATGTTAGGCCCGTGAAACAAGAGCAGTGTGCCTCCAAAGGAGGGAGGGCGATGAGAGAAAGAACGAGTTGAGAAGAACACATAGTGTTTGGAAATGATCAGTATAGCTGAAGTAAGCCTCGTAGGAGGACTAGAAGATAAATCTTTTTCTAAAAAGTAAAAAGTAGAAACACAATTAAAAAAAAGAAATAGGTGGGAAGTACAAGGGAAAGGTTAAAAAAATTAGATGGTCAATCCTGAAAGTTCAGGTCTGCCACAGAATTGCACAAAGTAGAAAATAGTCATTAAGGAGAATAAGTTATCAAAGTAATAATACAGGAACATTACCCTGAAGTTTTTTTGTTTGTTTGTTTGTTTTTTCTAAAGATGTTTGGGGCCTTTTTAAAGGTCACTTGAGTGAAAGATACTCATTCATTTAGTGAAATTTCAGACTATATGGGTTAGTTGTTCAGCGTTTTAACTGCAAGAAATTTGTGGATGGTGTTGAAACAATACGTTGGTTTCATAGGAAGTTAAGCAAATAAGAAGTTCAACACAAAACGTAGTACAAGAAAAGTAATTATAGAACATTGCTTGACTTAATTGTGAATAATATTTACAAAAAGTTAATACAAGCATTTTATTTTCTTTTTCTATTTTACATATATTTTGGGGGGGATTACTTGACTATTTCTGAAACACCAAGGTGTTTACTTTTGAGTAACTGTGCATGTGGTGGTGGAAAGAAAAGAAAAGAGGACAGGGAAGACTCCCAGACCTGCTTTCGTTGCTGTGGGTCCTTGGCCAGCACTATGCCCTCTCTTGGTACAGTATTGTCCTGTGGCTTGCGGTAGGAGATTATCACAAGCTTAGTGGCGTAAACAACACGGATTTATTATCTTTACTTCCAGAGGTAAGAAGTCCAGTTCAGGGTTCACTGCTGTAATATCAGTGTGTTACTCCACATTTTCTTTGCTCAGTGTACAGTCATTTCCTGAAGTTAGCTCTTCTTGGTTAGTTGCTGAGTCATTTCTGACTCTTTTGCGACCTCCTGGACTATATCCCCGGGGTCCTCTGTCCGTGGGATTTCTAAGTCAAGAATACTGGGAGTGGGTTGCCATTTCCTTCTCCAGGGGATCTTCCTGACCCAGGGATCAAACTTGTGTCTCCTGCCTCGGCAGGTGGGTTCTTTACCACTGAGCCACCAGGGAAGTAACTATGTAACTCAGATTGGGACTCCAACCTGGCCAAAACCCACACACCCGATTTCAGGACTTAATGAAGCTGAGGTTCTCGGTTGTCTCATCGCAGAAATAATTCAGTAAGAAACAAAGTGATAGGTAAAAATGGATTTATTTAGTGAGAAACATACTCCACCGACAGTGTGGGCCATCTTGGAAGGTGAGAACATCCCCGAGATATGGCTGGTTAGTTATTATGGGTTGGCGTGGGAGGATTATCCCCACTGTTTCAGGGAGGGGGGTAGCAGGGATTCCCAGGAATTGGACTACTGCCCACTTTGATTAGCCTCGAAACTGTCGTGGCATAGGGTGTCAGTTAGCTTGCTGATGCGTTACAGTGAGCGTACACTGAGGCTCAAGGTCAAGTGAAAGCTGACTCGCCTGCCCTTCTGTACCTGTTTGGTTCTGATCAGCTGTGTCATGTCCTCAGGCTTTACCAGTCTTCTGATGTGCCTGCCCTGCCCCCTTCCCTCCCGTTGCATGCGCATGCGTGCGCTCACACACACCCGCACCCCCGTATACGTATGCTTGCATGTACAGGGACAGTCTCAGGTGGGCGTGTGGTAGCAGAAACCAGTGTAAAGACTTCAGCACTCTTGAGATTGCAGAGTATATCACTAGTACTTAGAAGAGCTATTTCAGGCTTGTTCTGAAGCCTGTTTTGAGTTTCAGTATTCATACTTGCAGTATGTGGCTTAAGCCAGACACTAACTGAAGAGAAAGGGAAGTCACTGTTCACTTGAGGTTTCTCACTGAGAGATGACAACAGCCAATTCCTCCAGTTTTGCATTTAACAGTTCTGCCCTTGAAAAGATCCCTGTAAACTCACCTTGAGATTCCCTATAAAAAACAAATTTGGGGGCCTCCTGTGAACTTCTCATCTGTTACCAGCTTTGAAATTTATACTAGGTGGGAAAAGGCTGTTTCTCTGCTCAGCTCTGAAGGGCCAGATGAAGACAGCACTTAGGACTGAATTTTGAGTGTGTTACCAGCAACCCACCTGTGTGTGAATATTTCCAATATGAAATCCCTTGCCTTTCTGTGCCTTGGCTTAGGTCTCAGTCCCTGTTTGTAACGCTAGCTGGGAGTTTGGATTTCTCTGTGGTGATTGATGACATACCTCTCATCTTCTGCAGAACTCACTCTTACATAAGCCTCTGCACCTGAGGACCACTGCCGGTGTTCCAGCGCGTGCGCACACTCTGGAAACCAGCGAAGTAGAATTACCGCTTATTCCCAGAGTGTATCTTCATACAGTACAAGTCGGCATACCGAAAAGGTTTATTATTTTCTGAAACTTTGGCAGATTTTTTTCCCTTCAGTCTTTGCAGTCTACTCCTTGCTTCTCTCCATTTTTCTTACTTATCAAGGATCAATACTAATTCTGACATATTAATTAGAGATTTTTCATTATGATCTTAGAAACCAAACTCCCATAGGTGGTGGTATCAGTGTATAGACTACCCACAGGAAAGCTGGATCTGGCTACTTAAACATTTGTTTAAGAAAAAGAAACATTTGTTTAATAAGAATCCCCAAGACCTGGGGCTTCTCAGCTCTCTTGATTCTTACTTTCTGACGAGAGGTGAGTGTTCTGTTTCCCGTGGTTGCCCTCAGCTCCAGGCTCATCATCTCACTTTAGCAGCCATGAGGAGGAAGGGGCATCTCCCTGCTGGACAGTCCTTCCCGGGGAAGGACTCTGGCGCGGACTGTGTCCTGCGCACACACCATGGTCATGGTCGTGGACTGCTCTGGTTGACACCCTAGCAAAATCGCATGGTGGGAGTCAGGAAGAGGCGATTTCTCCAAAGGAAAGGAAGTGGGTTTTTGCTTCTAGAAGAAAGTATACAGAAAGAAATGGCATATGTCCACAATAAAGACTTATGCTTATTTATGCAGGATAAAAATAAAATGTCACTTTGTTGGTCTGAATACCTATTAACTACTCTCGTAAATAGATTATATAGGGGACTGGAATGCAAAAGTAGGAAGTCAAGAAACACCTGGAGTAACAGGCAAATTTGGCCTTGGAGTACAGAATGAAGCAGGGCAAAGGCCTGTAGAGTTCTGCCAAGAGAATGCACTGGTCATAGCAAACACCCTCTTCCAACAACACAAGAGAAGACTCTACACATGGACATCACCGGATGGTCAACACCGAAATCAGATTGATTATATTCTTTGCAGCCAAAGATGGAGAAGTTCTATACAGTCAGCAAAAACAAGACCGGGAGCTGACTGTGGCTCAGATCATGAACTCCTTATTGCAAAATTCAGACTGAAATTGAAGAAAGTGGAGAAAACCACTAGACCATTCAGGTATGACCTAAATCAAATCCCTTATGACTATACAGTGGAAGTGAGAAATAGATTTAAGGGACTAGATCTGATAGAGTGCCTGATGAACTATGGATGAAAGTTCGTGACATTGTACAGGAGACAGGAATCAAGACTGTCCCCAAGAAAAAGAAATGCAAAAAAAGCAAAGTGGCTTTCTGAGAAGGCCTTACAAATAGCTGTGAAAAGATGGGAAGCGAAAAGCAAAGGCAAAAAGGAATGATATACCCTGCATTTAAATGCAGAGTTCCAAAGAATAGCTAGGAGAGATAAGAAAGCTTTCCTCAGCTATCAATGCAAAGAAATAGGGGAAAACAATAGAATAGGAAAGACTAGAGATCTCTTCAAGAAAATTAGAGATACCAAGAGAACACTTCATGCAGACATGGGCTCGATAAAGGACAGAAATGGTATGGACCTAACAGAAGCAGAAAATATTAAGAAAGGTGGCAAGAATACACAGAAGAATTGTACAGAAACGACCCAGATAATCATGATGGAGTGATCACTCACCTAGAGCCAGATGTCCTGGAATGGGAAGTCAAGTGAGCCTTAGACATCACTACGAATAAAGCTAGTGGAGGTGATGGAATTCCAGTTGAGCTACTGCAAATGCTGAAAGATGATGCTGTGAAAGTGCTGCACTCAATATGCCAGCAAATTTGGAAACCTTAGCAGTGGCCACAGAACTGGAAAAGGTCAGTTTTCATTCCAATCCCAAAGAAAGGCAATGCAAAAGAATGCTCAGACTACCGCACAATTGCACTCATCTCACAGGCTAGTAAGGTAATGCTCAAAATTCTCCAAGCCAGGCTTCAGCAATACGTGAACCGTGAACTTCCAGATGTTCAAGTTGGTTTTAGGAAAGGCAGAGGAACCAGAGATCAAATTGCCAACATCCGCTGGATCATGGAAAAAGCAAGAGAGTGCCAGAAAAACATCTATTTCTGCTTTATTGACTATGCCAAAGCCTTTGACTGTGTGGATCACAATAAACTGTGGAAAATTCTTCAAGAGATGGGAATACCAGACCACCTGACCTGCCTCTTGAGAAACCTGTATGCAGGTCAGGAAGCAACAGTGAGAAGTGGACATGGAGCAACAGACTGGTTCCAAATAGGAAAAGGAGCACATCATCACTGTGCTTATATAACTTATATGCAGAGTACATCATGAGAAATGCTGGGCTGGAGGAAGCACAAGCTGGAATCAAGATTGCTAGGAGAAATATCAATAACCTCAGATATGCAGATGACACCACCCTTATGGCAGAAAGTGAAGAAGAACTAAAGAGCCTCTTGATGAAAGTGAAAGAGGAGAGTGAAAAGTTGGCTTAAAGCTCAACATTCAGAAAACGAAGATCATGGCATCTGGTCCCATCACTTCATGGCAAATAGATGGAAACAGTGGCTGACTATTTTTCTGAGCTGCAAAATCACTGCAGATGGTGACTGCAGCCATGAAATTCAAAGATGCTTACTCCTTGGAAGGAAAGTTATGACCAACCTAGACAGCATATTAAAAAGCAGAGACATTATTTTGCCAACAAAGGTCCATCTAGTCAAGGCTATGGTTTTTCCAGTGGTCATGTATGAATGTGAGAGTTGGACTATAAAGAAAGCTGAACACCATAGAATTGATGCTTTTGAACTGTGGTATTGGAGAAGACTCTTAAGAGTCCCTTGGACTGCAAGGAGATCCAACCAGTCCATTCTAAATGAGATCAGTCCTGGGTGTTCATTGGACGGACTGATGCTGAAGCTGAAACTCCAGTACTTTGGCCACCTGATGGGAACAGCTGACTCATTGGAAAAGCCCCTGATGCTGGGAAAGATTGAGGGCAGGAGAAGGGGATGACAGAGGACGAGATGGTTGGATGGCATCGACTCAATGGACATGGGTTTGGGTGGACTCTGGGAGTTGGTGATGGACAGGGAGGCCTGGCGTGCTGCAGTTCATGGGGTCTTGCAGAGTCGGACACGACAGAGCAACTGAACTGAACTCTGGTAAAACGTTATAGTGAAAGTGAAAGTCGCTCAGTCATGTCTGACTCTTTGCAACCCCATGGACTATACAGTCCATGGAATTCTCCAGGCCAGAACACTGGAGTGGGTAGCCTTTCCCTTCTCCAGGGGATCTTCCCAACCCAGGATTGATAGCAGGTCTCCCACATTGCAGGCAGATTATTTACCAACTGAGCCACAAGGGAAGCAAAAAATGTTACAAAGTTGCTTTAAATCCTTTAAGAACTATTTAAAAATTTTAATCACTGTAGGTCTAGAATACCCTAAGCTATTGTTTAGATGTAAAAAATAAAATGAGAAGTTAATCCAAATCAGTAAAATAAATTAAAAACTAAGGATATGAGAATTATACAGCTTTAAGAAAGAACAGTTTTGAATGTCAAAACGTTGAATATCTAGCGATGCTGAAGTAAAGATGGATAGAATTGTTCGGTTCTAAGTTGTATCTCTTTGTGACCCCATGAATTGCAGCATGCCAAGCTTTCCTGCCCTTCACCATCTCCCAGAGTTTGCTCAAGCTCATGTTCATTGTGCCAATGATGCCATCCAGCCATCACATCCTCTGCCATCCCCCTCTCCTCCCGCCCCCAGTCTTTCCCAGCAGCGAGGTATGTCCTTTGTGTCAATGATACCATCCAGCCATCTCACCCTCTGCTGTCCCCTTCTCCTCCTGCCCTCAGTCTTTTCCAGCAGCGGGGTCTTTTCCAGTGACTGGGTGTTTCGCATCGTGTGGCCGAGGTATTGGAGGTTCAGCTTCAGCATATGCTCAGGGTTGTTTTCCTTTAGGATTGATTAGTGTGACCTCTTTCTGTCCAGAGGACTCTAAGTCTTTTCCAGCACCTTTCAACGCAAGTTGAAAGCATCAGTTCTTTGATGCTCAGCCTTCTTTATGGTCCAAATCTCACATCCATCCATGACCGCTGGGAAAATCGCAACTTTGACGATACTCACCTTTGTTGGCAAAGGTGTGTCTGCTTTTTAATATGCGTTCTCGGTTTGTCATAATTTTTCTTCCAAGGGGCAGCCCTCTTCTGTGTTCATGGCTGCAGTCACCAAAGTGAAAAGTAAAAGGCGGCTGTATTCAGTGCTGGTTATGTACACCTTCATCAGCATTCTAGTTAAGCTCAGGTCCATAAGCACTTACTTCAGTTGTCTGTTGGCTTTTGTGCCATGTTAATTAAACTTGATATAAAGATAATGAGCAAAAGGTAGAGGCCTATATTAAGCTGTTTATTCACATGGTTTTCATCCTCTCCCCCAAATCATAACCACTGCATGTCATTTTGAACACTCTTATCAGAGCTCATCAAATATTAATAGGTAATAAAATCCTCTGTCAGTCATATATTTTTGTATATTTTAAAGTCATGTAATCATGTCTTTTCCCCACAGTACTTTATTATGTCTAATGGTTTTTCATGTTTCCTTTCTCTGTTATGTTTTGCTTACGATTTATAGAATATAAGGTAATGTATTTTATATATTGCCTCCAGTGTTCATCAGACTTGGCATGAACTTGGAGTTCGTGGACACAGATAGGAGATAGTGAGTTTAGTAACTCAAGTCATCACTGGTACCTGTAAATAGATACATGAACTCTGTAATCATCTTGGTATGCTCAGGACGTATCCAGTCGTTACTGGAATAAAACCATGACTCACGCTTGTGGTGTGTTTGTGGAAATCTTGGTAGAGTCCAGAGGTAAGGAATGAATATGGCGAGAAGCAGATCATATGAGGGTGATGGAGCTAACGTTTATTTCACTACTTCCGATCTGTAAGTAGGACAAGGTCCCCACATTCCAGTTTTATTGAAGTAATTAACATATAGGATTGTGTTTGTTTAAAGCGTACAACATAATGATTTGATATATGAATATATTGTGAGATGCTTACCACAGTAAATTCAGTTGACACTCAGCACCTCATATAAATTTTTTGTTACTTTTTATGACAACTTTTTAAAGATTTATTCTTAGCAACAATCAAATATACAAGACAGGATTGCTAATTACAGTCATGTGCTGTGCTTCATATCCCAGAACTTACAGTGGGGAGTTTGTACCTTCTGGCCCCTTAACCCGTTTCTGCCACCTCCGCCCCCGCCCCCGTCCCTGACCTCCTGCCTCTGGCCACCACCAGCCTGTTCGCTGTTTCTGTGTTAGTTTTTTTTTATTTTCAGATTTCAGGTACCAGTGAGATTGCACAGCACTCATTTTTTCTTTCTAACTTAGTTTCACTTAGCATCATGGCCTCCAGTTTCGTCGGTGCTGTTGTGAGTGGCAGTGTTTCCATCTTCTGTTTTATAGCTGAATAAAATTCCAAAAAATCATTGCCAGGAGTGATGTGAAGGAACTTATTCCTGGTTTCTTCCAGAGTTTAATGGCTTCAGGTCTTGCATTCAAGTATTTAATCCATCTTGAATAGATTTTTGGATGTAGTGTAGGGTGTTGGTCCAGTTGGATTCTTGTGCATGTGGCTGTTCAGTTTTCCCAGCACCATTTATTGAAGAGACTATCTTTTCCATTGTTCCATTCCCCCGTTCATAATTTGCTTATGAGTTCCAGCAGTTTTTTGGTGGAGTCTTTAGGGTTTTCTGTATATAATATCATGTCATTTGCAAATAGAGACAGTTTACTTTTTCCTTTCCAGTTTGAATGCCTTTGCCCCTCTCCCCTTGCCTAATTGCTCTGCGTAGGATTTTCAATACTATATTGAAAAAAAAGTGGTAAGAGTGGGCATCTTTGTCTTGTTTCTGATCTTAGAGGAAAAGCTTCTTGCTTATCACCACTGAGTAAATGTTAACTGTGGGTTTGTCACCTACAGGCATAATAATGGAAAAATATATATATTTTTTCTTTTTTGTTTTTAAAGTTTTATTTTTACTGTATTTTACTTTACAGTACTGTATTGGTTTTGCCATACATTGACATGAATCCACCACGGGTGTGAAAGTTGCCAAGATATGATACAGAAACACAAAGTGAACAGATGTTGTTGGGAAAATGGTGCCAATACATTTGGTCAGTGCCTAGTTGCCACAAACCTTTACTTTGTGAAAAATGTGGTATCTGTAGGGTACAATAAAGCACAAAGTACAATGAAATGAGACATACCTGTACAGTCTTTTTTATGTCAGAGTATGTTCTTGCTGCATACCTACTTTGTTTGAGTATCCCATCATAAATGGATGCTGTGTTTTACCAAATGCTTTTTCTTCCTTGAGATCATGTGACTTTTTCCCTTCATTTTGTTAATGTGGTATGTCTTATTTTGTGATTGCAGATGCTGAACTATCCTTCTGTCTCTGTAATAAATCCCACTTGACTATTGAATTCAGTTTTTTAAGATCTTTACATCTGTTTTCATCAAGATTATTGGCTTATAATTTACTTCCCTTCGTGGCCTTGTGTGGTTCTGGTATCAGGATTATGCTGGCCCTGTAAAACGAGTTTGGAGATACACGCTTTTATTTTTTTTGAAGACTTGGAAAGGATTGATATTGATTCCTTTCGTTTATTTTTTAATTCATTATTTGCTCTGGGGCTGTGCTGGACCATGCAGGGTCGTCTGTGGCTCTTACTTCCCTGACGAGGGATCAGACGTGTGCCCCCTGGATTGCAAGGTGGGGGCTTAACCACTGGGCCACCAGGGAAGTCCTGGTATTAATTCTTTTTAAATGTTGGTAGAGTTCACTGGTGAATCATCTGGTCCTGTAGTTTGTTGGGCGGTTTACTGATTCAGTCTCCTTACTTGCTGTTAGTCTGTTTGCTGCTGCTGCTGCTAAGTCGCTTCAGTCGTGTCCGACCCTGTGTGACCCCGTAGACGGCAGCCCACCAGGCTCCCCCCACCTGGGATTCTCCAGGCAAGAACGCTGGAGTGGGTTGCCATTTCCTTCTCCAGTGCATGAAAGTGAAAAGTGAAAGTGAAGTCGCTCAGCCGTGCCCGACTCTTCGCGACCCCACGGACTGCAGCCCACCAGGCTCCCCCGTCCACTGCTTAGATGTTCTGTGTCTTCATGTTTTAGGCTTGGTAGATTTGCATGTTTCTGGGAAGTTACTCCTTTCTTCTGGGTTGTCCAGTTTTTTCACATGTAATTGTTCTTAGTAATCTTGGTGATTCTTTGTATTTCTATGGTTTCAGTTGTGATGTCTCCTCTTTTGTAACTTAATTCTTTCTTTGATAAGTTTAAAGAGTTTCCTATTTTTAAAAGTAGCTCTTTGTTTTGCTAATCTTTTCTGTTGCCTTTTTATTTTATTTTTCATCTACTTCCACTCTTATTTCCTTCCTTCTGCTAACGGTGGGCTAATTTATTCTTTTTCTAACTACTTGAGAGGTGTGTGTGTGTGTGTGTGTGTGTGTGTGTGTGTGTGTGTTGCTCAGTCGTGTCCAAGTCTTTGAGACCTCATGGACTGTAGCCTGCCAGGCTCCTGTGTCCATGGAATTCTCCAGGCAAGAATACTGGAATGGGTTGCCATTCCCTTCTCCAGGGGATCTTCCCAACCCAGGGATCGAACCCTGGTCTCCTAAATTGCAGGCAGATTCTTTACCATCTGAGCTACCAGGGAAGTGTCTCAGCTGGTAAAGAATCCACTTACAGTGTGGGAGAACTGGGTTCGATCCCTGGGTTGGGAAGATCCCCTGGAGAAGAGAACAGCTACCCTCTCCAGTATTCTGACCTGGAGAATTCCATGGACTGTATATTCCATGGGGTCTCAGAGAGTGGGACACGGCTGAGTGACTTGAGGTATAAAGTTACATTATGTGTTTGAGTTCTGTTGTTGTTAGCGTAGTTGTTTCTATGAACTTTTTTCTTAGTACTGCTTTTGCTGCATCCCAGAAGATTGGTATGTAATATATCCATTTTTGTCTCAAAATGTTTTTTGATTTCCCTTGGAAAAGTTTTGTAACATTTATTTTGTTTTGACTTTGCTAGGCTGAGCCTGGCGGGCTACCTTCCGTGAGGGCTTATTCTGGCTGTGGCGAGCAGGCTCCTCGTGGGGGCGGCTTCCGTGGTGCACCAGCTCTAGGCGCGTGGCTTCAGGAGCTGTGGGGCCTGGGTTTGGTTACCTTGTGCCATGTGGCACCTTCCGGGGCCAGGATCCAGTGCCACCTGCGTTGGCTTGGTTTCTCTCTCAATTTTTTCGGTGACCTGTTGGTTAGTCAGTAGTATGTTAAGTGAGTTTCCCACTTTTTTTTTGTAACTGATTTCTCATTTCATATTTTCATGGTCAGATAAGAATGCTTGATAGGACCTCAGTCTTTTTAATTCATTAATACTTGAACTGTGATGTAACACATGACCTGTCCTGTAGACTGATCCATGTGTACTTGAGAAGAACGTGTGTTCTGTTACCGCTGCGTGGAGTGTCTGCAAAGGTCTGTGAAGGCCGTCGGACCTAAAGGGGCATCTAAGCCCAGTGTTTCCTGGCTGATTTTCTGCCTAGGTGATCTCTATATTGGAATGTGGGTTATTGAAGTCTCCTACCGTTATTGTATTGCTGTTTCTCTCTTCAGGTCTGTTAATATTTATATATTATAAATATATATAAATTTATATATAATATAAATAAAGATTTATATAAATATATTAAGCTTTATATATGTTAGGGGCTTCCATGTTTGGTGCATAAATACTTAGAAGTATTGTATCCTCTGGCTGGACTGACTCCTTTTAATGACCTTCTTTGTCTCTCATAACAACCTTACCTGTTTTGTTTGATATAAGCATAGCTATCCCTGCTTCCTTTTGGTTTCTATTTGAACAGAACACCTTCTTCTCTTCTCACTCTCAGAGCTGAAGTGCTCTTGTTGCTAGTATATAGCTGAGTCTGTGGTTTCTGTTTTATTCAGCTCCTCTGCGTCTTTTGACAGGAATGTTTAGTTCATTTACATTTAAAGTAATTATAGGCATGAACTTAGTATTGCCATTTGGTTGTTTTCTGGCTGTTTCATAGCTCTGGTTTCTTCTGTTTCTCTTCCTTTGTGACCTGATGATTTTGGTCCATTCTCTCTCTGTCGTGTGCATCCATTGCAGGGTTTTGTTTTTGGTTTGTGGTTATGATGAGACTTGTTTAAGACATCTCACATTTATCACAGTCTGTTTTAAGCAGGTGACGACTGTAGATTGAATGCATCCTAAAGCTTAATATTGTTGTTCTCCCCATTTTATGTTTTTGATGTCATAATTTATATATTTTTACCTTGCATAATGTTTTAAAAATTATGATAGTTCTAGTTCTTTGTATTAATTTTGTCTTCTAATGTTTATACTAGATTTATAAGTATTTATAAGGATAAATTATTGGTTTATCCACCATCATTAATTGTGTATTTACCTTTACCAGTGGTAATTACACGTTAATATGCTTTTCTATTAGTAGCTATCATTCTTTTGTTTCAGTTTTAACAACTCCCTGTAACTTCTTTTTGTCTGTTCTAGTGATGATGAATTTCTGCAACTTTTGTTTGGCTGGAAAATTCTTTGTCTTCCACTTCTGAAAGACAGGCTTGCTGGTAGATAGTCTTGGTTAACGGTCTTTTGTTTTTTTCCTTTGGCACCTAAAATATACCTTCCCACTAGATTCTCTAACATTTCTATAAGGGATGGAGGATTACTTTATATTACAAGTTGCTTTTCAAAAATAATTTTTTTGGGGGGGTTCTTGCTCCTTGTGTGTATCTGTATGTCTTTAAGGTTTGGCAGTTTAATTGTAATGTATCTCAGTGTGGGTCTTTTTATATTAATTTATTTGCAACTCTCTAGGTTTCCTGCATCTGGATATCTGTCTCTTTTCACCAAGGTTGCAGATTTTTCAGCCAGTATTTCTTCAGATAAGCTTTCTGCCTTTGACTCCGTCGTCTTCTGACGCTATATAACGCGCATACTGGCCTGCTAGATTTTGTCTCTTGTTCATTAATCTGTCTTCACTTTTCCTTCCTTGTTTTCTTCTCCTTCTGTCGAATTCCACTGCACTGTCTTTGCGTTTGCTGATCCCGTCTTTCACATGAGCTTGTCTTTCGTTGGCCCCTTCTGTTGAGTTTTCCAGTTTAATAACTGTGTTCTTTCAGCTTTGTGATTTCTGTTTGGTGCTTACATTTTCCGTTGCTGTTGAAACTCTCACTCTTTTCCGGTGCTGCCCTCCTGATGTCAGCCAGCGTCTTTATGACTCTCAGTTTGAATTCATTATCAGGTAACTCACTTATCTCCATTTTGCGAAGGTCTGTTTTTCGGGTTCTACTTTGCTCTTTTCTTTGGGACACGTTTCTGGATTTTCCTGGACACTCTTGGTTTCTTCGGTGCGTTTTATGCCGCCTCTTCCGGGTGTGACGTGCTGGCCACGTGCAGGGGTTGAACATTATCCTCAGCCTGGTCCAAGTTCTTGGCTGGCTCTCACACCTAGCGATTGTCCAAAGCCACATTCTTTGCTGTTGAGGGTATGCCAAAACCTCTCAGTGTTCAGAGGGGAGGATCTCAGCCAGCACCTTGCAGTCACCTGGATGCAGGCAAACTGGAAGTCAGACCCTCAGGCAGCATCTTCTGAGCTACAGAAAAGCTGGGAGCTAGGGATCTGTCTGTTCTGTATGCACTGAGATGTTGCGGTGATAGCTAGGAAAGAATTAGTCGATCGCTTTCTTGTTCCGGGACCCATGACCTGGAGCCCAGCTGGCCACCAAAGCCAGGCAATCAAAAAGTGTGTCCTCTGGGAGACACTTGGGGGCCTGGAACAGGCAAGAGGAAAACTGTGGAGATGGTGCCCACTGGCCTCGTTTCTGAGCAGTATCTTAGTCTATCTGTGTGTGTGCTAAATTAGAAGCTTGACCCCCAGGTAGCAGCTGTTAAAGTATACAAGTAGACCTCTCCTCAGGAAGGACTCGGGAGATGGGCAGGCCTGACTGCTGCCTGTGCCCTGAGCCCTGTGGAGTTCGCAGGTTCGGAAGTGTTTCTTTGCTACAGTGAACAGGCTCTTCTTTTTGGTGGAAACTGTGGATTAAAACACATTCTTTGGTGGCTGGGTTCTTGTTTTTAATGAAAAAAACCATTCAACCCAATGGCTTTCCAAATAATTTAAACACACACAAACTTTAAAATAGTGTTTAAGAGTTCAAGAGGTTAACTAATGTGAATATAAGGTGGGAACGTGAGCGCTGGCCGAGAGATTCCAAGTGAGGGTTTGCCAGAGTTTCTTGGATTTGAAGGGAGTGTTAAAACGTAGCATACTTCTTTTCAAGGTATTATCAGATGAGTTCCTGTATTTAAAGTGCTTAGAAATATGCCTAGCATATAGTAATACTCTTAAGAATTGCCTATTGTTTTAAAATATTCAGCTGTAAATCTTCAGAGTCAGTATTTCTAAACCATTGAGCCATTGATATCACTGTTAGCCTTGAACATTCCAGGACCTGCCCCAAACTTGGTGAATCTGAAATTCTGCAAGGAGAGGTCAGCAGCCTGTGTTCTAACAAACCCTCACAGAGATTCTGATGCACAGTAAAGCTTGCTTTCCTATTAATAGCCAGCATAAAAGCTGGGACAGTAATGACGGTGCAGCTACTCTCTGGGAGATAGCATTATTGTGACGCAAAAGCAAAAAACCCAACAAAACAGTTAAGTAATTTTCTTGCGCGGAAATATAAAATCCACTAGAATTTTCATCTTTTTTTTCTTTTTTTAACATCTTCCATATGTGGTAGGTCCTTGAGAAATATTTGGTCATACTATCGGATAAGACAAACAGTTTTTAGAGAACTGAGCTGACATTGTTTCTTTAAAATCCTTTTATTCAGCAGCCATTGTCCAATGTGTCAGGCACAGCTGTGGTCAAAGAACTCTTAGCATGGTAGGAGAGTCCAGCTGTGGGCAGATAAATTATAAGCAGTATTTTTAAGCATTAAAATTGAAATAATGAGCCTTGTGCTCTAAATGCTTAGACCAAGGAACGCCCAGCAGCCTCATCTCCGAAGGTCGTGTTTGAGCTGAGTCTTAGGAGTGAATAGGCAGTGCCACACAGCGGGGGTTTGGGAGAGGGCATTTCACATAGTTTGTTGATGTTACGGCCGTCGCTGCTGCTTTCATTTTTGTGTGAGACCCACTAGCAAAATCCTTTTCCTTCACTATAAAAAATACCAAATCTCTTTTTGTGTTACAGCTTTTTCTAGCTTTCGTTAGTCGTATAGACTGGATGGATAATAGGGTGCAGTTTGAAAGTACTTAGGGCATCATGTACTGTCGGTGGCATCATAGGGAAAGTCACTGTTTGCTTTAGAAATGCCCAGTGCCTAGTGACGTTGTCGATCCTTCAGAAGGTTAACCTAGCTTATTTCAGGGGCTCCCAGACTTTTGTTTTTGTTTCCCGTAACACTTCAGTAATTTTTTCATGGTGTTCGCAGGGCATTTGCTTATTAGGTTTGGTCTAAACAACTTAGTATTTACGTTCTAAAAACTGAGCTGTCATTTGAAAAAGTTATACACGTACATAGGAAGAAAATAAGTTTTTATTTCCCTCCCAAATAACCATGATTACTTACGTGTGTGCCTGTGTGGCGTGATAGAGCTCTTCAAACTCTGGGATCAGGCGGGACAACCCCAGCGCCTTCTCCGGTTCCGTACCTACTTCTCTCCAGTACTGGACTTCATGCACAGCGGCTGCTGAATAACTCTGCTTTGCAAATACATGTCATTGTGAAAAGTGTGTGCTCTAAGATTGGAATTTTGAGTTATCTTGGACTGGTTCACACAGCGTTGTACATATATCAAGTATCATTGTGCTTCCCTCACTCTGAGGATACCCCACGGGGCCCCTGGATGTTTGCCTACTGCTCGACACAGTCTGGGAATCATGGGTTACTTGATACATTCACAGGTAGGGGATTTGGTTATACTTCTCTCTCAACTTTCTCTCTCCAGGTCATAAAGTTAAGTCAGTAGTCTGTCTTTGTCTTTTAGCCTCCCGAATACTTGGTCCACTTGGGTAAGTGATTGCTGTCTTGCAGCCTGAAAGGGCGAGCCTTTTTCCCTTGCTCCGGCCGGCAGGCGCTCGTGTTCTTCCTTCATGCTTCGTGTGCGTTCCTTGAAGGACCTGAGGCTGTTCCACCTGTGCTTTTACCTCAGGCCTCCTGTTGCCTCTGGAACCTGGCCTTAAAGTGCTCCTCAGTGGCATGAGTTTGTGCATGAAGCTGTCCAGAAAAAAGTCTTAGAGGGACTATTAAGTGATTAATCACTTCCTGGAAGCTATATTTGATCAACATGGGCTTCCCAGGTGGCGCTAATGGTAAAGAGTCCACCTGCCAACGCAGGAGCTAGAAGAGAAGCAGGTCTGATCCCCGAGTCGGGAAGACCCCCTGGAGGAGGGCAGGGCAGCCTGCCCCAGTGTTCTTGTCTGGAGAATCCCATGGACAGAGGAGCCTGGCAGGTCACAGTCTGTGGGGCTGCAAAGAATTGGACACGACCAAAGGGACTTACCACGCATGCATGCACATGGAAACGTGAGGGAGGTGGGACGTTTTCATTACTCCAAAAATGTTTAAAAAGTTAGGCCTAAAAAAGCATGTGATTGTGATGTTTATATATTCATAAAAAACCATGTAACTGTGATGTTTATATATTCATAACAGTATTCATTCAGAAAACGTGTGTTGATGAGTTGCTCTGTGCTGTGGATGGCGCTGGCCCTTGGTGGGCTGACGTTTTATATGCCCTCTCCGTGAGGAACACATGTGCCATCCAGTGGACACTTTAAATTTGGTGTGAGATGCAAATTTTACTTTGGTAGAGGTGAACACAAGGTTCTGTGGGTACAGAATGGAGGAGCATGGAACCTCAGAGCAAGGGTATAGAGAAGAGGTGCCCGAGTTAGCCGCGGAGCAGTAGGAAGGGGCCTTCAGGTCGAGGGCAGAGAAGTGAGAAAGTTTGATCATAGCATATTTAAGGAACTTCGAGTAGCAGACCGAAGCTTAGAATGCAAGAAAACATTAAAGGATGAGGCTGGAGAGAGAAACAGGATTTCATAGGCTTCGAGATTTTGAGTTTAGCCTGCAGGTTTCGGAAAGCCATTGAGGGATTTTTAAAGTGGTGTGTGCCGTCAGTTTTGTACTTTGGAAAGGCAGATCTAAGTACAGGGCAAGGAGCATCGGGCAGGGAAGGCAGGCTGTGAAGCTCTGGCAAATCAGTTAGGCAGCGACTGCAGCGATGTAGGTGGAAGGCGGTGAGGGCTGAAGGAAGGCTGTGGCAGTGCCGGGGGCGGCGGGGGGAGTGGAGAGAGTAAGGGGAGCCTGGAATCGCATCCCCAGGTTGTGCTGTGACCTGATGTTGTGAGGAGGAGCAGGAGCGAGGCAGAGCCCTCAGCCCCGGCTTGGAGTACTGCTAGGAATGTTGCCTACCCCAGGGGGCATGGAAAGGAGGGCCAGGCTGCAGAAGCAAGGTTACACGCTCACTTGTGGACACTGGAGGAGATGGCGGCCCCCTCCAGCATCCTCGCTGGGGAATCCCACAGACAGAGGAGCCTCGCGGGCGGCGGTCCCTGGCGGCACAGGAATTAGACACGAGCTAGTGGCTAAACCACCATCACAAAGTGGGATTCCCTGGCCACTCAGGGACCCTGCCTGCAATGCAGGAGACCCAGGTTCGACCCTGGGACACATCCCCTGGAGGAGGGCATGGCAGCCCACTCCAGTGTTCTTGCCTGGAGAATCCCATGGACAGAGGAGCCTGGCGGGCTGCCGTCCGTGGGTCACAAAGAGTTGGGCATGACTGAGCGACTAACGCTTTACACTTTGTGAACATAGGAAGTTTGAGTATCCTGTCAGCATTCACACGGGCGTGTCCAGTAAGCAGTTGAATATGTGTCCAATGCTCAGAGAAGAGAAAGCAGACTCATGAATCTGTTAATAAGGGGAAGGCATGGGGAGGAGGGAAAAGGGACCCTAGGACACCCTGGAGAAGGCCGCCGCGCGCAGGGCACACAGGCGCAGAGGGGCGGAGCGGGCATCAGAGGCGAGCGGGAGACCAGGGAAGAGAGATCCTTTGGAAACATAGTCTCAGCGTGATCCTTTGTCCGAATTTTATATTCCAGATTTTTACTTCTGTATTGGCCTGCTGCTGCTGCTGCTGATATTGGCCTAGTAGTTTTTATTTTCAGAGAAGGAACATGATGGGAGTGCGTGAATGATGCATATAGATAGCAGCGTTTTAAACTAAATGGGTACTGCAGTTCACCGTGTGTTGATGTGGTAGCTCTGCAGTGTATTTTTTAAAAACTTCAAATATATCTCCTAAATAATCTGTATGTCTCTTAGAGTTAAGGGAGGAAGACAGGAAGTGCATAGTGAATTTTAGAATTGTAAGGCCTGAGAAAGAGTACAGATAAGATTATGTTCTAATGAAAATCAGACCTGAAAGTAAATGTTTACTGTTCATATTTGTGACACAACCATTTTTGCTAGTACTCAGTGCATACGTTTTTATGTAAGTTGTAGACTAGGAGGAAGACAGAATGAACCAGCATATCTTTTTAAAAACTTATTTTTAAAAACTAATGAGGGAAAGGAGCGCCTCCCCCCACCCATGTGTATGTCCAGCTTCAGTTGTTATTGATGGGGGAATCTGGTTTCACCTGTGAACCCTCACCCGCTCTGGATACATAAAAGCAAATTCTGGATATCACATTTCCTGGAACAAGTGTTTAGGATGTAGGATTTCGTCTCTAAGATTGAAGTAACGGTGGTGGCGGTGGTGGTGTAGTCGCTAGCCGTGTCTGACTCTTGTGACCCCGTGGCCTGTAGCCCGCCAGGCCTCTCTGTCCATGGGATTCTCCAGGAGGGACAGAGTACCGGAGTGGGTCGCCATTCCTTTCTCCAGGGGATCGTTCCAACCTAGAGCCCAAACCCGGGTCTCCTGCATTGAAAGCGGATTATTTTATCAGCGGCGCCACCAGGGAAGCCCTGAAGAGGTTTAATGAAGTGTAGTTGACACACATTGAATGGGAAGAGACATTTTCCCTAATACAGCTACTCATTGGTTTTACCCTTTGGGCCTTGGCCTTACGCAGAATAACAGTTAATATTTTAAGGGTGGCAGGAATTATTCAGAAGGTTGACAGTTTTAGTAAAGTTCCCTATAAGGAATAAAGAAGAATAAAGCATGTTTCCAGGAAAGACTGTGACTCTGCTACTGACAACAGTGAGTGCGTACTGAGTGGAGCACAGCGTTTCCTGTTTTTCTTTGCAGAGGCCTGACTCTGGAATCCCCCTGTTTGCCCACGGTTTAATCCTAGTCTCTGCCCTGTGCTCTCAGTACAGCACACCGGAGAAGTGGGCTTTTCTTCACATGTCTGACTTGTGCCTGAGAAATATTTCAGTTTTGTGTCTTTAAATACTTAGTTATACTTGGAATCTAGGTTTTTGACTCAGAAAGTAGTAACAGAAGTCTGAACAACACCTCAGCCCGGGTGTGGCTCCTGTCCTTCCTACCTTCTCTGGAGCACTTATAATATTGATAACCCTTCATTTTTCTTCACCTTCCATTTCTTTTCTGATCTATCACATCAGAAACTAAGCAAAATCAAGTCTTTCTCATCTTGAAGGGAAAAAATCCAGTCTGTGCTGGTTTCCTCTTCTCCCTTGAACTACAGCTGTCTCCTCCCCGTTCAGAGGCCAGTCGCTGTCCCAGCCTCTGTGTTGGAGTCCTCACTTCCCCGTCTCCTGGCAGCCCCTCACTCCCCTGATGTCTGGAGCTCCCGTCACTGTGGGCACAGGATCACCAACGTGCTGAGCAGGCGCTGAGCCCAGGGAGCATGCTTCTCTTCTCCTGGCCTCCCCCCAGCTTTGCAGCGCGCCACTGAATCCCCCTTAACGCCTGGAAGAACCCACGCCTGACTTTGCTCCTGACTTCTAGGCTGTTCCTTGCTGGCTCCTTTAATGGCTTGTTTTCCTCATCCAGCCTTATAGGGAGTGTTTTCTGTGCACTTTTCTTCCTGGGAGGTCTCATCAGCTCAGGGCGCTCTATTCTGGTGACTGCTTCTCATCTCTAGTTAGCCCTTCTCAGAACCCTGTGTCTGTGTACTCAGGGCACTTGAACGTGAGGCACGCTGAATGTCGTTTGACAGGCCTCACTTAAATGCCTCATCGATATCTCAGACTCGGTGTGTCTTTTTCCCCATTTGTTTGTTTGGCTCCCCGGGTCTCAGTTGTGGCCCGCGGGATTGTCCGTCTTGGTTGCAGCGTGCGCAGTTTTTGACTGTGGCACGGGGACTCTTGGCTCTGTAGAAGCTAGCTCCCTGACCAGGGATGGAGCCCAGGCCGTCTGCACTGGGAGAGTAGAGTCTTAGCCATGGGCCCCAGGGAAGTCCCAAATTCAGTGCGTCTTAAACGGAGTCTTTCATCTCCTTCCAGTGTGGCCCTTCCGGCAGGGCTCTCCCAGTCTTCTCTCATCCACTGGATCCTGTGCTCTGTATTCAGATCTGAAAGCTGTGCATCTTTCACAGCTCTCACCTTTCCCTCGCTCTCAAATGGCTTTGATTGTAGCTTCAGTCTGAATTCATTTCGGTTTCTGCTACTGTTAGCTGAGATTAAGCAATCTCCTTTAACCACCATCGCTATGATGACTTTTCCGTTGGTGCCCTCCACCGTACTTTCCATTATAGCTATCATGGAGTAGCCTTGTAGAACCATTCTGACCATTCATTCCCCTGCTTAACAAGCTGGGCTCCTTCTACCTTAAAGAAGGGAGGACTGAAACTTCTGCTTTTTTACCCTAAAACCAAGGTTAGACTAGATGTCATGAAGTAAAGTCTAAAGGAAAAGTGTGATGCCCAGCTCCAAAAGGTCAAGTTGAAAAGTAGTCGTTATTTTCAGATTATGAATTAGCCACGCAACATAATCACTATGATACAAGCAGGTTGAGGTCTTCCTGTCCTTTGAGTCAGTTCAGTTGCCCCTCCTGAGCCTCCTCTCTCAATCAGCATGCCTGTTGTGTCGCTGTTGATGAGTGCATGTTACTATGCCTGCTTCAGGAGCACACCGATCTACAAGCACACCGTTCACTGACCTTTCAGGGGACGTTTCTGGGTGAGATGGCTGGTGGCCTCAGTGCACCATGGCGACTGCGCTCTCCCTGCATCTCGCAATAAGTCAGCTGTTGGAATAACTCACGTAATGTGGATTCATGGGCCCGGTGTAGCCACCTGCTAAGCCCCAGACACAGCCTTCTGAAGGAGGAGATGTGGATTCGGAACTTGAGGAGTCTCGTGTATTCCTGGGGCAAGAGTGATACGGAAGTAGACCTTATTCTCTGAAATGCGCTGGTCTGTGGCCTGCTTTAGAGGGCCCTCTGGCTGAGCCAGGTGGCACCCTCCGTACTTGGGAGCTGCGGCCCCTTCAGGCTGGGGTCTGCACAAAGTGCGCAGTCCCCAGATGCCACGAGTCCAGCGAACGTAACTGCTGACCGTTGTCTTCATCTGTAGACATCTCCCCTTTCCTGCGTATGTCTGGAGTGTGCCAAGAACCTGGAAGCCGCCTCCTTTACTGTCAGTCAAGGGGCATCCTGGGGAAGAAACCCCAACAGGTTGTCCTGATCTGGTGTCAAGAAAGTTCGTGTCCTGTTCTGGTGCTGGTGCACTTGGATGTAGAAACATGGTTTTCTAATAAGACGAGTTTACTGGAAACGTAGCAGTGTATTATCGAGAAAAAATAGGCACAAAACTAGTATTTGCATTGCCTTTTCCCTTCCTTAATCCCAGGAGAGAGAGGCAGCACCGCTTCTCAAGGATCAGTCAGGGACTTGCGCTGTAGCGTTTCGGATGGGAATAGTATGAAGGGAACTTTGTTGAATTTGGTGGATAGAAATAGACTCAGAGTCTAGGGGCAAAATAGGGAACCGGGTGGAAGAGACTGCGTTGTGGCACTTGGCCTCCCGCCTCGAAGGAGGGCTGCGGGTGCCAAGTCTGTGGTCGGGGCATCTGTGAGCTTCCTTAAGTGGCACTGCGTGAAGATAGCAGCAAGGTGGTATGTTTGCCAAGAAATAGAAGATTGAAGAACACAGACAAAGGCTCTAGACCCGTGTCTGGCTTGCTGCCAAGCCTTTTAACCTGAAGTCTCTGTATAACCCCAGGGGACAGGGCCCCAAGGATGGTCGACTCTTAACCCTTTAAAAGGGGGCTTGGAGTAATTAAATTCGGAGAAGTAAAGGAATGGATATTTTACTCCTAGGTGTTACTGTTGTTGTTCAGTCGTGTCTGACTCTTTGCGACCCCGTGGACTGCTGCGTATCAGGCTTCCCTGTTACCATCTCGTCTGATCAAACTCATGCGCATTGAGTTGATGTTGTCATCCAACCGTCTTACCCCCTGGCACCCCCTTCTCCTCCTGCCCTCAGTCTTTCTACCATCAGGTTCTTTTCCAGTGAGTTGGCTCTGAGATTGTTATAGACTGTAATACCTGTTGTTACAGACTCTTAATTTATTCAGTCAGGCATTTTTGCAAGAAAATTGGAAATCATATAATACAAAGTCTCAGATTAGAAAATAACTGCAAACAAAGAACTTCCCCCCAAAATTATAATGGATAAAATAATAACGTATCTACCACTGAAAAAAAATCCTGATCTAGGGCTAAGGTCACTAAACCAGAACTTGCGAGCCACCCTTTCTTGTGCTTAAAAGTTAAATGGAGCACTGCTATTCTCACTTGCTCTCTCAATGTCTCCAGCTCCTTACCTGCTGTGATAACCGCGGGGTCAAAGCTCTGCCAGACTGTGTGGCCTGCAGGCTTAAAATATTTACTCTCTGGCCTACAAGAACACATGTGGATTCCTAAAGAGGATGAAGTGGAGTTATTTTCTAACACAGTGAAATACACAAAGGACACAACTGATGAAACTAGGAAAATCACACACACTCTCCCTTCCTCCTCACCCTGCCCTCCTTAGGTACACAAGCACATTCAGATAACAGAAGCTCTAGAAATTGCAAACAAAGAACATAAGGAGAAGTATCAAAGACATAATAGAAGAAACTTTCGTACACTGTAGCAAAATTTGTGTGCAACTAGAGAGGGATCCCCATATGCCATACAGAATACTGGAAGGGAAAATCAATGAACCTTGAGATGGTCAAGTCACTGTTGAACTCTGAGACTTCTTTTGGGATTCTGTGGCAATACAACGTAGAGACAGTAAAATAATACCTATTTTAGCTCTAAAATTAATGTGTGAACACGCCACTTCCGTGGTTCTACAGAAAGTCACATTCTGACCCTGAAGAGCTGTCACTTGGATAAGTTTTTAGGGTTTATCACATGCATAGCAACATTTCAGGGGATGGCAACATGAAATACTATGTTCGGAGGCAGCCTGACCTAGTTCCACTAGTTTGCAACTTGCCTGAGTTTTGATGCAGGTGATGTTTTCAGGAGAAGTATTCTGTTGAAAGTGAAGAAGATGGGGCTACTCAGAGTTGGCACTGGGACACTAAGCGAGCTGTGCCCGTGGCCTCTTTCAATCAATCACAGAATCTAAGGCGTCATGGAAAACTTGGGTCTACTTTAAAATTACCTTCATCTCTTGAAAAATCTTGCATGGTTCAGTTGAACACAGCAGCAGGGTGAGGAAGTGTCCCTAGTGCGGTGGAGCAAGGACGGCTGCGGCCTGCAGCTGAAGTCCTGGGGGGCTGCTGGGACACGGGTGTCAGGAATGCAGGGGAGGCGGTTCGTAACTTACCAGCCAGAAGAGACTGGAAGTCAGTGGCTGGACTAGAGCCGAACCTACCCCTGCCCTGTACCACCAGCTGACAGATTCACTCCAGCAGGAAAGGGCAGTTGGCTACAGTCTAAGTAATAACCATCAGAATAGCTCAGTGTTTAATGACGGGATGTAGAATTCAGTACTTATGTCATACTGTCGTCTTTGTTATGAACGATGGTTACAGATGATACTTCTACATATCTTTTTTTTTTAGGAATAAAACTTAAATGGTTATTATACAAATACATAGATGGCCAAAGATAGATCAAATAATCTATTTTAAATTCTAAATATTACTTTGCTTTGCCTTTTTTTTTTTTTGGTGCATATATTTCTCTGGGGGGTTCAGCATAGTAGATGGTTGCAGTGATACCAAGATTTAGGTATTTTTCTGTCCTGGGCAAAAACATTTTTCATAGTCATTTGTGCATAAAGTATAAATCTACCAGAATAAGTTGTTGTTACCAAGACCATTTTCTGAACATTATTTCTTATATTTTAGAAGAGGCGCCGGCGGATTGACCGAAGTATGATTGGAGAGCCCACAAACTTCGTGCACACAGCTCACGTGGGGTCAGGTGACCTGTTCAGTGGGATGAACTCTGTAAGTACAAGGGTGGACCAAGGGGGTGGGGCCTTGGGGCGAGGTCACATGTGCCTGTCTGGCGAGTGCGTGCATTCCTAATGACTGCACTGTGCCCAGTGAGTTACAGACGCTTACTGCGCATGCTTGATGTGAGCGTGAAGAGAAGGAAATGAACAGTGGGGAAATCTCTTAGTTTGCAAAGCCATGTGTTTTTCTGTTTTTACTAAATTCTTTGTAGCTACATTTCTTCTGAATAACTGCTTTAAAATTTTTAAAGGATTTGAGTTCAGAAAGGAAGTTACTGTCACGTGGATTCTCATGCCACCATTCCCCCATCCCTTCTACCCCCCACCCCCCCAGCAACTTTGAGGTCAGCTTTTTAGTAATATTTAAGCTCCTTTTTGTTCTCTTAAGTTCAGTTGGTTGCCTTTGCAAATGTATTTGTCCCATTTACCTTAGAAAATATTATCCTGTATCTGATGTTACAATGTTTACAGTTTATTTATTACTGTAACATAAGTTCTCATGCACTTAGCAGAGGATTAAAATTTGTACATATTTGCCCTTTGTTACAGAGGTTTCGGTGAACTTCAGAAGAGACTTTAGATACACTCAGTTGAACTCTTACTCCCTAATTTGCATCTAAGAGAAACAGAGAGTAGTAGTAGCCAGTCTCTGCGGGGGTTTTGATTGGGGCTGTGCCTCATCCTTGCCCTGAAGCAAATGACCGTGTATCCAGAGCTGCTTTCCCCCCAGACCTCAAGTACACACGTGTGTCTGAACGTTCCCTCAAGTGTTTAGAACCAGAGTCAGTAAGGCTTTCCTAACACAGATACGCTGCCTTGTGTGCTCACTGCCTGGACACTGTTCACAAAAAACTGAACAGGAGAACAGACTTGCAAAATAGGTAGATGGGTATCCTGGATACAGCAAACAAGTCTGTCACTGCAGTTACTGAGTAAGCTAAGGGATGACATTTGTAGCTTCCTGGAAAGGAAACAGCTTGTTTGTTTTAAGTCTGTAGGAAAAGTACACTGAACGGCTTTTGTGGAAATGTAAGAGGCGTCAGGTTGCTGTTAAAATACAATTCAGTAGCTTTGTTTCCTGGATCAGTGTGGAATGATGAGCCGTTGTTAATATTAAGGTCATTGTGACAAAGATAAATAGAATGAATGGTTTCAAATTTATTATAACTGATGAATTTTATTTCTCATCAGCACGTCTTCTTCCCTACTTGTGTTCATAAAAATCTAACTATGTAGGCAAAAAAGAGCTTCCCTTGTAGCCCAGTCGGTAAGGAATCCACCTGCAGCACAGGAGACCCGGGTTCGATCCCTGAGTCAGGAATATTCCCCTGGAGAAGGAAATGGTAACCCAGTCCAGTATCCTTGCCCGGGACATCTAATGGACAGAGGAGCCCGGTGGGCTCCAGTCCATGGGGTCGCAGGAGTCGGAAGAGCCCAAGAAGAGGAAATCTGCCCTGTCCCTGCGTCCACGTTTTCCCCTTCTACCTGCCATGAAATGATGGGACTGGGTGCCATGATCTGACTTTTTTAAATACTGAGTCTTAAGCCAGCTTTTTCACTCCTCTCCTTCACGCTCACCAAGGGGCTCTTTAGTTCCTCTTCACTTTCTGCCATTAGAGTGATGTCATCCACTTACCTGAGGTTGTTGATATTTTTCTCGGGAATCTTGATTCCAGCTTGTAACTTATCCAGCCCGACGTTTCACAGGAGTGATGAGGGTTACTTACTGGAAATCCAAATTCTTTTGTTTGAAATTAAAGAATTGACTTTTGGAAGAACCAAGTTTGTGCCACAAAACCTGGTGTTCACAAAACCTGGTGTTGCCAAAAAGGAGCAGAAAGTGAACTGACAGGCGGTGGGCCGTAGCCTCCTCGGGCGGAGCAGGTTTGCTTAAGCAGCCCTGTAGATTTTAGTTTCTTTTTTAGGATACTCTCACCTAAACTAGTTGTTCAGTCATGTGACTATAGATGTTGCAGTAACTCATGTGGTATCACTGGAGTTAATTCCACGTAAGTGAATTTTTCAGTGAATGAGTGCACTTACCCATTTAAGATCCAGTCACATGTTCTCGCCTTAAACATACTGGACCCGAATAAGCTGTGCACTTTATGTCCTGTTATTACCTTCAATTAGAATGTGTTTAAACCTGCCTCACTCTGAATCTGTTGGGCCATCACCTCCTGTTCCTCCTGCTCCTAGCAATCTAGCGTGACTCTCATTCTCTGTTTCCAAAAAGCTTCTGACTGGTAACAGACTAAGATAGGATATACTAAGAGCACTTTTGAGTTTGCAGATAACCTTGTGCCTTTGTTTTGGTGAAGTAAGAGAATACCTCACTGGGACTTCCCCGGTGGCCCAGTGGTTGAGACCCCACTCTGCCACTGCCAGGGGCCGTGGGTTTCATCCCTGCCTGGGGAATTACGATTCCACATGCCACACAGCACGGCTGGAATAAAAAAGAAGATAGCCCAGCATTTTTACATCTCACTAGAATGGTTAGGAGAGATTATCATCTTTAATCACTTTACAACTAGGAAACCTGATATTCACAGAAGATAAATAGTTCATCCAGAGTTACAGTATTAATGAATAAATCAGGATTACAGTTGAAGTCTTTGGATTCTACTTTCGGAGTGTAGTTGGTTTACAATATTGTGTTAGTTTTGGTGTAGAACGAGGTAATTCAGTTATACATATATTCTGTTTTACAGTCTTTTCTCGTATAGATCATCATGGAATATTGAGCAGACGCCCCTGTGCTGTTCAGTAGGTTCTTGCTGATGACCTGTCTTAAATACACTAGTGTGTGCGATTTATCCTTTCCTCCTGTGTTTCCCCTTTGGGAACCATTAGTTTGTATTTGGTAGCTGTCAATATTTCTGTTTTATCAATAAGTTCATTTTTTTAAATTAGATTCCGCATGAGTGATAATATTTGTCTCTGATTGACTTCACTAAGTATGATAATCTCTAGGTCGGTTCATTGGACTGTGAATGGCATTATTTCATTATTAAAATTATTTTATTGGAATATAATTGATTTACCTTGTAGTAGTTTCAGGTATACAGCAGAATGAGTAAGTTATACACATATCCACTTTTTAAGATTCTTTTCCCATATAGGCCATTATTTTTAAGTTATCTATTTTTTACATAGTCCCAACATCCCAGTTTATCCTTCTCACCCCCTTCCCCCTTGGTAACCATAACATAGTATTTTCTACACCTGTGACTGTTTTGTATATAAGTTCATTTGTACCATTTTTTAAAAAGATTCTGCATATAAGAGATATCATATACTTGTCTTTCTTATTTTGCTCAGCATGACAATCTCTAAGTCCATCCATGTTTCTGCAAATGGCAGTTTTATTCTCTTAAACGGCTGAGTAATAAAAATCCGTTGTATATATACACCACGTACTCGGTATCCACCCGTCAGGGGACACTTAGGTCGCTTCCGTGCCTTGGCTGTTGTAAATACTGCTGCTGTGAACACAGGGGCGCATGTGTCCTTTTGTATTCATTTCCTCGGGACAGACGCCCAGCCAGGAGTGGGATGGCTGGGTCATACAGGAGTTCTCCTAGTTTCTAAGGACCCTCCGTACTGGTCTCTGTAGTGGCTGTGCCAGGTTACATTCCCATAAACAGCAGGAGGGTTCCCTGTTCCCCCCACTCCCTTCCCAGCAGTTACTGTTTGAAGACTTTCTCCAGTGATGGCCATTCTGACCCTTGTGAAGTGGTAACCTCGTCGTAGTTTTGATTTGCATTTCTCTGATAGTTAGCAGTGTTGAGCACCTTTAAATGTGCTTTTTGGCCATCTGTGTGTCGTCTTTGGAAAAAGGTCTGTTTATATCTTCTGCCCACTTTTTGTTTTTTTTTGTTTTTACATACAACTGCATGAGCTGTTTGTATATTTTGGAAATTAATCCCTTGTTGGTTGCCACATTTGCAAATATTTGCTCCCATTCTGTGGTTGTCTTTTCATTTTGTTTATGGTTTCCTTTGCTGTGTAGAAGCTTTTGAGTTTAATTAGTTAGGTACCATTCATTTATTTTCTTTAGAAGGTGGATTCAAAAAGATCTTGCTGCAATTTAGGTCAGTGTTCTGTCTTTTCTTCTAAGACTTTTATAGTGTTTGGCCTTACTGCATATAAGTCTTGACCCATTTCCAGTTCATCTTTGTGAGCGGCGTTAGGGAGTGTTCTGATTTCATTCTTTTACGTGTAGCTGTCCAGTTTTCCCAGCACCGCTTACTGAGGAGACTGTCTTTTCTCCAGGCTGCACTCCTGCCTCCTGTGGTGGATCAGGTGGCCACACACGGGTGGATTTATTTCTGGCTTTTTATCCTGTCCCACTGATCTGTGTTTCTGTGCCATGCCATATTGCTTCGATTACTCTTGCTTTATAGTAGTCTGAAGGCAGGGAACCTGTTTCTTCCAGCTTTGATTTTCTTTCTCAGGATTGCTTTGGCTATTTTGGGTCTTTCCTGTATCCATATAAATTTAATAACTTTGTTCTAGTTCTGTGAAAAATGACACTGCTAATTTAATAGGAATCGAATTGAATATGTAGATTGCCTTGGGCAGTATTCTCATTTTGACAGTGCTGATTCTTCCAAGAACATGGTACATATCCTTCTATCTGTGTCATCTCTGATTTCTTTCATCAGCATGTTACAGTTCTTAGAGCAGAGGTCTTTTTTCTCCTTAGGTGGACTTATTCCTGTGTTTTTCATTGTTTCTGATGCGGTGGTAAATGGGATTCCTTATTTTCTCCTTTTGGTCTTCGTTGTTGGTGTATGGGAATGAAAGAGATGCTGTGTGCTCCCTTTGTACCCTGCAGCTTTACTGGACTCATTGATGAGCTCTAGTAGTTTTCTGGTGGCATATTTAGGATTTTCTGTGTATCATGTCATCTGCAAACAGTGATAGTCTTACTTGTTTTTTTCCAGTTTGGATTCCTTTTATTTCTTTTTCTTCTCTGTCATGGTTAGGACTTCTGAAACTATGTTGAATAAATGTGACAATGGATTGTGACATAGATTTACAGATGTTTAAAAAGTCTTTTAACCCTGGGATAAATGTCACTTGATCATAGTATATGATCCTTTTAATATAGTTGGAGTATTTTTGCATCTGTGTTCATCAGTGATATTGGCCTGTAATTTTCTTTCCTTTTTTTGTGTGTGGTATCTTTGTCTGGTTTTGTTATTAGGGTGAAGTTGGCCTCATAAAATGACCTTGGGAGTATTTTTCCTCTTCATTCTTTTGGAAGGAGTTTCAAAAGGATAGGTGTTAACTCTTTTCTCAACATGTGATGTAATTTGTCTGTGAAGCCATTAGGTCCTGGACTTCTGTTTGTTAAACATTTTCTAATCATTGTTTCATTTTCATACTCATGATTGGGTCTAAGGTTTCCTTGCTGCTGCTGCTGCTAAGTTGCTTCAGTCGTGTCTGACTCTGTGAGACCCCATAGATGGCAGCCCACCAGGCTCCGCTGTCCTTGGGATTCTCCAGGCAAGAACACTGGAGTGGGTTGCCATTTCCTTCTCCAATGCAGGAAAGTGAAAAGTGAAAGTGAAGTCTCTCAGTCGTAACCCCGTGGACTGCAGCCCACCAGGCTCCTCCGTCCATGGGATTTTCCAGGCAAGAGTACTGGAGTGGGGTGCCATTGCCTGCTTAGACAACCACTTTGCCTGGCTGGATTTCTTTTTCTTGGGGATGGTTTTGATCATGGCCGCCTCCTGTATGGTGCTACGAACCTCCATCCACAGTTCCTCAGCCACTCTGTCAGATCTATTTCTCACTTCCACTGTATAATCTAAGGGATTCAATTTAGGTCATACCTGAATGGCCTAGTGGTTTTCCCTACTTTCTTCAATTTAAGCATGAATTTTGGGATCAGGAGTTCATGATCTGAGCCACAGTCAGCTCCCGGTCTTGTTTTTGCTGGATGTATAGAGATTTTCCATCTCTGTCTTTCATTACTTTGAATATATAATGCTACTCCCTTCTGGTCTGCAGAGTCTATATTGAAGAGTCAGTGGATACATTTCCGGGGGTTCCTCATATATCATGTGTTGCCCTTCCTTTTTGTGTTGATATTTTATCTTTTGTCAGTTTGATCAGTGTGTCTCAGTGTGTTTCTCCTTGCGTTCATCTCCTGTGAGCCACTCTGCACTTCCTAGACATGAGTGTCTCCTTTCTCATTAGGGAAGTCTTCAGCTATAACGTCCTCATTTATTTTCTCAGGCTGTCTCTGTCTTCTCCCTGTAGCACCCCTGTAATGTACGTGCTGCTGTGTTTTATGTCCCAGAGGTATCTGAGACTCTCCTTGTTTCCTTCTGCTGCTTTCTCTTCGGTTTGTTCCTTAACAGTGATTCTTACCATTCTGTTTCCAGCTATTTATTTTTCACGCCTCATTTATCCTGCCGTTGATTGCTTCTAGTGTATTTTTCATTCCAGGTATTGTATTCTTTGTATCTCTTTGTCTTTACATCTTGTAGCTCTTTGTCAAACATCTCTTGTAAGTTCTCAATCTGTGCCTTATTCTTTTTCCAAGATCTTGGACCATTTTCACCATCATTACTCTAAATTCTTTTTTTTTTTTTTTTTTGGTAGCTGTCTCTTCATTTAGCGGTTTCCTGTTTTTATCTGTTCCTTCATCCCAAACATTTCTCTGGCATTTCGTTTTGTCTGTGTTGATGGACTCCTTTATGCTGGCTGCAGGATCATAGTTCCACTTCCCCGAGTGGTCCTGAGGCTTGTGGAAGCCTCCTGGCGGCAAGACCGGTGCTTTCCGCCTGGTGGGTGGAGCAGGGGCTTGTCCCTCTGGTGGGCAGGCCTGTGTCAAGGGTTTGTCCTGGAGGGTATATGGCACACCTGGGGCCACACAGCAAGGTCACAGGTAGAGGGAGTGTGCAGGCCTAGGGTTCTGCCTTTATCAGGGTTGAGGGTAAAATGCCTAGGCCTTCACAGGTTCACTCTTCACTGCTTCCCCTTGGCACTGTTGTGAGGGTTACATGCTGTCATATTTTGAAGGGATTCTGTAAACCTGAGAGCAGCCTATTCTGAGGGGATTAACTCATTATTGACTAGAGATGTTTCAGTCTTCTCTTACATAACCAATTGCTGGCCACAGGTTTCTGCAAAAATGCCCCAGTGTATTAAGGAGACATCATAGGCTCAGCAGAGGATGAGTCGAATAAAGTTCAGGGGCTCTAATCATGTGATAAAAGCTGGAGAGGATGATTCCCCTGGGCTCAGAGGAGAAAAGGGTATACCACTCAGCTCCTCAGTATGCAGACTCGGCTCTTGGGGTGTGGCCTCTGGCTAAGCTTCTTTTGAATATTCCACGTCTTTGAATGCTCATTTGAATTCTTACACCTTTTCATTGTATTAATTTTACTGACTATATTAGGGCTTCCCAGGTGGCACTAGTAGTAAAGAACCCACATACCAATGCAGGAGATTCCTGAGAGATGCAGGTTCGATTCTTGGGTTGGGAAGATTCCCCTGGAGGAGGGCAGGGCACCGCACGCCAGTATTCTTGCCTGAAGAATCCCAGGGACAGAGGAGCCTGGCAGGCTGCAGTCCATAGCATTGCAGAGGGGAGGACATGACTGAGGTCATTTACAGAATAAGAATACTTCCATTATGTGAATTTTACTACGTGGATTTTTAAAATTTATCTTAGGTTCACTTTCCTACTTTTTGTATCTGATTCTAATCCAAGAAATTGAGGTGATTGAATATGTGAGGTGGTTGTAAATTAAGGTGGTTGAGCAACAAAGTTGAATTCATCAATTCATCTGTATCCTTTTGACTGGTTTTGAAATGTAGCCAAGTACCTTGTGAACTACAAAACTTTTTTGTAATAGGGAAGTGGAGTTGGGGGCTGTTTTGGCAAAAAAAAAAAAAAAAAAGAATTGTTCAACCACCAGCACTCCCCATATAATGAAAACAATTTCTAAGTCTATAAAAAGATATATATATATATATATATAATTTTTTTTTTTTCTATAAAAAGTACCCTTCTGGGAAAAGCAGCCCAGCCAAACTGTTAAAAGCACTGACTGGTTGCATTGGCCCCAGTTCCTGACCCGTGCTTCTCCTTTCTTGTCTCAGGTCAGCTCCATTCAGAACCAGATGCAGTCCAAGGGAGGCTACGGGGGTGGCATGGCTGCCAACGTGCAGATGCAGCTGGTGGACACGAAGGCCGGATAGCCCCGGACTCCTCCTCAGTGAGTACCTCAGAGCCCCATGGCCCCTGACTGCAAGGAGAAGCTTGGTTCAGACTCCAGTTCAAAAAATAAAAGTCTTATTAAAAAAAATTTGTGAACTTACTGGAAAAGGCAAAAACAGTTTGTTCATAGTCAGTTACAGCATTTGGGTATTAGTTTCAGATTGCTGTTTCCCTTATGAGAAACTTTAAATGCTTTCAGATGTCTTGCTCTGAGGGAGCCTCTGACTGAGATTCTAGTGACAAGATCTCTCTTATGTGTTCTTTAAAGATGAATGAAGTTACTGAGTACTGATACTGTGTGAAATCCCATGTGTGGTGAAGTAATTTTATATTTAACACATTATGGTAAATCATTCATAATAAATTTTTCAAATTTAAAAGACAGCTTCTAAATGGAAGCATGAAACTCCTAAAGTATAAAAATAATTTGGCTTTTTCTTTTGGTTTTATAGGTCATTGTGAATTTCTGTGTTTTGTTCCAACTGTTAATTTTTTTTTTTTGTCATGGTTGCTTTTCTTTCAATTACAAAAAAAGAAGTGTGATGGCGTCTTGTTCACCCTGTTGTGATTGCTCCAGTGACACGTTCCTGTTCTGCTCTGAAGAAACTTGTCAGAAAAATCCTGCATTTCCTTCAGCTGGCATGCATGCCTTTGGACTCATGGACAGAGTTCTTTGGATTGTGGCTTAATTCTTGATTTTTATGAATATGGGTCTGATTTTAGCATGATCTTCTTTTGTGAATGCTAGCACTGTTTTGCATTCTTCCCCCCACAGTTTTCTTTCCGCCTTCAACCCCTCTGCCTTATTGATTTTATTGGTAAGCAAAGACCTGCTTTTATTTGTTAATTTGTCGTCATTTATGTATATTTTGGAAGGTATGCGGCCCGTAAGCACAATGGTCATTTCTATTCACATGAAACTGCAGCAGAGTAGCGTCTGCATGCTCTGTGAAACTGCTTGTGTGGGACCCCACAGGATGCCAGAGAGGGAGAGTGCCTGGCGGCCATGGGTGGATGATACTGCTGCTATTAGAGAAAGGTGAGCTGTGGCGCCGAGTCACATCAGTTTCACAGAAAAAGGCAACTTGTAGCTTAGTTTAGAAGTATGACTTTAATTTAGTTAGAATTATAATAAAAGAAAAGCTTGCATTCATAAGGCATTCATTCTGTTGTAAATGTTCGATCTATTTATTTGTGAGCAAGGACCTGGGATTGTAAACGAGTGTGTTTGAGTGTGTGGTAATACCCTCCTCCAGTCTGACTCTGAGCATCATGTTCTTAGTAGCTGTCCATTTCTTTGTGCGCTTGGTCGCAGTTTTTACTTGTTTATGTTGAATACTGTGGTATCCAGCTGGCTTTCAGTAGCTGAGTTTCTTAGCCTCTACTTCTAAGCATGGACCCTGGAGTCATTGGCCTCTCCATGTTCACATTTTGGGACAGTGGAAGTTTCCAGGAGCAGCGGTTGATCTGGCTGTGTGGTTGCCTGTGAGAACAACCTGCATGGTGACTTAAGGTATTGCCAAGAATGCTTGGGCTTCAAAGTGTGTGTTGTTCACAAATTGTATGTCTATAAATGCTCCTCCTAAGGGTGTAGTGCTAACCATTAGAAATTTAAAATCCTATGTCCAGAAAACAGTAAGGAATTAGGTAACTGCGTAGAGCGAGATCGATCTACATCTGTTCTCTTCACCTTAGACATAAGTTCTTACTAAATAGGTAAGCGAATAAATACTGGGTTTATAGAGGTGAAACATGGCAGGATTTCTTCCCCCAGTTCTTCCAAGTTACCCTATATAGCAGGCACTAGATTATTCAGTCCTTTATTTCTGCAGTTTTGATCTCCATAGGTGTCAGTCTCAGAGAATCTGTCAAGAAAAAACATTTATGCTTAGCAATCAGAATAGGCATTTTGCAGTTTAATACCTTCTAAACTTGAATTCATTCAGTGCCATCAGTTGTGTTGATGCGACGTTCGGGATGTTGCCTGACTGCCAGTGTCCTTGTGTCCAGCAGTCAGGGTCCTGACGGGGACGCTGCGGTGTGCGCGCTCTTTGAAAAACATGGGTTGTTTTAGTGTTGTCAGTGATAATGCTAGTCAGTCTGCTTCTGTTTTGACTTTAGTACAGAGTTTATAATTGTGTAACTCCTAGAACAGTACAGGGAGCCCTGGTCCCTTTTCCCTACTTGATGATTTGATGTTAGTCTTTTTCTCAATCGCTCACTTTCCTGATTCTCCAAGGACCAAATTCTCCACTGAGCACTGGAGTGTGTCTCTATGGTGAGCCGAAGGCTGCACTCTTCAGCCTCCAACTGTTCTGCAGCTGCCTCTGGCAGGCACAAGTAGCCACACTGTGTGCAGGAACACATGCCAAGGAAGGTGCCAATAATGACTCAAGAAAATTACCAAGAATTTTAAGATACTAACCTTGGACACAGTTTTTTAAGGGAGTCCACTTTCCCCTGTTGATAAGTAGGTTTTTAAACCTTGGGATGTCATTTGCTCCTGATAACAATGTGTCTCCTTTGAAAATTGAAGCTAACTAAATAGAATTGACTGTTAATATTTTGCTGAAACATGTGCTAACAACTGTTAACTAATGACAGCATTCTTAAAAGAGGTGCTTTCCTGTGATGTAGGCGTGAAGTGGTGCCAATGAGCATAGAGTGGAAATGTGAACTGTGCTGATTGGGTTCAGCATTTCCGATGCAGCATTATCAGTGGGCCTTTAAAGATACTTTGTGAGTATATATTAGCTCTCACTTTTGTTATTAAATTATAGCAGTTCTATTATAGAAAGCAAGTTTGCCTTGATTTTGTTTAAAATGACTTCTGCTCAGCACCCAGGAGATAAAATTGACATATTTTTATAATATAAGCATACTTTTTTTGTACATTGTGTTCATTCTTGAATAAAGTAAGTTCAGTGTTGGCTTGTAGATAATAAAAAAGTATTTGATTTTGATTCAATAAATGTTTTTCAATCCTGACTTGGTTATTTTCTTTTTAGGAGATAAATGCTAAAACGGTGCTGTAAGTGAATTTTGAGTTATGACTACTAAACAGAGGTAGCTACCTCAGTGTTTCATGCTGAAGCATTTTGTCCTCACAGTATAAATGTAGGATTTAATAGTAAAGGTAAGAATTCTATTTCCCAGTCACATTATCGTATTAGAGAGTTACAGAATATTTCCATTGTCACAGAAAGTGTGGGCAGTTTTGAAAATGGCTGGAGGTACTTTTTGTTGTCGGAGTGCCCTAGTTGGGAAACTGTGATTTAAAACAGAGCACATCTATATACTCACCAGATCACTTAGGTGTGCCGTATCATGATATTCTAAAATAAAAGCATCAGAAAATGGTTTCTTAAATCTTTCCTCATCTCACGGCCAGGGACTCTAAAGGGAAACTGGGTTAAGTGAAAGGATGTGAAGAAAGTCCTGTTGGTATATTAATGAGGAACTCTATTTGGAGTGCATGTTTTCAAGGCATACGCATAACATGTGTGCAAAAAGTAGGACAATCTATAAACAGTATCAGAATGCAAAACTCTTACATGCCTTCTGCTTCAAAAGATGCTTTTAGCAGACTGGAGAAAAAGCAATTTAAATTTCACCTTTAACTTACTGTCTCCATCCAGACTGGTCCAGTAAGAGAACTTAATCTGACTATTAATATTTAAGTACCTAAGCTTTGAGGATGTTTCTGAGATAAGGGTTTTGTTGTTGATAATTTTACCAGCTACAAGGAGCCTGTGGGTTGCTTTCGCCCCTACCCTTCTCTTCTCCATCTCCTCATCTTGATAGTTTTAGCTGGTCTGTGTACTACAGGATCAGAAGATCCGAGTGTTTGATCTGGGACTTAACACTTGCTGTAAGAATGGTGATCCTGGTATTAAAGGATGGTTTTAGGCTCACTGAAAGGTAAGAGCAAGAGAATAAAAACTGTCAATTCTAACCCCAGATTCTCTCCTCTGTAAATCCAGGCTCCTGAGTTCACTACACCTCTGTTCACCACCTTTAGACCAATGATACGCTGAACACCTAGGCACTGGTTTTTACTCCTTTATAGGAGCAGAAAGTAAGATGCTTTTCTAGAAAGAGCTTGGCCTGATTACCTTTTTTTGTAAAGTTGCTAATAGAAGCCATCTAAACACATCCAGCTTTTAAAAATCTGTGTGCCTTGCCAACGTCTTACCTTTACCCCGGCCCACCCACCTCTGAGGAGGTGCCAGGGCCACGCTGTTGGCTGCAGTGTCAGGAAACATTAAAAACATTGTAGTTTTCAGAAATAGCAAAAAAAATTTGTTGTTAGGGATCTTGAAATAACCTAGATTCAGGTGGCTTAGGAACAAAGTTACTTCTTAGAGCTCTGGAGGTGTCCATGATCAGGGTGCCAGTGCAGTGAGGGCCCTCTGCCAGGCACTAATCCCATTCTTGAGAGTTACTTATGACTGAAGCACTCCCAAAGGCCATACCTCAAGAACTTCAGTGTGAGCTCCAGGGACGGGGCACACTAACATTCAGATCATAGCAAAACAGGAATACAAAAAAAAAAAAAAGGTTAAAAAACTCAAAGTAGGATACAGGAAAAGGCAAAGTTAACAGCTCTCACATCACACATGGCATGATCTTATTAAGCAGAAAGTCCTGACAATCAGATCACACACACACACTTGTTAGAACAAATAAAGTGACAGGATACAGGATCAACACAGAAATTATGTTTTTGTATACTAAGGAATAAATTTAACGCAGGAGGCAAAGCTAGTGGAGGGGATGGAATTCCAGTTGAGCTATTTCAAATCTTGAAAGACGACGCTGTGAAAGTGCTGTTCTCAATATGCCAGCAGTGGCCATGGGACTCAAAAAGGTCAGTTTTCATTCCAATCCAGAGAAAGGCAATGCCAGAGAATGTTCTAACTGCCGCACAAATGCACTCATCTCACACATGCTACTAAAGTAATGCTCAAAATTCTCCAAGCCAGGCTTCAACAGTATGTGAACTTTCAGATGTTCAAGCTGGTTTTAGAAAAGGCAGAGGAACCAGAGGTCAAATTGCCAACATCTGCTGGACGTGGAAAAAGCAAGAGAGTGCCAGAAAAACATCTATTTCTGCTTTATTGACTCTGGCAAAGCCTTTGACTGTGTGGATCACAATCAACTGTGGAAAAATCTGAAAGAGATCGGGAATACCAGACCACCTGACCTTCATCTTGAGAAACCTGTATGCAGGTGAGACGTGGACATGGAACAACAGACTGGTTCCAAATAGGAAAAGGAGTCCGTCAAGGCTGTATATTGTCACCCTGCTTCTTTAACTTCTATGCAGAGTTCATCATGCAAAATGCCGGGCTGGAGGAAGCACAAACTGGAATCAAGATGGCCGGGAGAAATATCAATCACCTCAGATATGCAGATGACACCACCCTTACGGCAGAAAGTGAAGAGGAACTAAAAAGCCTCTTGATGAAAGTGAAGGAGGAGAGTGAAAAGGTTGGCTTAAAGCTCAACATTTAGAAAATGAAGATCATGGCATCTGGTCCCATCACTTCATGGCAAATAGATGGAGGAACAGTGGTACAATTTATTCTGGGGGCTCCAAAATGACTGCAGATGGTGACTGCAGCCATGAAATGAAAAGATGCTTACTTCTTGGAAGAAAAGTTATGACCAACCTAGACAGCATATTCAAAAGCAGAGACATTACTTTGCCAACAAAGGTCCATCTAGTCAAACTATGGTTTTTCCAGTTGTCATGTATGGATGTGAGAGTTGGACTATAAAGAAGGCTGAATGCTGAAGAATTGATGCTTTTGAACTGTGGTGTTGGAGAAGACTCTTGAGAGTCCCCTGGACTGCAAGGAGATCCAGCCAGTCCATCCTAAAGGATGAAGCTGAAATTCCAGTACTTTGGCCACCTCATGCAGAGAGTTGACTCATTGGAAAAGACCCTGATGCTGGGCTGGGAAAGATTGAAGGTGGGAGGAGAAGGGAACAACAGACGATGAGATGATTGGATGTTATCACTGACCCAGTGGACATGAGTTTGGGTAAATTCCAGGAGTTGGTGATGGACAGGGAGGCCTGGCATGTGCAGTCCATGGGGTCGCAAAGAGCTGAATGTGACTGAGCGACTGAACTGAACTGAAGGAGGCAAAAGACTTGTATGTTGAAAACTACAAACCATTAGTGAAAGAAAGTTAAGACTCGAAGAAATGAAAAGATATCTTGTGTTCATGTACTCTATAAAAATCGATCATTACATTCATGTGGAATCTCAAGGGACCCTTGAGAGAGCCAGAATAATCTTCAAAAAGAACAAAGTTGGAGGTATGATACTTCAGAACTTCATACAAATCTACAGTAATTACCACAGTGTAGTACTATCATAAAGAGATAGATAGACCAGTAGAACAGGAAGCCCAGAAATAAACTTTCCTGTGTCTGGTTCAGTGACTTTCAACAAGGATGCTAAGGCCAGTCTCTTCAACAGATGGTGCTGGGGAAGTTGGATATGCATACAGAGAAGAAAGGTGAACCATGTCAATCTGTTCAGGCTACTACAGCAAAATACCACAGACTAGATACCGTATATAAACAACAGAAACACATTTCTTACCGTTCTGGATGCTGGGAAGTCAAAGATCAGTGCCAGCGTGGCTCCTGCTGAGGGCCCTCCTTCCTGGCTCACAGCAGGTGCCCTCTTCTGCGTCTTCACAGGGTGGAAGAGCACGGGATCTCCCTGGAGCCTCTGAGAGCAGCAGTTCCATTCAGGGCAAAGTCCCCAGGATGTAAACAATTCCCGAAGGCTGACCTACTAATACCCTCGCGTTGGGCATTAGGGTTTCAGCATACCAATGTTGAGGAGGACACAAGAGTGGACTATCAAATACACAACACACAGAAATTGGATCAAATACATTAACCTAAGACCTAGAACAATGAGACTCTTAGAAGAAAACATGAGAGAGAAGGTTCATGGTGTAAATTTGCAGTGACATTCTTGGGTAAGACAAAGCTCAGGCAACAAAAGTAAACAAAAACCAGACCACTTCAAAATTACCTTCTGTACATCAAAAACATACAATCAACAGAAGAAAGTAACCTACAGAATGGGAGAACATTGCAAAGCTTGCATCTGACAGAGGATTACATCCATTGTATACAAAGAAGTACGAGTCAGTAACAAAAAACACAACTAAAAAGCGGTTGAAGAGTAGACATTTCTGTAAAGATAAACAAATGGCTAATAAGCACATAAAAAGATGCTTAATATCACTAATCATGAGGGAAATGCAAGTCAAAATCACGAGAGAGCACCTCACACTCGATAAGAAACATGGCTTTGGTTAAAAACAAAATTAAAAAACCCAGAAAATAATGTGTTAGTGAAGATATGGAGAAATTGGAACCCTGTGCATGCTGCCGGGAGTGTAAAATGGTGCAAACGCCATGGAAAACTACAGAGGGTCCTCAGATAAAACTTGAAAATACCACTGTATGATCTTCTGGTTACATATTCAGAAGAACTGAGCAGAGTCTCAGACATATTTGCACACAAGAATATAGCAGCATTATATACAACAGCCAAGCTACAGAGGTGGCACAAGGGTTCACTGACAGCTGAATGGAAAATGTGCAGTATATACTAAACAAGGAAACACTCAGCGTTAAGGAAAAGCCTGACACATCCAACAATGTGAGTGGACTCTTGAGGATGTGACCCTGAGATTGTAAGTGACTGAACTGGAACAGGAGCCACTGGGGTAACCACACAGAGTGAGCAAGGGCACCGCCAAGTGGGGGACAGGCCGCCCACGTTCTGCCTGCTCTCCAGTCCATGAACCTGCCCTGGTGTTGCTCCATTTAAGGACCCAAGCAGCTCCTCCTGGGGAGGCAGGCAAGGATATGTTTCTCACTTTGACTTGCTTGTGCTACAATGTGAGCTCTGATAAAGCCTTGCTTGAAATTCTCAGGCCACTTACCAGTGTGAATTGATTGGAGTCCAAGAGCCCAGGTTGGTAACAATTTTCACTTAAGCCAGCTGCCTCAGGAGCTCCGTGAGTGGCATGTAACAGACCTTCTTGACTTGGGTTCTACAGTGCGGGCCATTCATTTTGTCCCCTGATGCTGGCTCCTCTCTCTCTGCGTGGTAGTGGTGACTGCATCCTGCCTCGCAGCCTCTGCTATGGCTCTCAGATACAACCACCACGCAGAGAGCAGCAGGTGTGAGAGTCTAGCTCAGCGCCACCCTCGGTGGTTCTCAGAATGAAGGACTTCCCAGGCTTTGTATGAGAGAAAGTCAGTAGCGTAGGCTTCCGGTGAAATAGGTGGTAAAAACAAAACTATGATTTCTATTTTCTTGCCAAGTTTAAGAAATATAAACTGTCTTATCTATCAGACTTCAGTTAGTTCCAGATTGCCAAAAGCACTTTACATTCCTAGCCTCACAGGGAAGGGAGGATGGTCTGGCTGTGGGGCTATGTAAGAGGATGGGGCACTGGAGGGAGAAGCTGAGGAGACATTTAGTAAATACTGGTCGCCTGTTAGGCTTGGGCTTGGCTCATTCTCCAATCCATCCTCGTACACAGTTTTACTCTTCCAATGTCATATATAGGTGATGGAACAGATGATTAGAGGATAAATGACTTGCTCAAGGTCAAATAAGCCAATAGCTGGTCATAGTTATCTTACCGTTTCTGATTCAACATCACGGGGTCACACAGAAAACTGGCCTTGACCTCCAGGCTAGGAATTCTAACGAACACCTCACACAGACCCGCATGCAGCCACATACCCACGTGTGTGTATAGGGGCAGGTGACTTTGACTCTCAGTCCCACCCAAACCCCATGGACTGGGAAAAGAATAGTTGCCTTTAAAAGAAAAATGGAGAGTTCTAGTAAGACAAACACAGGAAATCTTGTAGGGCAACATGCAGGAGGGGGTTAAGACCTTATCTGCCAGCTGTCTATTAGTGCTTGTTTCAAAGAAGACAAGATTTACAGGTGAGAAGAAAGACAAAGAGGATTCTAAGCTACTCTGCTGGACTCTCAGCTCTCCCTCCCTGTCACCCAGATGAAAAACACCCAGCTCTGAGGCCTCAAACCCTTTGCTTCTCAGGACCCCAGATCTAACACTGTATTCAGACCCTGGAGACCTGGGAGGATGTCATACTCTTTAAACCAAAAGGTATCAACAAGATAGGGTTCAGGATGACCCAATGCAAAATATTTTTTAAATTGGAAAATTAAAAATACTGAAAAGAAAATAAGTAGTAACCCAGAATGCCAGGAACCACCTAGCAGCTGAACCTACCCTGAGTTCCAGGTTGCAGTGGGCTTGCCAGCTGTGGGAAGGTCAGAAGCCAGAAAGGAGGCTCAGTGTTTGGGTGCCAGCAGTGAGAGAGTCCACACGGGATCCCCAGCCTCCCACCATGCTGAGCACTTGGGTCCCCAGCCGATCTCCAGACGACGACTCAACACCTACCCCTTGTGTGCACTTCCTGGGACAGAAAACCATTCTTTAGTTCATCTTGCTTATTACTCTGCCTCTCAAAGGAAGTCGTGAGCTCAAATAGGATTTAAATATCTAACATTGGTGATGATAGAAAAATAGCTGCTTTCAGGTTTATTGGCTCCTCAGCATTATTAAGCCCCAGGGTCTTAGTGAAATGATTGCTTGACAAGCTGAAGTTAAAACCCAAGGTCAAATTTCCCTATGAGTTTTGGCCCTTGCTGCAAATCTCAGTGCTGACCAGCAACTTGATCTCTAGTGCCCTACAGATTTTATGGATGAGACCCAGGAGGAGAGAGCGTTTGGAGTTTGGATTTATTAGGTGTATACAAACTGCCCTTAACATACTTCTGGTCTCCCAGGAGTTGAAACCCTCTGTTAACGCAATGAGTTTTCCTCTCCTCCTCTAGCAGCCACCACAAATATTTCATTTGTTAATCTTTCTTGGGTTAGATTTTAAGGGGGCATTTTAAAAAAAACTGGTAAAATACAATCTGATTTCGGTGTTGACCATCTGGTGATGTCCATGTGTAGAGTCTTCTCTCGTGTTCTTGGGAGAGGGTGTTTGCTATGACCAGTGCATTTTCTTTGCCCTGCTTCATTCCGCATTCCAAGGCCAAATTTGCCGGTTACTCCAGGTGTTTCTGGACTTCCTACTTTTGCATTCCAGTCCCCTAAAATGAAAAGGACATCTTTTTTGGGTGTTAGTTCTAAAAGGTCTTGTAGGTCTTCACAGAACAGTTCAACTTCAGCTTCTTCAGTGTTACTGGTCGGAACATAGACTTGGATAACTGTGATACTGAATGGTTTGCCTTGGAAACGAACAGAGATCATTCTGTCGTTTTTGAGATTGCATCCAAGTACTGCATTTCGGACTCTTTTGATGACCATGATGGCTACTCCATTTCTTCTAAGGTATTCCTGTCCACAGTAGTAGATATAATGGTCATCTGAGTTAAATTCACCCATTCCAGTCCATTTTAGTTCGCTGATTCCTAGAATGTCGACGTTCACTCTTGCTATCTCTTGTTTGACCACTTCCAGTTTGCCTTGATTCATGCACCTGACATTCCAGGTTCCTGTGCAGTATTGCAACAAAAACAAGACCAGGAGCTGACTGTGGTTCAGATCATGAACCCCTTATTGCCAAATTCACTTAAACTGAAGAAAGTAGGGAAAACCACTAGACCATTCAGGTATGACCTAAATCAAATCCCTTATGATTATACAGTGGAAGTGAGAAATAGATTTAAGGGACTAGATCTCATTGAGTTCCTAATGAACTATGGACTGAGGTTCATGACATTGTACAGGAGATAGGGATCAAAGACCATCTCCATGGAAAAGAAATGCAAAAAAGCAAAATGGCTATCTAAGGAGACCTTACAAATAGCTGTGTAAAGAAGCAAAGCGAAAAGCAAATGAGAAAAGGAAAGATATAAGCATCTGAATGCAGAGTTCCAAGGAATAGCAAGAAGAGATAAGAAAGTTTTCCTTAGCGATCAATGCAAAGAAATAGAGGAAAACAACAGAATGGGAAAGACTATAGATGTCTTCAAGAAAATGAGAAATACCAAGGGAACATTTCACACAAAGATTGGTTCAATAAAGGACAGAAATGGTGTGGACCTAACAGAAGCAGAAGATATTAAGAAGAGGTGGCAAGAATACACAGAAGAACTGTACAAAAAAGATCTTCACGACCCAGATAATCACGATGGTGTGATCACTCACCTAGAGCCAGACATCCTGAAATGTAAAGTCAAGTGGGCTTTAGAAAGCATCACTATGAACAAAGCTAGTAGAGGTGATGGAATTCCAATGGAGCTGTTTCAAATCCTGAAAGAAGATGCTGTGAAAGTGCTGCCCTCAATATGCCAGCAAATTTGGAAAACTCAGCAGTGGCCACAGGACTGGAAAAGGTCAGTTTTCATTCCAATCCCAAAGAAAGGCAATGCCAAAGAATGCTCCAACTACCACACAATTGCACTCATCTCACATGCTAGTAAAGTAATGCTCAAAATTCTCCAAGCCAGGCTTCAGCAATACATGAACCATGAACTTCCAGATGTTCAAGCTCGTTTTAGAAAAGGCAGAGGAACCAGAGTTCAAATTGCCAACATCTGCTGGATCATGGAAAAAGCAAGAGTTCCAGAAAAACATCTATTTCTGATTTATTGACTATGCCAAAGCCTTTGACTGTGTGGATCACAATAAACTGTGGAAAATTCTGAAAGAGATGCGAATACTAGACCATCCAACCTGCCTCTTGAGAAATCTGTATGCAGGTCAGGAAGCAACAGTAAGAACTGGACATGGAACAACAGACTGGTTCCAAATAGGAAAAGGAGTATGTCAAGGCTGTCTATTGTCACCCTGCTTCTTTAACTTCTATGCAGAGTACATCATGAGAAACACTGGGCTGGAAGAAGCACAAGCTGGAATCAAGATTGCTAGGAGAAATATCAATAACCTCAGATATGCAGATGACACCACCCTTATAGCAGAAAGTGAAGAAGAACTAAAAAGCCTCTTGATGAAAGTGAAAGTGGAGAGTGAAAAAGTTGGCTCAACAGTCAGAAAATGAAGTTCATGGCATCTGGTCTCATCACTTCATGGCAAACAGATGGGGAAACAGTGGAAACCATGTCAGACTTTATTTTTTTGGGCTTCAAAATCACTTCAGATGGTGACTGCAGCCATGAAATTAAAAGATGCTTGCTCCTTGGAAGGAAAGTTATGACCAACCTAGATAGCATATTAAAAAGCAGAGAGACATTACTTTGCCAACAAAGGTCTGTCTAGTCAAGGCTATGGTTTTTCCAGTGGTCATGTATGGATGTGAGAGTTGGACTGTGAAGAAGGCTGAGCGCTGAAGAATTGATGCTTTTGAAGTGTGGTGTTGGAGAAGACTCTTGAGAGTCCCTTGGACTGCAAGGAGATCCAACCAGTCCATTCTGAAGGAGATCAGCCCTGGGATTTCCTTGGAAGGAATGATGCTAAACCTGAAACTCCAGTACTTTGGCCACCTCATGCAAAGAGTTGACTCATTGGAAAAGACTGATGCTGGGAGGGATTGGGGGCAGGAGGAGAAGGGGATGACAGAGGATGAGATGGCTGGATGGCATCACTGACTCGATGGACGTGAGTCTGAGTGAACGCTGGGAGTTGGTGATGGACAGGGAGGCCTGGCGTGCTTCAATTCGTGGGATCGCAAAGAGTCGGACACGACTGCGCGACTGAACTGAACTGAAGGTGTCAGCTGGGCTGTGCTTAATCTGGAGGCTTCACTAGGGGAAAAGCCACTTCCAAGTTCAGGCAGGTGGTTGGCAGGATTTTTTGCTTGTAGAACTGAGGGTCCCAGCTCATCGCTGACTGCTGGCTGAAGAGATACCTGCTTCTCCATCTTCATTGCAGCGTTACTGACAAAACCTGCCAAGATTTGGAAACAATGCAACTGTCCGCTGACAGATGAATGGATAAAAAGTATGGGGCACGTGTACATAGTTTGCTGTGCATACACACAGTAATGTTATTCTGCCTTAGAAAAAATCCTGCAATTTGTGACAACATGCTTGAACCTGGAGAACAATATGCTGAGCAAAATAAGCCAAGCACAGAAAAATCCTGCATGATGTCACGAATATATGCAATCTGGTGTTTACTCAGGGGTGAGGGGTGAAGGGAAATGGAGATGTTGATCAAAATGTGCAGAGACTTAGTTATGTGGGATGAGTAAGTTCTGGAGTGGTTCTGTATACCATGATGGCCACGGTCACTACTACTTACTGTGTTACATACTTGAAATCTGCTAAAGAGAACCTTGAGCGTTCTCACCACACACACATGTGAGGCGATGGATATGTTAATTAGCTTAACTATAATAATCATTTTACAATGTATACATGTATAAAATCATCACACTGTACAGTGTACACTGCTATACAATAAATCTTTGTGACTCCTGCCCCCAGTTTCATATGTTGATATCCTAATCTCTGAAGGTGATGTTAGAAAGTAGGGCCTTTGGAGGTGATTAGGTCATTATGGTGGAGCCCTCATGAATGGGGTTAGTGCCCTTTATAAAAGAGGTCACAGAGAGATCCCTCACTTCTTCTGTTCCCTGAGGAGATACTATTTATGAACCAGAAAGCAAGTTCTCACCAGACCCCAAATCTACCAGCATCTTGATCTTTGACATCTCAGCCTTCAGAACTGTGACAAATTTCTTTGTTCATAAGCCATCCAGTCTGTAGTATTTTGTTACACCAGCCCAAATGAACTAAGACACACATCTAAAGCATACACAATATTTATCCGCCAAGTATTTAACTCAATAAAGCAGGACAAGAAAAAAAATACTTCGAACACTTAAAAATAAATCTTATATGAGAATATGAAACCCTTAACCCAAAACAGTTAGAACAGTGACAGCAATAGCAAATCTGCGTAAATGGAGACATACACCGGGATATGGGAGACTACATTTTATAATGATGGCAATTTCCTTCAAGCTGATATACAATTTCAAGAAAATCCCACTCAAAACTTCACATGCTTGTGTGTGCATATGTATGTATATAAGCTGATAAGCTGGTTGTAAAATTCATTTGGAAATGCAGTGATACAAGAATAGCTAACATATCCTTGAAAAAGAACAGTGTCAGAAAACTTTCTCTACCAGGTATTAGTACGTATTACAATACTAGAGTAACTAAGACAATGAGGTGTTGGGAAATGGACGAACAAACAGGCTGATGAAAGAGAACATACCCCAGATGTACTCTCATATACATATGGACAGCTGATGTCATTCAGGTGCCAAGAACTTATCTTTTCAACCTGGCCTCTACCTCAACAATACACACAAAAACCTATTCCAGATATATTTCGGAGCTAAATTTAAAAGGCAAAACGTCCAAGTATCTAAAAAATACAAATATGTTGGAGTAGAGGAAGACTTCTTTAACAGATTACAATGCACTACCCATAAAGGAGAATAAATTTCTCTAGTCCAAAGTTAAGAACTTCATCAAGTGACACTATTAAGGCTATGAGAAACAAGCCAAGAGAGAGGATATCTGCCACAGATGTAACAGATGAAGCAGCCATATCCAGAAACATATATATATATACACAGAATAGTTACGAATTGATAAGAAAAATACTCATAAAGCATTCATAACAGTACAAATTAAGTGGTTCACATAAATATGAAAAGCTCAACTCTGCTAACAATAATGGAAATGAAAACTAAAACCACAATAAAACACCATTACATACCCACCAAAATGGTCAATGTTAAAAAAATTAAAAATACCAAGTAGGCAGAACAGATGAGCAGCTGCCAGGAGTCTGTGGAGATGTTGGTCAGTGTAGATTTTTAGAAGTTTAATTGGCTCCTTTGTCTGCTTCTCATTCCTGGTCAGAGTTGGCCATTTGTATTTTCTGGAAAATTTCCCTTGGGGGGCCTGGAGAAAACCACCACTCATTAAATATTGCAAGTCCTATGTTTAAATGTACAAACTGTATTAGGAAATAGCTATATTCACACTGACCATTATCATCTGAAGATTTTGCAAACAGAATATCTAAAATTCTGTATTTCCTCATTGGAAATGCTTTATTTCATTACCTCTGTGAAGAAGTCTTCTGAAATATTTCACTACGGAACACAGACATATCTGGAAACATCATTAAGAAATTACCTTGTTCTACCTTTTTTGTTTTTGATGAATTACATCACTTAGCAAGCAATCTGAGGAAGGTGAGCTTGCTAAAGAGATGAAAAAATTATTACTATATGTACACACACATTTTCCTTATCCATTCACCCAGGAATAGATACTTAGCTAGTCTCCTCCTACTGTGAATGCTGCTGCAAAAACAAAAAAGATAACTATGTGAGATGATGAAATGTACTGACTCTGGTTATCCATTTCCCAATGTGTATGTAAATAAAATTACATTATAAACTTTAACAATTCACACTGCACAACCTAAATAAACAAACTTAAATATAAGGACAAGTCTGGCTCTCACTTTTTTAAACTTAAGACCCCAGGCAGAGTCACATTGTAGCGTGGCGCCATCTGGTGGTTCCTGTGCACTGTACAACTTCCCCTAGATTTAGCCCTGTTACTGTTTCTTCCGAGAGTAACTTTGGACTCACCATCAGTTCAGTTCAGTCACGTCCAGCTCTTTGCGATCCCATGGACCGCAGCACGCCAGGCCTCCCTGTCCATCACCAACTCCCAGAGTCCACCTAAACCCCATGTCCATCGAGTCGGTGATGCCATCCAACCACCTTATCCTCTGTCGTCCCCTTCTCCTTCCGGCCTCAATCTTTCCTAGCATCAGGGTCTTTTCTAATGAGTCAGCTCTTCACATGAGGTGGACAAAATATTGGAGTTTTAGCTTCAGCATCAGTCCTTCCAATGAACACCCAGGACTGATCTCCTTTAGGATGGACTGGTTGGATCTCCTTGCAGTCCAAGGGACTCTCAAGAGTCTTCTCCAACACCACAGCTCAAAAGCATCAATTCTTCTGTGCTCAGCTTTCTTTATAGTCCAACTCTCACATCCATACATGAACAGTGGAAAAACCATAGCCTTGACTAGACGGACCTTTGTTGGCAGAGTAATGTCTCCGCTTTTTAATATGCTGTCTAGGTTGATTATAACTTTCCTTCCAAGGAGTAAGCATCTTTTAATTTCATGGCTGCAATCACTATCTGCAGTGATTTTGGAGCTCAGAAAAATAAAGTCAGCCACTGTTTCCACTGTTTCCCCATCTATTTCCCATGAAGAGATGGGATGATCTTAGATGCCATGATCTTAGTTTTCTGAATGTTGACCTTTAAGCCAACTTTTCCCCTCTCTTCTTTCACTTTCATCAAGAGACTATTTTTTGTTTAATGGAATGCATTTTTTAAAATTGGAGGTTAATTACTTTACAATATTGCATTGGTTTTGCCATGCATCAGCATGAATCCACCACAGGTATACACGTGTTCCCCATCCTGAACCCCCCTCCCACTTCCCTCCCCGTACCATCCTTCTGGGTTGTCCCAGTGCACCAGCCCCAAGCATCCAGTATCATGCATTGAACCTGGACTGGTGATTTGTTTCATATATGATATTATACATGTTTCAATGCCATTTTCCCAAATCATCCCACCCTCTCCCTCTCCCAGAGTACAAAGACTGCTCTATACACCTGTGTCTCTTTTGCTGTCTCGCATACAGAGTTATTGTTACTATCTTTCTAAATTCCATACCTAAGACCAGAAACTATAAAACTCCTAGAGGAGACCATAGGCTAAACACTCTCTGACATAAATCACAGCAGGATCCTCTGTGACCCACCTCCCAGAATATTGGAAATAAAAACAAAAATAAACCAATGGGACCTAATTAAATTTAAAAGCTTCTGCACAACAAAGGAAACTATAAGCAAGGTGAAAAGACAGCCTTCAGAATGGGAGAAAATAATAGCAAATGAAGCAACTGACAACTAATCTCAAACGTATACAAGCAACTCCTGCAGCTCAACTCCAGAAAAACAACCCAATCAAAAAATGGGCCAAAGAACTAAATAGACATTTCTCCAAAGACATACAGATGGCTAACAAACACATGAAAAGATGCTCAACATCACTCATTACCAGAGAAATGCAAATCAAAACCACAATGAGGTACCATTTCACGCCAGTCAGAATAGCTGTGATCCAAAAGTCTACAAGCAATACATGCTGGAGAGGGTGTGGAGAAAAGGGAACCCTCTTACACTGTTGGTGGGAATGCAAACTAGTACAGTCACTATGGAGAACAGTGTGGAGATTCCTTCAAAAACTGGAAATAGAACTGCCTTATGACCCAGCAATCCCACTTCTGGACATACACACTGAGGAAGCCAGAATTGAAAGAGACACGTATACCCAATGTTCATCGCAGCACTGTTTGTAATAGCCAGGACAGGGAAGCAACCTAGATGTCCATCAGCAGATGAATGTACATATACACAATGCAGTATTACTCAGCCATTAAAAAGAATACATTTGAATCAGTTCTAATGAGATGGATGAAACTGGACCCGATTATACAGTGAAATAAGCCAGAAAGAAAAACACCAATACAGTATACTAACGCATATATATGTAATTTAGAAAGAGGCTCTTTAGTTCTTCTTCACTTTCTACCATAAGGGTGGTGTCATCTGCATATTTGAAGTTATTGGTATTTCTCCCGGCAATCCTGATTCCTGCTTGTGCTTCCTCCAGCCCAGCGTCTCTCATGACGTACTCTGCATAGAAGTTAAATAAGCAGGGTGACAATATATGGCCTTGACGTACTCCTTTTCCTATTTCGAACCAGTTGTTGTTCCATGTCCAGTTCTAACTGTTGCTTCTTGACCTGCATACAGGTCTCAAGAGGCAGGTCAGGTGGTCTGGTATTCCTGTCTTTCAGAATTTTCCACAGTTTATTGTGATCCACACAGTCAAAGGCTTTGGCATAGTCAATAAAGCAGAAATAGATGTTTTTCTGGAACACTCTTGCTTTTTCGATGATCCAGCAGATGTTGGCAATTTGATCTCTGGTTCCTCTGCCTTTTCTAAAACCAGCTTGAAGATCCGATCATCTGCCACCAAACCTTAAACAGGAGGCAGCATGGCTAATACTTCCTTCATCATTAATTCCAAACTTATGCAGAGCTTTTCATTAGAAGACTAAGCACTTTTTCATGTTTATTGCACAGTCTTGCCTCTTAATGAAGTGCTTATTTCTTTTACCCATTTTTTTTTTAAATTTAGGTGCTCTTTTTCTTTTGATAGAAAGAAGTACTTTATATATTTTGGATACCTGTGTGCTGAAGTGGAGAAGGCGATGGCACCCCACTCCAATACTCTTGCCTGGAAAATCCCATGGATGGAGGAGCCTGGTAGGCTGCAGTCCATGGGGTCGCGAAGAGTCGGACACGACTTGAGTGACTTCCCTTTCACTTTTCACTTTCACGCTTTGGAGAAGGAAATGGCAACCCACTCCAGTGTTCTTGCCTGGAGAATCCCAGGAACGGGGGGAGCCTGGTGGGCTGCCGTTTATGGGGTCGCACAGAGTTGGACACGACTGAAGTGACTTAGCAGCAGCAGCAGTGTGCTGAAGGGCATATGAATTACAATATATTTTCCAACTCTGGCTCTTTGTTCTTTTAAATGGTTATTTTTTGATGAACATGTTTTTAAGACAGTGAAATATCCCATTTCCTTTATTGTTAGTACTTTCTCATGAGAATCTTGTTTAAGAAATCCCTACTGTTGCTGAGATTTTGTTAGCAATACCAGTGTTACTTCTTTTCTAAGTGTTGGGTTTAAGTTACAGACAGTGCCATCCAGGACAAGTTTTCTCAATGGAAAAGCTTTTAAATGAGACTCAACTTTAGCAGTTATGGGCAAACTGAATTTTCCTTATTACAGTGTTGCTAAGTTTTGTTTTCCTGTGTTTATTTCATCCACATTTTATTCAAAGTGTCTAATGACTATAATAATGTTTTGTTTCTAACATTGGTTAGTTTTCCTTTTTTTCTTTTTCCTTGATCATTCTCACCAAGAGTTTAGAAATTTTATCGGTCTTACTGCTTTGCTGGTCCTTTTTTGTCATGTTACATATTTCACTAATTGCTATTATTTTTTTCCATCTATTTGAATTTCATTTGCTATTATTCTGGTTTCTTGAGGTTTTGCTAATTCCTTTTTAGCCTTTCTGCTTTCCTAATATGTGCACTTTAATGCTACACTGTTCCCTTTAATCACATCCAAAAGGTTGTGACATGATATTCCTGTTTTCATTTGGTTCAAAATAATTTCTACTTTCTCCTGGTTATTGGGAGGTATATCCTCTTTAACTTTCAAATTTTGTCATTTTTGTTACCAATTTCCCATTAATTCTGCTGCAGAGAGCCTTCTCTATGAGAATCCAATTCTTTGAAATTTGTTAATAGTTTCTTTATGGCCTAACGGATAGTCAGCTTTGATAAATGCTCCATAATCACCTCAAAGTAATTATCCTTACACTTTTTTTGGGGGGTGGTGGTGGGGGAAGACTGTGTCTGCTCTCATTTACTGAGAGAGCTGTATTAAAATTTTATTATTTTTTATATTAAAATGTTAAATATGAACTTCTGTTTCTGATCAGTATGGAGAAATTAGCACTTCATCTTCCTCCCTAAAACAAAATACTAGACAAAATATATAAAACAAAGCCACAACCACTTAAGACCCTTGACACGAGGCACTAAAGCACGTAATCCTTCAGCGCATAAGCCCTCCACAGCCCCAGCTCACTACCTGTAGAAAATTTCCAGAATACAGAAAATTCAGAAGACTCTAAAAGCTGCTAGAATCAATAAATGAATCGAGCAAGTCATTATAAAACAACTGTATTTCACTACATTAGCAACAAATAAAAAACAAAAGACCTAGAGACACCTCACAAAAGACAGTATCCAAATGGCCAATAAATTTGAAAAGATGTGGCTTCCCTAGTGGCTCAGAGGTTAAAGCGTCTGCCTGGAATGCGGGAGACCTGGGTTCGATCCCTGGGTTGGGAAGATCCCCTAGAGAAGGAAATGGAAACTCACTCCAGTACTCTTGTCTGGAGAATCCCATGGGAGGAGGAGCCTGGTAGGCTACAGTCCATGGGGTCACAAAGAGTCGGACACGACTGAGCGACTTTCCTTACTTTTACTTATTAGCATTACTAGTAATTATAGAAATTAAAGTTAAAACCACATAAAGATAGCAGTACATACTTACCAGAACTCGTGAAAGTAGAAAGAAAAACAAAAAATATTAACCGTGGCAAGCACGATAGCAGCTGTCCCTTCTGTAAACACTTGGAAACACAACAGGCTGACCAGCCAGTTGGAAAGGAAGCCTCTGGGCCTCTCTTACCTTTGTTTAACAAATGCTTCTTGAAGGCAGTGAGATGGGGTGGTTCCCGTGGTGTACTTATGAACACTATATCCTTTACTTTAGACAAAACCAGTAGCAGCCATTAGTTTTCTAGGGTGGCCATTAACACAATACCGAAAGCTGAGTGGTTAAAACAACAGGCCAGAAGACCAACAGCAAGGTGTTGGCTGGGTGGCACTTCCTCTGAGGCTCCAAGGAGGGATCTCTTCCTAGTTTCCGCTCCTTCCTGGTGACTGTAGGCATTCTTCCACCAGTGGCCACAACTCTCTGCAGACTTCAAGTTGCCTTCCCCTCTGCGTTACTTTCCTTTGCCTCTCTAAGGACACTCAGTACGACAGTTTTGAGGTGACAGGTAAACAGAAATTATGCAAGTGGAGTTCTTGAAAAGCTGTTTTGCTAATAAAAGGGACACACATTTGCACCTTTGCAGCAAATCCTTTCTTCTTGAAACACTTGGTGGCGTCCTCAGGTGTCTCAATAGCATGCAGAATCTCTGTACCAGCCCGACAGAGTCCGCTGGCAGACTCTTCTGTTATAAAAGAAAAACAAGCTCCAACAGGGTTTAAGCCACTGATAAAGCTGGTTTGTAGTTGAATACACTTTTTAAACCATACTTGGCTGCATCAGGTCTCAGGGGCACCATGTAAGCTCTCTGGTTGAAGGCATCGACTCTCTAGTTGTAGCACGTGGGCTTCAGCTGCTGTGGCCCTCAGGCTCTGGGTCACAGGAGCTGAGCAGCTGTGGTGCATGGGGTGAGTTGTTCCCCAGCAAGTGGGATCTCAGTTCCCTGACCAGGGGTCAGACCTGTGTCCCCTGCACTGCAAGGTGGATTCCCAACCACCAGACCACCTGGGAAGTCCCCGAACACACTTTTAAAAAACTAAACAACAGCTAGGTGTTTGACAGATACCATAATGTCAACTGCAATTGGACAATTCCAATTTCTCTGGAGACTAAAAACAAAAAATGCCTTCATACCAAGGCAGGTCCCAGACTGGTCCTCTTGAGTGACTGGGTATAATTACCTGACCGGCTCCCACACATTAGCAATAACGTGCAGAGACGACTGATTAGATTCTTTATTGATTCCACCAACGTATTTGTAGATATGATAATAAATGGTACTTTTACATTCTCTTAACCAAAAATATAACAAATATTTACACTCAATAAAAATACAAAAAGCATACAGAGGCACTGTCTTTCTAAAAGACATAAGTTTAAGAGGTATCAAAAAATAGGAGACAAACATTGCTTGTTACAGGATACTTTACAATCACTGAATTGTGCAGTATAATTGCTATTTGATTATTATGACTGTGCAGTTTTGTCTTTTGCTGATAAGCTCACGTTTTAATTTTAAAAGGTCAAGTACAACTGCATTCTGTGTATCAAAAGTAAAGAAGCCTTAAAAAAGTACAACAAAAATTAAAGATGAACTGGGGTTCAAATTTAAATCTGAAAATGTACTTTAACACTTTTGAAGATTTATCCCTTTGCTCTAGCCTTTATGGTAATACTAAAGGGATACATCTATTTTAATATCACATGTTTTAGAAACATTTATCAGAATAACAATCAGTTTTAAATACACAAGGAAACTCTCCCCTTCTTCTTGAAGGGGAGAGAACACTTTATAAAACTTAGGTTTGGATATCTCCATGATTACTGTCATATTTCAAGCCTGGGAGATTTTCAAGGTGGTTATGCAGACTTATCACCCTCACAAAAAATCATTTAAAGGTTTTTCTCTCCCCAAATACCATACTAAAAGTAATCATTTGGAGAAAGTAATAATCTATTAAATTACAATAAACTTTTATGGAAGTACATATTGGAGTTATTAATTCTCCATATCTTTCATTATGAAGAGTTTTTTTGTTGTTGAAATTCATGATTTGGCAAAAGTTGCAGCTTCAATATTCCTGGCTGATTCAGAGTTGTGGTGTGATGAGGGCACAAGTCTCTTTAGTATGCTTATAAATTCATAACATAAAAACAAAAACAAATGGGGACTTAGAACGGGAACAACTACAGTTTAAGGCTTCTCTTGTTCTAGTCATGTGACAAACTAAGAGAAGGCAGGAATGTACCCGATATCAAAACATAAAGATCAAAATGCCACGACGTTTTTAAGGGATACATACATATCAAACTACAAAGCATTTGGCTAGTTCCTGATCAATGTGATCAGCTAATCCAAACACTCACAGTTCAAGCTACAGGAAAACAAAGGCAGCTACAAGATGCAAGTCCAAAACCACAAGCCTCTGACTCTGTGCAAGATGATTATCGATAACATTAAGGACAACAATTTGAAAAGACCTGTTAAAAAAACAGATACTGTGCAAACAGCACATTTTTCTGGGGAGTGGATACAAAATGGTGAGAATAAATACCCAAACTTGAAAAAGATGGTTATAGCAAAAATATCTCTCACTTTCTTTGTTTTGTTCTGGACATGAAAATAATATTGTGTAAACCAGAGAAAGAAAAATGTATGATCAAAGGACCACTGTTTATAGATCACACCTTTACAGTGTGACTTTCAAACTATTATTAGATTTTTGATCCAGGTTACTTTCCATTTCAATGGGCCAAGATAGCTATGGAGCCAACTAGCCTCATTCTAACATACCTTAAATTTCTAAGGCTTAAGTTTCTGATTTACAACTTTTTGCCCATGGTAATTTTTCAGACATGTGATCTTTCCTAAGATGAAGAAACTGTCATCTTGATAGAAAAGATGGACTACTGCCATTTACCAGCTGGAACTGATTTATGATTTTAAAATAAAGGAAATAGGAGGATGATAGAAGGGAGAGAGAGCTAGGAAAAAAATGAGAACAAACTTTTCAAAAGGAAGTCATAAGACAACTAAATCCTATAAATTCACATATGGACAACCACTCAGAAGGAAACCTATTTTTGGTTGCAAGTTGATCCGGGTAGTGCACATTAATGGCTTTGGCTTTTGTTTTTTTGGTAGTCACAGAAGTTTATTAAACTTTCATTTGCCTTTTTACTAAAAAACAAATGAAAATACTTAAACTAAACATATAGAAAACATTATACCTAATTTTTTTAAATGTTGGAAAGTCTGCTTCATCCAGTAAACAATTACTGAAATTTTAATTAAATATTTAAGCGTGTCATGCCCAACAGGAGATATATTTTATATATATATACATGTGTATACATATACATTTTATATGCATATATGTATATATGCATATAAAATGTATCTCCTTCCTCTCAAGGCCTGAAGTGAGAACCAAGAAATAATCATTTCCATAATTCTAGCTCCTCTTTCCCCCACAAAATTTTCAACCAATCATTGGCTCTGGCATGTTGAGCTTTATCTACAGTCAGCTGGGAGCTGCAGTGTTTACCAAGATTGAAAACAGCCTTGTGCTTTGAGATGGAGGTGGGGGTGGGGAATGATGCAGAACACTTAGCACAAAGCTAAATTGATCTTCATGATTACTCTGCCAACTATAACACATCCATTAAGAACGAACTCCATATCTGAGTTGTAAAAAATTTTAGTTACAGGTTCCTACAGCGTGGAACTGTCTAGAACTCAGTTTCCATTTATTGGATTTATACTTACAGTTAGATAGAGCATGACGTTCACTTCAGAAAGAATTTCTATACGTGTTAGGTAAGATAAAAATTTCATTCTCTGGAAATTAGAATTGCTACACATGCCATCATACCCCCTCCTTTTCCTAAAAGGCTGTTGACTCTGTGGTAGCTTCATTCGGCTTTCCAAATCCTAACCAGCAGATGGCAGTATTTTTCCTTCCTAACATCTCAACAGCAAAAGGATTCCTGTTCCATTCAAACAGACCCACACTGCATTGGTGCTATACATGATTACATATAGTCAAAGGTATTATCATCCTGTAAAGATGGCTTCTGTTTGGTCAGATCAGAGACAGTTTTATGGCCTCAAACGTGAACATCAATTAACAAGAGTTCCTAAATACAAAGAAAACCAGAAAACTTCAAATAATAAGTTACTTTTCAAATACATAAAAATATCCTTGGCATTGGCAGACATTCTGAATTTGTCTGTTAACCCAAGCTATGGCTGGAAAATACTACCACTCTACTATCTTAAAAATAATGTGTTAAAGGAAAATCTATAGTGATATATATATGGGTAGGACTCGAGTTTGAATTTGTTCTAGTAACTGTGGTCCCAAGGCAGATCTGGTGTGCAAAGCGGAGACTGGTATCCAGGCACAACATCCATAGCTGTGGAAACTATGCATCTGCAGGGATTAAATAAAAGGAAACATGATTCAGGCTGTCTCATTGCTCAGAGTACAGGAACAAAACCTCTGGGTTAGCAGCAGGAGCAGCGTGCTATGGGCTGGAAACGGCCTGCAGAATCACGCGATGGTTCTGCCCACTCCTCCTTCCAGGACTTTCAGTAGACTTCAACCAGGTCAATACAAAGGCTACACTGCTGAAACTTGTTCATTTTCTGAAAACCAGAGAAACACAGTTAAGTGGTAGATCTGCATATTAATAAAGATCAACTAACAATCTAGTTATCTTTTAGAAAATTAGTCAATTTCAACAAAGAAATCTTCTCAAATATCCCATCAGAGGCCAGATTTTACTGTAATGTCGTTTTTGAGTTCTGACCACATTGAAGACTGACAATCAACTGGAATTCCAAAGTGCTTTGTAACCACTTTATTACTACAGTTTAAAAGGATAAAATTCATTTATTGCCAACTTTGTCAAGTCAGTCAAGTTTTGCTAATAAGAGGAACTCTATCAAACAGCATGGCTTCAGATAATTTGACACTGGGATACTTGCAGTTTCAAGTGCCCAGCATTAACATATAATACAGCTCCACCAATGTCATGTGTCTTTCAAAATTATCCCTTTTGGCTGAGCTGCCATCTGAAATGTAAGAATACTCCATTTGAGCTGGAAAAAGGGTATCGGGCACAGAGAAACAACAAGCTTATTCTCTCTGTTTACAAAAACACACCATCATATTTAGGCTTTTCTCTTTTTTTAAACAGAGATTTCTAAAGCAGTGAAGAAAACATCTCTGATTACATGAATACCAGAGTAAAGATCATTCAAAGTGTTAAGCAATTTATTTAAGAGCTACTAAGGTAGTTTGTCAACATACCATCTGCTTCACTATCTGCATCAGTCACATCTGGTTTATGCCTCTGAGGCTGAATTACAATCTTCGATGGAACACAGGCCACAGGGCTGCTACTGAGAGAAGCTGGTGGCAGTCTAGAGAGGCTGTTATGCATCATCTTTGACCTCTGCACCGCCACACTATACTCTGGAGGTTTTAGGTGGAGGTGGGGTCCTTCCTTTAGGTCCGCTAAAGAAATCCCCATGTATCCTGGAGGAGTGGGAGGTGGCTCCCTATACCTATCCTCCTTCTTGGGTGAGGTGACACAGTACACTGGCATGAAAAATAAGCAATGGAAACGTTAATGAAAAACAGAAGAAATGAAAATAAAAAACACAAAACTTATTACAATGATAAAACAGAACTTAAAAAACTGACAAAATGAATATATTTGAACACAATGGCAGTAGATTAAAAACTTTTTAATAAGCTTAATAAACTTGATACTTAAATGTGTTTAAAATACATAAATTACACTGGGTTTTACAAACATTAAACAGCGAGACAGTTGAAAGCGATGACCCTGACGACAAACTTCTTCCTTTCACAGGTTGGCCTGCGAATCACAGAGGTGCGTGACAGACTCCTCAGGACACCAGCCCCAAAGGGAGTCAGAAACACTTACGAATTCATCCTGAATATCTGAAGTGCATTTAATGGGGAGATGTTCAGAGAAATGACATTTAGGCCCTCTACTTAAGTGCTATTTTTCCCTTCCTCTGACATGAAACACAGTTTCCTGGCACTCCAGGGTAGATAAGTTGTCATTGCTGGCATATAAATAACTTTAGAGAGGAACTAATTCCTTCTAGGACCTTATTCCTAACCTCTGCTTTGTGCTTAAGTGAAGAAGAAAAACCATAATTTTAGGAAATCTACTTTAAGTTAACTTTCTCTGATTTTCTCAGTGGGCATTAAAAATAATAGTGACTTAAAATCTTTTCCCCTACGTTTGTACACCCTCAGTCTAAAGCAAAGCTTCAAAAAGCACCAGAAATAGGTTAAACAGGAAGGTTTCATGAAATTAAGACCAATCCATAAGACTCATAGGACCAGTAACTCTGAATGTCTTGATGATATCAGTAACTTTTAAAATACAAACACTATCTATATATGGGGAAAGAAATGGCTGCCTACTCCAGAATTCTTGCCTGGAGAATTCTAAGGATAGAGGAGCCTGGTGAAGAGTCAAAAATAACTGAGCGACTAACACAAATCTATATGCAATAAGAAGAGACTAAATTCAAAAGGATCATTAAAATCCTCCCTACAGAGAATCAAGTTTATCCATGCTGAAATTTCTACAACTCTACCAGCAAAATCTGCAGATAATATCAAAGTCAGAAGGATTTCCATTCCCATCTGAGGAGAATGGAGGAGAGGGTAGAGAGGTTGTTAAGAGAACACAAGCATGAAGAACATTAAGAGATTTGCCCAGAGTCAACTAGAAATGAACAACAACAAAAGAACACAAAAAAAACATTTTAAATCTATTTTCCCAAATGGATAAGAGAAAGATTTTACATCCATGCACACACATGCTTGCATATCAGTACAGTGGTTACCTAAAAGGCTTTAATAAAAAAAAACCGTTATGGGGAGGGAGGTGGGAGGGGGGTTCATGTTTGGGAACGCATGTAAGAATTAAAGATTTTAAAATTAAAAAAATAAAAAACTAAAAAAAAAAAAAACACCTTGGAAAAATGAATGAACTAAAAACCCAATGTATAATGAAATGAGCAAAAAAATATGCTATAAAAACCATATCTTTTACATTTAGTAATTTAAATTGATACCATGAATATGATATAAAAGTAAGAGTTGATTATAATATTGATTCAAAACAGTCACTTCACACAAAAAAAACCAGGTGCTATTATGTCCCAGGACTTACATAACTCAAGAAAGAAAGGGGAAAATTTATTTGATAGGCAAATACTACAAGAATACTCCAAGAAAGCTGTGCGCAGTTACAACAGAATCCACCACAGGAGTTGGCACAGGCATAATATGCACTAGGCAGGTATAATGAAAAATGTTTTGGACTTCTTTCTTTGCTTTTGTTGGCCACGCTGCGCAGCATGCACGATCTAAATTCCCTGACCAGGGATCGAAACTGTGGTCCTTGCAGTGGAAGCTCAGAGTGTTGACCACTAGACTGCCAGAGAAGTCCCTGCTTCAGACTTCTTTATCACACATTTTCCCCCACCTGTAATACCTAAAAGTTTTATCAGATTCAAAGCTTCTAACCATGTATGCAAAGCAAGAGGGGTTCAAACAATTTAAGAGGTAGCAAAGAGAATAATCCCTTTATTACTACTGCATAGTAATGTAATATTTCTTAATGAAACCAAAAAGATCCCCAAAGCAAAACCAGACATATAAACCTGTCTCCCTAATTAAATTACTTCATGTCACCCTTTTCATTTTAAATGGCTTGACTATCTGCCCCAAAGCCCTTGAGAAATCATGAACTTTTTGAAAATAATTTGCATATGGAGGGAGGAAAGAGAGAGTAGAATAAGAGAAAGGAATTTTGCAAGAATAAAGTTCTGGGCCATGGTCACGGTTTACCACTTAAATTCTAGACGCCACACATATGACAAAGAACACATAACTTACCAATCAAGCCCTTTTCTGTACTTGAAGTAACAGTTTTATAAACTGGATCGATGCCCTCTTTGTGGTCCAAGCCTTCAGATGGTTCAGCTGGGGTGTTCTCCAGCACTCTCCGTTTAACTGTCCCATAGTTTGGTTCATATGTGTCAGACAGAGAACTAGAGGAAGCCCAACTCTGCCTCATCTGATTAGTCTCTAGGCTTCCTTTACACTGACCACAAGTTCGAGAACAGCCTTTGGGACAGCTGTAGTGCTCACAGTCAGTGGGTTCAACTTCAGCTATGGGACCATCCAAATGGGTAGGTCGGTAAGAGTTCAAAAACTCCCAGCCTTTGGGGTTTGGAAGACTTTGGAAGTTGTCATGGGAACTGCTTGAGCAGGAAGTCCAACTTCCACGACCACTATCAGCTGTTTCTATAATGATGTGCTCATGAGAAATCTCTTCACTGCTCACAGAAGATGAGACAGCAAAACTCTTGTTGATTAGAGATGGCTTTGAGAGTGTCCACCTATAATCAGAGACACACAATTAAAAGTAATTTACTGGCTTAAAGGAAAAACTGCCTTCTATCGACTGCCAACAAGAGACTATAGAACACAGGTCACAAGTCCTTAATGGCCACATAACCTTGTGAAAAAATGTCACTGTAATCAATCATCACTGAACTTCTACTGGCATTAATGTTTATACTTAGCTAGGGACTCAAATACTTAGCAAGGTTTCCTCAGCATTCTTCTTGAATAAAATTAAGTATACATTTCCATTCTGGGCCACACAATGCTAGATTCTCTCTATGCACACAGAATTAAGAATTTCAATTACAGGAACCATGTTTTATTTTTCAGCATGTCTCTGAGGTACCAAGTAAACAGCAACTTCCCCAATTACCTACAACTAAATGAGTTCTATCATTTCTAGCAAGGGTTCTCAAACTTACATTCATGGGCCAAATCCAGTCAAGACTGTTTTATTATGGTCTTGGGCAAAGCATGGGTTGTTTGTTTTTTTTTTTACATTTTTAAACAGTTTAAACAAAATAGAACAAAATACTCCACAGATTTTGAGACAGGGACTGTCTGCAGTCTACAAAGCCTAAAATTTGTACTCCTTTAAATGGGCCTTTACCCGGTCATCCCAGATAAGGTTTGTGAAGTCCTGATATTTGGTACAGAGGATAGACCAGGATCTGCAAAGTGGAGCCCAGGGGTAAATCTGGGCCTCAAAACCTGCTTTTGCATATGAAGTTTTACTGGGACACAGTAAAACTGTTTGTTTACAAACTGTCAAAGGCTATTGTGATCCAACAAGAGCAAGGTTGAGCAATTGCAACAGAGACCTTACCACCTGCTGTGTCTAATGTATTTACTAACTTTTACAGAAAAAGTTTGCCGATTCCTGGTCTAGATAACCACTGTTTAGAAACCTTACAAATATGATAACGCTTTACTATTGAAAGTATACCAGATTTAACAATATCAATTCACAGTGGACTTTCTCAATGCTTTCTGAAGACTTTTTTGTTTGATTCGAAATAGAAATAGAAGACATTTTGTTTGATTCGAAATAGAAATTTAGAGTTCACTTTTTTTGGGGGGGATTGCCTTTTCATAGCTGGTAATTCTTATGCTCCAAATCACACTTCGCAATAACAGGGATCAAGGACTAGTCCTACTCTCACAATCTGTCCACAGTGTGTATAGCACTTTGAGGGTACTTCCCATTACACACTCTGTTTCCGAGCAGTCTCTAACCTTACAGCCAGAATGCAAGACACTTCCCACATACCAATAGCATCTTCACGTGGAATTCTTGTGGATCAAAAAAATATGAGTTATGTGATTTTGGTAACACTTAAAAAATGAGCACCAACACATCTTTCAAAACAGTCCTTATTTTCATACAAGTATATATAAGATATCCCCTTTGGCGGGGGCGTCCATGGTCAAATTAGGGAGCACTACTTGCTGTAGCCACTTGGCTTGAGTTTCGTGATGTGAACACTGGCAAGGATGTTTACCCAGGGCCAAGCTGACTATGGTCTCCTATCCCTGAGGAGTGCTCTGTCTTTTCCAGTGTTCCAGTGGATTCAGGGACTGCCACAGCCTGGGAGGAACACCGTTCATCCTGTAGAGCTGTAGACATGGAGTCAACAGAACAGTTGCTCACAATGCTGGACCGTGAAGAAATCTCACTGTGGCTGGAGTCAGACAAGTTGTCAGATTTAGCTGATGGTATAAGTGTATAACCTGAATGAGAGAAGACAGCTGATCAGACTACAGAGCAACTGAACTGGGGTGGGGAGGGTCAGGGAGAGGATTAAAAAAACATAAAAAAGAACAAAAACATAAAGTGAATATCAGTGTCAATTTCCATCTACGGAGAAGCAATGGTGCCAATCTTCTATCCATGTCCCCTTACATATCCATTCACCTACCTAACTTCATGGCACCAATCTAATTCAAAATTCAAGAAACAGAACATTAAAACACAGTATTACTGGGAAAACTAGTTCAAAGGTAAATCTGCCCCTGGCTCTCACAGAGCTACAAGCATTTAATAGAATAAGAGGCATTAAATATATTACAGAACATTAGAAAGAAGACATCCTGAACGTCTCAGCTTCTTAACTCTATGTCCCCTCCCCTATGATTAACATAAATATTTCAAGGCCTGACTTAAGTGTTCAAAACACCACCTTGGTCTGGGGGTATGTAAGGGGAGTTAGGACTCAAGGGAAATAATTTTTTTTTTTTCAAACTGCAAATACTTACCCTAGATACTTTGCTTTAGTCACCTAAGAAGTCTTGCCCGAGCTGAAAGCCACTTGTTTTAGTATTTGTAAAGAAATTGTTTTAGATTTGTATTAATTTATACCTAGTTTCCTTTTTCTTCACCAATTTAGCAGAGTATTAAACAGCTGAACTGACAGATTTAGAAAAATGCATCATGAAAAAAACCAGCATCTACCTGTTTTAATTAGTTCTATAACTTACTGCACAGCAGATATAACTAGAGAGATTTTCTTTAGCGTTTTCTGGAATGAAGGGGTGAAGATGGAGTAAAGTAGAAGGATCCAAAATCAAATCTGCAGTGTGATACTTAATGTACTCAGTCATCTGTTTTGGTAATTGTTAGAAAAGTGCCAAACTTCTGTTGTTGTGAAGTAAAAGAAAATGCTGTAGTGATCCCAGCAAGGAGTAGGTCGCAAAGAAGTAAGCAATTATCTTCTGGTTCACTATGAGAATGAGGTTCTATTAGATGCATGACCTTTGGGTCCACTCCTAGAAACCTTAAAAACTGTAGCCTCTATACTCACACATAGTTCAACAACCAAAAAATGTGTTAATCAATAACCTAATTAAGTAGTTTCATTAACTACTTCAAAAAAGAAAAATTAAGACTCAGAAAATGCGGGCCAGGCACAGGACAAGCCAAGACAAGTCAATCATTTGACTCCTCCCCAGTTCTCTGATCATGGGATCACTGCTATTCCTCAGTGTCCCTCATGAAGTGATGGGTCAATTTTCAAGAGGACCAAGAAAATGGATGTGGTAAATTAAAAACAAAATTAAAAAATTCTTCCTCAAAAGAAAAAGTCACTATTCTTTTATCCTGGGGCACAGACTTGCTTTACTGTTTTAAAAATAATTTCATTCCTATGTCTGTTAGATCAGTATTTCTCAAATATAATTAATTTTAAGAATCATCTGGAAGGCTTATTAAAACACACATTCTTGGGCCAACTTCTAGCAATTCAAATTTATGAGGTCTGCAGTGGGACAGTAACTGTATTTTTTAAAAACAAGTCTCCCATATATTTTTTAACTTGCCAGGTTAGACTATCTCCTCCTCCTCTAACCACAGTGTATATGAAAAGTGGATGATTAAAACAAAAAGTTTACATGGACAAGATATTATATAGTTTCTTGCCTTCCAAACACTTCTCTTTAGCTTATAACGTAGTTGCAGTAATAAGAAAGCAACACACTTATGTAAGGCAAAGGTTTTGATCAGATCATTACCAGGGTTTTAATGTAAAAGTAAATACTGGTTCCTAGAAAGCCTCCTCTACTTGCTGCACTCACAGACCCAGCTGTTACCAGTAGAAAATAAAGCCAACCACAGAAAACGAGAATATTAAGTTTACTAACATTAGCAAAATAACATACATACAAATAAGGCACTTTAAATGAATACGATTTGGTTGCTGGAGGATACTAATCCATAAAATGCTCAGAGAAAATATTTTAGTAGGTTGGCTACCTCAGCCTTGTTTGAAAAATGACTTAATTTAAGCTACATTTACATTAATAAATGAAAACAAATTTCACACTAAAATTAAGTAAAGAACTTCATCAGAGTGTCTTTCTCCTTTTAGACGTGAACCGCGTATAGAAGCAGCTTAAAGTGTTACTGTTGCCTCGGCTATTTGAATTGAAGACGTCACTCCCTTTCTCATCTTTGATGTTGCTTCCAACATCCTTCTCTTTCTCACAGCTTTCTGTAGCTTGATTGTGATCTGCGTCCTCTTTTCTGCTGTTGGCTAGTCTCTCCCTTGAAAGAGTTCTTTCCCTAAATCTTCTAAACGGGGATGTCATTCTTTTTCTGGCTGTGTTCTCACAGCTTGTCCTGTCTCTATTCTCCTCAGTGGCCTTCTCAGTCCTGTCTGTTCTTTTGGCTGTGCTCCTGGTAATCTGAAGGATTTTCTTTTGCAAGTAAACCCCACCTATTCCGGGGCAGCTCTGGCCACTGATGTTGGTGCTGGACTCACGGGGAGGGGATGAGGAAGACCCTGAGAGGCGCAGCAGGATGCTGTGATCAGATAGGATACTGCCAACTGGAGGGAGAGATGCAAAAACCCTGTCATGGTCAATTAATTCTTTCCAATTAATCACAATTTACCTGGTTTATATAACATTTTACTATTAAAAAACTTTAACATCTTGACAATATCTGAAAAATTAAAGTTGAGTAACATACTTATACTACATGGAGTCCCTACTACATAGCATAAATAAGACAGAACACAGGAGAAAGGTTACCTTGATTAGAATAAGCTGGTAATAAAAAACTGCTGAAAGTAACCCAAGCTGCTAAAATCATAAGCTAAAATATGACAAGAGTACCCAATAACCAGAAATATTTCTTGAAAGTAACTATGTCTAGAATTTCCAGGCAGATTCTACTAACAAAAATTAGACAGGACTTCATCAGAGTCTCTTTCTTCTTTTAGACTTGAATCGTGTATAGAAGCAAAAATCAGAAAAGATATATAAACAGGACATACAATATATGTATTTATAAAGCACAATGTCCGATCCAATTTTCTCTCCAAGGTGGAGAGGTTCTCTGCCTTAAGCATCAGGGAAGATAAAGGTTAAGGTCTCTTGACGTCTCACTTTTTCAATTCTTTGTTTAAATTCTCCTGTTAAAAATCATGAGTGTAGGCCTTTTCTCTTTTTTTTAGTTGAAAAAAAATTTTGGCTTATTTTCTCAATTGTTAGAAAACAAAGAACTATTTCAAAGCATAGCAAGAACCAAGAACAGATTCTAATAACTTTTAGTTTAATGGCATTAGTTTAATTCTTTTAGTTTAATGGCATTTTTGTTCAGTCACTGACCACTGGCAAAAATCTGTCTATGGAAATAAACCACCAGAAATAGTTTTGAAGAAAAGACTTTCTTCAGATTTCTAAGACTTTGAAACATCACTATGTTTCTCACAAATCTATAAATATCATGGTCACAAATCTATAAATATCATGATCAATTGTTGGCCACCCACTGAAAGACACAACAGAGAGAAGCCTTCTCTATTCCAGTGGTTAAAATGGATTTCTGTTGGGAATAAAAGCAGTGGGGAAATTCCTGTTCTTGACCTCTTCCCTCAAGTCACACTGATGCATAAAACAAAAAATCCAATTCAACTAGTTTCCCGGTTAGAGAACTGTCTATAATGAGACCACTGGAGGGTGTGAAGGTGTTCGTGAAAGAGCATTAAAAGCATACAAACACTGTTCATCTGGAACCATGTGTGTGAATAAGGCACCGTTCCCAGCCCCAATCCTTGGGACCTGATTACCCACTCGATATTGCCTGGAGAATTCCTTGGACAGAGGAGCCTGACAGGCTGCAGTCCATGGGGTTGCAAAAAATCAGACACAACTGAGTGACGAGTGCTTTCACACACACACAAGGGATACTCTGGCCAGGAAACACACACAACAGGAGAGGAAAGAGATCTGTGTACTTTCCTAAATCATATACAAGCTACATACAACAGGAACAGAAAACTGTGCTTTATAAACACATCTATCGTGAATACTTTTATATGTCCTATGTGATTGTTTACTAAGTTTTTCTTAGTAAAATCTGAAAGAAAATTCTAGCCAGTCTCAGCTATGTGAAGAAGGTCAGTAATGGAGTTATATTGCCCTGGTGTGGCAGCAGTGATAAAGAAGAGAAATTCCAACTTACTAAACACCCACCATCTATCAGACATTACAGGTATTATTTCATTTAAACTTTAAATAAGGTCCCTAAAATAGGTGGTCCCTATTCAATCTTGCAGACAGAAGACCTGACCTTATAAATCTGTTGTTTCTAGTAACACAGCTATGACCGGGGACAGAGTCAGGAATCAAACTAAGGTCTGACATCACTGTACCACACTGCTGTCACAGAGGTAGCAAAAATAAAAAAGAATCCTCAAAAGTGAAAGGAAACTTAGAACACAGGAGCTAAGGAAAGCTCTGCAAGTTTTCCTTCCTGCTAGAATTCATAAACTTGTCCTCCCTCTGACCATGTATTATTCTGTACTGTGATTATTCAAAGACATAAATCTTTTATATCTGTGAAATTCCCACAAATCATGTTCATGCATACACACCAAATCCAATTCAACTAGTTTCCGGTTATGAAACTAAGGAGTCTTTTCACCAGGGTACACAGAGAATGTGGAGGGGCCAGTGGAAGAAACATACACATTATTTAGAATGCTACATTTGGAGCTGGTGTGAAATGGCATCTTACATTCATACTACCCAGGCTAGTCAGAAAAAAAAAAAAAGCAAAGCCTCGGTCTGAATTATGAAAATATAGGTAAATAAACAAGAGAAATTTCACATTTTTTTTTAAACTCAAGAGGTTCTATATTAGCATAAATGTAAAAATCCACAAGGGTACTGTGCAGATTATTGTAAATTTTGATTAATAAAAAGGTAGCAGCAACACTCCATTAGAAAGAAAGGAATGTATTACCCTAAATATTAGTTTCATTTCCTAAATCTTGTAAATGGGTTATAAACAATTTCCTAAAGAAATTCTTACTTTAAAATACTTCATAGAATTATCTGAATTAATCGGTAATTTGAATAACAACATCAAGAATCTGCACAGACCAAAACAACTGACTTCTGCCTTCATTCTTATCTATGCTTGTCCTCTACCAAAGAAGGGCCGCACGCTGAGTGCACGAGTCCTAGCTCCACGCTGCATAACACCTGGAAGCCATGGAAATGATGCAGTCCAAAACATGAAAATTCAGGAGGTAGTGTGAGCTTCACTTTTCTTCACACTTTCTAAATATTATCACCACAGACCAAAAGCAAACTGTGTGCCCCACAGTGTTGTCTGGTGTTAACAAGAGCTCAAAGTGTTTTCCCTCACCTTTGCGGGGGGAACCCTGAGGAGACACAGGAGGGCTGGAATGTAAGGATGATGCCACAGAAATAGTATCTTCTGTGTGTTTCTTACCACCACTTACTTCTTCAGCTGTTCCTAAAACTTTCTGAGGTAAACCTGCACCTAAAAATGAAATCAAAGAGGTAAATAAGCATCACTTCACAATTAAAATGTCTACAGTTGCCTCAATTACTACATAACTAAAAGCCACGATCCACAATGGCTAGTGCAGTCAACTGAAATGCGTGCATGACAAACGGGGACTAAATGACTGGGTAATGGCACACAGAGATTCTCACCTCTAGGTCATTTGTTCAAATTCAGCCAGTCAGCACAGATCAGATTAGAATAGCTCTTTCTTTGCTTGTTGTGCGGCATAAGGGACATGGATTTAACAGTCTGGGTATAGTGTGCCACCCCCCACCACTGACACACGTGTTGGAAGTCTCAATAGAGAAGGCATGGATTCAGACTCTTCCTTCCCCTCTAGAGGTGGCCTCTCCAAGTCAGGGCGAGGCATGTGGCAGGGGCAGCGGAGGGATGTTGGCACTGTCACTACCTGTGGTGCATCTGTGCTGTGGGGATACAGAAGAAGCTGCAGGGCTGCCAGTCCAGCCCTTTTCAAGAGCACTAAATTCACACTACAGGAGAGAAGTAGACAACAGAAAGATTCATGAATTTATAGGAAAAGAGTATGGAGCCTACTGGAAACATTCCTGCAAAGTTCTGTCATCACTCTTGTCCAACAGCTGGTCCTTTTTGGCATAGGTCAAACTTACCAATGTTTCCACTGTTGAACCAGTAAAGAAAGCCCAACTCTGATGAGTACCCAGCATAGTAACAAGCACTCCTTTAATACTGAAAAAATTTAAAACTTGGTATACTCACACTACTCTTAGTGAAGTGCCATTTTAATATGTTTATCACATAACTAATAGGCATATTACAGGAAGAAGGAAGATGGCTACCTGGCACAAATTATTCTGCCTCTCAGGTGATGACGTCTAAGTAAGAAATCAGAGTTAGACTATTCTCATTTCTCATTCTCATCACCAAATCAACTTCACCCATTTTGCATCCAATTTTCTCTTCATTCCACAGTCACCAAACTAGATCAGGTTTTGGTCAACTTCCCATTGCTATATCAGCTTTCCACTCAGACTCCCCATCTCCAATCTCACGCCACTTTCCTACTATACACCTCCTCAAACATAAACTGGACCAGACCCTGCCTTGCTCAAACTGCTTCCTATAGGTATCTATTGACAACTTTCCTTCAGCATGTCATGTTCTAATTTTGGCATGTCTATGGCTTGACTTCTCCTCATCCTGGGACACTGTTTGTTTAGTACAGTGTTAAACGTAAGGACTTTGAGCCAGTTAACCTGAGCTCAACTTCCAGTTCCATCTCTTACTGAGGATGCTTTAAGTTATTTCGATCTTCTATGGAATGAGAGTATTCTTTATCTTTAGAGTTCTTAAGATTCAATGAACATATATACATAAAATAGTAAAAGCACTTGAACTGTGTCTGGCATTCAGTAAGTGTTCTCTAAGTGTTACAATTAATTATTATTGTCCCTCAACACTCTGCAGCTTTGTACTCAGAATAAATCACCTGTAGCTCCATGTAGCTATCAAATTCTTCCTCTGCCTGAAGCAACTTCTCTGGAATTTTTGCTTAATTACCTCCTTCCTAGGCTAAGCTAAGTCACTTCAGTCGTGTCCGACTCTGTGCGATCCCATAGATGGCAGCCCACCAGGCTCCCCCGTCCCTGGGATTCTCCAGGCAAGAACACTGGAGTGGGTTGCCACTTCCTTCTCCTCCTTCCTAGTCAACCTTTCATACTCTGCTTAGGTGTTATCTCCAAAAAGTCTTCTCTAGAGCACTGTCTTACCTCTCTCAACCCTAAGAGCCCGCTCTCTTTTGTTCTTTTCTATGCTCTATACATGCTCCTGCAGTAATAGTGGACACATCACATATACTGAAGTTATCTATTTATGTGAATGTCGTTACCACCAGACTGAAAACCTGGCAAAGGAAGAGGAATTCCTTATTTACCTTTGGATTTCAAAGCAAAATCAAGTTAAATTCTCAAGGTTCTACTGAGTATATTCTATGTATAATGCATGGGCTAAATGATAATGTTGGGAACCAAATGTAATCTAGCTTTCCACCTGAAAGCTAAAATAGTGATACTGCTAAAACAAGTAATGAAAGTAATTTGGACCACACATCTCGTGGTCCAACAGAGGAAAAAAGAGTGTGACCTATACTTTGTGTATTTTACCCTGTTTCTTTCTTGTTTCCTAGCTAGGTTTCCATAAGTGGTCATTAATGAAAAACCAACATACAGGCTTTTTTTTTTTTTTTTTTTTAAAGAAATAAGCAATTTCATTCTCAGAGATTGCATTTTCATTAGATAACTGAGTATATATATCACTAAATGCAGTAAGCCCTTGGTACTCAAGTAAAAATAAGTTTTTGGTTGATATTATAGGAACTCCCACATCAACATTTAAAATATGCATGCAGTCATCAAAGACTTATAGGCAAAAAGAAGCATTTCTTGACTCATGAGTGCTGCTTATACTACACAAACCATGACAGCAGATCTCCAAAGCATTTATAATTACTTTCCAAACTAACTCGCCTGGAAATTTCAGTTAAATGAATGCAGTATTAATTGTGTATACTCACTCAATGTGGCAGGGTCTTTTCCTTGGCCCTTCTTCCTGATAGGGTGCAAATTTACAGCTGGCACCTGAAGCACCTGGCTTACTCTGTGGGGCTGATGCAAATGAGCTTTAGTTGTTTGGCCAGCTGACCTCAATGGCACCGGAGACATTTCTGATGACTTCATTGATTTTTTCTCATTTAAATTCTTGGTCACTAATAGGAGAGAGTAACAAAAACATACCTCTGTACTTTATAAGGCCAAGTTATATGGGATGTTTTCGTGGTGTGGCTCCTAAACTTGGGCATGTGTGCACTAAAGCCCTGAAGCACTTGAGACCCAAGCAGTTAACATCTTCTCATTTATAATGTTGAAATGCTCTTTTCACTCTATCAATTCTAGCATGCCTTCAAGCCATTCTCCATACATCAGCATGATGACCCTTCCATCATGAAAATCTGATCTGATAATGCTACTTTTCTTCTACAAATGCCCTGCACAAACCTTCAGATGACTTGCCACTGCTCTCAGGATAAAGACAAATCCTTAAAGCAAGGTCTATTAGACCCTGCATGATCCAGCTTCCGCAATAACCCACACTCTGTTCTCAAGACATCCTGTATCCTTCCTTCACAGCAGTGATAATTATAATACAATTATCTGTGCAATTAATCAATCAATGCCTCTTCCCTCCACAAGGCTATAACTAACAAGGTTATAAGGATGGTATATCTTGTTTACAACTGTATGCCTATGTGTTCAGTGATATAAGTAGGTACTGAATAAGTGAAATTATTTCAACAGCTATACACAGGAATACCAAATTTGCTAGAAGTGTTCAAGATATTGTTTTTATATCAACATTTACTGAATGGCTCATTACCCTACATTTGAAAGTTAACTGTGAATCTGAATTTTAAAAACACTACTTAGTTGTATTTCCATTTTATCTTTTCTACTCTATTGACATACTTGTCCCATTACTATGCAAATACTATACCATTTATCAATCTCAGGGTCAACTCATGATGACTGCCATTTCTCCCTATTAACTAGGAACACGGAAATAGAAAATCTGAACCTACCCGCCCCCTATACTCTGTCAACACTTAAATCAATTTCTATGCATTATATTGGGATTTTCACTGGCGTAACGTTTAATCACATATCCAGATAAGTAACACTCATAACAGATGTACGGTCTTTGATTTCTTCTTTCACAACTCATAATGTCTTTGACCCAGAGATACAGGCATTCTACTGTTTGTACTTAATTTAAATAATTGAGTATTGAGAATAGGCTCTATTTTGTTCATCACATTTTCTATTCATAAATAACATCAGAAAAGCTAAGATTTTTCTTGTTTTTACCTTCGGTACTGATACCTAAAATTTATTATATTTTTTCAGTTGGTAAATATCTGTAAAATTCTTAGTAGAGGGGAAATTTTCACTTATTTTACTCTTCTTTTAGGGATGAAAGTAAGAACATTCTCAAAGAGAAGGACTCCTCTATAATGTTTCAGTCTCTGAGATTTTATAATGCTTTTCAAAGAACTCTATTTAGACTCCATTTCCTGCACAGAGAAACCATCAGGAATGGATAAGAATTCAGTATCTGACTAACATGATGACATGATGCTTAAGGTATGTCAGTAAACTTTTGTGAGCGAAAGTTAATTTTCTTGGGACTTCAGCATAATACTAGAAAAATAAATTTCTATTTTGTTGTGCTGTTTAGTATCACATAAGTGAAAGCCTGTACTTACAGGTACCATATGCAGGCTCCCACTGCAATGACATCATCTGGAACTTCTCTTCATCTGTCTCCACATCCAGACTGGAAAGATACTGCTTCACTTTTCTTGCCATTTGGGCATCTTCATAAAGCTTCTTGGCATTAAGCAGAGAGCTACGGCGTGCCCTCTTTTTGTGACCACCTCCCTGAACATCCAGCATGTTTGAATTTGTGCTGCCTTGACTCAGTGACCTATAGGATGAAGATCACAATAATGGACTATAAAGATGAGAATTAAGTATGGCAGACTGAAGATTAAAAAAATTCTGTTCTGTTAATGCGATTGCATGCTGATGCAAATGAGTTAAAAGATGAAAAGCATTAATGCAAAGTAATATGTCACACACGGCAATGTTCTGAGTTTTAAGATTCAGCAAAGTGAAGAACTCAAAAGGATAAGTTGACAATCCCCCACAAAGCAACAAATTCCATCAGACCTATGTTTGGTGCCTTCCAACCCCTAGGACAATTGTGACAACTGAAAGCATTCCTTGGCCCTGTGGCCATCCACACTCTGAAGATATGTCAAGAGCCTAACTGGGCAAGTGCACCCTGAGCCAGATCTCTGCACCAGGGTTCTTCGGCACGGGAGTTTCTAGAGCAGCTCTGGTTGTATGTGCTGCTTTGGACGTGCTACTAACATCATCATTTCTGTGTACAGCAGACCTACTCTGAGCACGCTCCAATGTTACCTGTAACCAGATTTTGGCCAAACTTTAAAGAGAACAACCAATAAGAAAAATAACACCAGTTATAGTCAAGTTAATATAGTCAGAGATCAGAAATAGCAGTAAAAAGCTATTCAACGTTTCCACTCACATATGAATTGGTGAGGCAACATGTGACCTCTAGGGCTGGGGATATGGGATCTTTCTTCTGTAGTGCCTCTAAATGTGATGGAACTACAAGCTGGGTAGGAATTACTACAATTCAAACAAGCTAATAAAGTTTCACATACAACTCTACTCTTTTCAGCAAGATTTCTTCTACAATAACTATATCTAGAACCACTGGAAAACAGGAATTGCAATGCTATTTGTCCTTTGTAACAAAGATAGCAAACACAAGGTTCTAGATGATTTTTATTTTAAAGGCAGTTGCCGTTCTAAAATAATAAAGGTATCTATGGGTTTTCAATGTTAGCCTCCCAATTACCCAAAGATATTAAAAATTGGACCACAATCATATGATGTTTTTTCCGTGTTCATATAGCCCATTTAAAAAACACACTAAAATCCTAATATTTTCACTTCAGATTAAGTGAAATAAAGCTGTAAAAAATGTTATTTTTCTTTCACAATTTTAAGATCTTTAAAAGACTGTCTTACAGTGGATGGAAACTTGGAATTGTTACTGGTCAGGCAGAAACTGTGATATGTTTGTTGCTACTTACACAGCAGAAATTTCAAAATCTGCAGAACAGTTTGGAAAAAATCCAACAGCATTAGTGAATACTCCCTTAACCTTCAGGAACCAAAGGATTATAAGGCTGTAGTGACTCTAAAGTTCAATAAGATTCCTGAATCAAGTGTCAAAAGGAAGCTAGCCCTGAATATTTGCAAAGCCAGCCTAAGAGCCCAACATCAGCAGCTTTTTGTTCTTTTACGGCTTGTTTAAAGAAATGTGGCATTACCTAGGGCTCTGATGGCACAAAAGGCAACACTGTGCATGGGAAAAAACCCCAGAAGCTAACAACTCTAAAAGTGACTCAGAAGATTCATATTCTAAATAGCAAAAAGTTTTAGAAAGACCTAAACCAATTTAATTTGCTTAATTTTTCCTTTTTATTAATGCAAAAAAGGTGTTATGTGACAAAAATACATACCTAATTTATATAAGAACTCTTAACAAGTAAAAAATTCTGAGTATTAAGAAGGCATTGCAGTGATTTTTCTTAGTGGTACATAAAATAGTAGTGGTCCTGACAACTGATGTTGTCTTAGATTCAAAGAAATGCAGTAAAATCAATTCCCAATATTTGAGTGCAAATTTTAATACAAATATTTAATAATTTTACCTAAGTTGATATAAAAAGGTGCCTAGAAATCTAGGATACAGACAAAATTTCAATAAATGAAACATTGATAAATGACAAAGAAATGTCTTTTAATCTACTTTCAAAATGCTTTGATATAAAAAAGAAAATGTCTAGTGTCTGCAAACACCATACAATGCAATCAAATGTTGAATGAATAGTGAGTGTGTTACACAAGTCATTGAAACACCCCAAATACCCACTAAGATACAGCGTCCAAGTATTCTTCTTCATCACAGTAATGTTAGGAATCAATTTCTGTTTTCAATTAGAAGAACCAGAAAGACCAAGACATAAATGTACAGTACAGAAGAAAACACACGAGAAACACACAGAGAAGGGAAGAAGAAAGTAGAAGAAAATTCAAGTTTACCAAGCTTCAACAGAAAACAAAAGACCACAAATAAGACAAGACTCAAAGTGGCTCACAAAAAACCTTTCATATATGTATTATAAAAGCATCTAACTTCATGATTCACTGTAATCTTAAAATAGCACATTCTTATTTAATCCATTCATCCACATAACCCATCTTTTCCTTCAACTGAAATTGAAAAGACTAGATATATGACTTATAAGATACCTAACGAACTACGACAGATCTGTAAGTGGAGATCTGAAACTACTTGAAAAACAAAAGGTGTCATTTTCTGAATCTATTTCAGTTTAAAGAGAGGTAAGGGAGCCTTTAATTAAAAGTGGTAGGAATTTAAAATAAAATTCTATCAATGCTGTATATCTCATAGTATTAGTGGATCTGAGAAATTAAAATAATCTTCTATTTCAATTATTTACTATCTCAATTCTACAGTATAGTTTGGATAAAGGCTATAGCTGATGGAAAACGTACCCTTTATAAACAACTTTCTTATCCATTTTAATTCACTTAAATATTTATTTTTATAAACATGGCATGTAAATAAAATGGTGTGGACTCTGGAATCAGACTATCACCAATAATGAATTAGAATCCACTATAGTAAGCACTAGGAATTAGGACAATTCTGTCTTCCCCAATTGTACCATGGGAATACCAGTATCTATTTCACAGAGCAGCTACAGAATTCAATAATTCACATAGAGTGCTTAGAAAAGTATATAGGAAGCACACAACAATATATGCTATCATCATCATAAAACTGACCCGCTAAATTAAAATCTAAAGGGACTTACGGGATGTCAATAATGGAAAAGTAAAGGGAGAAAAAAGCTAGCTCTGTCACTATTTTCTCCTTGTTAGCAAAAGGCATTTGGTCAGGAATGTAGGTTGACAGGGTTAATAGAACACATGCTACTTTACGTGCGTGCATTAATGAAGAGGATGCAGGATGCGTTAAGAGCTGAGCAACCTTCATCCCAGGTGCATTCATCTCTACACTTACCCCAGACTCCGCCACCTCTTCTTCCTGTAAGCAAGAGCCACAAACATTGAAGCGTGTGTTTGAATAGGAAAGCACAGAAAAAAAGACAACAGTTGAAAGTCAGAGAAACTATGGAGACAGAACAGAACAGAAAAATTTTACTAGAAAAAAATGGTAGCTTAACAGTTAAATGACTTTAATGGAATACAAGGTGGTAAAATGAATTATGACATGTACTGAAGGCCAAAAAACTCCACAATATTTAAAAGTGTGCTTTCAGACCAATTATGTTTTTAATACCTAATTAATTTAGAGGCTTATGTTAATAACAAACTTAACGGAAAATATTTATTACAAGTTTCCAGGGAAACTTTAAAAGATAGAACTTTTGAATTTTTTTCAAAGGTATTTTTGAGCCATTCATTTAAGTCAGAGGATGAAATTACAAGGAACATAAAGATTTATAATTTCATTTTTAAGTGCAGAAATTTCTCTGACAATGTATTTGTTCAAGATATTTTGAACAAAGCCAACTTAAAATATAAGTATTAATATATCATGAAAATCTTTATGATCCTGTATCTCCTTATACTATAATTGGGCTGAATCAAGATTCTTTATAACATTTTTATTCTCATTTTTTTGGCACTTTCCTCTCTACCACCTGATTGGTCTGAGCATATCCCAGGCTTGTACCCAATAAGCTTCAGCTGTGGCCAGCCCCAAATCTGTTTTTTCAGTCAGCACACTGACTACTGTTGCGTTACTTTGTCCACACTATATATTACCAAAATGGCCAAATATTTGCTTAAAGAAAGCTACACGTTTCAGTACTAGCTGACAAAATCAATTTATGAAAAGCTCAGTCTAATCTAACTATAAATGTTTTATTTTTTCCTATACTGTATTCTACTCTAGGCTAGGCCATTCAAGGGAACAGTCAAGTTTATTGATTTTCTCCTTTGCTCATTTCTGAGACATAGCTGGTACCTAGAAAATTATCAACTGGTCTGGCAGGCTCACAAATTCATTCAGGAACCAGGCTGCTAAAATACATGAGTAGACGAATGTCTGTGTAAGGTAACAGGGAGTGGTGGAGCCACTGTACAGGGACATATAACAGAAACAAAAACTCAGAAACAAAGAAACAAACAAATCCTCCAGGTTTGCTTTGGTCCCTGGTTCTTAAGTCTTCTGCTTCTACGCTGCTGAGCAATGGCACCTCTCATTACATGCAGTGATTCTCAGGGGCAAAAGTGGGCAACCGGGTAGGGATGAGGAGATATGACACACTCCTTCCTTCATACTTTGAAGAATTTCTAAACTAGAGCAACCATCAGGTCAACTACTCCTAAAGACAGACTCCTGAACTGTGGTTTAAACAAAACAAAAATTAAGAAAACAATCCTGACATACGCTGATTCTATCGGGTTACAACAACTCCATGTCTAACTTTTTGTTTCCTTAGCAGACTGTATTTCTTTTAAGCCACTGAAATTGTGTCTGCTCTGGCAAACATTTTGTTTTTAAAGTCCTTAGGTACTAAAGCTATACACACAGGCCCAGAAGAAAATCAGATAAAAAATGGAAACCCTAGTATCTTTTCATCCTAAAAATTACTAGGAAAAATAATTTAAGTTTTATATAATTTGAGGAGGCATTTGTTACTACATGAAAGGTGAATTTTAAAAAGCACTCATAGAAGATCAGGTTAATAGTGAACACAATATTTTCATTTTTATTAAAGATACAGCATCCTTAAATCTGCACTTTCTAAACTGCTGAAGAATTTACATAAGCACCATGACTTGAGACAAAGGAATATATTTTAGAAGAATAAAGCAGAACTTATATAGATATGGAACTTTAAAAATATTTGATAAAAATCAAAGACATGCAGACTAATACTTCACATATTTGGTTAGAACCAGATGAAAGTGTCTGTTTTCTCTGACAACTTCAGTAAAGATCAGCAACTTACTTATATTTAAGTTAGATGACATTTTAAGTAACAATAACAATACAGATCTATGTACTCAAAAAAATTAATAGAGAAGTAGGGTTCAAATCTCAGTAATTTATGTCATCCTGGACACATTATCTAATTGCTCTGAGCTTCAGTTTCTTTGTATGTAAAGGGCAGGCCAATACTACCAACCTTTAAAGGTTTTTATAATACACTATTATTTGAGATTGACATCTATAAAGCACTTAATACAGTGCACAATAAAAGGCAGATGGTCAATAAATGAAAAAGATCACTTTCAATGCCACTCTGTAACACTTACACACTTCAATGCCATACCTCTGTCGGAACATCATAGCTGGGTCCATGTTAGCAGAAGTCATTCGAACAACCTGACGAATTTCCTTGGCAATCATTCTGAGTTTCTCAAAATTTACCAAACCATCAACTTTGGAATCATTTCCTATAGAATAAAAGTAATTTTTTTAACTCCCCAAATTAAAATATCTATATAAAGGTAGCAGAAGTCAAGTCATTATTCCGGGAGGCACAAATCAGAACCTTTATCAAACTGCCACTTTTGGTTTTTAGAATTGATAAACCCATATATGGTTTAATCCTGCTCCCAAGGAATGACCTAATAGGAGGAATTCTATTCCAATGGAAATAATGATTACGAATATTGGAAAGTGATGAACTGTGTATAGCTTCTAAAAGCCATTTCTTCATTGCATTGTAGGCACACCTAGTAAAAACTGCAGCCCCTCAATTCTAGCTCTCCAGACGCTTGGTTCACTCAGGCAGGTACCTGCATCTATTTTTTTGGCAGCAAAGTTAATAAGCACTTGAAAACTTAGGTTTCCACCAGGGGTCATAAAGAGTGACCTTTGGGCTTACCTAGTCCAATATGGTTGCTACGGTTTACAATGATTTAAAAAATTGTAAAATGATTTGTCGACACTTAAGAAGTGGAAGGCATGCCATGAAAATAAGAATTTCTGCGTTATATGGAAGAAAAAGAGAGCGGAATGTATGTGGGGGATTAAATAATAGTACGTCTGTTTTCCAATAATTCGTTAAAATTAAGAGAGGGATGGCTCATAGGGACAGACATCTTCAAGTCTACCATGCACATGCCCTTCCCCAGAATTTGAATTTACAATCATGACTTCAACCATTAAATACAAATTTGCTTGTTCATAAGTTACATAATTTTTGTTTGTTTTATTAAGTAGTTCTCTGAGAAAAAAATTCACACAACTTTCAAAATGGTCTACTTTTCTTTGACAAGAACAGGAATGACACCAGACTTAACCCACACGTGGGCTTAAGCAGTTCAAACCACAAGGCAAAAAATTATATGTTCAAAGGGTAATCTAACTGTCTTTTTTCCACACCTGTCTTTAACACTTGGTGTGACCCTATTTATTTCCCATGGTGGGCCCTGAGGTGTCCCTGTGGAACACCAAGTCCCTGAAGCCAAGATGGAAAAAGACATGTATCTGAACACAGTTGGGCTCCCTTTTTGTAGTAAATGGTACCTATCTATTGGACATATAAACTGTTCAGGGTCTCAAAATGAGATGGAAACAAAATGACAACGCAAAATACTTTCAAGTCATATAAACATGTTTTGAGGGAACATGTAAGGAAATATATATTTAAAGCCTCTAGTAATATTTTCTTAAGAAAAAGAAGTAATAATGAAATTAGGGGCAGTATAATTAGTTAATTGGTACAACACACCTGATGAGAACAGTTCAAAAAGTTCAACAAAAATAGAAGAAATACGCTGAGTCATAAAAAAAGCTGTCAAGGCAGTGAGGATCTGAAGAAATAATGAGGACGTGTGGCAAGTCGAACATTTCCAGTGCTCCACCTACAGGCCTCTGCTGATTTCAGAAAAGTGATCCTGAGCTGCAAAACTGAGCAGTGCCACCCTGACTTCTGAAGTTAGGGAAGAACTGAAGTCTAGATAAATCTTCAATTCTTTGGGTTGGGGTCTTTAAGAGATACACACACACACAGACACACACACACACACACAGACACACACAGAAACACAGACACACACACAGACACACACACACACACGTATATCCTGGAACTAAAGATTAACGAAATGTAGACTGGATAAAAGTTCAGTGTTACATTATCTCAAAATGTGAAAATGGTTTAAAGTGATATTTGCGTTGCTAGCACTCCTAGCTGCCTGGCAGAATCAAGTTTTAATTCTCTTTGGAGAAAGAGAATATTGTCTGAAATCCTAGATTATTTCTGTAATTTTTTTTATATACAACATCCATTTGGCCAAAAATAACCAGGTACATTTGGTGAAAATGTAACATGATTGAAATGCAAGGGGAAAAAAAAAAAAAGACAGAAAGACTCATTAAAAAAAAACACACACACCTAGATTACAGAGTTACTAGAGACAGACATTAAAGTAACTGGTGAATATGTGCAAGGTTATAAAAAACAACACTGACAACTCTGGTAGAAAACATGAAGATAAAAAATGAATTTAAATTTTAAGTCTGGGGGGAAAGCCCAATAACTTAAATAAGGAATATGATGTTGAATTTAACAGTAAGTCAGACATAGCCAAAGAAATAATTTAAAAACTGGTTATTAGGCTAGGAGGAAATTCCAGAATAAATAAAAATATCCAGGTGAGACAAAATCAAAGTGCTGTACACAGTCATATAATAGCAAAACTAGAGAAAAACAGAGATAGAGAGAAGAGAATGTTTTCAAGCAGCTATTAAAGGAGGGTTGATTATTGTCAAAGGAACAACAAATAAGACTGACAGTTGACTTCTAAAAATAACAGTGGAAGTCAGGAGATAATTTTGTTATCTTAAAATGTTGAAAGATAACTGCCAATCAAAATTGTGCCTTAAGAATGAATATTAATTAAAGACATTTTTTCAGATAAACAAAAACTAAGATCTTATCACCAGCAGACTTGCACATAAGAAAATAATAATCACTGTTCTTACAGGGAGAAAAGTCCTCAACCACAGGCAAACTCTGAAATTCAAGAAGGGGAAAAAACAGTAATAATATCATCACACTAAATAAATATCGACTTTACTAACCAATATTAGTACCAAGTGGGATTTAAAGGCATGGCAACAACTGTATATAAATCGAGAGGTGACAGAATGGGTATTTGAATGGTCTAAGTTCTTGCACTGCCTGACACACAGAAAAGTACTAATGGATACTACTCAAATTAGTATAAGTATCAATGTTGTAATGTATAGTGTAACACTAGAAAATTAGCAACATAGCGTGTAGTCAGCAAGTTAATGGAGGACAAATACCACTCACAAAAAAACAATTAAGAGAAGTATAAACTACACGGCTGACTCTGGACATGAGTCTGAGCAAGCTCCAGGGTTTGGTGATAGACAGGGAAGCCTGGCATGCTGCAGTCCATGGGGCCAAAGAGTCAGACACAACTGAGCGACTGAACTGAGACTACATGGCAAAAGACTAACGAATTAGGTTTTTAAAACTCAAAACATGTTGTTCATCAGAAGATAATCTTAAGAGAGCCAAAGGCAAGTCATACTATATATATATACACATATAGGACTTACACAAAATCCTTAAAAGGTGTATTAGAGAAAGAGAACCTTATGAAACATAGGCAAGAAATTGAACTGAATGGATAAAAGAGGACAAATAAATATACAGAAGGGTGTCCAGCCATATTAGTAATCAGAGAAATGAACATTAAATCACATCAAGATATAATTACACACCTACTGAAATGGGTAGAAATAAAAAGAATGATTGACCAGGTACTGGAGACAGCAAGGAACAATAAGAATGTCCGTGTCACTGCCAGTGTTCCACTTTAGTGGATTAACACCAAACTGTCTCCCAAAGTTGACTGTATGAATATTCATAAATTTCACTGTTAATTATATTGAACAAAAATGCATGTGTACTATGAGATATGTGAAAGAATATTCACAGCAGCATTATTTGCAACGAGTAAACAGTGGAAACTATCAAATGCTCATCAACAGATTGAATGAATCCACTGTACTGCATTTATGTAATGCAATGTCAAATAGTTTTGAATAATGAATTACAATTGCACTCAAAAACATGTAAGAATCTCATCACGCAAGTCTAATGTTCACCAAAATAATCCAGAAGCCAAACCAAAAACTAAAAAAACAAATGTACTCTGTGGACATATAAAGCTCAAGAACAGGTAAAACCACCATATTAGAAGTTGACACAAGTATCTTTGGGGAAGATGAAGGTGGTAACTGGAAAGGGGCACAAGTGGGGCAGCTGGGAGGGAGGCAATGTTTTTTCTAGACTGGGTGTTGGTTACCTGGGTGTTTGCTTTGTCATAATCCATTAAGTTGTTCACTTGTTTGCGGTACTTTTCTGTATATGTTCAGTAACTAAAAAAAGAAGTTGGGAGTCTGATCTTGGTTATGTGTGAACTGCATTGGGTAAACACCGACATCTGTTCTTATCAATAATGTGGGTTTTTCCTAAGATTTACTACATTTAATTGGGTAAAGCTTTTAGTGACTTATAATCAATAGACTGAAAAATATATTAAATACATTATAATTCTGTAGAATTAGCTGAAGTTAAGCATGCTAATTTTCAAGTAACTTTCAAATACCTTCATGTAGAAATGTCATATCTTTCTTGACAACAGGAAAGAGTGGAATAATTGGAGGCTGCATGCTTTGACTACTAAGAATATTTCTGTATTTTGCCATGTTTCTGGATGGATCAAAAAGGTCTTGCAGATCTTGGAAGTGTTTCTCATACTTGCTTGGTAACTTTTCCCAAGTACCTCTGAGTCGTGCTACAGATGCCAAGTTCAAACCACTGCCGAAGATGAAAATAAAAACATTAAAGAGAGGCTTGCAAGACAGGCAGGACGCAGGTCAGGTTAAGTGGATAAAGCAATTTTTTTGAATGAAGCTAAAGTAAATAGACACATTTTATATAAACAGTAGAACCATAAAAATAAATAAATAAAAGGGACCCCTTGATCTTAAAACAAGAAAAACTTTCTTCAAAGGAAAGTGCCAATGGTTGTATATAGCCTTTTTTTAAGGATGCATGTAAATGACAAATATGGTAAATCCATTAAACATACATTTAACTTAAAAATAAACTTCAAGCATCACAATGTTTTTGTATGTTTTACTTAGGAATAATTTTATGGAGACATTATTTATTTGAAAGTGGTATAAGTGATAACAAGTTCTATATAAATAAAAGTGAGTCAAGTTCTGAGACTGAAAACCTCCTTTCTTTGAGATTTTGGCCATTCATGTCCCTGATTTCAATACTTCCATAGGTTTTAATCCTGTTGTCTGTCAGGCGTCTATATACTCAATGTCTCTTTTGTTCTTGGCTACCTAACTTTTACCTATACCACAGAATTTAAAATGTTCTCTTGACTTATGATTTTAAACTGTGGAATTAGGATATCTTTGTTTCCTCTGTTTCTCAGAAATCATCTCAAAAACTATAAGGATGAAAAAGAGAAATGCAGACTTCATTTCCACCAAAACTTAAGAGATATGTGTAACTTCTAAACACATTAGAATGGCTATCAAAAAACAGTCAAGTCAAATCTAAGTATGCAAAATGCTGAAAAAGGAGGCCTGCCACTGAAGATTTCAACGAAAGCTATAAACGATAGCACTCCAAAGCAGGTAACTTACTCCAAAGACAAAACCAGCAATCCCCTATTTGGAACAACAAAGCAGGGTCCATAGACTGATAGAATTAGGAAGGGGCTGGACTCTTGTTCTTCCCCAGGGAATGTCAGGAAAAGTAAGATTTAAAACAGTGTATGCAGTGATATAACATCTTGGCAAGAAGCAGTTTAATAGTGACACAAGACAGCAGAGAGAAACTGAGTTGTAAGCAGCCACAAAACTGTGTATCTCCATTTGCTGGAGAGAAGTTATAGGTAAAAAAAAAATTCACATGCAAGCTCTACTTCTGCTAGCCTGGAATACTTCCCTGGCTCTTCTCCCATGTGAATCTCCTGCAGATAAGATGGTATAGGAAAACTCACGTCCTTCAAAAACAAAGAATGAATAAAGGAGCCATAACATGCTGCTACGAGGAAAAACACAGACCATAAAGAATCCGACAATAAAAACTGGAACTGACTAATGACCCTAGTATCCATGATTCAAATGAATTAATAAAGTAAACAAAGAGCAATGAAGTGATATAAGAGTTTAGGGAAAATATCTATTGATTTAAAAAATTAACAAGTTCAGGAAAAACTGGAAGAAAAACCACAACTATCAGAAAAATGAAGGCAATACTGGAACCTACATAAAGAAAAAGATACTGCAGATCTTGAGCAAGTATCTTAAAAGGACTGACAAAACCAATCAATGGAAATGGTCACAGTTGAGAAGAACGACAGAGAAAATGAGCTTCGCTGGTGGCTCGGATGGTAAAGACTCTGCCTGCAGTGAAGCAGACCTGGGTACGATCCCTGGGTCAGGAAGTTCCCCTGGAGAGGGAAACAGCACCCCACTCCAGTATTCTTGCCTGGAGAATCCCATGGACAGAGGAGCCTGGCGGGCTACAGTCCATGGGGTTGAAAGGAGTCGGACACGACTGAGTGACTTACGCTTTCACTTTCTTTTCAGAGAAAAAATAATGGATATGGAAGACAAAGGCAATCTAAAATTTATATAATTGGTATCCTTGAAGCAGGAACAAAAATAAGGGAAGTGAAAAAAATCTTCAAAAGTACAATTTGAGAAAACCATCCAGGAACAAAAGAACAATCTATAGAATAGGTACCACAGTTTCAGAGAACCTGACACAGAACTAAATGAGATGTAGAAACACCCATGTGAAGGTAAATGACTTCCGAGATAAGGGAATAAAATGAGAAGTAAACTCTGAAACCTGCACAACTATATAAAACACTAGCTGTAGAGCAATTATCTATGAGGTTCCCAAGAAATAACAAGTTAGAAAAGAACTTTAAAGCCAGATAAAGTGACAGCGAAGTTCAAAAGCAACAGAAAAATATTTTGAATATGCTTAGGATAAATCATTTCCAAAAGCACTTTTAAGAAATCACTAGAAAACAAAATCCAATCAGGAGATAAGGGGAGAGAGTGATGTCAACATTATAGTGTCATAAGACATCCCTACCCCAACAACAAAAATTCAGCATCTATCCACGAACAGTGGGACCCAGAAGCATGGACCAAGGGACCGGAGAGGAGACTTACCCCCCAGTGTACTGGGTAATAGGCAGGCAGATTTGGGTATGGGAGTGGGGAATCTAGAGGAGACTATGAAATGGTTCTGGCCCCTTTCAGCTATGGACTGGGAACATATGCAGAACACTGACTTGGGTGGTCACCTTCAGACAAGAGGGACTTCGTGAAGTCCAGGTTTCCAGAGGAGAAGTTTGAGCACTCCGCTGAAGTAGACCAGAACAGAAGAGTGTGAGTGCAACGGGATAGGAACAGCTTGACTTTGTTGGCATCACTCCTCACCCAAGAAGCATTATTGTTGTTGTTCAGTTGCTTAGTCATGTCCGACTCTGCGACCCCATGACTGCAGCACGCCAGGCTTCCCTGTCCTTCACCACCTCCCGGAGCTTGCTCAAAATCATGTCCATGGAGTCAGTGATGCCATCCAACCATCTCATCCTCTGTCGGCCCTTCTCCTCCTGCCTTTGGTCTTTCCCAGCATTAGGGTCTTTTGTAATGAGCCAGCTCTTCTCATCAGGTGGCCAAATTATTGAAGCTTCAGCATCAGTCCCTCCAATGAATACTCAGGATGATTTTCCTTTAGGATTGACTGATTTGATCTTGCAGTCCAAGGGAGTCTCAAGAGTCTTCTCCAACACCACAGTTCAAAAGCATCAATTCTTTGGCACTCAGCCTTTTTTATGGTCCAAATCTCACAACTGTACATGACCACTGCAAAAACCACAGCTTTGACTATACGGGCCTTTGTCAGCAAAGTAATGTCTCTGCTTTCTAATATACTGTCTAGGTGTGTCATAGCTATTCTTCCAAGGAGCAAGCATCTTAATTTCATGGCTGCAGTCACCATCTGCAGTGATTTTGGAGCCCAAGAAAATAAATTCTGTCACTGATTCCACGTTTCCTCTTCTATTTGCCATGAATTTGATGGAACTGGATGCCATCTTAGTTTTTTGAATGTTGAGTTTGAAAGCCCACTTTTTCACTCTCCTCTTTCACCTTCATCAACAGGCTCTTTAGTTCCTCTTCACTTTCTGACATAAAAGTGATGTCATCTGCATATCTGAGGCTGTTGATCTTTCTCCCAGCAACCTTGATTCCAGCTTGTGCTTCATCCAGCCAGGTATTTCACGTGATATATTTTGCATATAAGTTAAATAAGCAGGGTGACAATACACGGCCCTGATGTGCTCCTTTCCCAATTTGGAACCAGTCTTTTGTTCCATGTCCGGTTCTAACTCTTGCTTCTTGACCTGCACACAGGTTTTGCAAGAGGCAGGTAAGGTGGTCTGGTAGTCCCATCTCTAACAATTTTCTGGTATGTTGTGATCCACACAGTCAAAGGCTTTAGTGTAGTCAATGAAGCAGAAGTAGATGCTTTTCTGGAATTCTCTTCCTTTTTCTATGATCCAATGGAGGCTGGCAATTTGACCTCTGGTTCCTCTGCCTTTTCTAAATCCAGCTTGAACATCTGAAAGTTCACATACTGTTGAAGCCCAGCTTGGAGGATTTTGAGCATTATTTGCTAGAATGTGAAATAAGTGCAATTGTGTGGTAGTTTGCATATTCTTTGGCATTGCCCTTCTTTGGGACTGGAATGAAAACTGACCTTTTCCAGTCCTGTAGATACTGCTGAGTTTTCCAAATTTGCTGGCATATTGAGTGTAGCACTTTAATACCAGCATCTTTTAGGATTTCAAATAGTTCAGCTGGAATTCCATCACCTCCACTAGCTTTGTTCATAGTGATGCTTCCTAAGGCCCACTTAACTTTGCACTCCAAGACGGCTGGCTCTAGGTTAGTGATTCCCACCATTGTGGTTATCTGGGTCATTAGATCTTTTTAATATAGTTCTTCTGTGTATTCTTGCCACCTCTTTTAATAGCTTTTGCTTCTGTTATATCTGTACCATTTCTCTCCTTTATTGTACCCATCTTAGCATGAAATGTACCCTTGATATCTCTAATTTTCTTGCAGAGATCTCTAGTCTTTCCCAGTCTATTGTTTTCCTTTATTTCGTTGCACTGTTCACTTAGGAAGGCTTTCTTATCTCTCCTTGCTTCTCTTTGCAACTCTGCATTCAGATGGGTATATCATTCCTTTTCTCCTTTGCTTTTTGTGAAAGGCAAAGCAAAAGGCAAGGAAGCATAACTCAAGCCTAAACTAGATGGCTCTTGATCTCTCCAACAGGGGAAAGGGAGAGCAAGCTGGGAATGTCTGGCTGCTCAAGCCATGTGGGGTGTTGCTAAAGACACTCATTCTCTCTTCCAGCATCCAGAACACTAAAGTGGGAGCTCCATGAGTGGGAGGAGGGAACAGATCAGAAGAGTAGCATGTAAGATTCCAAAAGGATATTAAAGGAATGAAGTTCCTGCTAACTGCCTCTGGATTCCAACAGGAAGCCCATCCAGAAGACACATAAATTGAGTGTTAGCTGCTCAGTTGTGTCTGACTCTTTGCAACCCTAAGGACTGTAGGCCACCAGGCTCCTCTGTCCCTGGGATTCTCCAGGCAATAATACTGGTGTGGGTTGTCATTCACTTCTCCAGGGAATCTTCCCGATCCAGGAATTGAACTCAGGTCTCCTATTTCAGGCAGATTCTTCACCATTTAAGCCATCAGGGAAGCTCCCCAGGAGACAAAGGAAAACCTCAATTGTAAATCCTCCTGATGTACCCAAGAGTAACTGCAGCTCACTGTGCTCAAACCCACACCTTCCACCCCTCTGATACTGGCTCCTGTGCAAGGTGCCAAAAGAAAGCTCTGGAAGAGAGGAAAAACATACAGAAAACAGGCTGTAGTCTGTGGGTGAAGAAGAAACCACAAATCTGAGCTGTAGCAATACCTTTAGGAAAATAAAAGAGACATACTGGCATTTGACATGGTACATCCTAGGATACAGAGAAAACATACAAGCTTCAGAATTCTGCCCAAGAGGGAACAAGAAGCCTGGAGCAGGTGTATCTACACAATGCCAGAAAGAAAGTCTCAGAATCTGTATTAGGAATGACAAAAGGATTTTTTTCTCCTGAAGGCAACTCATAAAAATTAGAGAAGATGAAAGCAATTTCAAATGCAGAAAAAGCAATGCAAAACTCCCTGAAACATGAAAAAACAAGGAAACATGACATCACCAAAAGTTCACAATGATCTTCCAGTAATCAAAGACACGGCAATCCATAATTTACCTAATAAAGAATTTAAAATAGGTGTTTTAAGAAAACTCAATCAGCTATAAGAAAACAGAAAGATGAGTCAATGAAATCAGAAAAACAATACATAATCAAAATACAGACATCACAAGAAAGAACCATGTGAGTACTCTGGAATGGAAGAATTCAGTGAATGAAATGAAAAAAACTGCAATAGAGAGTAGCAACATCAAGGAGACCAAAGAGAAGGAAAAATCATAAATGATAGGAACTTTGAAATAACTCAGTGTGAGGAGGAAAAAAAGCATGAAAAAAAGAAAAAAATGAAGAAAGCCAATGAAGAGAAAAAAGAAAAAGAATGAAGAAAGTTGGGAAACCATTATGGAAGAAAACCCAAAACACCCAAGATACAAACCCCTGGGGTTCCAGAGGGAGAAGTGAGGAGAAAGAAGACCACTAAAGAGGCACAGCTGAGAAATCTCCAAACCCGGGAAGAGGCCTCGACATCCAAGTTCATGAACCTAACAGATGACCCCATTATTTCGATCCAAGACAACTTTCTCCAAGACACATAATAATAAAACTGTCAACGTGAAAGAAAGAATTCTACAGGCAGCAAGAGAAAAGAAGACTGTAACTTACAAGGGAACTCCCGTTAGACTACCAGTAGACTTTTCAGCAGAAAACTTACAAGCAGGAGAGTGGACTAATACACTCAAAGTGCAGAAAGGAAAAAATTATCAGTCAAGAGTACTCTATCTGGCAAAGTTATCCTAGAGAAACAGAAGACTTTCCCCGGAAATCAAGAGCTGAGAAGTTCATAATTACTAGATCTGCCTTATAAGAAATGCTAAAAGAAGTTCTTAAAATGAAATGACACTAATAATGTGAAAACATATGAAAATATACAATGCTCTGATAAACATAAGTATACAGTTAAAAAATACTCTCAACAATGAAATATGATGTCATATTAACCACTAAACCAGAGAAAAAAGGTTAAATGATGAGAATATAAAAAACAACACTTGCTATTACAATCTGCAAATGAATACACTACATAAAAAGGCAAACTGTGACAATGAAAACATAAAAGAGCGGGTAGAGTTGGATGTGACTGGAATTTTATCAGTGTCAAATAGACTGTTACATCTCTAGGAGGTTTCATGTAGGTGTCATGGTAACTAACCACAAAGCAAAAACCCATAGTGGATTCACAAAAGGTGAAGAAAATAAAATCAGAGCATACCACCAGGAAACTCAGTTCACAAAGGAACACAGCAACAGAGTAAAGAAGAAAGAAGGGAATTACAGAACATCCAGGAAACAGTACGATGGCAGCAGGAAGCGCTTACATAGCAACAGCTGCTCTAAGACCCCCCAGCAATGCAGTGGCAAGAATCCACCTGCCAGTAGCGGGGACTTGGATTTGATGACTGGTCTTCAAGGATTCCACATGCTGCACAGTGGCTGGGCCTCAGCGCCACAAATACTGAGCCCACGCTCCAGAGTTGTGAGCCTCAGCCATTTAAATCTGCTTGCCCTCCCATGGGCTCCAACTACTGAGCCTGTGTGCTACAACTCTGAAACCCACGTGCCCAGAGCCTGTGCTCCGGAACAAGAGCAACCACAAGGAGAAGCCTACACACGGCAACAAAGTGCAGCCCCCACATGCTGCAATCAGGGAAAGCCCGCAAGTAACAGAGGAAACTAAGTCCAGCCAAAAATAAATGAATAAATAATTTTTAAAAATTACTCTAAATGTCAGTGGACCGAATTTTCCAATCAAATGGCACAATTACTGGTAAATAAAAAAGGATCCAACTATATACTGCCTACTCAGCTCAGCCCAAAGGATACAATCAGGTTCAAAGTGAAAGGATGCAAAATTATATTCAATGCAAATGGAAACCAAAAGAGAAGACTGATTTATACCAGATAAAATAGACTTTAAGCCAAAAATTGGTAATTTGAGACAAAGGAGGTCATTATATACTGATAAAGGGGCCATCTCAGCAAGACATAACAAATGAAAATATGTATGCACTCAACAGCACAGCACCTAATTATCTTAAAGCAAATACCAACAGATCTGAAAGGAGAAAAAAACAATACAGCAATAGCAAGGGACTTCAACACCACACTTTCAGCAATGCATCAATCACCCAGACAAAAATACCAACAAGGAATTGCTGTGGATTTCAGCCGTACTCTAGATCAATGGACCTATCGGATGCTGGAAAGATTGACGGCAAGAGGCCAAGGGGTGGACAGAGGATACGATTGGGTGGCATCACCGACTGAATGGCCATGAGTCTGAGCAAACTCCGGGAGACAGTGATGGACAGGGAAGCCTGGCGTGCTGCAGTCCATGGGGTCACAAACAGTTGGACACAACTGAGTGACTGAACAACAGATACATAAAGGGTATTCCATTCAATAGCAGCAGAACACACATTCTTCTCAAGCACACACAGAACATCTTTCAGGTTAGGTCATGTAGGCCAAAAACAAGCCTCAGCAAATTTAAGACTGAAATCATACCAACTATCTTTTCTGATCACAATTTGTGAACTAGTTAGTAACAGCAAGAGGAAAAATAAAACATCTACAAATATATGGAAATTAAACAATACTCCCTTGAACAAACAATGGGTCAGAGAAATCAAAGGGGAAATTAAAATCTGGGGGATACTTCAAGAGCAGTTCCAGGATCTAAACTGATAATGAGCAGTTCCAGGACCTCAAATAAATTACTTAACGTATGTAACAAGAAAAAGGAGAAACTAAGCCCATTTGAGAAATAACAAAAATCCAAGTAGAAATAAATAAAAGATCAGAAAAAAAAACAAACAGAAAAGATCAATGAAACTAAGAAAAAGTATTCGGAAACAATAAATAAAACTGACAATTCTTTAGCTAGACTTAGGAAAACGAGAACTCAAATAAATAAAACATGCTATAAATTCCAGTCATAGGTGACTGATTCACCTGTTTCATCTCAGCTGTAAAGTTAATATGTCCTTTATATGTTGTAATGCATTGTGATATAAAATGTAGGAATACTAAGCAATTAACTTTACATGAATTTAATGTTCTTCATAACAAAACCAACCTAACCAAAGCAAAGCTTCCTAACCAAAGGTCTGGCCTTTTTTACACCCATCTTGGGGCTGCTCTCCACCGTCCTCTCTCATTCTACTTCCTTGACTTTAATGACACTATCCTAACTATGCTGTCTACTATCTCTTGTATTAGTACTCTAGTTCTTTGGATGGACTCGCTTCTTTACCCTCACCTTGAGGATGGCCTCTAAGATACGGTTTTTAGCCCTTTGCCATATTCTTTGGACACTCTACACAGAGATCTCTTCTGGAGTCAATCAGGTTTTTTTTTTTTGTTTTTTTTTTTTAATGGAGTACTCCAAAACTGAGCTGGTAACTCTCAGATTCTTTACTCCATGTTTCCTATACGAACAGTTTCAATTTCTACCCTTCTAATTGTTTATCGATGGAGTCTGTGTTCCCTTGTTTTAGACTCAGCTGTTAAAAACTGTGAGGTAGTTGGTGTAAGTCCTGAATTCCACAAGGAGAAACTGGTCTTCAGTTTTCTCTTGACACACCGCTACCACATGGAAGAGGCAAGATTCAAATACAGATGCACCAGATTCTAAAGGCCACTCTATTAATCTCTAGTCAGCGCTTCTTCCACAATGTCTAGTTCTACTGCATCCACTGGTTAAATTTCATAAAGGAATTTTCTATTACCATGGCAGATTTATGATTTAGAAGTTGCTATAAAGATTTTAATTTTATCTCTTGTGAATACTAGAAAGAAATCACAAGTAATTTTTGGGAGAGTATGCACAGATGGGATTAGTTACAGTAGTTATTATGCTACCACGTACAAGTACATGACCTTTAAAAGGACCACACTACTACTACCGTCCACCTTTAAAATTAGACTTGTTTTAGGAGGAATCCTTCTGTGATCAGCATTGTGCTGGATGAGGGTCAGAAAATAAAGTACCTACACCTAGATTCTCATAGTAAGTGAAGAGAAGGAGGAAGGTTCCTAGAAGCTCATGTAACCACCCACACTTCCTGGGTTTATAAACTTTGAAGGATTTTCATAATTCTAATGGTCCAGCTTGTCTGAGTGGGAACACATTCAATGATACCTCATATAGTCTGTGAGAAACAGGAAGAGGTCACCAAATGGTTACCGTTATTATCTGTTGCTGTTGTGGTCACTTCAAAATAGCAGTTTTAAATTAGTGCATTAATATCAACAATTTGTAGTGCATTGATTTTTCAATGTCAAATCACAGTGAATCAGGTAATGCCTCATGCACAGTAGGGCATATACCCAAGAGCGTATAATCCCCCACGGGGGAGAACACTGGGCAGGGAACCACCTATACTTACCAAAATTGTTTAAGTGACTGAAAGATGGAAGAAACAAAAGGAGAAAAAACCAGTATCGCCAAAACGGAAAATATGTTCAATCTAACAACACTTATATAAAAATATATTCACTGAACTTTTCTTCTCCTGCTCATTTAATACCTAAGAAGAAAACCAGCTTCAAGTTCAGTATCATGACAAAATCATACAGAAATATTTGTACAAACTTACCTTATTATTGCAAACATGGAATTGAAGTTCTTACATTCTCGACAATGAAGTGCAATTTTAATAAAATGTTTAATAATCTTCATTCGTTTAAGCTGATTTGATTCAGTTAAAATTTCTGAGGCAACCCAGAATGTCTCTTGGTTTACAATGTCTTCAAATTCTTTCAAGTGAGTATTTCCTGTTTTGGACTCTAACTTAAAAAGGTCATCAATATATTCAGTAGGCTCAATATTACGAAATAAATCAAAGTCCCTCATTGACAGCTGAGTGGCCACCTCAATAGTACTTAGTTGTAGCATGGATAGCTGGCTTTCCTTAACTAGTTCTTGAGCATCTTCATCTGAACATAGGGTTTCTGTTTCCATATTATTTTTCAAATAATACCTAAAAGGAAAAAATTGCTTTTATAAGTGATTCCACATTTATAAGAGCACATTTCCTCTTTATCACTGTTGTCAAAACATCATTATACTGTTAATGATTTTTTGTCAGAAATGACAGCAGAATATTTATTTAAAAATAAAATGGAAAATTAACATTTTAAATGAGAAGACTTTGAAGAAGTTATCTTATTCTACCATTTAACATCTATGAATTTAAAGTGTAAAAGTAATGTTGATTACACTGTAAAACTTAATGATTTTTAAGAAATTATTCACATGCTGTGTGAACAATCATGTGTATACTCTTGAGAACCAAAGTTTTAATCAGGGCTCTATAAGGATGCAGGACACATAATAGGTACTATACAAAATACTTGTTCATGGACAGCATGAGTAAACTCCTGAATCAAGACTGTCTACAGTTCTATTTGGAAGGTGTTGCTACGCTCACTTTCTTCTTAACTTTAAATTTTCAAGAAAAGCAAAGAAGAATAAAACCCATACAGAATGGAAACTTCCACTACTGATTTCTCCCTTGATAAATCCAAAAATTCATTCCAGCAAATGGCATTGATTGGTAGCCATAAAAAAGATCTTCATTTGCCTTTCATCTTTTTAGATGAACAATTTTATGACACTTAAAAGCTAAGAGACAAGTAAAGAATTCATAATTAGGAAATATCTTCTACAGGACTGTTGCTGCAGAAGAGGTTACATTTTGTATCACAAGTGGTTTTTACTTCATTCTTTTCTATTAATAATATACAACTTGATCTAAGCCTGAGTTGTGTCCATCTATTTTATACTGTCAAGGAACTATATTTATTTTTCTTCTACCTTTTAACTATTCACATGCCTAAGAGATTACCATAAATAATGAGTTGAAACTCATACTGTAGATAGTAAAATCAGATCTAATTATGTTATGTTTATTAACTCAATTCTCTTAACATTCCTCTGCAGTTGGTTCTATTACTATCATCCCATTTTATGATGAGAAAATTCAGGCACAGAGGAACTAAATAACTTGCTCAAGATCACACAGCCAGACCAGGGATTTGAATCTGGGCAGTCTTGCTCCAGGATACAATCAGCAAAAGCAGAGTTAACCTATTCTCTCTTAATAGCAACCACAATGGATAGTCATTTTAAGGCTTCTAAGGATCTCATCCTACATATGAATCTGGGTTCACTAAAAAGATTGTATTATTGCCAGAAAAAAATCACGAAAATACAAATGTTACTGAAACTATTTCCAAGTTGAAAATAATTTTCAGAGCACATTTAAAACATTTTTAGAGTTTTCATATATTCATAAAATGAAAAATACTTAAAACAATTATGTAAACTATGGTTTCTTTTCCCCAAAGTCCATACTGATCATTTAAAAAGCAAATGTATAAATTAATATATATATTACTCAGATACATATAATAAAGATATGTATCATCTCCCTCTGTAAAAAACAGAGTTTGGACTATACCACTGGTTCAAAGACTTTATTTTAGCAGGAGGGCTAGAACATTTTGATCCTTTCTCTCACTTCTGGGTAGCACTTATGAGTGCTAACACTCTTAAGATCCTATTTACATAATCATGGAGACAACAGAAGGCTAACAAAAAAAAAAAACACTATGTTAATTTTAGAGAGAACTCAGTGGCCCTAAAACATGATGTTCCTATTCAACGTTATGTCTTTTAACATGGAATCTTCAAAAACACATGCAGAAATGAGTATTCATTAATAAGCACATTCACCTTCCATTGAGCTGAATTCTATCAGCTAATTTGGAGAATTGGTCTGGAAGTCTTCTCTGTTTTATAACACCCTCAGGAGTAACAGAAACTTCACAGAGAGAGTATGTGTCAGATGCACCAGTCAAACCAAATTCATGAATAGCTTGACAAACAACTTCTTTAGCTGTAGTGTCTTTACTGATGATAATGTAGCAACTTTGCTGATCTGCTTTGAAAACTCTTATAACTTGATCAGGAATATCTGTATAAATACAAAACAGTATTCTGTTATTCTACAGAAAATGACTCAAACTCTTCAAAACATAATTTAGAAAACAATGATCTCTCTAAACAGTTAAATATATATTTCTCTTTCAAGGACGTTAAAAGAAATCATAGCTGCACTTATTAATTTAGGAAGATGGCAATGACAACCCTGTATGCAAGACAGGGAAAGAGACACAGATGTGTATAACGGACTTTTGGACTCAGAGGGAGAGGGAGAGGGTGGGATGATTTGGGAGAATGACATTCTAACATGTATACTATCATGTGAATTGAATCGCCAGTCTATGTCTGACGCAGGATGCAGCATGCTTGGGGCTGGTGCATGGGGATGACCCAGAAAGATGTTATGGGGAGGGAGGTGGGAGGGGGGTTCATGTTTGGGAATGCATGTAAGAATTAAAGATTTTAAAATTTAAAAAAAAATAAAATAAAATAAAATGTTAATACTCATAAAGAAAAAAAAAATAAACAAATACTAATAGAAAATAAATAAATAAATAAATAAATGTACCTTTTCTGGTGTCAAAATACTAGTGTATGTTCACAGAAAAACACCAAGAAAAAGAAAATAAAGCCATACTATGCATATGATTTGAAAGCCATGAAATTTTCATTTTTAGATACATTTTATGTCATAAAATATTCTTCAACAAAACTTTTTATGGAGGCATAGGACTCCACAATCTGTATTTCCTAATTTGAAATGAATCAAGTCCTAATCACAAATCATTTAGCTTGCATATCACATTCCTTTATCATAAGTAAATTATGATAAATAATTTCCCTCCATCTCAAACTCTCCTGTAGATAAATCTTTGTAATCAATCTGATTTATTTCCTCAGGGAAAATCCAAAACAAAGAGAAATGTTGAGTTAGAGGGCATGCATACTGTTACGGTTTTGGAAATATACTTCTGAACTGTTCTCAAAACATTATAATGTTTTATCATCCTAGGGTATAAAGACAGCAATTTTAGTCACATTCTTATCAAAACTGTTTATGAATTTTTTTTTCCCATTTTGAAAGCCCTATGCATTTCTTCCCTCCAAAAATGTGTCATTATTTTGTATTTCACTTCTTTGGTTCATGGTGAAACTCACTGGTTTAATGAAACATTATTCCTTTTTAAAAATATTTTTTGTTATTCTTTATGCTTTTTCCTACCGAATTATACTAGGTGCCAATAGAATCTGCTATAAAGTGGCCAATGTCTTTTCAGATTTTATATTTATATATTTTAACACAGGAACATTTAAAATATTCATGTGGTTAAATCTCAGTGTTTGTGATGTTTGCTATTAGTAGATTAATGCTACTTTAAAATAAATGTTCATGCAGTACAAACATGTAAATAATGATATTTCCCCTTCCTACTCTACATTATTGCTTTTTCTATTCATATGGCATTGGCTAAAGCTTCCAGAACAAAGCTTCCTGAACAATTAGCCCATATGATGACAGTGGGCTAATTTTTAACATAATTAAATTGAAAAGTGATTTTACAACACAAACAACTGCTAAATATTTCTTCATGATAATAAATTACAAAAATTTCTTCCATTTTTAATTAGGAAAAATGTATTGTTGTGGATATTTGTATCATGTGTGTAATGGGGATGAGCTAGGAATATTTTGGTGGCTCAGGTCACTGTATATCATTTGTGTAGCATTACCTTCTTAGCACTGTATACACTGTAAATCTAAGAGGAAAAGAAAAATTAGAAATTTGTCTCAAAACCACCAGAGGCATAATTCTAGCTAAATGAAAGAGAAAAGTAATGAAACAGATGTGGGAGGAAATAATTTCACGGAATAAAGTTCGCAGTGAGGCTACCACACAAAGACTGACCCCCAGTATTGGAAGAGTCAACTGAATACATGTGAATACAATTCCAGGAAAAGGATTCTTAGCTGACAAATGTTGAATGTTCTGGGTTTACTGTCAAACTGGAAGCACAATGCTTCATCTATTCAGGCCCCTTTTGTAAGATATACACGCCAAACTGCCTTTTTTTGAGGTATGCAAAGGTCTGAGTCACCAAACACCTCTTTGCCTCCTGTTCATACATCTCTGAAAATGAGTCAGTCCTTCAGATGTTGCTGACATTATCAGGTTTCTAAGTCTACAGGCATAAGGTAGGCTCTTATGGCATGCTAACGAGATTGCTTCTCTATTCTGGGCTAGAAAATGCAGGAAGTTGGAAATTTCAGTTTTCCAAAAGAAAGATACTGGACAAGAGTTTCATTATCCCTTTTAACCCAATAAAAGATGTCAAAAAACTACTTATTATCTGTATTGTTCCTATCCTCTTCACAAAAATAGGTCTCAGTTGTCCAGGGCTTAGAGGTACATTTGTTTACTAGGTTTTTAGGGGTTGAGCAGCTGCCAGCCAAGCTGGCTGACCATGAGGGAATGAAGAGATGCTCTGATTCCTTTTATTAATTTCTTCAGAGAAATTTATTCAAACAGACAGATTGGGAGTTTGCACACATTTCTTCTCTTGCTGCTAACATACTACGACATCAGGGAAGGAACCTTGTGCATCCTTCCAAACGCTGTATTCTGTTACATTCTCTTATATTCACACTGTTAAAACCACTTGTTTCACATGCAAAGGACAAACTGTCATATAGTCATATAAGAAGGATTCAGGCATCATAAATGGATAGCTCTAGAACAGATCTGCAAATGGAATTACCCAAAGGATATTACATAACCCAAATCCTGGTGAATTTGCCAAGATAATAAATGCCAATTTTGAAAACCAAACTTGAAAATTTGAGACACATTAGAGGAAAAAATATCTCCACACTGATATCAGTGTTGGGGTAAATCTCTCTTTCCATTTTAGAACTGTTACCTGTATAATACATATATTTTCTTCACAAAAGTATTAGTGGGAAGACACCATAATTAATGCTAAACATAATATTTGAAACACGGCAGACACTCAAACATTAAATGATTAGTTAAATGATAAATATGAAGTTAGAATAAAGTTGAATCAAGAACAAAAACGATCTAATCATTTCAAATTTTAGGTATGAAGCTACAATACACATAAAAATATAATCCTGTAAGGAAAACAGACATTTAAAAACAATCTTGGAGAAGTACAGCATTTATTAGTCTTATGATTAATATTCCATACTAAAATTCTTACATAATAGGTAAATGAATTCAAGAACTGAAATTCACATATATCCATACTTTCAACCCAAGGCAAAATTTCTAGTGTTAAGTAAAATTTAAAAGTGAGATAAGGACACATGTTTTGACCCTGTTGTTATTTAGTTGCTATGTCGTGTCTGACTCTTTTGCAACCCCATTGACTGTAGTCTGCTGATGATGTAACAGGTACTCCATAAATATTTGTATAGTGATTAACAACTTAAAGCAGAATGAAGAGGCAGTCTTTTGCTGTGTTTTTTTAAAGATCATCTAAAATACCTAAAAAGTTCTTCTATTTTTAGTGTCTGACCCTGACATTATACTAAAAATGGAAGAAGTTTTTAGGTATTTAAGATGACCATTAAAAGAAAAACAAAAAAACAAAGGAATACCTCTTCATTCTGCTTTAAACTGTTAATCCCTGTACAAGTATTTATGGAGTACCCGTTACATCATCAGTGTTCCAGATGATGAAGCGAAAGTAACAAATGAGATGGAGAAAGTCTCTGTTTTGCAGAGATTTTCTTATATTCAAGAGAGTAGGTGGTAGTTCAAGGAAAGACACAATAATGAAGTAAATAAGACAATCCATACAGTAAAAAGTTCACAAAGCAAACACAAGGTACAAGTATAATGATATGGTTTAAGGACTGGCAAACTCGTTCTATGAAGGGTCAAAAAGCAAATATTTTAAATTCTGGAGAAACTTAGATAGATAGAAAATAGATAATATTTCATAGATACTTATATAACAAGAAAGAAATTTATGACAAGATTTTTTGACAAAATTCAAAGTATATTAATAATGTAAATCTAAAGCATGTAAAGATATGTAATCCCAGAGGTTTAGGCAAACATCCATTAAAACAGAAATGGTTAAACAGAATGTTCAAGATATTGTGGCAAAATACATCCTGCTGCAGAAAGGCATTTAGGGTATATTACTAGGTGAAATGGGCTAAATGGAAAAGAAATTATATCATTTGGAGTGAAAGAAACAGTACATACATTTTATGTGCTCTGAAATTTCTGAAAGGATATAGAAGCAAATGAACAACTGTTAATTCTGGAAAGCAGAGACTTTTATATTTTATCCTTTCTCTGCAAATAAAAACTGTAATATATGTTCCTTTACAATTAAAAATTAGTTAAAATAACTCAGACTTGCAATGCAAAATGAGTATGAAGTTTACTGAATATTAAAGATGTCAAATTAAAAGTTTGTGCTATTAAATGAAAAAGAGTAAGCAAAAAGTTCCATATGCAAACTTAGAAAAAAAAATCAGTTTTCAAATCCTTTTAGCTACACTCTGAATTATTTTAGGCCTCATGTCACATTAAACCCAAAATTCTGAAACACTTTTTACAAGTTACAGAACAGTATGTCTACTCTGAGTCAATGGGTATAAAAGACATATATATTCAAAGAAAATGGCTAAAAGAATATATGCCAGTTTACACTGGCAACCTTTGAAGTGTATGGAGTTCTGCTGCCTACTTCATTCAATTCTGTATCATTTGACTTTTAATCATATAGTAAAACACTACACACAAACATAAGCAAGAAAATACCAAGTCTTCAAGATACTTACAGTACAAACCAACAGCTGTAGGCAGCAAAAACAAAGCAAAACCATAAAAAAGTCAGCAAACAAAAGCAAAGTATTAAACAGTTCTGTAGCTTTGTCCTTACTTTCTAATAACAATTTAAAATATGCAGCAAAAACATAACTGAGATGTAGACTGATAAAAGTTAGTCATACTTGGCTGATGTCACACATGTACTACAATACACATATGTGATGTACACAGCTAAACTAAAATTCAGTGCTGTCATTTATGATTCACCAAGCTGAATTTGGAATTGGTAATAAATATTTTATTCACCATAAATATAAACAGCACTACAGAAGGCTTTAAATAAAGTTGCTTATCTGGAGATTTAAAAATATAATTTGAAGTTAAATTCCTCTTCTGTGTGTTCATTCATATTGCTGATATGGACAAAGGCTGCAGACTGAGCTTTGCAGACTGACTTTCTCTGAACAGACAGTAAAAGGGCATCTCCAACACTTTCAACATGTTCTCAAAGAAGGAATTATGCCATCAATCTTGAATAGTATATCCTCTTCAGAGATCAGAACTTCAGTGCCATGGGGTTTACAGTTTCTAAATTTTAATAATTCTAACCTCTTTCATTTCCCTAGCTAAATCCCCAAATTCTCTCTCTCCTCTCTACCCATCCTTTACCTCCCACCCTGCCTCACTTCTAAATACACCAGTGGCAAAAATACAAACGTATAACTGTAAGTCAATCAAGTTATAAATCATACATCCCTAAATACTTGTCTTATGAAAGTACAGATGAATATTTAATTTGTGCTTTGGTAGTATTTAAAATTTTATTTGTGAATGCAGTTTAAGAAATACTGCTATGGAACATACGCACACAGACACAGAAATAAATTCCCATGCTACCACAGGACAAAGTCAGACAGACAATGATAATGTGCTAGAAAAGGAGAGAGCAATTCTGCATCAGAGGAACCTGAGATCCCCAGATGAGGTAACCCTTGGGCTCAGCACTGAGGAATAAAAAAAATTTCCTGGGATATGCAAGGAGAAAACACTAGAGGTAGCAAACAATATATGCACAGAAAGAGAGTTCTGAAGGTATGTCCCATAATCAGGAGAGACAGAGAAGTAACAGTTTGGAGAATGGTATAACAGGAGGCTAGAAAAGGGGTTTATAATTATCCTGTAAAAACTGGATACCAGCTGTTATTAAGTTACTGTGTTTAGGCTCCAAACCTACAACTACCCTGCTACAATGGGGCTGGGACTCTGCAAACCATATTTTTTTCTTGCCAAAAGGGAGCACCGAAGGTAGACTGCAAGGTTAAGTATGCGACCTGCTGCCTTATTTTCTTACGTGTGGGTATGTGGCTCCTGTATCTCTCAAATGATACTCCTTCACCCTGGTGGTGGCATTTCCTTCATGCACCAGAAGCTGAATCCACTTTGCAGCTTCCTCACTGTGACACTTTAGTGCTTGCTTTCTTACCTTTTTATGTAAAACAGTTTACTTTATACTTGGTAACAATATCTGATATTAACTTCTGATCAAATACATGGAGTGGTTTCCATCTCACGACTGAATCCAGAACAAATAAAAATCACTAGACATTTCTAAGTCAAGTAACAGGTCATTAAAACCTTCATTCCAGAACAGGGGTCCTCAGCCTCCAGAACCTAATGCCTAATGCTCTGGGGTGGAACTAATGTAATAACAGAAATAAAGTGCACAAAAATGTAATGTGTTTGAATCATCCCATAACCATCCCTGCCCCCTAGTCTATGGGAAAACTGTCTCCCACGAAACCAGTCCCTGGTGTAGAAAAAGCTGGAGACTGCTGCTCTAGAAAGGATGCTGGTAGTCACGTAGAGAGTAGGATGTATCAAAGACAGATCACTGGGCCTAGGAATCTCTCGAAACAGGTGAAGAATAACAGAATTCTTCCCTTTTCCCACTAGCTGTTAGAGCTTTAACATCAAAACTGAAGCTTATCATAACTATATGCATCTTTGAGGAGGTGCTTTTTTCCCTCCTCTCCTTGGATCAAATATATGCTTCAGTTTTTAACTGTATGCATCTTTTATTGAAAGCCATCTCAAACCCATTCAAATAGTAGATATATAAATAAATCTTCAAAATGTTCCATCCTTATAAAGAAATTTTAGGTTACACAGTTAGATGACAATTTCTGCCTCTGAGCGTAAATAGATACAGAAAAATAAACTCAATGCCCCACACCAAAAGTATGAACACCAATGAAAAAGATGCTACAGTACTTTAACAATATTGGATGTAAAAAAAACGTTGCAGGTAGTGGAGAGAAAAATCAGTGTTTCTAAAAAACTGTTAACACATTTCTGTACATCACAGAGGAAGGTAAGTGAGACAAGTTAGATTAAAATAATTTGCTTTATTCCTTTCCACACTCTGGGTAACATGTTTCTTGATTGAGAAGAAGTATCCCTGTTTTCATCCACTGCTTGGATTAAGGTTACCAAAAGATACGTACTTCTCTTTCATACTGAAAGTACCATCACTCCAGTTTAGAGAAAAAGGCATCATCTTTTTAGTGTTTCTGCATTAAGTCAAAATATGGAGGTGAAAAAAGAGGGCTGCCAGCAAATCTAGTATTTGTTACACATGGCTCAACCATCTACTTATCTATTCAGTACAAATATGGCTGTCTAAAATAAGCAACAATTACCTGAGGGATTAGAAAAATCCAGCATGCTGGTGGTAGGCTGGAGGAGGTCGGGGCTGCTGGACGAGAGTGTTCCAGGGATAGGCATTATGGCCAGACTGTGCCTGCAGTGTCTTGTCCCCACAATGCTGTCATCCTGTGACTGGCTCAGGCCTCCATCACTTCAAAAGAATGCCACATATCACTTTAAAGTATTTGAGGAGCCTTAATAGTAAACATTTTTGTTCTCTGTGCACAAGGCATAATAGGACCAATTCAAAGTGGTGATTTTTAAAAAAAGGCCACCCCAAACGCAGCAATATAACCAAAAGTAAATAAATAAATAAATAATAAATTAATTAATTAAATAGTATAGCAATTAAAAAAACAGGACAGGTATAATACTGAAAACAACACTAAATTATTTTTAATAATTATACTCAAATAAAATTTTATTTATACATCTAGATAATTCTATTATGGCTGACCCCTGAACAATCCAAGTATGAACTAAGCCGGTCCACTTATGCACAGATATTTCTCAGTGGTAGTCAGCATTACAGTACTACACAGTCCCTGGCTGGTTGAATCCACAGATGTGAGGAACCACAGGTGAGCAGGGCCAACTATAGATTTTACATAATTAACTCCAGTGTTTTTCAAAGGTGGGATCTACATGACACAGAAATGCTTCTATTTCGTATTTAGTTTCTGCTGGTTTTGGTAGAGAAAATGAACCTGAATAGGAAGATCTTGAGATTTGCCAGCTTCATTAGACACTAAGATATGTATCCAACAATGCACAGCCACACCACTGCAAGGTTCTTCCTTTCGAAGGAAAAGCTTGGCAACCTTTGAGGCAAAGGATAGAGCTGGTCTGCACCCAAGACAAAAATATGGCAGATTGTAGAAAACAAGGGGGCTAGGCTCAAGTGACAAAGTAAGATAGGTCTTCAAACATATGAGTAACCTGGGAACCGCTTCAGTCACCAAGTACAGAGAAGAGAAAACAGGAAGATGACACAGAGAACAGCAGCAAAGGACAGTGGCGGTATATGTGACAAACCGAAAGCAGAAGAGAAAAGGCGACCAAGGGAGAGAGACACGAAGAGTTTCACAGGCTCTAGCTTATTCTAAGGGCGCATTATTTCTTGTGTGATCTCTCAAGTCTAATTACTTGGCTGTTCCCTAGATGACACAATCAAAACCAAAGCAGAAAGCCAGCCATTGAAAGTTAATTCCCTTTAAAGGTTTCAAAAACAAGTAACATTTATTAAATGGCCATGTTAAGCAAATACCCTTCCTTTAAAATATTTCAGAGGTGTTAAACAGGCAATTCTAAAACCAAGAGAAAAAATAAAACCAAACATAACCCTGTTACTTAAAGTTTAGATACCCCTCAAATTCTATAAAACACAGGGTAAGAAAAACAGTTCCATACAAACACAGGACAGTAGTGAAAAGTAGATTCCATTAGCATCAACAACCAAAATACTACTTATTTCTAAGCACTGGTTAAAATAAATGTTTTAGGTTAATATTAATTGCCATCTATATATATTTTTTTTCAGTGTAGCATTCTACCCAGTATTTGCTACATATACAAATAATTATCACAGAATACTTACCTATGATCTTGGGATGGATTAAGATCTGAATAATATAGGGTACTTCCTAGATATGTTAGGAGTTAAAAATAGGACTTAGACAGATTAGAAAACTATGCAAGATGGAATTTAGAGGATTGCTAAATAAACAGCTAAAGGACTGTTAGTAGCCAGCAAAGGAAGAGAGCCAGGATAAGACAAAGAGAAGTCAGGGAGAAGCATGAGAACACGGAAAAAAGCAGTTAAGTGTTTCAAGAGCAAGCTATGTCAAACAGACCTAGGTTATTAGCTGTGTGACCTCACGGAAATTTCTTTGCTTCTTGGTTACCTCATCTAAAATTGTGAATACTACTACTGATACCCTAGGACTATGGCAAAGATTAAATAAAATAATGTAGGTGAACATTTTGGCACAGAGAAAAATAGGATTCCTACTTTTTAGAAGATAGTAGCACTTTTACTGAAATGAAAATAGAACAATACATATCTAGAAAGGATTTTACCTAATTCAAAATGAAAAACAGAGGGGGTAGTATGTGCATAACAGGTAAAGGCACTACAGAGAGAGGAAATGCTTTCCTGGGGGAAAGAATGCAGTCTAATCTTATGATAAGGCAAAGGGAATCAAATTTCTTATTTGATAAGAAATTTTTATTTCTGCTAAGTTGGTTCCTTATAATTAGGGGTATAACCCTAAAGATCAGAGCTAAATAGCTCATGATAAGAGAAAATACGGGGGGGTGGGGCTTTCGCACACATCTTATAGTTTTGTTTAAATATTTCGGCAACAATTCACACTTGCTGCTATTGTTGTTTAGTTGCTAGGTCGTGTCCAACTCTTTTGCAACCCCATGGACTGCAGGCTGCCACCAGGCTCCTCTGTCCATGGGCTTTTCCAAGCAAGAATACTGGAGTGGGTGGCTATTTCCTTCTCCAGGGGATCTTCCCAACTTAGGAATCGAACCCATGTGTCCTGCATTGGCAAGTAGATTCTTTACCACTAAGCCCAGGGAAGCCCTACAATTCACACTACATAAATAATAAAGAATTTAAAAAAATACAAGTCTTTCTTTGATTTCTGAAAATAACCTGCCAGTTCTTGGACATAGTCAGGTTAACTAAATCCAAGGAAGCAAACTGTTAAAAAGATTAGCTGTTTCTACTAATAATCAAAGTCTAAACAATTTTAACAATATTAAAAAGTTACAATTTACTATTTCGGGAATTGGCTGTCACTTGCAATAAACTCAGAGAAGGCAATGGCAACCCACTCCAGTACTCTTGCCTGGAAAATCCCATGGATGGAGGAGCCTGGTAGGCTGCAGTCCATGGGGTCGCTAAGAGTCAGGTACGACTGAGCGACTTCACTTTTTTTTCACTTTTGCAATAAACTAGAATTTACTACAGAGACTAAGAAGTACATGAAATACTAAAAGTCTTTTTCTCTCTTACTGATGTTATTTAACATTACTTTTGCTTTTTAATAAGCAATAGATACGACATGGAAAAGCTATAATAAAGTAAAGCTGGTAACAAATTCATGGTAACTAAGGTGAAAGCATATACAAATGAAAACTATACTAATGTTATGTACAACCCATGCTATGACATGAAACAGTATCTAATTGGCAAAATATCCATGCTTGTTTGGAAGCTGAATTAATAATGCCTATTTGCAAACATGTCATTTCTTACCAAAACAGTCTCCTGAGAAGATGATGCAGTAACAGAAACAAGATAGTTTTGAAAAATTCCTCAGTAATTCTTGATACTGAATTTACTTAAAAGTATATTTTAGTTTCAGAGTATGAAACCAAAAAGGCTGCATAAACATCAACAGTTTGCAAACAAAAATAATACCAATATTAAAAACAAACACAGAATGAAAGCTAACAATAAATGGAGAGGAAAAAAGTAATTTCTAATAACCAAACAAGGCAATCTACTTCCGGGACTGTTACAATGAATTAGATACTTGATTGGGCAATCCGTGATTAAATAAAACAAAATAAAAGCTATAATTAAAAAAATAATAGGAGATCAGATTTCCTGATTTTCAGGCCAAGAAAATGCACATTGCTATGTCTTAATTTGAGGATATTATTCAAAATCAGTTAGACCTTTTTTTCCACATGTAATTTTTAGGAGCATTCTTTCATTTTAAAATGTCATGGTTAGGTATTTGGGGAATTACTGAGTCTTATATTCAGTATCCTTCCTCCTTCCTTATATTCAGTATCCTTACTCCTCTTATAGATGTGGACATTCTCTCTTACAGTATTTCTATGACAACTCTCGTGCTACAAAAGCCAGAGCCAAGTGCCTATTCCAGAAAGTCCAGACACAGAGAAGCCATACTGGAAACTGCGGAATTAAGCTCATGAAAAATTCTTCCTAATTAAAAAATAAATATTCAAACCAAAAAAAAAATTTTAATACAAAAAACAAGGAAGCAAGCAAGAAATGGAAAATTTACCTATAAAGCTACTTAGAGAAAACTATAATCAACCTTTTTCCTTCTAGTCATTTCACAGTAAATAGCACAATTTAATTTAACCAGTTTCTTGTAGCTGGACATCTCCCGAAAATTTTGCAATTTTATTATACTATGGATAAAGAACAACTAATGATGACGATGATCATTTTAATTTTTTGGCCTTGCTGTGCAGTTTGTGGGATCTTAGTTCCCTGATATGGGGTTGAACCAGGGCCCAGAGTCTCAGGGCTGTGAAAGCGCTGAGTCCTAACCACTGGACCACCAGCAAATTCCCTATTCTTGATTATTACTGATGCAGAACATCTCATTCGTGTTCTGTGCCTACTGAACTTCTACTCATCTCCGTGTGTGCATGTGTGTGTAGCAAAAGAGGTTGTCTGAATTCATCTAATGATTAAGTACCAAGAAATATGACATATATAAGTATCTAATCTAAAACAAATTCATTTTCCCTGCAAAATAGGGTCCAGTAGAAAACTGTTATGATTGCTACCAAAATAATCTGGTTTTTTGGGGGGTATTTTTACAGTTGAAATTATTAGCATTATGTTTAGAAGAGATGATCCGTTTAATGTTAACTCAAGAAAGGCAGCATTTTATTCATATTTTATTCACAGCCAACAAACTTCTGCTGCCACAAGGGAGAGACTCAATAAATGCTTGCTGACTAACAACAAAAATCCCTCTGAGTTTAAGTAAAATAATTTTTACTAGATCTTTCATTTTAGAGGGGTCCTAATATAAACAAACAGTGCTTGAACACACTCAAAAGACTGCTCCCAGCCAACTCAATTTCCATGCCTCCTGCTGTAGGCAAAGATAGACACCAACTGGAGTAACCAATTCCCACTTCCTGAAGGAAACACTATAGAGATGAGATATTGATTTAGATGCCCGACAACTGAATATAGCTGGGTGAAACGTGACAAACTAATTGCAATCATGGTGTTCTCTGGCTTTTGATGACACATGTCACAACTATGCCACGAAGTGCTCAAAATGAGACTGTTACAGGAAATACATGTTTTCCAGATCAAACACCCCAAGGGCTTCTGGAAATGGAACTCTGGGCATTACTCCTGAGGAACGCCCTGTGTGAATTCTTCTCCCTTCTGACCTTCCATTCCTTTTCCTTTTCCTCAGTGTGTTCATGCAGACTTCTGGTCATCCCAAACTGTCTCCAATCTCTTCAGTGTGAGCTGGTCCCTCTAATAATTTCGTTATTGAAATCTCATTTGTGAGAAAGTTTAGTCTTATATAAAAGTGTTTCCCATGCTGCTATCATACTACAGTATGCTCATATTAAAATAATTTTGCTAAAGTTATGATTTTTTTAAAGCCTCAAGGAGAACAGTCACTCAAAAAAGAATGACTAATAAATTTTATAAAAACAAGAAACATTATGAACACAGCTCAGGATGTTTCAATTTTCTGTGAGCTCCAAATTAAATGAAGAATAAATGTGTTTCCCAGAGTTGAAAATAAAAACTGATGAGGCATTTTCTGATCAGAAAATTCTTAAACATTTTTAAGTAAAAGATAAGAGCTGACATTCACCTCGTTCCTAGTTAATCTTGCTGTTATTGCTATACTGTGTTGCACTGTCAACCCCAAATCACTACCACAGCTAAAAGATCTTCAAAGAGTAAATCTTACCACATCACATGTCTTTGATGGCCCCCTATTATGACATGAAGTCCATACCTTTAGCATAATATTCAGTCATTCACTAACCTATCTATAATGCTTCATCGTTAGGTATGCACTGAGAAACACAGTCTACCCAAATCTGCCAAGCTTGTTTCTGCCTTTGTACGTATCAAAATAATTACCACCCTGTAATGGACCACTTGCTCATTTTCCGTTTTAGATGACCAGGTCTTACAAGGGTAAAAAACTCGTTCTACTTTCACTATTTCTATCTCTGGATATTGTGCCTAGTTTATAATAAATGTGTGAAGAATAAAAGGGTCCTGCTATGAATCCCCTAAAGGCAGGGACTACCTCTTTGCAGCTCTGTAATTATCACCTGGCACAGTACAAGGTACTCTCAAGAGCCAAACTCAGTATTTTCTTTGAATACACTTTCTTTCCTTTCACTGATTCATTGCCTTACTTCAGCAAATATTGAGTGACTACTATGTGCTAAGTACTTTATTTGATTTTAACTTTTCTGATTACTTTAGAAAGTGGACACTATAAAATATACACAGATATAATATGTATTACAGTAATTCCCAGTCATGACACTGGATTCATTTTATCAGCATTTAATCTGCATTTAAAATCCTGAGGTTCTACTCAGATTTGGTGATATTTTGTTTTGAAAACAGAAATAGATTTGATATAAAAGGTTAGCTTTAGAATTCAAGAGGGAATAAATAATGCAATAAAAGAAAGATTTGAAAGACAAAAAAAAAAATAGTATCAGTGAATATGTCTCAAGTTTGAAGATGTCCAAATTTGTAGATCATGGGACTGACAGTGGACCAAATGTATACAAAAAAAGAGATTTCATAAAATAAAATGAACAGTCTTTTCTAAAATTCAGATCAAGGTTAATGGAAGACTATATAATCTAACAATGATAACTTCATGGAAGTAATGAGACATTTAGAATTTATTCTTAATTATTTATGGATTGCTTATAGATTGCATGATGCAATAGCTGTATAAAAACTAAAAGTGACCCAACTTCCCTTTTTCCATAAAAAACTTTATAGTCAATAGGAACATGCCTACATTAGAGATTGTCATTACCTACCTAAACAGTTTTGGAGGCAAGATACTAAATCGTGTTTTATCCAAAATTTTCCTGATTTTGTTTCTTCCACCTGAAACAGTATTTGCTTTTATTTTCTTATTTCCTTTCTCCTGTGATGTCTGTTCAAGATCTCCTGGTACATCCTGGATTGAGTGGCGATTACTTTTTTTTTCAGCAATTTTGGGAATATGAGGAACACCAGATTTCTCTTGTTCAGTTCTACTAAGTAACTCTTTGAACACTGTGGAAATAAATTAAAAAAACTGTCATTTCTTTTCATTAGAAAGGTTTTATATCAATGACAAATTTTAGATAAACATAGTTGTTTTCTATCATCCGGCCTTTCACAGCATTATTCATTAAATCTCACTGCATTATAAAATTTATACTCACTCTTCATTAATCAGCTATATTCACTTTTCATCTTTTATACCTGACTGCAATTCTGATGCTGACCAATAGTGATAAAAGAAATTCACTGGTGAAAACAGAAGCGAAGTGGGCAGATTGCCAGCATGTTTCAAAAGCCCAAGGTCTCCTATTTAGGTAATGAACAATTTAATTGCTAATCAATTCAGATTTTATAGAAAAAGGTACTTAGATTCTATGATTTATATTTTATCCCTTATCATTTGAGATGAGATGTAAATACTACAAGTCAGGCCTCGTTTTGCAAACTTTAACCATCAAAATACAAAAAAAGAGGAGGAGCCCTTCTGGACCTGCTTTTACCAGAAACAAATAATACTAAATTTTGTAATATATGACAATTTCCTCAATGGAACATCTATGAGACTTAAGTCACTCAGCAAAGTGAAAGTCACTAACAAGCATTTACTATAGTGGTCTGAAGTGAAAAACCAAGCATTTGTAGATAACTTCCTATCAATCCTAAGTCTGGTGAGTTATATTTCATCCTCAAGGAGGGTGCAAGCACAGTGGAGAACTTGCCTTTCCAGCAATCTCTTTGCTGAGATCCAGTTTTTCACCTTGTAAGAGGGCCTGTACCTCCCTGGGATGAGATAAAACAAAGATAAATCTTTATAAAGCTCTATATCTAGAAGTTTTAGGCATCTCATTTACCAGTTAGGAAAATCTATGTGAACTGCTTTTCATTAACTAATGTCACAATAGTTATTCTTTGGCTGTCCTGTCCTAAATGTGTTCTCAAAGAAGACAGATCAACTGCTACAGGGGAAGGAAAACAACAACAACAACTAAAAAGATAAATGCTAAAGTAGAAGACAACAGTCCTGAAGACTGATGATACCTGGGAGGGATGGTGGCTGCATACTTTTGAACATGCAGGTCTTTAGCCACCTAAGACTCAGACCTCAGCTTAACAGGAAGTACAGCTATGAGTAGTATGACTCTGTACCGTTATAAAAGAAAAGCTATAAATTATATAAATGTACCCACTGAAATCTCAAACACAGCAAATTGTCATCTTTTCTGTTGTTTCTGGAATAAATCCATAGTTTCCTAGAACATCAAAGGACTTACTAGTAAGACTCAAGTAGAGAAAGCCACTGAAACATTACAACGTGAACAGCTTGGTATTTAATTATTGACTTGACCATTTTAGAAAGTTTCAACCAGGATGATATCACATTACCAAAGTACATTGAAAGCTTATGAAAAAGCACATTTTCTGTCTTCAAGAAACTGGAAACCTTCAGGAGTCACCTTTCAAAGATAGGTCAACTTCTAGAACTAACACCAAAAACAGATGTCCTTTTCATCATACAGAAATTGGAATGCAAAAGTAGGAAGTAAAGAGATCCTGGAGTAACAGGAAAGTTTGGCCTTGGGAGTATAAAATGAAGTAGGGCAAAGGCTAAGAGAGTGTTGCCAAGAGAACACACTGGTCATAGCAAACATCCTCTTCCAACAACACAACAGAAGACTATACACATGGACGTCACCAGATGGTCAACACCAAAATCAGACTGATTAAATTCTTTGCAGCCGAAGATGGAGCAGCTCTATAACTGTCAGCAAAAACAAGACTGGGAGCTGACTGTGGCTCAAATCATGAACTTATTGCAAAACTGAGACTTGAATAAAGTAGGGAAAGCCACTAGGTCCTTCAAGTATGACTGAAATCAAATCCCTTACAATTATATAGCGGAAATGACAAATAGGTTCAAGGCATTAAATCTGGTAGACAGAGTGCCTTAAGAACTGTGCATGGAGGCTCATAACACTGTGCAAGAGATGGTGATCAAAACCATCCCCAAGAAAAAGAAATGCAAAAAAGGCAAAATGGTTATCTGAAGAGCCTTACAAATAGCTGGGAAAAGAAGAGAAGTGAAAGGCAAAGGATAAAAGGAAAGATATACCAATCTGAATGAGGAGCAAGGAGAAATAAGAAAGCCTTCCTAAGTGAACAATGTGAAGAAATAGAGGAAAAAAATAAAATGGGAAGATGAGAGATCTATTCAAGAAAATCAGAGATAGTAAAGAAACATTTCACGCAAAGATGGGCACAATAAAGGACAGAAATGGTATGGACCTAACAGAAGCAGAAGATATTAAGAAGAGGTAGCAAGAATACACAGAAAAACTATACAAAAAAGATCTTTATAAGCCAGATAACCAAGATGGTCTGATCGCTCACCTCGAACCAGACAGCCTGGAGTGCAAAGTCAAGTAGGCATTAGGAAGCACCACTACAAACAAAGCTACTGGAGGTGGTGGAACTCTAGTTGAGCTGTTTCAAATCCTAAAAGATGATGCTATCAAAGTGCAGCACTCAATATGCTAGCAAATTTGGAAAACTCAGCAGTGGCCACAGGACTGGAAAAGGTCAGCTTTCATTCCAATTCCAAAGAAAGGCAATGCCAAACAATGTTCAAACTAACGCACAATTGCACTCATCTCACACACTAGTAAAGTAATGCTCAAAATCCTTCAAGTGAGGGTTCAACAGTAAGTGAATGGAGAACTTCTAGATGTTTAAGCTGAATTTAGAACCAGAACCAGATGTTTAAGCAGAAGAACCAGAGATCAAATTGCTAACATCTGCTGAATCACAGAAAAAGCAAGAAAATTCCAGAAAAAACATCTACTTTTGCTTCAATGACTATGCTAAAGCCTTTGATTGTGTGGATTACAACAAACTGGAAAATTCTTCAAGAGATGGGAATACCAGACCACCTTACCTACCTTTTGAGAAACCCGTAGCAGGTCAAGAAGCAAAAGCCTGAACTAGACATGGAACAACAGACTGGTTGAAAACTGGGAAAGGAGTATGTCAAGGCTGTATATTGCCACACTGCTTATTTAACATAAATTCAGAGTACCTCATGTGAAATGCTGGGCTAGTAGAAGCACAAGCTGGATTCAAGATTGCCGGGGGAAAATAGCAGTAACTTCAGGTATGTAGATGACACCACTCTTATGGCAGAAAGTGAAGAGAAACTAAAAAGCCTGCTGATGAAGGTGAAAGAGGAAAGTGCAAAAGCTGGCTTAAAACTCAACATTTAAAAAACTAAGATCATAGCATCTGGTCCCATCACTTCATGGCAAACAGATGGGGAAACAATGGAAACAGAGACAGACTTTATTTCTTGGGCTCTGTTCTTTGGAAGGAATGATGCTAAAGCTGAAACTCCAGTACTTTGGCCACCTCATGAGAAGAGCTGACTCATTGGAAAAGACTCTGATGCTGGGAGAGATTGGGGGCAGGAGGAAAAGGGGATGACAGAGGATGAGATGGCTGGATGGCAACACCGACTCGATGGACGTGAGTTTGAGTGAATTCCAGGAGTTGGTGCTGGACAGGGAGGCCTGCCGTGCTGCAATTCATGGGGTCGCAAGAAGTCGGACACGACTGAGCGACTGAACTGAACTGAAAATCACTTCAGATGGTGACTGCAGCCATGAAATTAAAAGACTTGCTCCTTGGAAGAAAGCTATGACCAACCTAAATAGCATATTAAAAAGCAGAGACATTACTTTGCCAACAAAGGTCTGTACAGTCAAAGCTATGATTTTTCCAGTAGTCATATTTGGATGTGAGAGTTGGACCATAAATCAGGCTGAGCGCTCAACAACTGATGCTTTTGAATTGTGGCTTTGGAGAAGATTCTTGAGAGTCCTCTGGACTGCAAAGAGACCAAACCAGTCAATCCTAAAGGAAATCAACCCTGAATAGTCACTGGAAGAACTGATGCTGAAGCTGAAGCTCTAATACTTTGGCCACCTGATGCAAAGAGCTGACTCATTAGAAAAGACCTTGATGCTGGGAAAGACCAAAGGCAGGAGGAGAAGGGGATGAAAGAGGACCAGATGGTTAGATGGCATCACCAACTCAATAACATGAGTTTGAAAAAGCTCCGGGAGGTGATGGACAGGGAAGCCCTGCATGTTGCAGTCTGGGGGTCACAAAGAGTCGGATACAACTCAGCAACTGAACAACAACAACAATGCAGTTTCTAAAAAAAATTCACTTTAAGTCATGTGGTAAAAATAAAAATGCTTTTTTGAGCTAAAGTCAAGATACTGATTCATTCCAAAAATATTTACTGACCTTTGAATAGTCGAAGACTATGCTTGATGTTTGCAGATTGTTTCAGTTATGAAACATACAATCAGTCAATGATAAATGGATCGGACAGAACACAACTAGAGGAACTAGTTAAGACAGCAAGAGAAAGAAAATCTTCCTTCATTAAGTCACCATGTAAGAAGAGATCAGTAAAGTGAGTTGATTTTAACTAGGCAAAGGGAGTAGGAGGAGTAATTCTAGGTAGAGGAAATCTCAAGTTTAAAGCACCTGTGGCAGAAGGAAAGTTTAAGAAAAAAGATGACCGAAGAACAAGGAAGAAAAAGGGCCTGATAAAGTTACTGTAAGGTGTTTGAACTTCCTGTTAAGAGCAACAGGAATTTGCAGGCAGCAGATATCGCTGGCTGCAGAGTGTATGTAAGGTGATTCAAGAGTTTACAAGGTAATTTATATCTTTACTGGACTTACGTATATAATATTAAGTAAAATTCTGCATCTTTTGTGGATAAAGAAATGATTATGTTAAACTAAAAAAATAGTGAGGAACAAAAATTAATGGACGGAAAACTAACATAATTAGAAAACATTAAGCATCAATATTAGATATAACATATGAACGTAAGATGAAAGTGTCCAAGAATAAACGAAATGCTTAATAAATTTGACTATACAAAAACTAAAGATTTCTTAGTGTCTATATATATGTTTATATGTATTTACACACACAAACCAAAACAAATGAACATGGAAAGTCAAAAGATAACCTGGGGAAAATATGTGCAACCTACAGACACAAGAAAACTTTTCTTTACTTATTAGACATTCAAACAAATCAATAAAAGATGAATAACTTAACATATAATGGACAAGTCAAAAAGACTGTTTGTAAAAAAGAAATGTTAACACATAAAAACGGAGAAGGCAATGGCAACCCACTCCAGTACTCTTGCCTGGAAACTCCCATGGACGGAGGAGCCTGGTGGGCTGTAGTCCATGGGGTTGCGAAGAGTCAGACACGACTGAGCGACTTCACTTTCACTTTTTTTTAAAAAAAAATTATTTTTTAAAATATTTATTTATTTATTTGGCTACACCAGGTCTTAACTACAGCATGTGGGATCTTCAGTCTTCATTGCAGCATCCAGGATTTTTTAGTTGCAGCATGTGGGATCTAGTTCCCTGACCAGGGCTTGAACAGGGGCCCTCTACATTATGAGTGCAGAGTCTTAGCCACTGGACCACCAGGGAAGTCTCCACTTTCACTTTTCACTTTCATGCACTGGAGAAGGAAGTGGCAACCCACTCCAGCGTTCTTACCTGGAGAATCCCTAGAACGGAGGAGCCTGGTGGGCTGCCGTCTACAGGGTCGCGCAGAGTCAGACACGACTGAAGCGACTTAGCAGCACATAAAAAAGGTGCTCAACTTCCCTCATTATTAAAGGCAATAATACGAGAAATTAAAAAGCTTATTAAACCCACTGCAGAGGCATTCTTATACACTGATGAATGAAATTTATAAACAGATTGGGGAACTTTAACAAAGTAAAACCAAAGTAACTATAACGGTAATTCCACTCAGAGAAATTTATCTTATATCTATATCTACATAAACATAAAAGATAAATACAAAGGATATTTATTACATCATTGTAAATAGGAAAAACTATGAACAATCCTAAAACATCCAGCAGCATGAAACACCAGATTAATAGATTATGGTAACAGTGTGATGGAATTTGATGCAGTAACAATTATAAAAGAAATAAACTGGTACAAACTACTGTGGAAAGGTATAACACACTGTACACCCAATATGGTCCCACTGGGTGTCCTTCTTTAGTATAATTTGTAAAACATGTATGTATTACTTTTATTAAATGATTAAAATGCTTATCATAAATTATCTGAGTGGTGGGATATTTACAGATGTTAGAAAGTTGCAGAAAGTAAGAGGAACAGATGAATGCAAACTCCAGAGCAGGAAGAGGGTAAACAAGAGACTGCCAGCTGTTTTCTTCTCTGGGGACATTTGCTGAGTCTAAACATAAACAGGAGGTGAGGATCAGGTAGAGGGACTCCTAGAGGCAAAAGAAGCTTTGATGGGTGCAAGCAATGGCAACAAAACTGGAACACAGAGAAGCACCAAAGCAGCGTCACTTCTCTTCATGAAATATCTCTACTGTAAGACAAGGCATGAGGCTGGAAATTTCTTAGAATCTCATGGTACTCGGGAAACAAAATCACACAACAGGGAGAGACGACCAACAAACACACAACAGATTTATTGGCTTGGGGTGGGAAGCTGAAGAGCTAGGCTCAAAATCTCTGAAGGAAAGAATTATGAAAAAGGAGACAAAGCTACCAGATTCTGAATCAAGAGACTTTGGAGGTGGGGAAGTGGTTGGGAAGACAAAGGTGAAAAAGCAGTGAAATTTTTCAGTCTCTGCTTAGAGACCAAGTTCCACTAGAGAAGGGGCCTATATCAAGCACATGACAAGTTTGCTGTCATCTTGAAACCAATGGACACAGCTTAAGTAATTCTGCAACTCAGCCTGACCCAGCTCAATTCCCCTTACTCTATGTGATTAAACAAAGGAAATGGCAAATCCTATCTGTGAAAACTAACTTTACTACTAAGGTTTCTTTATATACAAAGTACAGCATACAGTAAAAAATTTTAAGATTCAAGGAAAGAAAATAGCCAGAGGGAAAAAAAGAGTAAAAGATAATCCAAATGTTAGAGTTAATTCACAAGGATTTTATAATCTTTACATTGAAGAACACAGAGGAAAAGAGATAAAATGGATTAAAAGATGAAGAAGTGCAACAAAGAACTGAAGTTTATAAGAGATTCAAGTAAATATTCCAGAACTGAAAAATATCTAAAATTAAATTCAAGGCATGCATTTATCATCAGACTGGGTACAGCAGAAAATGGTGTAACTTTCTTAAACACAGGTCATTAGAAAATATCCAAACTGAAACACAAAGCTAAAGTTAGAAAGAACAGAACAGAATGTAATAAATAGTTGGGACACAAATATTCTATTATATAAGTGACTGATTTCCCACATGCAAAGGAAAGAAAGAGGGGCAGTAGTAATTAATAATGGCCATGAAATTTTGAAAACTGATGAGTAACATCAATGCAAAATTCAAACGCTGAGCAAACCCCATATAAAATAAATACAAAGAAAACTGTAACGAGGACTCCTTGCTACTGTCAAAACTGCTGAGTCCTATCTGCAACCTATGGAAAATGTGGGTATTTCTGCTTAGCCTCCTTTGAGTTGCGGTCCAGTGTTTAATTTTCAAACCCACTGCAGTGCTATACAGATGAGTCCACTTTGTACCACCTAGTGCTCAGGCGGGGACCTAAGCAGAGGTCTGCTTGTGCCAGTTCTCAAAGTCCATGATACGCTAAACAGAACCAGATTCATGTACCTATAGCATGTGGGTGAGCCTAGGATTTCATAAACAACTTTATGGGATTGCTTCCTTCATGTCAGTTAACAACCTGGTACACTTTCTAGTTCCTTAGGCCTCCAAACTGTCTGCTGCAGTGCCTCAGGGGCCAAACAGAAGAGGACAGTGTGTGTGTGTGGGGGGGGGGGGGGGGGGCGGGAGGGGGTGTGAAGGGGGAGAAGCAGTGACCTTGGCCTTGCTTTCTTGAAGCCTCAGCTCCACTAAGGGGTGAAGAACATTTTGTGAGGCAATGCCACTGGATTGCTTGGAGGCTGGGGCCTGAGAGAATGGAAAAACAAGAGTCGGGGAAGGAAAAAAAAAAAAAACCTGTGGGAATTTTCTAACTCTGTCTGAGCTTTAGGAGTTTCCCTTCCCATTCCTTGTCAGGCTTCTTCTGGGTCCTTTTTGGTCTGCATTATAATATTCACATATGGGTTTCATGTTGCCTTGAGTATAGCCCTGGGGAAAAAACATCCTTTTGAGGGGGAGTGTACAGTCTTAGACAACTGGTAACAGATCACACACATCCAGTTGCTTTTAGCAACTACAGGATTCAAAATCTTTGCCCTTTTCCTGGGAGTCTATTGCTAAAAAAAAAAAGGCTCAGTCTCTTAGTTGCTTTCCCTGTATTGTACTGGTAAATGCTCTGCAGCAGATTTAATGGCTCCAGTTTACCTCTCTGAGGTCTAATTTCTCTGTTTAATAACACGTAGCTCTTCGCTAGCCAGCCCTTTCAGTTGTTCTCAGTCAACACCAGAAACAGTAAGTTGACAAGTTTTTTAAATTAATTTTGCTCAGATTACAGGTGGCTCTTTGAATTGGGAGTCACGTCCTGATTTTTCATTCTGACATGGCCTCTGCCATTGTTTTCTAAATACTTTCTTCTTCATATTTTCTTTTAGATCTCTTGGAATAGTACTCAATTGCATTTTGTATTTTTTTGTTCCATAAAGGTGATTTCTTCAACTCATCTTTTCCTTCTATTCAGTGTCTGTCTTTTTTTTACTAAAATATGTCTCTGCATGCTTTAAGACTTATTTTTCTCAGTAACTGTCTTTCATGTAATGCCAGAGTTACTGGGACTTTATTCCAGACATCACAGCCAGACTAAAATACTTCCTTTCAGCAAGTGTTTTACTTATATTACTTTGAGATACTCTTCAGCATTCTGCATGGGGAGAACGTTGGCTGACTACACTCTGGCTGGGGCAAGTAGGGAGCTCTTGAGGGTATGGGCCGCCTTCTGTGGCACCACAGAACTCTCACGCTCTGCAACATTCAGTCTAGGGTTCTTTGGGCAATTGTTTCTCACTATTGAAAGAGTTCGGAGGCTGTGGTTTCTCTTCCTCTTGCATCCTTCAGATCAATTTTGTTTCCCAGGGTCTATGATGTTAACCACTACATTATACTATCTCCATGTTTTTATACACAACCACATTTGATACTAGTTAATAATTATTATATGCCAGGAACAAAAAAACTTTAAAAGATATTGATGTTTTTAAACCTATGAAACAGAGCTGCAGAAACGGAATTGAGAAACTAATTTGCTTTAAGTGTCAGAATAACCTCTGCTTCCATATTTTTCAAAATTAGAATCCTTTCAGTTTAACCCAAAAGATGGCACTTCTAGATACTAGCCCAAAGTCTAGGAAATTCAAAAACTATGAATTTTTAGCATAGGTTTATTATGCTAAAAATAAGTAAGCTTATACAATATTTGTAAATTCCTAATAGACTGCTATATGCCAGATTTAGCATGATGTCATTTAATAAAAGGGACTCAAGTAAAAAGAGGAAAAACACCAAATGTTTCCTTTTCCATTATGACTAAGTGCAGTATTAGGAGAAGCCAAAGTGAGGGGAAACGTACACACACACACTTTTCCATAGGCAGAGCTTTCAAATTCAACTCTTATTTCTCAAAATTCAACCTAAATAATGTAGAGAATTTTTTCATTCTTACTACGTAAAGACTCTTAAATTTTCTTTGATAGTTTCCAACTGTTATATTGTTTTTACTGTTGCCCTTCTCAAAATTTGAGAGAAAATCCTATGAAGACTAAGTTGCAGTCTTTCTCAAAAGCTTAAAAAAAAAAAAAAAACCACCAAATAGTAGATTAAGTTAAAAGCAGAAGCTTAGACTTGCTGAATTCAAATAGTTACAAAATCAAAACACACTTAAAGTACCATACTGAAATCAGATTGATTATATTCTTTGCAGCTAAAGATGGAGAAGCTCTATTCAGTCAGCAAAAACAAGAACAGGAGATGATTGTGGCTCAGATCATGAACCACATGATCTGCCCAAATTGCCAAATTAGGACTTAAACTGAAGAAAGTGGGGAAAACCACTAGACCATTCAGGTATGACCTAAATTAAATCCCTTATGATTATACAGTGGAAGTGAGAAATAGATTTAAGGGACTCGATCTGATAGACAAGAGTACCTGATGAACTATGGGTGGAGGTTCCTGACACTATACAGGAGATAGGGATCAAGACCATCCCCATGGAAAAGAAATGCAAAAAAGCAACATGGCTGTCTGAAGAGGCCTTACAAATAGCTGTGAAAAGAAGAGAAGTGAAAAGCAAAGGAGAAAAGGAAAGATATAAGCATCTGAATGCAGAGTTCCAGAGAATAGCAAGGAGAGATAAGAAAGCCTTCCTCAGTGATCAATGCAAAGAAATAGAGGAAAACAACAGAATGGAAAAGACTAGGGATCTCTTCAAGAAAATTACAGATACCAAGGGAACATTTCATGCAAAGATGGGCTCAGTAAAGGACAGAAATGGTATGGACCTAACAGAAGCAGAAGATATTAAGAAAGGTGGCAAGAATACACAGAGGAACTGTATTAAAAAGATCTTCACGAACCGATAATCATGACGGTGTGATCACTCACCTAGAGCCAGACATCCTGGAATGTGAAGTCAAGTGGGCTTTAGAAAGCATCACTAAGAACAAAGCTAGTGGAGGTGATGGAATTCCAGTTGAGCTATTTCAAATCCTGAAAGATGATGCTGTGAAAGTGCTGCCCTCAATATGCCAGCAAATTTGGAAAACTCAGCAGTGGCCACAGGACTGGAAAAGGTCAGTTTTCATTCCAATCCCTAAGAAAGGCAATGCCAAAGAATGCTCAAACTACCACACAATTGCACTCATCTCACATGCTGGTAAAGTAATGCTGAAAATTCTCCAATCCAGGCTTCAGCAATACATGAACTGTGAACTTCCAGATGCTCAAGCTGGATTTAGAAAAGGCAGAGGAACCAGAGATCAAATTGCCAACATCTGCTAGATCATCAAAAAGGCAAGAGAGTTTAAGAAAAACATATATTTCTGCTTTGACTGTGTGGATCACAACAGACTGTGGAAAATTCTTAAAGAGATGGGAATAGCAGACCACCTGACCTGCCTCTTGAAAAACCTGTATGCAGGTCAGGAAGCAACAGTTAGAACTGGACATGGAACAACAGACTGGTTCCAAACAGGAAAAGGAGTACGTCAAGGCTGTATATTGTCACCGTGCTTATTTAACTTATATGCAGAGTACATCATGAGAAATGCTGGGCTGGAGGAAGCACAAGCTGAAATCAAGATTGCCAGGAGAAATATCAATAACCTCAGATATGCAGATGACACCACCCTTATGGCAGAAAGTGAAGAAGAACTAAAGAGTCTCCTGATGAAAGTCAAAGCAGAGAGTGAAAAAGTTGGCTTAAAGCTCAACATTCAGAAAATGAAGATCATGGCATCCGGTCCCATCACTTCTTGGCAAATAGATGGCGAAACAGTGGCAACAGTGGCTGGCTTTATTTTGGGGGGCTCCAAAATCACTGCAGATGGTGACTGCAGCCATGAAATTAAAAGATATTTGTTCCTTGGTAAGAAAAGCTATGACCAACCTAGATAGCATATTAAAAAGCAGAGACATTACTTTGTCAACAAAGGGTCATCTAGTCAAGGCTATGGTTTTTCCAGTAGTCATTTATGGATGTGAGAGTTGGACTATAAAGAAAGCTGTGCACCGAAGAATTGATGCTTTTGAACTGTGGTGTTGGGAGAAGACTCTTGAGAGTCCCTTAGACTGCAAGGAGATCCAACCAGTCCATCCTAAAGGAGATCAGTCCTGGGTGTTCACTGGAAGGACTGATGTTGAAGCTGAAACTCCAGTATTTTGGCCACCTGATGTGGAGAGCGGACTCACTGGAAAAGACCCTGATGCTGGGAAAGATTGAGGGCAGGAGGAGAAGGGGACGACAGAGGATGAGATGGTTGGATGGCATCACTGACTGAATGGACATGAGTTTGAGTCAACTCCGGGAGTTGCTGATCGACAGGGAGGACTGGCGAGCTGCGGTTCATGGGGTTGCAAAGAGTCAGACACAACTGAGCGACTGAACTGAAGTGAACCAACAGTTTGACAAAGAAAGGCAGAGTATATTGCTCTTAAAAATCAGCAATTCACTGATTAATTACTTCAATGTTTCACTCTATTCATTTCCATAAAACAGCTAACTGGCACTGATAATGCTATTTCACTAGAGGTAGACTGATTTGCACGTTAGCAGGAAGAAAAAAAAGCCTATGACTTCTATGTTTCATTGAGTATTTCCAGGCGAAGTACAGTGCATAATACTGAGTAGACATTTCATAAATGACTAAGTGCAGTTGTATACTTATTTTAACAAAGAATTCAAAATAATCAAATACAAATAAAAAATGAAAATTCTAGAATACAGAATATTATATTCAAACATTAAAGATCCTATAATTTTCAAAAAGCTTAGATGGGAACATGTTTTAAGTATTTTTACTATCCTCCTTATCATTGTTGACTTTTTCTATTACCAAAAAAAGGGGTCAAATAGATTTTTACAACAAAACTCACCAAAAATGTTGGTCTTTACAGTAAGTGCAAGATGAGTATTATTCCTCAAAATTTCAAGGGCCTTCACAAACGTTATATTCTCAAAATTTTGTCCATTTACTTCCATTATCTTGAAGAAAGTGTTCAAAAAATACAAAGAAAGACAGAAACAGTATTAGTTATTTCTGCAGCCATAAGTTTAATGGGTAAAAAAATAAAACTTAAATAAAATGTACCTATATGTGAACAATAGTTATCTGTGAGAAGTTAAATTACTGTCTAATAGCTTTTCTCTATATTGTGGTATTTTCCTAAATCTCTACTAAAAACATTATTTTTTTTCAGTTCATTTCCTCTGGGATAATACTGGAAAAAAATTTAAAACATAATGTTATCAGCTCATAAAAATTATCACCTGTGTGTATGTGTATACAAATTTTAGTGAAGTATTCTAAATGCAAATTTATTGCATTTAAAAAAGAGGTAAATTCATTTAAAAGTGGTATTCTAATTATAGCTCATACCATTTCCTGCCACTGACTGAATCAGGCAGTCAAAAAGCAACAAGCACAACTGTTATGGGCTCTTGTTCCATCTGACATTGTTGATCGTTCATACCAGGGCTTCACAAATCTGGCTGTACCTCAGAATCATTAGTTTATTTAAAAAGTACTGACTCCAAGGAAAAAGGATAAAGAGGTAAGACATGAAGAGGGAAAAAAAGGCAGCACAGAGGATAGATCTTGAGGGCTGACACAGAGATTTCAAAAGGATAAAAAGGAGTGAAAAAAAATATTAGGAAAAGAAAAAGAAAAAAAAAATCACAGAAGTTAAATTTCCAGAGTTTAAAAAAGTCTAAATACTGTCATGGATCATCTAATATCAGGGAATAAAATTAAAAGATCTATTTTTTGTTTTTAACAGATCACTTGAATATTCTGAATTCCAGGGACTTAGAATAAAGACTCTATAAGCATCACTCTTGGGGATTTGTGGAGGTGGCCAAAGGCACCTAAAAAAGGAACAGAATGGCTTAGGCTTCTTTGGGACCATATTAAGATGATGTGATACCTTTCTGTGCTATCAATGTTCTGAGAGAAAAATGACTGTGATCAAAGATTTTTATCCTTCATTGAACAAAGATATCATTAGACATGTAAGGGACACAAAGCTAGAGTACTCATTCGCCCTTTCTGAAAGAAGTCCTAGAAAAGGTACCAGAAGTACAGGAAGACAACTATGAAATAAATAAAAATAATGGCACCATGTGGCATAGACGAAGTAGAGGTGATCAATGCAAGCAGTATGCAGGTGCAAAATGATTCTTAGTAATAAGCTTATGAAACTTTATGCAGATGCCAAAGTACTCTTAAAAAAGAATATTCACAATATTAAAAAATGACTTATTGAAAATCTCAGATAATTTCAACCATACTTGGAAGGCCTGAGGGAAGAAGTAAAGTAACAATAAATTTCTCTCCTCTCTCAGGAATGAAACTGCTGAAGTATTCTTTTCTTTTTCTTCTTTGAAGAATGAGATTCTTAAACATATTTACGAAAAAATACTTGACCAATAAATATATGACTCCAAATTCCTGGCAACTAGATATTCTTAATGAGTAGTCTGAGTAAAGCCCAGAAATCTCTATTCTAAAAAGCTCCCTTACAGGAAGGAGAGTATCATTAAAACTTTGTGTCAGAGTTTCTTTTTTAAAAGTATATCATTTATTCTTAAATTTTAAAGTATTTTATTATAACATATGATTCACTTATATTAGTTTCTTAACTCCCTGCACTACTGATATTTAGATACTGATATTTGGGCTGGATAACTGCCATGTGGCTGCTTTGTCACGGGGTGTTCCTGGCTATTCAGCAGTATTCCTGGCCTCTATCCACTACATGCCAGTAGTAATTCCCAAGTCATGACAATCAAAAATAACTCCAGACATTACCAAATGTCTCCTGGGTGACAAAATTACTGCTGGTTGAAAGCCACTGTTTTGAAGTACAGAACTTTTAATAATGTGAATGCATGCCTGCTTGCTTGATTTATGTCATGCCATGTGGCATGTGGGATCTTAGTTCCCTGACAAGGGATTGAACCTGTGCCCCTTGCAGTAGAAGCACAGACTCTTTTAACCAGTGAACCACCAGGTAAGTCCCTGTGAATGCCTTCTTAATTAAAAAACAAAACCCACCACGGTGTGGTTATAAGTAAAATAAAGTCACATTCTAAATGAATGCATAAACAAACAAAAATTTTAAGTGGAACAAAGTCAGCTTTCCAAATGATTTAGCTAGAAGAGAAACCACTCTGGTATACATGAGACTTTGAGAGCTTTGTTCAAAATACAAATGCCCAGTCCTTAACTCTGCAGAATGTGATTACTATGATTACTAAGACTGAGGTATTGTATTTTTTTTAGTAACAAAGTTGTCAGCAATTTCATTTTTGAAAATATATTTTTCTATAGTTTACTAATGCCTCCATGGAGAGAATAAATCCCTATCTACTTACTCCCAGTATCTCCCCTTCCTTTTCCTAATCCTTCAACCAGCTCACTCTACTTACTGATGTACCGAATAGTTTTGTTACCATATGAACATTATTTAAAACAAAACCATCATTTATGGTAAATCTTTGGCCACTTAATTTTAGAGTGGTATGGATAAAAGTGCTTACTCCTTTAAAACATGCAAGGGTGCTAACTCTCTTACTGACCTTTCTGGAATACTGTGAAGTTGCCAAACGACAGAGTTTCCTAATACTAGGAGGATGGGCAGGACCATTCAGATTGATAGTGGCCAGACTACCAGGCTGTTTCTGGACCTGCTATATCGAATTTTCCAGTAAGAGTAATGGATATATGACAAACACATTTTAAAAATAAACCATTTAAAAATACCACCTCTAAAAAAAGGTTTCAAAGGTATTTCCTTAAATTGATCATGCTTACTAGAATATTAGCATATAAGAAAAGTAGCACTCCTATTACTTATAAAAAGGCTTTAAATGGTTGTTATTTACTTACTTGATCACCACGTTTCAGTCCTGCATCAGCAGCTTTGCTACTAGGTTCCACACTTTCAACAAAAATACCAAATCCCTTCTCACTCCCTCCACTTAGGCTGAAATGCAGAGGTGACTCCCGGGAAGCTTTCTGCAGAACAACCTGTCTCCATTTAGCCTTTGCAGCACATGCAATATTCAATAACCGGAGATGACCATTCATTTTCTACAAAGTAGAAAGGGGTAACATATATATATATATATATAAATGTATATTATTTTTTTCTAAAGGCTTTAAAAAATATAACCTAAAATTATTACAACTAGAGTAAATAAAGAATATATAAGTATGGGTAAATAAAACTGAAGGAAAGAAACACTTCCACCCTAGAGCACTCTCAAGAATAAAGATCCCTTGATATGGTTTTTTAAAATTTCTAGATAATCACAAGTTAGAAAAGATTTCAAAGTGATGTCTTACTCAGATAGTGATGACAAAAAAATTTCTTCATTTTCTGAATCTAAGTAATAACACATTCTGTATTACCATCCTGCTTATCTCCTAGCTGTTACATAAAACGAGAATATTTTTAAACTTTTATTTAAAACCTTAAAGGACTTCAACCACCTTCCCAAACATTGTCTAATACTCAGACACATGCAAGTCTCCATCTCTTTCAGAAATATTATTCTTATAATTTAGATCTTCATCTTATAATTTTAGATCTTCATTAAGCTCAGCAATATTTTAACTTTCAAGTTCTATATCAGTTTAATGTATCAGCTGAGAATTCAACTATTCTCAAATAGTGTATCAAATTAAATCTCATGTCCATAACAAAAAGCTAAAGTTTTTCTCAGGGTAGAAACCAAGTTTTACACCTCTTCTGATCCTATATAACAGCTTGGAGTATACAGCAGAATTCAGTAAATATTTGATGACTGACTTGATAACTGGGGGAAAAAAATCCCATGATTGCAAGATAGTTTCTATTTTTCATAAGTCCCTGGAATATTTATAGAGCCAGCAATGGAAGCACCAAATGATGTTGGTGAGCCTCAATGGGCCTCTTAATCAAGTTCCCTGTTCACTCTCCCCATTTTGCATAGAGCAGATGTGCTGCTGAATAGGCTACAGGAACCAAGAGGTAAGGAAAGAGACAAAACAATCTGAAATTTCCCCTTCTTTCTTCAACTTAATCCACTTCTACTCTGTAATAACAATGGTGCCGTGCCAGGTTTTGTTTGCAGATTCTTATATTCATAGCTCACTATAACCCTCAAGACAATCCCAACAACCTAGAGGCTACTATCTATAAAATAAGACAATGGAGGCATATAAGGTTGGACAATCTTTCCAAGTTCACGTATCTACCAAGTGGTAAAGTCTGAATGTTGTTAATTCAGGCAATCTAACTCCTGAGCTGCATTATTATTTATTTCCTAAAAATTTAAGTTGCTTGGAACAGACAACTGAGTTGCAGTTCAAAGTTTTTATATCTAATATGAAGAATAAATAGATTTATAAATAGCTACCATCAAAGTTAAGAAGACCTTGAGGGTATTATCTGAGGTGTTGTATATTAAAAACAAATGGAATCACATGCAGAAGGGAGATTTAGAAAGTCTAATGTAGGTCTGATAAATATGTGTATTTGAATGCCTAAATCAGTGAAGACTCTGGAAGAAGCATGATCTTTGTTTGGGTTGAAGCAGCAGAGGATGAGCCCAAGTTTAGAATACAGATTTGAAAGTTCTCAGAAGACAGGAAAAGATGAAAGCTATTCTGAGTTGCAATTCTTCAGCAGGGGGACAGAAGAGATTGGTAAGAATCCCCAAACCCTGAAGAAGATAAAATTCTGAGCCTTACTGTATCTTCCAGATTTTTTTCAAATTCCTCTAGAAATCGAGTCATAGCAGGATCACCTTCAAAATCATTGAAATGATTATTTACCCATAATAATACAATCCGTGTTACCTGTGGAAACATGGAAGAAGCAGCATACGATTATATGAGAGGAATTCTTCCTGCAAAAATAAAGTCCTAAAAGCAAGTCCTAAACTGAGGAACAACTGAGCTTTATGGCTAAGCCCTCTGCCCACCCTCTCACACATGAAAGGCTCATTCTAACAGAGAGGAACATTTTAGTTTGAGCTTTTGCTTCCTTATATAATAGAGAGAACCAAGCCTCTGCTTTCACTGAGAAGACAAGCCTGTACACTAACATGTAAGAAGTACATGGGAATGCAAACTTCTAAGGGCAGGCAAATGTCAAGTATTTCTTTAGCTGAGAACATTTCACTGAAATTATAACAAAAATTTGAAATCTCCTTTGTAAACACTATAATTTTCAAAGTTGGGAATTTATTCCTTTGTTAACCTGTGCTACAGATTAACAAAAAAGTTAAAAACAAACAAATGAATGTTCAATTAAATACTGTGCTTACAGTGAACTCTACTCAATGCTCTGTGGTGAACTAATATTGGAAAGAAATCCAAAAAAGGGGGAGATATAGGTATACTTATATCTGACTCACTGTGCTGAATCAGTACAGCAGAAACTAATACAACACCATAAAGCAACTATAGTCCAACAAACATAAAAAAAATTAAGAATATTAAGAAACATTCTGAGCATTAAGAAAACACAGGAGCCAAGATAAATCTAAAGAAATAAACCAGAGATTTCTCCAAAATCCAGATTTTAAAAAAAGTGCCTAACAATACAAATAATTTAAGTCACACACTTTTAAAATTGCGGTAAAATAACACATAAAATCCACTATTTTAACCATTTTAAAGTGCACGACCCAGTGGCATTTAGCCCATTCTCAGTCGTGGACAGTCATCCCCAAGTGACCTAGTTCCAGAGCACTATCACCACCACAAAAGAAAATCCCATTCCCAATAAGCAGCCACCTACCATTCTGGCCTCTTTCCAGCCCAGAACAGCCTCTATTTGCTTTTCTGCCTCTCTGATTTGTCACTCAATATGTGATCTTTTATGACTGGCTTGACTTAGTACATTTTCAAGGCTTATAACATGTTGCAGCACGTATCAGTATTTCATTTTTTTTAATGGTGGTGGTTTAGTTGCTCTGTGTCCAACTCTTGTGACCCCATGGACTGCAGCCCGCCAGGATCCTCTGTCCATGGGATTTTCCAGGCAAGAATACTGGAGTGGGTCGCCATGTCCTTCTCCAGGGAATCTTCCCTACTCAGGGATTGAACTCGGGTCTCCTGCACTGCAGATTCTTTACCAACTTTTTTATAGCTGAATAATATTTCATTATATAGTATGCAATATTTTGCTTATCCATTCATCAGCTGATGGACATTTGGGTTGTTTCCACCTTTTGGCCATCATCAATAGTGTTACTATGAACACTTGTTTACAAACTTTTGTTTGCACACCTATAACCTATTTTGGCTATATACTTCAGGAGTAGAACTACTGGATTACACCGTAATTCTATGTTTAACTTTTGGGAGAACTGCTGAGCTGTTTTCCATAGCAGCTATACCATTTTACATTACTACAAGCAATGTATGGGAATTTCATTTCCTCCACATCAACATCCTTGAAATCATTGGTATTTCCTTTTGTAAGTCATCTTAGTAGGTATGAAGCAGGATATCACTGTGGTTTTGATTTGCATTTCCCATGTTTAATGACACTGAACACCTATTGCATGTGATTGCTGGCCATTCATATCTCTTCTTGGGAGAAAAACCTATTTGAGTCCTTTGTCTATTTTTAAATCATACTGGCTTTTTGTTGTTGAGTTGTAAGAGTTTTTTCATACATTCTGAATACTAGATCCTTGTCAGACATACGATTTGCAAACATATTTTCCTATTCCATGTGTTGTTCTGCTTTTCCTGATAGTTCCTTTAATGTGAAAATGTTTTAATTTTGATGAAATTCTATATATCCATTGCTCAAGTCTGTGCTTTGCACTAAAAAACTATCGTTTAATCCAAAGTCTTTTTTTTTTTTTAACTCCTTCTTTTCTTTGAAGAATATTATAGTTTTAGCTCTTACATTACGTCTCTGATCCATTTTGAGCTAACACTGAATATGGTATAAGGTAAAGGTCAAACTTCATCCTTTTACACATGAATATTGAGCTGTCCCTAAGTCATGTTTTTGTTCATTCTCTAGCATGCCTTTATTTCCTCAGCAATCTAAGTAACTATATATAATTTCAAAAACAAGGGAAAGGCAAGCCTGTAGTTTTGGACACTTACTGTATCTAACGTATTTCCTTTAAAGTATAACTCAGAGCTTCCCAGGTGGTGCTAGTGGTAAAGAACTCGCCTGCCAATGCAGGATACAAAAGAGATTAGGGTTTGATCCCTGGGTTGGGAAGATTCCCTGGAGGAGGGCATGGCAACCCATTCCAGTATTCTTGCTTGGAGAATCCCATGGACAGAGGAGCCTGGGAGGCTACTGTCCATAGGGTTGCATAGAGTTGGACAGGACTAAAGCGATTTAGCACAAACTAGAACTCAGAAAGATATGCCAGGCAACTATGGCTCTACTTTTATTTTTCTTAAAATAACTAACTTCCTATTACTGAGGTAGTTTATCGGTAGTTATGTACCAGTAAGCTGAAGTATTACTAGTTTTTCCATGAAAAGTATAAACACTCCATTAAAAAGTTAAGATAATCTATTTAAATGTTAAATGCAAAAAAAAAAAATCCTCAATGCCACAACTAAATGTGTTACAGCAGTGATAAACTCAAAAAGATAAAGTTTTTAAATGATTATGAAGTCTTTTAACTCAGAAAAAGCAATGTTTTTCTATTTAGATTGTTTCTAAGCCTTCTTGAAAAAATGTACTTGGTGAATATTCTTTCCAAACTTTTAAATGTTTTACTGATTTCTGAAACCACCAAGTATTTTGATTGCTGCTGCTGCTAAGTCACTTCAGTCATGTCTGACTCTGTGTGACCCCACAGATGACAGCCTACCAGGCTCCTCCGCCCCTGGGATTCTCCAGGAAAGAACACTGGAGTGGGTGGCCATTTCCTTCTCCAATGCATGAAAGTGAAAAGTGAAAGTGAAGTCACTCAGTCATGACCGACTCTTCGTGACTCTGGACTGCAGCCCATCAGGCTCCTCCAACCAGGCGATTTTCCAGGCAAGAGTACTGGAGCGGGTTCCCATTGCCTTCTCCAAAAGTGCAAGACTATTATCCTGCATCTTCTGAATTTATAACTACAACACAGCCTGATTTCAGTTTCTGCCTTTTAGAAGGCAAAATAATCTACTTTTTACAAGCTATTTTGTCATAAAAGTAACCAGATATGTCTACTGATTCACTATTTTTTTAGGTGAATTGAATCTTATCAAAATAAGCATTTAATTTGTCAACTGCAAAAGGTTTTGGGGGAATATAAAGGTTAAAATCACTTTCATGCCCTTTATAATACCAACCTTATCCCTTAAGCTGTCAATTTTAAACCATTCCAACAGTTTGGTCCCAACATCCAAAGGACTTGCAAGAAATGTTCTATAAGTTAATAGGAAATCTTCTATATAAGTTGGGTCCACAATGGAATGTTCTTCTATTAAATGCATGATGAGACGCTCAGGTGTTCCCTAAAAATCAAAACAAAGAAAGAATTAGAAAATAAAAAAGTAGCTCAGGAACCAAGTAACTCCTATTGATTACTTCCCTTTGTAGCTCTCGATTATAAAGTCCTCAAAGTAAAGTTTCATCTTTAAAACTCTCAGCACTGGAAGCAGGTAGTGTCTCTAGGTCGTAGACCATCATCACGGAGAAGTTTAGAGAGAAATAAGGCAGAGGAATAAACATGCACAACAGCATTACCTTGGCTATAGTGGTTTCATCCGTATTTCATTATAGCTATGGGGTGATGATATAATGACGATCTTGAGTAAAGAGAAGGAAGAGGGACGCCCCTGCTAGTCCAGGGATTAAGAATCTGCTTGCAAAGCAAGGGAAATCGGTTCAATCCCTGGTCTAGGAAGATCCCACATGACATGTTGCAACTAAGCCTGTGCACCACAACTACTAGCCGTGCTCTAGAGTCTGAGAGCCCTAACTACTGAACCCACGCACAGCAACCGCTGAAACCTGTATGCCTGCAGCCTGTGTTCCACAACAAGAGAAGTCACCACATGACAATAAGAAGCCTGCACGGAACAATGAAGAGCAGTCCCCTACTTCCACAACTAGAGAAAGCCCCTGTGCATCAACAAAGATCCTCCACAGGCAAAAAATAAAATAAATAAGTAAGAGAAGAAAGAGGTGAGAGTTAAAGAAAATAAATAAGCAAAGCTTTCTTCCGAATTTAATCATCCTAAATTCCCTTCTGTTCCAGGTTATGGGAACAACAGAGTTCAAGATGGCTTGTTTTATTACTGCCACTTCTTGAACAGAGGTTTCCTCTTCTGTGTTTCTCCATTCCCGTTTGCCAGAGGAACCAGAAGTCCTACAGACATTTTTTACATGCACTCAGTTTAACTGCTTGCCTGTTTCCCAATTTATAAGAAGGAATGAAAGTAAAATTTATCTGTTGCTCCTCTCTGAATTCCTGAATCACTGTTAAAATTTATTACCCTAGCAGCATCTTAAAAAATGGGTACACAGAACAAATACAGAAATAAACCAGGTATTAAGCCAAATATAAAAACCAATTGTTGTCCATAATGTGAGATTTCAGTTTGGTGCATTCATCCTAACGATTTCATTGGCCAGAATTACTGCATGACAAATATACATTACTACTAACAATGTTCTTGTTTAAAAATTTATTATAAGATTAAAAAAGGGTACCCACTGCTAATCAGGTATGTAAATCATTTCTCTAGAAGGAAGTCAGAGGAAAGGCTCTTCAAGTTACCTATTTAAGGGACAAGACAATCACAGGTCATTCCTATTCTTCTCCCACCTTCAAAAACATTCTAAGAATTCCAAATTGTGTCTGTCATTCAGGCAAATCACAATTTGACATCACTCAAATCTGGTTCTCAGATCATACATAGCTACGTCAGTGGTGAAAATGATTGACATATTAAAGAAAAGCTGTTATTCTGATTAGGTAAATAACTGAGGAGGGATATCTGTGGAGATTAGGTTGTATTTTAAAAAGCAGTATTTAATGCCAAGTTCCATAATCATGCAGAGGCACCTACCAAACTGCTCACTAGCATCCAATACGGTGGGATGCTGGGAGACAGGTATGCCGAGTGGGCAGGTGAAGGAGATGGCTAGCTGGTAGAGTTTGGTTACGATGAGCAAGCAAGTAAATATACAGAGCATAACAAGAGCCACTGTTATTTACAACGAAGGAAAGGAAAAGGCTACAAAACTGACTCTGTGGGACAGTACTAGAACTGGGAGTCCTGGTATAAGCTCATGACTGAGACAGACAGATATATAAAGGTACAGATGTGCATGAATTTACAGCAGTTAGATACATATTCCTACCTCCCTGGGGAAAGGCTTTAGAAGTAATGACACCACAGTAGCAGTGAACAGAGTGAGTGCCCCGATTTGGGTTTTTAAATGCTATTATCTACTAGGAGGATCCAGGGCTCTTTGGAGCAATGACTGATTTCTAAGCAGGGGCAGGAAAAGTAAAAGATGACCCTGGAAAATCTTGTTTTGCCAGGTAACAAGGAAGCTCTCAAAAATGATGGGAACATATCAGAAGAATATAGGAATCAACAACCTTAAGAGGGTCCCACCAGCTAAATCTGGGACAATCAGATAATCAGAACAATGCTGATGGTAAAGAAATAGAAAAATCACCATTTCAGGCAGGAGTAGTCAATCTAAGAAAGACTGGTGAATAGAGGTCTGCAAGACATACTAACACTATCCTAGAACATAAATGCTTCAAATGCTTATCAATTACAATGGGTAAAATGGTGATTTCACAGTAAGGAAACTTGACAGACACCAACAGGACCAGGTGATTAAGATTAACTTCACTAGTGGTAGCAGGGGTGGACACTGTGCCCCCTGAGAAGATGTACTGAGAAGAGCAGGACATTATTTCTGCGGGGTTCCAGCCAGGAAAGTATAACTTTAGTCTGGGCATGAGGAAACACCGCACAGATCTAGTCGGGGATCATACTGCACACTATAAGGTCTATATTCATCAAAATTGCTGAGAATGTGACAAGGGAATAACTATTCCTGGAGTAGACTTAAGTGACATGACAACTAAATGCAACTGTGTGCCTGGATGAGACTGAGCCAAAAATGAAAAAAAGCCAAGTTTGGGGGAGAACTGGTGAAACTCTAAACGTGGTCTGTGGGCTGAATGGCTTTACTTTATCAATGTTCATTTCCTAACTTGAAGGGTTCCATGGTGTTTATGTAGGAGACTGTTCTTCTTAGGAAGTACACAATGAAATATTTTAGATTAATTATGCATCACATTTGCAGATTGCTCTCAAAAGACTGGAAAAAAAACTGATGAAAATGGAGAAAATGCAGGGAAATTGTTAACAGTGGGGGAATCTGAGTCAGGATACTCTATACTGTTCTTGCAACTTTTCTGTAAGTTTGAAAGTATTAAAAAAAGGGGGGGCCTCAACATGAGCCTTCATAAAGAGACAGCCTGTGACAATCCACACATATATTCGAATTTTTTCCTACACAGAAAGCTTACACTCATCAGCTTAGGAAAAAGAGTGTTTAGAAATAGCCTGACTCTTAAAGAATATCTGATCTGACCAACCAGTCCCTCTTATTGTTAAATAAACAGTTGCACTTATAATGAAAAATAACACATTTAGTTATTTTGCAACCAAGACTAGCTTGAAAAGAAAAAAAAGGTCAAGCATTTATTTCCTGTCTTCCAACTATAATTGCTCTATTTTACATCTGTGTGTGCTCAGTCATGTCTGACTCTTTGTGATCCATGGACTGTAGCCCGCCAGGCTCCTCTGTCCATGGGATTTTCAAGGCAAGAATACTGGAGTGGGTTCCCATTTCCTTCTCGAGATTCAGATGCCATTAAGACAGGCAGATGGGAGAGTGGAAGGCAAGGGGGCAAGGATCAGAGGGGAGAGGGAATCAGAGAAGGGAAAACAACATGGGTATTAATACTTAGACTTACAGCATGCTAAGGCTTTTGATTTGCCACATTTAGCCCTAATAAAGACCTGCCATAGCATCCCCATTTTCAGATAAGAAAACTGAGGTTCAGAGAGGCTAATGTCTGTTTCAGTGACAGAGATCCCATAAGCACTCTCCATCTTCATCTAGGATTCTTGTATGCTGATGGCTGCTCCTTTCAATTTCTGTTTTGTTTCTAAATATTGCTATCTTTGATGAAATTAACTCCCATTATTGATGAATCATAAATTTGAGAAGGAAAATTTTGATTGGCATATTCTAAGTAATATCCTTTCATACTGATATTACACGGCAGTGCCTTCCTTACCCAATAAAATACTGTTAAAAACCAACTAAGAAAAAGTCAAAATTTCACATTTATATACACTGGATCCCAAAGTTAGTGAATTACCTTGCACTACTTAATAAGCACTTCAAAGTCTTTTAAACAAGATGAAGGTTTTATTCTATCGATAAGAATAGTAAGTAAAACACACTCACCTTAATTACAATGTGTCCTTTCCTGGTTCCACTTCGATCCAGTTCACGATGCTCATGTACCATAACAATTTCTCCCTTTTCCTCAACTTTATGGGTATTTTTTTCAACATGATTTAAAATTCTCCAATAATCCTGCTGGGCTATGCAGACAAACTGTCCAAGAACAACGTGGGGACAATTAATAAACCTATAATACATAAATATATCACTATGCACCAAGGCAGAGCACAAAGGTAAGAACTCAAGTGACATCAGTTCTTTTTTATTTATCCCCTTTACTCCTTAACAAAAATCAAGGTAAAAAAGAAAAATAAATCATGCACAAAGAGACCAAAGAAGTTAAATCCGTGTGAATTCTGTTCTAAAAGGAGAAGTAAGCATATACTTCTTTCAAAACTGACACTATGCAAAGAAAACATGAAGCAGGAGTAAGTTAGAAACAAAAAACTCAGAAGTTCCTATTTCTTCCTCCACTGGAAAAAAAAACAAAAAGGAGACTGAGCTGGCTAATATCACATAGATATTTAACAAATAAATTATTGGGTATACTCTCTTTAAAATATGTATAGTTTAATTCCACAAATATTTGGATCAGATATAAAATCTACTTTCCTTTATTAACTGTGAGTTTTTCAAACTTGTAATTCTCAAATCAAGCTATTTTATTTTGAGGAAGGAAAAAGGCTCAGCCATTTAAAATCAAGAAACAGGAGAACCAAAAAAAAAAAAAAAAAAACAAACCACCCCAGAAACAAAAGAACATACACTGCTATATTTAAAACGGATAACCAACAAGGACCTGCCATACAGCACAGGGAACTTGGCTCAATGTTATGTGGCAGCCAGGGTGGGAGTGCAGTTTGAGGGAGAGTAGATACAACGTTTATGTGCGACTGAAACTATCCTTCGCTGTCTACCTGAAGCTATCCTAAATAATCCCCTTTACTCCAATATAAAATAAAAAAAATTTTAAAAAAAGAAACAAGAGAACATGACCAGAGATAAGCTTACCTGACAGTCATCTACTTTAGTCCTAACAACTCCATGCATGTACTGTTTATCCAGAGTGGGTGTGATTCCAAAACTATTTCCCATAAAGAGATTGTCAACTTTTCCATCTGGATAACTGATTTCCACAGTGCCATTTAAAATAACATACCATGAATCAAGCTATAGAGAAGACGACAAGTTTTAAGAATTGTTGAGAAAAGATGATTATATGTTAACTTTGAAAAACAATCAATACATATAACTCGTAAAATTTATAAAAGATCTCATTATATTATCAAATATTCCATCAGATCAGAATATATTACTAAATAACACCCTGTTTCTGTTAAGCAAACGACTACAGTTTATTTTACTCTTTCTTCTTTTAGTCACCCAATGAAATCAGGGACCCTTATAACTGACCAAAATACTCTAAGACAAAATAACGTTATGGCTAAGGCCATAGTTTAGTCACTTAGTCTTGTCTAACTCTTTGAGACCCCATGGACTGCAGCATGCAAGGCTTCCCTGTCCATCACCAACTCCCGAGCTTGCTCAAACTCATGAGCAAGCTCATGAGCAAGCTTATCACCATTGAGTCGGTGATGCCACCCAACCATCTCATCCTCTGTTGTCCCCTTCTCCTACTGCCTTCAATCTTTCCCAGCATCAGAGTCTTTTCCAGTGAGTCAGCTCTTCACATCAGGTGGCCAAAGTGTTGGGAGTTTCAGCTTCAGCATCAGTCCTTCCAACAAATATTCAGGACTGATTTCCGTGAGGACTGAGTAGTTTCATCTCCTTGCAGTCTCAAGAGTCTTCTCTAACACCACAGTTCAGAAGCATCAATTTTTGGTGCTCAGCTTTCTTTATAGTCCAACTCTCATATCCATACATGACCACTGCAAAAACCATAGCCTTGACTAGACGGACCTTTGTTGGCAAAGTAATGTCTCTGCCTTTTAATATGCTGTCTAGGTTGGTCACAGCTTTTCTTTGAAGCAGCAAGTGTCTTTTAATTTCATGGCTGCAGTCACCATCTGCAGCGATTTTGAAAATCACCAAGAAAATAAATTCTGTCACTGTTGCCATTGTTTCTCCATCTATTTGTGATGGACCGGATTCCATGATCTTAATTTTTTGAATGTTGAGCTTTAAGCCAGCTTTTTCACTCTCCTCTTTCACTTTCATCAAGAGGCACTTTAGTTTCTCTCCACTTTCTGTTATTAGGGATGTATCATTTGAGTATGTGAAGTTATTGATACTTCTCCCAGAAATCTTGATTCCAGCTTGTGCTTCATCCAGCCCAGCATTTCACAAGATGTATTCTGCATATAAGTTAAATAAGCAGGGTGACAATATGCAGCCTTGACATACTCCTTCCCATTTTGGAACCAGTCTGCTGTTCCATGTCCAATTCTAACTTGCTTCTTGACCTGCATACAGATTTCTCTGGAGGCAGGTAAGATGGTCTGGTATTCCCATTTCTTAAAGAATTTTCCTCAGTTTGTTGTGATCTACACAGTCAAAGGCTTTGGCATAATCAATAAAGCAGAAGTAGATGTTTTTGTGGAATTCTCTTGCTTTTTTGATGATCCAACAGATGTTGGTCATTTGATCTCTAGTTCCTCTGCCTTTTCTAAATCCAGCTTGAACATCTGGAATTTCAGGGTTCAAGAACTGTTGAAGCCTGGCTTGGAGAATTTTGGCATTACTTTGCTAGCGTGTAAGATGAATGCTATCGTGTGGAAGTTTGAACATTCTTTGGCATTGCCCTTTTTTGGGACTGGAATTAAAACTGACCTTTTCCAGTTCTGCGGCCACTGCTGAGTTTTCCAGATTTGCTGGCATATTGAGTGCAGCACTTTCCCAGCATCATCTTTTAGGATTTGAAATAGCTCAACTGGAATTCCATCACCTCCACTAGCTTTGTTCATGGTGATGCTTCCTAAAGCCCACTTGACTTCACATTTCAGGATGTCTGGTTCCAGGTGAGTGATCACACCATCGTGGTTTTCTGGGACATGAAAATCTTTTTTTGTATAGTTCTTCTGTGTATTCTTGCCACCGCTTGTTAATATCTTCTGCTTCTGTTAGGCCCATACCATTTCTGTCCTTTATTGTGCTCATCTTTGCATGAGATGTTCCCGTGGTATCTCTAACTTTCTGGAAGAGATCTCTAGTCTTTCCCATTCTATTGTTTTCCTCTACTTCTTTGCATTGATCACTCAGGAAGGCTTTCTTATCTCTCCTCCTTGTTTCTGGAACTCTGCATTCAAATGGTATATCTTTCCTTTTCTCCTTTGCCTTTAGTTTCTCTTGACGTACTCCTCTGGAAGTAAGGCCACAAACTCTCGGAATTTGAATCCACTGACCAGCTGAATGAGTCTGGGAAAGTTGCTTCAGTTTCTCTACTGCTATAATGGGTGTAACAATATCACCTATCACAGAACATTTGTGTCAATTAAAAATGAGTTTATTACAAATCAAGTAATAAATAGCAATAAATTCCAGACTGGAATAATGTCTGGCAACATTATTAATGGCAAACATTGAAAAGGAAAAAAAAAAAGGAGCTACTGATTAAGAAAAGCTATTAAAAACCTGAATTTTAAGGTATACCTAAAAATATACCAAAAATTTCTAATGTTAAGAAAATACTGCTCTCAATTTATACCAAAGTATTTAATGCTCTAAAGAGACATATTGTAATGCCTACTGCATATCCATGAAAGACTACTTGTTCTCATTTAATATCCCTTTTATTAGTCTAAACTTTCAACAATTTTAATGTGATTTAAGGAAAATCTGGATTATCAATTCTTAAGAAGAATCAGTGGCAACAAGAAATATTTTTTCAAACCTGTGGGGTTTTGTTATTTCAAATATAAAATATAATTATTATGAAATTTTACAATTACACAAATTACTTAAGGATAGGGCCCGTGTTGGGTTTTCCACCACTATCCTCAGTGTTTAGAATAGTAACTGGCAAAAGCAGGCACACAACAAAGTTTTGCTGACAGAACTGTAAAAAATTAAAAGGACAAAATTTGTGGAAAAGTTATTTAAAATCCTACTGTTTGTATAGTTGTCATTAAAAGCTTAGTATTTTCCTCCCATGCTTATCTTATCTCACACTGTTGAACTTTTATTCTATGCTTTGAAAAAAATTTAATACTATATTCATTTGTTTAAGCTTTTTTTTTTTTTTAGTATATCCCATGTGCTAAATGTTTTCTAGGATACGGGGAGAAAGCATGTAAATGAAGCTAGAGGTAAGGCCCCACCTTCAAAGACTTCTATCAAATCAAAGATTTCTATTATGATAATTTGAAAATCTATATGATATTATAACCTGTGGCCATATACTCATTTAGCTAACCACTGCTTATTTGGGGGATATATTTTGGTTATTTTCAATTTTTAATATTATACATACGTCACAATGAATACGTTTTGCCATAACTCTGAGTTTTATATTGTCTGGAGGAGAGACAGTCAGAAGGGTAATAATAGATCAGAGACTGTTAAAAGCCCATGTTAAAAATTGCTAAATGATTTTCCAGAAATACTGCTTATATTCCTGTTAACAGTATCCATGACAATGTTCACTGACTGATATCTCACTATCAATTTTTATCAGTTCAATAAGAAAACCAGTGAAGTGCTACCTAATAGCAGTAACACATTTCAATTCCTCTGAATCCTCCCCTCCACCCATCCATAAGTTGCCATCCAAGCATTTTTGAAAACAAAACTGCCACATAAATGCCTCAACTTACAGCAGTTCACTAGAAGGCACAGGTATGAATACACTTCCTTCGTTTAAAAAGAAAATGGGTAAAATAAAAAGGGTAAGGAGATTAAATACTTGATAAACATTTAATAATACTATAAATATACTAATAAAATAATAAGTAAGAATATCTTCAAGTCCTACAACTTAATTTGAGAAGTTAAAAACAAATTTGGTCTAATGAATAACTGAACATCTATTCTGTGTAAGGTCCATGGCCAGGAAATCGAAATTTAGACAAAATCAAACAAAATGAAACTCATCTCTTCAGAAATTGTAACTACCCCCAAATCAGCATTCATTTAAAAAACTGTGTAACTTTTAAGTCAAGATTTATACAAGTTTATGAAAATTAAACATTCTAAAAATTAGCTCCCACAACCAAGTAATGTGTAACAGTTATTTGCTAACCTACCTCTTGCCCATCTTCAAGAATAACAGCTCCAGCCTGCTCTACCACTTCAAAAATCATCACTGAGCAGAGTTCTCTCCTTACAGACATAGTCATATTTGCAAAAGCAGGCAGCTGGTGCATAAACTCCAGCAATTGTTCTGTTCAAACACAGAAATTCTAGTTTAGTGCTCATCAAGGACTACAGTTTAAAGATACAATAAAATCTAGAATCCAATACCCAATTTCCTAATCAACTTAGGAATTCATGATGCTTACTTAACTAGAGAAGCCAAGATGCAAGATTACTGTTGCTTAAAAAAGTCTGGTTAATGGATACATTCTGACTCATACAAAAATATAGGCATAATGGAAGACACCAGAATTCACAACCTCTAGAGAAAACCTGGAAACTATAGGTTCAAATGAGGCTGGAGAGTTTAGCTAATTTTCCTTGCAGGAGATGCTATTTCATGGTGGTTAGCTTTAGTGATGCCCTTTGAGCTAATAAATTACTGAAAAGAGCTTTTGTCTGTTTCTTATGGGCTAGAGTTTTAAGTAGTTATTAATAAATGTCAGTAAGTAATTAAATCAGGGATAACAAATGTGAATACTACTTTAAGATTTGTCAAAGCAAATACAACGTAACTGTCTAATTTAACCAAGAAATGTTTGAGTGCCTAAGTCTCTTTCCTTGTATAGATATGTGAGCAACAAAGACAAATATAAAGAAAAAAAGATACATTTAAGCAGTCAGCTAAAGCTGAAATAGAGGAAAATTATAAGAAGTTATCAACCCACAGAAAACTGTAAGTTAATTATATTTCATTTTTTAAATAAACCTTGTAAAAAGTGCACAGTGTACAATTCTTTATCACCACTGAAAACGCACTTACAGTTTCTGTCCAGAAAGCATTCACAACATGAGTCTCAACTGTAGGCTGCGTAACTATATGTTATTACCATGATAAAGAATGTTGAAACGTACTGATCTTCACTCCCAGACTATAATTGTTACTAGCAGTATTTCCTGATCTGAATCACAGCAATATAACTCTTTTAAAAGAGAAATCTAGGATAAAATCTTAAATGAATCATAATATATAATGATACTAAGTAATCTTTGTCCTTAAAGATGACATTAGCATCTTTAGTATTATTCAATCTCTAATGTAAAGTACAAGAAATTAAAGAAAAATTCATAAAATTTGAGCTGGAGAGGCAAAACTATGATTTCCTTTTTTAAATAACATTTGAAATCTTTTAAAATTCACAGACACTGGACACTGATGTCCTGTGTTGTAAATGTCTTATGGACATGAAAGGGAAAACCACTTTAATGCAATCAAATCTTTTGTTTTATAAACTGGGGCAAACAGAATGTTAGGCCTCTCATCACCCAAAGATCATCAGGGTTGATTCAGCTGATCTGGTTGTCCAGGCAAGTGTCCCCTTTGTCCCTCACCGCTTCAAGCATGTGTCCCTCCTGAAGTTGTACGCTTAGTCAAGCTGCCCGTTACAGGAGTATCTTGAAGAGAACATTCCCTGACAAAGGGTAACCGTCCTTTGGTTACGGGTATAGGAGGAGCTACGTTCCACAGCTATTACCTCCGAACAAGCTCTCCTATCAGGGCAGCTAGCCTCAAAGATGTCCCTAAACAAATCCGGCCTCTTGATGGTGATGTCTGGATGCAGTCCCCTCCCTTACTGCATGAGGGTTGCTTTGTGTGACAAACATAATTGGGAAGAAGCAATGACGTGTCATTCCTGAGGCCAGATCAAAAAAGACACTGTGGCATCTTCCTACTTCTCCCCTGAATTATGGCTTTGGGAGAAACCAACTGCCATGTTGTGAGAATTTTTAAGCCATCTCTGGAGGGGCCTGCGTGGAGAGGAACTGAGGTTCTATGACCAAAACCACATGGGCAGCCACCTTGGAAGTAGATCCTCTAGCTCAGCCCAGTGAAGCCTCAGATGACTGTAATCCCTTCCACATTCTGACTACAACCATATGAGACAGAATGAGCCAGAATCACTCAGCTAGGCTACTCCTGAATTTCTGACCCACAAAAAATTTTCAGCAATAATCTGTCATCCACCAACAGGTTAACTATATATAAATTAAACTATAAAATTCCTATTGTGAACAGATGTATTTCTTACCAATGTCATCATCAGTTTTATCTGCAGGTTCTTTTTCAAGACATTCTCGGACAAGATCCCGCCCCTGCAGAGGATCTGTTCGATCAATGTCTTCATCTTCCTCTTCTTCATCTTCAGAATCAACAGGTCCTTCTGGAAGACGTGTTAAATCGACATCTCCTACCTCACTTTCGGTAGCCTATAGGAAGAAATCTTGATCACATCACTTCATGTTATAGAAATTATGTATTATAATTATGAATAAAATAAAACTATCCCTTCTACTAAATATCATCAAGAATTAGGCAACACTGTATGTTGTACCAAAAACAAAATGATACTTATTAATAAACAGTTCTCTGCCCAAAATACAGGCCATCATTTCAGTGTGACATCTAAATTGATAAGTCTAAGCCAGTAAGTATAAAATGGTCAAGAGATTAACACATCACTAAATGTATTAATACTTTTTTCCAAAAAAACACTTATATTCCTTAAAAGTACATTTCTTAAAATATGAAGTGAAAGAAAAAGACAGTTTACTAACAATCATTTTAGGAGTACCTTGTTAGTTTATGTTGGCTATTTTAAATAAGGTTATTATTCTTTCACCACAGGTTTAAAGTCTAGTAGAGGAGGAAGTCACATAAATTAAGAAATAAGTATAAAACAGGTAAATAACAGTACTGAAAACTGCTAAAATGCAACAACTATGAAGGACTGAACAAATACTTATCTCTTTCCAATACCTTATTACGCAATCTAACAATAAGCGTCACTCTAGGCAATCTTGAAGAAAATAAACTTATACAAACAAGCTGAACTTTGCAAATATACTGGTCTCAGATATTTGTAAAAGGATTACCAGATTGTAAAAAAACTGTAAATGTCACTCATAGAAAACAATGAGAATGTATTTTGGGAAATAAAACTCTGCTGAAGTGGACTATTTGGCAATATTTCTAAACATTATACTCACTTGATTCATATTATAACTGAAAAAGCATGAATACTGAAGCAGATATGAAAAAAAGTGAGTAGAACATACAGGAATTTTCATAACAAATAAGCACTCATATATGAGTATTAACTGAAAACTACAGAACCTTCATTCAAATATTTAAGTCTCATCTCCTGTATCAAACATCCACTCACTTGTTCCTCTCCAACTTAACCATTTCAAAAGGAAACAGTGCCCTGTTTCCGGCTAGGTAAGCTAACAGAGAAAGTCCTTTCCTATGGATTTTTGCAACTGGAGCTGGAGAGTAGAGCATCTTTTCTTCCCTGGTTGATGAACTGGAAGAATGTGATGCAGGGCAGCCCACAGCCACATGGGAATGCCTTTCTGTGGTAGGAGAAAATGGAATCAGCTGGCAGAGAAAGGGGTAGAGGAAGGCAGAGGAAGAACACTGAACAAGAGAGCAGACAAAAAAGAAATCAAGACAGACACAAAGCAACAAAAATGAAAAATCAAAAATGTGTCATGCAGGACAGAGATGGACAGGGCAGAGCATGTGCAGCTAAGATGACCTCTGACAGCAAATGTCACAGAGGGCGAGGGAGGAAGAGCAATCAAGCTTCCAGGAGTGAAACGACTAGACAGACAGGGGCAGACACACTTGCAAGCGTCCAGGTTCCTTGAGGTTGGAGCTGCCTCTGCTTTCTCTGGGGATCAATAAATTATCCTTTCTGGCTTTTGTTAATACAAGTTAAGGCTCTGATACCTCCAACTCAAAGAGTTCTGATTTGTTTTAGAAGACCATGTTCTATACTTCCTGCACAGCTTTCAGTAAAAGTTTTAACGAACAGTTAAACTAGATTAAAACACTTGGCTTGAAATCTTTAAGATTAGACAAGCTGGCTCTTAAGGATCATAGAGGGGCAATCCAATCTTACATTGACTAGCATGTTCTCTTAAGTCATTTTGACTATGAAACGTTAGTATTCAAGTGAAATGCATTTCTAAATGATGTATCTTTGGAACTAAAAACTTGCTAGCAAGTTACAACCTCTTTTCAAAAATAAATAATCCCACTGCTGGGCATACACACCGAGGAAACCAGAATGGAAAGAGACACATGTACCCCAATGTTCATCGCAGCACTGTTTATAATAGCCAGGACATGGAAACAACCTAGATGTCCATCAGCAGATGAACGGATAAGAAAGCTGTGGTACATATACACAATAGAGTATTACTCAGCCGTTAAAAAGAATTCATTTGAATCAGTTCTGATGAGATGGATGAAACTGGAGCCAATTATACAGAGTGAAGTAAGCCAGAAAGAAAAACACCAATACAATATACTAACACATATATATGGAATTTAGGAAGATGGCAATGATGACCCTGTATGCAAGACAGGAAAAAAGACACAGATATGTATAACGGACTTTTGGACTCAGAGGGAGAGGGAGAGGGTGGGATGATTTGGGAGAATGGCATTCTAACATGTATACTATCATGTAAGAATTGAATCGCCAGTCTATGTCTGACGCAGGGTGCAGCATGCTTGGGGCTGGTGCATGGGGATGACCCAGAGAGATGTTGTGGGGAGGGAGGTGGGAGGGGGGTTCATGTTTGGGAACGCATGTAAGAATTAAAGATTTTAAAATTTAAAAAATAAAAAACTAAAAAAAAAAAAAAGTAGTTTTAATTTAAATGTGTAGATACTAAAATGCCTTTTCCAAAACCCAATCTATTTACAAACACTGATTTTAACCTAAGAAATGAGTGTTAGAAAACCACTGAAGTAATATTTTTCAAACAATTAAATTTTTCAGAATTTAAACACTCACCTCTGGTATAATAGTCTTTTTCTCTTCTATCAAGTTTTAAGGATAATCTACCTTAAATTTGAGTTCTTAACTACCTTGTCTTCAACTCAAGCTCAGGTTTTCATCCTCTGACCCAGATTATTTCAACTCATCTCATTCTTACCTTTTAGATTTTTTCTGATAAAAAGATGGATAACTCACAATATTAATAAAGGCAAGATGCAATTCAGTTCTGTGGACAATAAGGAAGTCACTTGCATCACTTGCATGAAAAATGAAGGTACTAAAGAAAATAACTTTTTAGGGAGAATGAAAATCATGGGTAGGGACTGGGAGAAGGCTACTAAGATAACTCTTCAGAACTTTTTAAGGCCATCTGAAAAGGAAAGAAGATAACCATTTTTATCATGTCTTCTTTTACTTGAACATTTTTTCAAAAGAAAAAGAATAAATAAAATTAGTTAAGAGAATATATTCAACTGCTAAAGCATTCAGAGCCTATAAGAGGGATGATGTGGTAAAATAAGAATTAAGAATAAAAAATAATCAAAGAGTGACCAGAAAAATGCTAGAAAATTAAAAAGGTTTTCTAATAAGCAAACAAAAAGTTCGATGTAGAGTCCAAGGTCTTAATCCCTGACTAAACAAAGAGAACCTAAATCTTTAAGGTAAAGGTAGGTACGATGACCGTCAAGACTGGAAGTCACTATATGATGCTGCTCAAGATGCAGTTCCTAGGAATGAAGTTTCTTTAATAATTAAATAGTGACCATAACCTGGAGAAAAACCAACATAAAAATATCCAAGAATGATGAAATTAGGAGACTTGAATTTTTGACATTTAAGTAAATTCAGGGATTTAAGGTCTGGCCTTTGAACTATTTTATCCCAGAAGCTGGGATATAGCAGACCCTCAGAAAGATGATGATAAATGGATTAAGCCCAGGGGGAAAAAAGGTATACTGGTCAAAGGGCTAAAAAGTATTACACTTTTATGTTTTTCTTTTCTCATAGTATGAATGTGTCTCTGTGTATATGTATAAATATAATTTGGTGAGGTAGACAGTCTGAGATGGTTTTCTCTTGACTTGGCCTTCTCCAAATAAACCACCAGAGGATATTCTTTCTCTGTCTGCATCTACATAAACAAGAAGCTACTATGAGAAGAACAGATTAGAATGAGCAGTTACACAAATTATAGAAGCCACATTTTCAAATTTAGAGCAAAGATTAAGCAGAACCTGAGATTTTCAGTGCTTATCTTTACTGAATTCCCATTTGCAATATTTCATTCAATCTTTTTCATGGATCATTTACTCCTTAAGTTTCCTCTTAGTCTTTCTAGTCAGGGCAACATGAAATTAATCCTTCACAGTAATGCATTCTAGGCTGGCCCAGTCCAGTATCTCTACAACAGGTCAGGTAGGAAGGCAAGGTCTCCTTTGTTCTGGTTTATCAGTTAGTAGTATCCTATGCATTTTCCCTGGAAACAATATTGATTTCTATTTTCAAATGTAATTCAACTAAAAAATTTCTAAATTGCTTCTTAACTGCCAACACTGTGCTTAACTCAGCATGAGATACAAAAGGAAGAAACTGCACACTAAAAATAAATTATGATGATGAAAAGATCAAGCTTACAGGTCACTACACTAAAAAGTTACACTATAAAGTTTCATATAGTCAAACCTATGGTTTTTCCAGTAGACATGGACAGATGTGAAAGTCGGACCATAAAGGCTGAGTGCCAAAGAAATGAGAGTCCCTTGGACTGCAAGGAGAGTAAACCAGTCAATCTTAAAGGAAATCAACCCTGAATATCCACTGGAAGGACTGATGCTGAAGTTCTAATACTCTGACCACCTGAGGTAAAGAGCTAACTCATCGTAAAAGACCCTGATGCTGGAAAAGAACTGAAGGCAGGAGAAGGGGATGACAGAGGATGAGATGGTTGGATGGCATCACCAACTCAAGGGACATGAGACTGAGCAAACCCCAGGAGATGGTGATGGATGCCAGGGAAGCTTGGTGTGCTGCAGTCCCTGGGGTCGCGAAGAATCAGACTCAACTTAGCGAATGAACAACATCAACAACAGCAGCACAACATAAAAAAGCAGAGTGAAAAAACTGATAAGACCCACAGAAAAACTGCTGTGGGTTCCAACATGTGAGAGGCAATACAAAAATGTCATCTACATGGAGCTGCAGGAAGGACAAAATTACGAAAGTAGGACTAGGTAAAGATAAGCTCATTTGGGGAATAGCATATGTATTTGTCATGGACTAGAATTTAGAATGTGTTAAGTGGAAAACAGTGGAATATAAAACCAGACTTGCAGATTGTGGTTAGAAATTTCGAACTGGAACTGAGGCTTGTGATTTGAATATAAATTTAAAATGAAGAGTGTAAATTAGATAATGGTGAAGCACTGAAGATTTCTAAGTAGAGAAGGAAAGTCATATTCTTCTTACAATGAAAGTGGAAGTTTAAGAAATGGAGATAGGCAAAGGTAACTGAGACTTTGACACAGATAATATTCTTAATAGAAATATTAAGACAAGTGGAAGAAAACATGTAGCAGCTCAAAGTTAGCTGAAGTATCAAGGAACTTCCTGGTGGAAATGTGGCACCAGAGTTTTGGAGAGATTGGCAGCAGAACTCTGAGTTAAGGAATCATGCTGCCATGAAGGGGGATTTTAGCATCACATTTCCTTTCTACATCGAAATCAAAAAGCTAAGTGGGGGATGTATGCGTACCTCAAGTTATTTAAAAATAGACTGATGCAAAGTGGTTTAGTTCAATAATTAACTTTTATATTCATCCAGCTCTTAGAAAAGGAATCCAGAAGGTAACACTTACACTCCTTATTTCTCCTCAGTATTCTTTTAAGATACATAAAATACTCTATCCAAGAACATTCTAACATCTTAATGCATCCTCTTGGCTAAATTTTAAGTTAATCTGATTAAAAACATATTCATACTGAACCAATTACTTGCATTTTTTCCAAACTGTGATAAATGCTTTATTTTGAACTTTGAGATCTACAAGCGTTTTATTTTTAAACAAGAACACATGAAAGCTCTCAAGGAGGAAATGCATAGGTGCATAGTCACTCACTGAGTTCAGTTGCTCAGTTGTATCCGACTCTTTGCGACCCCATGAATCACAGCATGCCAGGCCTCCCTGTCCATCACTAACTCCCAGAGTTTACCCAAACTCATGTCCATTGAGTCAGTGATGCCATCCAGCCATCTCATCCTCTGTTGTCCCCTTCTCCTCCTGCCCTCAATCCCTCCCAGCATCAGGGTCTTTTCCAATGAGTCAACTCTTCGCATGAGGTAGCCAAAGTACTGGGGTTTCACCTTCAGCATCAGTCCTTCCAATGAACACCCAGGACTGATCTCCTTTAGAATGGACTGGTTGGATCTCCTTGCAGTCCAAAGGACTCTCAAGAGTCTTCTCCAACACCACAGTTCAAAAGCATCAATTCTTCGGTGCTCAGCTTTCTTCATAGTCCAACTCTCACATCCATACATGACCACAGGAAAAACCATCGCCTTGACTAGACGGACCTTTGTTGGCAAAGTAATGTCTCTGCTTTTTAATATGCTATCTAGGTTGATCATAACTTTCCTTCCAAGGAATAAGTGTCTTTTAATTTCATGGCTGCAATCACCATCTGCAGTGATTTTGGAGCCCAGAAAAATAAAGTCTGACACTGTTTCCACTGTTTCCCCATCTATTCACACATTAGGTCATAGAAAATGGTATAAATGATGTTCCTGTTAAGAACTGTTCTTAGGATGTATCTCTTCTCTTTCCCTCATTCCTCCAAATTAAAAATACAGCTGACTCTTGAAACACGACTGGTATTAGTAGCACCAACCCCCCCACCCCAATTTGAAAATCTACATATAACTTTACACTCCATCCCCTGTATCTGCGGTTCAGTACATGTAGCATCTATTTACTGAAAGAAAAAAATAATCCACTTATAAGTGGACACGTGTAGTTCAAACCTATTTTGTTCAAGGGGTAAATGTACCTGCACATTTTGTAAGGCTCTGCTTAGACTGTTACAAGCCATGACTGATAGAGGAACTCACTTTTAAAATCTCTCAAATGCTGAAATTTGGATAACCAGGAAAACTACTTCACATGATGTTGGCCAAGTATATCAGGCAAAAGTCTGGGCTAGATAAATCACAAGCTGGAATCAAGATTGCCAGAAGAAATATCAACCACCTCAGATATGCAGATGACACGATTCTAATGGCAGAAAGTGAAAAGGAGCTAAACAGCCTCTTGATGAGAATGAAAGAGGAGAGTGAAAAAGCTGTCTTAAAATTCAACTTTCAAAAACTAATATGGCATCCAGTCCCATCACGTCACAGCAAATAGATGGGGAAACAATGGAAACAGTGGCTGACTTTCTTTTCTTGGGTTCCAAAATCACTGTAGATGATGACTGTAGCCACGAAATTAAAAGATGCTTGCTCTTTGGAAAGAAAGCTATGACAAACCTAAACAGCACATTAAAGCAAAAATACCACTTTGTTAACAAAGGTCCATCTAGTCAAAGCTATGGTTTTTCCAGTAGCCATGTCCGGATATGAGAATTAGCCCAAAAAGAAGGCTAAGCGCCAAAGAACTGATGCTTTTGAACTGTGGTGATGTAGAAGGCTCTTGAGAGTCCCTTGGACTGCAAGGAGATCACACCAGTCAATCCTAAAGGAAAGCAACCCTGAATATTTACTGGAAGAACTGATGCTGAAGCTCCAATATTCTGGCTACCTGATTCAAAGAGCTGACTCACTGGAAAAGACCCTGATGCTGGGAAAGACTGAAGACAGAAGGAGAAGAGGGTGGCAGAGGATGAGATGGTTAGATAGCCTCACGGATTCAACGAACATGAATCTGAAAAACTCCAACGAGAGAGTGAAGGACAGGGAAGCCTGGTGTGTTGCAGTCCATGGGGTTGCAGAGCTGGATATGATTTAGTAACTGAAAAATAACTATAATTCCACAATTTTATTCAACTTTTATTTTTAACTATATACTCTATGCCCTCCTTAAAAAACTGTAAATGTAAAAATAATAAAGTCCATTGAGAAAAATACAAGAAAAGCTCAAGAAACTTACTAAAAACTACCCACAAACCTACCATCAGCAGAAAACAGGTATCATTTGGTAACACATCTCTTGAATTCATATTTACATTCCATGTATGTAAGACAAATATGTATATACTTAAGATTCTGATTTCTTTTCCTTCTGTTTTTATTTTCGTCCATTTGTTTAGTTTTAACCTTTACACTGTTTCTATCCTTTGGCTACTATTCTGTGCTTACCTTCTTTGGCTACACTTCAAAGAGCTTATCTTACATTTTTGCATATCTTACTTTAGTATAGTTTTCTTCTTTAAAATTTCTGAATTTCTGGTTTAGTTCTTGACTTTCATTATTTTGGCTCATCTGTTTACTCTCCCTCAATTATTAAAACTTATCTTATTGGTTACTTTCTTTGTTTCCAATACCACCTTTTACCTATGTTTTCATTCATGTGACCTTCTAGAAAATGTTAAACTAAAAGGGCAGAATACAGATTGATGGCTGCCAGCGCTGAGGGATCAGGAGAAGGAACTGACTAAAAAGGAGAATACAAGATACTTTTTCAGGTGATAGAAATACTGTATGTCTTCATGTAGGCTATACTACAGAGGGTAAATTTTGTTATTTGTAAATTATATCACGGCATCAATCATATATACAAACACACTGATGCAAGAAGAAGTGATGTGACTTAATGGTGAATTATGACGATCAGGGGATGAGGCCAACGCTAACTTTCAGGTTTCTGGGGACATGAAATGGTATCTTCTTCATTTTGCAATGAAGGGACTTCTTTGCTGTGCAGGAAAGCTGGCAAAGGTATCTGTCCACATTTTATGCTATGTTAAAATGAATCACTTTAAAGGTAGAATGAACTGTGGAAAGTACTACTGAGGAAGGAAAACATATAAAAGGTTGAAGCAGGGCAGCCATACTCATGGTCAGGGTCCTACAGGAGAAGACTTCAACCACCCAGCAAACAGGCTCTAGCCCCAGCCTCAGGTGGGCCATTCTGTAGGCGAACATCCTATAGATGCTCATGTAAGCACAATTCTTCAGAGGCTCCTCCAAAATCTTGCCAACGATACAGAATCCTGTTGTGTACAGCCCATCTTTTATTAATAGTTCAGGGTAAAGAACTGGTCTTTCCAGGTGACCTTGAACTTCAATTTGGTGCACTATGCTTTTGTCCCTTTTCTCATAACCATCGAGGGCTCTGCTCCTTGCTCCAAAAAGGGGATCACATCTGGTCAGAGATGGATATACTAGTGAGATCAGGTATCATTAACACTACATCTCTGCTTTATGGTCTCTTTTTGCAAGGTCCAGACATTCTCACCAATCTTGAGAAAAATCTACAACCACATCCCTTAACTTCACTAACCCAGGGTCAATCTTCCTTAGGGTTCCTTCTCTAGGAAAAACAGAGTCCAGAGAAGCACAACTCTACTCTGACTTTTAGGTATGCAACAATTCTAACTTAATGCACAAGATATGTCTTTTTGGGAGAAGGTGGGAAACGCACGAAATCCAACAACTCCATGAACACAGTAAGTGGCCCCTGAACCACCACACTGTCTTTAAGATAATTTTTTTAAAATTCCCTGTTCTATCTACAATAAAATGCTGAAGAAGGAGAATTCCTTGTTCTACTAATAAAGGGCCAAACAATGGGACATAGATGGCAAGATCACAACAATAATCTTTGTAGAGAAAAACCTCACACGAATCAAACACAGAGGCTTTTTTCCATTTTGCACCTGCCTGAAAACTTCCCTTAACAGAGGAATGTAAATTAAAAAAAAAAAAAACAAAAAAACAGCTAAATCCAGGTAACTGAACAGAACCACAGTCTAAAACGTTTTCCTTAGATAGCAATGATTGTATTTCAAAGATCAGTACTATATGGTAACCATTAGTCACACGTGGTACTCGAAATGTGCCTCATCTGAACTGAGACATGCTGTATGTCAATATTCTTTGCCTTTTGAAAACTTAGTTTGAAAAAAATAAAGTATCACATTCATAATTCTTAAAAACTGATTACATGTTGAAATAATAATATCCAAATATACTATGCTAAAAATATATATTATTCAAATCAATTTTATTTGTTTTAAACTGTGGCTACTACAAAATTTAACAGTCTCTACAATACAAAGGCAACTCTAATTTTCTTCATGACTTTACTTACAGAAGACTTAAACAATCAACTATCATAAAAATCAGTCTTTTTGTAAGTTCAGTTGTCTCAAGAATCATTTTCTAATGAAAACAAATATATATTAATACAGATTCACCTGGGTAGAAGAAATTAAGAACACTATATTCACATACTGTTGGACCATATTTAATCACTCTCAAAAGATAGATCACCTCTTTCATTAGCCTTGTAAATCTGAAACGTAAATAAAGCACATTTTCTCAAATACTTTATCTCTGAATTTCATAATCTAATTAAAAGATATATGAACACCTAAGGCATAAGCACAAGGTATTTTGCAGAATTTAGAAAAAACATAAGCATAGCATATAAACTCCTAAAGCATTACCTGATAGATATCAGATAAACTGCTGCTTCCAGAGTCACTGGCGATGCTACAACCAGACTGACTAGAAGACACATGAGTCACCTGTGGATGAGGGCTGTCTGCAATGTGCATCTTGGTAAGATCGGCTGGAAGCTGAAGACGAAGAAAAATAGTTTACAATAATCTAAATATCAAACATTAGCATTAGAGAGTTCTTGACACACTGTGTAACTTCTGCAACAAATTTATATGTACATTTCTCTGCAACCTAATTTCTAATCTAAATTCTCCATTTTTAGAAAAATCTCAAAAAATGGTAAGAACCAAATTAGTATTCTATTAAGCAAGCCTACAGTGGAAGCTCATTGATCAGTTTTCAAAAGAGATTACCATAAATAAGGGTATTTTAGAGGGAAAAACTGCCTTTTCCTTTTCTTCAAATAAAAATAATTGGCTGTTGCTTCTTAAAGCATAAGAATACTATCCCCTCCCCACCCATAAGCACACACACCCCTAATACAAAATGGTTGGAATACCAGAATAAAATAGCAATATCTTGGATTAAAGTACAGCATCTAACATCAAGACTTCAGAAAAGCAAGCATTCAATATTCCAAAATTTTAGTAAGCCTTTTTTTTTCATTTAATACTGTATTAGCTTATAGTTGGCCCCTAAAAAAACTTGTTAGTAATCATAATGATGTAATGAATGTCTCTGCTAGGTATATGGCTACAGAGACACAGAACCCAATGCTTAATCCCTCCATCTCATCTTTCATATGATTATGCTTTTATCAGGGATGAAAGTTGTACAATATAATTCACACCATAAAACATTAATAAAAAATTTTACAAAATAAATGCTATAGGAATTGAGACAAGATACAAACCACTGTGGTCCAAAGCAGTGAGAGCTTTACACTGCAATTTGATGACATATTTTCCAAATAATTTCTCTGCAACTTGCTATTCAGGACCATTGAGAGAAATCTACATTTTAGAGCAGGGTTTCTCACTGCTTTATTATACAAAAATGTTAAAGAAACATGTGAATGATAGTGGAAGCTAAATATACTCTAAAGAAAATGTCCAAACCTATGGTCAAATACTAAAAATTACACACAAAAAACCTACATCACTAATGTCCCCTGCTGGGACAGGTGATACAGATGAATCCTGTAATGCTTTGGATTTGGACCCCAGGCACTATTTGTTGCTGTTGTTTAGTCGCTATGTCATGTCCAACTCTTTTGTGACCCCATGGACTGTAGCTGGCCAGGATTCACTGTCCATGGGATTTCCATGGGGTGGGTTGTCATTTCCTTCTCCAGGAGGTCTTCCAGAACCAAGGATCAAATCTGAGTCTCCTGCACTGGCAGGCAGATTCTCTACCACTGCAACACTCAGAAAGCATGTTATACCCTATCTGGAACCAAGATTGCTAGGAGAAATATCATCAGTCTCAGATATGCAGATGATATGACCCTTATAGCAGAAAGCGAAGAGGAACTGAAGAGCCTCCTTCCTGATGAAGGTCAAAGAGGAGAATGAAAAAGTTGGCTTAAAACTAAACATTCAAAAAACTAAGATTATGGCATCTGGTTCCATCACTTCATGGTAAATGGATGGGGAAAAAAATGGAAACAGTACCATTTTTTTATTGGGCTTTATCTTCTTGCGCTCCCTGCTGTTCATGACTACAATCACAAAATTAAAAGACATTTGTCTGCTCCTTGGAAGAAAAGCTATGACAAACCTAGACAGCATATTAAAAAGTAGACATCTCTTTGCTAACAAAGGTCTGTGTACTCAAAGCTATGGTTTTCCCAGTATTCATGTATGGATATGAGAGTTGGACCATAAAGAAGGCTGCATACTGAAGAAGTGATGCTTTCAAACTCTAGTGCTGGAGGAGATTCTTTAGAGTCTCTTGAACTGCAAGGAGATCAAACCAGTCAATCTCAAAGGAAATCAACCCTGAATATTCATTAGAAGGACTGATGCTGAAACTGAAGCTCAAATCCTTTGGCCACCTGATGTGAAGAGCCAACTCACTGGAAAAGACCCCGATGCTAGGAAAGACTGAGGGCAAGAGAAGGGGGCAGCAAAGAATGAGACAGTTAGATAGCACCACCGATTCAATGAACATGAGTCTGAGCAAGTTACGGGAGATAGTGAAGGATAGGGAAGCCTGGCGTGCTTTAGTCCATGGGGTCGCAAAGAGTTGGACATGACTTAGTGACTGTACAACAAGAACAAAATAAGTGTGATCCAAAAGAAAACTAATGTTCAATTTAAAATCATCTCAATCCCTGATTTTGAATTAAAGTTACATAGGATTAATAGTGCTTCCAGTTAGCTACTGAAAGCAAACACAAAACTTTACCGTAGGAAAAAAAATCATCCTGGGCTATCAAGATAACAGGACTGCCTGGTGGCTCAGCTCCTCCAATGCAGGAGGCACTGGTTTCATCCCTGGGTTGGGAGATCTCCTAGAGAAGGAAAAGGCAACCCACTCCAGTATTGTCTAGAAGATCCTATGGACAGGGGCACCTGGTGGGTTACAGACCATGGAATTGCAAAAGAGTAGGACACGACTTAACAGCTAAACAACAGGCCTCAGATTAATTAAAAAAGAAATTCACGCACAATATCCATTGCTCAAATAAAACCAGGCACATTAAGAGACAAGATGGCATTCATGCAAACTAAGTAATAAAATCTAGAAATCCATGAAGAAAAAACTTTCAAATAATGGAGTTATCAGATACAGATTCTAAAACAACTGTATTTAATAACAGATATCAGGGGTAGACGGTAAAAGCATCTGCTAGCAATGCAGGAGACCTGGGTTCAATCCGTGGGTCAGGAAGATGCCCTGGAGATGGAAATGGCAAACCCAGGCAGTTTTCCACTACTCTTGCCTGGGAAATTCCATGGATGGAGGAGCCTTATAAGCTACTGTCCATGGGGGTCGCAAAGAGTAGGACATGACTGAGCAACTTCACTTTCACCTTCACCAGGGGTTGGCAAACATTGTCTTTAGAGGACTTAAGAGTATGCATTTTAGGTTTTTGTAGGCCACATAACAACTCTGTGGCATTACTTCTTCTGACATTTTTTTTTAAAAAAGAAATCAGCAAAATGGAATTCCAATTTACTGTTGAACAACACTGTCTCACAAACACATTAAACAGGCCAAAAAATAGAAGGCAACTTCAGAGACGAAAAAAAAAAAAGAAAAGAACCTTTTTATCTTTGGCCTTTCTAGCCATCTCAGACAAACCAACTACTTATTCTACAGCTAAGTACATACACAAAATGCTCAGAATAAAATTGTTTTGTTATTGCTGTTTTTGCTTTTTTTCACAAGATGTTTTTCTCCTCTGAGATCATAATGAACATGATCGCACCACAAGTGAAGTCAGAGGTAGGACAGAGACTGCTCCTAAGGCTGGTTTGGTCATCCAGGGTCATGAAAAATGACTCACTCCTAACAACATGAACAAAAATATAAAATGTAAATGAAAACACAAATTTTCCTTTAAAAAGCACTTTAAGAAGAAAAGCAGGGCCTTGGAAATTTGGGTTCTTTTTCCCTTCCCTGCTGCAGATTCATGTTTGGCCGGGTTGGAGAGAACCTGTGTCACCTGCAGGGGGCGCTGGCGTGGCAGGAGGGCAGGCCGGCAGGACGCTACTGGAAGCCGGCCATGTTTAGACTGAGACAGGAAGTGGAGGGTGAACAGGTAGGTCATGGTGGCCTCTTTCTTTAAACTTTTGTTTTTTTTTAATGTGGACCATTTTAAACGTTTTTGTTTTTTAACTGAATTTGTTACCACCTCACTTCTGTTGCTTATGTTCCAGGTTTCTGCCCTGAAGCATGTGGGATCTTAGCCCCCCAACCAGGGACTGAACCCATACCCCTTGCACTGGAATGGAGAGCCTTAATCACTGGACCACGAGGGAAGTCTCACGGGTAAGTTTAACTTTTCCCTTTTTTTTTTTTTGCTGTCTAGTCATCCTCATCAGTCTTGGTGTCAACACCATCCTCCTCATCATCTTCAGCTGCCCCTTTGACCGTAGCTGCTTCAGCCTCCTCACCTTCATCTCCTTCCTCTTCCCCACCATCACTTTCCTCCTCCTGCTCTCCCCTCCACACCTTCTTCCTCTTTTTCATTTACCTCTTTGTCAACCTCCTGCTCCCCACTTGGTCATTAGCAGGTGCTTCTCCCCCATTCTCTGCCTCCTCCACAGCTCCCCCCTTCTCCTTTGAGTCCCTGTTGTTACATTGAAGCTGCTGTCCACAGCCACAGCTGACATGATGGGGCAGGCCAGTGATCCTATGTAGTGGTTTAAGAGGAAAGAAAGCTAGAGTCTGAGGAGGCTCTCCAGAAAGCTGCTGGAGGCCAAGGCAGAGGTGGCTGAAGCACATGCGAAATCAGACAAGGGAACAATGTAAAGATGGCATTTCAAAGCAGCCAGTGGGGCAACATATTTTTTTTAAACAATCTTTAAAGAAAAAACAAAAAAACAAAAAAAAAAAACAACTTGGCTGTGCCATGCAGCACGTGGGATCTTAGGTCCCTGACCAGGAACTGAACTTGTGACCCCTGAATTGGAAGAGAGGAGTCTTAAGCACTGGCCCACCAGGAAAGTTTCATAAACAACCTTTCAAAAACGTAAAACCTGGGCTTCCCTGATGGCCAGTGTTCAGGAGTCTGCCTGCTTGTGCAGCAGACATAGGTTCAATCCCTGGTCCGGGCAGGTCCCACATGCTGAGAGGCAGTTAAGCCCATGTGCCACGACTACTGAGCCCGTGCACAGTAACTGCTGAGCCTGTCTGCTGCGACTACTGGGCCTGTGTGCCTAGAACCCACGCTCTGCAATCTGAGAAGCCACCGTGCTGCAACAAAGAGCATATCCCATTCAGAGCAGCTACAGAAATCCTGTAGACAGCAGCAAAGAACTAGCAGAGCCATTAGTTAATTAATTTAGATGGGCACTGTCCTTTAAAACATAAAACTAAATAAAAATGTAAAAGTCATTCTTAGCTCAAAAGTAATTAACAGCTCAATGGCAATATCTGGCCCAGGTTAGCAATTGGGACATACATAAAGAAACATAGGTCTAAGAACTTTAGCAAAGAAAAAAACTAACAAAGAATGAAATGAAAGTTCTAGAATTCAGAAATACAATTATGCAAATTTTAAAAGTGAACAGCTAGATTCGGTAACAAATTTGACAGAGCTAAGAAAGAAAAAAAGAAAATAAAGATTGGTTTCAAAAAATGTCCAGTAAGAGACATGAAGAGGAAGAAGAATGAAGTTAGGAAAGAAGGGGCAAGAGCCACAGGAGATACAGTGAGAAAGTAGCATCAGAATAAGCAGAGTCACAGAAACAGAAGAATACTTAATGCACAGAAATGATGGCAGAGCAACTTGCAAAGTCAACAAAAGATACAAAGCCATGGATCAAGTAGCTTTAAAAATTACCAGTAACATACATAAAAGCCAAACCATATTATATACACCAGGGTAAAAGTGTCGGGGAGGGGAGGGGGGCAGTCAGAGAAGAAGTCTTAAAAGTAGTCTATAAAAAGAGAGGTTACTTTGACAAGAACAAAATTAAACTGACAGCTGACCACTCAACAATTTGGAAGCCAGACAATGGAGTGTTATCTTCACGAGCTAGAATTCTACACCCAGTAAAAACAGTTCTCAAGATGAACAAGATAGTAATTTTCAGAGAAACAAAAATGAAGAGAAATACTCCCACAGTATACCTACAGTGAAGAAAATCCACTAGGAGACAGAAAATGATTCTAAATGAAAACTTCTAGATGAAGGAAAGAAGGAAAACCAATGAAAATTGGCAATGTGTGGGTAAATCAACATGAATATTGATTATATGAAACAGTAACACAAACCAAAAGAAAGTTTATATAGTTTTATTAATGTCAGATAAAGTAGACTTGGAGGCAAAAGCATTAACAGAAACAAAAGAGGATATTTCATAATGATAAAAAGTTTGACACTAAATAGATATGCACTTAGTGAGTAATATAGCCTCAAACTGTATTAGATAAAATAATGATAATAATAAAAGGAGAACTACATGATTCTACAAATATGCTATAAAAACTTTACCACAGATCTCTCATTAACAGAATAAGTGAATAAAAAAACAAGTAAAGATACAGAAGATATGAACAAAATACACAAACTTAAAGGGTATATACATAAAACGCTGCAATCAAAAACTACATTTTTTTTTAGGATTCATACATAAACATTCATAAAAACTGACAATAAGGCAGGCCCCAACATAATTCAAAAGCTTAAAATCACAGAGAGGCTATCCCATGATTACAGAGCAAGTAAGGCAAAATAATAAAACGATAACTAGAAAATTATTATGCACTGGGAAAGTATAAAACAAACCTCTAAATAGCCCAATTTGACTGTGTGAATCACAACAAACTGTGGAAAATTCTTAAAGAGATGGGAATACCAGACCACCTGACCTGCCTTTTGAGAAATCTGTATGCAGGTCAGGAAGCAACAGTTAAAACTGGACATGGAACAACAGACTGGTTCCAAATTGGGAAAGGAGTAACCATCTCATCCTCTGTCGTCCCCTTCTCCTCCCTCCTTCCTGGCATCACCGACTCAATGGACATAAGTTTGAGTAAACCCTGGGAGTTGGTGATGGACAGGGAGGCCTGGCGTGCTGCAGTCCATGGGGTCATAAAGAGTCGGACATGACTGAGTGACTGAATTGAACACTGAAATAGCCCCCAGGTAACAAAGTCACATCAGAAATCAGAAAATATTTAAACAGAATTAAAATTAAAATGCCATATATCAAAACTTGTAGAATAAGCTACAAGTTATTAATGATGAGAACTAAAAAAAGAAGCAGAAAAACAAAGAGCTGCCAATAATACAGATATGGTTTCAATAAAATGGTTTCAATAATACAGAAGATAGGAGTATATTTAAGCCCAAAGATCTTCCTCTACTTAGTTTCTACTGTTTAGATACAAAAAAAAAAATCTTATCTAGTCGTGAAATAGATAGAAAGGCAAAGACTGAACATATTAATAGTTTTAAAATGACAAATGACAGGTTGGGGTTTTGGGATAAGAAGATAGAATTCTATATTCCAAGATTCCTACAGAGGTAAGACCAAGGAGGAGGTCATCCGTAAAAGTAACACAGTGAACCAAAGCCACAAGAGCATGTCTACAAACTAGCTTGGTAATGATGCTTATACTGTACTGAGTAACTGTCATCCTTACTAGATCCTAAACCTCAAGCATTATTATTATCATCCCTACCTTTCTGATGAGGAACTGAGGCAATCAGATTAACCGACCTGCCCTAGATCACACACTCACGAAAGCTGTGTAGCTGGAATTCAAATCCAAGTTTATCTGATTTTAGTACTCTCCGCTATTCTCTTACTTTATGCCAGAACTCTGCTGGTAACATAAAGATGAAAACAGACGGTTCTTATCTTTAAGGAGCTCAGTCTAATAGTGGAGAGAACAAATTGAGTTATATGCTTTCTAATTCATGAAGAAAATGCAGATCTTCATATAGGAATCCCCTTAATCTTGGCTACCCGATGGGAATAATGATGATGGTGAGTAAAGCTAGCATTTGAGTGCTCATTATATTTACCAGATATGTAAATTATAGCAATTAAATCCTTCTACATGCTTTTTACCAGTCATTTAATCTGAGTAATGAAATGAAAGTGAAAGTTAGTCGCTCAGTTGTGTCCGACTCTTCGTGACCCCATGGGCTAAAGCCCATCAGGCTCCTCTGTTCATGGGATTTCCCAGGCAAGAATACTGGAGTGGGGGAGTGGGTTGCCATTTCCTTCTCCAAGGGATCTTCTTGAACCGGGGACTGAACCTGGGTCTCCTGCTTTGCAGGTGATTGTTTACTAACTGAGCCACCAGTAAGGGTTATTGCAAATTCAAGCACAGTGAGTAAAACAAGAATGATAAATGTGATAAATGAAGAAATGTGAAAAATGAAGGCTGTAGTAATGCTTATAAAGGCTAGGGTTGCCCAGATAATTATTATTTTACCCAATTTACAGATTAAGAAACCAACACCCAGAGAAGTTTATAAAAGTTGCCCATCATCACATAGCTAGGAAGCAGGAGTATTAAAAGCTGAAACTCAGGCTGCCTGACTATAAATCTGTTGCTCTTTCCGATGAAGTTGTTTCCTGATATTAAGTTGAAAGTTCATAACACCCAGAACTTACTATTTTCTTTATAACAAAGAAAACACAAAGGAAAAAGTTTTCTTCCCATAGGAATTCTTGATTTCTTAAATCTTCTCCACTGTCTTTCAGCTCATCTGCCCTTTTTCCTTTCCTGACTGCAGCCAGGACTTAATAGCTGACTTTTCATTAGCAACCTCAATTCACTTACCCCATCATCTTCCAGCCTACCACATCTGGCAAAATCTCCCATTTTTCCACACACATTTTCTATACCTGAGCTTCTGAGCTCTGTTGGAGCTCACTAATCCATGAAGACTAGTGTCAAAGTTTTGTTCGGAGGTTGAGAAGGCAGCTTAGCTAATGGCTTAAATACAGACACAGATTATGAAAGTACATAGTTTTTTGAAGGGAAATGCTTATTACATGAAAAGGGAAAGCGATGTATTAAGAAGAGGCTAAGAGGCAGAACATAAAAAATGTCAAGCTACGTATTATGAAATTCATTTCTATAGCCACAGAGAACTATTGCAATTTCTGTGAAAAGCAGTGATGTAAGATCTACATAGTATGTCTCTGACAGGCTTAACTCAGCAAAATGTATTACTCTGCTGACTCAAAATACCCTATCAGTTCAGTCGCTCAGTCGTGTCCAACTCTTTGCGACTCCTTGAACCGCAGCACGCCAGGTGTCCCTGTCCATCACCAACTCCCGGAGTTCACTCAGACTCACATCCATTGAGTCAGTGACAGATCCAAGTAATTCTCCGGGCAACTGTTTCACATGCAGATACTCAGACATCCGGGCTGCTTTGGTTTCTTGGCTCTGCTATCTTAACATGGGGTCACTTAAGCAATCACAACAGAAGAAAAAAAAGCTGGAAAAGAGTCAACACTGCCATCAATCACAGAAATAAAAATTAATACAAATAAGCTTTTCCCCCATCAGAATGGGAGAAAGAAAATTTGACACTACAAAATATGGGCAAGATAATGGAGGAAAACAATATTCTTATAAATTGCCAGTGGGAGTTATGAACTGATACAGCTACTCACAGCTACTCTGGAGAGTCATTTGGGGAGTAGCCACTTTGAGGGAGAAAATGTAAGGAAATGGGCTTATTACATTTAAAATATATAAACTTTAATCCTCAAGAACTCCTCTTTGGGTACCTACTCTAAAGCAGCATACATGTGTCTAAGAGGGAATGTACCAAGACATTCATTACAATGTCAGTAATAGTTCAAAAAAAGAGATAAATTTAACAGGAAGAACAGCTAAATTACTATATAGCTCATTATGGAATAAAAGTAATATTTCAAGGTATAAAATAGATCTATATGTTCAAACCTGGATAGTTCTTGACTGAAAAACCAAGATTCATGATAAATGTAGACAATATGACTCATTTTTTTAAAAACATAAACACAGTATCATGTATTTTCTGGATATATACTTATCTAGGTTTAGGGGGAAAGATTTGGAGGAAAGTATACTAGATAGACCAACAGGAGCACTCTATAGTGAAGGTGGAAGATTGGGGCTGGTGGTCTAAAAGGAATTTTAGTTTTATTTGCAAAATCTAGCTGAGATGTTATTACTTCCATATGGAGGAAAAACTTCCCTATTTATTTCTAAAAATAAACCTTTTGAAAAGTTTCAGAACTGAAAACAAATATATACAAGTGAGTACAATAATTTCCCACCTTCCCATTTAAAAGTGTCCACAAACACTGGAATGTGCTGAAATTCTGTAACCCTTAACAACTAGGGGTTGCTATACACACAGTATACATTTTTTATAAATGCTGAAATATTAAGATCCAAAGATGAGTTTTATCAGAATGTCTTGTGAGAACATGACAAACACTGATATACTTTATTGAAAGTAGAGCCCAGAATGAACATTTAACTTAAAAGCACTGGAAACAAAATAGAAAGTGATATAAAATTAGATTTACAACACAAACTCCCAACATAAGGACTTGAATGTGAAGCTGAGAAATGAAGTGAAATAACCCTACGTTTTCACTTCACTCCTTTGAATGCAGCATTCACTGTATATATTCCTATTATATATCACATGTATAAACATTAACATATTGTTATACATATATATTTCACTTTTACTACCTAATGAAAGCCTACCATAGTGATGCCTACCCCACATATATCACCTGCTCATTAAGTATCTGTAGAAGAATGGAGGGAATATTTGACTTCTAAACACTGTCACTATTGCTCAGATGGTTTCCATGGATATCTGAATAGATAAAGTCTTAGCACATACACATTCAGTATTTCAGGGTGAGTAGCATTTCCTAAACTGTGTACTGAGTTTTCTGGATCTATTGGGGAGGTAGGGGAAGGGCAGGGTTTGATGGCTGAATAAATCAGCAAATAATGGTATAATGGTATACTTAGCTCTTGACAGCAAGCATAAGTGTATTTATGGAGGGTCAAAAAGTTCATTACTTTGCCAACAAAGGTCCATCTAGTCAAAGCTATGGTTTTTCCACTAGTCATGTATGGATGTGAGAGTTGGACTATAAAGAAAGCTGAGGGCCAAAGAACTGATGTTTTTGAACTATGGTGTTGGAGAAGATTCTTGAGAGTCCCTTGGGCTGCAAGGAGATCCAACTAGTTCATCCTAAAGGAAATCAGTCTTGAATATTCATTGGAAGGACTGATGCTGAAGCTGAAACTCTAATACTTTGGCCACCTGGTGCAAAAAACTGACTCATCTAAAAAGACCCTGATGCTGGGAAAGATTGAAGGTGGGAGGAGAAGGAGACAAGAGAGGATGAGATGGTTAGATGGCATCACCAACTCGATGGACATGAGTTTGAGCAAGCTTTGGGAGGTGGTGATGAACAGGGAGACCTGGCATACTGCAGTCCATGGGGTTGCAAAGAGTTGGACACAACTGAGAGACTGAACTGAAAGAAGTCTGACAAAGTAGAAATTTGTTTCACCCAGCATTTTCAAAACTTCTTTTCCCCCAATATTCATCTTATCAACATTCTGCCAATATAAGAAATCATGCTATGGGCCAATACCATCCATCTATCCAAGAAACATTTATAGGGCAATTAGTTTGGGGAGCAGTGGCAAGGATCTACTTGAACTTAGACTGGCATGAATACAGGTCTAAGTATAGCATAATAATACACAAATGAACACAGTACATATATATACATCTATCTATCTATCTATATACTGTATACTTGCCAAAACTCAGGGGTACCTGGCAGGTATTACACAAATGTTGAAGACTGTACTACATATATTAAAACTTGGTCTGCAGGAATAACCTGCCACAGCTAACAATCATAGTAGGGAAGATGTACCCTTTAACAAACTGCTATCTGAAACATTTTGCCCCTTATAATCCATACCCAAGAGTTATTTCATTTAGAGAAGGGCATTCAAAGGGCTTTATTAAATACAAAATAATATTTACTATTAACTTTAAAAATAAAGTTTAAAAATTATACAATTTCCGAACAGAACATTATTCCTCAAAAGTTACTATTAAATTCCAAACTGCATTGTTATTACTTTCTTTTCAAAGTGTAGCTACATGTTACAGAGGAACTGTGCCTATCCAGAAATCACTTATCCATTAACTTTAAAACTGTCAAAGAACAAAGATGATTTGTGGGCACATTGCAAAGACTTTAAGCTCCTTGTGCTACTCACAGTAAGACATTTCAGAACCACATACTCATTTACTGAATATATAAATAAATTTCTAACAAGCTTAGTGGTCTAATTTCCTAATTACTCAATAAACAGCACTTTGTGTATATCTAATGCTAGTCATAACATTAGTTGGTATCATGGGTTTGGGGAGACTTTAAGAAACAATTAAATACTAAAATAACAAATGCAACTTAGAAAGAAAGACCTCATTCTCACTGAAGGTAAAGAGCAGATTAAATGTACTAAAGAGTCCTGACAAAGACCCAGAATCACAATGTTCATTGTGGTAGCCCTAGTCAAACAGGGCTAAGTGAAATGTGACTAGTCAAACTGAGACATGTTCTAAGTATAAAATGCAAATTTGGATTTACTAAAAACAAACAAAAAGCAAAATCTCATTAATAATTACATTACATATTTTAAAAACTCAAATTTCACCTTAAAGTTATCTTAGAAAATAAGGTAACCAGAAGGTTTAAAATTACATATGCAATCCACATTAGGCCAGGAAACAGTACGCAAACCAGTATAGCTCAGGTAGAGATGTATACTACAGGAGCATACAGGAGACGAAGGGCCGGACACAGCATTTTGGGGTGCTTGGATTCCCGGTACTAGAAAAGAGCGATTGTAGAGTGTTAAGTAAAAAAATGACTAGAAGAAATATAGCTTTAGAACATATTACTCTGGAAGCATAGAATATGAAAAGGAAGAAAATCATACATACAGGAGACAAGAAAATTAGTCAAGGCACAAGAAGATGGAAGTCTTACAGTTAAAAAGCAAGACACCAAATTATACAGTACTAGACGAGAGTATCAAGTGTTAGCTGACAGTGAGAGAGAGAGAGTTAAAAACAGATCCTAAGGCCCCCAAAGCCGTTTGGAGCCTGTTTTACAGAAACTGAAGTGTAAACTTCTCAAAAGCCCTGAAGGAAACAGCTATAACTAATCACAGCAGCCTGGGGTATATACAGCAGCACTGTGCCTGAGGCATGTAAAATTGCATTTCTAACTCATTATTTTTACTGAAAGATGAGGATGGGGGGTATCACTGTTAAATAACAATAAATATTAGTTATTCAAATTTGAGACACATTTCTCCCCACTTTTTAACATTTTTAAAATCACAGAATTCAATCAATATTTGCAGTTAACAGTGGGTTTGTTTAAAGGGCAAATAGAATTTTTGTGAAAATAGGAAATCAGTTTAAGAGTACCTGGCAATATTAGGGAGACACAAGGAAACTGATGTAGTTGGAGTGAACAAGGAGAAGCATAGGGGAAGATGAAGGGAAGAAGAGACCACATTGTCTGGCAAGTCATGGTTGATTTCTACTCAAAAGAAAGAGTGTCAAGGAGGAAGAAGTCATCAACTGTTCAAATGCTGCAGACAGGTAAAATAAGGGAAAGGTCAAGAAACAACCTATAGAAAAAAAAAGAAACAAGCTATATAGATTTAGCTGTGTATGAAAGTGAAAATGGCAGCACTTTCTAAACCGGTGACTGCAGGCGCACCTCAAGAAAGAAGATGGAAGCCAAGGCAGTAACACCTCTCTTGTCCAGCAGTCACCTTGGGCAAGCAACTCTAACAGAGCGGATGGTGAGCTCTTAACTAGCAATCAGTCGAGAAAGGTCAACCTCACCAAAGAAAAACAAAAACAAAAAAGCTCACCTAAGAGAAAAATTTAAACTTAAAGAAAGAGCTAGTAGACAATCAGGAAAAAAGAACAGCATCCATAAAATGAAAACAAGTTATTAAACAAAGGTGGTTATAATGAAGCATCACTAAGAGATTTCAGAAATGAATAACACAATTATTAAATTTAGAAACTTAAAAAATACACAGCAGGACAGAAACTGATCACAAGTGGAGGATAAGTTAATGAGCTATAATATCAAACCAGGAACACACAGAATGAGAAAAAGTACGAAACAAACGTTGAGAGACATTATGGACAGTCCAGAGTTCCAACATACAGAGTGACAAGGGAAAAAAAAACAAGTTGCTGCTTTCAAAAAATAACATAGTTCCCACAACTGAAGACAAATGGGAAATCTTCAGTGTGAGAGAGACTTCCAAATGTCAAAAAGGAAAAAGAAAACAAAAAATTAGATAATCCATAATAAAACTTTATGACATCAAGAATTAAAAAAAAAGCAAAACACAAATAACAACCAACTAGGAGAAAAGCAGATTTCTTAACACAGGAACAAGAATTACAAAGATCCCAGACTTCTCATCTCTAGTAATGGATGCCAGAAAACAGTGCATTAACTTTTTCAAAGCACTAAAGGGAAGAGACTTTAGATTTATTATTTCACACACAAATAAGCAACTGTTTGAAGGGTAAACATAAAAGATGGCATTTGAACATTACTGCTAAAACTATTTATTGATCAAGACAATAAATCAATTCAGAAGTAATGAATCTGAGTACTAAAATGGGCAAAATACATGAATTAATGAATAAAATGTATTAGAAAACCAAAAGCAACAAGTATGAAAAATTAATCACAAGTTTAATTAATCACAATCCAGAGTTAAAATTCCATCAACAGTGAAATGAGAGTTGGGGGCAAGGGTAGGAGACATGTACTTTATCCTAAATACTTAATTTACTCAGTAAATTAACAATCACAAAATCCAGCTCAGATAATATCTGCTGTCATTTAATGAAACCTTAGAATTTAATGTTTAAAATCCTCTTTGGGTCTTCTATACTTATTCAATCTTAAATCAAATGTAGATTATCAGTATCTCAAAAGGCTATTTTTTGTTAGTATTCTAAAGAATAACCTCTATATCTCATTCTTTTGTTTCAATCTTTTTCACCTGGTTTCCTCCATTTCCTTTCTATGTGTCATTTTAAACCTCAGTGCCAAGTACCAGCAATGCATGGGCCCCACAGGTGGCATCTGCACTGAAAAGATCATCCAGATTACAGTACAGATGAAGTGTGAACCTAGGCATCTTTCTATTCTTTACATTTCAGTCAGCTGTTTGCCAAAATGGAGAGTGAATTTAAATGTCCTTCCAGAAGCTGCCTTTAAGGGAGATACCCAATGAGCTATCTTTCAGATGAAACAGTACACCATGATGCTATCATAGTATTTCTTCCTTAGTCACCATCAATAGGACAACCTTTAAACAAAGACATGATTTCAGATCATCCTAAGAGATGCTTCCATTGTGTCTGTCTCTATCCAACAGAACCATAAAGCAATCTTTAACATAGTTACTGTTACAATTAAAGTGTTTTCTAAAACACTTGGTTTTATACAAAACTAAAAATTTAGATTTTACTGTTTTTGTTTTGAAATTTATATAACAGGAAAGATAACTTGAGTGGCATCAAATTCCAGATCTCTATATTAATAACCACTGTGAATACAATTTATTAAATTACAGTGTATACTTTCCTAAAACCTAGCAAATCCTTCTGTGTAGCAATTTTGCTTTTTTGTGAGTTAACATGCTTGCTTTAACATGACAAGTATAATAGACAGTCCTGAGCAATTCCAAACTACTAATGGTTCATTTACTACTATTTTGAAAATAATTAAGATCATTATTAAAAGATTTTTATATAATTACTCTTCATAATGAGTATTCTTCATACCATTTGGCTGCATATGAATTATTATCCAATATTTGTAAAATAATACAATTCAACAATTTATTTGATAGTACCATATTACCGGAAAATGTTGTATAACACAGACTAAAGATTAGACTAACATAGCTAAATACATCAACCCTTGAAGAAAATGAGGAAATACAATATATTCAAGTTAGAGTATGATCACAGAGATGTATAGAAATAGGCATAAACAAATGATCATTCAGTCTGAAAACAGTATACTTCAAATGCACTACACATTTTGAGTCTACAGATTAATTAAGAAAGTATTTTCAAATCCTCTTAGAGGTACATGAAAATATTTAAGAGATTCTTACAAACTGAAAAACAAAAATGGCCACGAGAATGAGTTTTTTAAACTGCTCTGCAGTTCTTAAAGTTTAAAAAATGTAACAGTATAATACAGCTTATTTAAAATTCAAAATAGAATTTAAATGTAATAGTGAGATTATATCACTCTCAAAGAAAATAATAATTACTTACTTTGGAGGCCCATGGCTGAAGACAATTGGCATAACAGCGAACAAGAAAAGCCATTTCCTGAGCTGCAAAGGATAGTTTCCTTTTCAAACCAGAGCCACACCGACGAGTATGTTGACAAAATTCTGTTAAGTTTCCTTTTTATAAATCATACACCATTTACAGTGTAAACTGCAGTATAAAGACAGCTTCTCCAAATCCCTTTCAAACTGAAATCAGGATCTTTCAGTACCTTAGAACTGAGCTTCTAAATTACTGGAGCAGTTTTCATCAAAATGTTCACTTTTAATAAGCAAGTCACAGTAAATCAAGATGTTTGCGTTTCTGGCTCAGAACATAGAGACATACACATGCTTCTTCAGGCACCTGGCACAGACATGCACACAGTGGTAACACAACAGTTAATACTGTATCAATCAAAGCAAATAAGGCAACATGCACCAAATCTGTGTTGCTAGATTCTGAGAAACCTTTCCAAAGACAGCTTTGTCTTTTCTTCAATTTATTTCATTCTGTAGAGCAAGCACTGCAGTAATTCTTCTGCCTCAGAAGCAAACCAGAACACTGTATCCTTAAGATGAAAGTTTCTTCTTTATATTGTTAACCATCAGAGGTTAAAAAAAAAAATCAGCCACTGAGCAAGCGGTAGTTAGAAGATGTATGTTCTAACAGGTTTGTCCCAAAGAATGCCTGAGAATCTTCAAAATTAAAAATTTCTCTATGCACAAGCACTATTTACAGCTCTGCAGCACTGCTCCTTGTTCTAATGCATCAGTAAGACAGTACTGTGGATCTGACGTGCTGGTTGAAATTTTATATATGATAGGGTACAAAAACACTACATCGTCTGCTCAAGCAAGACTATATGTTAGCGTCGTAATTCCTACTGTCCTTGCCTGTTTCACAGAAGCTCCCTAAGGAGAAGCTCCTATTGATTCTATGCTCTGCAGTAAGATGAAATATCTAATAAGAAGGAAAGAGAGTGGGAGGAGAATAGAGCTAAAAGGATGACATCACCTGTATAGAAAGCCTTCAGAAACTGCATTAGATCAATTGGCTACTGTATCTGCAGATGTAGCCCAAAGAGCAGTTTACTGAAAACACACACACACCCTTCTATGAGACCTGTCAACAAGCTAAATTCTATAAGAAAAAAATTGGCTCAAGCATCTCTGTTTCAGTTTTAAAATTCATTTTTATTTTTAATTCTGTTCACTGATGCACAGCTTTATTTGGGAAGCCATATTTCCTAATACTACTATTCAAATTTAACATAGGCTTATCCTCCCAAGAGAAAAACAATCAGCTCTAGTAAGATACTCTTGCACTGCAAATACAGAAGGCAGCCTAGTTCTCAGATGTCACATATGTATTCGGCTTGTAAAACTTCCTATTTATCAAGTTAACTGTTCTGAAAGGTGTAACCCTCAAGATTATTCTAAATTAACACTAAAAACATCAAAATTGGCATGAAGATTTATATGTGAATAATAAATTTAAATGGAAACAACAGAATTTCATTGTGCAAAGGGAAACTGGAAAAAAAAAATCACAAGCAAAACAGCTGACATGTAGCATTTACCAACTCCCTCTGAGGAAAAATCATCTATGCAATATGGTACTTTCCTACAGCCCAATGCTAGATTCCTAGAAAGAGACAAGCAGTAAGTAAAATTCAGAAACAATCAGAAAAGAAAATGATTCAACCTGCTTCCAAATTGAGCTTGGACTAAAAGGAAGCATCATTTTTCTATAAAAATTATAGGAAAAAATGAATTCTTGTCACACCCTCACCAATCTGAAAACACAATTCCTCTAGTACCCACCCTACTCTTCAAGATTTTGTCACAAGGCATCTAAATGCAGGTACTACCACAAAGAGTTTCCACTAAGCTATAATGGTGCTTTCCAATAGCCAAAGTAAAACATAGTTTCCAGCGGTTTAAAAAAAAAAAAAAAGGTACCACCCCTCCAGGCAGTAAAATTATAAGAATAACATCAGTATATAGCTCAAAGTAATAGAACTACCTTGCTTTATTGACCTAACACCATTTTAAGGGGAAGAGTATGTGCAACATTAGAGAAATTATTACCTGAGAGACAGGTGTTATTACAAAGGACTCTACTGTCAAAGGGATAAATACCTCATTATTAGCCAAAAAGAAAGAGGCAAAGTAACAAAAGATTTCCAATACCCCTGGGCAAAGTATAAGTCACTTTCTGAACAACACTTTGCTGCCAATCTGAATTATGTTGCTACTTACAAGAATAGAACTGACTTTAGTAAAACTGTTATTCTGACCAAAATCGTATTTTCACAGTAAGTGATTATAAATGAATCTGGGTTTCCATAAAACTTAAGAATTACTTGCTTTCTGAAAATATTTCAGAAGAACATACAAAATGTACATATAAACATATAACTAAGTCTAGCAAATGAACATGACTCTGGCTTTCAAAGCCTGAAACGCAGGAAACATTGACAGGCTGACTTTCCCGCACCAATGTATTTTTTCAACCCAATTAATTTAAATAAACTACAATGAGTTGGAATTTCAACAAAAAGTTAAGTATTCAAGAATAAATTAACTAACATCTAATTTTAACAGTCATTTTTAAAAACAGGATAATGATAGTAGGTATCTTGTATGTAAATGAAGCTGAACATTTTCTAAAGATAATTTCTAAAAGATATTTTGTACATAAACATTAATGCCGCTGAAGAACATTGTAGTTTCAATGTGAGCTAATAATTCTATTCATGTATAGAACCAACAGGATAAATTACAACCAAATCAAAAAGCAAAATCCTAAAGGGCACCTTTTCCCCTTTTTATAAATCATGATGATAGTGCACAAAGAAGGACCTCAAGCTGAGCGAGAGAGAGACAGCCATCTCTTAGCTGCTTTAAAAAAACACCCTGCCCTGTATCTGAAATGCAATCCACTAAGGCCATATGTTAGAATTACTGTAGTAAACACTGGCTCAATAAAGGAACAACTCTCTTTTCCTTTAGTTTGGCCTGGGAGTGAAGATGACATCATCCTTTCCCTTGTTCTACCAATCGTCTCACAGCATCTGCCATTCTAGGGAGCTGTGTGGTGAGCCTGGCATGAAGACTCTCCTTGTGCAAGAACACTATGAGAGAAGCAGGTCAAATTTTATAGTTAGCATGTGAGCCCATCGCCCCTCTGATGATGCACTTTACCACAGTTTCTTCAGAAATAATGACTCACTCTCTTAACTACTGATCAAAAATATAAGCATCCTTTAAAAAGTCAGTAATTTATCAAATAACTAAAATATATGATTAGGTGAATAAATGACTTTTCACTTTCATTACTTAAAAATTTTTATCATGGAGGTCATTCCGTCACCTCATCAATTCAAATAATTGAAGTAACTCAGGCAAGGGAGAATGCCCTGATGTACACATTGTCTAGGAATCATCAACATAGGATAACTATTCAAGAACACATTTTCCCTGCACGTGAAATGCCATAATGATGCTAAGCCACACTGACGAAATCTTTAGCTTTAAAAAAATCTTTCAAACTACTACCAAATAAAGCAATCAATGTATGCATCTGCAAAGCTTCAAACCATTTAAAACAGATTTATAAAAATGTAAATGCTATATAGTTAATAATTATTCATATTATAAATTACACTGTGTAAACTAATTAAAATATATTACCTAAACCATTTCTAAACAAAAATACAAAGCAGAACATTTGAAATCATATTGTATAGAAAGCCAAATATGAAGTTCTAATAGTTATTAAACTATAAATATACCTTTTATTTCAATAAGTAACAACACAGAAAAGGAACAGAAAAAAGGTAATCATGGAAAAAGCGATCAGAAAATTAAAAATGAGAATAAGTTATCATTTTGAGACATTATGGAAAACAAAAACCCAACATTAACAAAAACCAGGTTTAATCTCAGGCACAGTCATACATAACACTTTATTCCTTATCTGCAAAGTGAAGTATTATAACCAGAGTTTAGAGAAGTCAAACTCAAAAGGAGATGAAGATTAAAAGAAAAATTATGTAGTTTTACAAAACAAAACACACAGGCCACTCAGTTCTGTATTTTAGTTGTAAGCATTTGGTCTTTAAAATATAAACTATTAAATGTGCTTATATATATAGTAAAAAATACTTTAATCCTTTTGAAAAATGAATGAATAGATGACACTACCATAACGTCTGAGGCAACATGCAAGCCCTTTTAAAGGATCACAGTAAGCTTTCCTGCTCCCCCCCAGCTCCTGTCCCTTGCTTAACTTCAACATTTGAAATGAATTTTTGTAGTTATCAGACATGGTTAACTCTAATTACTGGTGCCCTTCAGGAATTCCTGCTTTGAAACTGCATCCCCTCTGTTCCTCAGCCTTTTTGGAGACAGAAACGCCACAGTGGCAACCCTCTCCTTCTATTCTATAAGGAATAGTGTGCTGCAGCGTCCTGTCATCTACGCCCACTAAACGACCAGCATCACGCTGCTGAAAGCCCTGTCAGAGCCACCAGCAGGACACACATGCACTATGAAATATCATCCTCCCTTCGGGAGTGATGGAGGAAGAAAAACCAAAGAGGGAGAGGGAAGCCTTCATCATCAACTAAGGTGATGTAAGCTTCTATAATTAGAATCAGTGAAACCGAAGGAACAATAAAAACGCACCACTAAGCTTCTACTTCCACTATAGAGTGCAGTCGAAGCAAGCATTTTTTTTCACTCACACACACATACAAAAACACACTATGCATTTATAGTAATCAGTCAAGTATGCTATATACTGTATGCAAAGTTAATGCAAAGTTTTAATCAAAGGTATTGTTGTCTACAAAAAATGAGACCTGCCCAACAATGAAAATAGATACCTGTATCTATAAACATGAATGAAAAAAGAAATCTCACTAAAAAAAATTAAACTACTGAGAATATTCTGTCCATCTATAAATTCCTGGAATATATTAGAGACTATTTTTGTTATCACTTCTGTAATTTTAAATACTGCATTTTCTGATATTACAAAAGCTAAATGTTAAACAGTACAGTTACTGAGTAGATAACAAATCAAATTAAAAGGCAGTAACAGTCAGGATTATTAATCTATTTGCAATGTCTGAGTAGTTATTTCCCTTGGAATGCTCTAAAAAATCATTATCTTAGGCCATTGGTATGTGTATATAGTATCAGACTTGTTTCACACAATCTTCCAAAGAGCTTTCTATAAAGTGTTTCATGTGTGATAAATATCTTTCCGATTCTGGTTCCCTGGGCAGATCCACAGGAATCAGTGTCATCTTAACAAAAGAAAGAACTGTCTCAGAAAAGCAGAGGGGCATGCCCCTGCCCTCCTTCCAACGCTCCTGAAGCTCATACAGGGTGAATGATAAAGTTTTTTAAACTACTAATTAGAAGTTAGAAATATTTATGTAAAGCATTAAAATAACTTTCATACCCACATGAAAAATAATTTTCATACACTGTGAATCAATCCTAAGGGGAAAAAAGATCAGTCACAGATATATTCATACAAGTTGTAGTAGGAGGGAAATGAAACTGCATGAGAATACTCTGTTGTAATATTAATATTAAAAATAATGTTCAGGGAAAAATTTAATTCCTTGAGAAGTAGAAAGACAGGATAACTAAATATTCAGCATTATCTAAATTAGTCAAAAAGATATTGATGATTTAATCAAGAAACATACATTTAAAAATCATTAGCCACATTTGCTATCTCTGGTTTTGAGGATTACAGTAAACTTATTTCCTTTTTAATATTCTTCTATATTTTTCGACATTACTAAAAGAAACTTTTTTCCCCCTGTGAGACACAAATTTTTTAAATCTGATTTAGGCAGGCATTTGTCCTACTTAGTTTAATTACAATAACACCCCTTTGCTTTTTCTCTGTCCATGTCTGAATTCATGACCCTGTAACTAGGTACAAAAACCTTCTATTGAGAATTCTACATTGTTTCACAGAAGACAATTGAGAAAAATTCTCCTAGGAGACGATAGATGCCCATGAATAAAAAGAGAAAAATCCTGCTCTTTTTTTTAGGTATAAAGCACCATAAAGAACTTATCTGTCCAGAGCACTTTGGCTTGCAAATAGGGTGAAAAGCAATACTGAAAAGCTGCAAATTCTCAGAGGTTGGACTCCAAATTTCTCAGTAGTAACCTGGTCAACACTCACTGTGTTATACACAAGTCAGACTGGCAAAGGCTCCAGATATACAATCTTTACTTCAGAAGTGATAGAAGATTGTTTACTCACTTATCCTTTCATTCTACAAGTATTTACCAAATACAAAATATTTATTTAAGAACAATCAGGATCCATCAAGTGTACAAATAAAGTTCACACTGCTGGACAGTTTCTTTATCAATCAGTGACTATGACTTTAGCAGATCAAGCTTGAAATTATAATAATATATGCAGCAAGAGTGTATATACTTCCTCCATTTTGACTTGAATAAATGATTAAACTAGTTGTTCGCTGGTGCTGTGCTATGGTCTAAAGGCCTGCATTCCACTCCCACCCCTCTCCCCAACCCCCCTACCTCCTTCTGCAAATTCCAGTGTCAAAAATCTAATCTTCAAAATCATGGCACTAGGAGGTGGGGCCTTTGGGAGGTGATTAGGCCATGAGAGATCTGGAACTAGGATTGCATATAAGTGCTAAGTCACTTCAGTCATGTCCAGCTCTTTGTGACTCCTTGGACTGTAACCCACCAGGCTCCTCTGTCCGTAGGATTCTCCAGGCAAGAATACTGGAGTGGGTTGCCAGGCCCTACTTCTGGGGATCTTTCAGACCCAGGGATCGAACCTGTGTCTCCTACAGCTCCTGTACTGCAGGCAGATTCTTTACCACTGAGCCACTGGGGAAGCTGAAGCTGGGATTAGTGCCTGTATAAAAAATGCCTCAGGGAGCTTCCTAGCTCTGTTCTACCACGTGGACACAGAAAGGGGTTGGCAGTCCATAATTAAAAGGGACCTGGTAGCTAGTTCAATTCCTATACATGATGCAGGGACTGAGGGTCTTAAAAACATTGAAAATTAGCACTTGAAATAGAAAAGGAATTCATATCATCTGATTCCTAGTTTAATGTCTATTATATCATATTAAATTGAGGGATCTGGCTCTTATAAACCTGACCATTTCAAGGATGTGATTTATTTCAAAGTCCAAATGGGTGGTCCTGAGACAAATACTGAGATGCCCCTATGAAAGTCTGTGTTCCTGCATAATTCACATACTGAAATTCTAATTCTCAAGATGATGGTATAAGGAGCTGGGGTCTACAGAAGGTGATCAGATTATAAGGAAGGAGCCCTCATGACTAGGGTTAGTGCCCTTAAAAAGGAGGCTCCACAAAGCTCCCTAGCTCTTTCCACCATGTGAGCAGAAAGCAAGAAGTAAGCAGTATACTATCCAGAAGAGGGCCTTTACCAGAACCTGAACATGATAACTGCTAGAACCATGATCTTGGGCTTCTTAGCCTTCGTAATTGTGAGGAATAAAGTTCTGTCATTTTTTTAGTCACTCAGTCTGCTACCCTGTTATAGCAGCCTAAACGGACTAAGACTCATTCCATGAGATGATCTCAGCAATCACCCTCAAACTCTTATTCAGGAGCACTGACAAATGTCTTAAATCTCTCTCTGTACACTATAAATCCAAACAAAACAAGGAGCACTGCAGGAGAGAAAGGAATATAAGGCACAATTACATAAGCAGCAAATGAGAAAGAAATACTTGTTGCATTACTAATTTGTGAGCCTAAAATGAAACCCTAAAGACTCCACCAGAAAATTACTAGAGCTAATCAATGAATGTAGTAAAGTTGTAGGATATAAAATCAACACACAGAAATCCCTTGCATATATATACTAATAATGAGAAAACAGAAAGAGAAATTAAGGAAACAATTCCATTCACCATTGCAACAAAAGGAATAAAATACTTAGGAATATGTCTACCTAAAGAAACTAAAGACCTATATACAGAAAACTATACAACACTGGTGAAAGAAATCGAAGAGGACACTAATAGATGGAGAAATATACCATGTTCATGGAATGGAAGAATCAATACAGTGAAAATGAGTATAATACCCAAAGCAATCTATAGATTCAATGCAATCCCTATCAAGCTACCAATGTTATTTTTCACAGAGAGAGAACAAATAATTTCAAGATTTGTATGGAAATTAAAAAAACCTTGCATAGCCAAAGCAATCTTGAGAAAGAAGAATGGAACTGGAAGAATCAACCTGCCTGACTTCAGGCTCTACTACAAATCCACAGTCATCAAGACAGTATGGTTCTGGCACAAAGACAGAAATGTAGATCAATGGAACAAAATAGAAAGCCCAGAGATAAATCCACACACCTATGGACACCTTATCTTTAACAAAGGAGGCAAGAATATACAATGGAGAAATGACAATCTCTTTAACAAGTAGTGCTGGGAAAACTGGTCAACATTTGTAAAAGAATGAAACTAGATCACTTTCTAACACCATACACAAAAATAAACTCAAAATGGATTAAAGATCTAAATTTAAGACCAGAAACTATTAAACTCCTAGAGGAGAACATAGGCAAAACACTCTCCGACATATATCACAGCAGGATCCTCTGTGACCCACCTCCCAGAATACTTGAAATAAAAGCAAAAATAAACAAATGGGACCTAATTAAACTTAAAAGCTTCTGCATAACTAAGGAAACTATAAGCAAGGTGAAAAGACAGCCTTCTGATTGGGAGAAAATAATAGCAAATGAAGCAACTGACAAACAACTAATCTCAAAAATATACAAGCAACTCCCGTAGCTCAATTCCATTAAAATAAACAACCCAATCAAAAAATGGGCCAAAGAACTAAACAGACATTTCTCCAAAGAAGACATACAGATGGCTAACAAACACATGAAAAGATGCTCAACATCACTCATTATCAGAGAAATGCAAATCAAAACCACAATGAGGTACCATTTCACCCCAGTCAGAATAGCTGCTATCCAAAAGTCTACAAGCAATAAATGCTGGAAAGGGTGTGGTTAAAAGGGAACCCTCTTACACTGTTGGTGGGAATGCAAACTAGTTCAGCCACTATGGAGAACAGTGTGGAGATTCCTTCAAAAACTGGAAATCGAATTGCCTTATGACCCAGCAATCCCACTGCTGGGTATACACACCAAGGAAACCAGAATTGAAAGAGACACGTGTACCCCAATGTTCACTGCAGCATTGTTTATAATAGCCAGGACATGGAAGCAACCTAGATGTCCATCAGCAGATGAATGGATAAGAAAGCTGTGGTACATATACACAATGGAGTATTACTCAGCCATTAAAAAGAATTCATTTGAATCAGTTCTGATGAGATGGATGAAACTGGAGCCGATTATACAGAGTGAAGTCAGAAAGAAAAACACCAATACAGTATACTAAAGCATATATATGGAATTTAGAAAGATGGTAATGATAACCCTGTATGCAAGACAGCAAAAGAGACACAGATGTATAGAACAGTCTTTTGGACTCTGTGGGAGAGGGAGAGGGTGAGATGATTTGGGAGAATGGCAATGAAACATGTACAATATCATATATGAAACGAATCGCCAGTCCAGGTTTGATGCAGGATACAGGATGCTTGGGGCTGGTGCACTGGGATGACCAGAGGGATGGTACGGGGAAGGAGGTGGGAGGGGGGTTCAGGATGGGGAACATGTGTACACCCGTGGCGGATTCATGTTGTTATATGGCAAAACCAATACAATATTGTAATTAGCCTCCAATTAAAATAAATTTATATTTAAAAAAATAAAATGAAACAGTAGATTCTAGAGTATCACACCATGCTTACCACCTGCCATACTATGCTAAAACAATGAACTGGGTGGTAGAAAACATGTAAAGGAGGGTGAGCAAAACAGCAGAGGATGCGATGGTTAGACAGCATCACTGACTCAATGCACATGAATCTGAGCAAATTCCAAGACACAATGAAGGAAAGGGAAACCTGGTATGCTGCAGTCCATGGGGTCTCAAAGAGTTGGACATGACTTAGTGACTGAACAACAATTAAAAATTCAACTCATTACCTATGAAAAAGGTTCACCACTGTAGGTTATTTAAAACACAGCAGTCAACTTTCCATAAAAAAACACATACACTTAAATTCTTAAGTAAGTTGTGGTGGCTCAGATGGTAAAGAATCCGCCTGCAATGGACATGATCTGGGTTCGATCCCTGGGTTGGGAAGATCTACTGGAGAAGGGAACGGCTACCCTCTCCAATATTCTTGCCTAGAGAATTCCATGAATAGAGGAGGCTGGCAGGCTATAGCCCATGGGGTCGTGAAGAGTAGGACATGACTGATCGACTTTCCCTACTCTATCTTCAGAAGAGAACATAATTATGAGCAAATGCATATAAGTATGTGTATCATCTTATGGGTTCTACTTCAATCAGAAGCAGCACAGTCTAGGAACATGGAAGTGTTAGGGAAGGCTTCTCTAAAGAGTTCATGGATGACTGGAGTTGTAGGAGCTGAGCAAGACTTTGTCAGGAGGACATGGTAGAGGCCATTCTGGATAAAAGGAGCAAATAGCACGCTAAGATTCAAACTGAATCATCAAAGGACAGAATCACATTAACAAAGAGGACTGTAAGAAACTACCAGGGTGAGAGAAGAACCAAAGGAAGGAATAACCTACACAATAATGGGGCCAGAAGGCTGAGAAGGTAGGCTGGGGGCAGATGAGAACGGGTTTTACATATCAATTAATCTCAGTACTTTAAAAATTAAATATTTCTGAGCTGTATTTCTTAGCTATATAACTTACTCATAAATTAATACATTACCAATATATAATTTATTTATTAACACATAATTAATACACATATTCTAAAATATATAATCTATTTATAAATTACTACATGTAAAAACATGGTTAATAAATATTTATAAATTAATATGTGAATTTATACATGCATTAATACATGTAGTATCAGCAAAAATGCTTTGTGTTCACTGTAAATAAACAGAAAAATGTACACAAAATCTTAAGAGGATTACAGTACACATAAACTCTATTTTCTTCCCATGTCCCATTTTGCAAACTACATTTTAATGACCTAATTACTAAAAGAAAAAAGGTCTTCAAGTCAATAATTCCAAAACCAGTCATCAGTTTCCAGCAGACATCCTTTGTCATCATTTAATTGGCTTCTAGTCATTTATTATTATATGTTGTAAGGCAATTAATTCAGCGACTTTCATATACATTTATATAAGCACTCTATCTTGTAGGGTTGAAAAAATAAATTATTTAAAGTGAACCACAGCAAGTACAGGCTACAAGAAAATTGTGAAAGGCATAGGTGGCTGATTGCTGCCTGCCTGATTTTATATTTCCTACCTTTTTTCTCCCTTTGATACTTTATCCTACATTTTTCAGTTATCTTTACATTTATACATATTTTGATAAACATGTTTTATGGCCAGGAATCAATAAATAATAAAATTGTTAGTAACAGGAACAAACATATTTTTTGAGTATTTTAAATAACAGTAACAGGAACAGGAACTGTTGACATTACTGCATGTTTTTCAATGCACGAGACAATGAGCAGAGCCTCTTATACATAAAAAATCACTAAGAAGGATACACAACTTGCCCAAGTTACACAAGAAACCTCAACAAGCTTATAAAAACAGGCACTCTCTTTTCTTTAACAGGCAATATGCTCTGAGGAATATAAGCATGATGGTTCCCATTTTCAAAGCATGTACACTCTGATGGGAGAAACAGACATATGAATAAAAAAAAGTACAATGCAGTATAATAAATGGTAACAGGTATATACACGGGATACTACAGCAATGTAGATATGTATACCTAATCCTACCAAGAAAAATTCATAGATTCCTCCCATGAGATGATATAAAGTATTTAAATTAAAATTTTAATTTTAAATTAAAATTCTCAGTCATACCAGCCACATTTTAAATGCTCAAAAGCCACATGTGGCTGGTTACTATCAGTTTGAAAACCACAGATATAAATCATTTGCATCATTGCAGAAAGTTCTATTAGACAGAACTGGTTTAGCCTACATGCCAGATAAATATTCTAGATCATTAGACTTTCTAATAGGTGGTAGTAGGCCATAAAAAGACTTAAGAGTTTAAAAGAAACAACACTGTTAAAAGATTCTTTTAGGACTGATAAAAGTAAAATGAATGAATTATTTGGTAGCAGGGGATAGTGGAGTACATAAAGAATAGGGCTAGGAGTACACACCAGAGAGAAGAGAAAAACTGAACTTGAAATAAACAAAATGATTAAACTATTTTAAAATGCCAAAATTATATAATACTTTTCAATTAAAAAAATTTTAAGTTCTTAAAATGAAAAATTATTGCTTTTACAATAAAAGTTGTTGGTGGGGGGGGCGGGTTGTTGGGAGATGCTTCTACAACATTTCTAAAAAGAATGACAGTGAACACTAAAGCAATGACATGTGGAAACTGAGATAAGGGCACAAACATCTGAGAGAAAGAACCTAGAGATATCATTAACTGATTAAACCTCGAGTGTGCACATATGTTCTATCAGACCATCATGCAAGACAGGCAAACTCAATACTGTCATCCTCATTTTTAGAGCAAAGCAACCAAAGCATTAACAGTTCAGATAAAATGCCCCAATCACATAATAAATGAAAGGAGAATTCAGAGAGATGGCTCATCTAAATAAAAGACTATTTTTACTTGTCTTAATTACCTATCCTATTCACTGAATATTGCTTCCAATCACCTTTATGCTATTTTCAAATATCAAGTATATCCTCCCCAAAGATTAAAGTCCTGAAATCACTGAGAATATCTGAAGATATTTAAATGTGTTGTGAGCTCTGAGAGCAATACCCAAAGGAGTTTCAATAATGTTATTACTGTTATAGAAGTGCTCTTTTAACACTAAAAAAGAAAAACTTTTTAAGTTTAGAGTGTGGTTCTCATCTTTATACAAAGCAATGTACATGAGTAGACTGAAAATATTTCATAAAAATGAATCTTTTTTTTCAATCATTCTAGGCATTCACTTAGAAAGTATCTTTCAAACATATGCAAAATTTTTAATGCTCATAAAATTTGATGTACAGGTTTGGATTAATGATACTTAAGAAAACTACTGTAAAAAAATATTCCATACATCTTTAATAATTTTTGACCTTTAGCACTCTAGCAAGAAAAAGTTGATGGCTTGCAAGTGCAAAAAGAAACTGTCAAATTTCCACTGCTATCTTAAATAATGATTCTGGGACTTACATGGTGGTCCAGTGGCTAAAAACTCCATGCTCCCAATGCAAGGGGCCCAAGTTCAATCCCTGGTGGGGTAACTAGACCCCACATGCCAGTTAAGACTGAACATGCATGTGCCGCAACTAAGACCTGGTGTAGTCAAGTAAATATTTTTTTTTTAAATGAGTCCTCCTGATCTCTCTGAACTGCTGATAATACCCACAAAAGAAATAAAGATCCTATGGTAGTCATAAAACCAATTATCTACTGTATCAATACTGATTAAGACTTTTGCTATTAAAACTTATACCCATCCTTATCTAACTATTCCAAAATAGAAGGAGGAACACTGCCAAATTCACTGTAGTAAGCCACAATCACACTGCTATTAAAAGCAGCCAAATACACTATAAGAAAAGAAAATTACAGGCCAATATCTTTGATGAATACAGATGTTAAAACCCTCAAAAAATATTAGCAAATCTAATCCAAAAATATATAAAAAGGATCATACAGAATGATGAAGCTGGATTCATTTCGGGGTTTCAAGGATGGTTCAACATACACAAATCAATCACTGTGATATACCACACTAAACAAAAGCAGAGAAAAAAAGATGGAAAAAAAAAGCATTTGACAAAATTCAACATCCCTTCATGCAAAAACTCTCACCAAAGAGGGTAGAGAAAGAACATAGCTTGACATAACAAGAGTCATTTATAACTCTTATAACAAAATTCATCACACTCAACAGTGAAAAGCTGAAAATCTTCCCACTAAATTCAGGAATAACAGGAGGATGCCCACTCACCACTTCCGGACAACACACTATTGGAAGTCCCAGTCATAGAAATAAGACAGGAAAAAAAAAAATAAAAGGTATCCAAACTGGAAGGGAAGAGGTAAAACTGTTACTATTTCCAGATGACATAATACTTTCTATAAAGAGCCCCAACTTTTCCACACACAAACCCTTTTAGAACTAATAAATATATCTGGCAAGGCAGTAGTATACAAGATTAAAATATAGATATTGGTAAAGGAAAAAAATTCCTGTTTAAAATTATGTTAAATAAGCAAAATACCTAAGAATAAATTTAACCAAGGAAATGAATGACCTATACACTGGTAACTATAAAACACTGATATGGGAAAATGAAGATGACACAAAGAAGTGGAAAGATAGCTCATGCTCTTAGACTCCAAGAATTAATATTGTTAAAATGGCCACACTATCCAAAGCAATCGACAGATTTAATGTAATCTCTACCAAAATACATAGGAAATTCTTCGTAAAATTAGGGGAAAAATCCTAAAATTCATATGGAACCACAAAAGACCCAGAAAGTTCTATCCAAGAATATATAAAATGTCATTAGTAGTTCCATAAGTGAGTGATGGGACTAATCAACTTTTAATTTTTCAAAAACAGATAATCATTTGTGCAATAAGTCCAAACTTAATTAAAACTTGAATTAGCTAAAATTAATTAGTGACAGGGAAAGTTACTATATAAAACGTGGGAATTCCCTGGCAGTCCAGTGGTTAAGACTCGGCACTTTCACTGCCATGGTCCCGAGTTCAATCCCTGTTCTGCAAACTAAATGGTACAGCCAAAAAACAAAACAAAAAAAATCATCAAATAATAAAAACAGGAAATGAACTTTTATGTAATAAAAATGTGAGGACTACTTCATATGTTATTGCTTATTGTCAGAATGTGTTCAATCAAAGAAATTAGGCAAATAATGACTAAATCCTTCAGTTTAGTCGCTCAGTCGTGTCTGACTCTTTGCGAGCCCATGAATCGCAGCACTCCAGGCCTCCCTGTCCATCACCAACTCCCGGAGTTCACTCAAACTCACATCCATCGAGTTGGTGATCCATCGAGTTGGTGATGCCATCCAGCCATCTCATCCTCTGTCATCCCCTTCTCCTCCTGCCCCCAGTCCCTCCCAGCATCAGATCCTTATAGCTGCTCAAATTTAACACTCTAACACAAACAACTCCCTAAATAATCCTCCTTATTCCTAAGATGGAATGAATTTCTGTTTCTGACAACCAAAAGAACATATACCCTTGGGAATTTTGATACCCTAAATCTCTAGGCTGTTTTTATATTTTGGGGGATCAAGTTTCCTTTGAAAACTTATAAAACACACCTGGATTTATTCTTTCTTAAATTATCCTTATTCCTTGATTCAACTATTGGATCATTCAAAAAGTTTCTTCAAGTATTTCCCGTAAGATCGTATGGGAAATTCTGAAAAAACTTTTTGGCCAACTCAATACTTTTCAATCTGAAAAGCAGCATCTATCATTACAATATTAAAGACTTAAGAAGATTTTCTGGTTTTATGGAAGTTGTTTATTTCATCATCATCTTTCAGTAATTGCCTGTGAAAACATACCTTTAACAATTGCATGTATTTCTGCACTAGCATACACTAGCATAACTGTCCCACACCTGAAGGGAAGAACCGACATTTTCTAAATTTCTTTGGCATGCCTTAGTTCATAAAACAAAAAAGCTCCCAAATGAGTCTGTTTTCTGAGTTCTCTTGGCACACATACACTCAGGGCACACCGTTCAAGCAACAGAAAGGTAAGAAAATCCACAAGCATGTCTAAAAAGACACATTTAAAAAATTCTTTTACACCATTTAAACAAAAACAAATATCCCACTGGTAAGACTATTTCTATCAAAGCCAACACAACAGAAACATTTTTAAAAATTATATAGATATCTTTACATGCCCCAAACTTTTATCTGTAGTGCCCAAGTGTTGATATTACCAAAAATATATGCTGATATTACCAAAAATGTTACGTTCATACTGTATATGAACATTAAGGAATATCAATGAAATGTTCGTAAATATACTCACAGAAAGATAGTTGTTAACATCCACATCATCAGTAATAGTCTGGCGTTCTCCTTTACAATTAATTTTCCGAAACCTTCTTCGAGACTGTCTGGCGGGAATTTCTCTTTGTAGAATACTATCTTCATTATCTTTGGAATTCTCTACCTGAAACACATGTTCACATTCCTGATTAAACATCCAATTTTTCCATATTACTGACAGTCTGTGGAGTTTTAACAGGCTCATAAGGAGGCTTCATTTACTTCAAGCAAGAAAACTGCCTCAAGAAAACAGTCTGTATAGGACAATGCTCATGAGTACAAAAAGATTAAAGGTGACATTATAAAGATCTGGAGACCACAATTTCCTCCCAGGAAATAGTCTCTCTTGCTTACATGAGCATACATCCTCCTAAGTCACTTACCAGAAATGAAGGCTGTTAACTACACCTACACATATCACAACATCTGAGTTAGTCTAATTACAAACTGCCTGGTTATACACATATTTTATTTAGCAAACAATCATGGTTATGCCTTCAGTGAACTGCTAAACAATGAAACAAAAATGCTTTATGTGTTATTCTTTGATGTCCATCTTAATGTGTGAAAACAGTCAAGAGTAACTAAGGCTGGCATCTTCTACGGAGGAAGGGAAAACTAACATTTACTGAGGGCTTTAGGCCAGCATGTATATACATTATACTATATAGTTTACACAACAGCCCTGTAATCAGATATTCAGTGCAGTTGCTCAGTTGTGTCCGGCTCTTTGCAACCCCATGAATCGCAGCACGCCAGGCCTCCCAGTCCATCACCAACTCCTGGAGTTCACTCAAACTCATGTCCATCAAGTCCGTGATGCCATCCAGCCATCTCATCCTGTCATCCCCTTCTCTTCCTGCCCCCAATCCCTCCCAGCATTCAGGGTCTTTTCCAATGAGTCAAATCTTCACATGAGGTAGACAAAGTATTGGAGTTTCAGCTTCAGCATCAATCCTTCCAATGAACACCCAGGACTGATCTCCTTTAGAATGGACTGGTTGGATCTCCTTGCAGTCCAAGGGACTCTCAAGAGTCTTCTCCAACACCACACTTCAAAAGCATCAATTCTTTGGTGCTCAGCTTTCTTCACAGTCCAACTCTCACATCCATACATGAACAGTGGAAAAACCATAGCCTTGACTAGATGGACCTTTGTTGGCAAAGGAATGTCTCTGATTTTGAATAGGCTATCTAGGTTGGTCATAACTTTCCCTCCAAGCAGTAAGCATCTTTTAATTTCATGGCTTCAATCACCATCTACACTGATTTTGGAGCCCAAAAAAATAAAGTCTGCCACTGTTTTCACTGTTTCCCCATTTATTTCCCATGAAGGGATGGGACCAGATGCCATGATCTTAGTTTTCTGAATGTTGAGCTTTAAGTCAGCCTTTTCACTCTCCTCTTTGACTTTCATCAAGAGACTCTAGTTCTTCTTCACTTTCTGCCATAAGGGTGGTGTCTTCTGCATATCTGAGGTTATTGATATTTCTCCCAGCAATCATGATTCCAGCTTGTGCTTCTTCCAGCCCAGCGTTTCTCATGATGTACTCTGCATAGAAGTTGCAGGGTGACAATATACAGCCTTGACGTACTCAGGTGTTACTATTTCCAATTTAAAGGTGAACAAGGGAAAATCCAAAAAGATCAGTGACTTCCAAGTCTCATAACAGTGATACTTATTAAAGGGGATCTAGAATACAAGCCTGTTTCCAAAACTTATGCCACTGATACAAGACTACATTGCCAAGGGAGGAGGGGAAGGATAGAAATAGCTCAGGGATATTAACAGGTACAAACATCCAGCTGTAAAATAAATGACTCATGGATATGAAATGCACAGGGTGAAGAATATAGTCAATAAATCTGTAATAACATTGTATGGTGACAGATGGTAATAGGACTTATTGTGGTGATTATTTTGAAATGTACAGAAATACCAAATCACTACTTTGGGTAAGAGGAACTAACCTAACACTTAAGTTAGTTTAACCTCAGTGTTCTGGGTTGATTTTACTTCAAAAACAAACAAACTCACAGTAAAAGAGATCAGATTTGTGGTTCCTAGAGATGAGGGCTGAGGGAAGAAGAACGGAACTGGAGGAATCAACCTTCCCAAATTCATACTATACTACAAAGCTACAGTCAACAAAACAGTATGGTACTGGCACAAAAATAAAAAAATAGATCAATGGAACAAAACAGAAAGCCTGGAGATAAATCCTTGCACCTATGGATACCTTAACTTTGACAAAAGAGGCAAAAATATACAATGGAGAAAAGACAGTTTCTTCAACAATTGGTGTGGGAAAACTGGTGAACTACGTGTAAAAGAATGAAATTAGAACACTTTCTAACACCATACACAAAAATAAACTCTAAATGGGTTAAAGACCTAAATGTAAGACTAGAAGCTATAAAACTCTTAGAAGAAAATATAGGCAGAACATTCTCTGACATAAATCACAGCAACATCCTCTATGACCCACAACCCAGAGTAATGGAAATAAAACCAAACAAATGGGACCTAATTAAGCTTAACAGATTTTGCATAACAAAGGAAACTATAAGCAAGGTAAAAAGATGGCACTCAGAATGGGAGAAAATAACAACAATGGAAACATCTGCAAAGAATTAAATCTCCAAAATATGAAAGCAGCTTACGCAGCTTAATATCAGAAAAACAAACAAGCCAATCAAAAAAGTGGGCAGAAGGCCTAAACAGATGACATACAGATGGCCAATAAACACATGAAAAGATCCTCAACATTGCTTATTATTAGAGAAATGCAAATCAAAACCACCATGAGGAATCATCTCACACTGGTCAGAATGGCCATTATCAAAAAGTCTACAAACAATAAATGCTGGAGAGTGCCCAGAAAAGAGTTGTAGAGAAAAGGGAACCCTCTTACACTGCTGGTGGGAATGCAAACTGATAAAACCACTATGCAGAACAGTATGAAGTTTCCTTAAAAAAACTAGGACTAAAACTGCCACACAACTCAGCAATCCCACTACTGGGCATATACCCTGAGGAAACCAGAACTGGAAAAGACACATCACATGTATCCCGATGTTCACTGCAGCACTATTTACAATGGCTAGGACATGGAAGCAACCTAGATGTCTACTAGCAGATGAATGGGTAAGGAAGTTGTCATACATACACAAAATGGAATATTACTAAAAAGGATGAAAACGCAAAAGGAATATTACTCAAAAGCTATAAAAAGGAACACATTCTAGTCAGTTTTAATGAGGCAGATGAATCTAGAGACTATTAAAGTGAAGCAAGTCGAAAACAAAGATAAATACTGTAAATTAATGCATGTATATGAAATCTAGAAAGATGGCATCAGTGATCCTACATGCAGAGTAGCAAAGGAAACACAGATATAGAGAACAGACCTTTGGACTCGGTGGGAGAAGGAGAAGGTGAGATGATTTGAGAGAATAGCACTTAGACATATATGCTACCATATGTAAAATAGATAATCAGTGTGAGTTTGATATATGACACAGGGCACCCAAATCCAGTGCTCTGTCACAACCTGGAGGGATAGGGTAGGGGGAGGTGGAAGGGACACATGTATAACTATGGTAGATTCATACTGACGTATGACAAAAACCATCACAATATTTTAATTATCCTCCAATTAAAATAAATAGATTTAAAAAAAGAAAAAATAAAACAGAAACTTCCAGTTATAAGGCAAATAAGTACTAGGGATGTGATGTCAACACGATAAATAAACACTATTGTATACAACTCAGTGACACACATGTTATATATGAAAGCTGTTAAGAGTAAATCCTAAGCATTCTCATCACAAGAAAAACATTTTTTTCTATTTAACTTTCTATCTACATGAGATGATGGTCAGTCATTAAATTTATTGTGCTTTATCACTTCATGATGTTAAGTCAAATCATTATGCCTTAAACTTATACAGTTGTATATGTATAAATTTACATATATAATAAATAAAACTGGAAGGATAATAAAATATTTATTATTATCCCTCAATATAACTGGAAGGAAAGAAAAAGACTATCTTGCCTATCTACTAAAAATTACAAATTATATCATAACTTTAAAAAATCACTTTTGCAAAGGTATACTGACATGTTCTAAAGTAGACTTATAATTAACCTCACATTCAATAAATAACAAACAACAATTTCAGCTTTTTCCCACAACTACTTCTCCTGCTAAAATTGTATCATTTGCTGATGATATCAAAAATATCCGAGTCATCCAAGAATGAAATTTCAACATTTCCAATTCCTCTGCTTATCTTCCAAATCTTATCTTCAATCATTTCTTCAAAACTGTTGAATGGGTTTTTTAGAAATCCCTTTCATGATGCCTTTTCATTCCCACTATCACCATTCCTTAGTCAAGCCTTCACCACTTCAGTCCTAAACTTACTGCTTCTGTCACGGTCTTCTGCAATTCCATCTGGCATGGTCAGGTAAATCACCTAGATAAAACAGTATGTCGTCCCCTGTTCAAAATGCTACAGTGGACCTCTAATGGATACCAAATACATTTAAACTATTACATTTGCTATCCCAAGCCATATTTGCTCCATTGCCGAAATATTTTTAGCACTTTATCTTACACAAGGAAGTCTGGAGAAACTGCTCCCACATCCTCCTCCTCACAAAAAATCCTCTCACTTAAAAGCTCCAATGAGATATGCAAAACTTCCTGATGATTTCTCAGAAAGAATCAATGTCTAAACAGTTCTGTTTCCAATGTGAGTGTTCAGGAGTAAGTAGCAGTCAAAACACTGACTATTCATGATTCCCTACTTTGGCCACCTGATGTGAAGAACTGATTCATTTGAAAAGACCCTGATGCCAGGAAAGATTGAAGGCGGGAGGAGAAGGGGATGACAGAGGATGAGATCGTTGGATGGCATCACGGACTTGATGGATGTAAGTTTGAATAAATCCCAGGAGTTGGTGGCGGAGAGGGAGGCCTGGCACGCGCAGTCCATGGGGTTGCAAAGAGTCAGACACGACGGAGCAACTGAACTGAAACATTAATAAGTTACATTCTGCTAAACAAGTTTACCTACTTCAATTTCTGTTATTCTATCCATTTTATCTTCATATGCTACCAATCATGTGAGAACATCTCAACTGCCATCTCTTCAATGACCACGAGACATTCCTGACTGGTTGACTACGTGTACCTGACCCAGAGTTCTCATAAATAGGACTGCTTTCAGGCCTTTGCATTCATTTGTATTATTTCTGCCTAAAAGTCATTCCTCCTCTGCTAAAATCTTGGCAAGCTATATACTTCTCATAACCCAGTTCAACTAACCCTACCTCTGCCCCAAGAAGGTATCACCCCTTCTACAGCACTAAGTATATTAGCCATAATTATTGGATAAGCCCACCTCACTACAAGTTCTCTAGTATAAGAACTGTATTATATTCATATTCATCTTTGCTCACTTATTAAAAATCTTTGCCAAAATGGGCATTAAATTCTTTCTCCCTACAGATTTTAAGCCCTTTCAAGTATGTGTAAGATACTCAACAAATACACAGGCAGGCAGGATAACTTACTGAATATTATTTTTTTGAAAGGTAAAATCCAGAAGACTCATGTGTTGACAGCCTAATTCAAAACTACAGAATTTTGTAGAGGCAGTAAATACATGTCACCTCCTTGACATTAAATTTCCTCTTTTAAAAAATGATCTTATTTACTAAATCACTACATTGGGCCAAGTATCAGAAACTATAAGTTATATCCTTTAAGGCTCACAGCACAGCTACTCTTTCTGTTAACAGATGCTATGGAGCCTCATAAAGCTTTTTATTTCACACAAATGGATGAGCAAAAATTCAAAAATTAAGTGTGACTGAAAAGTTCATTGCCTTCATACCATCCTATTGCACAGGATGTTCTAGATTATTTAGGTGAAATACCAGTATAATGATTCTTAGATCTTTTATTATCTACCATTTATCTAGCAAAAACAGTGATTTAAATGATAAAGGATTTTCAAGACAGAAATAGTAGTAAATTAAAATTAGGAAAGGAGTTTCTAAGCCTCAAAAATGTGGGGGAAAGTACCAAATGAAAAAAGCAAACAATGTATAAATGATTAAACGCTCACTGAACACAACGGAAATGTGAGATTAGATTTAAAAGTGAAATCTCATAAACACATACTGAAATGGCACAAAAGTAGGAATCCTAATGCAAAGAATGAAGTGAAGGCAAAATACCAGGAAACAGGCTAGCAACAAAGACCCAATCTATCAGATGATTTCTCAACTTTAAAGGCAAGACTTTCCACTTTGATGGTTAGTTCAGTACAGTCACTCAGTCATGTCCGACTGTTTGTAACCCGATTAATCACAGCACGCCAAGCCTCCATGTCCATCATCAACTACAGGAGTTCACTCAGACTCAGGTCCATCAAGTCAGTGATGCCATCCAGCCATCTCGTCCTCTGACGTCCCCTTCTCCTCCTGCCCGCAATCCCTCCCAGCATCAGAGTCTTTTACAATGAGTCAGCTCTTCCCAAGAGGTGGCCAAAGTACTGGAGTTTCAGCTTAGCATCATTCCTTCCAAAGAAATCCCAGGGTTGATCTCCTTCAGAATGGCCTGGTTGGATCTCCTTGCAATCCAAGGGACTCTCAAGAGTCTTCTCCAACACCGCAGTTCAAAAGCGTCAATTCTTCAGCGCTCAGCCTTCTTCACAGTCCAACTCTCACATCCATACATGACCACAGGAGAAACCATAGCCTTGACTAGACGGACCTCAGTCAGCAAAGTAATGTCTCTGCCTTTCAATATGCTGTCTAGGTTGGTCATAACTCTTCTTCCAAGGAGTAAGGGTCTTTTAATTTCATGGCCGCAGGCACCATCTGCAGTGATTTTGGAGCCCACAAAAATAAAGTCTGCCACTGTTTCCACTGCTTCCCCATCTATTTCCCATGAAGTGATGGGACCCGATGCCATGATCTTTGTTTTCTGGATGTTAAGCTTTAAGCCGACTTTTTCACTCTCCTCTTTCACTTTCATCAAGAGGCTTTTTAGTTCCTCTTCACTTTCTGCCATAAGGGTGGTGTCATCTGCACATCTGAGGTTACTGATATTTCTCCCGGCAATCCTGATTCCAGCTTGTGCTTCTTCCAGCCCAGCGTTTCTCATGATGTACTCTGCATATAAGTTAAATAAGCAGGGTGACAATATACAGCCTTGACACACTCCTTTTTCTATTTGGAACCAGTCTGTTGTTCCATGTCCAGTTCTAACTGTTGCTTCCTGACCTGCATATAGAGTTCTCAGGAGGCACGTGAGGTGGTCTGGTATTCCCACCTCTTTCAGAATTTTCTACAGTTTATTGTGATCCACACAGTCAAAGGCTTTGGCATAGTCAGTAAAGCAGAAATAGATGTTTTTCTGGAACTCTCTTGCTTTTTCGATGATCCAGCAGATGTTGGCAATTTGATCTCTGGTTCCTCTGCCTTTTCTAAAACCAGTTTGAACATCAGGAAGTTCACGGTTCACGTATTGCTGAAGCCTGGCTTGGAGAATTTTGAGCATTACTTTACTAGCGTGTGAGATGAGTACAACTGCGCGGTAGTTTGAGCATTCTTTGGCATTGCCTTTCTTAGGGACTGGAATGAAAACTGACCTTTTCCAGTCCTGTGGCCACTGCTGAGTTTTCCAAATTTGCTGGCATATTGAGTGCAGCACTTTCACAGCATCATCTTTCAGGATCTGAAATAGCTCCACTGGAATTCCATCACCTCCACTAGCTTTGTTCGTAGTGATGCTTTCTAAGGCCCACTTGACTTCACATTCCAGGATGTCTGGCTCTAGATGAGTGATCACGCCATTGTGATTATCCAGGTCGTGAAGATCTTTTTTGCACAGTTTTTCTGCGTATTTTTGCCACCTCTTCTTAATATCTTCTGCTTCTGTTAGGTCCATACCATTTCTGTCCTTTATTTTGCCCTTCTTTGCATGAAATGTTCCCTTGGTATCCCTGATTTTCTTGAAGAGATCTCTAGTCTTTCCCATTCTGTTCTTTTCCTCTATTTCTTTGCATTGATCGCTGAAGAAGGCTTTCTTATCTCTTCTTGCTATGCTTTGGAATTCTGCATTCAGATGCTTATATCTTTCCTTTTCGCTTCTCTTCTTTTCACAGCTTTTTGTAAGGCCTCCCCAGACTGCCATTTTGCTTTTTTGCATTTCTTTTCCATGGGGATGGTCTTGATCCCTGTCTCCTGTACAGTGTCACGAACCTCATTCCATAGTTCATCAGGCACTCTATCTATCTATCAGATCTAGGCCCTTAAATCTATTTCTCACTTCCACTGTATAATCATAAGGGGTTTGATTTAGGTCATACCTGTATGGTCTAGTGGTTTTCCCTGTTTTCTTCAATTTGAGTCTGAATTTGGTAATAAGGAGTTCATGATCTGAACCACAGTCAGCTCCTGGTCTTGTTTTTGTTGACTGTATAGAGCTTCTCCATCTTTGGCTGCAAAGAATATAATCAGTCTGATTTCGGTTAGTACCATGTTTTTGTTTCTGAAATTGTCATTTTGCTCCAATACCTTTCTTATGGCTGCTCCATCTGTCTAGTTATATTGTCCACATTTTCTGCTGATACCATTACCATATTAATTATGGTTTTAAATTCTGTCTTATGTTGATCTGGGTCTTAATTTTCATCAATGCTCTGTTGATTGCTTTGTCTCTTGGCAGTGGATTGAGTAGTTTTTTAAAAATTGTTTTTATTTTTATGTGAGTTACTGTTTTGTATTTGATCCTAAATATTGTGTGTTAGGGCAGTAAAGACACAAGGTAGATAGTGTTTAGGCCTGGAGAGGAACACATCTTTTCTGATAGAATTGAGGTAGAACAGTAGTTTCAATTTTCTCTACTGTTACTTTTGTGTTCAGGGCTGAGATTGGTTTTCTGAAAAATTTTTCTGAGTGTTCGTCTTCCACCCTCACTTTTAGGCCTTCTCTGTGCCCTTGTGTTTCAGACAGGATATATCTCCATGTTCTCATCCTTGTTTCTAATGTAGACGGCTATTTCTTGTTACTCACCATTTGCTAGCCTGGCGGTTGGGAGGGAGGGCACTTGGGGAGGATTTTTTTTTCTGGTCTTTATCTGTTTGGTTGCTATTCATAATCTCTGGCTCATTTTCAACTTTTTGTTTGTTTGTTTAAAGTTGTTTTTTTCTTTATCATAGCTTTATATTTTCTGATACTTCCAATATATTGGAATATTTGCAGATGTGATTCTTTTACCTTTTCTGTCCATAGTTGTTCATCATGTCTCTTAGGTTTTCTTGCAGTTGAGGTTGTGTGTGTGTGTGGTTTTTTTCTTTCCGTTTTTAGTTTTGGGGTTTTTGAGGGGGTCAGTTATTTGTGACTTCATGTGTCTTGAACTTTTAGGTGTGGGGATTCTTTGGTTTGGGTTAAAGTTGCATTCTTGCAAAGAGGTTTTAGATTTGCTTTTGTCTCTTGCATGTATGTTTTTTTTTTTTTGTCCTAAAATTCTTTGCGTTTTCTTATACACTTAAAGTATAATGAATTGAAACTATAGACCTGCACTAAGGATGGCCTCTCTCTTGAATTTCCCCAACCCTCAGCAGGTCTTTTCTCAGTGCCAAGCAGTTTTTCTTCCACTCCCTTCTTCAGGATAGACTTAAACCTTACAGTGAGCATGGAGCTCTTTGCGATGAGTGAGTCTCTTATGCATTCCCTGTCTTTGGTGGATTCTCTAACCATCAGTGTGGGATAGTTCCTCTAGGCCTTCCTGCACCCGCGCAGTGGTGGCTGTGCGGGCACAGGAAGGCATAGAGGAGCTATCCCACGTTGAAGGTCAGGAAGGGCGGTGGTGAGGAGATACCCCTCGTCCAAGGTAAGGATCAGCGGCTGCGCTTTACTAGAGCAGCCGTGAAGAGATACCTCACTCCCAAGGTAAGAGAAATCCAAGTAAGATGGTAGGTGTTGCAAGAGGGCATCAGAGGGTAGACACACTGAAACCATACTCACAGAAAACTAGTCAATCTAATCACACTAGGACCACAGCCTTGTCTAACTCAATGAAACTAAGCCATGCCTGCAGGGCAACCCAAGATGGGCGGGTCATGGTGGAAAGATCTGACAGAATGTGGTCCCCTGGAGAAGGGAATGGCAAAACACTTCAGTATTCTTGCCTCAAGAACCCCGTGAACAGTATGAAAAGGCAAAATGATAGGATACTGAAAGAGGAACTCCCTAGGTCAGTAGGTGCCCAATGTGCTACTGGAGATCAGTAGAAAGAATGAAGAAAGAAAGGAAGAAAGAAAGAATGAAGGGATGGAGCCAAAGCAAAAACAATACCCAGCTGTGGATGTGACTGGTGATAGAAGCAAAGTCCGATGCTGTAAAGAGCAATATTGCATAGCAACCTGCAATGTCAGGTCCGTGAATCAAGGCAAATGGGAAGTGGTCAAACAAGAGATGGCAAGAGTGAACGTCAACATTCTAACAATCAGCGAACTAAAATGGACTGGAATGGGTGAATTTAACTCAGATGACCATTATATCTACTACTGTGGACAGGAATCCCTCAGAAGAAATGGAGTAGCCATCATGGTCAACAAAAGTGTCTGAAATGCAGTACTTGGATGCAATCTCAAAAACGACAGAATGATCTCTGTTCGTTTCCAAGGCAAACCATTCAGTATCACAGTAATCCAAGTCTATGCCCCAACCTGTAACACTGAAGAAGCTGAAGTTGAACGGTTTTATGAAGACCTACAAGACCTTTTAGAACTAACACCCAAAAAAGATGTCCTTTTCATTATACGGGACTGGAATGCAAAAGTAGGAAGTCCAGAAACCCCTGGAGTAACAGGCAAATTTGGCCTTGGAATGCGAAATGAAGCATGGCAAAGACTCATAGAGTTTTGCCAGGAAAATGCACTGGTCATAGCAAACAACCTCTTCCAACAACACAAGAGAAGACTCTACACATGGACATCACCAGATGGTCAACACCGAAATCAGACTGATTATATTCTTTGCAGCCAAAGATGGAGAAGCTCTATATAGTCAACAAAAACAAGACCAGGAGCTGACTGTGGTTCAGATCATGAACTCCTTATTACCAAATTCAGACTCAAATTGAAGAAAACAGGGAAAACCACTAGACCATACAGGTATGACCTAAATCAAACCCCTTATGATTATACAGTGGAAGTGAGAAATAGATTTAAGGGCCTAGATCTGATAGATAGATAGAGTGCCTGATGAACTATGGAATGAGGTTCGTGACACTGTACAGGAGACATGGATCAAGACCATCCCCATGGAAAAGAAATGCAAAAAAGCAAAATGGCAGTCTGGGGAGGCCTTACAAAAAGCTGTGAAAAGAAGAGAAGCGAAAAGGAAAGATATAAGCATCTGAATGCAGAATTCCAAAGCATAGCAAGAAGAGATAAGAAAGCCTTCTTCAGCGATCAATGCAAAGAAATAGAGGAAAAGAACAGAATGGGAAAGACTAGAGATCTCTTCAAGAAAATCAGGGATACCAAGGGAACATTTCATGCAAAGAAGGGCAAAATAAAGGACAGAAATGGTATGGACCTAACAGAAGCAGAAGATATTAAGAAGAGGTGGCAAAAATACGCAGAAAAACTGTGCAAAAAAGATCTTCACGACCTGGATAATCACAATGGCGTGATCACTCATCTAGAGCCAGACATCCTGGAATGTGAAGTCAAGTGGGCCTTAGAAAGCATCACTACGAACAAAGCTAGTGGAGGTGATGGAATTCCAGTGGAGCTATTTCAGATCCTGAAAGATGATGCTGTGAAAGTGCTGCACTCAATATGCCAGCAAATTTGGAAAACTCAGCAGTGGCCACAGGACTGGAAAAGGTCAGTTTTCATTCCAGTCCCTAAGAAAGGCAATGCCAAAGAATGCTCAAACTACCGCGCAGTTGTACTCATCTCACACGCTAGTAAAGTAATGCTCAAAATTCTCCAAGCCAGGCTTCAGCAATACGTGAACCGTGAACTTCCTGATGTTCAAACTGGTTTTAGAAAAGGCAGAGGAACCAGAGATCAAATTGCCAACATCTGCTGGATCATCGAAAAAGCAAGAGAGTTCCAGAAAAACATCTATTTCTGCTTTACTGACTATGCCAAAGCCTTTGACTGTGTGGATCACAATAAACTGTAGAAAATTCTGAAAGAGGTGGGAATACCAGACCACCTCACGTGCCTCCTGAGAACTCTATATGCAGGTCAGGAAGCAACAGTTAGAACTGGACATGGAACAACAGACTGGTTCCAAATAGAAAAAGGAGTGTGTCAAGGCTGTATATTGTCACCCTGCTTATTTAACTTATATGCAGAGTACATCATGAGAAACGCTGGGCTGGAAGAAGCACAAGCTGGAATCAGGATTGCCGGGAGAAATATCAGTAACCTCAGATGTGCAGATGACACCACCCTTATGGCAGAAAGTGAAGAGGAACTAAAAAGCCTCTTGATGAAAGTGAAAGAGGAGAGTGAAAAAGTCGGCTTAAAGCTTAACATCCAGAAAACAAAGATCATGGCATCGGGTCCCATCACTTCATGGGAAATAGATGGGGAAGCAGTGGAAACAGTGGCAGACTTTATTTTTGTGGGCTCCAAAATCACTGCAGATGGTGCCTGCGGCCATGAAATTAAAAGACCCTTACTCCTTGGAAGAAGAGTTATGACCAACCTAGACAGCATATTGAAAGGCAGAGACATTACTTTGCTGACTGAGGTCCGTCTAGTCAAGGCTATGGTTTCTCCTGTGGTCATGTATGGATGTGAGAGTTGGACTGTGAAGAAGGCTGAGCGCTGAAGAATTGACGCTTTTGAACTGCGGTGTTGGAGAAGACTCTTGAGAGTCCCTTGGATTGCAAGGAGATCCAACCAGGCCATTCTGAAGGAGATCAACCCTGGGATTTCTTTGGAAGGAATGATGCTAAGCTGAAACTCCAGTACTTTGGCCACCTCTTGGGAAGAGTTGACTCACTGGAAAGGACTCTGATGCTGGGAGGGATTGCGGGCAGGAGGAGAAGGAAACGACAGAGGATGAGATGGCTGGATGGCATCACTGACTCGATGGACCTGAGTCTGAGTGAACTCCTGTAGTTGATGATGGACAGGGAGGCCTGGCATGCTGCAGTTCATGGGGTCGCAAAGAGTCAGACACGAATGAGCGACTGAACTGAAAGATGAGGAATGCCTTTGATCACTAGACCTGATGCAATCAAGTAAACAGAAATTACCCAAAGTGAGAGAGAGAAAGTAAAGAAAAATGAAGAATAGGTCTTTAGATAGTCAGATACTTACAGCAGCCAACTTTATGAGCCCATTTCTTATATCTCATATCCAGAAAAGCACTAACATCCTCATGAGGAGCTTCAGACTAGCTCCTCTAGCAGACTAGAGGAGTCAGTCTGCTCCTCCTGACTAGCAGAACGCTTCTGCACAGTAACACATGCTTGACTGCAAGGATTCTCCCTTCACCCAAATCACCAACATACTGACCTTCCTCCCTGCCTCTTTGGAGCAGTTTATCAGAGCTATCTGAGGTGCTATCTCCTGGGTTACAGTCCTCATTTTGCCCAAATAAAACTTAACTCGAAACCCTCACATTGTACATTTTTTAAGTCGACATTAAGAAGTAACTAAACAGAGAATTCGGAGAAGGCGATGGCACCCCACTCCAGTACTCTTGCCTGGAAAATCCCATGGACAGAGGAGACTGGTAGGCTGCGGTCCATGGGGTCGCGAAGAGTCGGACACGACTGAGCGACTTCCCTTTCACTTTCATGCATTGGAGAAGGAAATGGCAACCCACTTCAGCGTTCTTGCCTGGAGAATCCCAGGGACAGGGAAGCCTGGTGGGCTGCCGTCTACGGCGTCACACAGAGTCGGACACGACTGAAGTGACTTAGCAAACAGAGAATTAGTGAACTAGGAAAACAGAGCTAAAAAATAGCAGTATGGAGTACAAAGTGAGAATGAGATGAAAAAGAAGAAAAAAAAATCTTAAATACAGAGAATTAGCTGAAAATATTTAACATATTTAAATAAAGTTCAAGAAGGTGATAATAGAAAAATGAAGATGATGTCCAAAGAGAAAATAACTGAGATTATTTTTACTAAGCTATTCTAAAATGTCCATGAAAGGGAATTCCCTGGTGGTTCCGGGGTTGAGAATCCACCTTCAAGCACAGGGAATGATTGTTTAGTCACTGGTTAGGGAATTAAGATCACACGCTCTGGGGTAACTAAGACCACGTGCTCTAGAGCCAGTGCTCCATAACTATAGAAGGCTCTGTGCCACGACAATGACCTAGCACAGCCAAAGTGAAAAATAAAACAGCTCAAAACTCTCCAACAAATCTGAAGCAGTGTACTTATGTTAGGTAGTCAGAATAGGAAACAGTAATCCAAACCGGAGGACCAGAGTGAGGATCTTGGGGAGAACAAACAGCACTCCTGGCTAGCCCAATTTACATAGGGCAGGCCCAGGGGGAGGAAAAAGCATATAAAGAGAGGAGCCAAAGGGCTCTCGCTCTCTCTCCCCCTCTCTCCCGTGCGCTGGTTCACGTTTTTGGGTCGGCATCTCCTCACGCCTGGAGGATGGCATTCTCTTGCTATTTTCTAAATAAAATAGAGCTGTAACACTGATTTGTCTAAGAGCTATAACACAGTCTGTTCGAGACCTAAGAGCTATAACATGGTCCGTCCAAGACCTGAGAGCTGTGACGTGCCGAGGGCTTTAATGTCCGTCACTTCAAATCTTTGTTGTGACGCAACAGAACCAAGAAGAATACACTCACCTGACACTTATAAACTACAACTGCAAATTCACACAGAAAAGATAAACAGATTTTCAGTGCAGCCAGAAAAAAAATAAAGATCAGCTATAAGGAAGGGCAATTAAAGTAATAACTGACTTCTCAAAAAACAATGGATACCAGAAAACAGAATACATTAACTGCTGATAAAAAAAAAGATTTTTTTCTCCTAAAAGTGCATTCATAGCAAAATAATCCTTAATAAAAAATAAAGGTATTTCCAGGCAAAAGAAAGAAAAAGTAAAAAACAATATACCCAACTGAAATGTTTACCTACAAAACCCCTTTATTAAAGAAAAATTTAAAAGGATGTGCCTCAACATGTAACACAAATGGCACCATAAGTAAAGTCTCAAATCCAAGAAATAACTAAAAAGAAACGTTAAATACATGGTTAAACTGAGCAAACAAAGGCTGCATAAAATAATACTATCAGACAAAATTTGTGAAATCAGTATGTATTACTAAAATACTGGTCAAAAGCAATTATGTTTTGTTAATAGTCACCAGTAATAACCTTTTATCAACTTTGCTAACTTATTAACTTTAGTTATTTTTAAGTAGCCTAGAATTAGCATGAAAAGAACAGACCAAATACACTGTATCTAAAGGAGTATTGGGGGAGGGAGTTGAGAGTGGAAAAAAGAACACACTATCTTATATAGAGAACAAAAATAATAAGAGGGAAAAAAACAGAATATATACAAATGACAATGTGTTAAAAGTAAACCCAAACCTGTCAGCAATCACAATGGATGTAAATGGAAGAATCTTTTCAAGTTAAAAAAATAAATCTTCCATCAAATGCAGAAAAAGAGTTAACAGCCTTCAAGTACTAAGGCCGACAGAAACTGTTGTTTAGCTGCTAAGACGTGTCCGACTCTATGCAACCCATGGACTGTAGCTCGCCAGGTTCCTCTCGTCCATGGGGTTTTCCAGACAAGAACACTACAGTGTGTTGCCATTTTTTTTCTCCAATAGATCTTTCCAACCAAGGGATCAAACCAAAGTCTCCTGCATTAGCAGACAGATTCTTTACCACTAAGTCACCTCTGAAGCCCCAAGGCCCACAGAATCTGAATACATAAATGAAAGAGAGTCCTAGAAAGGAAATCACAAGGTAACATCTCACTGCGAAATAATGAATGCAAGAATCCTAAACTCAGTTATCAAGTTAAACCTAGAAGAACAGAAAAAATATAACAAATAGCTCAGGTCAAGCCTTTACTGGGTATATAAGGGGCTTTCCTGGTGGTTCACTGGTAAAGAATACGCTTGTCAATGCAGGAGATATAGATGTGACCTCCCAGTTGCCAAGACCCCCTGGAGACGGAAATGGCAATTCACTTCAGTATTCTTGCCTGGGAAATTCCATGGGCCGAGGAACCTGGCAGAGTGCAGTCCATGGGATCACAAAGAGTTGGAGACAACTTAACAACTAACCACCGCACATTCCCCATCACTAAAAACAGACTACTCAATGTTGAAAACAGTGTTACCATTAACAGTCATGGTCTGCGTTAATGGGATTTGTGTCTGTTAAATTACACCACAGCCTTTAAGCAGTACAAGAACAAAGGGTAGTTTAATATTATAAAAATCTATTAATAATAATATTAAGAAATCAAAGGAGAAAAAGGCACAGATCACTGTAACAAATGTAGAAAAAAGGTTTTAATCAATTTCAATATCCCCTCTTGCTAAAAGCTGCCCTGGTGGCTCAGACAATAAAGAATCTGCCTGCAAAGTGGGAGACTCAGGTTTGATCCCTGGCCTGGGAAGATCCCCTGGAGAAGGACATGGCAACCCACTCCAGTATTCTTGCCTGGAGAATTCTATGGACAGAGGAGCCTGGCCGGCTACAGTCCAAGAAGTCACAGAGTCAGACACCACTGAGTGACTAACACTTTCTGCTAAAAAATTTTAACACTATTTTTTGATAGTCAAGCTATCCCTTTTAAGTTACAAACTTCTGATGAATTCTCGATGGTTTTTTTGATATTTCTTTGCTTTCTGACACGAACTGCTAGCCTAATACATTTCCTACTCCACATGTGACATATAATCTATTTTTTCCTTGGTGGCTCAATTGGTAAAGAATCTGCCTGCAATGTGGGAGACCTGGGTTCGATCCCTGGTTTGGGAAGATCCCCTGGAGAAGGGAAAGGCTACCCACTCCAGTATTCTGGCCTGGAGAATTCCATGGACTGTATAGTCCATGGGGTCGCAAAGTCGGACACGACTGAGCGACTTTCACTCTCACTATATCCTTTTAGTGGGGAAATAATATTTACCGACCATACTCTGGGCTCGCTCTTATAGCCACAAAAAATTAATAAAACTACTTCTAAGCTTTTTCAATGAACAGCCCTAAGAAACACACTTTTTCATAAAGTGAACCAACCTGGGAAATAATTTTAAGACAAATGATGATATATTCAAATTTTGCCCTATAGCTTTACTTAGTCATTGGGGAAAAATGACTCTTAAAGATCTTAACATACATATTACTGTTTTATATTAATTACAAATCTTAATGACAAATCATTTCTCTTCATACTATACACATGTATATTTACATACGTAATAGCTTTAACCATATTAACATTACCATCAATTTCCTGATACTACATAATCTTGGTTCCTAGTGATGTATGTATAGATGATTTATAAGTTTATGTATATATTGATTATAATTACATGTGACATACACATATGTGATTATGTGTGTCTCTACAGACACATATAAAAAACTTCTATAATACTGCCATTACTACTAAAAATTAAACTACTGACTCCTTCACTCCTCATGGATATCCCATTAAAAAGACATGGACAAAATAGTGTTTTTTAAAGTCAGCAGACTACATCATGCGAAATGACAGGCTGGATAAAGCAAAGCTAGAATCAAGATTGCCAGGAGAAATATCAATAACCTCAGATATGCCGATGACACCACCCTTACGGCAGAAAGTGAAGAGGAACTAAAAAGCCTCTTGATAAAGGTAAAAGAGGAGTAAAAAGGTGGCTTAAAACTCAACAGTCAAAAAACTAAGATCACAGCATCTGGTCCCATGACTTCATGGCAAACGGATGGGAAATAAATGGAAACAGTGACAGACTTTTATTTTCTTGGGCTCCAAAAATCACTGCAGACAGTGACTGCAGCCATGAAATTAGAAGACGCTTGCTCCTTGGAAGAAAAACTGTAACAAACCTAGACAGAATCCTAAAAAGCAGAGACATCACTTTGCCCACAAAGGTCCATATATTCTAAGTTATGGTTTTTCCAGTAGTCATGTACAGATATGAGAATTGGACCATAAAGAAGGCCGAGTGCTGAAGAATTGATGCTTTTGAACTGTGGTGTTGGAGAAGACTCTTGAGAGTGCTTTGGACTGCAAGGAGATCAAACTAGTGAATCCTGAAGGAAATCAAACTGAGTATTCATGGGAAGGACTGAAGCTGAAGCTCCAATGCTTTGGCCACCGGTTGCAAAGAGCCAACCCACTGGAAAAGACTGATGCTGGGAAAGATTGACAGCAGGATGAAAAGGGGATGACAAGATGAAAGGGCTGGATGGCATCATCGACTCAATGGACATGAGTCTGAGCAAATTCCAGGAGTTACTGAAAAACAGGGAAGCCTGGCACGGTGCGGTCCATGGGGTCGCAAAGAGTCAGACATAATGGAGCAACTGAACAACAACAAAGTCACCAGAAATAAAAATTCCCGGTAGAATTAAACCAACTATTTTACATATATTAAATTCACTCAGGTTTTTTAAGAGTACATTTTTTTCCCCTTTTTTTTTCTGAATTATTTTAACTATTTTTAAAACTTACTAGGTCCCACAAAAGAGCTCCTTTTTCTCAGGTTTGTTCAAGCTCTTGCTTTTTTATTGTTCCAAATGTATTAGGCACAAAACCACCACCATTCTGATGGTAGTTTTCACTGGACTCTAATTAAATTTACAAGATAATCTAAGGAAAAGAAATACCTTTATGAATGATAAAGGTCCTCCTTATTTGAGGACATGAACAGCAAAGTTTTTGAAAATTGTTTGGTTTACACCAAAGTATTATATATGCATGCATGCGTGCCTGCGAAGTCGCTGCAGTTGTGTCTGACTCTACGACCCCAAGGACTGTACCAGGCTCCTCTGTCCATGAGATTCTACAGGCAAGAATACTGGAGTGCGTTGCCACGCCCCACTCCAAGGTATCTTCCAGACCCAAAGATTGAACCGGTGTCTCTTTTATCTCCTTCATTGGCAGGCAGGTTCTTTACCACTAGTGCCACCTGGGAAGCTTAGTATTAAATACAGTTACTATAGAAACTATTACCTGACATAAACATTGGGTTGGCCAAAAAGTTCACGTTTTTCTGTAAGACATTATGGGAAAACCCAGGCAAACTTTTTGGTCAACCCAATTTTATGTCAGGTCAATTTCTTAATCTCCATAAGACAATCTGCTGGGATTTTCATGGGGATTACATTGAATTTTATATCAATATGGAGACAATTTATATCATAAAAATGGATTCTTTCAACTGACTTAGAGCTAAGAGCCCAAATTTTGTTTATGGTTTTCTTCATAGAGATCTCCTATACTTTTGTTAGATTTATTCTGATGAATATGGATGTTTTGGCATAAGTGATTTGCCTACTAAATTCTATTTTCCTAATATTTTATTACTCGTAAATACAAATAGAATTGATTTCTGTATATGAACAAGTACTGAAAGACCTTGCTGAAATGATTATTAATTCCTAGAGTTCACATGTGGCTTCTGATTTTCTATACGCAAATCACATCATTTGTGAGTTTTATATTTTCATTTCAAATCTTTTTCCTCTTACCTAAATGCACTCTATAAGGTTTTTAGACATTGAATTTGGAACTGGTGAGCTCTAACATATTCCCAAGTGCCAGGAGAAGGTTTTGAATGTTTACTGTAGAGTTTGTGCAGATACTTTCAATAAGGTTCTGAACATTTCCCTCTTTTCCTAGCCTGCTAAAAATTTTAAAAGTCTTCATGAATGAACTCGGAGTATTATCAAGTGATTGTTTTTCTATCAATAGAGATGATCATCTCACTTTTCCCCCTAATGATATTAATATAATGAATCACACTGATTTTCAAATGCTAAATCAATCCCATAGCTCTGGAAATAAATTCAACTCTGCCATATGTATGGATATATGTATCACTAGGATTTGATTTTCTAATATTTGAAAATTTTAAAATATACTTTCATCAAAAAAAAAAATGACCTGTAATACTTTTTGAGTAATATTGCTAGGTTTTGCTTTCAAAGTGTTTCAATTAAAAGAAATTAAACTGGGCTAAGGAAACATATTCAATTTTTCTGTTTTCTGTTAGACTTTATGTGTCATTTCTTCTTTAAATGTTTAAAAAATTTATCAGTGAAACCATGTGGGTCTGAATTTCTAAATGAGAAGCTATTTAATTTCAGGTTCATTTTCTTTCTAGATATTGGATTATGCAGATTTTCTATTTGTGTAAGGGTGTGTGCCAGTTCTGTTAAGCTGTGTACTTTGAGGAATTTGACTCTAAAATTTCAAACTTATTTGCTTAAAATATTCATAATATCCTTTATTACTTTTTTTTTAAGTTCATTAGATCCATAGCACTATATTCTTTTTTACTCCTGACACTGGTTATGTAGTATCTGTTTTGTTCTTGATTATTTTTGACAGGGATTTATCAATTTTATTATTCTTTTTGGAGAACCAACTTACGCCTTTGCTGATTCTTAAGTCTGCTTGACAGGTCATTGATTTTAGTATTTATCTTTATTATTTCTTTGCTTCTCATTTATGTTGGTATAGTTTGCTGCTCTCTAATTTCATGATGTGAAAACTCATGTAATGTCAGCCTTTAATCCTCATAGCATTAAGGTTTAAATGCTACCTTTCTTGCTCAGCAAGAACAATGTAAGCTGAATTCCACGTTTTCATATGTCATCTTCATTCAGCTAAAAATATTTTCTCATTTTCACAGTGATTCTTCTTTGACAACTGATTTAATATACACTCCTAAATTTCAAGTTGTATTCTGTTGCAGTTCTGTTTTTGTAATTGTTTTTTAAATTAATTCCATGGTGGTCAAAAACTATAAATTATAAAATTTAAAATCTTTTTTGAGTCTGATGTTCCACCTATGGTCAACTTTTAAAAATATTCCATGTATACTTGAAAAGCAGATGTATTCTACTGTTGATATAGTGTTCTCTATATAACTATTATGCAGAGTGTTGTTTCCCTAAACTTCATGAACCAACCTCTGCTAGCCTCAAACATGTCTTCTGCATCTTTCTCACTTCTTTTAGCCTTTTAGCTAAAAGAAGAATTCACAGAATTAAAGACAGTTCGGACCTTGCACTAGATTATGTTTTGGCTTAAGGGAATGTCATAGTTGGTTTGATATTCTCTATAGACCACTAAAACTTTCACCTTATAAGCAATAAGGCAGTTTCATTTTCTTACTGTAGTGCTATGTTCACTGTACAGATTTTTCATTTCCTTTGAGAACTTGTCCTTTGCCATCACAACTTGGGTAAGTGTTTGTAAGAAGCCTAGCTTCCAGCCGATCTTAATTTCAACATGCCCTCCTCATTAAGCTTAATGATTTCCAGCTTTTGATTTAATGTGAGAGATGGACAACTGTTCCTTTCACTTGAGCACATAGAGGCCATAGTAGGGTAGTTAAATGACCTAATTTCAATATTGTTGTGTCTTAGGGAAGAGGGAAGCCTGGGCATAGGAAGAGAGATGGGGGAACAGTCAGTTTGGTAGAACAGTCAAAACACAACATTTACCGGCCATCTTATATGGCTGTGGTTCATGGTGCCCCAAAACAAGCATAATAGTAACATCAAAGATCACTGATCACAGATCACTGTAACAAATATAATAATAAAAATGGCACCAATGGACTAGGTTGATGTGGGGCTGCTACAAACCTTCAATTTAAAAAAAATTATTAGGAATATGCAATTAAAAAAAAAAAAAGCATACCTGTAGGCAACACACATTTGAAAGCAAAAAGTGTTAGTTATTCAGTCGTGTCTGACTCTTTTTGACCCCATGGACTGTAGCCCACCAGGCTCCTCTGTCCGTGGGATTTTCCATGCAAGAACACTGGAGTGGGTTGCTATTTCCTTCTCCACAGGATCTTCCCAACCCAGGGATTGAACCCAGGTCTTCTGCATTGCAGGCAGATTCTGTACTCCCTGAGCTACCAGGGAAGCCCAACACACATTTACATGTACCCATATATTTATTTTGTCCACTGTCCTTTGTTCCACATCTCTGTGCTTCCATCTGAGATTCTCTTCTGCCTGAAAAATTTTCTTTTAGTAAAATGAGTTCTGGTCTACTAATGAAACATTGGATGTGAGAGTTGGACTGTGAAGAAAGCTGAGCGCTGAAGAATTGATGCTTTTGAACTGTGGTGTTGGAGAAGACTCTTGAGAGTCCCTTGGACGGCAAGGAGATCCAACCAGTCCATTCTGAAGGAGATCAACCCTGGGATTTCTTTGGAAGGAATGATGCTTAAGCTGAAACTCCAGTACTCTGGCCACCTCTTGGGAAGAGTTGACTCATTGGAAAAGACTCTGATGCTGGGAGGGATTGGGGGCAGGAGGAGAAGGGGACGACAGAGGATGAGATGGCTGGATGGCATCACTGACTCGATGGACGTGAATCTGAGTGAACTCTGGGAGTTGGTGATGGACAGGGAGGCCTGGCGTGCTGCAGTTCATGGGGTCGCAGAGAGTCGGACACGACTGAGCGACTGAACTGAACTGAATGAAACATTTTCTTAGCATCTATGTGAAAATCTTTAAATTCTGTAACTAATGAAGGTAAAATCACTGCTGTATTTTACCACTGTTCCTTTGGAAGTGTTTTTTCTTCTTCTGTCTTTCTAGCTTTATGACTTTCTCTTTACTTTTGTTTTCAATAGTTTTACTATGATGTGCTTATGCATAGCTTGTATTTATCCTGTTAGAGTTTATGTTCATCCTGTAGAGTTTTTAAATCTGTGAGATGACATCTTTTTGGTTTTGGAAAAATCTCTTACTTATAATAATATGGTTATTCCCTCCTGTCCTCTATGACTCCAATTATACAAGAATATGACCTTTTCACTCTGAGTCTCCCAAGGAATAGAAATAAAAATGAAAACAAACAACTGGGACCTAATCAAACAAGCTTTTGCACAGCAAAGAAAACCATAAACAAAACAAAAAGACAACCTATAGGATGGGAGAAAATATTTGCAAATGATGTGACCGACAAGGGCTTAATTTCCAAATTATACACACAGGTCATACAACTTGACAACAAAACAACCCAACAGATCTGGAGACATTTCTCCAAAGAAGACATACAGATGGCCAACAAGCATGTGAACAGATGCTCAACGCTACTAATTATTAGAGAAATATAAATCAAAACTATAATGAGGTGTCATCTCAGAATGGCCAAATAAGTCTACAAATAAATACTGGAGAGGGTGTTGAGAAAAGTGAACCTTCCTACAGTATCGCGGAAAACAGTACAGATGTTCCTCAGAAAACTGAAAATAGAATTACTATGTGATCCAGCATTCCCACTCATGGGTATCTAGCCAAACAAAACTATAATTCAAAGCATACATACATGCATCCCCCTGTGTTCACAGCAATACTATTTACAACAGCCAAAACATGGACGCAATCTAAATGTCCATCAATGAATGAATAAGGAAGATGTGGTACATACACACAATGGAATACTCATGCAGCCGTAACGAGTAAAATGCCATCTGCAGTAACATGGATACAACTGAAGATTATCATACTGAGTGAAGTAAGAAAAAGACAAATATCACGATATCACTTACATATGGAATCTAAAATAGGACACAAATAAGCTTATCTATGAAACAGAAACAAAATCACAGAGAGAGATTAGACTGGTGGTTGCCAAGGGGAGAAGTGTGGGAGAGGGATTAACTGGGAGTTTGGGATTAGCAGACACAAACTGGTATATGCAGAATGGGTAAACAACAAGGTCCTACTGTATGGCACAGAGAACTGTACTTAATATTCTACAATAAACCATAATGGAAAACAATATGAAAAAGAATGCATATATGTATAACTGAGTCACTTTGCTATACAGCACTAACTATACAATTAACTATATTTCAATGTTTTAAAAAATTAGTCCAGAAAATAAAATGAGGGGAAAAAAAAAACAAATGACTTTTTCACTGTATTGCCTGTCTATCTTCCATTCTATTTTATTTTTCCTTGGACCTGTATACAGTTGACCCTTCAGCATTGCGGGGCATAGTAGCACTTGACGCTCCATGCAGTTTAAAATCTGTGTATAACTTTACAGCTGGTCCTCTGTATCCTTAGCTCTTACATTCACAGATTCAAGCAACTGTGGATCACGTAGTACTGTAGTATGCACAAAATGAAAATATACATGTAGGCGGACCTGCCCAGTTCAAACCACTATTGTTTAAAGAGGTGACTCTTATCTTCTTCCTGCTTATCATTCAATTCCCTAAGTCTCTATTCAGCTAAGTTTTACCTTCTCTTTAACCTACATGAGATTTTAAGTTATGTTTCAAGTTGTAGAGTTTGGGATTAATTTTTTCATTTTATATTTTCTAATCTTCCGCTGAAATGTCTATGTGTTATCTGTAATATTTGGATCTCCTGAGAGTTGGTTCATATTGTCTGCTTTTTATTCCCTTTAGTTTCTGAGCACTTTTAGATGTATTCCATAGGTTGATATATTCCATAGGTTGATAGTATATTTTTACTATGGTTATTTTGCAAATTCTATCAATTCAGTGTGTATTCACTTATCTTTTGACAGAAAGTTGTTTGATAGGTTTAAAATTTTCAAGGTGTAGCCTTAAGGTGGATTAAGCACATTCACATTTACTGGTATGACTAATCTATTTTCAGTCTCAATTCTGTGACAATATTTTAGGTGTATTTTGTTATACTTATTTCTCTGAGAAACAGGTATTCCTTGCTTTTTAATAAAAAAAAATATTTTTTGGTGCCTAGGAAGACCTGTATTTTTATTTTAGGATCACTTCTGTACTTAAACATTTAAAATGTCCTTTAATCCTTGTATTGTTTTCCTTATTTATTACAATTATTTCTCACACTATTTTCTCTGACACTTTTTTTCCAGTTTTAAGACTAACAGAACAATGTATACTTAAGGTGTACAACACTGTTGATATATTTACATATTACAAGGTGATTACCACCATAGCTTTAACTAAGAGCTCTATGTCACACAATTACCATTTTTGTAGTGAGATGGTTTAAGATTTGCTCTCTTAGTGACTTTCAAGTATGTAACCATATTTCTGACACTTTTACTTTATCCTGTGTGTCATTTTCATTTACTTGGTTCTTTCCTGACCTTCTTTGATACACCTTATTAAATTTTCATTTGACTTGATTTTCCCTGGGAGAAGCTTACAATTTATTTTTTTCTAAAAGATTTGTTATCCATTCCTTACTAAATTTATACTTTTTTACTCTTTTTTTGGAGGGGGAGGGGAAGCATTTTCTTTTCTTGGTTTTTAAATTTCTGATTCTACATGCTTTTTGTTTTTTTAATACTTCAATTAGTTGACTGAATATATTTAATTCTGTCTGGAGTGCAGCCATACTTTTCATCTGCATGACTAGGATAGGGAGAAACTTTTTCTTAGCTGACATGTAAGAATTATCATGTTTATAATATTGATACATAGATTTGTCAAGTTTCCTTTTTTACCTTTTTGTGATACTAGGATGTCTTATGAAATCCCTCATTTAATAGCACCTCTTTTGTCAAACAGGCCTCCTTGATAGCTCAGTTGGTAAAGAATCTGCCTGCAATGCAGGAGACCCCAGTTCAATTCCTGGGTTGGGAAGATCCCCTGGAGAAGGGATAGGATATCCATTCCAGTATTCTTGGGCTTCCCTTATGGCTCAGCTGGTAAGGAATCCACCTGCAACACAGAAGACCTGGGTTCCATCCCTGGGTTGGAAAGATCCCCTGGAGAAGGGAAGAGCTACACACTTCCAGTATTCTGGCCTGGAGAATTCCATGGACTCGATAGTCCATGAGGTCACAAAGAGTCAGATGTGACTGAGTGACTAAGCACACTCCACTTTTGTCAAATACTTTGAAGGACAGATGTTTTAAGCTATTTTTTTCATTTTGCTAGTGGAAGCAGAGGTGCAAAACCCGATTTTGTGTTCACTTCAGCTTGCAGGAAACTAAAATTTACCCATGTGCTTCTTTAGCACTTAAATGCCAAAGGGAGCTTGTTCCCTTTTTTAAACCTTTTGTCTTAATCCTGAACTCTGCATGTAGATGACTATTCTGCAATCACTCATAATTTCAAATAACATAGTTTCTGTTCTGACCCACGCACAGGTACACGCGTATTTCACACTTAGTGTAGAATTAGTCTTCTTGCAATGTAGGCCAACCATTTCTCCATTTACTAGCTTCCATTTTCTGGGTTTTCTATAGATCTGGATGGTTGGCCTTTACTCATCATAAAGTTTTGTTGGAGGGTTGGGAGTAGAGATGAAGTGAGAGATAGCAAGCTGGGAACTGGTGATTTCTCTCTTTATATTTACAACTATTTTCAAGCTTGTGGGCACGGTTTGTGCATAGATTTCTTACACCCTGCTTTTAGTACTACATTGCTTTTGGAGGAAATTTATTTGGAGACAATTAAGTGTTTACCACTGTCTTCAGTTGCCCAGAAGAAGTTAAGACTTAAAAGTTTACTTAAAACAATGAACTGATAAAATTCAATAAAGTAATACAGATTTTAAAACTTCAATAATCCTGTCATCAGGTCTTTCTAGTATGACTTCAAACCAAAAAGTTGTAAGAGTTAAAAAACTCAGTAGATTAAAAAAAATAAATTGTAATAGACACAAAATTCACTTTAATTTTTTGAGAGTTATGTTTTACTTGGTAGGAATTTTTTAGGACTTCAAGCCTGGGAGACAGCATCTCAAGTAACCCTGAGAGAACCTCTTCAAGGAGCAAAATTCACTTTAGACTAGTTATAAAATGATAAACAACCTCTTATAACAAAAGTGTTCATTTATACAGTAATAAAAAGTTCTTATGAACACAAATAAAGAGTAACCCAAGTAGAAAAACTGGAAAGAGACATGGATAATAAAAATAAGCCTTCTGTAAAGCGTATGAGAATATGCACAAATTAAAATAAGATTTCATTATTATGTATCAGATTGAGATGATTAACCTATCAGGTAACAAGGAAGGTGTTCAGAAACAGGCATTCCCAATCACCAGCAGTTACTCACGACATTTGTAGAAATATATACATAATAAAACCATTTGATAGCACTTGTCAAAATAGTAAACATGTTACTTTATGTATACTCAGACCAAATACCTATGTACATACTTGTCCAAGTACACACTGGGACCAAGCATTTTTATGAACTGTAAATAATTTCACCTAAAAGATACACTGAGGTATCAAAGATCTGTACTGTTACAAAATGTTAAGTACAATTTTGTATTTCAAGGATGTAACAGTAGTGAAAAACTAAAAAACAAAATTAAGATTCATAAATGGTGGAATGAAAATAAAATCCTCAAGAACTTCAGAAAGAAAAATCTTAATATTATTTTAGATTATTTTCTATTACTCATAATGCATTTTTACCTATTCAATATGATAGAGTTATGGAATTAAAAAATTACCAATCATAAAGATATACAGTTGATGTGACTTTTGGGGTGATTTTTAAAATTGTATATATGCACATACTTTTTCTGAAACACTGAGCATAAATTGAAGAGAAAGTGATTCTTGACCCGAAAATGTATCAACATGTATTTCCTTAGAACAAAGACTTTACCTTATACAACCCCCAAAAAATAATCAAAAAGAGGAAATTCAATAGTATCTAACTCAGGTACGCCCAACCTCTGGGATTTAATGCCTGATGATCTGAGGTGGAGATGATGTAGTAATATTAAGAGAAATAAAGTGTACAATAAATGTAATAGTTTGAATAATCTCAAAACCATCACCACCAACCCCAGTGGCTGGAAAAATTGTCAGCCATGAAACTGGTGCCAAAAAGGCTAGGGACCACTGACCACAGTCCAAGTTCAGATCTCAACTGTGCCAACATCATCATTTATAGCTACGACCCTCTCCTGCCTCCAAGATTTAAAGCAAGATAAAAAGCATTCCATTTAGTTATATCTTTTTTTCTCCTTTAACATGAAACAGTTTCTCAGTCTTTCTGTGATGTTTCTTGACATTGGGATATTTGAAGAACATAAGCCAGCAATTTGAAAAATGTCTTTTTGGTCTGATACTTCTTAGTGATTAGTTTCAGGCATGCACTTCCAGCAGGCATATTTCTCAGACATAATGTCCTGTCCTCTTCAGTGCACTGTATCAGGAGTAGTATGGTATCACGTTGTGTCTATACTGATGGCAGGAGCAATAATTTTTGTTACAGTGGTATCATATCCTTCTGTTTCCCCATCAAAAATTTGGTAATTTTTCCCTTCATAAATGATTTGTGGGGAGATAAAAAATGAGATTATGTAAGTATCCCATTTCTCAACGAACATTTGCTTTCCTTGTAGCTCAGTCGGTAAAGAATTTGCCTGCAGTACAGAAGACCCGGGTTCGATCCCTGGGTTGGGAAGATCCCCTGGAGAAGGAAATGGCAACCCACTCCAGTATCCTTGGCTGGAAAATCTCATGGACAGAGGAACCTGGTGGACTGCAGTCCATGGGGTTGCAAAGAGTCGGGCATGACTGAGCGACTAACACACAATTATTTTCTAACTGAGTCATTCCTTTAAGACATATTAGTTGGCATTTGACTATCAGGAAGAAATTCTCCTTTTCATTCATTCATATTAGAATTTATAAATTCTTTATTATACAGGAAGTTACCATTAGTTACTACACATTTCTATTTGGATTCTCATAGTTCCATATTTGGCCAAAGGGAGATCCTTTAACTTAGTTCTCTCACTGGCCTTTCTCTGTCATTCTGCAAAGCCCCTATAATTCTCTGAATATTTCCTTACTTTGTAAGGTAGGTGATGCAAATATTTTATATTCTGATAGACAGATAGGTTATAAGTGGTACACATTTGTAGTATCAATAAATTGTACACCTGAAATAAGTATATATGTATATGTTAATACTCTAGTTAGTGGTACTTTCTACACTGTTATGAGCAAGCAATTTTAAAACTGTCTTAGGTAAATATTTTGATGATAATGGAGACCAAGTTTCTCACCATTTAGTGAAAGAAGGTACAAATAAAAGAATATGAGAATTAACTCTAGGTTTTATAGATATATATAAAAGAAATAAATACAGAGGTGTATATGTAAGTGTGTATGTATGTGTGTGTATATATATACACTCAGATGTATATTTTCTAGCTCTGTTCACTGAAAGGCCTTACAAGCACTGAGGTACCTGAAGCAATGAAAACAATCAGCTACCAGATTTTGGCATCTTAATACTGCTTTCCACTAAAAGCAAGCAGATCTCCTCATAGAAAAGGTTAACTCCAGGCTTGGGGCAAGATAAGTACAATTCTTCCCTTTAATTAAAAATGAAAATTGATAGATATAAATTTAATAATTAACTTAATAAATTGAACTCTACATTTAAAAATGGCTAAGACAGTAAATTCCCTAAGTGTATTTTACCACAATAAAACAAAAGTATGTACAAGGTGTTGCTTAATTCACATATAACTTATAGTCTGCCCTCTGTATACATGATTCAACCAACCACACTGTAGTATTGCAGAATTTACTACTGAAAAATACCTGCATAAGTGGACTGAGCAGTTCAAATCCATGTTGTCTAAGGGTCAATTGCATACAAAAACACTATGGCAAAAGCACCATTCTTTTTCCATAAAGCATGAGAAACACACATCACAAATAAATGAGAAAACCCTACTGCCTGAATCAGTTTTCCTAGCATGTCTCTCAATGCACTTATTTAAAAGAAAGAGTTCTGAGGCCTTAATAGATATGCCATGTATACCAACACTTAAAGAAAATAAACATAATACAATACACAGTTTAAGCCTTGAACAAACTTGAGAACCAGTAAAATTTACTGAACATTTATTTACTATATTGGAAGTACTCTGCAATACTATCGAAGACACAAATGGAAAAAAAAAAAAAACTGATCTCAGCCTTTTAGGAGCTTAAAATCCAGTTGCTTATATGAAATTTAGGACACTAAGCTCATGACAATGTAGATGATCCAATTTGGCAAAGAGATCACAGAATCTAGCTGAAGATGTCAATCTGACTATAACACTATGAAATAAAGTAGTTTAGTTTTGAACCCTGATATTAAAAGGCTATACTAAGAATTCAGCCTCATTTCTCAATAGTTTAAATCAAATCAGATGACACGATCATCTACATGAGACGCTAGTGGGACAAAGCGTCCATTCAGTATTAGCTGTTTCCTAGTAAGGTCATCTCAGAACAAGGTAAAAGAGAGCTGTGTTCTGGATTCTTCAAATGGTGAGGGAAAAAAGTCTTATTTTCTAAAGTTAAATTAACTACCTAGCTTTCTTGGGAAAAAGTAAAGAACTAATCCTTAAATATACTCTTAAAATATTAAAATGTAAAGCATTTCTTAGATATAATTGTCTCTTTTTTTCTATCTCTTTCTCTCTAGTCCAGGGTACAGAACACAGATGCTCAAAGATTATTACCTATATTGAATAGGAAAGTCAGGGTTCCCTTTCAGAGCTCTTATTTAAATTTTCTGGTGAATGTAGTAAAGGAATTACCAAATTGGTAATACTTTAGATATAACTGCATCATGTTTCAAATTCTCTCAAGAATCAGAAAAAATATTCTAAGTGGGTGAAAATGCATCAAACTAGGTATATATAAATATATACGGTTTGATGCTGCTTAGTAAAACATTTAAAAAGTCACATTAATGGAACCTTTTTGAGTATTTAAAAGATCACTACATTTAAAGATGAAAGTCAAGCGTAACAAAAAGGAATTCAACATTTTTTAAAGTTCTTACCACAATCATTTCTGAAGGTTCTAATACAAGACAATCACATCCTCTTTTTCCTCCAAACTGCTTACCAAAACTATAAAAACAGAAAAATATTTCTTTAGCAAAGGTTATAAAATGTATCAATACAGAAAAAAAAAATGAACCAAAAAAACTTAGATGTTAACCAAAAAATTGTGATTCTATCACTTCAAGATTTTCTTAAAAACAAACAAAAAAACCCCCCTTCTTTTACTTGCCCAGATATGTGGCCTCAATACACAGTGTGATAATTATTTTAAAAATTCTGCCTTTAACCATTCTCTGAAACTGATTATAAAAGATATCTACCTAATCTCAAATTTTGAACATCTATTAGTATGTGTTGAATTAAAGAAAAACCACACTTGCTGCTGCTGCTGAGTCGCTCAGTCATGTCCGACTCTGCGACCCCATGGACTGTGGCCCACCAGGCTCCTCTGCCCATGGGGATTCTCCAGGCAAGAACACTGGAGTGGGTTGCCATGCCCTCCTCCAGGGGATCTTCCCCACCCAGGAATTGAACCTGGGTCTCCTGCATTGCAGACCGACTCTTTACCACTGAGCTACCAGGGGAGCCCCAAAACCACACCTACTGAAGAGTAACGCTAAAATTATGGAAGATTTTTTTTAATAACAAATTTTTGAAACTGATATTAGATAACAGACATAAAAAAACTTTAAAGATATTATTACTTGAATATATTAAAAAATGAAGTAAAATACAGAAGTGACTCATTAAAAAAAAAAAAAATAGTGTTAGAGGCCCTGGATAGCTCTTTGGAAAAAATAAAAATGGCAGCAGTACTCAAAGAAAATTTGAGTTTTTATGTATTTGTCTGGAAGAAAGAATTCTATGCAAATCAAAAGAAGAAAGCACTCAAAATACTGGTATTTTCATTTGAAAAGATGAACTGAATTTTTTTTAAAGGTGGGGTATAAAAAAATACTAGACACACAAAAGGTTAACATACTTAATATGTAATAAAAGCAATCTAAAATACTATAAAATAGAAATTAAGTACCATGGTTAATTATAAAATATATAAATAAAACACTATAGAAATAACTTTAAAATTCCACTAATAATGTAAGCAAAACTATAAATACCAAAATATAAACTATTTAATAAGGAAATACAGAAATACTTATAAAAAACTATACAATTCTATTGATGAATTGAAAATAGGGCTTCATAAAAGAAGTGATATAGCATATACTTACAAGGAAGCTATTATAAAAATGTCAACTTTCCACAAAGTATATGATTATATACAAATATTAGTTTACAACAAAATACTAATCAAAATCCAAATGAACTTACTTTTTAACATAACAAAAAAATCCCTGCTGTTTTTTCTTAAGCACTAGCCTGTATTTTTTTGTTGTTGTTCTTCCTCCCACCAAAACTCCTACCTTATGTAATACATAAAACAATAAAAGCAAATATGTGAAAGTTTACTTTCAAGATGGAATAACAGGGAATAGATTTACTCTCCTACATGAAAGAAAAAACAAAAAACAACAAAAAAGGAAAATCAGACAAAACACATTAAGCAACAGTTTCAAGATTCTGGAAAGTTGGTAGGGCATGTATATGGATGCTTTAGAGAGGAAATTAAAAACCTAAGATGACCCTTACAATATCCCAATTTTACTAATTACAGGTAATCTCCAGGCCACAATGCAAAAAGGGAGAAACCGAGCAGAGTCTGCCAGTGTCACTGAATTGAAAAGACAGAGACAGATTTGGGGTGTGGAAAGACCGGGCTTCCCGGTGGCTCGGATGGTAAAGAGCCTGTATTATGTATTCTATATAACTTGTATTATGTGGAAGACCACATAATACACAGGACATTGGGTAGGATCTTCAGAAATCTATTTCCTTTGCAATGTGATAAATTAGTCTAAAGAAGTGCTGCTAAGTCAACCCAGTCGTGTCCAACTCTGTGCGACCCCATCGATTGTAGCCCATCAGGCTCCCCAGTCCCTGGGATTCTCCAGGTAAGAACACTGGAGTGGGTTGCCATTTCCTTCTCCAATTTATGAATGTGAAAAGTGAAAATGAAGTCTCTCAGTCGTGTCCGACCCTTAGCGACCCCATAGACTGCAGGCCACCAGACTCCTCCGTCCATAGGATTTTCCAGGCAAGAGTACTGGAGTAGGGTGCCGTTGCCGTCTCCAAAGAAGTGCTACACTCACTCAAACAAATTCCAATTAAGTGAACTACATGTCAGAAGAAAGCCTAATACTACTCTGCTGCTAAGTCACTTCAGTTGTGTATGACTCTGTGCGACCCCATAGATAGCAGCCCACCAGGCTCCCCCATCCCTGGGATTCTCCAGGCAAGAACCCTGGACTGGGTTGCCATTTCCTTCTCCAATGCATGATAGTGAAGTCACTCAGTCATGTCTGACCCTCAGCGACCCCATGGACCGCAGCCTTCCAGGGTCCTCCATCCACGGGATTTTCCAGGCAAGAGTACTGGAGTGGGGTGCCATTGCCTTCTAAAATACAGCAACACAGAAATCTGTTTTGGAATACAGCAACACAGAAATCTGACATCCAGTAAAACAAAAAAATATCATGCAAAGAGGACTATATGATCCATAGCCAAAGAAAAACCAATCTATAAAAACAGATCTACAGCTGTCAGCAGTGAGAGAATCAACAGACAACACTGAAACAGCTATTTCTAAGTATGCTCCAAATGTTTAAGAAAGTGAGATAAACATGAATTCAACAGAGAAACAGAAGTTTTTTTTTTTTAAGACCTAGTGGAATATTCTACCACATCACATAGGTAGACACATAATGTCTGATTGTGCCAGTTTTTAGTAGTGTTAACAACAGTGAGTGGTTTCAGACACTGTCAATTTAATATGCCCACAATACTATAAATCTTCCTATCAATTTTCCATCTATTAGATTTAGTATCCTTTTTTAATTGGTGACCAGACCTCAAGTGTTATTAGGGGCTACTGAAAAAGCCATTTTATAATTGTATCATTCCTTCTGAATTTATCAGCTAAAGTACTGACGTAAAGCAACATTCTCCAACTATTTGAATTCCTAGAACAATAACTTAAACAAGAAAGGCATGAGAAAAGCTGCACTGGAGATGACATGACTATACATTAAGTAAATTCTATACATTCTGTTTTCAGGGAATTCCAGTCCAGTGGTTAGCGCTCGGGGCTTTCACTGCTGTGGCCTAGGTTTGATCCCTGGTCAAGGAACTAAGACGCTGACTGCAAGCAGTGTGGCACAAATTAAATTGGTATGGACAAATTATTATTATTATTTTTTAAAGAAACAAGTGAATTTACCAAGATTGAAGGCTTCAAGCTCAATATTAAAAAATCAATGCTTTTATTGTATATTATCAATGAACAATCTGAAAAAAAAAATTAATTCCATTAAAGATAGAATGAAAACCAGAATACTTGAGATAAGTTTATAAAAACATGCACAAAATCTCTATAAAACTGCCAACTAAAAAATCTATAAAACACTGACAAGAAAATTAAGATGTCCTAAATAAGATATACTTCATTTATGGGTGGAAATGTTCTACAAACTCAATGTAATCAACAAGTTGCCTTAGAGACACTGACATGATGATTATAAAATTTACATAGAAATGTAAAAGATCTAAAATAACTAAACTAATTTTGGAAAACAAGAAGATGGAATGTTTATGTTACATTTCATGGTAATTTTATAAAGCTAGATGGTAACCCACTCCAGTATTCTTGCCTGCAGAATCCCAGGGGTGGGGGAGCCCGGTGGGCTGCCGTCTCTGGGGTCGCACAGAGTTGGACACGACTGAAGCGACTTAGCAGCAGCAGAATACTCAAGACAGTATGGCATCAGATTATTTTATAGATCAATAACACAGGACTGAGAGAACAAAATCAGACCCACACATATATGTTCAACTGATTTTTGATAAAAGTGCCAAGGGAATTCAATGAGGGAAAAGATACTATCTACAAGTAGTAATCCACTCCAGTGTTCTTGCCTGGAGAATCCCAGGGACGGCTGAGCCCGGTGGGCTGCCGTCTATGGGGTCGCACAGAGTCGGACATGACTGAAGCGACTTAGCAGCAGCAATAGCAGCAAGTGACAAAACAACCATATATCAATACAGAAAAAAGGAAGATTTTAATACCATAATCAAAAATTAGAAATGGATCAGAGATATAAATGAAAAAATGGAAATTAAAAACTTCTCACAGCAAAGAATTTTTGTACATGTCCTAGACAAGGGTTACTGAAGAAGTTTCCTTCCATATAGTTAACTTTAAAAAGTTTTATCAAGAACGAGTTTTGAGTTTTGTCAAATTTTTTTTTTCCTGCTTTCTGAAAGGATCATGTAGCTTCTGTCCACTCTTTTACTAATGGAGAATACTACATTAATTGTTTTATGGATTTTAAACTTCCTTGCATTCCTAGGATAAACCCAACCTGATCACAAATGTCTAATACTTCTAATATATTCATGGATTTGGTCTGCTATTATTTTGTTAATTTCTACATGTATGTTCATGAGAAATGCAGTTTTCTTACAATAGTACATCATCATGATAATACTATATTCATAAAGGAGACTGAAAAATTCCTTCTTCCATTTCTCAAAAAAGTTTACATATGTATTAATGTTAATAATAATGCTTCATTAAATATTTCTCTGTGGGGCCAAGCTGGCGTGAGCGTTCGAGGCCCATTTCCAGCGTTGTCCCATTGGTAGAGCCTTTGGCTATCCCCAGGAGGGTGAGTTGGTACTAATGGTGAAGTATTAGTGGGTCGGGGCAGCCCACATGGTCCTCACCCTCTGGCTAAGAGGTCTCCTACCCACCCTTGGGTCCTCCCACCTCCGCTGCTGAGGGCCCCGTGCTCCCCCAGCCTCTCCACAGGGAAGCACTGGTGAACAGGGTGGCTCTCAGACCCCACTGGCTCTGAGAATTAAAACTGAGTCAACCTGGAATCAAGATGCTGGAAGTATCAATAACCTCAGATATACAGATGACACCACCCTTATGGCACAAAGAGAAGAAAAACTAAAGAGCCTCTTGATGAAAGTGAAAGAGGAGAGTACATGTTTAACTACTTGAGTATCACCGACTCAAGGGACACGAGTTTGAGCAAGCTCTGGGAGTTGGTGATGGACAGGGAAGCCTGGCGTGCAGAGTCAGACACGACTGAGTGAACTGAGCTGAGTTCTGATAAAAGCTTGTTGTCTAAAACATATAAATAACTCTTAAAACAAAGATACAAAAACAAACAACATAATTTAAAAATGGGTGAAAGACCTTAACAGACACTCAAGCAAAGAATGCAAATTAAAGTAACAAGATACACTTTATCAGAAACACCGAAATCCAGATCCCTGACAATACCAAATGCTGCAAAGGACGTGGAGGAACAAGAACTCTCATTCATTGCTGCTAATAATGCAAAATGGTACAGCCACTTTGGAAGACAGTTTGGCAATTTCTTACACAACTAAAAATACTCTTACCATATGATTCTGTAATCATGTTCCCTGGTATTTACCCAAAGGAGCTGAAAATTTATATCCACAGAAACACTTGTACCTCGATGTTTATAGCAACTATTCACAAATGGCAAAATATGGAGGCAACCAAGATACTCTTCAGCATGTGACTGGATAAACAAACTGTGGTACATTCAGATGACAGACTATTATTCAGTGCTATAAGAAATGCACTATTAAGCTATGAAGAGACACGGAGGAAGCGTATTATGTATTTCTAAGTGAAAGAATCCAATCTGAAAACACTATACATGGTATGATTTCAACTATATGACACCGTGGAAAACGCAAACCTATAAAAAAGCCAGGGGTTGGTAGAAAGGTGGAATTCAGAGGAATCTGAGGTCTGGGAAACTACTCTGTATAATACTATCATGGTGAAAATACAGCTTTATATGTTTGTCCAAACACAAAGAATGTACATTACCAAGAGTGAACCCTGATATAAACTGTACTTTGGGTGAAGTTCATCACCTCTAACAAATGTACCACTTCTGTGAGAGTAGCTCATAATGGTGTAGACTATGCATGAGCAGGGGCAGAAAGTACATGAAAAATCTGTACACCTTCCACTCCATGGTGTAAACCTAAAATTGCTGTAAAAAAGTCCATTATGAAATAAACAATTTTTTTTATGAGAATCCTATCAGGATTCATAAAACAAGCATATCCTTACATTCATATGGAAAAACAAAGAACCTAAAATAAGCAAAATCACTCTAAAAATGAACAAAGCTGTAAGACTCAAGGTACTGATTTGACAACTTACAACAAGCCACAATCATTAAGGTAGAAGATTAGTACCAAAATAGAAATATAGTTAAATGAAAGAGAGTAAACATTAGTTCAGCAAAAGCAAACAAACAGACATACATATGGTCAACTGATTTTCAACAAAAGCAATTCAATGCCTTCTAAAATGGCAATGGGTCAACTGACTATTCTTAAGCAAAAACACAAAAAAAAGAGAAACAAAACCAAAAATGAAGTCATAATGGACTAGACCAAACTATAATAGCTCAAACTGAAAACCATCCAGAAAAAGTCATAAGAGAAAAGCTAAACAAAGATTTCCTAGATACACCACCAAAATCTAGGTCCTCAAAAGGAAAAAAAAAACTGAATCTCATGAAAACATAAAACACTCATGCTTCAGAAGACACTATTAAGGAAAAAACAAGCCACAGAAAAAAGAAAATACATGCATATCATATATCTGACAAAGAACTTGTAACTTTTATCTAAAATATCTAAGTTCTTAAAACTTGGTAAAAACAAACACAATTAAAAATCATACATCTCATGAAGAACTTATATCTAAAACACAAATTCTTACAACTTAAGACATAATATAAATGAAAAATGGAGAAACGCTTTGAACAGACATTTCAACAAAGGTACAGGAATGCTTAATAAGCACATAAGAGCCTCAACAGTAACAGTCACTATACTGAAATACAAGTTAAAATCACTGAGATAGTTAAACACATACTAGAAGAGTAATAATCAAAAGACTGTCAATACCAAGTGAAGGAGAGGATGCAAAAAATGATATCCATGGTATGTTCTTGGTCCGTATGTAACATAATAGTGATCTTTTAAGCAATTTGGACCTTTCCTCAAAAATTAAATATATATTTATATGACATAGCAATCCTCTCCTACATATCTACAAAAGAAAAAATAAATACACAGCCCATGTAAAGACATGTATTTGAATCTTTATAGCAGCATTATTCATAAAAGCCCCTAAACTAAAACAATAAAATTTCTAACTTTTCATCTTCTCATGAATGGCTAGACAAAATGTGAAATCTTCTTAGAATGAAATACAATTTAACAATTGAAAAAAATACACATGCTACAACTGTTATAGTCTAAAACAGCGATGAACCTCAAAGACATTATGCTAAGTGAAAAATGCCACAACAAAGACTACTTTTAAATATCTGCACAAGGTAGATATTGAGACAGAAAGTCTGTCAGATTTTAACTGCAAAAGAGCATGCAGAACTTTTTCAGGTAAAGGAAGTCTAAAACTATGGTGTACCAATGTATATATTAATCATAAATTATTAGAGTAAAAACTTATGGGTGAATTTTATGGTATGTAAATTATACACCAGTAAAGCTAGTTTAAGAAAACTGTCTAAGAACACACAGAAGAGAATATTTACAAACTTGGAATAGGCAAAGATTAGCAGAACACGTTTAAGTACTTCAAATAAATTAGTAGAACACTTAAGTACTTTGGACCTCTCACACTTAAAGAAGTTATCATTGAAAAACAAAAAGGCAAGACATAATCTGGGAAAAATACTGAAGAATTGATGCTTTCAAACTGCGGTGGTGGAGAAGCCTCTTAAGAGTCCCTTGGACAGCAAAAAGATTAAACCAGTCCATCCTAAAGGAAATCAACCTGAATATTCATTGCAAGGACTGATGCCAAAGCTCCAATACTTTGGCCACCTCTTGCAAAGAGCCAATTCATTGGAAAAGACCCTGATGATGGGGGAAAGACTGAGGGCAGGAAGAGAAGGGGGTGATGGAGGATGCGATGGTTGGATGGCATCACCTACTCAATGAACTTGAGTTTGAGCAAACTCTGGGACACAGTGAAGGACAGGGAGGCCTGGCATGCTGCAGTCCATGGACTGCAGAGTCTGACATGACTGAGCGACTGAAGAGTTAACTACTTCAAATTCAGAATGACAATGGGTCACAGTTTAAAGGTGAGTTAATACAGGAGTTGCCCGGGAACATAATATACAATGGATCTTTCATATTTCTTATTATCCTCAAGCTGCTGGTTTGAAAGAATGAATGGTCTGCTTACACAGCAACTCATTAAACTTGGAGAGGGCTCTTATAAAAACCAGAGGACTAACTTAAATACTGACTTCAATATTTCAAGTAACAGCCCTATAAGAGAATCATAAACTCCTTGGATGAAGATGACTATACAAAACTCACAAATTCATAGAACAGACTTTTGTCCTGAAACAACTGAGTACTGAGAAATTATCCCAGGGGCATTAGCTTCTTTCTGAGCTACTCCTGAGGCCACTGGGCTGGATTTGACTCCATATCCAAACTTGGCTTTATTAAAGTTTTGATATGGGCTATTCCAACTGGTATAGGAATTAGAATGCCTTGGGGGCACTTTGGATTAATAAAAAGAACACTTCAGTTTAGTATTAAAAGGGATCTGTGTCCATGGGGGCAGTTACAGACCCAAGCTACAGACCCCATTTCTCCTTACTACCAAGGAGTAATTCTACAAAATGAAGGAAAAGATGATTTACTATAAACATGATTTACCAACTGCTCATTCTTCCACATGTAACTGACAAAGTACAAAAAGGAGAATGTTCCTCCTTACTAACAGAGGTGATGGAGGGTTTGGATCCACAAATGAAATACATGTAATTGAAGCTAAAGTCTGAGTAACGCAGCCTAACAGTCCTCCCTTACCTGCTGATTTTACTGAGCAGGGGAAGGATAATACCGTATTAGTAACGATTCCTGGACAAGAAAAATGAAAATACGTGCCACTAACCCACTACTATTCTTGTGAACAGACATTCTTGGAAGTCTGACCGTAATGTGGAATGTCATCCACGTCTGAACTTCTGGCCACTGTGCTAAGAGAACATAAAGAAAGTCACCGGGGAACCTATAGCTGGAGAAATGTGAACCAGACCTCAACTCAAGGTAACTCTGCCTGCCCTGCAAGCAAGGCCTGTCCTTTCTTAACTTTGACTTTTTATGGACAAAACTTATGTCTACTAGATCACACTAATTTCACATGTTATCCATTGTATCTGGGGAAGAGTACTGGTTGACATATTTTACTGGAAATTATCTGGACTTTATTAGTCATACCCACTTACTGATAGAGTATGACAAGGCTAGCAAGGGATTGCTATGTGGATCAAGATCTTGCATTTGGGAACCCTAATTATAGGAGAACTCCATCAACTATTGTGAATGGACTATCTTCCCTAAATCCTATGGTGTTTGAAATAGCCCCTTAATTTGTATGTACTGTAACCAATGAGGTAGAAACTACTACTACCTATCAGTTAGGAACCCCTGTTTCCAGATGCCTAACACATGCTGATCATTTGTATTGGAAGAGAACCACCTACTACTGTCCCCTCATGAGAACTCAAGTATTATGGATTCAAACATTATTCCCTACTCTTTCTGTTCCCAATATTAGCTTCCTCTTAGAACCATTATGGAAGATTTTGCAAGGAACCAAATAGTTGAAAAATGTCACAGATACACATAATCATATCTTGATAGAACATTCTGTTCTTACTATTATTGCTATCAGTAAGTTAATGGATGTAGGAATTGATGCACAAAAACATACTTCTCATTCATGGTGGAACTTTTTCTTTACTAAATCCTCTACTGCTCAAAAATTGTTTTCTGCATTATTTAACCCATTACTTGTTTCTCTGATCACTTTATTTCTACTGACTCTCTGGAACTGTTATTTGACTTACAGAATTAAGGAGACTTCTCATGTTACTTAGCTTATTTCTATGCTCTTCAGCCTGAACAACCGTGAGGCCGTCTGTTAAGGAAATTAAAATGGAGGAAGTCTTGTTCAGAAGCGAGAGAGCAGACCTCTGACCTGCTTCTGACTTTCCCGGACAATGCCCATATTCTGTGCCTGCCCACAAGCACAGAAAGTCAGGTGGCACTTTAGATAAGAAAGGGAGTGGGTTTTGGAATTCTTGAGCCCCTGGAAGTCTGGCCAACATCCCTGGGGAATATCAACATCCTGTGACTCATAAGATTAAACATACAGCACTGTAACAAGGTTAAAGTAAAAGGAGAGCTGCAGTTTTGCTTGTAAACTGATAATGATATCAGTTTGTGGCCTGAGATTATAAATCAAAGCCCCCAAAGCTACAATTTGAAGTCTCACCCATGGGGTGGATGAACTACCCAGACTGCTGTTAACAAGGGACTTCCCAGCACTGTTCAAGGCTGAATGCCGATTATTTATGCTGGACCTTTTCTATCATGGAGGAGGAATATATTTGTCCTCATTGGAACAAACACATATTCTGGACATGATTGGCTTTTGCCATCTACAATGCTTCTGCCAGAAGCACTGTCCACAGGCTCACAAAATGCCATTGATAGCCTCAGCACTCTAGACAGCATCATTTTCAATCAAGGTATTCATTTTGCAGCAGCAGAAGTATAGCAATAATTTCTGTCTGTCCCAACAGGCAGAATACATGGATTTCATATTCAAGGCATGGAAGTAACAGTGGTTCTTCTCAATGTTATTATACTTAATAACTCATTCACAGAATTTATACTTCCTCTTCCTAAAACTTTGAGCTCTGCTGGTTTTGAGTCTTAGTCCTGCTAGATTATTTCTAGCAGGAAACACAGCAAGTCACTGAATTAGTGACTTCCACCTGGGCACTGAACCGAAAGGCAGAAAAGGGGCTTATTCTACTAGCCTGAGTGATTGATTACAATCACCAAGGAGAAACTGAGTTGCTGCATAAAATCGAGGCCAGCAGAACTACATCTGAAGCCCAGGAGGTTCTTTTGGACTCTGTCCAGCGCTTTCAAGTCCACTATTAAAGTTAATAGAAAACTAACAGCAACCCCAAGTGGCGGGTGAGGGGTGGGGTGGGCAGGGAAGAACCAAACAAGGCATAATTAAGGACCCTTAAGAAATGAAGGTTCTGTGCCCGTTATCAGGTAAAGAACCCGGAACAGCTGAAATTCTGGTTGAAGGCAGAAGTACTGAATGGGTGGTAAAAAGAGGAAGCAAGATCAACTACGGATTTGTGACCAATGATGGAAACAGGACTATATGTGGTATACATGGTCCGGGGTTGTATATGTTAACCATTTCCTTCTTCCCTCTCTTCCCCATATCTATTTTATATATAAGTTGTTGGAAGTGAACTTTATAAGGTAGTCTGGAGTTAACAGAATATTCAGAGGCACTGTGATGAAAAGTATAACTAATACAGCGAACACTGACGATTGGGACTGTGCATCCCCTTGTTTCAGGGAGATGGTAAGAACTTCTTTACTTACATGAAGGATAGCCGTATCTTGTTAAATGAAAAGAGAATTGGGTAGAAGCTCAAATGTGTTCAGAAGCATTCATATGAAAACTGAGTAACCAAGGGAGTGGACTGTACCGGGGTCCCCAACCTCTGGCATCTAACGCCTGATGATCTGAGGTGGAGCTAATGTAATAATAGAAACAAAGTGCCCAATAAACATAATATGCTTGAATCATCCTGAAACCACCTTCTCCACTCTGGTCTATGGGAAAACTGTCTTGCACAAAATCTGTCCCTGGTGCTAAAAAGGTTGGAAAGCATGGCACTGTACCATTTATTTATTGCCTCTCAAGTTCAAATGTATTTGCTCTCAGTTTCAAATTTACTTTATAATAAAGGATCTGGATTTAATAAAGATTCTCCTTTGGCTGGCTGTTAATATCAAAACTTCGTCAGTAGAGGGGGCTAGTACAAAGAAATGGCAAATACTTTCCTACACTTGGCAGGGTAGGCGTGTGTAAGGCAAAGGGAAGTCCCATCTCCAGCCTCAGGACCCATCTGCACCCTGAGTGGGCTGGGGGTCAGGAAGGACTATACTGTTTACCAGTCCTAGTCAGACTTTCTCTCCCTGACAGCTTTGACCCACTAACCATGGACAGCTCTGGCCCAGAGCAACCAAGTGAACTTTGTCATTAGCTACTGGGCTACAAGCAACATATTCACCAACAAAAGTTCTGAATTTCAGTTTTGGGGAGAAAGCTCCCCTTTCAAGTTTATTCCTTCCTGGGGTACTCTCCCTTAGCACCTTTATTCTTCTTAGTACCTAATTTCTTGAAAATTAATAATTCTTTGAAGGGTCCCTGTTCAAATTACCATGTGGTTTCTGTCTATTCACTGATAAAGCAGTAACAGACAGCTTGATAGCTAAAGAAACAGTTTATACTTTTATAAACAATACTATTATTCCTCTTATATTCAGTTCAGTCGCTCAGTCGTGTCCGACTCTTTGTGACCCCATGAATCACAGCATGCCAGGCCTCCCTGTCTATCACCATCTCCAGGAGTTCACTCAAACCCACGTCCATTGAGTTGGTGATGCCATCCAGCCATCTCATCCTCTGTCATCCCCTTTTCCTCCCGCCCCCAATCCCTCCGAGCATCAGAGTCTTTTCTTTTATTAGGGAGTGCTATATTCTATAGATTATCATAATGATGACATCTCAATGCCATTATATTTGCAGAAGCCAAAAATCATTTGATGTTTACTATATGCTAAATCATCTACATCATAAGACGGCAGAGCAGAAGGTCGTGTGCTCATCTTCTCGTGCAAGAACCTCAAAACTGCAACTGGCTGCTGAACAACCGTCGACAGGAGAAAAAGAACTGCAAAAACATAAAATGGTTGTCTCAGGAGGCCTTACAAATTGCTGAGAAAAGAAGAGAAGAGAAAGGCAAAGGAGAAAAGGAAAGATATACCCATTTGAATGCATAGTTCCAAAGAATAGCAAGGAGAGATAAAAAAGCCTTCCTCAGCGATCAGAGCAAAGAAATAGAGGGAAAAAACAGAATGGGAAAAGACTAGAGATCTCTTCAAGAAAATTAGAGATACCAAGGGAACATTCCATGCAAAGACGGGCTCAATAAAGGAAAACAGTATGGACCTAACAGAAGCAAAAGATATTAAGAAGAGGTGGCAAGAATACACAGAAGAACTATACAAAAAAGATCTTAATGACCCAAAAAAGATCTTAATAACCATGATGGTGTGATCATTCACCTAGAGCCAGACATCCTAGAATGAAAAGTCAAGTGGGCCTTAGGAAGCATCACTGTGAACAAAGCTAGTGGAGGCAATGGGATTCCAGTTGAGCTATTTCAAATACTAAAAGATGCTGCTGTGAAAGTGATACACTCATATGCCAGCAAATTTGGAAAACTCAGCAGTGGCCACAGGACTGGAAAACGTCAGTTTTCATTCCAAACCCAAAAAAAGGCAATGCCAAAGAATGTTCAAACTACCGCACAATTGCACTCATCTCAAATGCTAGCAAAGTAATGCTCAAAATTCTCCAAGCCAGGCTTCAGCAATACGTGAACAGTGAACTTCCAGATGTTCAAGCTGGATTTAGAAAAGGCAGAGGAACCAGAGGTCAAATTGCCAACATCTGTCAGATCACAGAAAAAGCAAGAGAGTTCCAGAAAAACATCTACTTCTGCTTTATTGACTACACCAAAGTCTTTGACTGTGTGGATCAAAACGAACTGTGGAAAATTCTTAAAGAGATGGGAATATCAAACCACCTTGCCTGCTTCCTGAGATATTTGTATGCAGGTCAAGAAGCAACAGTTAGAATCGGACATGGAACAAACTGGTTCCAATTTGGGAAAGGAGAACATCAAGGCTGTATACTGTCACCCTGTTTAACTTATATGCAGAGTACATCATGAGAAATGCTGGGCTGGATGAAGCACAAGCTGTAATCAAGATTGCTGGGAGAAATACCAATAACCTCAGGAGCAAAGAGGAACTAGAGAGCCTCTTGATGAAAGTGAAAGGGGAGAGTGAAAAAGCTGGCTTAAAACTCAACATTCGAAAAACTAAGAATCATGGCATCCAGTCCCATCACTTCATGGCAAAGAGATGGGGAAACAATGACAGACTATTTTGAGGGGCTCCAAAATCACTGCAGCCATGAAACTAAAAGATGCTTGCTCCTTGGAAGAAATGCTATGATAAACTTAGAAAGCAAAAACATTACTTTGCCAACAAAGGTCCACCTAATCAAAGCTATGGTTTTTCCAGTAGTCATGTATGGATGTGAGAGTTGGACCATAAAGAAAGCTAAGTGCCAAAAAAATGATGCTTTTGAACTGCGGTGTTGGAGAAGATTCTTCAGAGTCCCTTGGACTGCAAGGAGATCAAACCAGCCAATTCTAAAGGAAATCACTTCTGAATATTCATTGCAAGGACTGAGGCTGAAGCCCCAATACTTGGGCCACCTGATGGGAAGAACTGACTCATCAGAAAAGACCCTGATGCTGGGAGAGATTGAAGGTAGGAGGAAAATGGGATGACAGAGAACAAGATGGTTGGATGGCATCACCAACTCGATGGGCATGAGTTTGAGCAAGCTCCAGGAGTTGGTGATGGACAGGGAAGCCGCCACGCTGCAGTCCATGAGGTTGCAAAGAGTTGGACACGACTGAACAACTGAACTGATATGCTAAATATTAATCTAGGTTATTTTATTTGCATTGACTCATTTAATCCTAACAATCACCCTCCAATAACCTCTCAAACAAGCATCTCCCAAACACAAAATATAAATCTCCTACACAGGAACTGTTCTCTAAATGACAATTAAATACACTTCTATAATCATCTTTGCTGTGAAGTTCATGATGGTTACATTAAAGCATACCATGGCTTTGTTTTAAAAATCTCATATTATTGGGAGTTCCCTGGTGGTTCCATGATTAGGATTTGGTGCTTTCGTTGCCATGGGCCCAAGCTCAATACCTGGTCAGGGAACTAATATTCCACGGGCCGAGTGGTACAGCCAAAAAAAAAAAAAAAAAAAAAAATTCAAACAAAAAAACAAAACACTAACAAAAAAGAAAACCTCATACTATCCATTATTTAAAACAAACTTCAATGTCTTGGTTACAAACTAACGGTGAATCATTGTGACTGATTAATGGCTTGATAAAGTGATCACAACAAATTCTTAACTACTCATTAACAGCAGAAAAGAGTGATAAAATAGTCAAAAGAACAGTACTAGTAATCCTAAAATAGAACTGTAATCCACATCAACCAAGCTTATTCTATTTCATGAACTAATTCACTCACTACAAAGCACTCAAGTGTCTTTCAGAAACATAGGGGAAAGGAACAACAGCCAAAAGGGTTAAATAGGCAAGAATTATTATGTATTTTATTTGTAAAAATAGTCAACAATATGTTTTATACTACTAGTCAGGAAGTACATATTTCATTTAACCAAATATTGATGATAAAGTTTCAAGACTAAAGACATAGCTTTAAAAATGGCCTCAGAACTGAGATGTTCCGTACTATCTATCTAATAGAATGTACCTTGATACTTAAAATATTTTTAAAACTAAATTAATTGAGCTGCAATTAGAAGTCCTACCTTAAAAGCCTAAAAATCTCTTCTCAACATTACTAGAGAAAAGTCACCAAAAAGTTGTATTTTTATGTCACCAAATTATAATTTCAGGCCCCCAAATCTTAACTAACAGACCACATTCTCTAAGAATATTATATCTAATCATCTTGCCAATGACTCTTCTTTTACTTACTAATTCTGGTGATAATTAAAAATTACTTATAAAAGCCAGGCACTGTTCTAAGAGCTATAGATATATAAACTCACTTATTTCCCAAAACTGGTTTATGAAATACATCTTATTATTGTTCCTATTTTAGAGGTGAGGAAACTGAGCCACAAGACAATTAAGTAATTAACCCAAAAAGCAGTAAAGCAAAGAGATGAACTCAAGCAGTCTAGCTCTAAAATATCAACTTGTACAAACTTCCACTGAGAAGTATGAGTAGTAGCTTGCTATAACCTCATAAAACACATAAGTGGGTACTATTAGTATCCTTATTTACACAGGAAAACTAAAATTTGTCCAGATTCAAACATCTAATAAGTGACAGAATCAAGACACTAGCCAAACTCCTGTTAGTCTAAAAGATGATTTCTTAACTATAAAGCTATATTGCCTCCCTATAACTAAGAGCAATGAATCCATGAAACATCGGATAAATGATATCAAATCTCAAACAATACAATAATATGTCATGGGATAAACAAAAGATTACACCCCAGACACAGGTGAAAGAGGAGAGTCATAGAGCTGGCTTAAAATTCAACACTCAAAAAACTAAGATAACGGCAACTGGTCCCATCACTTCATGGAAAATAGATGGGGAAACAATGAAAACAATGACAGACTTCATTTTCCTGGTCTCCAAAATCACTGCAGATGGTGACTGCAGCAATGAAATTAAAAGATGCTTGCTCCTTGGAAGAAAAGCGATGACAAACCTAGACTACTAAAAAGCAGAGACATTACTTTGCCAACAAAGGTCCATCTATTCAAAGCTATGGTTTTTCCAGTAGCCATGTATGGATGTGAGAGTTGGACCATAAACAAGGATGAGTGCTGAAGAACTGATGCTTTTGGACTGTGGTGTGGGAGAAAACTCTTGAGAGTCCTGTGGACAGCAAGGAAATCAAACCAGTCAATCTGATAGGGAATCAATCCTAAACATTTTTTGGAAGGACTGAGGCTGAAGCTCCAATACTTTGGCCACCTGATGCGAAGAGCCGACTCACCAGAAAAGACCCTGATACTGGGAAAGATTGAAGGCAGGCAAAGAACAAGTGAGATGGTTGTATGGCATCACTGACTCAATGGACATGAATTTGAGCAAGCTCCAGGTGGGGGATGGTGAAGGACAGGGAAGCTGGCGTGCTACAGTCCATGAGGTCACAAAGAGTCAGACACAACTGAGCCACTGAACAACAACATATTCCAGAAATATGAACTATCAGTTGATTCTTGCCAAGTACTTCGTGTATTATCAAAAGGCAAAGACATCTATAAAATGTATCATCTACTAAGATAAAATACATATTCTACATAAAATAGTTTAACATAAAACATTTGTAAACTTTGTCTGTCAAATACACTAAGCGGCCAATGTAAACATACCTGCAAGGAGGCAAAACCATGGAGTCTTTCATAAGCACAGATCCAGAAAGCAGGATATACCAACATCTGGCAATAGTTTCTGAACTGTTTAAGTGAATAAATAGATGAGTAAATAAAGATACATATTCAAGTGTATATATGAATACAAAATACAAAACATGAAAAAAATTCAAGTATTATTATAAGTAGTTAAAAATTAACAGTCCTTGGAAATTTCACTTATCGCCGAAGGTTTCATACAGACCGTGTTCACATCTTACATAATAACTATCCTAAGGTATAGGTTTCAGAAATACATTTTTTTTGGTTCTTCATTATTAACTTATATCAGTAACTTCCCATTCCTCATTTTTGTGTACTGGATCACCATATTTGATGAAGATCAACTCAAATAGTATACTAGATGTACATATTAAAAAGTTCTATTTCTGGTAAGTTTAACGTATATTAAGGACAGTATTGTTTCGAATTCACATCAATGTTCCATCTTCATGTTCAACTATAATATGGGTCATAATGATCTACTTCTTTCACTTTAATTCTATTCTGACATAAAAAAATGTCTACCCAACCTTTCATTTTATGTGTTTCTGAAGGATAAAAAATATCAGATGACTTGAGTTCATCATCAGTTTTAGTTCAGTTAAATCACCAATGGAAACCCAGAATACCGTTAGATGTTAAGTTCATAATCTAATCATTTTGTTTTTCATATATTTTAAATTTACCATACCTACAACTTCAATTAATTCCAATATGTAGACAATTCTTAATTTTATATAAAAGAAACATTCCCTCTGAGCTGGAGAACTGTATATCTACCTAGCTATTGATACGTCAACGTGCAACTCAACCTCAACATGTTCAAAATCTACCTATCATTTCCCTCAAGCTTGATTTTCTTCTAGGGTTCTCTGTTCTCAGTGAATAATATCATTCATCGTCCAGAAATCTAAGCATCTGAACCATTCTATGCAACACCCAGGGTGAGCTTTCCAGGTAAATCCTATTGCTTACCATGAGAAGGAAAAATTAACATCAACTTTCTAGAAGATATTTTAAAGTTCTTAATATCCCTCCCCTCTGTCTTCACTGAGGGAAAATACAAATGGCTGAAAGTCTCCTACTTAAAGTTCTTTGTTTGGAAATTCCTTCTAATTCTTTTGAAATATGACTTTCATACAATCATAAAGGAATTAAAATCAATAAAAGAAAAATTTGCCCAAATCAACACATAAGAAAGTTACGATTAAATGCTACCACAAGTCTTCAATTTTTATCTCTTTACTGAAACAGTCAGAGTTGTCAGTAAATTCTACTATAAATACAAGAAAACTCCTGATGTTCACTCCTAACACCAAGAGAGCCATGCCAGCTCGTCAATCAGAAACGGTTCAGACCTTGCAGAGAACTCCACCCTTCGCGCACAGTCTGGCACGGTATCTGATGAGTAAACATAAGGAAAGTGAAAATTTTTAAACATGGGTCCACCTATCTCCTTTCTTTGCACAAGTGAATAAATCTAACAATAACCTAGCCTGGCGAAAAGTGCCATACATAATCTTGACAGATTTTACTCCTGCAAAGGCTTCACACTGCTTCTAAAATAAAGAACAAAAACTATTACGGTGGCCTCTACCTACCTCTCTCCAGATCTCTCTCTTCCCATTTCCTCCTCTCTGCTGGTGGCACTGAGCATAGTGGTTTATTTTCACTTTTTCTATCATGCTGCTTCCCAGTTAAGGTCAACTATATGCATTTTTCCCTCTGCCTCCACTAATCTCTGAATTTAAACTCTTTAATTTACATATTCATTTTTCTAAAAATTCTTTGGTTTATGATTAGCCAGATAGATTTGGATAATTCTTAATATTAATTTTTAAACAGTTAACTGAGGTATAATCTACAAACCATAAACTCACCATTTTAAGTATACGATTCAACGCTTTTTATGAAGCTGAAAAGGACTGTGCAAACATCCTCATAGGGAGACCCCTCATGCCTTGTTTGCAGTCTATCCCTGCCCCAGGTAAACAATAATCTGCTCTGTCTCTACAGATTTCTATTCTGGATAGTTCATGCAAATAGAATCATGTAATGTGATGCTTCTAACATACATCTTCCATTTAGCATAATTTGTCTGAGCTTTGTCCATGTTGTAGTATTTATCACTTTATTCGCTTTTATTGACAAATAGTATTCCACTAACCAGATGCAGAGCATTTTATCTACCCATTCACTGGACAATTTCCAGTTTTAGGCTACAATGAATATTGCTACTAAGAAAAAACATCTGTGTACAGTCTCTGTACGCACATTTTCATATTTCCTTGGTAAACATATAAAGGCAGAATTACTGGGTTACATGGTAATATTTTAAGAAACTGCCAAACCATTTCCTAAACTGGCTTTGTTGACACTTGGGATTGTCATATATTGTACCACAAATATAGGACAACCCCAGGTGTCAACAAATCCTAATCAAAACTTGTTACTGTCTACCTTTTTGACTATAGCTATTTTTCAAAATTTGTTTTTAACTGAAGTAATATGGGTTTATCAGTTCAGTCGCTCAGTCGTGTCTGACTCTTTGTGACCCCATGAATCGCAGCAAGCCAGGCCTCCCTGTCCATCACCAACTCCTGGAGTTCACTCAGACTCACGTCCATAGAGTCCGTGATGCCATCCAGCCATCTCATCCTCTGTCGTCCCCTTCTCCTCCTGCCCCCAATCCCTCCCAGCATCAGTCTTTTCCAATGAGTCAACTCTTTGCATGAGGTGGCCAAAGTACTGGAGTTTCAGCTTTAGCATCATTCCTTCCAAAGAAATCCCAGGGCTGATCTCCTTCAGAATGGACTGGGTGGATCTCCTGGCAGTCCAAGGGACTCTCAAGAGTCTTCTCCAACACCACAGTTCAAAAGCATCAATTCTTCAGTGCTCAGCCTTCTTCGCAGTCCAACTCTCACATCCATACATGACCACAGGAAAAACCATAGCCTTGACTAGATGGACCTTAGTTAGAAAAGTAATGTCTCTGCTTTTGAATATGCCATCTAGGTTGGTCATAACTTTTCTTCCAAGGAGTAAGTGTCTTTTAATTTCATGGCTGCAGTCACCATCTGTAGTGATTTTGGAGCACCAAAAATTAAAGTCTGACACTGTTTCTACTGTTTCCCCATCTATTTCCCATGAAGTGATGGGACTCGATGCCATGATCTTCGTTTTCTGAATGTTGAGCTTTAAGCCAACTTTTTCACTCTCCACTTTCACTTTCATCAAGAGGCTTTTTAGCTCCTCTTCACTTTCTGCCATAAGGGCGGTGTCATCTGCATATCTGAGGTTATTGAGATTTCTCTCGGCAATCTTGATTCCAGCTTGTGCTTCTTCCAGCCCAGCGTTTCTCATGATGTACTCTGCATAGAAGTTAAACAAACAGGGTGACAATATACAGCCTTGACATACTCCTTTTCCTATTTGGAACCAGTCTGTTGTTCCATGTCCAGTTCTAACTGTTGCTTCCTGACCTGCATACAGATTTCTCAAGAGGCAGGTCAGGTGGTCTAGTATTCCCATCTCTTTCAGAATTTTCTACAGTTTATTGTGATCCACACAGTCAAAGGCTTTGGCATAGTCAATAAAGCAGAAATAGATGTTTTTCTGGAACTCTCTTGCTTTTTCCATGATCCAGTGGATGTTGGCAATTTGATCTCTGGTTCCTCTGCCTTTTCTAAAACCAGTTTGAACATCAGGAAGTTCACGGTTCACGTATTGCTGAAGCCTGGCTTGGAGAATTTTGAGCATTACTTTACTAGCGCGTGAATATTGGTTTATAGCACTGTGTGTTTCTATTTCTGTATATCCTATAGCATGCTCACCATCACAGAAACACACAGTGATATTGGTTTATAGCACTGTGTGTTTCTATTTCTGTATATCCTACAGCATGCTCACCATCACAAGTTTACTTTCCACCTATTACCATATATATGATCCCTTTTACTCATTTTGAACCCCTGCAACTGTAGCTATTCTACTGGGTTTAAAGTGGTATCTCAGATTAACTTTCTGTATGTAAATACTCTGTACCATTTATTGAAAAAACTGTGCCTTCCCAACTGAAATGCTTTAGTACCTTCATCAAAAACTGTTCACTGGTGGTTCCTTTTTAATACTCAGTTGTGTTATACCCACATTGTGTGCATATAGCTAGCTAGGTAGCTAGAGGTCCATTAAAAAAAAAAAAGCAGAGACTATTTATAAATATAGGAGGTTATTTTTGGGCTCTCAATTCTGTTCCATTTATCTATAAATCTATACTTTTCCTTGATAGCTCTTATATATGTGTAGTTATTTTAATGAACTTTTTCTCCTCCATTACATGTTAGACTCTAAGGACAAATCTCATATCTTTTCACCATTTTATACCAGCCTAAGCATAATATAAATAAACATTTACTAATAAGTTAATGAATCAACAACTGAACAAATAAAACTATAAAAATCCATATGAATCCAGAAAATACTTAGAAATAATGATAAATGCAATGTGCAATGAAACACTGCATTCAATACCAGAAAAGGCAGAGGAACCAGAAGTCAAACTGTCAACATTTGCTAGACCACAGAGAAAGCAATGGAATTCCAGAAAAACATCTATTTCTACTTAATTGACTATGCTAAAAGGCTTTGACTGTGTGGGTCACAACGAACTGTGGAAAATTCTTAAAAAGATGGAAGTACCAGACCATTTTACCTGCCTCCTGAGAAACGTGTATGCAGGTCAAGAAGCAACAGTTAGAACTGGACATGGAACAAAGGACTGGTTCAAAACTGGGAAAAGAGTATGAGAAGGCCACATATTGTCACTCTGCTTATTTAACTTATATGCAGAGTACATCACGGGAAATGACGGGCTGGAGGAATCACAACTAGTATCAAGACTGTCACAAGCTGGAATCAAGATAGCCAGGAGACACATCAACAACCTCAGATATACAGATGATACCACTCTAATGTCAGAAAGTGAAGAAGAACTAAAGAGCCTATTAATGAGGGTGAAAAGAGAAGAGTGAAAAAGCTGCCTTAAAACTCAACATTCGAAAAACTAAGATGATGACAAAAAAACTAAGAAGTCCCATCACTTCATGGCAAACAGAAGAGGAAAAGTGAAAGCAGTGACAGACTTCATTTTCTTGGGCTCCAAGATCACTGCAGACCATGACTACAGCCATGAAATTAAAAGATCCTTGCTCCTTGTAAGGAAAGCCATGACAAACCTAGACAGCATATTAAAAAGCACAGACATCCCTTTGCTGACAAAGGTCCATACAGCCAAAGATGGTTTTTCCAGTAGTCAAATATGGACGTGAGAGCTGGACCATCAAGAAGGCTGAGCAGTGAAAAATTGATGCTTTTGACTTGGTAGTGCTGGAGAAGACTCTTGAGGGTCCCTTGGACTGCAAGGAGATCAAACCAATCAATCCTAAAACAAATCAACTCTCAATATTCACTGGATGGACTTATGATAAAGTTCCAATACTGTGGCCACCTGATGCGAACAGCCAACTCATTGGGAAAGACCCAGATGCTAGGAAAGACCGAAGGCAAAAAGAGAAGGGCATGGCATTAGATGAGATGGTTAGATAGCATTACTGACTCAATGGACATGAATTTGAACAGACTCCAGAAGACAGTGCGGGACAGAGGAGCCCAGCGTGCTGCAGGCAATGGAGTTGCAAAGAGTTGGATACAACTTAGTGACTGAACAACAGCAACAAATCAGCTGCATACCTAAAGTAAAAGAGGTCCCTGCTGCCAAAAACTATGGAAGAAAAACAGAGAAGAATTATCTTCATAATCTGAGGAACGTAAAGATTTTGTTTTTTTTAAATAGGACATGAGATGCACTAATCACATGGGAAAAAACAAAGAATCTCTTTTCTTCAAAAGCCGCCGTTAATGGAATAAAAAAAGCAAGCCACACAATGGAAGAAGACATTTGCAACTTGTGCACCCAACAAAGGACTTAGATATAGCATTCATAAAAATTTTATACAAACTGATAGAAATAAGATAGCCCAATTAAAAAATTCAAAAACATGAATCAAGATTTCAGAAAATAGCTATCCAAATAGACTATAAGAATAGGAAAATCATTCACCATCATTGAGCAGGAAAACAAAAAATAAAATCACGATGAGATAACAAAATGAAATATATATTTTAGATTCTAATTCACTAGAATCTTCTAAATTTGAGCACATGTATTTCCAATGCTTATTCCTAAGAATATTCCCCAAAGGAATGAGTACATAAGGGTACAGGAAGACATGAACAAAATATTCATAGAAACTTACTATTTATGATAGGAAAAATACTGTAAACAATCCAAATATTTATTAGTAGTGGGAAAGTTAAATTATTGTTTTCACATAATTGTATACTGTAAAGCACTGAAAAAGAACAAATGCAAAAACATGGAAGAATTGACATGTGTGAAGTATATAAAGCCTGACCAAAAGGTTTTGTGTGAAATTTTATATGAATTTTTGTATGAAATTCAGAGACAAAACTAATCTAAGGTGACAGCCATCAGAGCTAGACTATCTTCCCAAGATGGCTGCCTGAGCCCTGTGCAAAGCTCGCATGTGCTGTGCACTCACTGCACAGTAGCCACACATAGTAGTGTGTTGCTTATTAAACTTTATTGCACTTACTTCTCCCCTGAGCTCTCTGTATGTTATATTTCACAGTTCAGGAATGTATTTCAATCTCTTCCACAGAAACTTTCAGAATCAAATGAGTTTCCCCGCTAATAGTCCAAAGTTGAAACACTGTTAAGTTAATTAAGAAGTGAAGTTAAGTCGCTCCGTCGTGTCCAACTCTTTGCGACCCCATGGACTGTAGCCCACCAGGCTCCTCTGTCCATGGGATTTTCCAGGCAAGAGTACTGGGGCGGGTTGCCATTTCCTTCTCCAAAATACTTACCAAAAAAGAACTTGATTGCCACTGTATCTCTCATAGCGTGCTCTTGTAGACATCAATCTATTTTTTAAAAAGCAAAAAATTTTTAAATTATCTTAAATTGTTTTAATAATTAACAGCTACCACAACAGAAAGTTATCAGATCTACCACTGAGTTTTTCACTAGAGTTTAAAAATATAAACATCACACACATACAAATCTGTTTAATAAATACAAATTTGCTTACATTTAAAAATACTCTATTACTAACATTCTAGTTTTCAATTTTCTTCTTTCTTCTTGATACACTTATTTGACATATACTAACATCTGAATTGATGCTTTTCAACTGTGGTGTTGGAGAAGACTCTTGAGAGTCCCTTGGATTGCAAGGAGATCCAACAAGTCCATTCTGAAGGAGATCAGCCCTGGGAGTTCTTTGGAAGGAATGATGCTAAAGCTGAAACTCCAGTACTGTGGCCACCTCATGCGAAGAGCTGACTCAATGGAAAAGACTCTGATGCTGGGAGGGATTGGGGGCAGGAGGAGAAGGGGACGACAGAGGATGAGATGGCTGGATGGCATCACCAACTCGATGGATGGGAGTTTGAGTGAACTCCGGGAACTGATGATGGACAGGGAGGCCTGGTGTGCTGCGATTCATGGGGTCGCAAAGAGTCGGACACGACTGAGCGACTGAACTGAACTGAACATCTGAATAATGTTACACAGAAAACAGAAAATAATAAATCCTAAACAGTCATATTTTAGCAATTTGGTCCATAGTCAGAAACTTAAAAGAACAGCCAGAAAAGTTATGGTTGAGCTCGCCATTGGAAAGAAAACACAGTTTAATCAAAATTTATGCAAAGTTACAACAGTTAGTACTTACAGCACTCAAAAGTGCTTTTACAAATATAATCACAATGATACAAGGTGGCAAGAAAGTGAACTCATTTTATAGAACAGAAAAATGAGGTTCAGAAAGTTCATGGGTACTGTCCGCAGGAGCTTATACCCAATCGAGAGTCTCGCTCCTTCTACTTTAATAAAATACCACATCATACCAAGTCCATCTTAAGCATTTTATATAATAAATATCAATACAAAGTACAAAAAGAAAACAGTTCTGTTTTCTCTAGATAGCACAGACTGAGCACTGTACGTTGCTTTAAATATTCTCATTTAATCCTCAAAATGTTGTAACAAAGTTAATCTTTTTATCCCTATTTTATGGAAGACTAAACTATAGCTTAGATGTTAAGACTTGCTCAAGGTCCCCTGACTAAGAAAAACTGGAATGAGAAGGGCCAATTGCTATGCATAGCCTATAAAAAGCCCCTAAATGATTTGGCCCCTGCAACTATCTATCTGAACTCATTTGAATAAACCTCTTAGCACATGCTCTCAGAGCATCACACTTACCGAAGCTGATGTTCCCTGAGATTTGATAATATTTCCATTCCATGAAGATAAGAATAAATAGTATTTAAGTCCTGTAAAACAGAGAAGATTTTAGATTAGTAACTTTGAATACTGCTAAAAATATTTTCCCTGGTGTGATTCTGGCCTGTGTGGCTGTTTTCCTCAACAGTAGTTGTTTATTTCCACCTGGCTTCTCTCCCACCTAAGTGCATGCCTCCAACCCATGGACATGAACCCCTTGAGGCCCAGAACTATCTTTTTGGTTGTGAACTAAAGGCTGACAAAGACTATCACTTTAAGGTGGATAATGATGAAAATGAGCACCAGTTATCTTTAAGAATGGTCAGTTTAGGGGCTGGTGCAAAGGATGACTGCACAGTGCTGAAGAAGAGGCAATGAATCATGAAGGCAGTCCAATTAAAGTAACACTGGCAACTTTGAAAATGTCTATATAGTCAAAGGTTTCCCTTGGGGGCTTTGAAATAACACCACCTGTGGTCTTACAGTTGAAGTGTGGTTCAGGGCCTGTGCATATTAGTGGACAGCACTTAGTAGCTATGGAGGAAGATGCAGTCAGAAGATGAAGAGGAGGAGGATGTGAAACTCTAAGTATATCTGGAAGGCGCTCTGCCCCTGGAAGTGGTAACAAGGTTCCCCACAAAAAAGTAAAGTTTGCTGCTGATGAAGATGATGATGAAGATGGTGATGGTTGACAACTTTGATGAGGAAGCTGAAGAAAAGGCTCCAGTAAAGACATCTGTATGAAATATTCCATCCCAAAATGCACAAAAATTAAACCAGAATGGAAAAGACTCAAAACCGTCAACACCAAGATTAAAAGGTCAAGAACCCTTCAAAAACAACAACAACAACAAAAAAAACAAACAAACAAAAAAAAAGAGAGAGAAAAAAAATTCTAAAACGCTGAAAGGACCTAGCTCTGTAGAAGACATTAAAGCAAAAATGCAAGCAAGTGAACAATCTTGGGCAGTACTGGTAAATTAAACCCAAAGATGGGGAGAGAGGAAAAAGAAAGACAAACATAGTCTGAACTGAGTACCAACAACAATCCAGACTGAAGTCTTCTATTTTCATCTCAATCCCCTTTCCTGATCGGCCACCCAACCACGCTCCCTTCCAAGCTGGAAGCAATTTCTTGGTCTCCTAAGGCTCTTCTGACTGCTGTGATTCAGTGAGCCTTACACTTTGCTTTCTATTATCTGTGCACCTGCCTCACTTCTGACCACGTTTTAATCACCTTTGCATTTCCCTAGCTGCTCAATAAGTATTTAATCAAAAAGTTAAAAATATAATAGAAAGAAAAGAAGTCGCTCAGTCATGTCCGACTCTTTGCAAGCCCATGGACTGTAGCCTACCAGGCTCCTCCATCCATGGAATTTTCCAGGTAAGAGTACTGGAGTGGGGTGCCATTTCCTTGCCCAGGGGATCTTCCCAACCCGGGGATCAAACCCAGATCTCCCACATTACAGGTAGACACTTTACCATCTGAGCCACCAGGGAAGCCCTATATACATATATATACACACACACACACCCATCCACCCAGTGAACAGTGAACTCGCTCAGTCGTGTCCAACTTTTTGCAACCCCGTGGACTATAGCCTACCAAGCTTGTCTGTCCATGGGATTCTCCAGGCAAGAATACTGGAGTGGGGTACCATTTCCTTCTCCAGGGGATCTTCCCAACCCAGGGATCAAACCCGGGTCTCCCGCATTGGAGGCAGACGCTTTAACCTCTGAGCCACCAGGGAAGCCCCTATATATATATATATATGTATAAAATATATATATAATGATATCCCACAATTATGTAAGCTACAACCACTTATGACACAATTGTTACCATGGAAGAGTCACAAAAATCTCTGAATAACAACAGATCTGAAAAGGTTGAGAATTCCCTCAACTCATACAGGAACCCCTCCTCAGCATGGTTGACAAACAATGCCAGAAATCAAAAATTCACTATTTCATACCAAGGTCTATTTCACTTTGAAATATATGTCATCTCTCTTCTTTAGTGACCTTCAAACATTCGAAAAGTTGTCCCATCCTCTTAAATCTTTTTTTTTTTTTAACCTCCAGATAACACAGTCTCAGTATATGCAGGTTCCAGATCTTTAAGCATCCTAACTGATCTCCTCTGTGGAGATGACTCTGCTTGTTCTTACTCCTCTTAAAATATGGCTTTCTTAAAAAAAAAAAAAGTCTCTTTCAAACAGACTGAAGGGGCTTACCAGGTGGGGCATTGGTCAAGAACCTGCCTGCCAATGCAGGAAATGCAGCAAATGCAAAAGATGTGGGTTCAATCCCAGGTGGGGAGGATCCCCTGGAATAGGAAATGGCAACCCACTCCACTATTCTTGCCTGGAAAATCCCACAGAGGAGCCTGACGGGCCAGTCCATGGGGGTCACAAAGAGTTGGACCCAACTAAGCATGCACGCACACACGACACAGCGTTATTAGTCAAGTGAAGGGTTAGTTGCTCAGTCATGTTCTTTTCCTCTCTGAAAGAACTGGGAAATGTGTCTCTAGCCCTTATTCAGACAATTAGATATTAATAAATCCAGGTTAATACAGAGGTACAGTACAACTTCTAAGTGCAATGGCATAGCAAAAGGAAAATGTAGAAGCAGGGAATATTCCTGACGGAACACAGGATTTTACTACAGAATGCTAGTGCACAGCAATTACAAATAAGCTTAAATTCCTTAGAAAAAAATGTACTTCCTTATTTTCTTACAAGGAGTAATGTCTTTATACCAAGGCAGACTGCTCCCAAACACCACCCTCCCTCTTACTGACATGTAACTATCCAAGAATTATCAGATGACAAAGAAGAAAAAGAAGACACAACCGCTTTTTTCCCAACTAAGAAAACATGCAACTAAGACAACAAGAAGTCCTAAGGAAAAAAGCAATAATCTCTGATTCCAAAGATTACAACTGCCAATTAACCATGATGGATTCCATGACTACGCATATCGCTGTTAAACCCTTAGCAAAATAAGAGTGAAAAAGATTTTTAAGTATATTTTTTTAAAAAAGAGACATGAACAGATTAAAAGAGGAAGCTAACAAATTAGTCTATAGACCTAAATAAGGTCTATAAAATTCTATAAGACAGCAGATGGAGCAGTGATATGATAAACTGTACTTTTCAAAGAGGGCTACAATGACGTCTTATCACATATGCTCTTTTGCAATCAGACTTTGTCACCCCCTCATCAAAACTGACAACTAGGCACCCTCCCCACGGATCTGAGTTTGGTCCTGTAATTTGTTCTGATTCAAAGAATGTGGTAGAAATGAGGTTGTGTAACTTCTAAGATTCAAATATCCTGAGACCATCAACACTGTGAGGAAGCCCAAAATAGCCTCACTGAGAGAAAAAGGCCAATGGAACAGCACCAAAGTACCAAATATGTGATTTTTTCTGAGACCAGACGAGCTGAATGGAACTAAGAGAATGATCAAAGTCAAGGTTCTATGGGGCAAAAGAAATAACCTCTCAGCCAAAACCTTCTGAGTTGGGATAATAAGCAGAGTACTGGCAAAAGTCTGGTTCACAGTGAGCTCTCACTGAGCCTGCAGACCCACCCTAATAGTCTCTCTCCACTCCCAAAGTTTATAACTAGATTTATACAACTGGCAGTTAGAATAACGCTCACAAAGGATCCTATGAGTAAAAGCTGTCATGGTGGAAAGGGCTAAGTAGACCCTCTGTGTGCATGCATGCTAAGAAGTCGCTTCAGTCATTTACAGCTCTGTGTGAGACCCTATGGACTGTAGCCCGCGGGGTTCCTCTGGCTGTGGGATTCTCCAGACAAGAGTACTGGAGTGCACTGCTGTGCCCTCATCCAGGGGATCATCCCTACCAGGGATCAAACCTCTCTCTCTCTTAGGTCTACCTGCACTGGCAGGTGAGTTCTTTACCATGAGCACCACCTGGGAAGCCCTCTGAAACTGCCCCATTCCCCAGAACAAGACAGTAAATAAAAGACAATATTGCTTATCCAAAGGGGCAAAGAAGCAAAGACTAATGCCACCAGTAAAGACTTTAAAGTATGCAGGGTGCCGGTACTTCCCATGCATAATCTGCAAAAAGCAGATAGATCCTAAAAACTGACTACAGACTGCCAGACACTTAACCAAATTTAAGCCCTGGGCACAACTGCAAGTTCCAAACATAATACTGTTGAAGGAACTATTTAATTAAGCTTCGGGTGTTGATTTGGTCAATGTATTCTTTTCCATTCCAGTTAGTAAAGTAAAAAGTACAAAAAACAGCAACTGTGTAGAACCATATTAATTTACAGTTTTGCCTACGGGCTATTTTAACTTTCTCAAGTTTCTGTCGTAATATAACCTGAAAACATCTAGACCACCTGACACATATACATATTTTGCTCACTGGACAGAACCAACAAGAAAATAAGCAAGAGGTACCTGGTACTGTGGAGTCTTGGAGAACACACTCAATTCCAGAAAGTGAGATATTAATTCTATGAGGGCTCCAAGACCTGCAACTTTAATGTCTCAGGGGTGCAGTGGTCAAGAGCATTACAAGACATCCCTCCAAAGTGAAACACAAACTGACGAGACTTAAGCTTTCATTCAAGGTGGCAAAAAAAGGGCTGGACTTACCTTCCACCTAAAACAACAAAAAGTCATAATAAATAAATAAAACAACATTTTTCAAGAGATAAAGACATCAATTTAAAAAACAGAAAAAAAGACAGTGACACTTCAAGAGAGGGGAAAAAAATGCTTGGTGGTGTCTTGAGAAGAGGGATTCCCAGTGGCTGAGTGGTAAAGACTCTGCCTGCAATATGGGAGACCTGGGTTCGATCCCTGGGTCAGGAAGATCCCATGGAGGAGGGCAGGGCAACCCACTCCAGTATTCCTGCCTGTAGAAACCCATGGAGAGAGGGGCCTGGCAGGCTACAATCCATAGGGTCACAAAGAGTCAGACATGACTGAAGTGACTGAGCACATCTTGAGGATTACCTGGCCACCAGGGAGGAGAATGCAGCTGAAGTTTGCAGAGCAGGATAGAGGAAGTGCATAGGAAAAAAGAATGTTCTGCAAACTTCCAGAGGGTTTCACTTGAGTCTTAGGTTGAGTACCAACCATTTTAAGCACAGGAAGAAATTTCTGAATTCAGGGAAAGAATCACCTTAAGGGATTAGAATAGTGGTCCTCAATCAAGACTGATTTTGCTCCTTGGGTGACAGTTATGTCTGGAGACATTTGGGACTGTCATCATTTTTGAAGGGGTAGGGGAAGTGCTCCTAGCATCCACTGACCATAAGCCAGAGGTGCTGCTAAATATCCTGTGATGCCCAAGACAAAGCCTTAGAATAAAGAATTCTCTGCACCAAAACAATAGTTCTCAGGTTGAAATTTCCTGGATTAGAGGAACAATACCCAAAACTCACACTGGAACCAGAAGAGTTGCTACTCCCAACAGGGAGACTGAAAAAAATCTCATAATTCAGAACACATTTAGTAGAATACTCAGGAGCCTTTGGATTCAGTATTGGGGCAAAATTAATGCCTCATTAAATGCTACTCTGGTGCTACACAGCATAGTTCAAAAAACAGCCCCAAAAGGGTCAAAAGAATTTCCAAAGTACTTAACTCTGCCCCAGAAAAATAAATATTTACAAGAAATAAAAAATACCTAGCACATAAAAAAGTAAACTTCACAATCTCTGGTAGTCCATCAAAGATCATCAGGCATGCAAAGAAACAGGAAAAATGACCCATAATGAGAAAAAAAAAAAAAAACAAAATCAACTTGGTAATTATCAAATAACAGAATTCATACAAAAAGACATTTAAAAACTTATTAAAACTATACTCCTTATGTTCAGGAAAATATAGAAAAGATCAACCATATAAGAAGGGGTATTAAAAAAAACTCCAGGACTTCCCTGGTGGTCCAGTGATTAAGAATCTGCCTGCCAAAGCAAGGCAGATGGGTTCAGTCCCTGGCCCTGAAGATTTCACATGCCACGGAGCAACTACTGAGCCACAATTACTGAGCTCACGCTTTAGAGCCTGTGAGCTGCAGCTACTGAAGCTTGTGCACCCCAGAGCCAGTGCTCTGCAACAAGCAGCCCGTGCACCACAGCTAGAGTAGGCCCCACACGCCCCAACTAGAGAAAGCCCAAGCGCAGCAACAAAGACCCAGTGCAGGCAAAATAAATTAATTTTTTAAAAACCAAGGGGAAGGAAATCAAAATGGCAGATTTTAGGAGAAGTCTGAACTCATCTCCCCCAATGAACACATCAAAAATATCTATTTACATGGGGAACAATTCTCACTGAAAACAAACTGGAGACTGGCAGAAAGGCTCATACAACCAAGGCTGTAAAGAAAGATCCACATGAAGTCAGGTAAGAAGGGAAGAATCAGGTCAAGACCTGAAACACAAACTGGGAAACCTAGCGCTGGGGTCCAGCACCAGACAGATAAGTCCACATGGCTGGCTAGAAGACCAGTGGGACTAGCAGGGGGTGCTGCGAGAAATCTAGACTCTGCTAGTGAAGAGCATGCACATGCTTGCTTGCTTGCTCTCAAAACAAGATGGAGAAAGCAAATGAAAATGTCAGAGACTCCAGCTGGCTTCCTACATCGGTCCCAGAGTGTACCCTGGCCCATGCTGGGGGCAATTTCAGCCCCTCTTGCTCCACAGCACAGCTCCCCACTAGGGCAAAGGCTGACACTGTCAAGGAGATTAAGTCACTGTGACAGAGTCAGTTCAGACCCAGCACTGCATCTGAATGGGGTGAAGGCAGTCACTACTGGCGTTCGTGGGGACAGAAGGTCAGAAGCCGCCTGAACTCCAGTGTGCTGGGACTGCCCCAGCATGCACCTGGACCTACACTGACTGCCCACTCTGGCCCCTTGTGCTTCAACACTGCTACCCTCTGGGGTGAAAATGCCAAAGTTGGGAGGGATGAGGAGACATGCTTAGAGAAAACAGAACCAGCTCAGACCTAACCTTAAGCACTTCTGCTTCAGTACCTTGGAAACTTGGGAAAAAGGATTTCCACCCTTGGTCCTTCTATTTAACATAGTATTACAAGTCCTAGGCACAGCAACCAGACAAGAAAAAAGAAATATAAGACTAAACTGGAAGAGAAGAAAAACTGTCCCTATCTGCAGATGGCATCATACTTTAGAAAACTCTATAAAGACTCCATCAAAAAACTGTTAGAACAATGAATTCAGTAAAGTTGCAAGATACAAGATTAACATATAGAAACCTGTTGCTTTTCTATACACTAATAATGAACTACTACAAAGAGAAAACAAGGTAAACAATCACATTTGAAACTGCATGAAAAGAATAAAATACCTAGGAATAAACTTAACCAAGGAGGTGAAAGGCCCATACATTCAAAATCATAAAACACTGATAAAGGACATTGAAGACAATAAAAAGAAATGGAAAGATGTTTTGTGCTCATGGACTGAAGAACTAATATTGTTAAAATGTCCATACTACCCAAAACAATCTACAGACTTAATGCAGACCCTATCAAAATAACCATGATATTCTTCACAGAACTAGAAAAAATAATCCTAAAATTTATATGAACTGCAAAAGAACCTGAATAGCCAAAGCAATCTTGAGAAAAAAGAACAAAACTTGAGGTATCATGTTCCCTAACTTCAAACTATACTACAAAGTAACAATAATCAAAACAGTATGGTACTGGCTCCAAAAAAAAGACACAATAGATCAAGGAAATAGAATAGAATTTCTGGGTTAGAGAACCCAAAAGTAAACCCATACACCTATAGTCAATTAATCTAAGTCAAAGGGAGCAAGAACATACAATCAGGAAAAAGACACTCTCTGCAATAAACTGTGCTGGGAAAACTGGACAGCTACATGTAAAAGAATGAAATTAAAACATTTCCTCAAACCATATACAAAGAAAACTCAAAATGGATTGAAGACCTAAATGTAAAATCTGAAACCATAAACTCCTAGAAGAGAATATAGGCAGAACACTGACTACAGAACTCTCTGTAAATCAAAGCAATAATTCTTTTGTATCTGTCTCCTATGGCAACGAAAACCAAAGCAAAAATACATAAGACCTAATTAAACATTCAGTTCAGTCACTCAGTCGTGTCCGACTCTTTGCAACCCCATGAATCGCAGCACGCCAGGCCTCCCTGTCCATCACCAACTCCCGGAGTACACTCAGACTCGTGTCCATCGAGTCGGTGATGCCATCATTAAGAGTTAATAAAAAAAACTTTCTATTTTATGTTGGAGTATAGCCGATTAACAATGTTGTAATAGTTTCTGGTGAACAGGGAAGGGACTCAGTCATACATATAAATGTATCCATTCTCCCCCAAACTCCCCTCCCATCCAGGCTGCCACATAACACTGAGCAGAGTTCCATGTGCTACACAGTAGGTCCTTGTTGGTTATTCATTTCAAACACAGTGTACATGTGCATCCCAAACTCCGAACTATCCCTTCCCTCATCCTTTCCCCACCCAAACCATAAACTCATTCTCTAAGTCTGTAAGGCTCTTCCTGTTTTGCAAATTCATTTGGACAATTTCTTTTGAGATTTCACCTATAGGGGATGTGATATAATGTTTCTCCTTCTCTGTCTGACTTACCTCACTCTGTATGACCATCTAAAGGTAAGAGCTTTCGCACAACAAAGGAAACCATCCATGAAACAAAAACAATCAACTGCTCAATGAGAGAAAATATTTACAAATGATATGACTGACAAGAACTTAATATCCTAAATATATAAATAGCTTATATAATTAATTATCAAAGAATTAAAACTCAGAAAATGGACAGAAGATATGTAAGACATTTTTCCAAAGAAGATATACAGGTGGCCAATAGGCATATGACGAGATGCACAACATCACTAATTCAGCAGAGAAATGCACATCAAACCGCAATTAAACACTACCTCAGTTCTGTCAGAATGGCTATCACCAGAAATATCACAAATAACAAATGCTGGCAAGAATGTGGGAATAAGAGTCCTAGCAAGGAAAGGGAATATAAATTAGTGCAGCCATTATGGAAAACTATCATAGGGCTTCCCTGATAGCTCAGTTGGTAAAAAATCCATCTGCAATGCTAGAGAACCTGGTTCAATTCCTCGGTCAGGAAGATCTGCTGGAGAAGAGATAGGCGACCCACTCCAGAATTCTTGGGCTTCCCCTGTGGCTCAGCAGGTAAAGAATCCACCTGCAATACAGGAGACCTGGGTTGGATCCCTCGGTTAGGAAGATCCCCTGGAGAAGGGAAAGGCTACCCACTGCATTATTCTGGCCTGGAGAATTCCATGGACTCTATATATAGTCCATGGGGTTGCAAAGAGTCAGACACAAATGAGCGACTTTCACTATGAAAAACAATATGGAGTTCCCTCAAAAAAAGAAAAACAGAGCTACCATATGATCCAGCAATTCCACTCCCAAGTATACATCTGAAGAAAATGAAAACACTAACTCAAAGAGATACATGCACCCAATGTTTATAGCACTATTATTTACATACAATAGCCAAGATACTGAAGCAACTAAGTGTCCATCAACAGTTGAATAAAGACGTGGTATGTGAATGTGTGTACACACACATATGTGTACACATATGGAATACTGCTCAACCATGAAAGGAGTGAAACTTTGCCATTTTAAAGAACATAGATGGTATTATGCCTAGTGAAATAAATCATACAGAAAAAGACAAATATCATATATTATCATTTACATGTGGAATCTAAAAAATAAAACTTATGAATACATATAACCAAAACAGAAACAGACTCACAGATATAGAGAACAAACAGTTATTACTGGTGGGGAGAGAGGCAAAATAGGGCTAGTAGACGACTAAGAAGTGCAAACTACTAAGTATAAAACAAAGAAGATGCAAGGATGTAATGTACAGCATAGGAATAGAGCCAATATATTATAATGACTGTAAATGGAGGATAACCTACAAAAATACTGAATGGCTACGTTGTATGTATAAACTAATACTGTAAATCAGTTATACTTAAATTTAAAAGAATAAATATAAATAATTAAAACACAGGGAGAAAAGACAAAAAAAAAAATCTGAACAGAGCACCAGTGAGACAGGGAACAACTTCAAACAGTCCAACAAAAGTATAACTGGAGTTGCTGTGAAGAAAAAGAACAAAAAAATAATTTGAAAAATGGTGGAAAGTTCTCCTTCTTTGACAAAAACTATGAGCTTGCACATCCATAAGGCTCAACAAAACTCAAGCACAAGAAATATGAAATAAACAATAGCAAAGCACCTGAACTGCTTAATAAATGATAAAGCAAAAATTGTAAACGCAGGTAAAGGACATCCCTGGTGGTACAGTGGATAAGAATTCACCTGCCAACACAGGGACACAGGTTCGATTTCTGGTCTGGGAAGATCCCACATGCCACAGAGCAACTAAGCCCGAGTGCCACAACTACCGAGGCCGCACTCTAGGGTTCGTGAGCCACAACTACCAAAGTCCACGTGCCTACAGCCTGTACACTGCAACAAGAGAAGCCACCGCGATGAGAAGTCCATGCACCACAATCAAGAGCAGTCCTCACTCACCACAACTAGAGAGAGCCTGTGTGCGGCAACAAAGACTCAGGACAGAAAAAAGAAGAGCAGCAGCTAGAGAAAGAAGGTAAATTACACACTGTGAATAATAATTAGAATTACAGAACACTTCTAGGCAGAAACAATGCAATCCACACAATACTGTAGTAACACACCTTTAAAGTCACAAGAGAAAAAAAAGTATCTAGAATACTCTTCCAGTCAACATACCTTTCAAATAGGAAAGCAAGTATTTTTCATATATACAAAGATTGAATCAATCAATCACCAGCAGACCTGCTCTACAAAAATTAAAGTCATTTCCATAAAAGAGGAGAACAATACTAGATGGAAATCTGGAGCTATACAAAGGAATGAAGAAAACTGGAAATGGAAACTACAAATATAAATCTTTTTCATTATTAAAAAAATTGGCTATTTAAAGAAACAGCAACAACAATGATAACGTATTATGAGCTTTATAATATGTGTACAAGTCAAATGCATCACAATAGCAAAGGGCAGGAGCTAAAAATGTAGGTATAATATTGTAAGGTTCTTTATTATATGAGAAACAGTATAATATCACTTGAAGGTTGTGGTAAGTTTAAGATATATACTATAAACCTTAACAAAACTGATAGTTTGCAGATTCTTTTGGATTTTTTACTATACAATAAAATCTCCTGTGAACAAGAACAGTATTGTTTCCTCCTCCATATATATAATGCAGGTAATTTTTTCCCCTAGCTTTAATGCATGAGCTAGGGCTTCCAAAACAATGGCTGGTAGGTGTGGTCATAGACTACAAACACAGCTGCTGGGGCCCCACCCTTTTAGTTAAGAGTCATCATAACCTGGCTAGACACTCACAAAATGCCTATCTCATGGAAATGTGCTTGTTAATTTCTGACATCAAGACAACTTTTAGTGGCAAACAAGTTTTCAAAACTGTAACACAAAAGGTTATGTCATGACAAACAAAATTAGAAGTCCCAAAACCTGATCTGCCAGATGAGGGCAGACTAGAGTCCAGGAGTCCCAGAGTTTTCTGAGATTCTCAAATGAACTATGTCATATAATTTCCTGTTTTCAAGTCAGAGGATATCTTTGGTACGTCACTGGCGATGGTACATCAGTAGCTGACAATCAGGAATTCACTTTTCAATTTTAAAGTCTGTGAGAATATAATTCACAAGTTTTTTAATACATATGGTTCTCCAGTTCTCTGCCTGAATAAAGGCTGACAAAGTTTCTGAACTTTAGATTCTGCAAGTCCTTCTTCAAATATCTAAAAGTTCACCCTTTATTGGTCTCCAATCTTCTCTTCAACAATTTGGTCACTTTACATTCTGTTCTCCAATGGCATCTGTAAATGGTGACCGCAAGGATTTGCAGAGAAGTATTAGGATTATTCCTGTCAGGAGTTAGCAAACTTTTTCTATAAAGGGTCAGATGGTAAACATTCTAAGTTTTCTGGGCCATAGGGTTTTTGTCACTACTACTAACCTACCTTGCCTTTGCAGCATAAAAACTACCAAAAAAAAAAAAAAAAAAGGTAAATGAGTAGGGGTGGGTACATTCCAACAAAACTTTAGTTACAAAACACCTGGTAGGCTAAATTTGGTCCCTAGGGAATACTCTGTAACGGCCTAATGTGTGTTTGTGTGTTCAGTCATACAGTCGTGTCCGACTCTTCGGGATCCCATGGACTGTAGCCCATCAGGTTCCTCTGTCCATGGGATTTTCCAGGCAAGAATACTGGAGTGGGTTGCCATTTTCTACTCTAGGGGATCTTCCCAATCTAGGGATCAAACCTATGTCTTGGGTCTCCGGCACTGGCAGGATTCTTTACCACTGTGTCACCTGGGAAGCCCAACTTCTAATGCATATGGTCAAAAATATCTACCAAGGAAGTCAAGCCATGAATGAGGTGGAAACTGCAAACATCAGATTTCCACCTTTCCAAGCTTCCATAAAACTACGGCACAGGCATATGACCCAAGTGCTACCCATCAAATATACTCATCACAGACTTTTAATCGAGTGATACCAAGAAGCAGGACTGTGGTTGAGGCTCTGCCAACACGTGCACTGCACAGTGCACACGCTCAGCACTGCAAGCTACGCTATCCATGCGTTCAACGCCAGCAGCAGTATGTCTTTACCAAATATGCCGTAAGGAGTATGGACCATGACAGTCCAGCTCCACGTCTATTTCTCCAGCATTCCCACTATCCTTTCAATAAATTCCTTTCCTCTAAATTGACCAGAACTGGGTTTTTCTGCATGTAAGTTACAACCTAAAAGACTCTTACAGTAGCACCATCATCATCACTTGGGAACTTGGCAAAAATTAGGAATTTTCATACCTAATGAATCAGAATCTCTGGGGCAGGCACTAGCAGTCTGTGGTTTAATGAGACCTACAGGTGGTTCTGATACACATTAAAGTTTAGAACAAGTAGTTTATTCGTAGGATTTATGCCACTCTGGGGGATTCCCAGGTGGCCCAGTGGTAAAGAACCTGCCTGCCAATGGAGTTGCCACAAGAGACATGGGTTCGATCCCTGGGTTGGGAGGATCCCCTGAAATAGGAAATGGCAACCCACTCCTGTAATCCTGCCTGGAAAATACCATGGACAGAGGAGCCTGGAGGCTACAGTCCATGGGGTCAAAAGAGAGTCAGACATGACTTAGCGATTGAACACACGCGCGCACACACGCCATTCCAGGTTATCTAGCTGATAACCTATCAGAGGAGGGACATAGCACTGAGATGTCTAGTAAACCCTGGTCCCTCCAGAGCACCTGGTTTTAGGGTCACAAGATGCTAAGCATTTATGAAACAACAGAAAATCATCTTTCAGAACAAAGGATGGTTTTAATAGCAAACTGATAAATTCTCTCATATGATGTGGTTGGTTATGGGTTTTGGTCTACATGGGACAATAAGTATTTATAGTTGTTGACTGTGTAATGTTGGTCTTAGAAAGGGGTTTCTTGTGGTTTCTGCACCAATTATTGCTGACACAGGCTTAAGGTACTGCATTGTTTGTCAGGCTGCTGGTGTGTCCAAGATCAATAAAAGCTATTATAGATACCAAAACAACCGCGACAGAGGCAGACTGGAAGTCTTACAGACATTTTTTGGTAATAAAAATGTAAATGCTATATTTAAAGCAATGTTATTTACATTGTGCACTTCAAAGTTGCTCTACTGAAACTCAAAAAGGGAAATCATGAAGAAGATGGAAAACTAGGAATTTATGACATTCCAGATCAGTAACACCTACATCAGACCCTGGTTCTGTAACTACAAAGTAGTGAAGAAATTATCCAGGGGCATGAGGTCACAAAGAGTCAGACAGGACTGAGCGCACACAAATTAGAAGAACAAATACCAACTCAGGATTAGAGAATAAAAATAATTAGTCCCATTTGGGCAAAAAGGTGAGGAAATGGTGATGACTCAGCACGTCATAAAACACATCAGCAATACCCTCTCAGCCAGTCAGTTATGCGAGTGAAGGTGGACAAGCTGAGGTAGGTGAGACCAATGTCATCCTACAAGCTGCCCTTCAACGACCCACACCTAATGCATTCACTGTAGGTATATTCTATGGCTTTTCAATTTCACTGTAAAACGGCATATTCAATTCATGTTTGTAGCTCTGTATGTATGAGGAATTCATAATTCTGTTAAGTTCAGTCGCTTAGTTTTGTTCGACTCTTTGTGACCCCATGAACTGCAGCACACCAGGCCTCCCTGCCCATCATCAACTCCCAGAGTCCACCCAAATCCATGTCCGTCGAGTTGATGATGCCATCCAACCATCTCATCCTCTGTCGTCCCCTTCTCCTCCTGCCCTCAATCTTTCCCAGCATGAGGGTCTTTTCCAATAATTCATCTCTTTGCATCAGGTGGCCAAAGTATTGGAGCTTCAGCCTCAACATCAGTCCTTCCAATGAACAACCAGGACTGATCTCCTTTAGGATGGACTGGTTGGATCTCCTTGCAGTCCAAGGGACTCTCAAGAGTCTTCTCCAACACCACAGTTCAAAAGCATCAATTCTTCGGTGCTCAGCTTTCTTCACCATCCAACTCTCACATCCATACGTGACTACTGGAAAAACCATAGCCTTGACTAGACAGACCTTTGCTGGCAAAGTAATGTCTCTGCTTTTTAATATGCTGTCTAGGTTGGTCATAACTTTCCCTCCAAGGAGTAAGCGTCTTTAATCTCATGGCTGCAGTCTCCACTTCTGTTAAGTACATACTTCTAGTTAAGTGCTATGGGACTTCTATCTCCTTCCTCAATGCTGTACCGAGCAGTGTGCTGCTCTCAACAGCTGTATATCTCAGTTCAGCTGTTCCACACACGTTTCTAAAACTAAACTTGGAAAACTCAAATTGGAATGCTTAGAGCAAGTCTGAATTTTTCTATTTCTCAAAGTCTAAATCTAGTGAATTTCTTACCTATGAAATGCTTGTGATCACAGACAACATTCAATACAACATCAATTATCTAAATCATTCATCAACCAAGGTATTTTACTCATTACCTCAGCAATTAAAAAGAAAACTCTCAGGGGATTCTCTGGTGGCCCAGTGGTTGAGAATCTGCCTTACAATGCGGGAAATATGGGTTCAATCTCTGGTTGGGGAACTAAGATCCCACATGCCATGAAGCAACTAATAAGCCCATGCCCTAAAACTACCGATCCCGCGTGACACAACCAGAGAGCCTGTGTGCCACAACTAAGACCCAATGCAGCCCAGTGACTAAGCGCTGAAGAACAAAACAGAAACCCTCTCAGGATGGATCTCCACGGCCAATACAAACTCAAACTCAAGATACACATATTCTGCAGCTACAGTTCTATAATCAAAAGTTATGCTGAAGGATCTTCTCCAGATTATTTTTAGGCTGCCTTCAGCTAACAGTGCAGCTAAAAAGTTGGAGACAGCTGTGTTTCAAATCCTGCCTCTATCAGTTATTAACCATATAGCAATAGATAATCTGCTTAACATTTATTTTTTGTACAACTGGGAATGTAAACAGCTTCTTTTCAAACATAAATTTTTAAAATAAATCTACTAAATGTGTAGCACAGACACACGGTAAAGGTTAACAAATATTAGTCTTACGTTTTATGTTTCATTATGAAATTACAAAAGTTAAATTATATCAGCAGACTATTAAAACTATTTGAAAGATTTTCAGCAATATCTCCAAGTTAACATGCCCATACATTAAATATAGAATTCCATTCCATTGGTTTTATCATCCATGAAGGTGTAAATATATTCTGCAAAATGGCAATGAAAAGCTGTAACACTTACCACACCTGAAGCTCACACCACAGATTCTAAATGCCATTTCCTACTAAAAGGTACCTGTTTCTAGATATATGGCTAATTTCTAGTAGTAGGGCAAGGAAAGTAAAAGCCTGGAACACTTTTTGGGCCAGAAAGTAGGGTATTACTTAAAGACTCTTTCTTGTTGTTGTTTAGTTACTGAGCTGTGTCTGACTCTTTTGCAATCCTACGGACTGTAGCCCACCAGGCTCCTCTGTCCATGGGATTTCTCAGGCAAGAATACTGGAGAGGGTTGCCATTTCCTGCACTGGGGATCTTCCCAACCCAGGGACTGAACGCGCGTCTTCTGCTTGGCAGGCAGATTCTTTACCACTGAGCCACCTGGGAAGTCCTAAAGACTACTGGATCATGCCAAAGTTCTCAGGAGGAGGAGGGTGTAAAGTAGGAAAGGTTCTTCCAAACAGAACATCAGCTAATAAACGGATGGAAGGAACAAACAGCCTACCCTTTCCACTGCTCACTGAACACTGTTACCTGGTGGCCCCGCAGCACCTCAAATGCAATGTACCCAAAGCTAAACTGACTGTCCATCCCCCAGCTGTGTCTTGCTCCTAGCTTCCCTCATTTAGGTGACAGTACTCACCTTCAACAGCTCATGTGAGCAATCTGTCAATTCTACTTTTTAAACATCTCCATTCACCATCTCAGCTGAAGAGATTCAGAGTCCTTCCCTGGTGGCTCAGACAAGAGTCTGCTTGCAGTGCCGCAGACCCAGGTTTGATCCCTGGGTCAGGAAAATTCCCTGGAGAAAGGAATGGCTACCCACTCCAGTATTCTTGCCTGGAGAATTCCATGGACAGAGGAGCCTGGTGGGCTACAGTCCATGTTTATACATCATCCAATGTTTATCTGCCTTCTTAGCACAGTAGGCAGCACTTCAGTCTCATAATGTGAAGGTCCTGAGTTCCAACCTCAGTGAGCACAGTTTGGGCTTCCCTGGTAGCTCAGCTGGTAAAGAATCCACCAGAAATGCAGGAGACCCTGATGTCAGGAAGATGTGTGGGAGAAGGGATAGGCTACCCACTCCAGTATTCTTGGGCTTTCCTGGTGGCTCAGACGGTAAAGAATTCACCTGCAATGTGAGAGATCTGGGTTCAATCCCTGGGTTGGGAAGATTCCCCTGGAGAAGAGAATGGCAATCCACTCCAGTTTCTGGCCTAGAGAATTCCATGGACCAGGGAGTCTTGCAGGCCACAGTCCATGGGGTCATAGAGAGTCAGACACGACTGAGCAACTTTCATTCACAACAGAAAACAGCCTTCTTGCCTCTAGTCTGGCACCCTATAATCCATTCTTCAGAGCGCTCCCAGAGTGATCTTTCTAAAAAGAAAATACAAACTTAACAAGGAGAACACAGTCCTTCATGTTCCGAATCCTGACCATGCCTCCAGCCTCATCTATTTTACTACTTAGTCTTGTCCCACTATTCCAGCTACCCAGGCAATGTGCATGTTCATACCAAGCTCATCTGTGGCCCTGAAAATGCTGCTCCCTTTTCTGGAAAAACATTCAGTTCCTTCTTCACCTAACTTTTATATATTCTAATTTACACTCAAGTCAGGGTTCCCTTTGGAAAACAATTTGAATGGCACGTGCCTAGCCTTTACTCCTCTCCCCCAACAGCCCTCCTACAAACTCCTGAGCATCTGATATGTGCAACTGTCATGGTACTTAACCAGGCGCTATTTTAATTGTCTGTGTACTTGTCTATCTCCCCCTCTAAGAATCTTTTATGCCTAGCACTTAAAAACGGGACTTGAAAAATACATATCACACAAACATTCATTAGGAAGTCTTCTACAAAAATGTATGCTTTCAAGTCTGCCTCAGAGAGTCATCTGAGGAGCTCATAAGCAATCCAAACTCCAGTTGGCACCTGTGACACTTATGAACTCTTCTTTATGATAAAGTCTTCTTGTATTAGTTGAATGCTCTTAAGAAACCAAACTAGAATAGACTATCAACTTCTGAAAACAAGTCATAAAACAGAACGGTATTAAAAAAATCACGTAACAAACACACCTGTTTTCATTCTACATAAAACTTGAGAAATATACACTTAAATAGACACAGGCACCTTAAAATATTATACTTCATACAATACAGGCAAGATTAAATAAGAGGCATTTATTTAGGAAAATATTAGGCTCTGTATAGATATCAATAAGAAACAAAGAAGATCAAAGCTTAAAATGTAACCTAAAGTTCACTGATAAAGAGAAAGCACTGGGGCACTACTGGACAAAGGAAGTAAATGATGAATCATGTGACCCTGAGCAAGACATTTTACCTCTCGCAAGTTTAGTTCCTTTATCTGTATGTAATCCACTTCACCAGCTCTTGAACCATCAGCTGAAGTATTTTTGGAAATCATATATGCGTACATTCACAAATACTTGCTAGGTGGTGCTGCTGCTTCTGCTACGTACTAAGTGCCCCGTCCACCAAGTCCCACGGTCTCTGCCACATGTCAAAGCTGCCAAAGTTTCCGTTTGGGGCAAATAATGGAGAACATCAAACAAGGGCTGCTTATGCCTTCGCAACCTCAAGTTCTTAACAACGAAGGGGCTCCTTCAGTTTTTACCTAAGCCAGATCTCAGTTTACACCAGCTAGTTCAAGGTAAAGCCAAAAGGCAACTACAATGTTACAGAGCTCACAGCTGTACATGCAAGAGTATGACTTTGTCAGAGTCAAGTTCACCACACCTGGCTGCTACTGCTCTGCAGAATTCTCTCTCAGGGAAGCTCCTTATCACTCAAAACCAAGATTTTATGGTGTCGAAACTACTGAATGGCCAGAGTTTTGTTATTGTTTTTGCTTTTTTCTCACGTTGGGGATCTCCAATACAGATATGAGGTGTCTTGGAAGAGCAATTATCCAATAAAGGCCCCATCCGGGTCTAGTATTCCCTTTCTATACAGTTTAGTTTACAGACGAAGGTCAGAGGGCCCCGGCTGCATAAATAAGTTCTTGCTTTCCAAGGAGCTCTCTAAATGTGCACCTGCTGTTTTAGAAAAACACAACAGATCTCTGTTCTGCCACCCTTAACGATGCACACAGTGACTCCCTCAAAATTCTGAGTACAATGGTGCTCTTTTGCCAATTCAGAAGGAAAAAAAACCCTAAACTGTACATTTAAAGACCATTATTCTAAACTATGAAAAAGATTTAATAAATAATTACAAGAACACTAAACTTTATATTCTTTCAGTCCAAGCCCCCTCTAAATTTTGGTAACACAAACAAGCTAGATTTTTTATAAAATGATTTTCTGGATTGTAAATAGGCAATTACATTAACATCTAGCTGAGCATGAAATATTCGCCCAACTAAAGTTTAAAGTCATATGCTTCAAAACACATGGAAAGGTAAAACTGGCACTGCAGGTAAAGCTGCAAATGTGTTTTAAAGCCATACAAAAAGAAGTTCCTCTTTCAAAGTATGACTTAAGTTCCTCTATCTGAACTGTCTTTGAAGAACTGCCAGGTAAAACACATAGTTTCTTTATGGTCAGTGTACATTATTTACATCTTAATAAGAGAATATTAACAGCAAATTTTGCTCTGTGCCAAACTTCAGTCTTTTTTCCCCAGCACTTTAAGTATCAGACCAACAGAAATTACTACTAGAAAAACATGAAAACAGTGTTGTTCAGATTCTTTTCCTTTTTAGAGTCATTCACTCTACAAATATTCGGCTACCTACCACGTAACAAGTACTGCATGATGGAACTGGGAGATAAAGATACAGCCACTGTCTTCAAGACGCTTACAATCCAGCCAGGGTGAGCGAGCCAGCAACCCTAACACAGAACAAGAAATGCTCTGAGACAGGAAGGGACACAGAGGAGTGGGAGATCAGATCTCAGCGAGCCGTCGGCGTTTGTCAAGTGAGAGGATGGTGTTCAAGACAAAGGAAATAGCAAACTAGCATGTACGGCTACTGCTGAGTGTTCATTATGGTTGGCACCTCGTTAACTACTCTGGGGCTTCCCCGGTGGCTCAGAAGGTAAAGAATCCAGCTGAAACACAGGTGACCCGGGCTGGATCTCTGGGTCAGGAAGATCCCCTGGAGAAGGGAATGGCTACTCACTCAAGTATTCTTGCTTGAAGAATTCCATGGAGAGGAATTCCAGAGGAGCCTGGTGGGGCTATATAGTTCACTGGGCAGCAAAACTTTACGTATCTCATTTAGTCCACATAACAATCCCCCAAAGATATTCAATCTTAAAATTAGGTAACTTTTCCAAGGTCACTAAAATTCTCAGTGCTATAGCCCAGATCTGAAGTAGGCATGTTTAAATGCAAAATTCCATGACTGTAAACACTTTTCCATCCTACATAAAAGCAGAGACAGGGAAAATGGCACAATGGACATGTTTCTAACCGCTATCTATATATCATAATTACTTAAGGAGTATAGAATTACTTCTATAAATACCAATGCTTGACACTCCGTTCCAGAAGACTTTAATTCAAGAAATGAAAGATGGGCCTCAGCATTATTTAAAAAAAAAAAAAATTCCCTAGGCTGAGAGACATATGAAGCCCAGGTTGAAAAATACTGTTATGACACTCACATTTCTCTGATCATCAGTGATGCTGACCATCTTTTCATGTTTGTTGGCCATCTGTGTGTCTTCTGTGGAGATATGTCTCTTTAAGCCTTCTGTCCATTTTTTTCATTTGAGTTTTTTTTTAATTGAGTTGCATGAGCTGTTTATATATTTTTGAGATTAGTCCTTTGTCAGTCAACTCATTTGCAAATATTTTCTCCCATTCTGAGGGTTGGCTTTTCACCTCATTTATGGTTTCCTTTGCTTGCAAAAGCTTTTAAGTTTAACTAGGTCCCAACTGTTTATTTTTGTTTTTATTTTCATTACTCTAGGAAGTGGGTCAAAAAAAGACCTTGCTGCGATTTACGTCAAAGAGTGCTTTACCTATGTTTTCCTCTAAGAGCTTTGTAGTGTCTGGACTCACATTTAAGTCTTTAATCCATTCTGAGTTTATTTTTGTGTATGGTGTTAGGGAATGTTCTAATTTTTTTTTTAATTGAAGGATAATTACTTTACAGAATTTTGTTGTTTTCTGTCAAACCTCAACAGTCATAGGTATACATATATACCTTCCCTTTAGAACCTCCCTCACATCTTCCTCCCCAGGAGTGTTCTAATTTCATTCTCTTACATGTAGCTGTGAAATTAAAAGACGCTTGCTCCTTGGAAGAAAAGCTATGACAAACCTAGACAGCATATTAAAAAGCAGAGACATTACTGACAAAGGTCCATATACTCAAAGCTATGGTTTTCCCAGTAGTCATGTGTGGATGTGAGAGTTGGACCGTAAGGAAAGCTGAGTGTCAAAGAATTGATGCTTTTGAACTGTGGTGTTAGAGAAGACTCTTGGGAGTCCCTTGGACTGCAAGGAGATCAAACCAGTCTATTCTAAAGGAAATCAGTCCTGAATATTCATTGGAGGAACTGATGCTGAAGCTAACGCTCCAATACTTAAGGCCATCTGATGCGAAGAACTGACTCACTGAAAAAGACCCTATGCTGGGAAAGACTGAAGTCAGGAGGAGAAGGGGACGACAGAGGATGAGATGGCTGGATGGCATCACCGACTCGATGGGCATGAGTTTGAGCAAGCTCCAGGAGTTGGTGATGGACAGGGAAGCCTGGTGTGCTGCAGTCTATGAGGTCACAAAGGGTCGGACACAACTGAGCGACTGAACTGAACTGTCCAGTTTTCCCAAGACCACTTACTGAAGAGATTAAGTCTTCTCTCCATTATCTATTCTTGCCTCATTTGTCATAGATTAGGTGACCACAGGTGCATGGGTTTACTTCTGGGCTTTCTGTTCTGTTCAGTTGATCTAAACTACAATGAGCTATCACCTCACACTGGTCAGAACAGTCATCATAAAAAAATCTACAAACAATAAATGCTGGAAAGGGTGTGGAGAGAAGAGAATCCTCCTACACTGTTGGTGGGAATATAAAACAGTACAGCTACTATAGAGAACAGTACAAAGTTTCCTTAAGAACAGAGCTACCATGTGTCCCAGCCATCCGACTCCTGGGCATACCTGAGGAAAACCATAATTCAAAAAGATACATATACCCCAATGTTCACTGCAGCACTATTCAGATTGGCCAGGACATGCACGCAACCTAAACATCCATCAACAGAGGAATGGACAAAGAGTATGTAGTATAAATGGCAACCCACTCCAGTGTTCTTGCCTGGAGAATCCCAGGGACGGAGGAGCCTGGTGGGCTGCCGTCTATGGGGTCGCACAGAGTCAGACACGACTGAAGCAACTTAGCAGTATATATATACAACGAAATATTTCTCAGCCATATAAAGGGACAAAATAGTGCTGTTTGCAGGGATGTGGCTGCATCTAGAGACTGTTGCAAAGAGTGAAGTGAGTCAGAAAGAGAAAAACAAATATTTTATAATATCACTTATATGTGGAGACTTCCCCGGTGGCTCAGACGGTAAAAGTGTCTGCCTAAAATGCGGGAGACCTAGGTTCGATCCCTGGGTTGGGAAGATCTCCTGGAGAAGGAAATGGCAAGCCACTCCAGTATTCTTGCCTGGAAAATTCCATGGACGGAGGAGCCTGGCAGGCTGCAGTCCATGGGGTCGCGAAGAGTCAGTCGGACACAACTGAGCAACATTTACTTTACTTTACTTACACGTGGAATCTAGATAAATAGTACCAATGAACTTATTTGCAAATCAGAAATAGAGACACAGATGTAGCGAACTTACTTACAGGAGGAAGGGGAGCAGGGCGGGTGTGGGATGAACTGGGAGACTGGAATTGACATACGTGCACTACGTTTAACTGACACACACGCACTACTACATATACGTAAGGTCACGACAGAGCACCAAGTAGAGCTCCTTGTACCATACAGTAGATTCTCATTAGTTACCTATTTTCTACACAGTAGTGTATGTATGCATGGTTTGAACCCAATCAGAAGTGGGCAGAAGACCTGAACAAACATTTCACCAAAGAAGACATGCAGATGGCTAAGAAACAGGAAAAGATGCTCAACATCACTCATTATCAGAGAAATGCAAATCAAAACTACAATGAGGTTTTCACCTCACACCAGTCTGAATGGCCATGGTCAAAAAAATCTACAAACAATAAATGCTGGAGAGGGTGTGGAGAAAAGGGTACCCTCTTGCACTGTTGGTGGGAATGTAAATTGGTACAGCCACTATGGAGAAGAATATGGAAATTCCTTTTAAAAAACTAGGAATAAAACTACCATATGACCCAAGAATTCCACTAGTCAGCATATACCCTGAAGAAACCATACTGAAAAAGACATATGTACCCCAGTGTTCACTGTAGCACTATTAGCAATAGCTAGGTCATGGAAGCAACCTAGATGCCCACTTACAGAAAAATGGGTAAAGAAGCATATATACAATGGAATATGACTCAGCCATAAAAACGAGTGCATTTGAATCAGTTCTAATGATGTGGATGAACCTAGAGACTATTACACAGAGTGAAGGAAATCAGAGAAAAACAAATATCGTATTATGCACATAAATGAACTCTAGAAAGAAGGTACAGATGGACCTATTTGCAGGGCAGCAATGGAGACCCAGACACAGAAAACAGACTTGTGGACACAGTAGGAGAAGGAGAGGGTGTGCCCAATAAAGAAATTAGCACTGAAACATACACATTACCATATGTGAAACAGATAGCTGGAGCTGGTGGGAATTTGCTATATGATGAAGGGAGCTCAAACATGGTGCTCTGTGACTACCTAGAGGGGTGGGATGGGGTGGGAGGTGAGAGAGCTTCAATAGGGAGCAGACACGTGTATATGCCTATAGCTGATTCATGTTGACGTATGCCAGAAACTAACACAATATTGTAAAGCAATTATCCTCCAATTAAAAATAAATAAAAATAAACTCAAGTAACTCCAAAAAAAAAAAAAGCCGTGTGTCTGGGGGTGTGGGATGATACGGCTGGAGTGCAAGGCAGAAGATAACGGACGACTCTACATCTTTCCCATTCCCATCAGAGCCAAATTCATGAACTTGCAGCCTTCACTTTCTTGGGTCTTCCTCTCTAATCCACCGCAGTCAGGCTCTGTATTCAGTCCACTGAAAGCATTCTGATGGAAGCAACCTGAAGAATATAGGAGTCTTCACCTTTCTTGAACTCTCTATAATACCTGATGTTAATAATTAGGGATTTCTTTATGAAATGTCTTCCTGTAAGTTCTTCCCCCACCTCTATAAACACCTTCTTTTCATTGTCTGGCAGTTTTCTTTTCCTTCCCTCATCCCTTTAATATCAGAGCACTCAGAGTCTGTCCTCCTTTTCTCAGTTGACTTCACCTATGATCCATAAGCTGTAGACTCTCAGACCAACTCAGACCATTAGCTAGTTTGATCTGAAGCTCCAAATGCTTTCTGAACATCTCTGTGTCCCCTGCAGGGAGCCTCAAACCTTCTCTAAAACTGAATTCTCTTCCGACCCTAATTCTGCCTTTTAATAATGTGCTATTATTCACAGTTACCCAAACGAGAAACTAAGAAATTATCTGAACTTCTGCTTTGCTCTGAAGAGACCCAATCCAAGTCTGTCCCAACAAGCAAAAGACAGAAAAGTTTGCCACATTTGCCCCAGAGCTACTGTGGACACTTAAAAGAACATAAAGACAGAGTGTCTCCTGGCCTGAAGTGCAGCATCTGAAGTTTGAGGCAGTTGCCACAAGAGTAGGGTTGGAAAGAATGAGGTGGCCATTCCAAAAAGGGTCAGGTGAGTCAAGGTATAAAGGATAAGCAGACGAAGATCAAGAAAAGCCAAGATAGGAGGTTCAAACTCCAGCCCAGAGATTAAAATGCAAAGAAGCAAGATAGTTTCCTAGTTCTCTTGGTTACTGAAAGAATACACACTGTATGATCCCACTCAAATGAATGCAAAAACATCTTTCATGGTGGAAAGATATCAGAACAGTTTCCTTTGGGAAAAGCTACTGAGTGGGAGAGGCAAAGGGGGAGTTTCTGGAGGGCTGCTAATACTCTATAATAATGATTTGGAAGGTACCTAAATATATTTGTGAAAATTAGGCTGGCTATACACTTGAAAGCATGTGGAATTTACCGTATGTGTATTACGTTGTTGTTTAGTTGCTAAGCCATGTCTGACTTTTGTGAACCCAAGGACTGTAGCCAGCCAAGTTCCTTTCTCCATGGGATTTCCCACTCAAGAACAATGGAGTGAGCTGCCATTTCTTTCTCCAGGGAATCTTTCCAATGCAAGGACTAACCCCGTGTCTCCTGCATTGGCAGGCAGATTCTTTACCACTGAGCCACCAGGGAAGCCCCCATGTGTGTTATAGTCAATTTCAAAGACTGAAAAAAAAAGTCTGGCGGGATGTACAAACTCGCATTTCAATCAATGACCATGTTGAGACAACTCTACTTCACTATTCCACTATCTCATATTCTGCTACCTTATTTCACTCCTAAACTATTGCATTTGTTTCCTATAACTAGATCCGTATCTCCTGATTTCCCAGTTATCCTGATATAATCATTAACAGTCTTGCCTTTCACACTGAAAAATACTCTGGTGCAGACAAAATGTTGTTTGTTCATCCTACTGAAAACCACCTGCCTCTAGTGTAGCCAGCCTGTACCGCTTCTTTACCCATCCCCTGGCTTCACCTACACCTTCAACAATGCCCACAGAGTAATCTTTGTAAAAGTGACCCTATTTCTGGGCTAAATAGCTGTTCAACCCTCCAACAGTTCTCCTTTATTTACAACATCCAGTCCAAATCCCTGAAATGATCCAACCCTGCTATTATATGCAGCTTCAACATTTAACATCCAACACCACACACTGTCTCCTTATACACACAAACCACCATACACTAGTCCAGTGTTTTGCGACCTTTCTTCATTATCACTTCTTTCCAAAGAGTATTTTTCTTAATCGCCACCCCATCTCCAATTAAACATTAAGGAATAAGACACTGTTCAGTAACGATGAGTTTCGTGTGATATTACTACACAAACCATAGATCTAAGTTTTTTTTTCATTTTCCATTCCCCTAAAGGACCCAATTTTTGTCCCACTGGGAACACCATCATCCCCACTGGGAATGCATGCTCACAGACTGGCTACTTGTTCTACAAATGCACCTGGCTTGTCACCATTAGTGCCTTTGCTCCTGCTGCCCTCTGCCTGGAATGACCTGCCTTCTGGATATCATCAAGAAAGCTATTCATGATACTATGGATTTAATTTAAAGGTCCTCCACAGAGCCTTTCCTTTTCTCACTTGCAGCTGTAAAGTGCCCTATTCCCATCTTCGTTACCACTAATCTTAACGTTTTACTAATGTCTTGCCTGTCTCCTAAATCATTGAAGAATAGGGACCATGTCCAATTTCTCCCTACAACCTTGGCTTTTAGTATTCTAACATATCTGCTTACTGACTGGATAAATTAATGTTATCATCTGCATGCGGTAACCAAACACCTCAGTTTGCTGGAGACAAATGACTTCTTTAATCTGTTTTCCGGGTGTACATAGTAATCCACCTCTTCTAATTCTCAAAAATAATTTGGATGACAATTTATACTGCTAACCTATCTAGGCAATGGGAAATAATTCTGAGCAAGAATAGAAGATGATCAGATCTCAGTATTAGAAAGGTCACTCTAACCAAATATAACAATAAGTAAAATGACTCAAAAATTCAGGGGTGAAATGATGAAAGTGTGAACTAGGGTAGTTGAGCTGGACAGGAAGTAGAGAGAGACTCAAGATGTAAAATCAATAAGGTTTAGTGATCAGTTAGATATAGAGAAGAGGACAGCAGGGAAAATTGAGTCAAGACCCCTATTCTGAACTGAGAAACTGAGGCAGTCAGCAGGAGAATATTAAAGAGTAAGAATGATGATGGTTTCTATTTCAGACAAATGGCTTAAGAACCTGGAGGACAATTCAGCAGTTATATAATGAATCTGAAGCACATGAAAGGTGGTAAGATGCGACAGACTTATGTGACAGACTCAACCTATTAAAAACTAACAGAAGTCACACTGCTGAGTGAGACCACCCAGGTGTACAAAATCAGCAGTTCTAATGAACAGAAAGTATTATCTTTTAAAATGAGGTCTTTACAAAATTAATTCTAAATTTTGTTCTGTTTAACATATTGATTGTTTAACATGTGCAAAGCGTGGTATTAAGCAGTTAGAGATGGAAATATAAGAGAAATATTGTGCTCACTCTGAGGTAGAAAAGAAATATTACAGAGAAAGAATGGCATTGAATATGAACTGAGTTGAGAGAAATGCAAACTCAGGTCTCAATTTTGACTGTGGTGTCTTTAATTTTGGTATAAGGACTCAAAATGAGTACCTTAACAGCTTTCATTGTTTCAGAGCACTTAGCTTCCCACAGAGTAGTTAAGCCTAAAATTTTCCATTAAAAAAACAAAACACTTTGTAAAGTGAAAAAGGAAATCAGAGGACTAGCTCAAGAAAGCCAGTGTGCTATGGAAGTTGAATCTACAAAGTAGGATAACTGGCCAGAAAAGTAAAAACTGCTTTAGAACACAGTTCTAAATGGCATTCTTCACAAAACTTTCCATTCTCAGCGTCTGGCTCACTAGGATTATGCTTGAGTTGATAGTTTCATGTAAGGACAACAGATGGTTCAAAATAAAGGAACCATTAATTTTGCCCAGAAACAAACAGAAGAATTCTTTATTCATTAATTATATGATGCAAACATCTGATTACAAGATTGTAAGACACTGATTCTTAATCTATTTGTATATTTTTCATAATGCTTTGTACCCAGTAGGTATTCAAGGAAAAGTAAGCTGAATGAACGCATTTCACCCCTTCTATTATACACTCTCTTGACTTAGCTCCCAGGACATCATCCCTCAAGCCTGGCTTTCCTTCGGCTGCACTGCTGGCTCCCACGCACTCTCCTTCGCTGGCCTCTGCTCTTCTCCCAGGCACGGTCTTTGGTCCTCTTCTATTCCCATGTATGCTCACCACTTTGGGAATTTCATCTAGTCTCATGACTTTAAACATTATCCTTAAGCTAATAACTATAAAGCTTCTATCTGCAGCCCAGCCTTCTCTTTAGAAATAATTATAAATTGTATACGTGACTCCTTACTCAACATTTCTAACAGACAGTTCAAATGTGACATGTTCAAAACTGAATTTCTGATCCATTCCCATTCCCCAAACTACTCATCCTGCAGCATTCCCGGGCTCTTTGACACAGCTCAAACTCTTTGATTGTTAACTCCAACACTCCAGTTATTCTGGCTAAAAACTTTGAAATCATGCTTGATGGCTTTCCTTTCCCTCAAAGCACAAATCTAATCCATTAGCAATCATGTCTGCTAAACCTTTAAAATATTTCCATAATTGACAACTGCTGGCGACCCACTCCAGTACTCCTGCCTGGAAAATCCCATGGACAGAGGAGCCTGGTAGGCTGCAGTCCATGGGGTCGCTAAGAGTCAGACACAACTGAGCGACCTCACTTTGACTTTTCACTTTCCTGCACTGGAGAAGGAAATGGCAACCCACTCCAGTGTTCTTGCCTGGAGAATCCCAGGGACGGAGGAGCCTGGTGGGCTGCTGTCTGTGGGGTCGCACAGAGTCGGACACGACTGAAGCGACTTAGCAGCAGCAGCACCACCACCACCAGCATTATTATCCTTTAGTCTGAGCTATGATCATCTCTTCCCTGCTTTAATGTGATAACCTCTAACTGATGTTCCTGTTTCTATCCTTGCTCCCACAGTCTATTCCCAACCCAGCAAGCAGCCAAGGGATGCGTTAAAAAGTAGGATTACATTGCTCCTCTGCTTCAAAACATTTTGGTGGAAAACAGAACTCTTTTTCATTCAAAATAAAAGTCAAAAATATACAATTAAGAGTCCTGCATGATAAGCTCCATCTTACATCACCATTGCCTCTCTGACTTCATCTCTTACCACTCTGCACTAGTCGCTCAGAGCTCCCTGCTATTCCTTGAATGCACCAAACACTCTCTCATCTAAGGACCTTTGCAATGACTATTCTACTTGGAAAGCTATTTCCCAATATATTCCTATGGCTAATTCTATCACATGAATCAAAGCTTTAATAAAAATTCATCTCAATCAAGACACCAACTACCTTAAACTGCACCCAGTCCTTGTCCATTTCTTCCAATTCCTTTATCCTGATCTTTTTAAAATTTGCAATTATCAGCTAACGTATTATGTAGCATACTTGTTTCCTGTATTTATCTGTCCATCTCCCTCCCTCTTCAGTTAGAATATTAATAAAAACTCCAGCAGGGTAGGCCTGTTTAGTTCACTGATACACCCTAGTGCACAAAATAATGCCTTGAATTGGTAAGCTTTCAATAACTGAATATATTTATAATAGATGCTTAACAGTCCACTAAAAAGAATAAGGAACTTCTGAAAGCAGAAATGATCCTGTGAGAATTTCATCAAATTATTTATCACAAATAAATCATCACTAGAATTCAATTTATCACTTCTTTATTGATACTTCTGTGCCCCACCCCCAAACAAATTCTACACTCAATCAAAAGCACCGCCAAAGATGAAACTTCCCTTAGGACTCTACACTTTCCCTGCTAAGGGCCAGGGTTCAATCCCTGGTCGGGGAACTAAGATCCCACAAGTCACGTGGTATGGCCATAAATAAATATAGATAGTTTAAAAAGCACTGCCAATGAATCAAGAAGTTAACGTGTTATATGCTGCTAGATGTCAGAGCTCCAGTCTGGGTACTGTGGGCAGCTGTTTCAGCATTCATTCCCTTAAACAATGCTGCTGTTCCAGTAAAACAAGATGAAGTACTTAACACAGCAAACACTAGCCAACATAACTTTGTGAACAGTTCAGAAAACTTCCTAAGGCTCAAAAATAAGCAAACTAGGTAATTTTGTTGATAAAGAGAATTAGGATTTTCCCATTAACATGCTCTCTTATCACTGTGGAATTATGTTAGGTATCAAAATGTATGTGAAAAATAACCCATTTATTTTCAAGTGCAATGTGACAGTTAACCAAAAGGGATCTGACTGAGCCACTGAAAGCCTCAAAAAAGTCAGAAGCCTGAAAAAACAGAGGGTGAATGAGAAGACAGAAGAAAGTATTACTATCACAGATACTTTAGAAACTTTACGCATTTGAAAATCAAATGTCCACTTTTAAATGACGGGTATATCTAAGAAGCCATAACAAGGAAAATCAGAAAATATTTTTAACAGAATAAAAAGGAAAAGAATTTACCAGAATTTGTTGCATGCAGCTGAAGCTGCTTGATACTTTCTAATGATATAGAGACTATGGTAGGTTCACCTGTTCAAAATGAACGCTTTCAATTAACTCACAATGACCTCAAGAATCATCAGGGAAACTAAGACACCTAGAATTACAAATTCAAGTCTTGAAAAGAGGGCTGTGGCAAGTGGTAGAATCTGCTTTGTTTCTATGCAAAGATCAGGATCCCCAACAACAAAGTCTGATCCATCAGCTAAAATTACAGCTTGACTGTCAAGTCACAAAAGGTCAGTCCAAATTACTGAAGTCTACTATGCAAAACATTATAAACCTGAAAAACACAAAAGTGAATTCGGAAGAACTAACCCAAAGCACTTTCTTTCATTTATTTCAAATACACACAAGACAATCCAACAATAATTCACAACATTGTTTTTACCTTTTGGTTTAAGAAACATAGCACTTATTACGGAAATTTCTCCAAATCAAGGAAAACCTCACTCCGCCCCGTAAGCACTCTACACCGACCGGCAAGGTTAACACGTTTTAGTTATTTGCCTGAAAACTAGCCTGCAGGTCAAATGAAAACCATTGAAGCTGATGCCATTACTACTAATTCAATACAGCAGGTTTTGGATCCAAGCACAAAATACTGTAAAATTTGCCAAATACACAGTCTGAAAAATTACCTCCTGAACTGATCTTTAAATACGCAGAATTCTCCACTAGAGTTCATCACCTGAACTGGACGCAAAGTTTTAAACTGATGTTGAAAACTTCATCGTTCAGGCAACCGAACAGTATTTAAAGTGCCTATACGGTAACTTTAAGAGAAATTATTAAATTTTAAGTAACTTTAACAGAGGTTTTTGGGTTTTCTCGTTGTTATTGTTAATGACACGGCAGTTACATTTCACTTACAACTTCCACCTCCTTTTTATAGTCTACCTAGTTACGGGACAATCTCACTCCGAGAACCGGCATTTTACCCTGAAAAAATACCATTTAGTAATGGGGCTTTCTTGTCGAAAACACTGGAAGTCACCGGGTGTGCGGGGAAGGCAGCTTTTCGAGAAGGAAAGACGGCCGTCACCCGCCCGCGAAAAGGGCCCGGTTTAGGGCCGGGAACGCAGAGAACAGATAGCCTGGCAGCAGGTGCGAGGCTCTGGCAAGGGGACAGTCGCCGCAAGTTTCGGACCGACAGCGGGATGCCGTCCGCTGGACAGCGGGAGGCTCGACGGGTCAGCTGGCCTTACCTCGGGCGTCCGCTCTGGCGGCTTCTTCTTCAGCGCCTGCCTAGCGCCAGGGTCCACAGGTGAGTTCATGGTCGCGGCCCCAGCCCCCGTACTCCCCAGCCTGCCCTTAGCAGCCCATGCGACAGGCCATTTACCCTAGGTAGCGGGGGGCTACACCCTCCCCCGCGCAACTCCCCTGTAGAAGGGAACTCCGAACTGCGCCGGGGACCTAGCTTTGGCAAACAAACCTTCGCAACGCCCGCCGAGGGCCTCAGCCCACGCGCGACTGGCCAGAGGGAAGCCCGCGCGGGGGCGGAGGGAAGGCGAATGCGCGTGCGCAGCACGCGCAAGCGCGCAAACGAAGGCCTAAAGGCGTGACTCCGCGGTGACGTAAAAACTGGGGCGGTGCCCCGAAGCCGCTCCCAACGCTTCTAAGTGAGAGTTGAGGAAACGTCGCGAGACTTCACTTGAACCTGTCACTGCATCTGCCTCGGAGTGGCGGTTTCAGCCGCTCCAGCTTCCGGTGGCGAGGCCGGAAACGGGTTGTGACCGACTGAGAGAAAATAGTGTGTGGAGGATCAAACCATGGGGTAGGCGTTCTGGGTGGAGAGTTGTTTGTGCCAAAATCCGGAAGTTCAGGGCGTGGCCAGCCTCAGGGCCGACTTCCAGTTCTGCAGCTCCGACACCGCTCCTCTGGAGAATGTGCGGAAGTCGAAGCTACCATTCAGCAAACGAGGAAGTTCCTACCCTGTCTTCCCTCCCTGTCTTCTAATAAAACGAGTCTCTTGTGGAAGGGGCCCGCCAAGAACCTACCCTAAGACGGACGCCCTGACATCAGCGTAGAGAAAAAGCTTCGTGGTCTTGAGCAGCAGTGGGCAGTCGCCGAGTCTGCAGCCAGCTCAGAACTAAGCGCTGGTTGGCGAAGTCAGTCTGGACTACGTTCACATAACCAACGCTGAAGCCAGCCCTCCCTCCGCTCAACCCCTTCTCAGGAGTGTGCGCTTTTTACATTTTGTACACTAGTCTGTTTACCAACAGGCCGAATAATGCAAATGAACATTTATTAGCTAGTACCTTGGTAAGAAAAACATCTTTTCTCCAGGGCAGCCAGACATCTGTAGAGGCTGTTTCCACGTCACTGACAGAAGTCCAGAATCCATCCTTCTAACAGTCCTATCTCAGCGCACAGATGGGCCGCACTAAGTCACAGTTTTCCTTGGAGTGTCATAATCATGTCCTTTCCACTGAATATAGTTTTTTTTTTTAACAGTACTTATGGTTCACTAAGTAATTCTGATATAAGATTATGACGTTGTTCCCATTAATTTTTTAATGACATGGTAAGAAAATTTTAGAGTAACAAAAGGGAAAAGAGAGTTCAGGCTGCAACATTCACCATTTCGGGATCCAGTAATGATGGATGACGGTAAGGGGCTTTGTTTTCCGTTGATCATTCAGCTTGCCCAAACTTGGAAGTTTACAACATAATAATAGTTGAAGTTTACAACAACATAATTTCTTTTTTGAGTAGAAGGCAAAAACTTTATCACGGAAGTTACAGCTCAGCCACTCAAAATTTTCAGTTGGTCACAAATAACTGCAATAACCCACTTTCGTCATTCTTGTGTGTGTTTATTCTCTCAAAAATCTTACTAAGATCACAAAAGTTACCCCATTTTTCAAGCATGTTTTCAAAGCCACATCAGTTATTTTGAAAACAGAGAAAAGGAATTAAAAGTATGACAACCATGAGCTTGGACTTTTAAGGGCAAACATTTATATTTGTGTCTTTAATAGGCCGTTTCTAGTTAAATAACTTGGTTATTTCTGAACTTCAGTTTTCTTATCTGTAAAATGGGACTAGTAAAAGAACTTTTACTTTGGAATTTTCTGAGGATTTCATACATAGACTTCCCTGGTGGCTCAGACGGTAAAGCATCTAACTACAACGAGGGAGACCAGGGTTCAGTCCCTGGGTTGGGAAGATCTCCTCAAGAAGGAAATGGCAACCCACTCCAGTATTCTTGCCTAGAAAATCCCATGGACAAAGGAATCTGGTAGGCTACAGTCCATGGGGTTGCCGAGTTGGACATGACTGAGTGACTTAACTTTCTTTCTACATACATGAAATAATTTACGTGAACAATCTGCACAATCCAAGCACTCCTATTATTTCTTTTACCTCTAAGAAATGATTTCTCTAAAGCATAAATTCAAATTTGAAGAACTGGATAGGGTTTTTTCCATCTGCTGTTTTTTTCACCAGAACTATTCAGAAACACATTTAAGTATTCATGAAGATGTGGAGCAACAGGAACTCACACAAACTGCCAGTTAAGCATATATTGGGAAACCACTTAGAAAAAAGAAGTTATCTAGTAAAGCTGAAATTTAACATACCCTTTGACAGCAAGCCCACTCCTTGATGTTTGTCCTAAAGAACACCCAGAAAAGATGAACAGAAATGGTCACTGTTCGTATTAGCCAAAAATCTGAATAATCCACTTGTCCATCAACTATAGAATGGGTAAGTTGCTGTATATTCCTTCAGTGGAATACCAGCCACAGAGCACAAGAATGAATCTCCAACATAATGCTCACAGGGGACAAAAAAAAGCAAAATATGGAGTATCACTACACAAAGTTCAAACACAAGCAAATCTGAAGAATACCACTTAGGGATGCATACAAAGAAGTAAAACTATAGAGAGAAGAGCAAGGAAATGTTCATGAAAGTCAGGTTGGAAGTCACAAAATGAGAAGGCAGAGTATTATGATCAGGATAGGGCACGTGGAGATGGGGTGGGGTGGGATTCTGGGTTACTGAAAAGGATTTATTTCTTCATCTAAGTGACGGTTACAATAGTGTATATTTATTCATCTCATACTTGACAAGGAAAATGAATTGTCTACAAAAATAATTATTAATATAGACTTTATTGTGATAAGACAGCAACAGTAAAAACAGTATATTAATATCCATAGTACACCCAGCTAAATTTGAGCATATTTTCAAAGTCTATATTGTCCTTTACCATCCTGTATTATGCTTTGGTATGCTAAAAAAAAGTGAAGAGACAAGAGTGAGAGCTCTAATAACTATTTTCAGAGAAAAGCCAACCTCCAAGACAGGATTCACCAGTATTAACATACATCTCAAAGGAAAAAATAATGGTTCTTAAATTCTAGGTGCTTAAATCTTTAAAGATGGTTAAATATTGCTTCCCTGGTGTCTCAGTAGTAAGGAATGCGCCTGCCAATGCAGGAGATGGAAGGTTCAATCCGTGGATTCAAAAGATTCCCTTGAGAAGGAAATGGCCACCCACTCCAGTAGTCTTGCCTGGAAAAATCCCATAGACAGAGGAGCCTGGCAGGTTACAGTCCATGGGGTCGCAAAAGAGTCAGACACAACTTGGCATAGACAGCGGAGCCTGGCGGGCTACAATCGATGGGGTTGCAAGAGAGTCAGATACAACTTTGCTATGAAACAGAAACAAGTCTTTAAAAAAAGAAAAAGTAGCTTAACTCTTTACCCAATCTTAATTTTTGTCATATTTGGCACAACCTGACAGCTTAATATTCTTGTCTGTCTCAGCCACCTGCAGGAAATATGTAAACTTCATGAGAAACTTTGTTATTTACTGACTTATTCCTGGTACCCAGATCTGTGTCTAGCACGCAACAGGTGTTCAATCAATATCTGCTAAATGAATAGAACTATCTAAAGACTAAGTGATTAAGAGATTTTGCTGTTAGAAAGATAGGAACTTGATTGCTCTCCTATGGAAAAGATATATGTCTGGCTAAGCAACTACTCTATTATGTAAGACTGAATGCATACACAATCATATTACCATCTTTGCAGAACAGCAGCAGACCAACAGAATCCCAGGGACGAGGGAGCCTGGTGGGCTGCCGTCTATGGAGTCGCACAGAGTCGGATACGACTGAAGCGACTGAGCAGCAGCAGAAATGGCATAGGAAGTGAGATTTGGGGTTGCTGGGAGACTGAGTCACTACTACTGGGGAAATAAGAGCACTTGCTGGCCTAAATCCAGAAGGTCACTTTCTATCATTGAATAAGAATCTTTGAGGGTGGGGTCTAGAAATACTTTCCAAGCACTATCTAGATGTTTCTCATACGAAACCAGGTTTGAAAACTACTTTAAATTGTCTCAGGTTCTGGCTAGTCAGACCCATCTTATTAATTCCAACGTTGAAAGATATTGACTTCTGAGTGCTGAACCAAATGTGTGACACAAAAATGGCATCAAAAGTTTCTTGAGGATATAATAGTATCTTCCTTATATTTACATGAGACGTCAACAATGTTATTCCCTTTCAGAAAATTTAGGTATCACTGCTTTTATCAATAATCTTACTTTGAGTGCTGGGGTGAATATAAAGACATGTTTTGGAATCCTCCTTGATACAATGGTTACTTGGAAAGGAAGGCATCTCAAACCTCAACTTAATATCCTCCTTAGAGTAAATACACATGTATCTATGGGAGGTCTAGTCAGATAGTGTTGACCTGGGCAGAGAGCTGTGTGCAACCTAATAAAGGAATCAGTCTAGGCTCCCACTTTTATGAAAAGTGGAGTTCCTTTTAAAGGAAAGGTTATAAGAGGACAAAGTCCTGGGGTGTGGGCAAGAAAGGAGCCTCTGACCCAAGCATATGTTTTAAGACCAAAAGTTCTCCTGGGGAAAAAAAAAAAAAAACAGATGGAAATTTCATCCACTTAAAAAATCTGTTTAAAATTTCTTTTAAAACTTTAAAAATCTTTGAAAAACTCTTTTGGATTGTCAGTATTTTGTTTAGGGAAGTTTAGAACAAACATAGTCAAGTCCACAATCTGAACTATAAAGCAACAACAGGAAGCACTACACTCTCCAACTTCCCTCTTTTCTATCTGCCTAAATCCTTCTCACTCAGAGTTACAATTCCCCAGCCCCCAGTGCACCTTCAGCTCATGTTTGGTTCCACTTGCCATCCCACCCCTACCTCCTACAATGGCAAAGACAAACAAAAGGAATCTCAGATAGCTTTACAACGCATTTGTCACCACATCCTAGTTGGAAGCATTCTGGTCTGAGATAGGAATTTAAAATAAGTAGTAATTTTAATTGGGCTTCCCTGGTGGATCACAGGTTAAAGCATCTGCCTGCATTGTGGGAGACCTGGGTTTGATCCCTGGGTCAGGAAGATTCCCCAGGTTTACATGGCGGCTTCTAGGTTTTAAGTAATTTTCAGTTGTTTTTATAAAAGCATTTAAAGAAATTTCCAATTTGTCATCATGAAGATTAGGTTAAATATAAGAATAGATCGTATTTTTTGGTTACTATATTTTAACTCAAAAGAATGTATGTTAAATTCTGCCCACAATAAAACAAATAGGGGCTATACAGGAAAGGCTGGACAGATTACCTAGCAACCATGCTGTGTATGCGCGAAGTCACTACAGTCATGTCCGACTCTTTGCAACCCCATGAACCATAGCCCACCAGGCTCCTCTGTCCATGGGGATTCTCCAGGCAAGGATACTGGAGTGGGTCGCCATGCCTTCCTCCACCTAGCAACATACCAACATTACTGAGTGTACCGTCAAGCATTGAGATAAATTCTTGATATTCATTATTTCATTTGATTCTTACCACCTCATAAAGTAGATTCAACTAAATTACCAATATAGAAATTTTGGATTAGAGAAGGACAAACTTAGAGGACATTTGAACAAGGTCCCTGCCTACAGGTGTCACACATGGGAAAAGAATCCAGATGGGCCGGCAACAGAGTCCACAATGTTACATATACCTTATTAAATGTGAAAAAAAGACCCAAGATCATCCATCAAATTGACATGTGTATTTATTGCACAAATATCCCCTAGAACTGGGAGGTTATTATAATACAGGCGTACATTTGAGAAATGTATACAGAACAAGGAACACGTATTTACATTTTACATCTCCCACCATCTAAATAACTTAGAGAAAGCAAAACAATCTCATAAGACATCTAGCAGAAGTAGGCATTGTATAAAATGTTTGTTTTTTTAAGTGATCATCCCCAGTGTATGCCAATTGCAACAAAATGAAATCTGTGCTACTATGTTTATTGCACTTAACATTGTCAAACTCAAAATTAAGACACATTAATAAAAGCCAGGAACATTTAAAATCAAAACAGTTAGTTTATATACAGGAAAAATTAGTTTTAAATCTATAATGTAAAAGATTCCTTTTTCATTTCCTGCTGCAACAAATAGGTTTTTAAAATGTGTACTACATATCTGTCTGTACCATAAGAGGTTGAAAAATTATTTTGAAAAGGCCAAAATTCTTTTCACATTCATCATAATGACTATACTTCAAAGAAGTAGCAGTTCATTGCTTGGGCTTTGTGTAATGAAAGAATAACTATAACAAACAGAGCAAAAATTACAGGATGGTAAATTGTAAAACTCAGGAATCCTATAAGGATTAATGATTCTATACGAAGCTTAGTTTTAAGAATTACAGTAGCATGAGCCATCCATTTGTTGAAAACCAGATTTCCAAAATGGTAATTTATTACAGATTTCAAATAAATAGGACTGTGAATAGTTTGATGATTAATTTAAAAAATAAGACACAATAACAGACATTGTTTACCTGCTACGTATCCTGAACTATAATGAGAAAAAATGTAAGTGGCCCACATACAATCTTTTCCATATTCTGAATTCAGAAAAAGAGACTGATTCATAAAATTCAAAACAACAGATCAGATAATGTCTTTAATGAATAGACTAAAAAAACTATGCCAATGAAAATATATCCACAAACACTCTTTGACAGCAAGTCACCCATGGGAGAATCAGGCACTAAAACAGCTGACAGGATACAGGGGCCAAACTGCCTGCAGGCACACCAACTTCAGGTTTACATTCCATTAAAATAACCATTTCATCTCAGTCTAGCTGGAGATTAGAACAAGGTAAAATGTGACCCAATGCTATAAATTTGAGGTCAAAAACTAAATAAACCACAGAAATTTCCTTAATTACTGAAAATTTAAATAGCAAGAATGGATGCATTATACAGAAAAGATACTTAGTAACAGAATAAGCAAGTGGTTTTCAGTTTTAAGCTAATCAGCTGATTATGATGAAAATAGTTCATGAAAGCAGAAACCAGTTTCACTTCTTACATTAAGAGCATCTTAGACCAGATAAGTAAAGGATAAACTATTAATATAATGTAGTATTTCAAGTAAACTGAGGTAGTAGAGCATATTGAAAACTTTATCTACCCATCTTTCTATTTACATTACTTACAAGAGTTTGGTTCCATATTAGCCTTTCGCACAAACAACCCTCCCCAGTATATACAAAAACAATTACAACTGAAAAGTTGAAATCTTTGAAAAACAAATAGCTATTGGAAGGGAGGAGCTATTAGAGAAAAGAAAATTTTAAGAATTAATGAGTTTTGTTAGTGTAAATTGAATATTATGAAGCAGTGAAACAAATATTCAGTTCCTATGGGTTCAAGAAGGGCTTGATACCGAAAACCAAGGGCCTCGGCTACCTGAGCACTTTTAAAGAAAATAGTATTATTTCTGCCAATGCTTTGGTGCAATTTTTAATCCCAATTTTAATTTATTAAATTAGATGCAAATATGTAAATATTAACATTCATAAGAATTAGCTTATAAACAAAACAAATGGTATAAAGTAGTATTCTTATTTTGGGAATCTACATTCCTCAACCTTAAAAAAAGATTGGCTTTACTTATAGTTTAGGGTGTGTGAAACAGAAAAATCACCGGAAAGTAATATTTCAACACTATATACAATTACTACTAGTTGAAAATATATCTTTAAAAAGGCATGTTTACCAATCTTGTATTTCTACCTCTGGTTTTTTAAAAAATAGATACATATGTACACTTGGGTGGATAACATAACACAAATTTATATACTTTATTCTGAGTTTATTTTAATTAAAAGTTGTTTAAAATATTGAGAAATACTTAGAAATTAGCTATTTTGAATTGAAAAACAAACAAACAAAACCAAATAATCACAACTCTATAGATCTCTGTACCTTAGAAACAAAGAAAACTAGTGAAATGACTATTTCTGAGCCATTTAGTGAGATATCTGTTGCTACTTATGAGCTGTGGCAAGAATGTAGTGATCATAATCAAATTCTTCAACGTTACTCATTTTATAGAAACTTCTAAGTTACAATGTGGCTTCTTCGAATGCTTTTCCCCCAAATGCTTTTTTTAGTTTCACTTGGTTAAAAATCTACCACCAGCCAGAAGTCCAATTAAAATGAAAAAGTCATCCAATGGTGACACGATATGCACTGCAATGCAGAATACCAAGGTGACTGACTCATTCAGATGAAAGTCTGAAGGAGAAAGAAAACTGCCATAAATGCATGTTGTGACTGCTTCCTTGGTTTCTACGTAACTTTTCACTGAAGTTAATTTCCAACAGCCTTTATGTTAGAGTAGTATCTGAGCAACATACGGGGAGTGAGTGCTTGCTACAGCAGCCAAGAGAGGAAGATCGCTGGATTCAATCCTAGAAAAAAAAAATCTCAGTTCAGGTTTTTTGTGCCCAGTACATAAGTCCTACATGCAAAAGACTGCTACCTGTAAGATCACTATGCATCTCCAATCAAGGACACTGGCCACCATGGTCAAAATGAAAAGGGGAAGAGAACTCAAGATAATGAAAATAAGAAATTTTTCCGTAAGTAAAAACCATAACCAAAGATTTTTTTAAAAAAGGAAACCTCTGAAATGCAACAGAAACGAAGTCTTAATGTAGAAAACCATCTCGGTGATCTGCTGATGGGCCATGCATCAGGAAAAGTGATGATGTCTATGAAATACTATATAATAACAGAATGATAGTATGCAGCCCTATTGTTCTGGATACGAATGTTTCTATAGTAAGATTCACTGGAAAGAAGTAATGGAAGCCTCTTAAAAGTATAATCTACCACAAATAATGTACAGGAAAAGAAAACTGGCCAATAAACATCAAAATAAGTTATGTAGACTCACTCATGGTTAGAGAATAAATCTGAATAAAATCAGATTTCATTTTTCAGCAAGTAGCTTAGCAAAAATTAAAGTTTGGTAATAAAAGTAGTAGGAAGAGTGTGCTTCCCACTGTTTGTGGGAATTTATTCTGGTACTTTCTGAATAGAATTTACTATTGCTTGTCAAAATAAATACCAAGATCTATCAACAATTTAATACACATGTCCTTTAATTCAAAAATTCTACTTCAAATAATGTATCCTATATACTTTAAAGAATTATACTGATTCCAGCACTGATCTGTAATAGCAAACTACTGAAAATAATCTTAACACTATATAATGGAATGCAATATAGCCTTTAAAAATTATATAGACCAGTATGTGTGGGATGTGCTTAAATGAACATTCAAGATTCATTAAAAGGCAAGTTGCAGAATGGCAAATAGAGTACAAACGAATTTGTACTTTTAACCCTACACATTTAAAAATTCTAGAAGAAACAATCATTAACTGTGTTTGGATGAAAACATAAATTGTGGAAAAGATGATACAACTTACTTTTTACTTTATGCCAAAATGCATGTACACTGTATATACATTACCTTAAAAATTAGTTTAAACTTTTAAAAAATAAAAAGCTTCACACACACAGAATCATTTCCAATCTGGATGCTAAGGAATAACATTAATGAAAGAATTTAATCTGGTTTCAGACATACAGTAGTAGCTCAATATTGGCTGTTTCTCCCTTCATAAAAGCTAAAACTAGACAAAAGTTCCAGCTTGTTTTAATTTATTCAACCAGCATTTCAAGAAATAATTCATGCACCTGTGCGCACACACACACACACACACACACACACACACACACACACATGAAAAGTGGGCAAAGAACACAGGGAAAGTGGCCACAGGACGTAATGAAAGGGGCTATACTATGACTCCCGCCAGCTTCCTCTCTGTCCTTCAGTTAGCGTTTTACATAACTGGCTTCTTCCCAGGAATAACTGCAGAGCATTAAGACATAATATATAAAAAATGGAGAAGGAACAATAAATACGTAGATAATATACCACCATCCACAGAGGGCCATTACTTCTTCAATTAGTTCATCTGGATGACAGGGCAAATGCTGGGAATGATGAGTTTATAATATATTTACTAAATAAAAATGAATATTCAACTTTTCTAATGCAAAAATTTATATTTTAATTCATTTCTATTAAACTATATTCTCAATCTAGTGAACTGCACAGGGACACTGCCTTTCACATCAGTCCAAGACAAGGTTCTGCTTTTATATTGTAGAGCACAACCCAGATGATAATACTGTACAGCTTCTAACAAGACAACAATTTAAAAAGAAAAAGGCAATTTTGGTGAATGTTCCTTGCCTAAATAAAGACAGTGCAATTAAAAAGCAAAGCCAGAGAAAATCAGGAACATACCCTAGAACCACTCCTAGCTCCTTGACATGAACACGCATCTGCCCCCTCAGGTACTCAGACAGCATTTTGCTCTTGAAGTACAGCTCCTGTAACCGATCTTCAAGATGCATTACACACTGCAGTTAGGAGGGAACCAAGAACAAGGTCAGAAAACACACAACTCAAAGTAATGGCAAATTCCAAAGCATTATACTTTGACAATTCTACTTAGCTATTCCAACATAATCTAAAATTTGGAGCATATTTTTAAAGCATGCAATTTTAGCTAAAGGAGTGTAAACTCACTAGCTTGTATCAAAGATTTAGATTCTACAGAACTATTTTTTTAATGTGGTAAATTACATATAATATAAAGTTAACCATTTTACATATGAGTTACCATTTTAACTACTTTATACAACTGAGGCATTAAGTACATTCAAAAGGTTTCGCAACTTATCACCACCATCCATATCCAGAACTTTGAAAAATAAGTTTTTATTCCAAATTTGATAACTATAACACTCTTATAAATTAATATACTTCAAATATATTTACATTAGAAGGCTGCATTCTCCTATGTAAAGCAAAAGAAAATATTTCCAGCAGCTCATAGAGAATGCTCTATAGGCCTCACTAGAAGAAATGTTTCTAGGCTGGAATATTAAAAACTAACACATATACATTTTGTTTCTTGTCAATTAACTTGCACAAGTCACTAAAATAAGTGTCTTTTTATGTGAATTGTTAGTATATATATATATATATATATATATGAAGAAAAAGCATGAGGGGTAGGTGCTAAAATACTAAATTCCTGCAGAGTATTTCTCTCGTATGAAAACTGGCTGCTGTTAAAGCTCCTAATAAAAACACATTTTCTTTTTCTTCAGGAAAAAAAAAACTGAATAGATTTCTTGGCACACATTCTTTTGTGGTGTATTTTTGGTAGTATTAATATAATACTCATGTAGACTGAAAATGCCTTAAGTGAAAAAGAAAATATCTATAAAACATATGTTAGCAATAGGATTCATACACACAAACTTGCCATATCACCTGTCAGGCACACAATTCAATGTTATTAAGTATATTCACAATGTTGTACACCATCATCACTATCCATTTCCAGAAGATTTTCATTATCCCAAACAGAAACTCTATACCCAGTATTCAATAGCCCTTTATGCCCTCCTTCCCCAACTCCTAGTAACCTATCTATTCTGTTTCTATGAACATGCCTATTCCAGACACCTTATGTTAGTGGCAGAGAAGGCAATGGCACCCCACTCCAGTACTCTTGCCTGGAAAATCCCATGGATGGAGGAGCCTGGTAGGCTGCAGTCCATGGGGTCGCTAAGAGTTGGATACGACTGAGCGACTTCACTTTCACTTTTCATTTTCATGCATTGGAGAAGGAAATGGCAACCCACTCCAGTGTTCTTGCCTGGAGAATCCCAAGGATGGGGGAGCCTGGTGGGCTGCCATCTCTGGGGTCGCACAGAGTTGGACACGACTAAAGTGACTCAGCAGTATGTAAGTGGACCACATAATATCTGTCCTTTTTTATTTTGCTTATTTCACTTAGCATAACGTTCCAACCCTGCTGTACCATGTATCAGAATTTCCTTCCGCTTTATAGCTGAAATATTCCATTCTGTGTATTATACATCATTTACTGGTGGACATGAGTCATTTCCAATTTTGTCTACTGTAAGTAATACTGCTGTGAAAAACAGGGAACAACTGTTCAGCCCCTGCCTTCAGTTATTTTGATTATAAATATAGAAGCAGACCTGCTGGACCACATGACATTTAATACAATGTTAAACTTTTTGAGGAACTGCCAAACTGTTTCCACACCAGCTATACCATTTTACTTCCCACCAGCAATGCATAACAGTTCTGATTTCTCTGTATTCAATATTTGTTATTTTGGGGGTTTATTTGATCAAAACCATCCTTATGGGTGTGAAATGGTATCTCAATGTGGTTTTGATTTTCACTTTCCTAATAACTAATGGATGTTATTGAATATCTTCTCATGTATTTACCGGCTATTTGTTTATCTTCTTTAGAGAAGTGTCTACTCAGGTCCTTTGCCTATTTTTTGACTTGTTTCTTTGCTGAGTTGTACGAGTTCTCTATGTATTCTGGATATCAATCTCTTTTCAGATGTATGATTAGTAAATATTTTCTCCTGTCCTGTCATTGTCTTTTCCCTCTGTTGATACACAAAAGTTTTTAGCTCGATGAAGTCCCAATTTATCTACTTTTCCTTTACTGTCTGTCCTTTTGATGCCACGTCCAAGGAATCACTGCTAACTCCAGTATCATGAAGATTATCCCCTATATTTTCTTTAGAGTTTTACAGTTTAATATTTAAATTTAGTTGTTTTTTTTAAGTTTAGATTTAAGTTAAAGTCCATTTTTATTAATGGCGTAAAGTAATGATTCAACTTCATTCTTTTGCATGTGGATATCCACTTTTCTCTAGGCTGGAATACTGGAGTGGGTAGCCTTTCCCTTCTCTAGGGACACGCACACATCCTGTTTTCTCAGTAGGATTTGCTGCAAAGACTCCTTTTCCCCTTTGAATAGTCTTGGCTTCCTTGTCAAAAATCGATTGACTATGTATGTTAGGGTTTATTTGGGGGAATACTATAATCAATTGGTCTATATGTCTGTCCTTATGATACTAACACACTGTTTTGATTACTGTCCCTTTATATAAAGTTTTAAAATTAGGAGGAGTAACTCCCCCAGTTTCATTCTTAGAGTCTTCCAAACAATGTGAAATGACTTTCATTTATTTATGTCTTTAATTTCTATCAGAGATGTTTTGTAGTTTTCAATGTAGAAGTATTTTGCCTCCTTGGTGAAATATATTCCTAAGTAATTTATTCTTTTAATGCTACTGTAATTGCTTTCTTCATTTCTTCTTCAAGACTGTTCATTCCTAGCATATGTGAATGCAACTATCTTTACATGCTGATTTATCTTACATCTTTGCTAAATCCATTTATTAACTCTATCAGAGTTTTTTGGTGGAATCTTAGTTTCCTACATATAAGATCATATCTGCAAACACATATAGTTTTCTTTTTTTCCAATTACGATACCTTTTGCTTCTTTTCTTGCCTAACTGGCTCTGGTTATGACTTTCCAATACTATGTTGAGAAACAGTGGTGAAGGTGAACAACCACATTTTCTCCCTGTTCTTAAGGATAAAACTTTTATTAGTCTTTAATCACTGAGTATAACGCCAGCTCTGTGTCTATCGTTCATAGCTTTTGTCTTGTTGATCTACAAAGGTCTTTAACTATGCTGTATTACAGTTCTCCTAACCAAAGAAGGAAAGAATCTTGAAATCTTAGAAATGGCATCTTCAGAAAAAGGTTATCAGTGTTATAAAAAAGGATCACCCAGGGACTTCCCTGGTGGTTCAGTGGCTAAGACTCCACACTCCCAGTGCAGGGGCCCTGGATTCAATCCCTGGTCAGGGAACTAAATCCCAAATACTGCAACTAAGACTTGGCACAGCCAAATAAATAAATAAATAATTTTTAAAAAAATCATCCAAAGTCCTAATATGAAAATGAGGCTACACAATGCACTGACATTCTGCACAGAGCTTAGGGCTTGTTACATGTCATTACTTCACATAATACTAAGCCAGGTACTGCAGAAGTAGACTATATAGACAAGTACGTGTACATATCCTTTTCTGTCTTAGCTTGAGTTGCAATAACAAAGTACCACAGACTCAATGGCTTAAATAACAGATAATTATTTTCTCACAGCTCTGGAAACTGGGAGTCTGAGATCAGGGTGCCAGGATGGCTGAGTTTTAGTGAGATCTCTCTTCCTGGCTAGCAGAGGGCTCCCTTCTCCCTGTGTCCTCACACGGTAGAGTAAATGGAATCGCTCTCTTCCTCTTCTTTTAAGGCCACTAATCTCATAATGAGAGTCCCACTCTCATAACCTGCTGCTAAGTCACTTCAGTCGTATCCGACTCTGTGCGACCCCATAGACGGCAGCCCATCAGGCTCCCCATCCCTGGGATTCTCCAGGCAAGAACACTGGAGTGGGTTGCCATTTCCTTCTCCAATGCATGAAAATGAAAAGTGAAAGTGAAGTCGCTCAGTTGTGCCCGACTCTTAGCGACCCCATGGACTGCAGCCTACCAGGCTCCTCCGTCCATGGGATTTTCCAGGCAAGAGTACTGGAGTGGGGTGCCACTGCCTTCTCCGTAACCTAATCTAACCCTAATTATTTCTCAAAGGCCATCACATTGCAGAGTATGGCTTCAACATATTGATTTTAGAGGAACACAAACACTGTAGTCCATAACACCTTCTTTCAAGAAAATAATAATGAAGATAACAGTAGTATTCAATGTAGGCACATGAATAACAATAGGGTTAAGTTAGCTATCACAGTGCCCATAGTAATTCAAGCCTTACACATACTTACAAAATTTGGAGACAGGTTATGTTTATAAAGCTGAAGAGTGGAATGAAGCAGATTGGAAACAAGACTGGAAACCAACACTTCTTTTCCCAATTTATTATCTGTCATTCGTCTCTGGCTACTGGCCACTTGAACAGTCCATTTATCCATATCTGCTATAATACAGACAGCTTCTGCTATTGGTTCATCCAATACTGGATGCTGGAAAAAAAAGAAAAAGAAATCATCTTAAAAAAAGAAAAGTTTTCAAAGATACTGTTAATGGGATGGGCAAGGAAGAGAAACTAGACAAAAACAAAACAAAGGAATATGAAACTTCTGAGAGCTACTGCCAAAGAATCCTTGACGGTGAAGAAAGTAGCTCAGTAACAAATACCCTGAGATATCTTATAGAAATCATAAAACATTCATTACCAGAATTTTAATCCAGAACTTGAATTTTACCAGTATTTTGATCATTCAACAGATTTACTGAGTGACAACTATGCGCCAGACAACTGAAAGAAAATACTTTTACTTTGAAAGAGCTAAATATTTTAAAAATAGGAAGGAAATAAATTCACATGAAAGGTCAATGGTAAGGTTCTGTGCTAACTATCCCATCTAGTCAGGCATCAATTTGTTTGAGCACCTCAGAGGCTATCCCTTGATTATCTCTTCCTAGGTATGTGTGCTAGGTTTTTCTATTTTACAAAAATATATATCCAGAGTACAGATACAGCAGTTAAAAAGGAGACAAATCAACACATACTAACGTGTTTCATCTCAGGATACTTGGTTAAATGGGTGGGAGAAAAGTGACCACACGCAGCTTCCCAGGTAGTATAGTAGTAAAGAATCCACCTGCCAAGCAAGGCAGGAGACACAAGAGATGAGGGTTTAATCCCTAGTTTGGGAAGATCCCCTAGAAGAGGAAATGGCAACCCACTCCAGTATTCCTGCCTGGAAAATTCCACAGACAGAGGAGCCTGTTAGGCTACAATGGAGCTGCAAAGAATCAGACATGACTGAGCATGTGCACGCACACACTATATCCCAGTTATGTTCTTAAAAACTCAGATCTTTATCTAAATGAAAATGTATAGAAAAAAGAAAATACTCAAATCAAACTGTTTATTATAAAGTTTTCTGTGAAGAAGTACGAAATATTAAGAGTATAGAGAATTTTCACTTTTTGCTTTGTATATCTTTATATTGCTTAAATTTCTATCAGAAGCATTCACCTAAATGATATTTAAATAAGAAAATTTAAGAAATAGAGAGAAAACATTTTTAGCTCACATATGTGGATAAAACCACCACAGGCATATGCCTGTGCCCTTGGGTTCCCATGGTTTACCCACGAAGAATTAAGTACACAGTACCACCATAAATAAGAGATGCTCAATACGTCTTTCTGTATTCAGAAAGGTAAGGCTTTCTTCACCATTGGCCATATGAATTAACATATTAGCAGTAAGACTGAAATATAAACTACAACCTGAAATACTTAAACCCTATGGCTTTTCTCCTTTATAACTCTCACTATTACTAAAATTTCACAGCAAGAATGTAACAAGTTTACTCCTGGAAAAACCCAAGTTTGGCATCCCCGCCCACCCCCCACAGGGATATCTCCTGGTCCAGAATAAAGCTTTTTGCTTGATGCTAAGGAAACAAAGAGAAGGGAGCTCACAGTCCTATGAAGGAGATAAAAAGAAATACATATGCAGCTATGAAAACACTTGTGTAACAAATTAAACAGTCACCAAGTGCTGGGGTACCAGAGGAGGGCAACAGTGGGTTCTCTATGACTGGAAGTTACACAGTAGAAGGAACACAAGGATATGACACTGCAGTATGAATAGCATTCCTAATGAAAAATGGAAGAGGATTATGGATAATTCTGTAAAGGGGAATACCATGAAAAGACTCAAAATGAGAAGTAGATGCATGTAACCAAATTTGTGAAAAATGATACTGAGAAGTGGGAAACAAAAGAATGCAGAGGAGGAGGCTAGAAAGCTAACACTGTGAAGACTTCCCATGGAACTCTAAATTCTGTATTTATTTTTATAAATGGTAGTTAAATATTTCTTATTCAACTCTTACCAAGGATATAATACTTTTCATCAACTTCAATACTGAAACATAATTTTGGAAATGGTATATACATGTAAAGAGATAAGGTAAATCTTACATTTTTAAGAAACAAGAAAAGAGTGAATATATGTTCAATGTAATTACTTTTGTTCTTATAAAAGAAAAATACAGTGGGAGATAGGATTAAATAATTTAAGTGGAAAACAAGCTGTTAAAGGAAGATACTTCTTGCAAAAGCAGAGGGCATCTTCAGGAGATGAGAATTACAATGGAAGTCCATCTACTAGCCTCACAAGGAAATGCCTAAGCAGGTAATGAGGAAACTGCTATGAAATAAACATATCTCTTTTTTAAAGGCTTAAAAATTACTTTAGAAATTCACTTTATAGCTCCTCAATCAAAAGTCACATGGCTAAGATTTTAAAAGCCATTTTTTCTGTTAAGATAAAGGAAAATGAGCCCACATCAGTAGTTTCCAAAGAAGTATTAGTTTCTCAGTCATGTCCAATTCTTTGCAACGCCATGGACTCTACAAGCTCCTCTGTCATGGAATTCTCCAAGCAAGAATACTGGAATGGGTTGCCATGCCCTTCTCCAGGGGATCATTCTGACCCCAGGATCAAACCCGGGTCTCCCGCATTGCAGGCAGATTCTTTACCCTCTGAGCCACCAGGGAAGCCCAGTTTCCCAAGAAAGAAGGGCCTAAAACCCAAGTCTGAGACTACAACTGATCCAAATCAAACTCACTTACAGTTCAGTTCAGTCACTGAGTCAGGTCCGACTCTGCCACCCCACGCACTGCAGCACACCAGGCTTCCCTATCCATCACCAACTCCCGTACCTTGCTCAAACTCATGGTGATGCCATCTAACCAACTCATTCTCTGTCATCTGCTTCTCCTGCTGCTTTCAATCTTTCCCAGCATCATGGTCTTTTACAATGAGTCAGTTCTTCACATCAGGTGGCCAAAGTACTGGAGTTTCAGCTTCAGCATCAGTTCCTCTGTTGAACATTTGGGACTGATTTCCTTTAGGATAGACTGGTTTGATCTCCTTGCAGTCCAAGGGACTCTCAAGAGTCTTCTCCAACACCACAATTTAAAAGCATCATTCTTTAGCGCTCAGCTTTCTTTATGGTCCAACTCTCACATCCATACATGACTACTAGAAAAACCATAGCTTTGACTATATGAACCTTTGTCAGTAATGTCTCTGCTTTTTAATATGCTGTCTAGGTTTGTCATCATTTTTCTTAAAAAGAGCAACTGTCTTTTAATTTCATGGCTGGAGTCACCATCTGCATTGAGTTTGGAGTCCAAGAAAATAAAAATAAAGACTGTCACAGTTTCCATTGTTTCCCCCATCTATTTACCATGAAGTGATGGGACCAGATGCCATGATCTTAGTTTTCTGAATGCGGAATTTTAATAAAACCACTTTTTCGCTCTCCTCTTTTACTTTCATCAAGAGGCTTTTTAGTTCCTCTTTACTTTCTGCCATAAGGGTGGTGTCATCTGCATATCTGAGGTGACTGATATTTTTCCCGGCAATCCTGATTCTAGCTTGTGCTTCATCCAGTCTGGCAGTTCACATGATGTACTCTGCTTACAGTTAAATAAGCAAGGTGACAATATACAGCCTTGACGTACTCCTTTCTCAACTTGAAACCTGTCAGTTGTTCCATGTCCAGTTCTAACTACTGCTTTTTGACCTGTATCAGGTTTCACAGGAGGCAGGTCAGGTGGTCTTGTATTCTCATCTCTTTAAGAATTTTCCAGTTTGTTATGATCCACACAGTCAAAAGCTTCAGCATAGTCAATGATGTAGATGATTTTCTGAATTCGCTTGCTTTTTCTATGATCCAATGGATGGTAGCTGGTTCCTCTGCCTTTTCTAAATACATTTTGAACATCTCGAAGTTCTCAGTTCACATAGTGTTGAAGCCTACCGTGGAGAATTTTGAGCATTACTTTGCTAGCGTGTGAGATGAGTGCAATTGTGTGTTAATTTGAACATTCTTTGTCATTACCTTTCTTTGGGATGGCTTCCCTAGTTGCTCAGCTGGTAAAGAATCCGCCTGCAATGCGGGAGACCTGGGTTTGATCCCGGATTGGGAAGAAGAAGGGAAAGGCTCCCCACTCCAGTATTCTGGCCTGGAAAATTCCATGGACTATATAGTCAATGGGGTTGCAAAGAGACAGACAAGACTTGACTGATTGACTCGCACTTTCTCTTCTTTGGGATTGGAATGAAAACTAAACTTTTCCAGTCCTGTGGCCACTGCCGAGTTTTCCTAATTTGCTGGCATATTGACTGCAGCACTTTAACAGCATCATCTTTTAGGATTTCATATAGCTCAGCTGACATTCCATTACCTCCACTAGTTTTGCTCATAGTGATGCTTCCTAAGGACAACCTGACTTCACAGTTTCGGATGCCTGGCTCTAGGTGAGTGATCACACAATCATGCTTAGCTAAGTGATTGAGATCTTTTTTGTATAGTTCTTGCCACCTCTTCTTAATATCATCTGCTTCTGTTAGGTCCATACCATTTCTGTCTTTAGTGTGCCTGTCTCTCTGCATGATATGTTCCCTTGGTATCAATTTTTTGAAGAGATCTCTAGTCTTGCCCATTTTATTGTTTTCCTCTATTTGCATTGATCACTTACTTAGGAAGGCTTTTTTATCTCTCCTTGCTAGTCTTTGGAAATTCTGCATTCAGATGGATATATCTTTCCTCTTCTCCTTTGCCTTTTGCTTTTCTTCTTTTCTCAGCTATTTGTAAGGTCTCCTCAGACAACCATTTTACCTTTCTGCATTTCTTCTTCTTGGGGATGGTTTTGTTCACTGCCTCCTGTACAGTGTTACATAGTTCTTTAAGTACTCTATCAGATCTAATCCCTTGAATCTATTTGTCATTTCCACTGTATAACAGTATAAATTCATTTTAGGAGTTGTTAAAGGAACAAGGGGGCAGTACCAGTGATTTATTCTGAAGCTACTTCTTTTCACTCAATGGATTATCATAAGCAATGTCCTAATCTGATAAAATTTCAAGTTAGTCAAATTCAGTCCTTTCCTTAATCATCAGCTTCTGGAAAGAAACAGCCTATACCCAATAGGAACATATTCTAACTTGAGAATACATTTCCTATTTTGTGACCTGGAAGTATTTGAGGTTGGATACAAATACTTTCCTCAAAACTAATCAGTTTTCTTCATTTATCTTTTTTTTTTAAGAGAGAGAACCCCAATATTTTAAAGGAAACAGGTTTTAGGGACATTACAAACTGCTGTTCAAACTAGCATTGTCTTTGGAGAAGAAAATACCAAACATGCAACAAGAACATGAAAATAGTTCTAAATTTAAAAACTGGTCAATATCTTCATTTCTGGGAATCTAGCCTAAAGAAATAACCTTAAATTCATAAAACGCAGCAACAGTATCAATGTTATTTGTAACAATAAAAGGAAGAAAAGTTGTTTTTTAAATTTGAGCAATGAGAGACCAAAGAGCACAGAAATAAGCCCATGTATATATGCTCAATTAATCTGACTAAGGACTCATGAATAGTTTCTTCAATAAATGGTGCTTAATGAAACTGGACTATCTTACACCACACACAAAGTCAATTCACATGCTAAATGAGTTCTATACACCATAACCAAACGGGATTTTTCCCCCTAGGAATACAAAGATTGGATTAACATCTAAAAATCAGTCAATGTAATCTATCACATTAACAGAAAAACCCACATGATCATTTCAACAGAGTCACAAAAGTATTCGACAAAACCCCACACTAGGTCATGATTTAAGGGGGTAGGGCACAGAAAACTCAAAACACTAGGAATAGAACTTTATCCAGCTGATAAAAGAGCATTGTATAAGAATCCAACAGCTAACATCATTACACTTAATAATTAAATGCTTGATGTCTTTTCCCTAAGAAAAAGAACAAGATAGAGATGTCTGACATCAGCACTTCAATGCAACACTGTACTAAACGCTCTAGGCTATATTATCAGGCCAGGGCAAAAAAGAGGCACCCAGACTGGAAAGGAAGACAGTAACATGAAGCTGTATGTAGAAAACCTCAAAGAAGCCACACAAAGAACTATGAAAACTAATAAAAGAGCTCAGCAAAGCATCAGGATACAACAGCAATATATAAAAAATCAACTGTAATACTATATGCCAGAAATGAAAATTAATTCCATTCACATTTATGCATTTGCAATATTCTGATGTTATAAATAACTTGGTGATGAACACCTAAGAATACACATAGTATTTTCCATATTTTCAGATTTCCAATTTGACAGATTCAGTAATTTTCACAATGACAGGTACAAACATACAGGTAACCACATATAAAGTGACGGATTTAGAGAACAACTGTGTTCTGTGTGTGCATCCGTGTGTGTTCAGTCGTGTTCAACTCTTTGAGACCACCAGGCTCCTCTGTCCATGGAATTTTCCAGGCAAGAATACTGAAGGGGGTTGCCATTTCCTTCTCCAATTTCACACTGAAGTGTGACCAAAAAAAGGCAACTCTGGGTTCTACTGGTTAATAGTTTGTCCGAATAAATTTAAGAGCAGTGAAGGCCACTCACCTGCACAGCATGAGATAAATCTGACACCAGACACTGACGGAGCCTCTCATCATTCCCGATTCCTTGAAGAACAAAGTCAGGGACATAAGAAGAGCAATAGCCACCCAGCAAGGATCTCCCAAAGTTGGCAATGTTTGGCTGAACAGCACTCACTTCAATTAACTTCGACCTGGGAGAAAAGTTCCAAAAGAAGGCGCATCTATTCAGTAATAAATATATTTTACAAACATACAAAAAAAATTTGGACTCTACTAATCCACATTTCCAGTACCATCATTCTCTATAAAACATACTAAAAGTAAAATCATCCTTAAATAAAAACTGGCCTAAAAACAAACAAAAAAAAACACACTGGCTTAAGGGCTCAATGAGAACACAAAACACTCCTTCGTATCCAAAAAGGGTTTGATGGGCAACTGTAATGAGATGAGCATGAATCTTTCACAACAGACTTTAGGAAGGCTATCCCTTGTGTATCTGTAACACACCCTTAATACAATCAAATTACAGAAACCATCACCTAAAACCAAGTATAAATAATTCACAAACCCAAAGCTTGGTGTGTAACATCTCAGGTATGAATCTCTTCCTTGTATTCTTGACCGAGAGTATATGTTCTATGCTTTCTTCTTATCTCCAAAATTATTTCTAACAGCTATTTCCTACCTTCTCTCAGTGATCACCTCTCCCTAGTTGCCAGGCTCAGCACAGGTTCTCTCTGAGGAGCATAATTCTATCCTAAATGGCTTGAAAACTCCTAGACAGTAGGGAATCTCCCATACACCAACATAACTTTTCTTTAATGTCCTCACAAAGCTTTTCCACAGTACCTATGAGTCTTAGCCTTTGATCCTTCTTGGAAGAGCACATCATAATCAAAGAAAATTTGTCCAGAACAATAATCTCTTCTTTTGTATTAGCTACAACCAACTTTCAGAGACCAGTTAAAAAAAAGAATGGTACATATTTTTATAAGTTATATGAAAGGTTAAAACTGTGTACTCACCCAGGAAAAGGTATCTCATCTTCTTCTGCCCAATCCTCCTGCTCTCCTCCATAATAACTGTTTCCTTGTCTGGCTACATCTTGACCTGTATCTTCACTTTCACTGTCCCCAAGGGCACTATCTGAACTTTCATTTCTTGGAATGTCCCATTCAGCTCCCACAGCAATTTTTTTCTCTGAACTCTCTTTATCCCCATGGGGGACAAGAATGGAGAGTGTATCTCTTTGGTCTTGTTGAGGAAAACAGGTTTTACATGAATCTTGGTGAACTGTTCCTACACATTTGCAACATTCATTGTTTGGTTTGCTATTTTTTGTACACAATCTTTTTGAAAACTCTAACATACAGCAGTGTCGTTTACTGTCTGTACTTGTTTTAAGTGGAATATCATCAATAGTCCTAGTTTCAATTGAATCATCATTAAAATATTCATCAAATAAACTCATGCTTTCTAGGTCAGAATGATTCCAGCAAGGGCGTTCACAGGGTTCTCCAGATACTATGTTCGGTATATCAGACTCTTCAGATTTAGTTGTTTGTTTAGTTTCTTGATGCTGATCAACAGCCCCTCTTTCTTCTTTTGGTGATTTGGTGTGATGCCTGGTAATCTGATCCACTACTGCCTGACTCCGAAGTTCAGTATCTGAGTCAGGTGACATAGAATCCCCAATCAAGAAAGTAACCTTTGTCTGGGTTGCCTCACAAGAAAATGCAGCTGTCACAAGCTTATCTGGAGGTTTTTTTTCCACAACCATTCCTGCAGATCTCAACGCTTTACCTGCGTGATTACCTGAATCTAGCAACTCCTCATTCTGCCACGTTTCCTCTGCTAGGTCTAAGCCTGACTTTGACAATGCACATCTGTCTACTGGAGCAGATCCTGTGCAAACAACTGTTTCTAACTTGGTATCAAGGCAAGTTCTTGACTTATCTCTGTACTGTTTAACATCGGGAGCATTTTCTTCTTGGCAGTCCAGAGAAATCATTTGGCACTCATTTGAAATTCCAAGCAGCTCCTTAGAGCTGTTCTGAATATCTTCTCTCTCTTGTCGCAAAACATTCTCTGTATTTTGCCCAAGGAGTGGACGACTGCAATATTTACAGTTACAATTAGGAGTCCTTGTCTCTTCTGACTCTTTAAAGAGCAAACTGCTTTTGTTTCTATGCATTGTGATCAGCACATATTCAGATTCTTCTATTTCCCCTTTCTCCAAAGTGGTAGTAATTACTGTGCCTGGCATAACAATGGCTTCATCTTCTCCATTTTCTAAAAGATGGGTTTCTTGAAGTTCAGAGCATCTTATGAAATAAGTAAGAAAATAAAGCAGCCTCTGGACCATGTCTTGTCGTTTGCCAACTACCACAGTCCTTGCTAACCGTACAGGAGAGCCAATAGCGCCATATAAGTCTCCTGAAATAGAAAAATCAGTTAATGGACATATCCTCTACTTATACAGCTAAGCAGCCTATTTTCAATTAACAGAAACCTACTCTTGTTGTCTGAGGGGTAGGTCAGGTTTTACTTTTGGATACTTCAGAGATGAGTTATTATTCAGGAGTAGGATGAGATGAATGATCTTAACCAAAAAGAAAGGTGAATGGAGGGGCTTTCTAGCTTCCTCCTGAAGCAGCTGCTTTGGTGCTGAAACCACAACCAGTCAGTCAGTTGTGAAAGTCACATTTACCAAGAACATGTTCCATGCCAGTCCCCTTGCAGAGTACAGGGTAGACAAGTACTGACTAAAGTACTTATGTGCAAAAGCACATCTGTTGAGGACCAAGGAGAGGAAGGCAGTAGAAGTAAGAATGAGCAGAGCTGAAGTAGTCACATCACATACTTAACTTTCCTTCACTGAAATTATATTCCTGAACCTCAACTGTTGCTGTCCTACTCAGGACCTCACATTAACTTCCATGTTTTTAAAAGTTCATTTTCCTTTCCATTCCATTCCCCAGAGAGCTGGATACTCACAACAGACCCAAAAGGGCAACATGTTCAGCTTCATCATTCATTTTCACCTCTGTGTCCAAACTATACATGAGCAGCTATTACATTTTAAAAGGGGGGGAGTGGAATTTAATCCAGCTTTTGAAAAACCTCTATTTTTACTTTACAAAAATCTCATACTTTTTAAAGGAACAAACATAAACAGGTCTCAAATAATATATAGACTGTATTAACATGATACATTTTCTCCTCTAGCTAAGACACTGACTCTAGCACCACGATGCCACTGTTCAAACTACTCCCGAGGTTTCCACTAACAAGCAACTACATTGAAACTGCTTTGGCATGGAGTCTTTCATGACTGGTTTCACTTTACTTTTCCAGGTTTATCTTCTGATAATTACCTTTTCTCATCTTTATTCATCCAAAGTCCAAGTTAAAGTGGGGTACTTAAACTGGACCCCTGAATACGCTCAGCACTTTAACACCTAGGCCCCTTTACTCATGCTATGTACTTTCACGTCCCTTTGTATCTCTGTCAGCTCAAAGTTTCCCACCCAAGCATCTTCCCTGGGACAAAAGTAAGCTTCTGTAACTGAACTCCCACTCAACTTTTAACTTCTTATAGCTCCTATCTGAATTATCCTCATTATCCATATACATTTTACCTAAAGTATAAGACTATCATTTCCTAAAGACAGTCATCTTTATATCCTCCAATGCTCTTTGTACAGAGCCTTAGATATATTGTGCATTCAATAAATGACTGTGAAACTGAAAACAGATTTGAAATGTTCAAATTAAAAAACTGAATCACTTGATTTGGAAAAACATATGTTAAATATTCATACAATGAAATGCTAGTTAGCATTTATAAAGAATGAATTAGTAATACATATAGTATAGGTGAATCTCAAAATAACTATCCTGAATGAAAGAATTCAGACCAAAGAAAAACACTTAAGTGTTTGATTCCATCTATATAAAATTCTAGAAAATGCAAACTAATCTACAGTGATAGAAAGCAGATGAATGGTTGCCTGAGTATAAGGGAAAGTGAACAGGCAGAGTAGGGAGGAAGTGATTACAAGGGGCATGAGGAAAATTTGTAATGATGAGTAAGTTCACCATAATGATTTTGGTGATGGTTTCATATATATTTTGCATATATATATCAAAACTTACAAAACTGTATACTTTATACGTGTGTTTGTTATATGCCAATTATTCCTTAATTATGTAGAAGAAAGAAAAGGGAGGGAGGGAGGGAGGGAGGGAGGGAAGGAAGAAATAGAGTGGGAATGAGGGAGGGAGGTTGATTGGTCATATGATTAATAAGCCACATGACAATCTGCCTGGCAAGCTCACGCACCCTAAGCTCACGCACCCTAACAACTAAGAGAAGTTAAAAGTTTCTACCACAATGTTCTCACTAGTTCTTTCCCCATCACCAAATAGCAACAGAGTAACAGCAGGGATAACATCAACTACATGTATTTACCGGCCACTGTCCTAAATACTATACTCATATTATTTCATTTCCTTTCCACATTATAAAGTATGTACTATTTATTTTTTATTTTATATATTTTTGGCCACTCCATGCATCTTGTGGGATCTCAGTTCCCCAACTAGGGACTGAACCCAGGCCAAGGCAGTGAAAGCACAGAATGCTAACCACCAAACCACCAGGGAATCCCTATACTATTTATTATCCCTACTTTATAAACAGGGTAACTGTGATTCAAACATGGTATGCCTGACTCCCCAGCCTATGCTTAAATTTAAGCTCCAGGCTACACTGCCTTTCTAACGACTGTCTACTCATCAGTTAAACCCTTTCTCCTGTTACCCATTTATTTAGTGGGGTGTGCAGCACTAACGGCAACATTTTCAAAATTTACTCAACAAAAGAAACAAACATGGTACAATGGAAAATTCGATGACTGCTTCTCAGTTAACCAGATTTATTCTAGAGATCACAGGTAACTTTGTTCATTCATTCTTTCTGGGCAAAGTACTGATATAAAAAATCCAGAAGCCCCCAAAGTTAGTAGTAAATTCTGCTCCTTTGTTGCAGTTGCAGGTCTCTATCCATAAGGAATATTATACATAAGACGGGGATAAGACAATGTAGCAGTCATGAAACAACAAGGAAGAAGTGCTTTAGAAAGGAAAGGGAAAAGAGAGCACTTAGTTTTTCTCTATTTATTTTTGCTATAAAATAACTCCAGATAGTTACACAAAAGTCTAAGTATAATGCATTAGGTAAAGGTTTTTAGAATACATACCCAATTGTGCCCAAAGTGGATTATACGGATGAGTCTTTGCCAACATGTCCACACTCTGAGAGGAATGTTTTTCTAAAAATATTTTTATAGGTGGCTGTCCATTTGGCATGACTGTTGGAACCCAGGCAAGATGATTGGTCAAAACTGCAGTAATGAGTGCTGGCAAGAATCTGAAAACAAAATGCATCCTATCAGATTCTAACCTGCTTTCATAAAACCTCAAGCAAAAAGCAGGTGATAGAATAAAGCAGAGAGGGTACATGGCCAATCATCATAAAAAAGGGAAAGAATAGAGGAAAGGCTAGCTAAAGGATAGGTATATCACCAAGATGAAAACAAAAGTTAATAAATTTTTTGTTGTACTAGTTAAAAGAAAATTCCTCAAAATAAAGATAGCATTCACAAGGAGCTATTTTGACTCATAATTAAAAAACAAAAATGCCATTTTATTGGAAAAACTATGGATTCTTTTCAGTGTTTATGAATCAACCAGTACATCTATACATTTCCCAATTAGTGAAAAGGAAAATGAAGGAAAGTATTAAGAAAACTTTGTTTAGAGAACATAAACAGTTAAATTACTCATCTAGAGTCGAAGAATTTGATGAATGATTAGAAGAAAGCAATATGATAAAGTACCATACTGAAAACATTGTTACTGGCATTCTGGCACTTACCTATATATTTTTTAAGTTATTTTCTATAGAATGAAACTGCATATATAGATGTAATTATGAAAAATGAGAAGCCTCACACAGTTTCGTAAGATGTCAGGAGTTTTAATACAGAAACACGTTTCTACTGTTTCTCAACATAAGGTTCTTTGGCCTTCTTCTATATCTTTTAATTATATTAATTACCTTTTATAATTCTGTCTTGCTCATTAATAATATGAAAACTTCCAAAGTCAATGATTAACTCTTTCATTTTTATAACTGAACTTGATCACAATCTAGATATCCAGTTATTATAAATAACAGCTAAGACAGTTAAGATAGCTTAGATGGATGGATAGATGCAAGAAAGGGAGGATGGGAGGGAGCGAGGGCCATACTGATTTTTTGAAGCACTTTCCATTAGAAAAGTGAACTCCTTCATGAAACGATGGCAAAGCTGGTTCTTTTCTGGAGTCCCCGACATCATTGTAAGCCAGACAGGCTCTCCAATTCGTGGCATTGTATAAAGATTACAAATTGTTGTTCTAAAAAAAGAGGAAATCACATTATAAAACTCAGTTCACAGAATTACATACTCTTAATGTTGCTGGCTCCCACCTAGGTTATTAAAAGATTTAGAAAAGAGGTAATGAATGAATCAAGTCTTTCCTTCTTTGTCCTCAGCATAGTACCAAGGGAAAGGGGGAACATGAACTCAAAATGTTTTGGTCCTATAACTGGATCTGTGCTCAAAGACTGTGTGCCTTTGGATAAATTACTGCCCTACTTTAAGCATCAGTTACCCTTACCTGTAAAATGAAAGGGAAGGACTAGATGATTTCTAGACCCTTTCTAGCTGTACACTTCTAAGGTATAAAGCTAGACTTACATTTATATTACAAATCATCAACAACATAGAAAATTATTTTAAATGGAGTAACAGCTTGCCAATAGTACCCACTCAGAACAATAGTTTATCAGCATCATTTTGTTGCCTGTGCTGAGACTCTTCCACTGGGATGAACCGGAGGGATGGTACGAGGAGGGAGGTGGGAGGAGGGTTCAGGATGGGGAACTCGTGTATGTCCGTGGTGGATTCCTGTTGATGTGTGGCAGAACCAATACAACATTGTAAAGTAATTAGCCTCCAATGAAAATAAATAAATTTGAATTTTTTTAAAAAAGAATACCTTTAAGATGGCAATTATTATTTTTTTTACATTAATATCTGTTTGGTAAAGTACTATACAGTCACCAGGATAGGCAATTCCCACAACGTTGGGGCTTAAGAAACTGGTCAGTCTCGTAGAAGTCACAGAATGGTATCTGACTTACTACTCTCTCAAACGGTCCTCTCTAATAGAACTTTTAGCACTAATGGGTATGTTCTATTATCTGCACTATCCAACTTGGTAGCCACTAGCCAGTCATATGTAATTACAAAATAACTAAAATATGGTCAATGTAACTGTGGAATTGGATTTTAAATTTTATTTAGTTGTAATTGAATTAATTTAAATAGCCACAGGTAGCTAATGGTTATTAATGTATTAGTAAGGCTCTAGAGATTTCCACAAAGCTCCAATACCTACCTTAATATAATTTAAAATAACTAGAATTCTGGTGGCTTCCCTGGTGGCCTGCAATGCGGGAGACCTAGGTTGATTCCTGGGTGGGGAAGATCTCCTGGAGAAGGAAATGGCAACCTACCCCAGCATTCTTGCCTAAAGAATCCCATGGACAGAGAAGCCTGGTAGGCTACAGTCCATGGATTGCAAAGAGTCAGACACGACTTCACTTTCACTTTCAAAATTCACAAAGAAAAAGAATTCTGTTCCTTGTTCAAGTTTTACTGAATCTCAACCTAATATGAATAGGATATATTACCATAAAGTGACAAATACAGGTCACATTAATGAATTATTGGTAGGGCACAAAATAACTGCTGAGAACTTAAAAATGTATGAATGGAAAAAACTACAGGCATCTTAAAGAGAAAAATAGGAGTAGGATATAAATGAGGGATATGTGATAATGCTTATTTTTAAATGACTATTAAGGATATCCAGATAGGATAAAACATTGAAAACAAAAGTTTATCCACTTTTAGTTCTTATGCCCCAAATGAACATTACCTTAATGATTTAAAAATCAAATGAACTACAACAACAGATAGAACTTTAGTGAATTTTACTGAAACTTAAGTGAAAATTAAAATTACAGATCTAATAAGATTCTAGAAGACAAAACAGAGAAGAAATGTTCACTGAAGTAGCAGGGTAGAGACAGATGATGGATTATGGTGCTCATAACGGGCGACATGTACAAAGAGAAGCTAATTTGCCCCAGTGAAGCGAAGAGAGTCTAAGTTTTCAAAAGCAGGTCAGGAGTAATATAGGACTATAAACTGACTGACTAATTCAAGCCCATAAATGGTTTGTTACCCCTACCTTTTACCCCATCAGAGGTAGCAACGGACCTGCCCAGGGAAATGACATCCCCAAACCCTCCCTGATATTTGACTCTTTCATAGTACATAAATACATATATAGTAAATCTTGTGGTATTAAAATTTCATGGCAGAGGCAGCAATTATGGGGGAAAAAATGTTTAAGCTCCTTTAGGCAGTGAAAATGAAAAAAGTTGAGCAACACTGCTCTAAAGTAAGGTTCTCCAATCTGTTCTCCCAACCTTTATTTTGGTTCCTCGCTCTCAATTCTTAATGGGCAACCAACATTTGATACTAATACATAGGTAAAGCCTCCAAGGAGAGAGGGACACAAACAAAGACAGAAACACGCACACAAAGGACTCCAGAGGAAATAGGAAATAATATATTCAGAAAAAGAAAAGAAAAATATGAAAGAAAGACATACAGATGATCAATTCAGGAGTGTCAATTTCTAATAAAACAAACTCGAGAGAAAATAGAGGAAAATAAATTATCAGAGAAACTAATTTACCAAAGCTGAAAGACAGTGCTAAAACCATACTGCAAGGCTAAAGGAACAAAGATCAAGTATGAATTCATGGCAGGAGATAAATATGCCCTACAATTGATTAATCAGGAAACAGCTACATTAAGTATACTGTTTAATAATATGGAGATAAATAACAAAATAAATACTTAAAGAGTTCAAAGAGGATGTTCTTCAGAAACAAGAATGGGGATAGGAGAGGTAGGATAGCGTTCATTTACTTTTCATTATTGGAACTGTCAGTATGTAATTTTTGTTTCTTAACCATGTGAATGTCCTTTTTGATTAAATGAATGAACAAGCTGATCAACTCATTTTTCAGAAGTTTCTTCAGAATAATAGTGTCTACCATTCAGTTCAGTTCAGTCACTCAGTCCTGTCCGACTCTTTGCAACCCCATGAACTGCAGCATGCCAGGCCTCCCTGTCCATCACCAACTCCCGGAGTCCACCCAAACCCATGTTCATTGAGTCGGTGATGCCACTCAACCATCTCATCCTCTGTTGTCCCCTTCTCCTGCCCCCATTCTTTCCCAGCATCAGGGTCTTTTCCAGTGAGTCAGCTCTTCACAGCAGGTGGCCAAAGTATTGGAGTTTCAGCTTCAGCATCAGTCCTTCCAATGAACAGTCAGGACTGATTTCCTTTAGGATGGACTGGTTGGATCTCCTTGCAGTCCAAGGGAGTTTTCTCCAACACCACAGTTCAAAAGCATCAATTCTTCGGCACTCAGCTTTCTTCACAGTCAAACTCTCACATCCATACATGACCACTGGAAAAACCATAGCCTTGACTAGACGGACCTTTGTTGACAAAGTAATGTCCTATTTTTTAATATGCTGTCTACCATTAGGTTGGTGCAAACACAACTGCGATTTTGGACTGTGAATTTTAAATTATAACCAGGCTCAAACACATCTTTATTAATCAAAACAAGAACCACTGCAATCAACACATTTTTGCCAATGATAACTAAGTTTGTTTATTCCTACAGTGTAAAACTCCATTTCAGGATTCAACGAACACTTGGAAAGCATTTTCTGCCTTCTGCTAGTTGTGGAAGCATTTTCTCTGTAAAAAGTTCTCAAGAGGCTTGAAGAAATGGTTGTCAGTTGGCGAGAGGTCAAGTGAAATGGCAGATGAGGCAAAACTTTGTAGTCCAGTTCATTCAACTTTTCAACTGTTGTGCAATGTGGGGGTAGGCGTTTTCATGGAGAAGAACTGAGTCCATTCTGTTGACCAAAGCTGGCTACACGCACTGCAGTTTTCAGTGAATCTTATTGATCTGTTGAGCATACTTCTCAGATATAATGGTTTCACTTGGATTCATAAAGCTGCAATGGATCAGACCAGCAGCAGACCACCAAACAGTGACCATGACCTGTTTTTGGTGTAAGCTGGACTCTGGGAAGTGCTTGCAGCTTCTTCTCGGTCCAACCACTGAGCTGGTCGTCACATAAAATCCACTTTTCATCACACGTCACAACCTGATCAAGAGATGGTTTGTCGTTGTATAGAATTAGAGAAGACAACACTTCAAACCGATAATTTTTTTGATTTGCGGTCAGCTCATGAGGCACCCATCTATTGAGCTTTTTTCACCTTTCCAACTTGCTCAAATGCCAAATGACCATAGTATGGTCGATGCTGAGTTCTTCAGCAACTTCTCATGTAGTTTTAAGAGGATCAGCTTTGATGGTCCTATCAGTTGGTGATTGTCAACGGCCACTAGGCTCCTCATCTTCAAGGCAATTGTCTCCTTTGCAAAACTTCTTGAACCACCACTGCACTGTACATTCATTAGCAATTCCTGGGCAAAATGAGTTGATGTTGTGAGTTCTCACCACTGCTTTATGACTTATTTTGAACTCGAATAAGAAAGTCCTGCAAAATTGCTTTTTGTCTAACATCACTTCCCTAGTCTAAAATAAGTATAAAATAAATAGCAAGTAAAAAGCCATTAGCAAAAAATAAAGAAATGCACATTAAAATGATATATAACCCACCACATTTATTTAAGGATGTACTACAATACCAAATAGTAAAGTTCAACAATGCAAAATAGCAATAAAATTGCTTTTGTACCAACCTAATACAAGTCTATGCCACAGTCATACTGTTAACATTAGCATAGCCGAGTCTCTGAGGACATTCTTTTTAGAGTTTTGATATATAAAACTATGCACCATGACTTTGAAGTGTATCAAGTGAAAAGAAGGCAAAAAAATTACATGATACAGCTCTCACTACACAAAATTCTGTGTTATCATTAACAACCTAGAAATAATAGTACTTGCTCTCTAGCCCCTCTAATGATTATTCCCTACTGATGAATGGTAAGAAAGGCAAGTATTTTCAGTCCTCTGACCCTTTATTTTTCTTCATCTGTCCCTAGAGAATGAAAAATTCTATTTACTTAGAAGGGAACTATGACATGATTTAGTTTTCATTGATATACATGAAATCTAAGTAAAAATCCAAGGACTTCAATGTATACATATGGCTGATTCACTTTGCTGTACAGCAGAAAATAATACCGCACTGTAAAGCAACTATATGCCAATTAAAATTAAAAAAAAAAAATCCAAGGACTTCATGTCTGCCAGGCAGCAGTGCTAACTAAACATAGTTCTCAATTCTTTAGCTTACAGGACTTCAATACACATGTGAATCATTTCCTTCCTCTTCCTTCTCAACTACCCAAAATTCATTAATCATCTCATTTCAAATAAACACGTACTTTAAAATGCTTCTCATTATTTGCAGCAATGATCTATGAAGTCAACAGAAACACTGAATTAGTGAACAATGAATCACTGTTCATGAGGAAAATGCAGGGTCATGTTCTTGTGATCCACTGGTCACAGCACTTTTGTCTATCAGTATATAATCTTGTTTGATGTTTTTGTTTAGACACTTTACTTAATATTCTGTCAAGTCACCAATAATGAATTCACAGCCAACAGCACTATGATGCATACCTTGAAAAAGCTTATCTAACACATTTTCTCTGTAAGGCACATCATAACCTTCTTGCATTTATGAACATTAGCTAGCATTTCAGCAATGTGCTTATGGATCATTGTTTTAATATAAATTTATTTTAATTGGAGGCTAATTACTTTACAATATTGTGTGGTTTAGCCATACACTGACATGAATCCACCACACGTGTACATGTGTTCCCCATCCTGAACCCCTTCCCACCTCATTCCCCATACCATCCCTCTGGGTCATCCCAGTGCACCGGCCCTGAGCACCCTGTCTCATGCATCGAACCTGAACTGGCAGTTCATTTCAGATACGATACATGTTTCAATGCCATTCTCCCAAATCATCCCGCCCTCGCCCTCTCCCTCAGAGTCCAAAAGACTGTTCTATACATCTGTGTCTCCTTTGCGGTCTCGCATACAGGGTTATTGTTGCCATCTTTCTAAATTCCAAATTCTAGTATGTGTTAGCATACTGTATTGGTGTTTTTCTTTCTGGCTTACTTCACTCTGTGTAATAGGCTCCAGTTTCATCCACCTCATTAGAACTGATTAAAATGCATTCTTTTTAATGGCTGAGTAATACTCCATTGTGTATATGTGTACCACAGCTTTCTTATCCATTCATCTGCTGATGGACATCTAGGTTGCTTCCATGTCCTGGCTATTATAAACAGTGCTGCAATGAACATTGGGGTACACGTCTCCTTCAATTCTGGTTTCCTCGGTGTGTATACCCAGCAGTGGGATTGCTGGGTCGTATGTCAGTTCAATTTCCAGTTTTTCAAGGAATCTCCACACTGTTCTCCATAGTGGCTGTACTCGTTTGCATTCCCACCAACAGTGTAGGAGGGTTCCCTTTTCTCCACACCCCCTCCAGCATTTATTGCTTGCAGACTTTTGGATAGCAGCCATTCTGACTGGTATGAGATGGCTCCTCATTGTGGTTTTGATTTGCATTTGATAATGAGTGATGTTGAGCCTTTTCATGCATTTGTTAGACATCTGTATGTCTTCTTTGGAGAAATGTCTGTTTAGTTCTTTGGCCCATTTTTTGATTGGGTCATTTATTTTTCTGGAATTGAGCTGAAGGAGTTGCCTGTATAATTTTGAGATTAATTCTTTGTCAGTTGCTTCATTTGCTATTATTTTCTCCCATTCTGAAGGCTGTCTTTTTACTTTGTTTATAGTTTCCTTCATTGTGCAAAAGCTTTTAATTAGGTCCCATTTGTTTATTTTTGCTTTTATTTCCAATACTCTGAGAGGTTGGGTCATAGAGGATTCTGCTGTGTTTTATGTTGGAGAGTGTTTTGCCTATGTTTTTCTCTAGGAGTTTTATAGTTTCTGGTCTTACATTTAGATCTTTAATCCATTTTGAATTTACTTTTGTGTATGGTGTTAGAAAGTGTTCTAGTTTTATTCTTTCACAAGTGTTGACCAGTTTTCCCAGCACCACTTGTTAAGTTCAGTTCAGTTCAGTCGCTCAGTCGTGTCCGACTCTTTGCGACCTCATGAATCGCAGCACGCCAGGCCTCCCTGTCCACCACCATCTCCCGGAGTTCACTCAGACTCGTGTCCATCGAGTCAGTGATGCCACCCAGCCATCTCACCCTCTGTCGTCCCCTTCTCCTCCTGCCCCCAATCCTTCCCAGCATCAGATTCTTTTCCAGTGAGTCCACTCTTCGCATGAGGTGGCCAAAGTACTGGAGTTTCAGCTTTAGCATCATTCCTTCCAAAGAAATCCCAGGATTGATCTCCTTCAGAATGGACTGGTTGGATCTCCTTGCAGTCCAAGGGACTCTCAAGAGTCTTCTCCAACACCACAGTTCAAAAGCATCAATTCTTTGGTGCTCAGCCTTCTTCACAGTCCAACTCTCACATCCATACATGACCACTGGAAAAACTATGGACCTTTGTTGGCAAAGTAATGAAGAGATTGTCTTTTAACCATTGTATATTCTTGCCTCCTTTGTCAAAGATAAGGTGTCCATAGGTGCGTGGATTTATCTCTGGGCTTTCTATTTTGTTCCACTGATCTATAGTTCTGTCTTTGTGCCAGTACCATAGTGTCTTGATGACTGTGGCTTTGTAGTATAGTCTGAAGTCAGGCAAGTTGATTCCTCCATTCCATTCTTCATTCTCAAGACTGCTTTGGCTATTCCAGGTTTTTTGTCTTTCCATACCAGTTGTGAAATATTTGTTCTAGTTCTCTGAAAAATACCATTGGTAGCTTGATAGGGATTGCCTTGAATCTATAGATTGCTTTGGGTAGTATACTCATTTTCACTATACTGATTCTTCTGATCCATGAACATGGTATATTTCTCCATCTATTTGTGTCATCTTTTGATTTCTTTCACCAGTGTTTTATAGTTTTCTATATACAGGTCTTTTGTTTCTTTAGGTAGATTTATTGCTAGGTACTTTATTCTTTTAGTTACAATGGTGAACGATATTGTTTCCTTGATTTCTCTGTTTTCTCACTGTTAGTGTATAGGAATGCAAGAGATTTCTGTTTGTTAATTTTATATCCTGCAACTTTACTATATTCATTGATTAGCTCTAGTAATTTTCTAGTGGAGTTTTTTGGGTTTTCTATGTAGAGGATCATGTTATCTGCATACGGTGAGAGTTTTAATTCTTCTTTTCCAATCTGAATTCCTTTCATTTCTTTTTCTGCTCTGATTGCTTGGCCAAAACTTCTAAAACTATACTGAATAGTAGTGATGAGAGTGGGTACCCTTGACTTGTTCCTGACTTTAGGGGAAATGCTTTCAATTTTTCACTACTGAGGATAACGTTTGCTGTGGGTTTGTCATATATAGCTTTTATTATGTTGAGGTATGTTCCTTCTACTCCTGCTTTCTGGAAAGTTTTTATCATAAATGGATGTTGAATTTTGTGAAAGGCTTTCTCTGTATCAATCAAGATAATCATACGGTTTTTATCTTTCAATTTGTTAATGTGGTGTATTACATTGATTGATTTGCGGATATTGAAGAATCCTTGCATCCCTGAGATAAAGCCCACTTGGTCATGGTGTATGATCTTTTTAATGTGTGGTTGGATTCTGATTGCTGGAATTTTGTTACGGATTTTTGCATCTATGTTCATCAGTAATAGTGGTCTGTAGTTTTCTTTTTTTGTGGCATCTTTGTCTGGTTTTGATATTAGGGTGATGGTGGCCTCGTAGAATGAGTTTGGAAGTTTACCTTCCTCTGCAATTTTCTGGAAGAGTTTGAGTAGGATAGGTGTTAGCTCTTCTCTAAATTTCTGGTAGAATTCAGCTGTGAAGCCGTCTGGACCTGGGCTTCTGTTTGCTGGAAGATTTCTGATTACGGTTTCAATTTCCGTGCTTGTGATGGGTCTCTTAAGATTTTCTATTTCTTCCTGGTTCAGTTTTAGAAAGTTGTACTTTTCTAGGAATTTTCCATTTCTTCCAAGTTGTCCATTTTATTGGCATATAGTTGCTGATAGCAGTCTCTTATGATCCTTTGTATTTCTGTGTTGTCTGTTGTGATTTCTTCATTTTCCTTTCTAATTTTGTTGATTTGATTCTTCTCCCTTTGTTTCTTGATGAGTCTGGCGAATGGTTTGTCAAAATTTTATGTATCTTCTCAGAGAACCAGCTTTCAGCTTTCTTAATTTTTGCTATGGTCTCTTTTGTTTCTTTTGCATTTATTCTGCCCTATATTTTACAATTTCTTTCCTTCTACTAACCCTGGGATTCTTCATTTCTTCCTTTTCTAGTTGCTTTAGGTATAGAGTTAGGTTATTTGGACCATACCTTTTTAAAGTGAAGTACAGCTGATTTACAAAGTTGTATTAGTTTCTGATACACAGTAAAGTGATTCCTAGATATATACATATACATATATATGTATATATCTAGGAATCAATATATATATATATACACACACACACATATATGTATATATACATATTCTTTTCCACTCTAGTTTAATCACACAATACTGAATATACTTTCATGTGCTATAACAGTAGGACTGTGCTGTTTATGTATCATTTTTCATATAGTAATGTGTATCTACTAATCCGAAATGCCCAATTTTATCCTTCCCCTCTACCTTTCCTCTTTGTTAACTTTAAATTTGTTTTCTGTCCATGAATGTGTTTCTGATTTGTAAACAAGTCATTTGTGACATATTTTAGATTCCACATGTAAGTGATATCACATGATATTTGCCTTTCTCTTTCTGACTTATTTAATTTAGTATGATAATCTCTAGGTTCATTCATGTTGCTGCAAATGGCATTACTTCATTCTTTTTTTTCTTTACAAGCAGTAGTCCACTGTGTATATATACCACACCTTCTTTATCCATTCATCTATCTATGGACATTTAGATGTTTCTATTCCTTGGCTACTGTAAATAGTGATGCTCTGAACACTGGGGTACATGTATCTTTTAAAATTAGAATTTTCTCTGGATATATGCCCACAAGTGGGATTGCTGGATCATATGGCAATCATATGGTTGATTCCCTGGTGGCTCAGACAGTAAAGCATCTACCCACAATGCAGGAGACTCTGGTTCGATCCCTGGGTCGGTAAGATCCCCTGGAGAAGGAAATGGCAACCCACTCCAGTACTCTTGCCTAGAAAATTCCATGGATTGAGGAGCCTGGTGGGCTATAGTCCATGGGGACGCAAAGACTTGGACACAACTGAGTGACTTCACTTTATGGCAACTCTATTTTCAGTTTTTTAAGGAACCTCCATACTGTTCTCCATAGCAACTGCACTAATATAAATTTCCACCAACAGTGTAGGAGGGCTCCCTTTTCTCCACACTCTCCAGTGTTTATTAAAAGCCTCTTAAATGATGGCCATTCTGACCAGTAACTCGTCATTTCAGTTTGCATTTCTCTAATAATTAGTGATATTAAGCATCTTTTCATGTGTTTCTTGGCCAGCTATGCATCTTTTTCAGAAAACTGTCTTTGGGGCCAATTTTAATTGCAAAATCACTAAAAAATAAATAAATAAATAAAGGTACAAAATGCTTTGAAAAAAGCAGCACTATATAGACCATGAAAAGTACACTTGTTATAAAACTGAGAGCTGAAACAAGGAAGAGTACTCCAAAGAAGATATACAACCAACCAAAAAACACATGAAAAGGTGCTCAACATCACTCTATTAGAGAAATGCAAATCAAAACCACAATAAGGTATTATTACCTCACATTGGTTAGAATGGCCATCATCCAAAAATCTACAAACAACAAATGTTGGAGATGATATGGAGAAAAGGGGACCTTCCTGCACTGTTGGTGGAAACATAACTGACACCACCACTACAGAGAACAGGATGGAGGTTCCTTAAGGAGCTAGGAATAAAACTACCGTATGAGCCAGCAAGCCTACTACTGGGAATATACCATAGGAAAACCATAATTCAAAAAGATACATGGACCCCAATGTTCATTGCAGCACTATTTACAACAGCAAGGACACAGAAGCAATATAGAAGTCCACTGACAGAGGAACAGATAAATAAGCTGTGGTATATATATATTTATATATACACATATGTGTGTGTGTGTGTGTGTGTGTGTGTGTGTGTGTGTGTAATGGAATATTACACAGCCAAAAACAGGACCAAAATTGGGTCATTTTTGTGATGTGAATGAACCTAGAGTCTGTTAAACAGAGTGAAGCAAGCCAGAAAGAGAAAAATAAATATCATATATTAATGTATATATATGGAATCCAAAAAAAAATGGTACTGATGAACCTATATGCAGGGTAGGAACAGACACACAGACACAGAAAACAGACTTGGGGACACAGGCCAGGGAAGGACAGGGTGGGATGAATTGAGAGAGTGGCACAGATACATATACTCTACCACGTGTGAACAGATAGCTAGTGAGAAGCTGCTGTAGAGAACTCAGCTAAGGGTTCTATGATGACCTAGAGGAGTGGGATGGGTGGGTGGAGAGACTTAGGAGGGAGGAGATATATGTATACTTATATTTTATTCACTTTGTTGTACAGTACACACCAACACAACACTGTAAAGCAATTATACTCCAATTAAAATAAACAAAAAGAAGGGAGAATACTGTGTTATTTGACTTCATCTGGAAATGTGTGTGTCACAGCACTTAAAATTTTCACTGCTCTGCACATGTCCACAAATGATCATATAATCACTATATTTTAGGTTTGTAAATAAATTTCAGCAAGCAGACTAATTCACAAATACAGAATGTGTAAATAATGAGGATCAACTGTACATATTAAAAGTATGTCTACAGATAGATTGCTTAAAAAAAACTGTAAGCACTTCATAAAATATTTTTTAAATATTATAAGAATGTTTAACTGATATCATGCAGTCATTCAGATTTTCACAGACTGAAGTAAAATATCAGACTAATACAAAAAGGAAAATATACAATTAAGACATACATTTACAATGGTTTTCTGATTTTTTTCTTTTTGTTTGTTTTGTTGCCTGCTCTGTGCAGCATGTGGAATCTGTGTTCCCTAACCAGGGATCGAATCCAAGCCCTTAGCAGTGAGAGCATAGAGACCTAACCCACTGGAATGGCTAGGGAATTTCCTACAATGATTTTATAATTCATACATGTTGTAAATTCCAGGCAATGTTAACATTTTAAGGGGAGGCAATTCACACTACTTTACATCACAGCAATTATCTTGTAGGTATTTAACTCAAAAATTCATTAATCAAAATACTGAGTTTAACCTAAGAGCAGAAACAGTATTATACCAGGAATGAGTCCCATGACAATATTTACTATTCTGGTAACCTCAGCTGGACCTATGATGACAGTGCCTCCTCAGAGCTCAAAAACAGACTCTTGGCCTTTTGCCACAAAGCTTGTGACTAAAGAAAAGAAACTAATCCAATAATGAAAGATACAGCTCAAAGTACAAGGGCGATGATTCAATGCTGGGTAATATCACAAAATGTGAATGTCAAAAAAAAAAAAAAACGGCAGGGTTATTTTTGGCAATAAGCAAAAAGAATTATTCAAAACATATACCAATCCCAGCCCAAAGTCAACGAAACCTTGAATTAAACCATATTCAGGCTCATTTGACAGCACATATAATAAAAATGAAACAATACAGAGAAGACTAGCAAGGCTACCTGCCCAAGATGACACACAAATTCTTGAAACATTCCATATTTTTAAAAAAACAAACAATAAAAAATCATGTTCATACTATCCAAAGCAATCTACATATTTAATGCAACCCCTAACAAGATTCCAATCTCGTTTTTCACAAAAATAGAAGAGACAATCCTAAAACTTGTATGGAACCACATAAAATGCTGAATAGTCAAAGCAATCTTGAGAAAGAAGAACAGAAGTGAAAGCAACATGCTCCCTGGTTTAAAACTGTATTACAAAGCTATAATAATCAAACAGTATACTACTGAAATAAAAACAGAAATAAATCAATGGAACAGAGAGCCCAGAAATATACCCTTGCATATATATGGTCAATTAATTTATGACAGAAGAGCCAAAAACGTAACATGGAGATAGGATAGGCTCTTCAATAAATGGTTCTCTGAAAACTGGACAACCACATATAAAAGAATGACTGGACCTTTATCTTATACCACAAACAAAAATCAATTCAAAATGGACTAAAGACTTAAACTCAAGACCTGAAATCATAAAGCCCCTAAATGAAAACAAAAGGGGTAAACTCCTTGCCATCCATCTTGGCAATAACTGAAGATAACAAACCTTAACATGTATGTACTTAAGAGAGCACTGACATATGTAAGCTGTAAGGAAGGAGAGGAACTGGAATGAAGGCAGTCAAAAGGTACTACAAACTTCCATTTATAAGATAAATAAGAACTCAGGATATAAATGTACAAGATTAATATGATTACCACTGCTGTATGTCATACATGAAAGCTGTTACCAATGAATCCAGAGTTCTCATCATAAGAAAAATATTTTTTTTAAGTTCTTCTATTTTTAATCTATAGGAGATGATGGATGTTCACTAAACTTGCTGTGATAATGATCTCATGATGTGTGAACATGCGTATCACCAAGTCATGTCTGACTCCTGGCAACCCCATGGACTGCAGCCCACCAGGCTCCTCTGTCCATGGGATTTCCCAGGCAAGGATACTGGAGTCGGTTGCCATTTCCTTCTCCAGGGGATCTTCCCAACCCAAGGATCGAACCCATGACTCCTGCTTGGCAGGTGGATTCTTTGCCACTGAGGCACAGGGGAAGCCATGAAACTATTAGAGGAAAATGAAAGCATTAACACTCTTTGACATATATCGCAGCAATACCTTTTGCAATCTGTCTCCTAGAGAGAGTAAGAGAAATAAAAGCAAAAATAAACAAATGGGATCTAATCAAATTCAAAAGCTTTCGCACAGCAAAAGAAACCATAAACAAAATGAAAAGACAATCCACAGAATGGGAGAGAATATTGACAACACTGTGACCCACCTGGGATTAATCTTCAACATTTACAAACAGCTCACGTAGCTCTACGTCAAAAAATGAAGTGAAAGTCAAAGTGCGAGTCACTCAGTCGTGTCCAACTCTTTGCGACACTGTGGACTACACAGTCCATGGAATTCTCCAGGCCAGAATACTGGAGTGGGTAGCCTTTCCCTTCTCTAGGGGATCTTCCCAGGGATCGAACCCAGGTCTCCCACATTGCAGGTGGATTCTTTACCTGCTGAGCCATAAGGGAAGCCCAAGAATACTGGAGTGGGTAGCCTACCCCTTCACCAGTGGATTCTTTCCAACCCAGGAAGTGAACTGGAGTCTTCTGCTTTGCAGGTGGATTCTTTACCAACTGAACTATCAGGGAAACCCTATGTAAAAACAAACAATCCAATAAAAAAATAGGCAGAAGACCTAAATAGCCATTTCTCCAAAGAAATCATACAGATGACCAAGAATTATAAGAAAAGATGCTCAACACTGCTAATCATAGAGAAATGCAAATGAAAACTACAATGAGGTACATCTCAAACCAACCAGAATAGTCTACAAACATTAAATGCTGGAGATAGTGAGGAGGAAAGGGAACCCTCCTACACTTCTGGGGCAAATGTAAATTGGTGGAGCCACTATGGAGAACAGTACAGAGGTTCATTAAGAAACTAAATATAGAGCTACTATATGATCCAGCAATTTCATTCCTGGGCATATATCTGGAGAAAAACATGGTTCAAAGGATACATGGACCCCAATATTCACAGCAGGGCTATTTACAATAGCCAAGATATGGAAGCAACCTAAATGTCCATCGATAGAGGAATGGATAAAGACACGGAAGTAAATACAGACAATAGAATATTACTCAGCCATTAAAATGAATGAAATAGTGCCATTTGCAACAGTATGAATGGACCTGGAGATTAACATACTAAGTGAAGTCAGTCAGACTGAGAAAGACAAATATATATCACATCACTTATTTGTAGAATCTTAAAAAAAAATGGTACAAATGAACTCACTTATAAAACAGAAACAGACTCACAGACTTAAAAGAATGAACTTATGTGCTACTGCATAGCACAGGGAACACTGCTCAATACTCTATAAAAACCTAAATGGGCAAAGAACTTAAAAAAAGAATATATATATAACATGTATATATATAATATATATAGAACATGTATATATATATATATAACTGAATCATTTTTCTGTTCACCTGAAATTAACAACTTCACTCCCTTATAAAATAAAAATTTTTTAAAAGAGAAAGATATGTGGAAAATCTCCAAATACTTAAAAAAGATTTTTAAAATATATATTTTTAACATAACAGTCAAAGAAGAAATCTCAAGAGAAATTTTAAAATTTTTGAATTAAACTTTCATTCAATATAACAAAACCTGTGGAATCCAGCAAAAGCAGTGTTTAGAGGGAAATTTATAGCATTGAATGCATATATTAGAGAAAAAGATAATTTGAAAGCAATAATCTAAGGTTTAACTTCAGGAAACTAGAGAAAGATGAAAAACTTAAAACTAAAGCAAACAGGAAAAAATAAATTAAAATTAGATTAAAAATTATTGAAATTAAAGAGAAAAATCAATAGATTAAAAATCAATAAAATAAAACCTGGTTCTTTGAAATGATCAAAGGTTCTTTGAAAATTTATAAATTTCTATCCAAGATAACCAAGTAAAAAAGAGAAATGACACAAACTACTAATATTAGAAATAAAAAAGGATCCATCACTATTAACCTATGGACATCAAAAGTATAATTAAGAAATAATATGAACAACTCTATGCTTGCAAATTCGATGATTTAGATGAACCAGAACAATTCCTTGAAAGATACAAGCTACCAAAACTCACACAAGAAGAAATAGATAACCTGAAGAGTCCTATACCTATTTTTACAATTGAATCAATAATTAATAATATCTCAGCAAGCCAGGAATAAAGAGGGAACTTCTTCAGTTTGATAGACAGTGTAAGAAACTGAACTTCATATTTAATGGTGAAAAAGTTGAAGCTTTTTCATTCAGATCTGGTATAAGGTAAGGATGAACCTTCTCATCATTGCTTTTCTACACCATACTGGAAGCCCTTGCTAATCCATTAAGCCAAGAAAAAGAAATTAGAGGTAAACAGATTGGGATGGAAGACATATAAATCTGTCTCTATTCACAGATGAGCACTTATGCAGAAAATTTTAAAGAAATGGCAAAAATCTCCTAGAATTAATAAGCAGTTATAACAAGGCTGTGTAATATAAGGTTAATATATATAAGTCAATTGATTTCTTATGTATCATCAATGAACAGTTGAAATTTGAAATTATAAACAAGGTATCACCAATATTAACAACCAAAAAAACCACCCTGAAATATTTACGTATAAATTTTTAAATGTGTAAGATTTACAGGAGGAAAATCATAAAACTCTGATTAAAGAAATCAGAGAACATACAAATAAAGAGCAAGCTATTTCATGTTAATGGACAGGAAGTATTACTATTGGTGAGATGTCAACTTTTCCCAATCTACAGTTTCAATGCAATCTCAATCAAAATCCCAGTAAGTTATTTTGTAAATATCAACAAACTGATGTGTTGGAGATTTGATACAGTTTGGAGAGGCAAATGATCCAGAATAGTCAACACAACACTGAAGGAAAAGAACAAACATGAGGACTCATATAATCTGATTTTAAGAATTATTATAAAGTTACGTTAATCAGGACGGCGTGGTACTACTGAAAGAACTGACAAATAGATCAATAAAACAAAACAGAAAGCTCAAAAATAGAGCCTCTGAAATATATTCAACTGATACCTGATAAAGGAATAAAAGTAATACAAAGCAAAGACCGTCTTTTCAACAAATGATGCTATAACAAGTGGACATTCATACACAAAAATATGCACCTAGACAAAGGCCTTATAGCTTTCACAAAAGATAAATAAATAAAAATGGATCATAGACCTAAACTGTAAATGTGAAATCATAATACTTCTAGAGTATAACATGGCTGAAACTTAATGATCTTATGTTTTATTTCATCATAAATTCAAAGATTCTAGAATAAGGCTGAAGCAATGAGATCTCTCCTTTGAGAGAGGATTAAAAGAGGACACCAGATTTACTTTCACTGTGGTTTAACACAAAAAGAGAAAAATTAAGAATATAAAAGGATCAAAGTTGAAAACAAACGAGTTCTCCTATTGTCAAATTTACTAAATACATGACTTCCTAGCCATTTCCATTAAAAATATATATATATATACATGACATGTCTACAGTTTCACAGTAGCAATCTTGCAGTATCACAGGCTAAAACAGCCTTTTACTTCAAAATGCAGTAACTCATATTTAAACAAATAATCCAGAAGATCCCTGACCCAATAAGGTGCCATACAAGACGAGCCAATGAACAAAAGCGAGGTACATAGACTACTGGAGATAATAAACTTTAGGTGGTACACAGATACATATTTTAAATTTTAATTATTATGCATGCATTTTATAGCTTACTTATCATAGCAAAGGATGTTGATTTCCCATTTAGGGTAATAATGCATCAAGTTTCATTTTTTAATACATTTATTTAGGTAGCAAAACAGGATCAATTTAGATATGGCAATACTATGAACATCAACTATGAATGACCTTTGAAAATCACTGATATAGGTTATATTTGGCATGTGTAATAGTGATCACATCAATGTTGGGCATTCTGCTAAGTACTTTACATATATTATTTTATTCTATCTTTACAACAATCTATTCAATCATCACTAAATTGAATTCATAGATTTTATGTTAGAAAACTAAGGGTCAAGAAAAGGCTAAAAAATCCACCCAAGGTCATCAGGGATAATAAAAGGCAAAGCCACAGGTCTCCGTCAGATACTAAAGTCTTGAGTTCTTGCCCTACATGTTATACTATTTCTCTAGTGTAAAGGAGGAAAGACTGAGAATATAAGAGGACAAAGTAAAACTGAAGTGAATCTCTCTGAGACAGAAACACATCAGTCACTTAGTGTGATTCCCGACATAAGGTCATATGCAACATGTTTCCTTGCCTTAACTACAGTGCAGTTACAGCACTTGCTTGAACTTCAGGGACCAAGTTTTGTTGTGCCAGAAAATACTGCTAGAGAAAGGATTAAGCAACAAAGTTATATGGAACATCAAAGTTCATACTCCTTATATCCATGTATATTTTTGTATTCCATGTATCTAAGAATGTGTGATTACCGTCACTTAACCAGTCCCTACATCTAGGAGCCCAACAAAGGACAAAGCACATTTCTGCTAAAACAAGGGTCTCTTCTGGTTATAGTGGTCCAATGCTAGCAACAATACTACTGACTCCTCCCAAGTGTGCTTGAATTCCAAGCACTTTTGATATTTAATAATAAAAGGAGTCAATGGCCTACTGAATTACACCTTCATTTGACTATGGGACACAGAAGTTCAAAGAATTATATTTTATCAGAGTGAGTAAAGAAAATAAGTAAATTTTCCAGTGTACACCATGAAACAATTCTATATTATGAAAGGCTAGAGAAAATGTACCTGAATTCATTTAGTGCATCAACTATTCGATTATATGCCAAACTCCTCTGACTGGCATCAGCTGATCTCCGGCTCATTTTCATAGCCTTGAAAGCAATCAAATAGTTAATTCTTATACTGACCACGGGCAAAATATGGGGGGAAAAAGTAAAAGACAAAATCACATATTTCTATAACATTTTACCTACCATTCTTAACTAGATATGTATAAAGAAGGCACACATATTTCTAGTGGCTTGTTTTTGCACTTTGGGTCATTAATGAGTATAATAAAATTCAAATTTTTCTGACGTTGGGCCTCTTAATTGAAAGAGAATATCAAAACACAAAGAATCTGACGTTGACAGTTTCTGAGTTACATAAAACTTTTCTCCCAAACAGATCATAAAATGCTAACTCAGTAACAACAACTCCTGAGTTTCGCCAATATTCCATAAACAGTGGTTCTGTTAAGTAAATCCTTTTTTTAAACCTAAAACATAAATATTCTACTGAAAGAAATCTCAAGTTATTAGTAATGTTTGCTTTCTTAAAAAGATACTTAGCCAACGTTGAGAAGTCCTACTTCAGGTAGACAAAAAGATCAGGATTAGAATATGGTTATCCAAAAGAACTTTGAAATTTTTAAAAGTTTTTCAAAGAGAATGTAATTCTACATTACTTATGTAATTACACATTAATTTTTAAATGTTCAAATATATATTTAAGAGAAGGTTAGACTACCTCAGGCTAGAATCATTCATGTACATCTGAAAGCTTCATAAGGTAAAAGTGACAATTTTTGTTTTCACAAACTGCTGAGAGACTCCTAATTTATAAAGAAGTAAATATTCTTTGGCTAGAATTGAGCAATATTCTTCCTTAACTTTATGAAATAAAAAAATTTAACACTGTAGATCTCAAAAGGTAGTGCAGACTTTGAAATAACTCCCACAGTGCTCAGAAACAGAATCTATAGTTTTTCATTTAAAATATAAATAAGTGACAATTTGAAAACAGCCCTAGAATATAACTTATGTAGGTGTTTCAATGTTTACTATAGTCTATGATTAATTAACTATGGAATAACTTTATTCATTTATATGAAAGTATTCACTCAGCTCTTTCAGTTTTATAAAGAAATGAGTTGTTAAACATGAACAAATATACAACTGCAATGTGCCCTTTAGGGTGCAGAATGAACAAAGCATTAAAACATTTAAAAAGTAACCTCTAACAAGTTCTGTATTGCTTGATTATTTCAAGTTTTACACAAAGTTTAAACACTTTTCCCTGTAACTGAAATGTCAGTTCAGCCACGGCTTAATATTCTGTGTACTGACTTTGGCAAAAACTGACTACAAAAAACACAGTAGCAAACTGAAGAAAATGTCAGGAGCGCTGAACTTCTGAGAAACGAAGATGGACTTTACTCATCGCTCACTAAAAAGGTATTGCTAATGATCTATTTGTCTTTTAACAGATTTAATGTGAATAACTAACACAGTGCCTTCTTTAGAGGCACATGATCCTCAGGCACTAACGAGTTACTGAAATGTACCCTCTGCTTTCTAGACCATTCTAATTGCTCCTGCATCTCTTGTTTCTTTTACTAGTCTCTTTCAAACACGCTGCCATAATAACCTTCTTAGAGCACAATTTGAAGACAGTCTAACAAAGCCAAAAATCCTTGCAAGCATTCTAGACTCCTTGTGATCTGGTCCACATTAACTCTGTTAGCCACACCAATTACTACTAACTCACTGTATCCTTTCCTTTCTGAATTTTGTCACAGGGATTAAGAAATATAGTTATTTTCAATGATTCAACTTATAGGAATCTCATAAAACATAATCTGGAAAATTCACCAAGATGTTAACTGAAGTGTAGCTATAGCTGAGAAGAAGCAGATATGGCCTAATTAACTTAAATGGAGGGAAGCCACTAAAATGTATTTAAGAACCATTTATAATGAGAAATGTACATGTTAACAAGGATGAATTTTTCAAAACAGGCACATAATAAAAAACAATATGAACACAGCACAGTCCCAATCAAGTAAAATACAATATGCATAGAAAAGGTCTGAGTAAGAGTTTCAGCAAAATGTTAATGAGTTATCTTTGGGTGGCAAAGATAGCAATTTTCCCTGTTACTCTGCTGTATCCATTTTTCAAAGCATTATGTTTAAAAAATCCTACAACTCCTTTAAGATGTAGTCCAAATGAAATATCTTCCCAGAAGGAAGTCATTTTTCTTCCCTATTAACTCCTTAAACATTATGGTTTTCCTTCTTTTTTATTTACTCTTACGTTCTATCTTATATTCACAATTTTCTTTACATCAATTTATTACATGCACTATCAGCAGCATTTGACAGAATTGATCACTCCTACCTTCTCTGACCACTTTCTTCACCAGGCTTACACTGAAAGTACTCTCTTGTTTTTCCTTCTATTTAAATGGGCAATCCTCAGTCTCCCTGGCTAGTTCTCAGCTCCTCCAAATTTAACCACTGAAATGCTCCACAAATTAGGATCTCCTCTCCCTCTCAATCAGCTTCTCAGATTAAAATACCATCTATATACTGGTGACTGCTCAGCCTGGACCCTAAACTCTAGACTCACAATTACCTGGATGTCCAGGAGGCATCACAAACAAACTCCTGATCTTCCTCCACCAAACCTGTTCCATTTGTAGTTTTCCCATTTTAGTTCTGGCAATTCCATCCATCTTACTGCTCAAAAGAAAAATCCCAGTCCATCTCCATGATTCTTCCTTTTACAGCTCCAACTCAGTCCATCAGCTAATCTCATTAGCTCTATTTTCAAATATATCCAGAATCCAACCACTTCTCACCAATTCCATCATGAAACTGGTTTGACTACCCATCATCTCTCACTTGAATTATATTTCAATTGCCTTGTAACTTGGAGACGGCAATGGCAACCCACTCCAGTCCTCTTGCCTGGAGAATCCCATGGACAGAGGAGTCTGGTAGGCTATAGTCCATGGAGTCGCTAGGAGTCGGACACAACTGAGTGACTTCACTTTCACTTTTCACTTTCATGCCTTGGAGAAGGAAATGGCAACCCACTCCAGTGTTCTTACCTGGAGAATCCCAGGGACAGAGGAGCCTGTTGGGCTGCCGTCTATGGGGCTGCACAAAGTCAGACTCGACTGACCCGACTTAGCAGCAGCAGCAGCAACAGCCTTGTAACTGATTCCAAAGCATCCAACATCGCCCCTGGAAAATCTATTCTCCACCAGCAGTAAGACTGATTCTCAAGAATCATGTCATTTTCCTGCTCAAAACACTCCCATGGCTTCCTATCTTTCTTAAGTGCATATGCCCATGCTCATACAATGGTATCCTGTAAGGCCCTACATGACTTAGTCCTACTTCTAACCTAGCCATTTTGGCCTCCTTACTCCTCCTTACTGATGCTCAAGCATCAGGCTTACTCCTTTGCCTCTACCTGTAAAGTTCTTGTCTCAGATGGTTATACCAAATTTCCTCTGTATCTCTGGGTCATATGTGACTTTATCAGGAGCCTTCTTGACGATCCTATAAAAATTTGTAATCCTCCATCCAGCACTCCATAAAAACCTTTCTCTTCTTTTTCTTCATAGTACTTATTACCATCTAAAATCTTATACATTCATTTGTTTATTTGCTGCCCCATGATCTAGAGAGTTGCTTTTTTCCACTCTTATCCTCAGTTGCTAGAAGAGGCCTGCCACATTACAGGCCCTCAAATATTTATTTATTGAATAGATAAATGACCTTAGATCTTTTTTTAGGCAATAAGCTCCTTAAAAAGAGCTAAAGTCAATATTATGTGGCAGCCTGGATGGGAGGGGAGTTTTGGAGAATGGATACATTTATGTATGGCTGAATCCCTTTGCTGTTCACCTAAAATTATCATAGCATTGTTAAATCCGCTATACCCCAATACACAATAAAAAGTTTAATAAAAAAAAAAGAACTGAAGTCTACTTTGCGTCTCCCAGGTCACTTTGTAGGGTACCTGCAGAGTCTGTTAATTTCTCTGCCAAATGAATAAAGACAATGCTTAAGCAAGAGAATAAGATTCAAAGGAAAATAAAAAATAAAAACAAACCATAAACATGGTTATGCTTACCTGTTCTATTGCACTCTTTAATTTGTTCATGTGGCTTTCAAACAGAGGAAAATGTGAAAAAAAGAATTCATTAAACTTGTTACTTTCATCTTCATCTTTGGATAATGAAAAGATTACCCCAATTGCAATCTTCTTTTTCCTCACAATTCCTGGGTTAGGGCCACAGCTTTCATCTGACAGATTAAAGCTTTCTTCTACAGACCTTAAAAATAAATTTTTTTTGAATTTTAAAAATATGAAAATGATTAAATTCACAATTCAATCTCCTTGGTAATTAAATGTAGGCAAACTAAAGGTCTTGCAGTGTTTTATTAAGTAAACATAAAAATTCATATCAATTATATATATCTTTGAGAAATATACTGCCAATTCCTTTATATTCATATTTTTCTAAGAAACTTTTAATAAGAGTCAGATTGGAAACATTTTTGTTCAATTATGGACACCGTGACAGACTTAATTTTGGGGGGCTCCAAAATCACTGCAGATGGTGACTGTAGCCATGAAATTAAAAGACACTTGCTCCTTGGAAGAAAAGTTATGACCAACATAGACAGCATATTAAACAACAGAGACATTATTTTACCAACAAAGGTCCAACCAGTCAAGGTATGTTTTTTCCAGTAGTCGTGTATGGATGTGAGAGTTGGACTATAAAGGAAGTTGAGTGCCAAAGAATTGATGCTTTTGAACTGCGGTGTTGGAGAAGACTCTTCAGAGTCCCTTGGACTGCAGGGAGATCAAACCAGTCCAACCTAAAGGAAATCACTCCTAAATATTCATTGGTAGGACTAATGCTGATGCTGAAACTCCAATACTTTGGCCAGCTGATGCAAAGAACTGACTCACTGGAAAAGACCCTGATGCTGGGAAAGACTGAAGGTGGGAGGAGAAGGGGGTGACGGAGGATGATATGGTTGGATGGCATCACCATCTCAATGGACGTGAATCTGAGTAAACTTTGGGAGTTGGTGATAGACAAGAGAGGCCTGGCGTGCTGCAGTCCATGGGGTCGCAAAGAGTCAGACACAACTGAGCAACTAAACTGAACTTAAAAAAAGTAAGTAACTCCAGTGCAAAACCAACCTAAAAGAGCCTGAATTTCAAGGTTTATAGACAAGTGTAATCTCTTCATTGTTCAAGAATCTAATTCTCTTTCGACTCCAGAAGTAAAGTCAAAGATGAAGGAATAAAGGGAGTGAATAAAAAAGGAATCAAGCTTCATCATCTTTACTTATACTTAACATAGATTAAAAACAAAATTTTAAGAATGAATTAATTGGCCTGAATAGAAACATAAAAAACTAGAATATCAAAGCATGCAATAAATGGACCAATGACCAAAACAGAAGAGTTAAAACTATAAAACCTTTAAAAGAAAATATAGGATAAAAGCTTCATGACGTTGGATTTGGCAGTGATTTCTTGCCTGGAAAATCCCACGGATGGAGAAGCCTGGAAGGCTGCAGTCCATGAGGTCGCTGAGGGTCTGATACGACTGAGCGACTTCACTTTCATGTTCAGGATAACACCAAAAGTAAGGCAGCAAAGGAAAAAAATAAATCGGGCGACACAGAAATTAAGAACTGCTGTGTACAAAAAAGATCTTCACGACCCAGATAATGATGATGATGTATTCACTAATCTAGAGCCAGACATCTTGGAATCCGAAGTCAAGTGGGCCTTTACAAAGCGTAACTACGAACAAAGCTAGTGGAGGTGATGGAATTCCAGTGGAGCTCTTTCAAATCCTGAAAGATGATGCTGTGAAAGTGCTGCACTCAATATGCCAGCAAATTTGGAAAACTCAGCAGTGGCCACAGGACTGGAAAACGTCAGTTTTCATTCCAATCCCTAAGAAAGGCAATGCCAAAGAATGTTCAAACTACCACACAATTGCACTCATCTCACATGCTAGTAAAGTAATGCTCCAAATTCTCCAAGCCAGGCTTCAGCAATACGTGAACTGTGAACCCCCTGATGCTCAAGCTGGTTTTAGAAAAGGCAAAGGAACCAGAGATCAAATTGCCAACATCCACTGGATCATCGAGAAAGCAAGAGAGTTCCAGAAAAACATCTATTTCTGCTTTATTGACTATGCCAAAGCCCTTGACTGTGTGGATCACAATAAACTGTGGAAAATTCTGAAAGAGATGGGAATACCAGATCACCTGACCTGCCTCTTGAGAAATCTGTATGCAGGTCAGGAAGCAACAGTTAGAACTGGACATGGAACAACAGACTGGTTCCAAATAGGAAAAGGAGTACGTCAAGGCTGTATATTGTCACCGTGCTTATTTAACTTATATGCAGAGTACATCATGAGAAACACTGGACTGGAAAAAAACACAAGCTGGAATCAAGATTGCTGGGAGAAATATCAATAACCTCAGATATGCAGATGATACCACCCTTATGGCAGAAAGTGAAGAGGAGCTAAAAAGCCTCTTGATGAAAGTCAAAGAGGAGAGCGAAAAAGTTGGCTTAAAGCACAACATTCAGAAAACGAAGATCATGGCATTGGGTCCCATCACTTCATGGGAAATAGATGGGAAACAGTGGAAACAGTGTTAGGTTTTATTTTGGGGGGCTCCAAAATCACTGCAGATGGTGACTGCAGCCATGAAATTAAAAGACGCTTACTCCTTGGAAGAAAAGTTATGACCAACCTAGATAGTATATTCAAAAGCAGACATTACTTTGCCGACTAAGGTCCGTCTAGTCAAGGCTATGGTTTTTCCTGTGGTCATGTATGGATGTCAGAGTTGGACTGTGAAGAAGGCTGAGCACCGAAGAACTGATGCTTTTGAACTGTGGTGCTGGCGAAGACTCTTGAGAGTCCCTTGGACTGCAAGGAGATCCAACCAGTCCATTCCGAAGGAGATCAACCCTGGGATTTCTTTGGAAGGAATGATGCTAAAGCTGAAACTCCAGTACTTTGGCCACCTCATGCGAAGAGTTGACTTATTGGAAAAGACTCTGACGCTGGGAGGGATTGGGGGCAGGAGCAGAAGGGGACGACCGAGGATGAGATGGCTGGATGGCATCACTGACCCGATGGACGTGAGTCTGAGTGAACTCCGGGAGTTGGTGATGGACAGGGAGGCCTGGCGTGCTGCGATTCATGGAGTTGCAAAAAGTCGGACACAACTGAGCGACTGAACTGAACTGAACTGAATTGAACTGTGTATCTAAAGCAGTTTCCCAGGTAGCTCAGTGATAGAGAATCTGGCTGCCAGTGTAGGAGATGCAGGTTCAAGCCCTGGGTCAGGAAGATCTGGAGGAGGGAATGGCAACCCACTCCAGTATTCTTGCTTGGGAAATCTCACGGACAGAGGAGCCTGGCGGGCTACAGTCCATAGGGTCACAGAGTCCAGAGTCAGATACGACTGAGTGACTGAACACAAACGCACGAGTAGCAAAGTCGTATCAACAAAATAAAACGGCAACCAATGGAATGGTATAAAATATTTCAAAACATGTATCTGATAAGGGATTGATATTCATTCGTATATAAAGAACTCCTACAACAACAACAATACACCTGATTAAAAAATGAGTAAAACACCTGAACAGACATATCTCCAAAGAAAACATACACATGGCCAATAAGCATATGAAAACAACATCACTAGCTATTAGAGAAATATAAATCAAAATTACAATGAGATATCATTCTATACCCATACAGATGGTTATTAATTTTAAAAAATGGAAATTAACTACTGATGAGGATGTGAAGAAATTAGAACTCTTGTGCATTTCTAGTGGTTGGGCAGGGGGGTGAAGAGGTGGGACGGGGGAGTGAAATTCCCTGGCAGTCCACCAGTTAGGACTTCATGCTTCCAATGAAAGGGGCACAGATTCAATCCCTAGTCAGAGAACTAAGATCCATCACGCAGCTTGGCACGATTAAAAAAAAAAAAAACCTGGCCATTTTTAGTGAGAATGTAAGTAAAGCAGTGGGGCGTTTTGGTGAAAAATATAGCAGTTCCTCAAAAACAAAGAATTATGATACAATGCAGGAATTCCACTTCTGGGTATATAAGGATAAATATTTTATGATTCCACTTATATGATATGTAGTCAAATTTAAAAAGAAAAAATTGCATAGTAGTGGCCAGGGGCTAAAGGGAGGAAGGAATGGGGGAATTACTGCCTAATGTCTACAGAGGTTCAGTTCAGTTCAGTTGCTCAATCGTGATCCGCTCTTTGCGATCCCATGGACTCATGCCGGGTTCAGTTGGGGGAGATAAAAAAAGTTCTGAATGTGAATGGTCATGGATGCACAACAATGTGAAGGTACTTAACACCATTGAACTACACTGATAATAATGGTTAAAATGGTATATTGTATGTTATGCATAACATAACACAATTTTTAAAAAAGTAATACACTTTAAAATTTTCCAGTTGCAGACTTTAAAAATACAAAATATATGTCCAGGCTCTTAACATACAAAATTGTGTTTAAGGAACTATTCAATCTTGTGGTAAAGTAAAAGTTCCAACTTACCATCTAGGAAATACCCCATTCTCTAAACTTGTTGTTTGGCTACGTCGCCAGCGTCGCTGGTAGCTGCTGGCACAACTTCGGGTAAGTGAGGAGTTTGGAGAGGGAAATGGTGTAATAAGCAAGCTGCTGAGAGATGCTGTCAAGTCAGAATAAGAACAAGTACAAAGTTAATAATAACTAAAAACAGGAACAAATTTCTTTTTAATAAATTTAAATGTTGACTCAAAATTTCCATTTTGCTGAATGAAGCTCTAAAATCTCCATTAAAAAAGTATATATATCATTGTTGGAGCAAGGTCCCAGAAAAAAAATCACATAATAAAAGTGATTCAGCAAGAGATCCTGATATCCTTTTGCCATCCTTTTTCCCACCCCACTCCAGAAGAAAATGCTATTTTGAAATAAATCTTTATTCCTTTGATGATGGCACTGTCTCCAAGCTTAGATGAACCTCTCTGCACAGGTTTATCTCAGAACACCTCATACAATAAACTAAGATTATTTTTCTCGCTAATCTCTCTATCATTAGAACCTGTGCTCTTTAAGGATATAATCTGAGTGGGTGTTTTTTTGTTTTTTCTTAAATCCTCAGAATGTTTCAATAAAACTTCGTCAGACAAATTTTGGAAGAGTAGATATCTCAAAGAAATATGTATAACACTGGTTCAAAATACCTAAGTTTCTCTGGGCAAGAGACAGTCTGACATTTTAAACCCAGTTAGGAGAAAACACGGAGAAGGCGATGGCACCCCACTCCAGTACTCTTGCCTGGAAAATCCCATGGATGGAGGAGCCTGGTAGGCTGCAGTCCATGGGGTCGCTAAGAGTCGGACACGACTGAGCGACTTCCCTTTCACTTTTCACTTTCATGCATTGGAGAAGGAAATGGCAACGCACTCCAGTGTTCTTGCCTGGAGAATCCCAGGGACGGGGGAGGCTGGTGGGCTGCCGTCTATGGGGTCGCACAGAGTCGGACACGACTGAAGCGACTTAGCAGCAGCAGGAGGGAGAAAACAGATGTAAGCAAATGTTTTTCTACTATGCTATTTAAGTAGTCTCTTGAGCAATATTATTTTTCTGACTGAGTGTGTATTCATCCAGGCCATGTTCCAACAGGCACATTTTTACTATTAAACATGAAAAAAAATTTAATTTAAAATACTTATCTCTGCTGTTTCTACAATTCTCTTGTTAGGCTAATATCAATACCAACAAACTGTACACATAAAATTAAATGATTAAAACAGATTAAAAAGGAAATCAATGTCAGGTAACAGTGATCTCATAAAAACCAGATTAACACATGAACCTATCATTACCAGAGCGTGCTATGCCACTGTCTCTGTCCTCATTCAGGTCTCTTCCAGGCATGTCCATTGGGTTGCTGTGAACTGTGAATCAAGACAAAAGTGTGACTTATAAAACATAGTGCTGTTCAGGTTGATGTTCCTTTTAAAATAGCAAACTAAATCATGCTCATCTCATTGCATTCCTTTATTTTTTTCAACAGCATGGCACAAACCCAACACCAAGAGCTATTCTTCAGTTGAACAAGCTTTGAGATCTATGTGTAAACAATCTGTGACATAATATATAAAGAAGCAAAGGGTGACTAAAATAAGCATTTTAGAAGCACATTCAATGACATGAATATATTCACAATATACTACTACATGATAAAAAGGCGAGATACTGACCAGTAAGAACAATGGCTGCTGAGGCTAAGTGATTGGCATATGATGGTTAATCTACTGTTCTGTCTATATAAATGTATGCTTTAAAGTTCTATAATAAAAATTAAGAAAACTGAACAGTATAATCCCAATTTCGTTTTAAAACAAACAAAAACTAAGGAGGTATTTCTGGTTGACAAGATGGCTAATACATATTTTTTGCCTATTTCTCGTATTTTCCAAATTTTCTATACTGTATATACATTGTTTATATTTCTAAGGAAAATACATACTAATTAAAACAGGAAGTTGGATACAACTTCCTGGATACAGAAGCATGAACACAGTCTACAATCATCTATTTAGTGATATCAATATAAAAAATTATAGTCAGAGATGCCTTTTATAGAATATAATGGTGCTTGTTCATCTGAATCTTAGCTCCAAGAGAAATCATTTTTATGGAATAGTGTAGATCAGAAATTGCACAACAACAGTATTTGCTGTGATTGATGAACTATATGATACAAAAGCTACTCAGCCATGGAAACAAGATAGTATCACATTAGAAATTCAACTGGTATTTTAAGAAATACTGTTCATACTATATTTTGGTTTAGGATTCTAAAGTTAAAATCATTATTACATAATAAGGCAAGAAATCACAAACTGAAATTTCATGTAAATGTCATTTCTACTCATAAGTTAGTTTCTGGAAACCTTAACAACATATTCAATAGAAAGATATTAAGTTCTTAACTGCACATCTTCCCCAAATGCATTTCTCTACTCTCTTGTTTCCACAGCGTAACTATGAATTCTAGCCGCTGGGGCACACCAACTAGTCTACCCACACAGCACATGGCAAACCTGCAAAGAAAGAGGCGCTCCTGATCAGGCGGAGCGGACCCTGTTCAGAGAATGCCCGCCTGGGGCTGCAGAACTGTGAAAGACCTACATGGCAAAAACGTAAAATACATATGAAAGAGGGCTGTTAGAGAAGCCACAATGCGTCAGGAATAAAAGGTGAGCTAAGGCAGCACAAAAGCAGACCAACAGATATGAATGGAAATCTTTAAACTAAGTAAGAATAATTCAAGCTGACTTCCTATTTTTGAAACAGGATGGTTTCCCTCTGGCCATGGCTTATGACACCATAACAATTTCATGCCTATTAAGTCCACATATAGTAATAAAATAAGCTTCCACTATGTAAGGTAAAAATTATTTTATAAGCTTCCACTATATAAGGTAAAAATTATTTTAAATGTTCAATCCTTTCTCATCTAAAACAATATTTTTGAAGATTAAAAAAGCACAGTGATGTTATATATATAATTTGATATTTGCCAAATGAATTTATCCTTTAAAAAATCAATTTTAATATTATAGTACTATGTGACTAAAATTAAGAAGAAAACCACCTAAGCGCTTGGCTAAAAAAAATGTACACAACATAAAACAAAGGGCAAATAAAGAAAAGCGGTCTACTGACAAGTAAGTATGGATCTGATTTTTCTAAACTAGTGCTAAATTATAAATTAATGGGAGAAACCAGAGCTCCTAGAGCAGAGGTCAGCCACTATGGAAGCAGGAAAGCCAATGCAGCCTGTCAGGGCCAGACTCCCAGCTGCTCAAGGCAGTAGCTGCCGCACACTTGACCAAGAGAAGGCAAGAGTCTGAAGACCAAGAGAGAGTAACATTAGAGCCTGGAAGCAAGCACCTGAGTTACTTTATTAGTTAGGGTTAGTCCAGATGGCCTGAAGAGCCACCTAGGAGGGTGATCCAGGACACAACTGACAGCTTTACTGTTTTAAAAAAGTGACAAATGTATTTTTAAATTGTTAACAGGTATTTTTCTATAACAAGAGTTTCTATAATTACAGTGAATGTGCAGCAATCCTTCCATGTTTCATTGTTCAGTTCTTCCTTCAACTTTTCCTATCTACCTCAAAACTTACCTGCTCTCTTTAATCTCACTCCTTACTCTTCCTTACTCTGAGTATATGACTTTGTCTCCTACAGTATGTGTATGTATATGTGAGTACACAAGAAGAATCACCATATGGGAACTCTCGTTTTCCTACACTGCTATCTCCAGACTTAATTCTTACTCATCCCTGCCTCCTTCCTGCCTGAGCGGTAATAATAGGTAACATCATTCAAGCCTTTCTTTGTGCGAGGCCTTAGTGAAAAATTCCAAGATGGGTCTCTCTCCCTCCCTTTCAAAGCTAATTCTAAATCAGCTAGACCCTTCAAAAATTTTACTTTACCAGTATCACCTCTATTTCCAACCTCATTTTCCTTGTAAACCTCCTTTTCCATCAACATTTAAATACTGTCAGAACTCTTCTCCCTTCTCCCCATATATCTAATCCTGTAGTTCAACAGTTCTTAAAATGTGGTCCAAGCACCCTCTTCGGGGACCCCTGAAACCCTTTCATGGGATTACATTTTATTACTGGTGTACTTCTCCCAACAAACTTCTCAACAACTCTTTATCCTCACTGACACAGTCTTATTCCAGGTCCCCATTATGTGTCACTGGACTATTATAAGCAGTCTTCTAATATGGGTCTTTTCTCAATCCCACTGGCTCATCTGAGTCCTTTCCCAAAGCAATTAGAATATTCTTTTGCAGATACAAATCTGATCTGATCATGTTTCTATATTCTGAAAACTCCTCTGTGGTGGCCTTGAGAATGCACCACAAAGCTCTCCAGCTATAAGAATGGAAATTGGCCAAGCACCCCAGCTGCTGTGTTTTTAAATCCATTGCCAGATTTGGGCAAGGTCACATACCCCATAGCCTGCTCCTAGTCAATGACTGAACACAGCAGGTATAACAAGGTAAAGCCCACTTTAGCAAGACATGGGTCACTTCTGACAACCATGTATAACTCAAAGACTTGTCCACAGCCTTATCAAACCTTCCCTGGACTAGTGTGGCATGCTAAAACATGTCCACTCAAGCTTTTATTCCTCTCCTTCAATTAAGGTCAAACTTACACCATAATCTGAGGGCTCTCTGAACCCTTCTCAGCTTCCTCTTCATTTCTCTCATGAAATAATAATAAATATTATTATTTATTAATTCTAAAATCTGTGCATGTTTAATCTTATCTTGGGACCTGATAAAAATCAGGTGGAAGACCCAAACTAACACATTCTTCCTGGCACCCAACTGCTCAAAGAATAACTTGAAACTTCTCAGTGTGGCAGCCCACAATCTCCGTCATGATCTGACTCTTGCTCATTTCTTTACTTCTTTTCACTTCCTTTAACTCATATTCACACCGTGCTCCACCCACACTGATGTATTCACACTCTTTCTACACTCACTGTACCTATTGCACTTAGGTCTATGAACATACTATTGCTTTTTCCTAGGACATTTCTTCTCCCAACTGTCAGGCAAATTCTTCAAGTTTAAGCTCACTTATTTAAGAAAGCCTTTTTTGACTCTCTTAAAACTGAACACGGTGTTCCTGCTCATTTCTAACACATCATGCTCTTATTCTTACCCAAGAATTAACTACAGTATACTATAATTGAATACAGTATCACAGTATACCATTTCACTAACTATAAATCCAATGAGGCAGGAACTGTGTTCACCACTGTTTTCTCATGGCGTAGCAGAGTGCCTGGCATATAATAAGTGCTTGATAAGTATTTGCTGATTAATTGAAAATTTAAAGAAAATAAGAAATGATATTCAGAGATCCTTGATTCAATTAAGAATGTACAAGAAAAAGCTGTTCATGAAAAAGTCTATGCTTTGTTAAATGTATTACTTTTGTATTCCATATTAAAACAGAAAAGCTGAGTATATCTACCTCTATGGTGTACTTTACCTTTATACATGATAATGGATTTATATTATTAAACAGCTTTTAATAAGCCCCTTTAACTTTGAAAAGTGTCAAATTATTTTAAAAAGCACTTCTGTCATATTTTTACTTTATTAAAATGAATGAAATAATCGAGTTAAGAAAAAGTAGAACTTCTATTTTTCTATAAAATGCATGCTTTCTAAATCACATGCCAGACATTGTAACTAGCCCACAGTAGGTAGTTAATAAATGGTTGCTATTTGAATGAACATGAGTTATTAAAAATATATAATGCTATAATGTTAGAGTTGGGAGAAAAAAACTTTTCAACTAATATGTATAAATGATATCTATTGACTGAAATTACAAATAAAAGTTTTTACTAAACAGGGAATGAGGAAAATATTCATCCTATGCTAACTGCTGTCTACTCTGACACACTATAGTTCTTTATGCACTGGAAATATGGTCAGAAGTAATTTAGCTGATCTTTGTAAGATACAACAAAGGACCAGATACTTTAGAAATAGTTTGTCTCTTTAAAATGCTGAACTTAAATAACAAATGGCTTCCCCAGTAGCTCAGTTGGTAAAGAATCTCCTGCAATGCAGGAGACCCCAGTTCAATTCCTGGGTCGGGAAGATCTCCTGGAGAAGGGACAGGCTACTCACTCCAGTATTCCTGGGCTTTCCTGGTGGCTCAATTGGTAAAGAATCTGCCTGTAATGGGTTTGATTCCTAGGTTGGGAAGATCCCCTGGAGGAGGACATGGCAACCCAGTCCAGTATCCTTGCCTGATGAATTCCATGGACACAGGAGCTTGGCAGGCTACAGTTAGTCATGGGGTGGTAGACTCAGACACGACTCAGAGACTTTCACTTTCAAATAATAAAAACAAACTAACCAAATTACCAAATGAGCTACTAAATCTCTTAAGAAACATCAAATTTTGAATATCTGCTCATCTGAATTACAAGTCACAAAGACAAGCACCATTTTAAAATTACTTTATATGGTTGTGGAAAAGGAAAGGGTGAAAGTATAATCCCTGTCTCCCTCAGCTGAACTATTCAAGAGAACTAGTAAGGGCTTTTTACCCCAACAAAAGCACTTTTCAAGACGCATCAAAATTAAAAACAAAAAACAAATCAGATATTTCTTCAGCTGTTCCCTTTTTTCAGACACAAAATAAACACTAACTTCAAATATAAGAAAACTATATTTTTCAAATAATACAAATATTATAAAACTTGCAATTTAAATCCCTTTTCCACTTCTAATATTTGAAATCCTTTGGTCTTCTAAGAGATCTATATTAGTAAGAAGATTTTTAAAACATACAAAACCATTTTACCTATATTTCCAAGTAGTCCATTAATGACTGTATTATCGGCCTTTAATGTACTGTTGTCCTGATTAATGAATTCAAGACTGTCTTGAAGCCTAAGGGGAAGGAGGAAAAAAATGAATACCAAATTTATTTTATGCTCTTAATGGCAATTCTTTGTATACCTCAATAAAATTTTAAGTGTAAAACACTGTATTTAAGTTTCCCTATCAGTACTATAAATTAGTCATTTAAATTAGGGGTTGGGTACAGCATGAGGGTTAAATTAAGCCTGCTGCCTGTTTCTATAAATTAAATTTTACTGGAATACAGTTACACCCAAGTGTTTGTCAACAGATGAATGAATAAAAAAGATTGTCATGTTTATGTGTGTGTATAGACACTGGACTAGTATTCAGTCATGAAAAAAAGAGGAAAGCCTGCCATTTGCAACAACATAGTTGTTCCTGCAGAATGTAGAGCTAACATACTGGGAGCTATGAGGCACAACCAAAAAATTAAAATAAATACAAATTTTAAACTTATTTTCACTTAAAAATTAAAAAAAAAACATGAAAAAGTGATGGTTACCAAGGATTGGGAGGAATGGAAAAGAGAACATAATGGTCAAAGGGTTCAAACTTTCAGTTATAAAATTAACAAGTTCTGGGAGTCAATGTACCACTAACTAATAACAACACATTATCAATACTGGAAAGCTGCTAACAGAGTAAATCTTAAAAAATTCTCACCATAGAAAAAAGAAACGGTAATTATGTGACAATGGCAGTGTTAGCTAAGGCTATGGTGTAATTATTCTGCAACATTTAATTGTATCGAATCATGGTATGTTTCAATAGAGCTAGAACGGAAAATCTGGCTTCCATTAAACTTTCAAACTTAAGGGATAGAAGAAAATCTGAATTTACGCTGCAGTCCTAAAAGCAGCTTATTAGCTTTCATACTTTGCAGATCTTAAACAATTCCTTTCTCCTTTCACCCATAACTACTTACGTATTGAGACTTCCACAGATGCTGCTGCCAGTCCGTGCAGTAAAAACTTTGCTGAGCATGAGCTGTGGAGGGGAACTATGAAGAAAAAGAGAGGGATAGACAGAAATCAAAACTGAAACACAAGGATCTCTTCAATTTATTATAAATAAAAATGTTTAAGTCACAGAGATGTTATAGCATAGTTATAATAGCCATGAAGTAGCATTAAACCCATAAAACATCATAAACTGAGTATCTGGCATGCTCTGAGTGGAGGCTATAAGAAATTCTCCCATCTTTAAGAAAAACTGAGTATTTTTAAATGGATTCATTAAGAAAAATCAGAAAATCCCTCACCGGATCTGATGAATTTTTAAGGTGGATCCTTTGTAGCTCATTGCTACTGAGCCAAACATCATCTCTCCAAGCATATTGGCATCAGAAGAGCACCGAGAACCCTGAACAATAAGCATAAACATTAACAAAATCATTGAATTTAAAACCTATTTCAAATACTAATTTTTATTAAAAATTTCTCCCCGATGGCTCAGTGGAAAAGGATCTGCCTGTACTGCAGGAGACGCAGGAGATCCAGTCCCTGGGTTAGGAAGATACCTGGAGAGGAAAATGGCAACCTACTGCAGTATTCTTGCCTGGAAAATACCATGGACAGAGAAGCCTGTCAGGCTACAGTCCATATGGTCGCAAAGAGCTGGACACGACTGAGCACACACAGAGTTCCACAGCTCTCGCTGCAGTTATTCTACACAATGTTTTTTTTAAGTTATTTGACATTGTATATATACTGCTCTGCAGCTTAATTTTCTTCATTTTACACTGTCTTACAGATCTAAGCATACTGTTACACACAGAGTCTTTTTAAGAGCTGCATAGTGTTCTGCTATATGAAAATATCAGTTTACCAAGCCAGTTCCCCTTACTGACATACTGCCAGGTATTTAAGTCACTTTCTGTTTTTTGCTACTACAAATAATGCTCAAATATCCTTAACCATATATTATGCATATGCAATGTTTCTCCACGACAGATAATAAGAAGTAGAATTCACTGAACATGCAGAACAGATTTTATCATTCCTACCATGCAAAAACAGGCAATCACAAAAAGGGTAATTTGGACATATTCTGCATTCTTTAAAAAACATTTACTTTAAACATCAGAACGTCTTGTTTATAAAGAATTCTGTTTTTAAAATTATTTCTTTCAATTATTCTTTAATTGTCCTCATAGGAATCAAAAAATCTAAAAACTGACTCAGGCACTGGTTACTATTTAGATACTATCACAAATACTACTAGTTACCCAACAACCCACCAAATATCTTATTTCTTATTTTCTGAAGTCTAATTTGTTTCAGGGAAGCAATGTGCCCAAGTGAAAAAAAATTGCATTTCAGAGCCTCCCATGCAGACAGAAGGTTTAGAGTTGGTCTCTATATTCAAAGAGTTAAACCAATGGTTATAGTGGTAGCTTTCAGAACTATCCATTTATATGCATCCAACACAGTCCTGGTCAATGGAATATAAATAGAAATCACTGTAGATAGAGATGCTATAAGAGGACCACAAGCCAACAAGTATGTACCTGTTAGCTCTAAGTAGAAAGATAAGCAAGCATCAGTCTCTGAGGCCATCCTGAAGCCCATACATTATCGTGCCTAGATGGCCTCTCTCCAGACTTGCCATATGTAGAAAATCACTGTTTCACTGGATGACCCAATGCAATTACTAACCAATACAATTATATAATATAACAACTGATAAGGAAGAGGACCTATAACTAAGATAGCAAATAAGGATCATGCACAAATTTCACTAAGCCATTCTACCACAGGAAATCAAAAATTAGAGGAGTTTTTAAAAATAACTAAAAGATTCTTCTGAAGATAACAATAAAGTGATGACCACGATTTTACAAGTGGAAGCCAGGGAATAAATATAATGTGATTCTCTTTTACTCTTTTGCTTGTTACTACCTGCCTTGGGTTCAAAAATCTGTATATTTACATTCTGTCATCTTTCTTAAGAGCATCTTCAAACAGCAATCCATTTCATTATACATATTATTTTTTATATTTGTTTCTATACATTCATTGACATTTTTTCTTTCTTAGTGCTGTAGTCTTAACTTTGTTTTAATAAAGGCACAAAGTTATTTTTTAAGGAAAAAAAGTCACTTTTATACACCTAGGTTACTAAAAGAAGCAACTCATCTATTCTTGGGATTTGGTTAAGACAACATTTTTTTTCCAGGCACAGAAGTTTGGGAATTAAGAACAGTTTAGAAAGAGTAGAATAATTGTTTAAATGATGAAGTGGTTTGTTTTTCTTTTAAGATCAACAATGCCAATCTTTCTTGGCAACCTAAATTGCTTCTGGATAACGAGAGAAATAAGAATTTTCTCTTACAAGCTCATTTCTGTTACAATGCATCTAATACATTTTATTTTGACTAAAAATAGTATTTCTTATATTAAGCAAGCTACACAAATTTAAATATCAAAGCATTTATACATTTTAACACAAAAGTAGAAAAGAATCCTCAGGAGGCAAAATTCAGTAAAAACTAACTGGTACCTAAATTTTATAAAACCAGGTATCAATAGCTTGCTATCAAAGGTTCTCTCTACCTGTTCTAATACATACCAAATAGTTATCATGACTGTCACTGATGTGTTATATATTTTAATGTGTCATAATCTATAATTAAGGTTATAATTAAGAAAATAATTTTTTTAGAAAGTTTTTTTTATTTGAAAGGTCAATTCTTTGTAAGTACTCATTGCTGAATCCAGTAATCTGTAATACCCTATAAATCAAAGATGATGTTCTACTTACCTGAAATAACATTTTATCAAGTGTAGTGAACTATATGTTATAATAATTCAATGCCTTCTTGCTTAAAAAAAAAAAAAAAGAAAAGCGGATTTCCAAGACCATGAACCTACTCTCAAAACATCTGGACATATGACCTGGGAATCGGTACTTAAAAAACTTTAGGAATTTTTAATGCAAAATGAGAATTACAATCACACACTGCTTCAGAGTTTCTACTATCTGGATCCATTTGTTAATACTCATATTTAACTGCATAACATTAGAAAGAAAGGAAAGTTTCTACAATTGATCAAATGAGAAAACTTGCAAACTGGTGTAAGTATGATGATCCTATATAACATAGCACAGCACTATTAAGAACTTGTTACGGTGTCATACCTAAGATGGAAGAAGAACAGAAAAGAGCAGAGAGAACTATGTAGTACCTCGTAATATCTGGATTTTTATGACTCAAATCTCTTTCATATATGCCATTTATGTTGATGTTGTATAAGGGTTAGTTTCTATCCAGACACAATTACCTAACTATAAACAATTTAAAAATCCAGGATTCTATTTTAGTACTGCTAAATATAATATACCTGTGTTTCATTCATGTAAGCCTGAATGACACAAATAAATTCACGTTAGATGACATTTGCTTAGTTTGATCGTATGTGAAATAAAACAACTTGTTCTTGTTTAGTCGCTAAATCGTAAGTTTATACAGAAGTTCCTATGTAGTCAACTGGCTGGTTAATTCTATATTTTAAAAGAAGAGCCACACTAATTTTCAAAAATGAAAACTTATTTCATACCAAAGCTGAACTCTATTATTTTATATTTATCTTAATATTTCAATAATTTAAAAGTACATAAAGTAAGGAATGATTCTGGTGGTCTAAAAAATATGAAATGGGAAATAAAGAGGAGCAAATACCCCTGGCTACCTGTGCCTGAAGCTCTCTATACTTCCCCTATCCTATCAAAGTTCATAAACTTACTTATTTAATATGTCTCTCCAGCTATACTACAAGCTCCAGAAGGGTAAGGACTAGTCCCAGTTATATCCTCAGTCCCGAGGATGATACACAACATATTGTAGGTACTCAAAAATACTTGTGAATAAATAAATAAATGGCATCAGCGATCTTACCTGATACTTAGGACACTGGTCTTTCACATCTGAAGATGCAGTCAGGGAACTGTCTAAAGAGGAAGAACTGTCTCCTCCAGGTTTCAGCTGGCAGCATTTCCCAAAGACTTTAACTTGAGCGTCGCTACAGAGCTTCTGAAATGGAGACATTACTCCCGTTCATATTTTAACATATCTTCCACCATATTAAATTATAGTATAAAAATTTTTAGAAAAACCAAGGATGAAATAATGTAAAATAATATATCTACATCATAATGGTTAATTGCATTTTACTGTATTTTCTCCAGAACAGTTTTCTATTCTTTACCTCATAACTATGATAATATTTGTGGAGTTCTTTTTTACTGTATTTTTCTCATAAAAATTATTAAACCAGGAGAAATTTTCTATATTATAATGGTCTACACGATGCTCACTGCTAGGGACTTAATTATATACTGCAGCAGTTTTCAAACTATTTGATCTCAAAAACCTCTTCATGCTCTTAAAAACTGTTTAGAATCCCAAAGGCATGTTTTGTTTATGTGACATATATTTACCAGTATTTTCCCATATTGGAAATAAAAAGAGAAAACTTAAGTATTTATAAATTTATTTAAATATAACAATATATCCATTATAAGCTAATATAAGTAACATATTTTTATGGAAACAAATTTGGAAGATGTAGGAATCTGAAGAGAAATGCAAAGGAGACATATTTTAACATATGTACATATATAGATGTGGGCTTCTCTGTTGGTTCAGTGGTAAAGAACCTGCCTGCCAATGCAGGAAACATGGGATTGATCCCTGGGTTGGGAAGATCTCCTAGAAAAGGAAATGGTTAACTCACTCCAGTGTTCTTGCCTTGGAAACCCCATGGACAGAGACACCTGAGGGCTACAGTCCATGGGGACGCAAAGAGACAAACATGACCAAGTGACTGAGCACACACATATATATGTAAGTCTAAACTTTTGAAATAAGAATGTATCCACGTACTGGACAGTTATATTTTCAGTAAGAGCTGAGGTCAGGACCAGAAGGTTGTACTGTCTAGTATGGAAGAAGAATGTATTTCAATTTTTTGCTTTATTCATCTTATTTTCCTATCCCTCCACAACAGGTTCTAGAGCTGTCAGTACTCATAACTACCAAAGTTGTAATCCACCAAGGTCCTTGATACTCCTAAAAGAACTGAAATGTTAATCACATTTACCAATTGTTCATTCTTCAAACCCAGCTGGCCTAACTTATCTACTATTGCAAACCACCATTTATCAGTCAACAAAACTGGTGGCTCAGATGGTAAAGCATCTGCCTGCAATACAGGAAACCTGAGTTCAATCCCTGGGTCAAGAAGATCCCTTAGGGAAGGGAATGGCAATCCACTCCAGTATTCTTGCCTAGAGAATCCCATGAACAGTCTCAGTGACTAACACTTTCACTTTTGGGGGCTTCCCAGGTGACACTAGAGGTAAAGAATCTGCCTACCAGGCAAAAGACATAAGATATGTGGGTTTGATCCCTGCATCAGGAAGATCCCCTGGAGGAGGAAATGGCAACCCATTCCAGTATTCTTGCCTGGAGAATCCCATGGACAGAGGAGCCTAGTGGGCTACAGTCCATGGGGTCACAAAGAGTCAGACGCCACTGAAAGTGACTTAGCACACATACAAAAGTAGTAGAGTACTGTGTGTACCAAGTACTAGACAAAAGAAGTGAATAAAACAGTTCTTTTCCTTGTAGAACTAAAAATCTAACAGGCAAAAGAGACATTTAACAAACAGCCAGACAAATTAGTATAGTTAAATATATATTTCAAATATGTCTAATAACAGTAACAATAATGATAGTAACTGCTAACTCATATAGCACCTAGTATTTATTCTAGGTATTATTCTGTTTTACATATATCTACTCTTTTATTCCTCACAATTCTATGAAGTAGGTACTAATACTAATCCCATTTTACAGATGAAGATGTTAAAGAGCAACGATGTTTATATAAACTTTCCAAGAAAGAACTTAAGTTAATCTAGGCAGATGAAGGAAGTGACATTTAAACTGGGACTACAAAAAAAGCACTGGAGTTAAACTGAAAGAAGAATGAGAAGGCAAGAAAGACATTCCACGCTGAGGTAACTATGTATGTCCAGTCTCTTAATCAAAAAGCAATTTGCTAGAGGCAAGAAAGGGACAAACATACAGGAATTCCAAGACTAAAGCATGACTTCTGATGCTAGAAGGTTAATGTCTACCATGCCATGTCCCCTCACTAGACCATCATACAATGAAGTTGCTGCTGTTTGGTTTCAAAAAAATTACAACTTCAGAATAGGAAAGAGAAAAGATACTGTATAGCTGGGAAGTTGATGGGAGAAAGGGGTGGGGGGCGGGGTGGGTGGGTGTGGGTGTGGGTGTGTGTGTGTGTGTGTGTGAGAGAGAGAGAGAGCACGCTGTTACGTATATATCTATGCACAATATCTTATCTTCTCTACAACAGGATAATGAAACTAAGTCAGAATTTACATACAGAATACCTTTCCCAATGTTCAATGTGTATCTGCATTATACATTAACCAGATTCCCTCAAGGTAGGAGGATGCAATCAACCTTTGAGAAAACAGTCCCTTTCTTCTGATGCCAGCACTATAATTTTTAAGATTATTATTTCTTTCTCATCTTGTACAGGGGATCACACTGACTAAAGGCTCATTCTATGCATTCATACCTGACTCTAAAAAAAATCTCTGATGAAGTTTATTTATAATTTTAACTTGCCAATATGATACATGATTGTCTCAAAAATGTGTAAGAGCTGAGCAGCGGAACAATTCTCAAAATTTTTGAAAATCTGTCTCCCAGGTTAAAATCCCCAATTTGGCTCAAATAAAATTCTCTTTATTTCTTCTTGACTGTTAACTGAATTTTCATTGACACAAAGGAATCTAGGTCCCACTCTGTCTTTAACTACCCTTTTCCCCTCTCCGTACACTGCTGGTAAGTAAAATCAGTTTTAATGGTTTACTATTGTTCTTCCAGTATTCTTTTTTCAAATATAAGCATATTCTTTTTCCTCTTCTCTTTCAGAAAAAGTGATTCAGTTCTGCCCTTGCTTTATTTTCCACTAATATCATAGAGAATCATTTCATCTGTCCTTAGAAATCTTCCTCATTCTTTCTGTTTTAAATACAGTTGCATAGTATTCCAGTGTGGAAATATACTATAGCTTATTTAACCAGGATTCTGTTAATGACATTGCCAATGGAACTGCTGGGTCAAAACATAAATACATAAAATTTTGGTAGATACTGCCAGATTATCCTCCATGGATATCATTTCATTTACTTTAACAGCAAGGTACTGTCACTTAATAATTGGGTTTTTCCCAATCTAAAAGAAAAGCACTAAAACCACGATACAGTTTTTCTTTTCATTTCCTTTATTATGACAAAGAGGAAGAATCTCATTGAACATGGAAGGCCATCTGTACATGAACTCCAGTTTTCTACTGAGCAGTTCCCGTCTTGATTTACAGGAATTCGTTATATAGAAACATTACCAGCTGATCTTATATCCCATACAAGTATTTTCCCAGGGTATCATTTGTCTTTTAATCTTCCTTATGGTAGGCTTTTTCCTTTTTGGCTTGTTTGCCTTTACTCTGTTTTGTTCATCATCCAAGTTACTTCCTTTTCTATCAGGTTGTCAAATTTACAAGCCTTTTCCTTATGGCTTCTGCATTTTGAATAATAGTTAAAAGGTGTTTTCCACTACACAGATACATAGAAACTCATGTTTTCCTGATAATGTTCATTTTATTTTTTACATTTAAATGTCTGATACACTTGAGACATGAATCTAAGTTGATTTCTCTTATAACTGGCTAATTATCCCAATACCATTTATTAATCTTTACCCTACTGATTCAAGGATGTCTTTATCATATACTAAATTCCTACACGGATTTAATCTATCTGATCTTTTATTTCCATTAGTCTGTTGGCCTACTTATGCTCCAATAAAATACTGTTTTAATTATTGAGACTTTATAATGTATTTTTCAAATCTGATAGAATTAACTCAACCTTACAAGTCGTCTTTTTCAGTTTTCCAACCTATTATTGCTATTTTTTTTTCCATTTGAACTTTAGAATCTGCTGCCTAGTTCCAGAAATGACCACCCACCAATAATATTAATAGTTATGGTTGGTATTTTTATTGAGATACATTTTTTAAAAAGCAACTTAGAACAGACAACGTTATAACCAAAAGTACATTACCGAGAAACATATTTTGCCTTTTGATTTGTTCAAGCTTTTATGTACTTCAGCAGACTTAAAGTTTTAAACATAAAGATTTTGTTAAGTTTATGAAAAGGAACTTTCAAAAACTGCTGTTTTAAATGGAGCCTTAGATTCCTTCATACTTCCAACTGGAAGTTATTTGCATATACTGAGTTCACTGATTTCTGTATATCAACACTGAAGAAGATTCAATAACCTAACCAAATCCTATGTTCTAAATCTGGAATCACAATTACGATTCTACTATTGGCACTTGCAGAATTTCAGTGTGCAAAACTCTGACATGTTAAAATTTATATTCACCTTTCCAAAGATAATATGAGCCTGTGAATGTGAAGGCTGAAACATGGGTTACAATGCAACTTCACTGGCAGTATATAAAAAAGCATTAGATTATTAACACAAAAACAATGTCCAGGATAAAGATAGCAGCATATGATCAAATCACACTTGATCCATCTGCCTACATCAGTGTTCAAAGAAACCACATCTCAATAAATTTCACATTTCAACTAGATGATGAATAAGGTCTGAGGATCAAATGTAAAAAAATAAAAATAAACTTTTACAAACACTTGAACTCTCTGGATTAAATCCACTGAATACCTGACTCATTTGCCACAGAATATAACCGAGCTGGAATGAATAAATGTTCTGAGAAAGCTATACATTAATAAAATTTTATTTCAGCATTTTAAGACAATAATCAGGAAGCTGCTGATGCCCAAACTATCTCATCATTACGCACAGACCCAAATGTCGTGTAAAAAGTTCAAAATTAGCATTTACATCACACTCTTTGCCTATACAGAACTCATAATTTAATGCTTTTTTCCCCAGTAGATGAAAAAAAAACTTAATGATTCCATCAGCTCACAATCGGGGGGGGGCGGGGGACGGGACATGCTCTCTGTTGTTCAAAAGGAATATATAAAATCTTCATGAAAGTATTTATAGGATTTTGAATAAACTTCCTAACTTATAACCTACTTGCAGGTCAGGAAGCAACAGTTAGAACTGGACACGGAACAAAAGACTGGTTCCAAACAGGAAAAAAGAGTACATCAAGACTGTATATTGTCACCCTTCTTATTTAACTTATATGCAGAGTACATCATGAGAAACGCTGGGGTGGAAAAAGCACAAGCTGGAATCAAGATTGCCGGGAGAAATATCAATAACCTCAGATATGCAGATGACACCACCCTTATGGCAGAAAGTGAAGAGGAGCTAAAAAGCCTCTTGATGAAAGTGAAAGAGGAGAGTGAAAAGTTGGCTTAAAGCTCAACATTCAGAAAACGAAGATCATGGCACCTGGTCCTATCACTTCATAGGAAACAGATGGGGAAAACAGTGGAAATAGTGTCAGACCTTTTTTTTTGGGGGGGGGGCTCCAAAATCACTGCAGATGGTGACTGCAGCCATGAAATTAAAAGACATTTACTCTTTGGAAGGACAGTTATGACCAACCTAGATAGCATATTAAAAAGCAGAGATAGGCCGGCGGTGGGCGCTGCGGCGCTGCAAGGCTCTGCAGCATGTGCCTGTGCTGTAGGGAGGACGAGTCTGTCCAAGTCAACCCCGAAAGCTCGAGCTGGCGGCATCCTGCAGAAGTCACTCAAAGGCAGTCCACAGCTAAACGTATTGAGCATATGAGAAACCTTTGGAAACAGAAGAGGAAATTTAATAAACGGTTTGCAAGGCCTGCGCCTGTTCCAGAACCAGGACTCCTATGGACATAAAGTTGAAGTCTGTGTGGAAGAAATCATGCCAGACCACAGATTTCTAACATCAAGTGGCATTTTGTGATTTGATGTCATTCGAAAAAATAAAGACAGTGCTCCTCCAGTTCAGCAAAATAAACACAGTGCAACCATTTAACACCTAAGCTACAGGGTCTAGAATTTTATTAAATATGATATCTTACTACCACTTTCTCTGGTAATTTGAGATTGTTTCTTTTCAACAAATAATAATATGCATATGCCTTTGTAAGTGATGTATTCATGCTTACGTTTTTGCAGCTGGATTTACAACTTATTTAGAGATTTAGCATTATACTTTAATAATAGGGGAAAATACATTTCCTCTGCTGTATATTTATAATGACTTGTGTTTAAATAAGATGTTTAAAATCTTTAAACAAGTCCTAGTAGAGTTTTGTTTTGGTTTGTTTTTTATTGAAGTATGACGTATTGCGGTGTAGTTGACTAACAATATTAGATTCAGGTGCACAATGTAGTGATTCAATATTTTTGAAGATTATACTTCATTTAAAGGTACTTATAAAATATTGGCTGTTTTCCATGCACTGTACATTATAACCCTGTATCTTATTTATTTTATACTTCATAAGTTGTACCTAGGAAAGAGTTTTAATATAACTAATGTCTGTATCATATGTTGATATTGCAAATAAGCTATAGTATAATTAAAATTTTCATTTAAGGTATTAGTAAATAAATCATTACCATATCTGTAAAAAAAAAATAATAAAAAAAAATAAAAAAAAATAAAAAGCAGAGATATTACTTTGTCAACAAAGGTCCGTCTAGTCAAGGCTATGGTTTTTCCAGTGGTCATGTCCGGAGGATGTGAGAGTTGGACTGTGAAGAAAGCTGAGCACCAAAGAATTGATGCTTTTGAACTGTGGTGTTGGAGAAGACTCTTGGAGAGTCCCTTGGACTGCAAGGAGATCCAACTAGTCCATCCTAAAGGAGACTAGTTCTGGGTGTTCACTGGGAAGACTGATGTTGAAGCTGAAACTCCAATACTTTGGCCACCTCATGGGAACAGTTGACTCATTGGAAAAGACTCTGATGCTGGGAGGGATTGGGGGCAGGACAAAAAGGGGACGACAGAGGATGAGATGGCTGGATGGCATCACCGACTTGATGCACATGAGTTCGAGTCAACTCGGGGAGGCCTGGCGTGCTGTGATTCATGGGGTCTCAAAGAGTTGGACACGACTGAGTGACTGAACTGAACTTATAATTAAAGCTGATCAAAAATATGTACTGAATAATTAACACATGTGAGGCAGGGTACAGTTTAGGAAACAAAAGTGAATAACAGACAAACTTTTTACTTTTTTTTGCAATTTAAAAACAAATACAACTATGACACAGAAGTCTATGAAAGGCTATCAATATAAAAAAGGACCATGAGAATTCTGATGTAGGAGAAAAGATATATACCTGGAACAATCAGAAAGGATTCATAAAATTGTGATAAAATAAACCTGAAACAGGGTAGATCTTCATCTAGGTTGACAGCACATAAGATGAGGATATATAAAACAAATGAGACTGCAAGTACTCAAGGCTGTTTGATTTCCAGTCACTGATGAGACAAAAGTTCAAAAAGAAGAAGCAGGCTTATAAGAAAATTTCAGAAGACTGAATGGATAGTATGAGATTAGAGCCAGTAGACAGACTGAGAAACATAGAGACTAAGAGACTCAGAGATAAGACCAAGAAGAGATACTAAAGAGATACAAAGAGATACAAAGGAGAGACTGAGATGAGACACTGAGGAGAGCCTGAGAGACAGTGAGGCAGAGAAACTAAGAGACACAAACACACACTGACAAGGACAAAAAAAAAGAAAGACAGAGACACAAAAAGACAGGTCATATATACAAGAAAGTAAAAGGATAATCATATATTTGGTGTTGGGTAATGAGACTTTGTGAAGACTTGCAGGGAAAGAAAAAGAGCTAACCAACAGAGGAGATAGAAGACTAATCAGACTAATGAAGCATCATCTCAGAAAAGGTGGACAGGAAGGGTTCAAGAAACACCATGAAACACCATGAAAAGAAGATTCATAGCGATGTTTAAAACAGAAGGGAAGAATGCTACAGAAACACAATGAATAGCATTAATCAAGAGAAACAGTAAAGAGGTCGGTCATATCCTGCAATTCAATGGAACATCATCAAGAAGCACACAAAAAATTTCAATAAATATTTGCTAAAGAAATAATGAAGAGTATTAATTAATCAATCATTGTCAACCTGTCAAGTCTTAGCCAAGTTCTGCTGAACTATTAGCATTCTAAATACAAAGATGGCATGCTTATCACATTTGCAGCTAGATTTAGATTTCAACTGTCTGCCTGACCAGCTACAACTTTGACTCTTAGGCATCTCAGTTCAGCTCAGTTCAGTTCAGTCACTTAGTTGTGTCCAACTCTTTGCGACCCCATGAACTGCAGCACGCCAGGCCTCCCTGTCCATCACCAACTCCCGGAGTCGACCCAAACCCACGTCCATTGAGTAGGTGATGCCATCCAACCATCTCATCCTCTGTCGCCCCCTTCTCCTTCTGCCCTCAATCTTTTCCAGCATCAGGGTCTTTTCAAATGAGTCAGCTCTTCACATCAGGTGGCCAAAGTATTGGAGTTTCAGCTTCAATATCAGTCCTTCTAATGAACACCCAGGACTGATCTCCTTTAGGATGGACTGGTTGGATTTCCTTGCAGTTCAAGGGATTCTCAAGAGTCTTCTCCAACACCACAGTTCAAAAGCATCAATTCTTTGGTGCTCAGCTTTCTTTATAGTCCAACTCTCACATCCATACATGACCACTGGAAAAACCATAGCCTTGACTAGACGGACCTTTGTTGACAAACTAATGTCTCTGCTTTTTAATATGCTGTCTAGGTTGGTCATAACTTTCCTTCCAAGGAGTAAGCGTCTTTTAATTTCATGGCTGCAGTCACCATCTGCAGTGATTTTGGAGCCCAGAAAAATAAAATCAGCTACTATTTCCACCGTTTCCCCATCTATCTCCCATGAAGTGATGGGACCGGATGCCATGATCTTCGTTTTCTGAATGTTGAGCTTTAAGCCAACTTTTTCACTCTCCTCTTTCACTTTCATCAAGAGATTCTTCAGTTCTTCTTCACTTTCTGCCATAAGGGTGGTGTCATCTGCACATCTGAGGTTATTGATATTTCTCCTGGCAATCTTGATTCCAGCTTGTGCTTCCTCCAGCCCAGCATTTCTCATGATGTACTCTGCATAGAAGTTAAATAAGCAGGGTGACAATATACAGCCTTGATGTACTCCTTTTCCTATTTGGAACCACTCTGTTGTTCCGTGTCCAGTTCTAACTCTTGCTTTCTGACCTGCATACAGGTTTCTCAACAGGCAGGTCAGGTGGTCTGGTATTTCCATCTCTTTCAGAATTTTCCACAGTGTATTGTGATCCACACAGTCAAAGCCTTTGGCTCCCACTACTTAGCTATTCAACCATTTTGGCTGAATTCACCAAACACTTCCTTCTCCCTCATTCCTCCCACAACCAACATGGTGGTGTTTTTCAGTATATTTTAAAAACTGACATATAAGTGAGAACAGAATCACATTCCATTCAGATGTATGGCATAATGATGATGCGGCGGTTGTATGCATTATGAAAAGACCTCTACAATAAGTCTAGCTAATATCTCCAGAGACGACATACAGATAGCCAACAAGTACATGAGAAGAGGCTCAACATCACTCATTATCAGAGAAATGCAAATCAAAACCACAATGAGGGACCATCTCACGCCAGTCAGAATGGCTGCTATCAAAAAGTCTACAAACAATACATGCTGGAGAGGGTGTAGAGAAAAGTGAACCCTCTTACACTGTTGTTGAGAATGCAAACTAGCACAGCCACTATGGAGAACATGTGGAGATTCCTTAAAAAAATGGAAAAAGAAGTGCCATACGACCCAGCAATCCCACTGCTGGGCATACACACCAAGGAAACCAGAACTGAAAGAGACATATGTACCCCAGTGTTCATCACAGCACTGTTTACAACAGCTAGGACATGGAAGAAATCTAGATGTCCATCAGAAGACAAATGGATAACAAAGTTGTGGTACATACACACATGGCTAAGCAGTCAGTTCTAATGAGGTGGATGAAATGGGAGCCTATTATATAGAGTGAAGTAAATCAGAAAGAAAAACACCAGTATATTAACGCATATATATTTTTAAATTTAAAAAGATGGTAATGACCACCCTATATGCAACGCAGCAAAAGAGACACAGGTGTAAAGAACAGACTTTCGGACTCTGTGGGAGAAGGCGAGGGTGGGAAGATTCGAGAGAACAGCACTGAAACAGGTACATTACCATATGTGAAACAGACTGCCAGTCCAAGTCTGATGCATGAAACAGGGCACTCACAGCCTGTGCACTGACACAACCCAGAGGGATGGGGTGGGGAGGGAGGTGGGAGGGGGCTTCAGGATGGGGGGACACATGTACCCCCGCGGCTGATTCATGTCAATGTATGGCAAAAACCACCACAATACTGTAAAGTAATTAGCCTCCAATTAAAATTAATTAAAAAATATAAGTCTAGTTAACATCCATCATTATGCATAGTTATGAAAATTTTTCCAGTTATGTGACCTTTTACATTTTAGCAACTCTCAAATATACACTATAGTGTCATTACCTACAGTGATCACAATGTACATGTCATGTATAGCCCCATGACTTATTTTTTTTAATAACTGGAAATCTGTACATTTTGATGCCCCTTCACTCATTTTCCCCACTCCCCACACCCTGTCTCTTGCAACAACCTATTTGTTCTCTGTATCTGTTTTTTTTTTTTACATTCTACCTATAAGTGAGATCATACAGAATTGCCTTTCTGCGTCTGACTCCTTTCACTTAGCATAATGGCCTCAAGGTCTATCCAAGTTAACAAAAAGAGCAAGGCTTCCTTTTTTTTTTGGCTGAATTACATTCATTCATCTATTAGTGGGTGCTTAAGCTTCACCCATGTTGGCTATTATAAATAATGCTGCAATAAACATGAGAGTGCAATGCACGTATCTTTTCAGGTTAGTGTTCTTATTTTCTTCTGATAAATACAGAAGCAGAACTGCTGAACCACGTGGCAGTTCTATTTTCAATTTTCTAAGGGATCTCCTCATTGTTTTCAATTGTGGCTACACCAATTTCCACGCCCACAAATAGTGTACAGGGGTTCCCTTTTCTCCACACCCTCGTCAACATTTGTCATTTCTTGTCTTTTTGGTAATAGTCATCTGACAAGATGATACATCACTGTGGTTTTCATTTGTATTTCCCTGATTATTAGATGCTGAGCACCTTTTCATGTATCTGCTGGTCAACACTATGCCTTCTTCGGAAACTGTCCATTCAGATCTTCAGCTCACTTTTTAATTACATTGTTTGTTTTCTGCTACTGAGTTACATGAATTCTTCATATATATTTGATATTAACCCCTTATCTGATATGATTTATAAATATTTTCTCCCATTTGGTACGTTGCCTTTTCATTTTGTTGATGGTTTCTGCTGTGTGGAAGCATTTAAGTTTGATGTAGTCTCATTTGTTAATTTTTACTTTTGTCATCTTCGTTATCAGTCTCATATACAAAAAAAAAAAATCACACCAAAGACAATGTCAAGGAGTTTACTGCTTGTTTTATTCTAGGGGTTTTATGGTTTTAGGTCTTATATTTAACTCTTTAACCCATTTTGAGTTAGCTTTTGTGTACAGTATTAGAGAGCAATCTAGTTTCATTTTTTTGCATGTGGCTGTCCAGTTTTCCAGCATCATTTATTGAAGAGACCATCCTATCCCACTGTATAGGTCTTGGCTCCTTTGCTGTAAGTTAATTGACCACATATGTGTGAATCTATTTCTCGACTCTCTATCAAAGTGAGTTTTTGGAACATGAACCAGATCCCTACAATGGTTTCCCTCTGCATAGGATATAATCTAAACTTCTAACTCAAAGACCTATAAGGCCCTATTCTACCTCGCTCCAATTTCATCTCTCAACAAAGTTACATACTACTTTACTATCATTCCAGCCAGACTGGTCTTGTTTTACATCCTTCAATTCACTGAGCTCCTAAAGTCACTCTATAAAATGCATTTGCTGATTCTGCTAAAAGGAATACTCATCTCCTATACCATGCCTTTAATTTCTTCAGATCCCACGTTGAATGTCACTTCCTCACTGAGACCTTCCTTAATACTCCTACACCCAAACTGATAAGAAATAGGTTCCTTCCTGTGGAATTTCATAAGAATTCTGTATGTTTCTTTCACAGTTGTTGTTATTGTTGTCGTTTAGTCTCTCAGTTGTGTCCAATCCTTGGTGAACCCATGGCCAAGGACCCCACACAGCACGCCAGGCCTCCCTATTCTTCACCATCTCCCACAGTTTGTCCAAGTTCATGTCCATTGCATCAGTGATGCCATACAACCATCTCATTCTCTGCTGCTCTCTTCTCCTTTTGCCTTCAATCATTCCCAGCATCAGGGACTTTTCCAGTGAGTCGGCTGTTCTCATCAGATGACCCAAATATTGGCGCTTCAGCATCAGTCCTTCCAATGAGTATAGAGGGTTGATTTCCCTTTGGAATTATTTATTTGTTCAATCTTTACCTCTGTAAGAATGTCTAATTGCAGGCAACAAGAGAGGTAGAGACATAGATCTCCAAGTGCCTAATGCTTTGTAGATACTTACTTATATGCACAACTAAATAATACTTTAAGAAAATGTTGCCATTTTATTTGTCAGACTGAAAAAAAAAAATCAGGTAACAGCTAAGAAATCTAAACAAAGCACAATCTCCAGAAAACTAAATGTGTTACTGATCAGAGGAACATCATAAAACCTGACAATCAAAATAACTCAAAAATTACCAAGTACTTATTATATGCCACTTAAATAGACCATGAAGATGTTACTATAAATAAGACAATAGACCACATGCAATAAATCAGATTTTTATAAGAACACAAAACCTCAAGTACAAACTCCCAAGTAGCTGTATGCCTATTAAAAAATAACTCTTTGTCTATTATAAGTCAATTCTATTGGTAGAAAAATCTTTCCCAAAGTATTCTGCTTTGAGTTGTTTGTTTACTGAAACGTTAGTGAAAATTGTCAATTTAGGGGAGGAGAGAAAAGACAGTTCCAGGCTTCCACTTCCAGATTACAGATCCAGGAGATGGAGAGTCCTTATGCCTGAAATGGTAACAGAAGTAGCAGTAGCAAAATGACAGCCATCACTTGCATTTACTTGGATGACTAAGTGAATGGCCATGTACTCCTGCTAAACTAGTCATAAAATATTTCAAAATATGATAGTCAAAGTCAACCGAATAAACATTCTTGCTACTGCTGTATAGAACGGGAAAATATGATGGACTAGGGCCTAAGATTTAACTTGCTTTGTACCTTCAAACAAATAATGTCACCTCTCTGGTCACACTTTCCACAGCTATATAAGATGGGAGATTTATACAGGTCCTCTTTAAGAATCCCTGTAGCTCTGGTCATACCTCACAATACAAGTATATAAGTCAATGTCAAACTAAAATTTTCTCTGGTACTAGACCAATCAATGCAAATAAGGCAAATATTTTTTCCTTTAAAAATTCTCAAAATCAGTGCTCTAAATTTTAATAACATGCTTAAAGATGTTTTATACTGACAGATAAAAGTACCATAATTGAAATCTGACTCACTCTTTCTTGAATTAGAATATTTGGCATTAAACGTGAACCAAACCAATAACAATGCTCACCGATACTGATATGTCCTCATTTTTTCTCTTAACACTGGAGTCAAACAAGACATTTCTCCCTCGTCTTTCACAGTCTTGATATACAATCAGTCGAATCTGGCTTGGATCAAATTCTGGCAAAGGCCAACTTTAAAGAAAAATAAAGATTCATTAGAATTACTTTAATAAATGTTCCACATAAACACCTGGAAATAAAAACCTATATAATGAAACCCTAAGTTGTAGTACTGCTGCTCAAGGTAATACAGAGGATCTTTATATAAAATACTACCATTTAGTTTAGGGCTGAAAATTTACACAACTATGGCACTTTAGGTTAAAAAGAAAGAACAGTTGTGGCAAGTATCATTCAGTGTATATAAAATATAGTTATCCCACATGAATCTAAATATAGCTAATAAAAATATGTAAAAACATTTACTATAATGAAAATATATACTTATTTCATGGCATGGACTCAGATGGCATGAGATTAATAATCCTTATTTGTAAATACTTTTGTTACTTTTTTTAAATATGGAAATGAAAAAAACAGATCCAGTTTTCAGTTTAAATAACAAAAGCTAATTACTTATAAAACAAAAACATGTAAAAAGGTGGTGAACATCCAAATGGGATAGAAATTCCTCATATATATTTGATACGAGTGAAAACAGCATAATCTTTTTGAAGAATAGGTTTTAAAATATATACACTAATTAGACAACATCTAGTAAAAATGAAGTTGACCCAACAATTCTATTCCAGAAAAGTATGCCATTATACAAGAATGTTCAGAGCAGCACTGTTCATAATAGTTGAAAACTGCAAACTATTCATATACTTACCAACAGAATGGGTAAATATTCATACTATGAAACGCTACACATCAAACATAATGAATGAATCTCACTTGCAGGCAAAAACACCGATAGACCATGAGCAAAAGAAATTAAAACAATTACACACATACACACAGTAGTGTATTTTGTCATTTATAGAAAGATTCAAATCAAGTAAAGCTTTGTCAAGTAATGCACATTTAGTTTTTTAAACTATCAGGAAAACAAAAGAAATGATGGCTTCAAAAGCTTGGAGAGTGGTTATAGCTCAGAGTTAGGTGAGGGTGGTGAGATTTCACCAGGAAGGGACATACCATGAGGACTGGGGCACTGATGATGTTCTATTTTTGACCGGATAATGTTTACACAGATACGGTACCAAAAAGAAAAATGCCACTGCATTTGTCCTGTGTACTTTTATACAGGCATTGCATTTCACAACTTAAAAAACTAATGGAATGAGTGAGATGAGAGGAAAAGAGAGGAAGCAATGAACTGTATGACAGAGATACTAATCTCGTAAACTGCATGCACCACAACTTACGGGACAGCTGCTGAGAAAGAAGAGAACTGTCCTTCCAGGAGCCGCCTGTTGTTGGTTAGGCCAAGTGCTCAATTCCTCACAGTGACGGCTTTTGATTACATTCCTTCATTTCCTTACGAGAATCTTAACCCTAATCCTAGTACTTCCCTGGTGGCTCAGTGGTAAACAATTCGCCTGCCAATGCAGGTTCAATCCCTGAGTTAGGAAGATCCCCGAGAAAAGGAAATGGCAACCCACTCCAGTATTCCTGCCTGAGAAATTCCCCATGGACCGAGGAGCCTGTCCATGGGCTTACAGTCCATGGGGTCGCAAAAAAGTCGGACACAACCTAGCAACTGAACAACAACAGCAACTCTAACCCTGTCAATGAATGTTAAAAAAAAAAATCCATAACCGGCAACATAAAACATCTTCACCCCAATCTTGACAGAAAATATAATTTTAGTTTTCTTCTATTTAATCCTTAGCAAATGTCTATGAATTGATGAAAAACTTATCCCAGACAATCAAACTAAACCAGGGATTCATCCTTAGATCACAATGATTTGCATCCCGCTGAACAGCTTTTATTGAACTATGCTTTGATGTTATGCAAAGGAAACCATAAAAGGACAGACTGATAGAGAAAATCAGGAGGTTAGTCTCAAGGAAACTAAGACAGAGGAGCACTTAAGAGAGGAAGAAGAAATATCATGGCTGTTACTAAAAAGTACCCACTAGTTTTAGAAACAAGTCACTGGTGACCATGATAAAGACACTTCTAAGTACAGGGGTCAGACTGCAGAGATTTGAGGACCGAATGAGGGTAGAGAAAATAGAGATTTTAAGACAAATGTCAAAGAAAATGAAAAAGAAAAGGAATCATGAACTAGAAGACAGCTATTTTGTTATTAAAAAGGACACGTGAACATGTTTACATATTGATGACAAGTGTGAAGTGGATGGGAGAGGCAGACTGACAAAGTAAGGTGTCTACGGAAGTGGATGAGGATAGAATATAGAGTACAGATGAAAAGAACTACCTCCGAAGAAAGGATAATCACAGCGCTAGGACAAGAAGAAAAGATGGACACAGATAAAGGAAGATTCATAGATATGAGGGTAAGAATGGGGGAGTTCACATCTAGAAGCCCTGTATACTTTCTAAAGCAGGTGAAGGAAAATAAAGGACAGGTTGTAAAATGTGGGGACAGTAGACAGCAAAAGAGAGCAGTCTTTGTAGCAAAAGAAAATGTGCTGACTGGGAAACATAAGATTTCTTGGCAATTATGGAAGTCTACCTGAGACTGAAGGCTACGAAAATATACCAGTCACAAACTACACAGTTGGGTCATTTTCTCCAGCAATCATTCACATTCATGTGCTTGGATATGGATCAGACTGAGATAATCTGCAATCAGGGGACATGGGTTCAATCCCTGGTCAGGGAAATAAGATCCCACTTGCTGTGGAGCAACTAAGCCCTTGCACCACAACCACTGAGCTGGTGTGCTCCTGTCCTCCACAGCTAGAGAGCCGGCACGCTGGAACTACACATTTTAAATGGATGCATTTTGCAGTAGGTAAAACTTACTTCAATAATAATAAAAACAAGTTAGAACGCTTTGCTCCTTTTCTTATTTAAGTATTTGTATTCTTCCAGTGAGTACATGGATTAAACTATCATATTCCACAACCTAAAAAAATAAAACAGAAACTTCCTTTGGAAAGTTTAAAGGTATGCCTATCAACTGATGAATGAACAAACAAAATGTTATACCTATACAATGGAATATTACTTGGCTATAAAAAGCTGCAATATGGCTGACCCTAAACATTAAGCCAAATGAAAGAAACCAGACACAAAAGGCCATACACCATAAAATTCCATTTATTCCCTCTGACTTGTCCAGAATAGTCAAATCCACTGTGGCAGAAAGTAAATTAGTGGTTTCCCAGGAAGGATGCCAGGGGAGAAGGGAGATGACTGCAATGTATAAGGAGTTCTTTTTTTTAACTGAGGTATAGTTGATTTACAATATTTTACAAGTTTCAAGTGTACAACATACTGATTCACACTTTGTAAAGGTTATTCTCCATTTATAGTTTAAGATTCCTTGTGCTGTACAATATTCCCTTGTAGCTCACTTACTTTATATGCAGTAGTCTGTACCTCTTAACTCCCTGCTCTTCATCTTGCCCCTCTCCTTTCCCCACTGGTAACCACTAGATTGTTCTCTGTATCTGTGAGTTTGTCTCTTTTTGTTATATTCAGTGGTATATTTTATTTTTTACATTCCATATATAAATTATATCATATAATATTTGTCTTTCTCTCTCTGACTTCATAAGCATGTGGAGTGATGAAATGTTCTGGAATTTGATAGCCAATGATAGCTGGATAACTGCTTGACTATACTAAAAAACCCACAGGATTGTACATGGTTAAAAGGTAAATTTTACAGTGCATGAAATTTATCTCAATAATAATAAAAAGAGTAAGAATGCTTTCTCCTGAACTTACCTAAGCATTTGTAACTTAAAATGTTCTCCACTGACTCAAAATAAGACTACACAAAAGCTTAAATTCTAAAGCTTCTAGAAACATAGAGTATCTATACAATCAAGGGGTACAAAGAATTCTTATGCAAGTGACAAAAATTATGCATAAAAAATTTAATAAATTGGAGGGAGTTCATTAAAATTTAAAACCAGCACATTAAAAGGCAAAGTTTTTTTTAGAAAGGCTAGTCATGAACTGGAAGAAAATATTTGCTATATAAACGACAAAGAACTTGTAAATAGCCTATACAAAGAACTCCCATAAAGCAGTTAAGATGAACCATTTGTCCAATTTTAAAATGGGTGAAAGGCTTGGGCATTTCAGATAAGGAGTATATGAATGATGAAGGAACAAAGCACGTGGAAAGGATGCTAACAAGATTAACTATCAGATAAATGCATATGAAAACACTTCCACAAAAGACCAGTAACATTTGTCGTTGGTAAAAATATGAGGCATGTGGAATCTTTCACACTGCTGGCATGAGTATAAAAGGGTATAACCATTTTAGAAAAAATTCTGGCGCTATAACCAAGCAATTCTTTTCAAAGATATTTACCCAGTAGAAATGAGAACATACGTTCAAAGAAAAAGTTTTTGTAGCTTTATTCCTAATGGCAAAAAAACTGGGACCACCACAATGACCATCGATGTGAAAATGGATAAACAAGCTGTGGTACATTCTTACACTGAAATACTGCGCAGAAATAACAAGGAATGAACTACTTACTAGTCATAACATAGATGAACTCTGAAACAACGCTGGGTGAAAAAAATTTAAGACACAGAAGCATACATATTGGTAATCCCATTTATACGTAGTTATAGACCAGGTTAAAAAAAAAAAGATTTCTATGGTGACAGAAATCAGAGCAGTGCTTGGCCAGCGGCAGGATGGAAGGGAATGGGCTAGAAAGGTTTTTGGACTGACTGATATGTTCTATGTATTTACTGGGGTTGTAGCTAAACAGATGCATTTTTCAAAATTAATCAAATTATACACTTAAAATGTGTGCTTTTTACATAAACTGTACCTCAATCTTTAAAAAGGAGGATTATGGGGGAAAACCACGATACATATAGTGTATATGCTGAAGTTAAAGCTCCAATACTTTGGTCACCTGATTTAAACAGCTGACTCACTGGAAAAGACCCTGATGTTGGGAAAGACTGAAGGCAGAGGGAGAAGAGGGTGACAGAGGATAAGATGGTTGGATGACATCACCAATTCAGGCACATTTGCCCCATTTCTGGAATAATGACCTCAACCCCTGCACGCACGCACGCACGCGCGCGCGCACACACACACACACACATAATGACCTCAACCCCTGCACGCACGCACGCACGCACGCGCGCACACACACACACGCTTCCCTGGTGGCTCAGACAGTAAAGAATCTGTCTACAATACAGGAGACTCAGGTTCGATCCCCGGTCAGGAAGATCCCCTGAAAAAGGGATTGGCCACCTACACTCCAGTATTCTTGCCTGGAGAATTCCATGGACAGAGGAGCCTGGCGGGCTATATAGTCCATGGAGTTGCAGAGTCAGACATGACTGAGTGACTTGACACTTTCACTTTTCATAGTGTATTTATATTATTTACATTTTAGACATCTCAATAAAACAGAGATTAAATATTTACCATCCTCAGAAGCACAATGCCAGGCCCTGGGAATATTTATGTGCATTCATTCACTGACTTAAAAGCATTCATTAAGTATGAAAAGAAAAACATGACTGTGAAAGATTCACAGTCTAATAGGAAGGCAAATAATTTTATCACTGTAACACAGTCTGTAACTGAGGCAAGATTATAATGTAGACAAGAGGTCTGCATAGGAAGGTCAGGTACAGACTCACTAAAGAACAACAGTAAACGATACACAATGGATAATAAATCATAGGTAACAGTTATTATCTACTGTATACCAGTTACTATCCTAAGGGCATTGCACATGTTAATTCATTTACTCTTCACAGCATCAATTCATCTTCACAACTTCATTCCTATTTTACAGGCAAGAAAACTAAGGCATAGAGAGATTAAATAGCCTGCCCCAAATAACAGAGCTAAATATACACAGTAATTGGCAAAGTTCAGTTTAGATTCCAGGCACTAGGCCTCTGGAATCCATGATCATAACCATTATTCTCTACTATCGATGAAGTACTTAAAGTCTGTATGAGCTCCAAGTTGAGAAGAAGGGATTCTCTTCCCTGCAAGAAGAAAACATCATAGGTTATAATTCTTAGTGACCCTCGCTCTGGAGTGTGCAGTGAAGTAACAAAAGCTGGAAAGGCAGACTGGCGCTAGATCAAAACTCAGAACTATTTCACACAAACACGTAAGGACTTCATTCAGACAATGAGTAAACAGTGTGTTAAAATGACAGTAAGATCATCTGTGCCTTTTAGAAAATCACATTTACAAAAACTTAGAGAACTGACTAGAGAGGAAGGTGTGAAGGTAAGAATAATGTTCTAACCTGAACCAAATATAGCACTGAAGACAGCAAGGGAGGGAGCCAGATGTTATTTAGGAGACCAAGAAAGGACTTGGAGACTGGATATGGGGAAGAGGGGAAAGGAAAAAAGGATGCCTGATTCTCAGGTTTCAGATTTGATGAATAGAGTAGTAGAGAAAGAATACAGGAGGGAAAGCAAGTTTGGAATAAGGGTGTTTACAGATTTAGTTCAGTGGGCCTATGAGATGCTACAGAAGAAACACCTCTGATATTTTGATGAAAAAAAAATGCTCTGGAATTCAGGTGAAAGGCTTAGACTAGAGTTCTAGATAGAGGAGTTATTGATACATAGTTGGTAGTGAAATTATTCAGGGAGAACATATTAATGGAAAAGAGAAAAGATACACATAAACAACAAGTTCCTACATGGAACTACATTCAAAATCCTGTAATAAGTGATAATGGGAAAGAATATGAAAAAGCATGCCTGCATAAGTGTGTGTGTGTGTGTGTGTGTGTGTGTGTAAACTGAATCACTTTGCTATACACCAGAAACCAACACAACATTATAAATCAATTATACTTCAGTAAAATAAATTTTAAAAACGGAAAAGAGAAAGCAAAGAATCAATAAGCTAGAATTTTACAACACAGTAATATCTGAAGGACAGAGAGTAATCAGGGAAGATCAGTAAACACAGACCACAAAAGAGAAAAGAGAAAATCAATGGTAAAATATTATTTCAAAAGTCAAGGAAGATGAAGATGAAAAAAGGAACAGGGCATAGTGACAAAGGCTGCAGAAAAGCCAAAACATTTATAAAGACTACACGCATGCATGGGATTTTCTAATTTGGTGGTCTTTGGAACTCTTGCAAGAACCATTTCGGTGCAGAGTTGGAGTCAGGGTAGTTACACAAAAGCAACTAGAAAAAAGAAATGAGAAAGTGAGATGGTAAGTATATACTATTCAGAAAGTATATACGGAAGTATATACTATCCCTTTAAAAGGGGTAGAGAGAAAAATAATGTGACCATACAAATGACCATCTAAACTGTAAAATTTTGAAAGCAAAGGAGAGCCCTAAATGCACAAAAGACACCTGAGATGATCTTGGGCAACCAAGATCCACGGTCACCCAGATAAGTAGAAGAAGTAAGGCCACAAAAGGCTATCTCTTAAAGGAAAAAGACATATACAAATATATATTATTGTTTGCATTTATGTATGTATGTATGTATCTACCTAAAGAAAAAAGATACATACTTAAATGTATTTCCAAACTGAATGGAAGAAATCAGCGAAAAGAGTCTAACTGGACAGCTATGTGTAAATCAATGAAATTAGAGCATTCCCTCATACCATATGGGGCTTCCCTGGTGGTTCAGACAGTAAAGAATCCACCTGCAATGCAGGTTCAATTCCTAGTGATCAGGAAGATCCCCTGGAGAAGGGAATGGCTACCCACTCCAGTATTCTTGCCTGGAGAATCGCACAAACAAAGGACCCTGGAGGGCTACAGTCCACGGAGTCATTAAGAGTCAGACATGACTGAGGGACTAAGCACATGTGTGTCATCGCTCAGTCGTGTCCTACTCTTTGCGACCCCATGGATTGCAACCTACCAGGCTCCTCCGTCCATGGGATTTTCCAGGCAAGAGTACTGGAGTGGGTTGCCACTTCCTTCTCCAGGGGATCTTCCTGACCCAGGGATCGAACCCGGGTCTCCTGCATGTACTCCATACAATATACACACATAAACTCAAAATGGTTTAAAACCTAAATATAAGACATAACACCATAAAACTAGAACAGAACAAAAGCTAAACATTCTTTGACACAAACTGTAGCAAAATTTTCTTAGATCAGTCTTCCAAATCAAAAGAAATCAAAGTGAAAATAAACAAATGGAGCCTAGTGAAAGTCACTCAGTCATGTCCGACTCTTTGCAACCCCATGGACCATACAAGTCCACGGAATTCTACAGGCCAGAATAATGGAGTAGGTAGCCGTTCCCTTCTTCAGGGGATCTTCCCAACCCAGGGATCGAACCCAGATCTCCCACATCGCAGGCGGATTCTTTACCAGCTGAACCACCGGGGAAGCCCCAAATGGAGCCTAATCAAACTTAAAAGCTTTTGTACAGCGAAGGAGACAATCAACAAGACAAAAAGACAACCTACATACTGAGAGAAAAATACTTGCAAATGATGCAACTGACAAGGAATTATTATCCAAATTACACAAGCTCAATCATCTCAATATCTAGAATAACCAAAACCCAAACAACTCAATCAACAAATGGACAGAAAACCTAAACAGACATTTCTTCAAGGAAGACATACATTGCCTCATCAGTGTGGATGAACCTAGAAATTGTAACACCAAGGGAAGCAAGTGAGATACAGAAAGACAAATATCATATCACCCACATGCAGAATCTAATTTTTTTTAATGATACAACTGAACCTATTTACAAAATAGAAGCAAATTTACATATATTGAAAACGAACTTATGGTTACCAAAGGGGAAATGTGGTGTGGAGAAATGAAATCAGAAGCCTGGAATTAACATACACACACTACTAAACAGATAAGCAACAAGGACCTACTGTATATCACAGGGAACTCTACTCAATATTCTATGATAATCTGATAAGAAAAGAATCTGAAAAAGAATATATATACATGTATGTGAATCACTTTGCTGTACACCTAAAAATATTAATTATACGACATTGAAAATCAACTATTTTCCAATAAAATTAAAAATAAAAATAAATAAATTTACAGGGAAAAAATATTTTTAAAAAACATACAGATGAAAAGATGTTCAACTTCACTATTAGAAAAATGTAAATCAAACAACAAAGAGGTATCATCTCACACCGGTCAGAATGGCCGTCTACAAAACATAAATGCTGGAGAGGGTGTGGAGAAAAGGACCCCTTCTACACTATGTATGATGGGAATATCTACTGGTGCAGCCACTCTGGAAAATATGTAGAGGTTTCTTAAAAAACTAAAAATGGAGCTACCATACAATCCTAGAATCCACTCTCCTGGGCATATATCTGAAAAAAAAAAAAAAACCCTCTAATTCAAAAAGATTATTCACCCCAATATTCACAACACCACTATTTACAAAAGCTAAGACATGGAAAGACAAAGACTTAAGAATGATCTTTTATTAACTGGAAACTAAATTCTGATATCTAATTCACCATATTTTCCACTTTATCATGCTGCCTTTTATCAAAATTTAACTGAAAATATGATTAAGCCTCATCATTAAGAGTGGTAAGCACACTATCACCATTCACAAAAATTGTCTATACACAATAGCAAAGCTATCCTCAGTAAACACATCTGACCTATGTGGTTTTTAACTTTCTGACATTCATCCTACATACCTGAGAACTTAAACTGCAGTGAAACACTGCAAAAAGTTTAAAATGAGATGAAACAATTGAGAGAGCCTGTATCCACGTTGTTCATCTGGGTGACATATATTGAAAAAAGTATTTTTAAGTATTTTTAATCCTACTTTCATAGCAGGATTTATTTAAAACATAGAAACAATGTACTAAATTCACTACTAATTCAAATTAAGTCAAGTCATAAATGATTAAATGGAGACACACAGTTAAGATGTTTACAAAAGCATCAAAAATACTACCTGATAAATTCAGGTCTATATCTGTAAAATTTAAGAACATCAACTATAAAATAATTGAATTATGATCAATAAGTTAATACAATGTCCAGTTTTTAATTTAAATTTTACTTATATACATGAGATACACAAAAGCACACTGCTCTTCAAATAGCTGTATTTAGTTTTCCTATGTAATGAGTATGAGAAGGGCAGTAAATGACAAAGAGAATAAGACATACATACACCAGGGACTGATATGTAGTGTCTATAAATTAGACTTTAAAATAATGATTACCACCTGTTCTAAACATTCTCAAGTCCTTCTAATTAATCACCATAATTCTAATCAACTATTCATAAAATGTCTATCTAAAAACTCAGCATTAAAATTGTTACATCACTAAATTTACACCTGATTTGGGCTGATTTTGATGTTAACAACATTTGAAAATAGAATCTTAAGCTGTATGTTAGTAGCATCTCTGTTTCTCTTAGGCAATTCTGTTTTTCAAAATCCCTAAAAACTCCAGTTATGTACAACTGCCAACCCAGGTTAATAATAGCAATGAACCACATTCATCTGAAACCACAAGACTGTCCCGTGACATACCAAGAAGTCTGAATTAAGTCAAAAGCCCCTCCATGCTGCAATGCTAAAAGGCTTAATCCTAACAACAGGACCATGGGGGCCTGGGAACTTTTAAGAAACATACTGCCAATGACAATATCTATTTCTGAAAAGGTTCATCTACCCAGTTCTGTCATTTCACAAGTGACATCCTGTTCTCTAGTTCCATCGAAGACTTTGCTATTTTTACAAAAGCAAACCATGACTACTTTTCAATTCCTCATCTCTTCTACTAAAAATATGCGATTAAAGAAAATCAACCTAAGTATTCAATAAACCAAGTGCTGTCCTGGCAGCTGGTACAGACTAGAAATGCCAACATGTTTTAAGGGTTCTTTAACTCAACAAAGGCAGGTCCCAGGCAGAGGACTCAGTCGACCCATAGCTAGAACCCAGCTCTTCAACCATTCCCATTTATGAAGAACTCAGGATCATTTAGTGAACAAGAAAACAGAATAGCTCCTCTCTCAACTTCCATGTCCCAACCCTGTCATTTCAAACAAGTGTACACACACACACACACACACACACACACACACACACAGCTGAAAGCCACAAGGTTGTGTTCCACCCAGATCACAATCAACCTAAAAGCAGGCCCTAATGATCACAGAAAGGTTAATATGAAAACTGGTTCACGAATCTGAACCCTATGTTAAATTTAGACAGACAAGTCTGACACAAATTACTACCTCTGAATTTATAATCTTCAATACAACTACCAAGTTATATTATTTGGCTGGTTCATGAAATAAACATATTTCAACTTGCTTTAAAAACAATGTCTTTCACTGAGTTTTTGCACTTTTATATCAGCAAGATCTTCCAGGAAAAAAAAAAAAACACAGAGGGTACATCTGGGGTATTATGCTGATGTGATAAATACAATAAGCAACAGAAATGCCTTAATGTAGTGGGCTATTATCCCAAATCCTAGCAGACAATATATTAAAACCAAACTCATTCCCCACACCCAACATGAAACAAACAGAATGAGCTCTGAATCAGCCAAACTTGAATTTAAATCCCAACTCAGCCACATACTGACTGTGATCTTAGAAAAGTGTCTTAATTTCTATAGTCCTCAGATTCCCCATCTATTAATATAACAGAGGACCAGCTCTGTGATTAGTATAGGGAGACTGTTTTATCTCAACACTTAAAACACTGTGTCACACATATCAAAATTTCAATAAACACTTGAATTACTGACATTGTTACTAGAAGTATCTCTTCCATGTACAATGCCTTCTTGTCCTAGTTACAAAAACTGTAACTTCCTTTATTTTAATTGCAATAGTTTATAATTCTAATAATCCTGGCACTTGTTAGGATATATAAATATCTGGCATAATGGTTTTAGAGTTTCACCACAATTCATCAGATAGAAACTTCTAAAATCCATCTTTCATATGTGGGGGGCAGAGGATATATGGGAAATCTCTATCTTCTGCTAAATTTTGCTAGGACATAAAATTGCTCTAAAAATTTAAGTTTATATTTTTCAGTTGTATTCATATTTTTCAATTATTTTCCATTATAGATTATAAGATACTGAATAAAGCTCCCTATGCTATATAGTAAATCCTTGTTGCTTATCCATTTTATAGCAGCGTACATCTGTTAATTCCATACTCCTAGTTTATCCTCCACCGTTTTCCCTTTGGTAACCATAAGTTTGTTTTCTACGTTTGTGAGTCTGTTTCCATTTTGTAAATAGATTCATTTGCATTGCTTTTTAGATTCCACATAGATATCATACAGTATTTGTCTTTTTCTCTGACTTACTTCATTTAAAACTTGTTGCTGCTGCTGCTGCTGCTAAGTCGCTTCAGTCGTGTCCATCTCTGTGCGACCCCATAGACAGCAGCCCACCAGGCTTCCCGTCCTGGGATTCTCCAGGCAAGAACACTGGAGTGGGTATTTAAAACTTAGGTCTAATTTTAAAAACCCATCCTTGATTGTTGAAGTTAGAAGCCTACATAAAGACATAAAAGTTCACTGAATAATTTTACAGACCTAACCAATCTAACATTTCAGGGTTCATTCTTGACAGACTTGTGATACGAATTTGGATTTAACATAATCAGGGTATAAGCATGTTTGCTGAGGCACTAAATGTATTAAAAGGAAAAAGCAAAAAAACTAAAATGCCCATCAAAAAGAGACTGATAAATATGCTGCAGTATATTCATTCAAGTGGAACACTGGTAACTGTTTAAAAGCATAAGAGCTATATATAAAGATCTCTAAGATAATTTATTACATGAAGAAAACAAGGTTCAAAAGGGCATGTATAGCATCAGACTTTCCTCGAAGGAATACAAAGTAACTTGATAACTTTCATAATCTTATGGCAGAACATGATCTGCTTTTCCACTGCAAAGTTTCAGATCAGAAATGAACTACCCAGAAAAAAAGTCTGATCCCCACCAATTCAAAAACCACCAAAGTACCATAACACTAAGAAACAGCAGAAGAAAAAGGACATGTTCCAAAACAGGAAAGCCAACAGTTTCTTTAATGTCAACCTACAAAATCTGTTCACCTAGATACTCAAACAAAAATCCAGAAGTCATCAAGTTCTGTTTATCCTATCTCCTAAATGTCTTGAGTCAGACCACTATCACTCGAGACTTCCCTGGTGGTCCAGGGGCTGAGAATCCATGCTCTCAATGCAGGGGAGCCCAGGTTCAGTCCCTGGTCAGGAAACTGGATCCCACATGCTGCAACTAAGAGTTCACATGCTGCCAACAAGAGTCAAGATCCTATGTGTCACAACCAAGACAGTGCAACCAAATAAATAAATATATTTTTAAAAAATTTTCAAAAGATCACCACCATTACCACACTGCCACCATCCTAGTCTGAGCTACCATAATATCTCACTGCTTAAATTAGTCTCCCAGTCTTTCCTGCTTCCCTCCAGTTTATTCTCCAGTGTACCTAAAGTGGGAAAACCTCAACATGCCACTCACCTACTTAAAAATTCTTGGTTAATAACCTCATTGCTCTCAGGATAAAGATCTAACTTTTTAATAGATTTGGCTCTTGCCTAGTCTCTCCTCCCACCTCCTGTCATATCCACTTAAACAAGTTCTTTAAATGATTCTTTCACTTCAGCCTTTTACACTGTGCTTTTTCTTTGGTCTAGCACACTTTTTCTTGTCCTCCCCCTATTAGCCCGATTCATTCTTCAGGTTTCAGTTAATGCCTCTTCTCATGAGAAGTATTCCTTATCATTCCATCCTCCACCCTACATCTGGAATAGGTTCCCTTCCCATTTGCCTCCACAGCATCCCTCTCTCTACCTCAATAGAGCTCTAAACTGACATTCTGTACATCCCTCATTCTGGCACTTAGCAGACTACTCTCATAATTTCCTGCTTATTATCTCCATTTCTACTGGACCACAGGCTCTATGAGAATGGGACCATACTTCTCTTGAGCACAGCTGTATTCTAGTGTCTGGTACCATGGCTGACATTTAGTAGCCTGTCAATAGGTGAGTGGTAAAGAATTTGCCTGCCATTGCAGGAGACACAGGTTTGATCCCCAGGTTGGGAAGATTCCCGGAGGAGGAAATGGCAACCCCCTCCAGTACTCTTGCCTGGAAAATCTCATGCAGAGAGGAACCTGGTGGGCTATAGTCCACGGGATCGCAAAAAGGTGGATGGGACTGAGAGACTGAGCATGCACACACACAATAGGTCAAAACTAAAAACTAAACTCTGACAAATTTCTTTAATCTTGAGATCAGTGTAATGTTAACAAAACATGAAACAGGATTTTATTATTATGTTTTAATGTGAATGAAATATCTCAGTACTTATTTGCTTATACTTACTCTGAAGTACACAGTCATTTCAGGGGGTAATGCATTCAGTGTTCTCTCCCAACTCAATCCTCAAAAAGGAGAATAATTTTTCTAAACATAATATAAACTGACTATACAAACCTATGAGAAGCTAACCGAATGTTTAACTTTATTTTTTGATGTGGATCATTTTTAAAGTCTTTAAAAGTTGTGAGGGGAATCAAATAAGATAATATACATGAAAGCAATCTATAAATTACTACTTCTGGTTTTGCCTTCGTGGGGACACAGCATTCATTCTATAAGAAACCTAGAAAATCAGCGTGAATAAAGCCAGTGAAGAACATCCAGAGAGGACTTAACATGGCAAGTTTAAGACTGAGATCCTGAGAAAGGCCTGCTTGTAAAACTGGCCTTTATCTGGCATCTGGGAACTTGACTAGTAAATAGTTTTCTACAATGATGTGAAACTTTCTTTAAGTGATATGTGGCTTACTATAACTAAACAACTGTACAAAATGGTTTATGCTCATGATCTGCTTTTCTTCTGAGAGTCTGGATTTGGTACATGCTGTCAGAGGTTCCATGACCAGTATCTAATAAAAACCTTGGGTACTATCTGATCAGTCCCCAATAATAGGACATCACTGCTGAAGAGTTTAAATGCTTCTTGGGTGACTCCACTGGGAGAGGGTACTTCGAAGTCTGCCCTGGTTTTCTCTGGCCCTTGCTCCAGGTGCCTTCTCCTTTGCTGATTTGTATGAGCTTTATATCCTTTCACTGTAATAAACTTTAGCTCTGAGTTTGACTATATGCTGAGTACTGTGAGTTCTTCTAGTTAATCAATGAACCTGGGGTGGTCTTCAGGGCCCCTAGAACAATAAAGAAAATGTATTCACAGGGTAAATACGTCTGTCTGTCTGGAATGAGAATACAGCTGGCAACACAAAAACAGGAGTCTTCTTTTGCCCAGTGTCATTAAAAAGCAAAAGCAAAAAGTGGGGAATGGAAATTGATGCAGCCCCTATGCAAAACAGTACTGCAGTTCTTCAAAAAACTGAAAAAAAAAAAATCACTACCATATATGATTCAGCAATCTCACTCCTAGGCATATATCCAAAGAAAATGAAAACACTAATTCAGGATCTTCCCAGATCAGGGGTCGAACCCATGTCTCCTGCACTGGTAGGCAGATTCTTCACCACTGTGCCATCAGGGTAGATCACTACCTAGCTAGAGACAAAAATTTCCAGCGTCCTTTCCATCTAAGTGTGGCCATATTACTAAATTCAAGTTAACAGACAAGAGGAACTGGCATGTGCAACTTCAAGGCCATCTCCCTGAATACAAACTGTTTCTTCTTCTCTCTTTGCCCCTTTGATAGCTGGGAAACAGCAACAATTAGTGCAGCCCCCTAGATTCAGAAAGGGAAATTACAGGATAAAGAGGCAGAGCTGTCCTAACAGACCTACCAGTTTGGATCACTGGGTAACTTCCTGCAACTGCACTGTCTACTGGCCAAGAACTACCTATCTCTTTTTAAAAAATTAATATACATGAAAGAGGTTATTTTATTTTACTGTATCTTGCTATTTCTATTATAAACCTTAGCTTACACCCCAATACAAAATCACATAGTCTGGGTCTGAGTCTCACTTCTTAGGCAAATTTTCCCTTTCAAGGGTCAGAATCCCTAGAAGACCACTTCTAATTCTATAGTTATGACTAGTATACACTGCCCTCTGATACTGATCAAATCAGACTTTTTATTAACAGTGCAATGAGTAGGCAGATCACTATGTTTTATTTCAGGAGTGTAAATTTACAGAGTAAGCCTCATATTTATGATCATGCACTTAAATATGAGAGTGTCTTAGGATAATATAAATTTAGAAATTTTAAAAACATAAATTCACATAAACACATTTTTTATGAGGAGTATAGCAATTAAGTGGTTTTAAAACAGAGAGACCAAGGTACAAGTCCAAGTTCAGTCATGTAGTAGCTGTATAGGGACATATTATAACTATTAATGTAAATAATAATACATACTTCATGCTGCTGTTATTTAGATAAATAAATTAAATTATTAAATTTCATAAACATAACGCATTTAGTACAATGCCTGGCATATTGTAAATACACAATAAAAAGTGGCTATTCACAGCAATCAAAGAAAGAGAAGTGAAAGGAATCCAGATTGGAAAAAAAGTACAACTCTGTTAGCAGATGACATGATTCTTTACATAGAAAATACTAAAGATGTCATCAGAAAATTACCAGCATTAATCAATGAATATAGTAAAGTTGCAGGATATAAAGTTAATACATGGGAATCCCTTGGATTTCTATACACTAACAAAGAAAAATCAGGAAGAAAAATTAAGGAAACAATCCCATTCAACACAAAAATAAGATACTTAGGAATAAACTTACCTGAAGAGACAAAACACCTGTATGCAGAAAACTATAAGACACTGATGAAAGAAACTAAAGATGACACAAACAGATGGAGAGATTATACCATGTTCTTGGATAGGAAGAACCAATACTGTGAAAATGACTATACTACCAAAGCAATCTAAAGATTCAACGCATTCCCTATCAAATGACCAATGGTATTTCTCACAGAACTAGAATAATTTCACAATTTGTATGGAAACACAAAAGACCCTGAAGAGACAAAGCAATCTTGACAAAGAAGAATGGAACTAGAGGAATCAACCTTCCTGACTTCAGACCTTACTACAAAGCTACAGTCATCAGGACAGTATGGTACTGGCACAAAAACAGAAATACAGGTTAACTGAACAAGACAGAAACCCCAGAGATTAATCCACACACCTATGGGCACCTTATGTTTGACAAAAGAGGCAAAAATGTACAATGGAGAAAAGACAGTCCCTTCAATAAGTGGTGCTGGGAAAACTAGGCAGCTACATGTAACAGAATGAAATGAGAGAACTTTTTAACACCACACACAAAAATAAACTCAAAATGAACTAAAGACCTAACTGTAAGACCAGAAACTATAAAACTCTTAGAGGAAAACACAGGCAGAACACTTTCTGACATAAATCAGAGCAAGATCCTCTATGACCCACCTCCTCCTAGAGTAACAGAAATAACACAAATAAACAAATGGGATCTAATTAAACTTAAAAGCTTTGCATATTGAAGGAAACTACTAGCAAGGTGAAAAGACAATCCTCAGAATGGGAGAAAATAACAAATGCAAATGAAACAACTGACAAAGAACTAATATCCAAAATATATAAGCAGCTCATGAACTTCAATACCAAAAAAACAACCCAATCAAAAGTGGACAGAAGTCTTAGAAGTTTCTCCAAAGAAGACATACCAGTTCAGTTCAGTCGCTCAGTCGTGTCTGACTCTTTGCGACCCCATGAATTGCAGCACGCCAGGCGTCCCTGTCCATCACCAACTCCCAGAGTTCACTCAGACTCACGTCCATCGAGTCCGTGATGCCATCCAGCCATCTCATCCTCTGTCGTCCCCTTCTCCTCCTGCCCCCAATCCCTCCCAGCATCAGCGTCTTTTCCAATAAGTCAACTCTTCACCTGAGGTGGCCAAAGCACTGGACTTTCAGCTTTAGCATCATTCCTTCCAAAGAACTCCCAGGGCTGATCTCCTTCAGAATGGACTGGTTGGATCTCCTTGCAGTCCAAGGGACTCTCAAGAGTCTTCTCCAACACCACAGTTCAAAAGCATCAATTCTTTGGCACTCAGCCTTTTTCACAGTCCAACTCTCACATCCATACTACTGGAAAAACCATAGCCTTGACTAGACGGACCTTAGTCAGAAAAGTAATGTCTCTGCTTTTGAATATGCTATCTAGGTTGGTCATAACTTTTCTTCCAAGGAGTAAGTGTCTTTTAATTTCATGGCTGCAGTCACCATCTGCAGTGATTTTGGAGCCCCAAAAAATAAAGTCTGACACTGTTTCCACATCTATTTCCCATGAAGTGATGGGACCCGATGCCGTGATCTTCATTTTCTGAATGTTGAACTTTAAGCCAACTTTTTCACTCTCCTTTCACTTTCATCAAGAGGCTTTTTAGTTCCTCTTCACTTTCTGCCATAAGGGTGGTGTCATCTGCATATCTGAGGTTATCGAGATTTCTCCCGGCAATCTTGATTCCAGCTTGTGTTTCTTCCAGCCCAGTGTTTCTCATGATGTACTCTGCATATAAGTTAAATAAGCAGGGTGACAATATACAGCCTTGACGTACTCCTTTTCCTATTTGGAACCAGTCTGTTGTTCCATGTCCAGTCTAACTGTTGCTTCCTGACCTGCATACAGATTTCTCAAGAGGCAGGTCAGGTGATCTGGTATTCCCATCTCTCTCAGAATTTTCCAGTTTATTGTGATCCACACAGTCAAAGGCTTTGGCATAGTCAATAAAGCAGAAATAGATGTTTTTCTGGAACTCTCTTGCTTTCTCGATGATCCAGAGGATGTTGGCAATTTGATCTCTGGTTCCTCTGCCTTTTCTAAAACTAGCTTGAACATCAGGGGGTTCACGGTTCACGTACTGCTGAAGCCTGGCTTGGAGAATTTTGATCATTACTTTACTAGCGTGTGAGATGAGTGCAACTGTTCGGTAGTTTGAAAATTCTTTGGCATTGCCTTTCTTAGGGATTGGAATGAAAACTGACCTTTTCCAGTCCTGTGGCCACTGCTGAGTTTTCCAAATTTGCTGGCATATTGAATGCAGCACTTTCACAGCATCATCTTTCAGGATTTGAAATAGCTCCACTGAAATGCCATCACCTCCACTAGCTTTGTTCGTAGTGATGCTTTCTAAGGCCCACTTGACTTCACATTCCAGGATGTCTGGCTCTAAATGAGTGTTCACACCATCGTGATTATCCAGGTCGTGAAGATCTTTTTTGTACAGTTCTTCTGTGTATGCTTGCCACCTCTTCTTAATATCTTCTGCTTCTGTTAGGTCCAGACCAAAGAAGACATATAGATGGCTAATAAACACTTGAAAAGATGCTCAACACTGCTCATTATTACAGAAACGCAAATCAAAACTACAATGAAGTATCATCTCACATGGGTCAGAACGGCCATCACCAAAAAATCCACAAACAATAAATGCTAGAGAGAATGGGGAGAAAAAGGAACCCTCTCACTGTTGGTGGGAAGGGAAACTGATACAGCCACTGTGGAAAACAGTATGGAGATTCCTTTAAAAACTAGGAATAAAACTACCATATAACCCAGCAACCCCACTACTGAGCATATACCCTGAAGAAACCATAACTGAAAAAGGCACACAGACCCCAACATTCACTGCAGCACTTTAACAATAGCTAGGACTTGGAAGCAAGCTACATGTCCATCAACAGATGAATGGATGAAGTTGTGGTACATATACACAGTGGAATATTACTCAACTATAAAAAGGAACGTATTTCGGTTGGTTCTAATGAGGTGGATGAACCTCTGCTCTCTGCTAAGTCACTTCAGTCGTGTCCGACTCTGTGCGACCCCATAGACGGCAGCCCACCAGACTCCCCCATCCCTGGGGTTCTCCAGGCAAGAGTACTGGAGTGGGTTGCCATTGCCTTCTCTGCGGATGAACCTCTAGCCTCACACAAAGTGAAATAAGTCAGAAAGACAAAGTATCATATATTTATGCATACATATGGAATCTATAAAGATGGTACCGATGAACCTATCTAAAAGGCAGCAATGGAGAAGACACAAAGAACAGACTTCTGGACACAGTGGGGGAAAGAGAAGGTGGGATTATTTGAAAGAGCAGCACTGAAACGTACAGATTACTATATGTAAAGTAGATAGCCAGCGGAAACCTGCTGTGTGACACACAGAACCCAAAGCCAGTGCTCTCTGATAACCTAGAGGGGTGGGATGGGGAGGGAAGTGGAAAGGAAGTTTAAGAGGAAGGGGACATGTGTATACCTATGGCTGATTCGTGCTGACGTATGGCAGTGTGTGTGTGTCGCTCAGTCATATCCGACTCTTTGCGACCCCATGGATCGTACAGTCCATGGAATTCTCCAGGCCAGAATACTGGAGTGGGTAGCCTTTCCCTTCTCCAGGGGATCTTCCCAACCCAGGGATTGAATCCAGGTCTCCCTCATGGCCATTACTTCTATAAAAGTCCATTTTGACTTTTATGTATAATAATAATAAATGTAGATAACTACAATGCTAATATTTCTGGAAGCATAAAATAGATATATGTATTTTTGTATCTTTACGCTTATTGTTGTGTCTGGTACAGAACAGGTCCCTAGTTTAGGTGTGTTCAGTGAGTAAAAATGAATTAATTAGTTAATAGCCACTTCTTTTTAATTTAGTCTTTTATTTTTATTGGAGGATAATTACTTTACAATATTGTGATGGGACGTATGGCAGAAATCATCACTATTCCTCAAAATAACCCAATGATAGAAATAAGAAGCCTAAACAAATTGATTCTGTTATTATCCTAAGGCACTGGAAGGATGTCAAAATGAAGATGTCATCCTAAAGGAAGCTAAAATGTGTGTCCACACGTATCTCTGCTATGAAGTCAGGGTCAAAGTAATTTTGAAAATCAGCATCAGGGAACTGACAGCCTCTACAGTAAAATCTTTTTTTGTTTCTCTTCCTGTTATTACCTCCACTTCTAAAATGATCACCACATTATTTTTAGGTTGAGAAAATCTTAGCATTTTTGAAGCTTTGGAAAAATGAACAAAACAGACAGATAAACCAAGTAGCATTCTTTTCTTAAGCTAGAGTATGCCAGTAAGTTTAACTTATAGGTTACAGAAGAAACAGAACTGTTCAAAACAGCCTGCTGGAATTTCATTAGGAAGTGTCAGTTGCTCAACTGCGTCCACCTCTTTGCCACCCCATGGGCTGTAGCCTGCCAGACTCCTCTGTCCATGGGATCTCCCTGGCAAGAATGCTGGAGTAGGTTGCCATTTCCTTCCCCAGGGAATCTTCCTGACCCAGGAATCGAACCCCATTCTCCCTCATTGCAGGCAGACACTTTACCAGCTGAGCCACCAGGGAGTGTTAGTCGCTCAGTCGTGCCCGACTTCTTAGCGACCCCTATGGACTGCAGCCCACCAGGCTCCTCTGTCCATGAGATTTTCCAGGCAAGGATACTGGAGTGGGTTGCCATTTCCTTCTCCAGGGGATCTTTCCAACCCAGGGATAGAACCCGGGTCTCCTGCACTGCAGGCAGATTCTTTACCCACTGAGCCACCAGGGAAGCTCCATATAATTATTAATTTCATATATTTTTAAATAATAGTCAACCTGAAGGCCACTGTTTGTTTGTCTGGATTCAAACACATTTATTATGTTTTCATCCAACACCTTTATTGTCCTGTTATTTTTTTAAGATTTTTTTGAGGACTTCTCGGGTGGTACAGTGTGTAAGAATCTGTCTGCCAATGCTGGGGACACAGATTCGATCCCTGGTGCAGGAAGATTCCACATGTGGTGAAGCAACTAAGCCCATGTGCCGCAACTACTGAGCCTGGGCTCTAGAGCCTGCAAGCCGCAACTGAGCCCAGGTGCTATAACTACTGAAGTCCGAGCACCCTAGAGCCAGTGCTATACAACAAGAGAAGCCACTGTAATAAGCCTGCACACCGCAACTAGAGAAAGCCTGTGCACAGCAACAAAGACCCAGCACAACCAAAAAAAATTAAAAATTTTTTGTGTGTGAACCATTTACTGAATTTATTACAACACTGCTTCTGCTTTAAATTTTGGTTCTTTGGCCTTGAGGCATGTAAGATCCTAGCTGCCTGACCAGAGACTGACCCCACGCCCTCTGCACTGGAAGGCAGTCTTCCATGGAACTGCCATGGAAGTCCCCTGTCATTACTGTTGAGGTTCAAATTATCCCAAATTTGTCTTGGGGGAGGCTTTTGAAGTTAGCTCTTGAATTCCCTTGCCCTGTTACAAGGAGTCTTTGATAGCCTTCTTTATTTGGGGAGGACAAGATTTTCTATGTTCATTTTGTACATTTTCTGCCCCAGACCTGAAATCATCTATTTCTCCAAAGAGCCCTGATTCTGAAGGCCATTGTTTTCAATGGTCTTTTAATTCACAAAATGCATCTGGGACTTATGAGAATCAAGAGGTTAGAAAAAGAAAGCAAACATCACTCAATCATCATATTAAAGTATTTTGAATTCTCAAAAAGGAAAAATTAAAAGGATTCTTTTTTCATTATCAGTCTAAAGTTAATTCTTGAAAATTGAGATGTCTAAAATATGGGAACAGATTTTAGAGGAGTCTGTGTACTATAGGTCACTCACAAATAGGAACTAACACAAGTCAATTTAGAATCACACTGATATCTCTATAGGCACATATAATAAAAGCAAATGCTTGGAAAATTAAGCATCATCTCAAGAATGACCTCAATTCTATTAGGTCATTCAATCTTCCTTCACCATAAGTTTTTAGCTAATAGCTTAAACTGCTAACAATTCTCAAAATAACCTCTAAGCCACACACAAAAAAATTCAAATAACTCTAGTATCTGTCCAGAGAAGGCAATGGCACCCCACTCCAGTACTCTTGCCTGGAAAATCTCATGGATGGAGGAGCCTGGTGGGCTGCAGTTCATGAGGTCACTAAGAGTCGGACACGATTGAGCGACTTCACTTTCATGCATTGGAGAAGGAAATGGCAACCCACTCCAGTGTTCTTGCCTGGAGAATCCCAGGAACAGGGGAGCCTGGTGGGCTGCCATCTATGGGGTCACACAGAGTCAGAAATGACTGAAGTGACTTGCAGCAGCAGCAGTATCCGTCAGTTTCATTTCTCATGACAATCCTAAAAGGCCAAACCCTCAAGATGTCATATGTAGATATAGTTATTTTTTTAACTTTAGGCTCTCCTATTCCAACTCATTTCAGGCTCACCTTCCAGGAATATAATGATTCATCAAGTCATTCCATTACTTCGAATCTACTGATGATTCTTTATTTCCTTTCATATCAATGGTCACAAGTTTTCTAAGATAACCATGCCTCCATCATGGTAACAGAGCCCAATCCTATCACCTTTCCTTTACCTTAATGTCTACAGAGTTGATTCTACCCTTTCTGGTCTCTTGTTCAATCCTGCCAGTTGCTTGTTAACTCTGGTTTGTTTCTTCCACCCATTTATCTCTAAAAATCTCCCTGCTGTGTTATTGCCACTTTTCCCTCCCTTCTAAATTGATGTTGAAAAATGTGAGTTACCTAAAAGCAGCCTCTTTAATGCCCTAGTCAACCTTTGAACGTGCACATTTGACACTGTCACCGCTATTCCCTGATAGTCTCATCTCATCCAATTTCCAACATATTACCATTTTAAAGCTATCATTTTTAATTCATATAAAATATTTGGGGCCCTGGTATACATGTTTTTCAAAAACTTTCACACACATATTACAATACTATTCAGCAACTAAAACAAATTACTTAATATACACAATAACATGAATGAATAACAAGAATGTTTAAGTGAAACAAACTGATACAAAAGGCTACAAATACATGACTTTATATGACATAAATGAACAAAACTATAGGGACAAAAACCAGATGAATGGTTAGTTGTCAGGAACTGGAGTGGAGGAGGGGAGAACCACAACAAAAGAGTTACAACGGAATTTTCTGACGTGACAAGAATGGTCTGTACCTCTATTGTGGTGGTAACTGTATGACTATATATCTGATGCAAAGAACTGACTCATTGGCAAAGACCCTGATGCTGGGAAAGATTGAGGGCAGGAGGAGAAGGGGATGACAGAGGATGAGATGGCTGGATGGCACCACCGACTCGATGGACATGAGTTTGAGCAAGCTCCAGGAGTTGGTGATGGACAGGGAGGCCTGGCGTGCTGCAGTCCATGGGGTCACAAAGAGTCGGACATGACTGAGCAACTGAACTGAACTGAACATTTGTCAACCCTAAAAAAAAAAAAATGAAAACCTAAAAAAGAGAATTTTAATACACGTTAATTATATCTCAGTAAGTGTGTTAGTTGCTCAGTCATGTCCAACACTGTGCGACCCCATGAACTGTAGCCTGCCAGGATCCTCTGTCCATGGAATTCTCTAGGCAAGAATACTGAAGTGGGCTGCCATGTCCTTCTCCAGGGGATTTTCCCAACCCAGGGACTGAACCCAGGTTGACTTCCCTGGTGGCTCAGATGGTAAAGCGTCTGTCGACAATGCAGGAGACCCGGGTTCAAGCCCAGGGTTGGGAAGATCCCGTGGAGAAGGAAATGGCAATCCACTCCAGTACTACTGCCTGGAAAATCCCATGGAGAGAGGAGCCTGGTAGGCTACAGTCTATGGGGTCACAAAGAGACGGACACGACTGAGCGATTCCACTTTCTGCATTACAGGCATATTTTTTACTATCTGAACCACTGGGAAGCCTATATTGCAATAAAACATGCCTTAAAAAAGAGTATTTCACAGGTGATTGCAATGCACTGATCTAAAGATTTCAAAATCTCTATCTCCAGCCCCAATTATCTGCCTGAGAAACTTCCACCTGAACCTCAAGGTAGCTCAAGCTTATTGAGTACAGCTAAACTTCCTTATTTATTCCACCTTGCCTACTCTTCCCTCTTGTTACCTTACCTCAGTTAACGGCACTACCATCACCCACATCCCAGTCTCCCAACAGAGTAGATTCAGCTGCAACTCATCTTCCTTCACATTTCATATTCAAACACTGAATCTTTTTCTCCCAGATATACAGCACCTCCTTTCCCATCCTTCTGCTACTGTTATGACCTACTTTCTCTAACCTGTAATAAATTTAATAGTGCCTTCACTGGTATCTGCTTCCAGACTCTCCTCATTCTGTCCCATCTGTCACAATGCCATCTGAGACAGCATCCTAAAACACAAAGCTGATTACAGTATATGCAACATCAGTTCCTAGCTACATAGTATACGGAGAACTCTGCTTATAATGTGAGCTCCAGCAGGATCCCCCAGCTTCTCATTTCCTGTCATTCCCTTACATGCATATCCTGAAACTCACTAATCACTAAATTTGCTACAGTCTTTCCTTAGGCTATGCCTATGAGCATATATAGCTTTTCCATAGGCTATGCCTATGCCTATGAGCCACAGGACTTCCCTACAGCTCAGATGGTAAAGAACTGGCCTGCAACGCAGGAGATCTGGGTTCGATCCCTGGGTCAGGAAGATCCCCTAGAGAAGGAAATAGCAATCCACTCCAGTACTCTTGCCTGGAAAATCCCATGGACAGAGGAGTCTGGCAGGCCACAGTCCATGGGGTCACAAAGAGTCAGACACAACCAAGTGACTAACACACATGAGCACAGACTAACACACATGAGCATATCTACACCCCCCCTTACTTCATTCAACCTGAAATTCTAGGGTGTCTTAAATTTAGGATGAAGCTCAGTGTCATCTCCTCTAACAAAAACAGATGTAACCACTAAACTAAACCACTAAACAAAGGTAACGTTCCCTTATGCAGCCTCAGAATTATTTACATAGCTATATCAGAGCACATTATAGTCATCTGATTATCACTTACTGGGCATTGTGGGATTATGAAAATACAAAGATGGATGAAACAAAATCCCTGCTCAGATCTCAGCTTTAACTACCTATTCAAGTATTCCTTTGGCAGCTTGAAAAGCCTTACAGATCTGTTTTGTTTTGTTTTCAGGACTGTAAAGGAAACTCATATGGAAATAGTTGTAAAAACGTTAAGTTTGTGGTATAATAATGTGTTCTGAATATTAACTCAAATATTGAGAACAATTAGTGGATCTAGTAAGTACTGTAATTTTGAAATAATGAGCATAAAGAATTTTTCTCAAATGTCTGCATCAATCAACTGTAGTGTGTTAAAACTATCTACGATTCCTCTTGGTGATCAAAAGTTATGGGAACTACTAATACTATTGAGGTTTGTTGCCTACATTTTAACTGAAGAAATTGCTAAATTGTGGTTAGAGTTAGTAAAAGTAAATATGTCATTTTTCCCCCTCTATCCAAGTCCCTTTTGCACAGTGAACCACAGATCCTTTGTGCGCTTGTCAACTTGACATTAAGGACTCTTCCTTTAGGAGCTCTTAGTTTAGGCTGTGAGACTGATCTATAAGCCTTTCCAAGCTGCCAAAGGAATAATTGGTAGGAAAAATGATTAAGAATCCCTGCCTTAGAGAATCTCATTGTTTTTCTTAGGCTCTTCACTGAATCTGGCATTTAAAAACAAAACAAAACAAAACCAAAAAACAGTGCACAAAAGGTACTTACCAAATGAATGAACCAATATATGTTTGAAGTTAATTTTTTAGTTCCTTTGCATTTTTAAAACAAAGTCAAGTCTTTATTTTATGAATAATATAAAGGCAGGTTATCGGATACAACATCTTCAATTACCTCTAAAAAAGTTACACTGAGCAAGTTTTGGGTGGTATCTTTTTAAGAGCTCTAACTTTGTCAACTTTGAAAGTGACACAAGTGATGTCTTTTCATACTTTTCCACTATGTAAGATTTTGGAAAATTCATTCACAAACACTCTTTCTTACTGTGAAGGAGTAATGAGGAGTAATGAGGCCAGCTAACAAAGGTGACTCCCAGCATAGGTCTGCATGTTAGAGGTAAGCAGGGTCAGATGATAAATAAATTCCAAGAAAAGAATAAATGCAAGATTAAAATTATATAGTGATATGATTTTTAAATAGCCACAAATTCTTACAACTCTAGAATATTTAAATATACCTGAAATATTTTAAGAAATACAGTCATCAGATTTGTGATTCCTCCCAGCAAAAACTCTTTTTCTGGAGAGAAAGAAGGGTCTGAGAACCATCTACAGCCAGACAAGTAATAATGTTTTCTCATGATCTCTCTCCCAATTAACTACTAAAGATCATTAAGTATCTTCTATTAATTTATACCTTGTTATAAAATTACAAAACTTTTACAAATATCATCTAAACAAATAAGTACATTTAAATATGCTATATATTGTTTCTGTATTAAGGTATATAGGAATGGACTGAACTCAAGCAAGTTGCCCGTTTCTCAGAAGTTCCTAGTTTCATGAAAGTATGTGTACAAGTAAAAATAATTATGACCAAAGAAAGACTCTAATGCATAGTTAAGCTACAGTGGAACATCAGTGTTTGTTTAGTATCTAGTTTCCAGCTCTGAACTACTATAAATAAGATATGAGACACCAAACAAACCTACGTAATACCAACTGGTACTAGAAGACAACAGGGCTTTTTTTTTTCCTGGCAAACAGTTATTTTATTGTGCATGCTATGTTTTCAGAAAGCTGAACAATCTTTCCTCTCAGTTTTTAAAAAAACATGTAAAACATATCAACATATATTTAACTGAAGAATTTGGCAGTTAGAAAATATAAAATCCCAAGATATTTTTTGTATACAACCAAACAAAACAGTAAGGATAAGGCACAGATCACTTGAAAAAAAAATCCAATCTAATAATTTCATGTTGAATCTATGAAATATTTTAAGATAGCATTCTTGATGGTTAACTCTGCTCTAAGTACAGAGTTTCATGCTAGTAATTTTAATTTACTCCTTATAAGTTGGAAAAATTGAATTTAGTAAATATATGTAAGTATTTCTAACCTCTGGCTTCTAAAACATTATCTCCAATTCTAAAAATTTACCTCCTCAGAAATCCGTCACATGCTTAAGGAAAGAAGTAGCTGAGATATTATTTAAATATACTTTAATACACAGCTGAGATATTAGTTAAATTTCCTACTCCTATAGAACCATCTGCAGTTGTCAGCAGTTACAAGGAAGAAGGTCAGACTACAGTGGAGCAGCAGAAGGGAATTCTTTGAGGCACAGGCATTATTCTGTGTTGGTGGTGGTAGTTGTAATAATCTAGTCATGTATTTGAAATGAAAATAAATACATGTGGAGGTTCTTACCAGCACTATTCACAATTGCCAAGAGATGGAAAAAGCCTAAATGTCCAGCAACAAGTGAATGGATAACAATCTGTGGTATATAAATACAATGGAATGCTATTCAGCCATAAAAAGGAATGATACACGCTATAACATGGATGAACCTGGATACATTACACTAAGTGAAAGAAGTCAGACGTGACAAGTCATTATTATACAATTCTATTAATATGAAATATTCAACATAGATAAATCCAGAGACAGACAACAGACTGGTGGTTGCCAGTGGCTAAGGGGGAAGGAAAGAAGAAACCACTTAATGGATGAAGTGTTTGCTTCGGAGATGTGGAAATGTCTGGAACTACTTAAAAATATAGGTGATGGCTGTACAATATATGATGAATGTACTAAATGCTACTGAACTGACTTTAAAAATGGTTAATTTTATGTTATATGAACTTCACATCAGTAAATTATATACATATACATGAAGCTTCATACAGAAGCAAAATGGTGATAATGATGGTGTCAGTGAAAATGATGATGGTACAGCTGCAGCGATATGGTACAGCCTGTGGCGCTTCAACAAAACTTAGGAGGATATAGCATCTGCCTTCAACATGCTTACCATTTAAGGTATATGCACAATACCTGAACAGTTAAACTATCACTTTTAAAAATTTCCATCCCTCTGAAAATACAGCCACAGATTCTCATTTGACCAGCAAGTCTTGTTTAAATGACAAAGCTTGAAAACAGTTTCAGTAAATCTCTGCTACCACAGTTACTGACATTTGGCCTTGACAGTTGTGTCACTTCATGAAACTCATCAAGAACATGAACACATGGCCTTGTCTGGAGACCATTAAGCTGTTGGTGATGGTGGGGAAGGAGACCTTGTCATCAACGTAGAAAAGAGCAAGTCTGATGGGTAACTAACTGCTTCCCAAATGCCAGAGCTGAGGCATATGTCATCAAGATCACAGGACAGTAAAACAGAAGGCCATGCCTTCATTCCCTCAGCAACTGGCATCTTCTGCATGTGCCATCCAATGGGTGCACTGAAAAGAATAAAACCCAGGCCCTAACCAAAACAACATAGTTCAAATTCAAGCCTTGTGAGAATGTGGGAAATGGAATTCTTATATACGACTGGTAAAATGAAAATTGGTACAATCACTTTGGAAAACAGTGCGATAAAATCCAATAAAGCTAAACATAACGTATCTTATGACCTATAAATTCAGTTCAAAGTACATATGCAACAGAAATGTGGACATATCTTCCCAAAAAAACTTATACAATAACATTCATAGCAACATCATTCTGTACAACCTTAAACTGGAAACGATCCAAATATCCATCAACAAAGTAGCCTGGGTAAATAATCTGTGGCATACTCACACAAAGGGAAGACTGTACTTTGGCAGTTCTCAACTAGATTCTGCCCCCTCTCCAGGGACATCCAGCAACATCTAGAGACATTTTAGGTTGTCATTATGGGTGGTAGGGGGTGGGGGTGGGGGAGGCTGCTACTCACATCTTGTGGTTCGAGTGGGGGATGCCAGTAAAATCCTTCAGTGCACAGAAGAGCCCCCCATAACAAAAAAATTACCCCATCCAAATGTCAGTAGGGAAATTCTAGCCTACAGGAAGGAGAAGGAACTAGACTACATACACTACAAAGGAAAATGCAAACATAACACTGAGCGAAAAAGAAGCCAGACAAGCAGAGAGTTTGTAAATGGTCCCATTAATATAAAGCTCAACATCAGACATCCCTGAGGTATGAAGTCAGGATAGTAGGGGTTGAAAGGGTCAGGAAGAAGATTATAGAAACACAAGCAACATTCTATTTCTTGAACCGGGTACCAGTCACCTGGCAGCATGTCTAAATTCATTGAGCTGAATAGTCAAAATGTGGACACTTTTCTCAATTATATTATTCTTCAATAAAAAGTTTAAGAAATTCATAGGACTTTATACCACAAAAAGGGAATTACTGTATGTAAATTTTTAAATAAAAAAATTTTCAATGCTTTTCTACTACAAATCAGTGAAAATTCATTATCACATTGGCTAATATTTCTCTGAAAAATTTCTCCTTTGGACTCTGATAATTCCAAGTCCTAGCTATGCCACTTATCGTTTGTGTTGATCTTGATCAAATTACATATTTCATGTTATATCTTTTTAAAATTACAGAAGAAACAGATCTTACTGCCAGGTGAATACAAAATAACAAACAAGTATATAAAATATGAAAAACCCATCCTAGCAAGCCTTCTTCTCAGACCTAGCCACTTTCAACATTCGACACTTCTCTGTTTCCATCTAGACTTTTTCCTATGTATGTACAAATAAACACAATAATAGTGCTGAACGTTTAAGTCTAATGCAACATCACATTGCACACTATCTTGTAACTTTTAAAACTTGTAAATCTCCACACCAGGGAATACAGATTACCATGTTCTATTTAATAGCTACACAGTATTCCAATATATAGCCATAACTTATTTAATAAATCTAATTATGGCCACAGTAACAAATTGGAAATAACTTCAAATAAAATTTTAATAAACATCAGAATATGCTTACATGATCACTTTTGCACAACTGCAGCACTCTAAAATAGTTGTACCCATATACACTCTCACAATCACAGAACAGGGCTTGCTTTACCACTCCTGCTGTAATAATATATCACTGTTTTTAACCCTTATTGGACTGACAGCTTAGTGAATTGGAGATACAATATCTTGATTTGCAATTTTTAATTAATGAGGTTAACCATCATTCAGAATGTTTAAAGGTCATTTTTTTAATGTCTTCGTAATTTTCTTGTTTATATCCCTTGTGGAGAAAGGTATAAAATCACATTAAGTTTTACCTTCTTCATGTGCAAACTGACCTGAAACTACTTATCTCTTAGGATGATTGAGAAATTAAATGAGAAAACGGGAGTATAATCAGTGAGTGATAACTTGGGCTTTACATCAAGATCATGCTGGAGAGTTTCAAAGCAAAGCAAAATAATCACCTGTCCAAAATCCTACCCTATAAGATTAAGAATTAATTCCAAGTAGGGCAATCTGACGCAGAAGGCGATGGCACCCCACTCCAGCACTCTTGCCTGGAGAATCCCATGGACGGAGGAGCCTGGTAGGCTGCAGTCCATGGGGTCACCAAGAGTCGGACACGACTGAGCGACTTCCCTTTCACTTTTCACTTTCACACATTGGAGAAGGAAATGGCAACCCACTCCAGTGTTCTTGCCTGGAGAATTCCAGGGATGGCGGAGCCTGGTGGGCTGCCGTCTATGGGGTCGCACAGAGTTAGACACGACTGAAGCGACTTAGCAGCAGCAGTGGCAACAGCAGGGCAATCTGAAAGGTTTAAAGAAGATCACAGGTGATTCTAATGTATACATCAGCTTGAGAATCTAATTTGCTGATGAGCAAATTAGAAAATGAAGGTCACTCCTTTTCTGACATGCTACCTATGTGTTCTCTTTTAGATATACACAGAATCCCTGCCACTGGATTCAACCTTTCTTGGGAGTTGGAAATTCTACTAAAAGCAGCCTCTTACTGCTTTTCACTCCCTAGACCACTAAAACAAAATAAAAATATTTTCACTGTTTATGTACAGCTAAGACTAAATCCCAAAGTAAACATTCTTACTTACTAAACACATTATGTAAAAGGGCATTGTGCTTTGGTTGATTATCAGAATAAAATTTCATAATTTACCGTACCATATGTATGTTTCAAAAACATGCATAATCTTATACTATATTATTGCAAGTGTAGAATGGATGGCATTTATTATTATTTACTGGGAAATTCCTCCAGAATCGGAATATATCAGCACAAAGAAAGACATGTTAACACACGGTAATTAAGCAAAAATGAAAAGATAGCTTCTCCACAGATGGTACTGGATAAGCTAGATATCTGTGGGGAAAATATTAAGCTCAGCCTATATGTAAAAATTAACTCAAAATGTGTTGTAGACCTAAACATAAAACCTCAAAAACGATAAAATTTATAAAAGAAAACGAGAAAAATCTTGTTGACCTTAAGGTAGGATAAAATTGCTTAGAACACATACACACATAAATATACACATAAAATCTTTAAAATATAATAAACTAGAAACTTCACCAAATAAGACTTCTGACCTTTGAAAGTAGATACCATTAAAAGAAGAGATGCAAACCAGAGATGGGAGAAAATAAGCTAACAAAGAATTTTTATCCAAATAAATAAGTCTATAATACATAAGAACCACTCCAATTTTTAAATGGACAAAGTAGTTGGAGACTTTACAAAAGAATGCATACAATTAGGCAATGAACACCAAAATCTTTGCTCAACATCACCAGGCATGAAAGAAAGGCAAATTAAACCACAAGATGCCACTACACACACCCCCAAGTATTGATAATAACTGGAATTATCATACACATTTTTAGGGAACTGGGGCAACCGCTTTGGAGAACAGTTTGGTGGTTTCTTATTAAGTTAAATACACATTTGCTTAAAAACCAGCAATTCCACTCCTAGGTATCTATCCAACAGAAGTAAAAACATTCTCATACAAAGAATTATACACGAATGTTCATAGCAGCTTTCTACATAATACCTCCTCAAGCCAGAAGTAATTCAAATATTCATCAACTGGTAAATCAATAAACAAATTTTAGCATATTGATAAAGTGAGATATTAGAATACAATAATAGAATAAAAAGCAATGAGCTACTGAAATAAGCAGAAACATGGATGAATCTCAGAAACATTCTGCTGAGTGAAAGAAACCAGATATAAAAGAGTATATATGGTAGGATTTCATTTACATGAAATTTTAAGATATGCAAAATTAATCTGCAGTGACAGAAAGCAGATTAGAAACTGTCTGCTGGCAGGGTAGGCAGGGGTTGGCTAATGACTACAGAAGATACAAGGGAACCTTTGACGGTCATACAGAGCTCTACATCTTGATTGTAGTGGTTGTCAACACGGCTGTATACATCTGTTCTAACTCATAAAACTATACCGGCTTTAAAACGAACAAGGATTTGTTTTAATGAAGTATGGTAAGACACAGACATGGAAATAACTACCATGAAGGAAGAAATTTATACTCACAATTCCCTAGAATTAGGAAGAATGCCACACCACACCTGGCCATCATGGGTGGGTAAGGAGGCGGAAGGAAAGACAGAAAAAAGTGGCAAGAACTTTTATTGTGTTTTCACAGGAAAGAATGGCAAAGTAAACAAGCTAAGCAGGTTTAGGATTGACTAGTCTGAGTAATTTTAGTGGTCTCCACAGTACAGAAACTGTCCCCAGTTGGCTGGTACCTGGCCCTGGGTGATTAGAGCAGGGAGACAGTGGCCCAGGAGTGTAAGAACTCAATCAAGGAGGTGGTTGAGGGGTTCCTCAACCAATCCTCCAACAAAGGGAGGACTGGCTGGTTTGCATGTGAAAGGCACACTCCTGGAGTTGTCCTTTGCTATCTCTAAGAATTAGTTAGCCCTGGAAGGGGCAGTTGACCATTCAACTAACTGAAATAATCTGATAATCAGCATAAATAGACAATAAATCCATTAGGTAAACAGTCGATGGACAACTTTAAAATGGAAGAATGAATCAGGCACATACTACCTCAATCTGTTGATCAAACTTAGCGCCACTTAAAGTGGGACAACCAAAGTTATGTGCTTTGTGATAAAATGCAGTAACAAGTACACATCACATCTAAACACAAAACTCTGCACCTAAATTCAATCAAGTCTCTAGATCTAACTCTCAATTTAAAGAAAATAAGGTGGAGAGAGGAACAAGGAAACGAACACAGTGAAGATGAAATCAGATCCAAATCAAAGTGTACAATATTCTACCAACAAATTGGGCTTCCCTGGTGGCTCAGTCAGTAAAGAATCCACCTGCAACATGGGAGACCTGGGTTTGATCCCTGGGTTGGGAAGATCCCCTGGAGGAGAGCATGGCAACCCACTCTAGTATTCTTGCCTGGAGAATCCCCATGGACAGAGGAGCCTGGCAGATTACAGTCTATGGGGTTGCAAAGAGTCGGACACAACTGAATGACTAAGCACAAAAACAAATTAGAATCCTACATCAAACTCTAAAAGGACATTTCCAAGACAATCAGGGGAAACTGAACATGGACTGAGTATTAAATACTAAGGAATCATTGCTCACTTTCAGGGTAACAGTAATGTTTTAGAGATTTATACTCAAGTATTCATGAATGAAATGACAGAACGTCTGGAGTTTAAAATATTCCAGCAGTAACAAGCAACAGTATTAAGTCCCTTGTGCCTCAGATAATAAAGGATCCGCCTGCAATGAAAGAGCCCAGGTTGATATTGTTATTGTCTCTTCACTTTTCTGTTTGGAATTTTTCATAAGAAAAAGTTTAAAAAACTTTTTTAAGAAATCCAAGTTAAACACTGGTGCAGCACTAGTGTGCTGATATATTAAAAGCCCATTCAAATGATGGTAAATGAAGTGTGTGTGCAAATGTGTGTAAATACACACACACACATATATACACACACACCACACAGATATATACACATATATTTAAGACAAAGAGAATATGAAAGGAAAAATTTCAAGGATAAAGAGACTTCAATAAACATTTGAAAGATGAAAAGCAGCAACTGACTTTTCAAAAACATAAGCAGTTACAACCTAAATGTCAATGAATGTCCTGGAGCAACCAAAGAATTCATCTCCTCAGAGTATCTAAGAAGCAAAGACCTTGGAAACATAAAGTCCTTTGGAAGGTGAAGGAGAGGCAAAGGAGCAAAAAGCATATCCTCCACAGGATGTGAAAGTGACTTTCTCCATCCTCTCTTAACTCACTCCTTATACATAACAAATCTTTATTTTCTAGGGAAACCTGTCCAAGTTGCAGCAGCCTCACAGTGTCTCTAGATTGAAAGGCCCATCAGGTATAAACAAATGAATTTTTTTTTAAAAAAAAGGTATATCACTGTTAAATTTCAGAACAAAATAAAGAGAAAACTGAGAAAATTCCAAAAGTTTCCCAAGGGTTGAGAGTTATGGCTCTGACCTTCTCAGCAGCAATACTGGGAGTCAGAAGACCAGGGAGCAATACCTTCCAATTTCTGAGTTAAAATGATTCTCCACACAGAACTCCACATCTACTAGATGGGCCAAACATAAAAATAAACACTTTTTCAGATGAGCAAATCTCAAAAAATTTATCTCAAGCAATCACTCTCAGGAAGCTCCTAAAGGGATAGGTACTACAAAAACAAGGGAACAATTCAAAAAGGAAGAAGTCATGGAAGCCAGTCTACAAGAGATCCTAACTTTAAAAGGTCAAAGGAATTTCCAGGAGGAAGGCTTATAACAATGCTATGGAGCAGAACTACAGGGCAGCAACCCAAGCTAGAGCCAGAAAAGGTCAGAGGTCTCCAAGACGGATATATCCATGAGGAAAAAAAAAAATAACTAACCAATTATTGAGAAGCTTTCACTAAAAGAAATAAGTTGTTTTGAGAGATATTTTATGGAGTTCTTAAGCTCAAGATTCCAAAGAAAATAAGGTGAACCAAAAAAGTAAAAAGAAAAATAAAGGCAATTAACTCCAAGAGATTTTTTTAATACAATAAAACACATAAAATATATTTAGTTCAGCAGTGAATGTTTTATAATACAACAAAATAGTTAACCTTGATTTTTTAAACTAACCAAAAATTGTAATATTGGAAGAATGAAGAAGAAAGGAAAGGGCATACATGGGTATGTGTATATGTATGCATGCTTAAGACCTAAATCTTTACCAATACAGGAAATTGATAATGTCTAAAATGAATAAATTTTTTATAAAACAGTATATTCATATTATTTATAGACATAAAAACAACTACTCAAAGAAATACCACACAATTAAAAAAGCAGTTGAATCCAGGATCAGGACTGGGTTGGAGTAATTTACTCTAAGTAAATTCCTGTCATAATATTGTTGGGCTGGGGGCAAAACATTTCATCTCTTAATTTAGAATCAGAGTCACAAATGAAGAGCATGCCAAGCTAGCCAGTCAGAAGTTCCAAGGGTCTAGAAGTCATTCAAGGAATACTATATACTGGGTAATGTAAGTACAAGTGGTGCATTAACATGGGGTTTTACTGTCTGATGGTTAAACTATGTTCAGAAATTTCTTTGAGAAAATTTAAAACATGACTTTATTTTCTTGGGCTCCAAAATCACTGCAGAGGGGGACTGCAGACACTTGCTCCTTGGAAGAAAAGCTATGACAAACCTAGACAGCACAGTCAAAGTTATGGTTTTTCCAGAAGTTATGTATGGATGTGAGAATTGGACCATAAAGAAAGCTGTGAAAGCGAAAGCAAAGTTGCTCAGTCATGCCCGACTCTTTGCGACCCCATGGACTGTAGCCTACCAGGCTCCTCAGTCCATGGGATTTTCCAGGCAAGAGTACTGGAGTACAGTGCCATTTCCTTCTCCAGGGGATCTTCCCAACCCAGGGATTGAAGCTGGGTCTCCCACATTGCAGGCAGACGCTTTACCGTCTAAGCCACCAGGGAAGTCAAACTGTGGTGTTGGAGAAGACTCTTGAGAGTCCCTTGGACTGCAAGGAGATCAAACCAGTCCACCTAAAGGAAATCAGTCCTGAATATCCATTGGAAGGACTGATGCTAAAGCTGAAGCTCCAATACTTTGTCCACCTGATGTGAAGAACTAACTCACTGGAAAAGACCCTGATGCTAGGAAAGATTGAAGGCAGGAGGAGAAGGAGACAATAGAGAATGAGATGGTTAAATGGCATCACCAACTCAGTGGACCTGAGTTTGAGCAAGCTCCAGGAGTTGATGACGGACAGGGAAGGCTAGCATACTGCAGTCCATGAGGTCGCAAGGAGTCGGGCACAACTGAGCAACTGAAATGAACTGAAGTTATTCACAAATAATTTTATTATATTTCTGCATTCTATAAATGTATAGTATATATGTTTTATATTCTAATCAGGAATTAACAGAAATCAATATAACACTAAATATCGCTATCTGTGGGAATCCTATCACAATTCAACTTTACTCACCTTGCATTAACGTCACAATCTATAGTTTCTTGCTATAAATAGAAAACTTTAAAAATCATATAACAGACCACAACAGGGTGGAAAAGCAGGCCAAAAAGTTGCAAAGAGCCTGCCAGCTACATCCTACAAATGCAATCACAAATATAAACAGTACAAACTGAAATGGCTCATAATCCCACACACTCTTAACACCAACTCTGCCACTCTAACTATCAGGATTATACTAAGGTGTAATCTCTCTGGGGTGACTTGGGATAAAATGCTATTGTGTCAAGGGATACTATATACTGGGTGATGGGAGTACAAGGAAGTAGATCCCTAGAGCTCTGGCTGTATCCCCAAAGATCTACATTAAATTGTTGCCCCATTTCCCCATAAGGTCTGCTTAACAATCAAAAGGCCTAAGGACAAAGAATGCTCAAATGGAAAAGAAATTCCATGGTACCTCAAAACCTCTTGTGTTCTTGAAATAAACTCCTGCTACCAAAAAAAAGTACTTGAGTTCATTTACTCAGTTTTTTATCCACTCAGCATATACTGAGTATGTCAGAAAAGACTCTGTGTACATACACATACACAAATTTTGAATGTGAAAAATGGTAGAAAGGGAAAGTATGAGGTGTTATAGGGGATATAAATAGAGAACCTAACCTATTTCTGCGAAATCAGACCATTCTTGCCATCTTAAAAAGATCAAAATAATAATGAAATTTTCCTTTAAATCAGTAAACATTGAGTCAAAGAAATATGTGCTTAAATTACAGAGAAATGACTAGGCAAATAACCCAAAACAGAAACATCTTTGTTAAAGGAAATGAAATTTCTTCAATTCAGTGACTATTTTTATTCATCACTCATTCATCAAATATTTACTGAATGCCTTCTGTGAATCAAACACCAGGAATAAAGCACGAAACAAGTTATACCATGGAACTTGGTCCTAAGTACCCTATGGAACTTAAAATCTTCTAAAGCATTCAGATACGTAAGAAGCAGTTGCCACCCAAGAAACTGTCATAATGGTAAATAGTTTCTATTGGAGCTTCAAAGACAGATGTGTTGTAACCATATAATTCCAAGGAATGTGCAAACATATGAACCAGAATAGTCTAAAGAAACATCAAACTTCTAGTTAATTCAGAGCCCACAGCTGGAGGAAAAATTAGAAAGAAGACTGGAAAGAATAAACTGACGGGTGAGGGAAGTGTGAGAAGGATTCTACCATTTAAGAGACTACCATGCCATTAAATCCTCAAACAACTCTAAGATGGTAGGTACAATGGGTATTGGGACTCTCTCTTCAGTATCCACTGCTCTACTCTGACATGTGTACACACACAGCATCTTTAATGACGACACGATACTATTTCCCAAGGTTACACATACAGGACACATTGGGAACAACTCTACAGGAGGCTGACATGACAAGCTGAAAAATTTGGACATTATTACAAACAAAGGCATGGGTGTCTGTGCCAAGTCGCTCCAGTTGTGTCTGACTTTTTGCAACTCCATGAACCACGGCCCACCAGTCTCCTGTCCATGGGATTCTCCCTGCAACAATACTGGAGTGGGTTGCCATGCCCTCCTCCAGGGGATCTCCCCACCCACATACTGAACTCGCATCTCTTACATCTTGTGCCTTGGGGAGGGGGGTTCGTTACCACTAGCGCCACTCGGGAAGCAAAGGTGCTGGAACTCAAATGTCTGAATTTGTATCTTAATTATTTGTATCTTGATCACTTACTGTGTGATCCTGAACAAGGTCCTTAACTTCTCTCTCTGCCTCCATTCCCTCATCTATGAAAGAGGAATAATCAGACCTACTTTATAAAGCTACTGTGATAAATAAATGAATTAGTATGTGTAAAACACTTAAAACAGTGCCTGGCACAGAGCAATCCTCTATTAAGCAACAGGGAGTCAAAGGAGATTTCTGAGTGCACTGATCAGAGTATGGTTTAAGAAAGTCAATTTAGCAGAATGGTATAGAGGGGAATACACACAAGGTGGGCAAGTTATGCCAAGTTTTTACGAAACCCATTCAAGGTCTAAATGAGATGGTGGCAGTGGGAAATGGAGAAGAACTAACATACTGCAGAATCGGAAGCGACAGGATTTAACAAATGACCAAATGAGGCAACCAGAGAGAAGAAAGAAGAAAAGATGATTCTCTGACTTTCAACTTGGGAGACTAAGAGAACGGTAGTGTCAGCAATAGAAATAAGATTGTGTAAGGAGAGTTTAGGAATCCTGTTTTTTGTTTTAGTTGGAGGATAATTGCTATGCAATGTTGTGCGAGCTTGTGCCACACATCAACATGAATCAGCCACAGATACACACATGTGGCAGTTATGTTTTACATGGGGAGTTTTTTTTTTTTTCAAACAAGTCTTTCCAAAAAGATAACTTAAAACTCAGCAAGACTTAAGACAATAATTATTATATTAGTAAGAAATAAGGTCCAAAATTCACAAGTTGAATATTAAAGCTATATTTTTATTAAACTATTTTCTTTCAATAAATATGGTTCTAAAAAACTAACCTAATACAACTACTTTGAGATGGAATAGTAAATCAACAAAATATCTGCATTTCCTAGAACAAAATTAGATTCTTAGAACCAAATATTGATACCACGGAGCATTAACATGAAGTTTAACTTAAAATTTTCAGCTTCTACTTTAATAAGAAAGATATGATCTCACAGAATTCTCTGTAAAGAATATTATAACTTTCTACTATTTCTAACATAAGAATAAAAGGTATAATTTAAGGAGGGGTGTTATTTTTTAAACAAAATCTTGTGAATAAACAAACGTTTAAAATCATATTTTGAAAACTTCTGAAATATGATTTTTATGAACACTGATAATATTAGGAAACCAGTCTTTAAGAACTTCAGAAGTTCAAAATGCAATCTAAAATCAGAATACTGAAAGCTTAGATAACACAGCACTACAGATTGTTTTCCCTACAGAAATAGAAAGCTTTAGCAGTGAAACCATTTCCTCCCTTTTCATTTAATACACATCTCACTTTTCCCCCAAAACATGGCCCCCCAAAAAATAAAAAAAACTCATTAAGGTCACTAGTTATCTCCAACTTGACAAATCCAACAGATACTTTTCTGTTTCTCACCTCACAACCTGTCAGCAACCAGTTAACACAACAGTTTATCACTTCACCATTTTTTAAACACTTCCCTTTCTGAGCTTTCCCAACACCACACCGCACTGGCCTCTCCCTATGTCTCTGGCCATTTTTTCTTTGCAGACTTTCCTCTCCCACATTTGTACATTTTAGATTTCCTCAGGACAAAATCTGTTCTTTGCAATTCTCTATCTACATACACCCCTTTTCCTATATTATCTCATCTGTTCCCTTAGTGTTAATATTGACCATTGACCATAAGCCCAAGTTCATTATCTCCAAGCCCAACCTCTATCATGAACTCTGGATATACTTTATTAAACTATCAAATAAATCTCTCAATAACAATTAAAACTAGACCAAATCTCCAAAACAGAACTTCCGATTCTCTCTGTTCTTAAAATTAATATGTTCATTCTAAAAATATTTACTGAGCACAGACATAGGCATTGTGCTATATACACTGACTCAACAATGTGAACTTGAGGGAGAGAGATGATAAACTGTAAAAAGAACCATGGAGGATATAAACAGTGTGCTCTGATATAGACTAGGGGAGAGGGCTGCTCCTTCGGACGAGGAGTTCAAGACAGGCCTCCACAGTATTATAATCTCTCCCTGGAAAACGGCATCTTACCTGAGCTGCTCCAGACAGAACCTAGGCATTTGTTCCCCACAAACAACTCATCATGTGGCTTACAAAGTTCTAACTCTACAATACACCTTGAAGTTGAAAAGTGCTCTCAAGCAAGCAAAGGAGAGAGATGTGGACAAGTAATGGCAGCTGTGATACATGTCACAGAAGGAAATACAGAAAAATATGGAAGAAAACTAAAGTGAAATCTAACTTAGACAGGGAGAAATCAGAATAGGCTTCCTGGAGAAAGAATAATTAGGATAAGCCCAGATGATCACTCCAAGAAGCTAAACAAAAAGCTATGTAAAATTATGCCCAAAACAAAGAACACCACAGCATGGCACCCCAGAACCTAGAACAAATCCAAAGTGATAAAATCATAGAAAAGGGAGAGGGCTAGATTAAGACAAGGCCAGAAAAAAGCAACAAAATTATCAAAGATTAATGAGATCAGATCACGTCAACTTAAGAAGTCTTGCTCTGGCCAAATATGTGGCCAATTTGACTGTAATGGATTAAAACACATCCAAGAGGTGATACTAAAACATGATAATTAAAATGGAGACATTCATCTAACTCAGTATAAATTATTCTAAAAAGTGATACACAAACTTTGGTGCTGACGTTCCTATAGCAAATAACCAAGCAAGTGGTAAGAGAAAGTTCACCAAGAAATAAACACAGAAAGAACTAAAGAATCAGGATATTACCATTCTGCATCCCCTGATGCTGGGAGGGACTAGGGGCAGGAGGAGAAGAGGACAACAGAGGATGAGATGGCTGGATGGCATCAATGACTCGACGGACATGAGTCTGAGCAAACTCTGGGAGTTGGTGATGGACAGGGAGGCCTGGCGTGCTGCGATTCATGGGGTCGCAAACAGTCGGACACGACTGAGCGACTGAACTGAACTGAACAAGATAGTGGTTTCAGGCAATAATCAATAAAAAATGCTAAAACCAATAGTGAAAGAGGAATTTTACAATGTAAGAACAGTCTGAAACCAACTAATAACCTTAGCATCACTAAAAATGGGGCAACCAGACACTATGTATGCAATACAAAGTACACTGCAAAATCTGTTGAATATTTTAAATTAAAAAAAAAAAAAACCCTGAACCCAAGTACCCAAGTTTTCAGGAAAGAGAGAGTAAGTTGTAGCAGTGGTTCTCAAACTTGAGCATTCAGAATCATCTGGAGGGTATGGTTAAAATATGGACTGCTGGGAACCAGTGAATTAAAGGAAATCATTAGAGATCAAACAGTCAAAAAGAGAACATGGGAAATTTCATAGAAAAAAGGATCCATTTTAAAAACAAAAACGTTTTTAGGCACATAGTTACAAACTCAATATGCAGACTGATTCAAACAAACCTACTATAAAAAAAATCTTGAGAAAATCTGAATATAGACTAAGAATAGACAATATTAATAGATATATGAATAATATACAATATTAATAAGTAATAAAACATAATAATAATAGAATAATAGCTATGTTAAAAATAACCTCATTTTTAAAAATTAAGAACTCAAGGCTACAGATTTCACAAAAGCCACACAACAAGCCACGTTAAGGAGTTTGGTCCTAAACTGAATGGCTTTATACATAAGCATGAAATCATCATAGTAACAACTTCTGGTTGTGAAAGCCATGTGCTAAGCACTGTATAAGTGTTCAACATGACTTACCTCTTTGAATCCTTAAAATAACTCTGTGTTGTGGAGATTTTAAATTCTACATCATTTTGCCTGCTTATCATGATCTGAATTAGCATTTTTTTTAAGGGATGAATGTTGAAAACAGTTTGCAGAAAAGCAACAGTGATGACAGAAAAACCAATTAAGAGGTTGTTACTCCTGCTACAGACAGTGTAAGAACAAATGTTCATGCATTAGGAATAAAATGAAAATACAGAAACTGCTTTTTGAACAAAACATGAATTATATCCTACAGACATTTACCTTTAAACAATCTTCTTCATGAAATTAGACTTCTTTCAAGAATTTTTTTTAAGACTTAGTTTATTAACACAACACAATTTACTGTTACCTTCACTAATATACCTCATGACAATGCCACACAGTTGCTATTAATAACACCATTTTCAGATGAAGATAATTTTTTAAAATATTTATTTGTGCTTGCCTGGTGGCTCAGAATGTAAATTAATCTGTCTACAATTCAGGAGACCCAGGTTCAATCCCTGGGAAGATTCCTCAAAGAAGGAAATGGCAACCCACTCCAGTACTCTTGCCTGGAGAATCCCATGGACAGAGGAGCCTGGCAGACTACAGTCCATGGGGGTCGCAGAGTCAGACACGACTGAGCAACTAACACACACATTTATTTGGCTATGCCAGGTCTTAGTTGAGGCATAAAGGATCACTGATTTTTGTTGCAGCATGTCAGATTTGTAGCTGAGGCATGTAAGATCCAATTCCCTGACCAGGGATCAAACCCAGGCCCCCTGCATTTACAGTGTGGAGTCTTACCCACTGGACCACCAGGGAACTCCCCAGAATTCTATTTACTCGTGCTAATTTTTATAATTTTATTTATTTTCAGCTGTGCTGAGTCTTCGCTGCTGAGTGGGCTTTTCTCTCGTTGCAGTGAGCAGGAGTCACTCTCTCGAAGTGCGCAGGGTTCTCATCGTGGTGACTTCTGTTGCAGAACGCAGGGTTTAGGGCTCCAGGCTTCAGCAACTGCGGCTCCAGGCTCTAGAACACAGACTCAATAGTTGTGTCTCACAGGCTCAGGTGCTCCACAGCATGAGGCATCTGCCCAGATAAGGGACTGATCTGTGTCTCCTGCACTGGCAGGTGGGTTCTTTACCACTGAGCCGCCAGGGAACCCCCTGAGAATTTTATTTTTAAAGTAATTATTTTATGTGTACTGAAGTTATTGAACTTACACTGAATTCTCACTTCCACTGAAAAGTATCCTGGTGGAGAAAATTTAAGAGTATCTTCCCCTAGAAAGCACTGTCTTTCCCAAATTCTTTAAAAGATGAAAACAAATTACTGTTTCACTTCTATAAATGATAACAAATATTCTTGTGATATGCTACACTCATCTCGAGCTCTGGAAGCTTAGACAGGACAAGCACCAGAAATTTGTCAGGTAAGGAACTTAAAACTGAAAGGAAGTAGGTAATCCCTGACCATATTTTTCAATGAAGTAACTATGAAAGGCAATATTGAAAAGCTCCTAAGGCTTCTCTGTCTCAAGTCTTTCCTATCCTTTCCTGGCTTATCACCAATGGACCTTGTATATTGCTTACTCTAGGAACTGACTCTTACAGGCTGAGCTATAGTTAGCTGCCAATGGCTAACTGTGTCCAAGCCTGATTTAACAACTTAAGCTGACTAAAACAAAACCAAAAAAGGATTCTAGAAAGGAAAGCATTGTGTACTGGTATAAAAACTAAATTTTAGTCTATTCAAAAAATTGAGCTACATAAAAAGATGCTAAACATCGTTTATTATTTAGGAAAGGCAAATTAAAACCACAAGATACCACTAGACCAATTAGCATGGGAAACGAATCTAAAAAGAGTGGATGTATGTATATGTATAACATTCACTTTGCTGTACACCTGAAATTAACACTAACACTGTAAATCTACTATACTCCAAGGGAAAAAAAAAGTTAAAGATTCTAAAATGGTTAACAAGGAAAACTTTATGTTAGGTATTTTTTACAATACAAAAAAAGTTTTTTAATTTAAAAAACCAGACTAATGGGATTTCACTGGTAGTCCAGTGTCCAAGACTCTAAACTCCCAATGGAGGGGGCCCTGGTTCCATCCCTTGTCAGGTAGCTAGATCCCACATGCCACAACCAAGATCCAGTGAAACCAAGTAAATAAATTAATTTTTAAAAAAAACAACAGACTAACGATATCTGGTTTTGAAGAGAATCTGAAGCAACTGTAACCTTCCTACATTACTAATGGGACTATGAATAGTACAACTACTTTGGGAAAAGTTTGGCATATTTTTTTTAAGTTAAGCATATGACCCAGCAATCCCACTCCAAGAGAAACGAAAATGCACTTCCACATAAAGATTTGTTCACAAACATTCACCAGCAGCACTCTTCAATACACCCCAAATTTGAGAAGAATCCAAAATGTCTGCCAACCAGCAAACGGATAAACAAATTGTGGTATACTATTCAGCACCAACCCCCTACCCACCCAAAAAAACTGAAGGAACTACAGAAAAAAAACCCAACAACTTGGATGAATCTCAAAATCACTCTGAGTTAAAGTAGCCAGACACAGAAGCCTATAAACAGTATGTTTACATTTACATGAAATTTTTTAAAAAATCGAAACTTCTGTCATTAAACAGAAAGCAGGTCAGTGATTGCCCTGGGTGAGAAGGAGTTAAGGAATGATAGCAAAGGGGCATGAGGAAATTCTTTGGGTGATGAAGTGTTCTAAAAATTCATACACAACTCTGTGTGTGTATGTGTGTGTGTATATAAACAATAAAATTGTTTAAAAAAAAAAACACACAACTTAGGTTGATCAAATTTGCAAGTTGCTAGGTATATATATGACATTACTCAGTTTTCATTTTCTCACATGTACACTTCTACATTTTTTAAAGTACTACCTTCCATATTGCACTGCAGTTATTGTGCTTACACATCATTCTTAACACAGAAAAAAGGATCATGTAGTTATCTATACTGCTACTTGCCCTATCTCACATGGTGGTTGTGAAACATCACATGAGATAAGTGATGAGAAAGTGCTTTGGCAACTCTAAAGTAGTATTACACAACCATATTGTAGACTTACATTAAAAAAAATAATAACCTTTTTTTCACAATTACTTGAGATGCTTGGAAATCTAGATACCTCAAAGTAAATCTTTGCCTAGAAATAGAAAGCCTATTCAAATGTCACCTTTTTAATATAGCCCCCAAACTTGCTTTCTACTGACCCTTTCAATGTAGTACTATCTAAACTGCAGTTTCAGTTTTCAAAAGAAAATCACTAAAGAAATCTTTAAAGAAAGTCATTAGATAAGCATGGCAAGACACTTACTTCCCAGTAGAAAAAAACAAAAGCTAGATAACTCTTTATTAAGTACTGTTTCAAAATGTTCACCTCTGAGATTTTTTTCCCTCTAAAAGTCAGTGAAATTTCTTTCCATTTAGTACTTCAATTCTACATATTACATAATGTTCTACTAACGGGGCTTGCATTAGTGAGAGAGGGTGAATAATTTTAAAGTTAGCAAAACCTTTTAAACCGGTGCGGTACAGTCATTTCAGAACGTGGCTGTTCCAAAATTTAACAGATTCTCATTTTTTCCTAGTACTACTGTACCACTAGGCTCTTTGCTATCCTACCAGGTCTGAGTGATATTTGACATTCAGCCTACTTACGTTCACAAGTTTCCACACTGCAACAAGGCTGTGGAAAGACATAATTAAGGCTGTCTGAAAGACATAATCTCTTCATCAAATGAAGTTTCGAAACTAAACTTTATCTAGAAGTCAGGTTTATATTACAGGGTCTTACAATCTTAAAAAAGTTTTTTTTTTTTTTAACCAGCAACAGGTACTGTAACAAAAAAATAACCAAGCCTGTAGTACCACAAAATATCTTGGTATCGTTGTCAATTTTTATAGACTCGTTTTTAGGAACGGGTCACCCAGTTCCAACGGGATGGTCAATTCTAGGGCCATGCTTCATTTGACTCAGCGCAGCTTCATTCTAGTCACAACCTCTTAGGTTTCACATTTCTCCTTCGACAATATTCAGGCCACAATATTCGGTCCGGTATCTGCACACCTCTAATTTAGATTTACAAGAAATCTGAAAGAACGGCAGCTTGCCGATACGCTCCTCCAGCCTTCTCTACACTCCGAAGGCTGGCCGAAACGTGCTGCTCTCGCCACAACAGCGACCAAGCTGGAACCGAGCACCCAGAGGACGACCGGCCGCGGGGAGGAGGGGAGAACTTTTCGGCCCGGAGGACGGCGGTTGAGGTCCAATCCAGCCCGCACCCAACTCTACGCTCGCCAGGAGGGCGTGTGGCCCCTAAGCTCAGGCCGCGATGCTCCGCCTGGAGTGGCAGAGCCGCGCGTGGCCGCCGAGCAAGACGTAAACAAACCGCCCGGGACAAGGGGGTAAGGGGCGACCGTGGGGGAGGGTGCAGAGGACCGCGCTCGAACCCTCCAGCGCTGGTCTGCAGCTGCCCTGCCCCTCCCGACCCAGGCCCTGATCCCGGGCCCGGGGCGACGCTACTGCGCGAGCGTGAACTTCGAGAAAGCCTCAGCGCCTCTGGAAGCCGGAGCCCACTAGGCCATCGGCTCCGCGCCCCTCGCCCCTCGCCCTGCGGCGACCTACCTGAACGCGCAATCCGGGTCCCTCGCATCCCGACCGGGCGCTCCCAGGCCGTTCCTCTTGCTGAAGAGCTTCTGGAACAGGGTAGGGGCCATGGTGGCCACGGCCAGGCCGGGGTCGCTTCTCAAGGAACTCGCCAGGCCCCCGCTGCTAGAGCTGCCCCGCCACCCCCATAGGCGCCTCAGTCATATGACAGAAATTAGTCACTTCAAACGGCCACGGCGCGCGGGGCGGGGCGCGAGGCAAAGCCGGCGTCCATTGGCTGGCGATGAGCCGCATCACGTGGCGGCGCGCGGAGCAGAGTGCAAGGCGGGGATCCTGGGCGGAGTTGGCGCCCATAGGCTGGCTGCTGGAGGGCCTCGCGTGGCAGCTCACGGGGCGGGGCATGCGCGGAGGGGAGGGGCGGGGGGCTGGTTGTGTCTGAGGATGTGGAGGAGGGACGCGCTCCGGTCCTGGTCTTTCTCCGTGACGCCTTCAGTTGCTAGCTGAGCCTGAGGCGGGGTGCTGCGAGGACCACGCCAGGGCCTGTGGAGTACAGAAGCCTTCACCTCCCGCACCCATGACGCAAGAGAAGTTCAGGGCACCACTAGCAACCGACCCTTTCCCGCCGTCCTCTCCTCAATCTATGTGGCTTAGCACCTCCATACATAGGCGCCAGGTGGAGTCTGGCGGCCCCCGGAGCAGAAAAGGCGCGCGAGCCTACCCCGGGGACTGCGGCACGGACTGGACTTAAAGCCCGAGGCCACAGGCCCGCCCAGGCGGGCCACGGAGTGGTTTTTGCTCAGAGCTTGACTGTGCAAGACTGGCTCTTGGGTCTGGTAGAGGACCCTGCCGCGACACTCCGCGGGCAGCGGGCCCCCCCCACCAATATTTCCCGGTAGCGCCTCGAACCCTGACATACCAGAAATTAGCCCCTTGGAAGAGTTAACCATAGAAGGCTCGAGATTTACACTCAGTGACGAGGTATGGAGAAATGACGAGGTATGTGAAATTGTGAGCAAATGAGTTTTAATTGGCAGAATACCTTTTCCAAAGAAAAACATTGCTCATAAATGACCTTACAGCCTACTTAAATTTGGCTTCCCTGGTGGCTCAGACGGTAAAGAATCTGCCTGCAATGCAGGAGACCCGGGTTTGATCCCTGGGCCGAGAAGATCCCCTGGAGAAGGAAATGGCAACCCACTCCAGTATTCTTGCCTGGAGAATCCCATAGACAGAGGAGCCTGGCCAGCTGCTGTCCATGGAGTCGCAAAGAGTTGGACACCACTGAGCAACAAACATTTGAACTTCCACACTACTTAAACCTAGGGAACCAAAGTTTATCAGGATTTGGATCAAATTGGTCTTACAGATCTTAAGTACCCCTACCCTTTCACCCACTGCCACTCCAGGATGAGGAATTTTGTACCATGGGGATGCAATTCTCTAACAGAGATGGATGTCGGGAAATTACTGGTATGTGGTTTGGAAGGTCAGATTAAAACACTTCGTTGAGAATTTCATTTACCTAAGCATACAAATCAAATTGTTTTTTCTTTAAGTGGCTACCAACTCACATGATTTGCAGCTTGAGTTTATGCTATAAAATAAGTGGTCTCATATAGAAAAAAAGAAAAGTAATAGGCAGAGTATATATCGCAGAGAATATATCAGTGGTCATATAACAATCAAGTTTCAATGTTCAGTTCAGTTCAGTTGTTCAGTCGTGTCCGACTCTTTGCGACCCCATGAATCGCAGCACACCAGGCCTCCCTGTCCACCACCAACTCCTGGAGTTCACTCAGACTCATGTCCATCGAGTCAGTGATGCCATCCAGCCATCTCATCCCCTGTCGTCCCCTTCTCCTCCTGCCTCCAATCCCTCCCAGCGTCAGAGTCTTTTCCAATGAGTCAACTCTTCGCATGAGGTGGTCATAGTACTGGAGTTTCAGCTTTAGCATCATTCCTTCCAAAGAAATCCCAGGGCTGATTTCCTTCAGAATGGACTGGTTGGATCTCCTTCCAGTCCAAGGGACTCTCAAGAGTCTTCTCCGACAACCACAGTTCAAAAGCATCAGTTCTTCGGTGCTCAGCCTTCTTCACAGTCCAACTCTCACATCCATACATGACCACAGGAAAAACCATAGTTTCAATGCTAATAATTTTTAAAATGCTATTTGTAGGCAGTTAAGAAACTAATTTCAAGACTTCCCTGGTGATCCAGTGAAGAATCTGCCTAACAACACGGGATAAGGGTTAGACTCCAGAGAGGGTCCACATGCCCTGGGGGGAACTAAACCCATGCGCCACAACTACTGAGCCAGTGTTCTGCAATAAGAGAAGCCACTTCAATGAGAAGCCTGTGTCTCACAACTAGAGAGCAGCCCTGCATGCTGCAACTAGAGAAAAGCCCACATGCAGCAAGGAAGAGCCAGCACAGCCATAAAGAAATAATTTTTTAAAAAACTAATATATTCATTCCACAACGTTTAAGTGCCCCTGGCCTAGGCACTGGGGATCCAAAGTAAACAAAAAAGACAGGGCTAAATTTCTATATGTTTTTGGGTTTTGGAGATTTGATTTAGTTGCCAAGTTGTGTCTGACTCTGTGATGTGCCCCCCTCCACCCCCACCCCTCCATGGACTGTAGCCAACCAGGCTCCTCCAACCATGGAATTCTCCAGGTGAGAGTATGGGAGTTGGGTTGCCATTTCCTTCTCCAGGGGATCTTCTATATGAAGAGACAATAAGTAAAAGGTAGTTTGAAACTACTACTGTTGTGAGTGAAAATTGCGCAATAAAATGAGTGAGTAGGGGAGGCCTCTTTGAGGAGGTGACATCTGAAGTGCTCGGGTTAAGAATCACTCAAAGTTCCTCCATACATTGCTCAAGCTCCAGAATTACTGAGCAATACAAGCTCAAAATAGTAAGACTGTATTCCCCTATAAACTTAAGATATCTTAATTCTGTAGTGCCAAACACTGAAAGATTTCTAATGAGGCAAAATACACTATGTATATTTTTCTCACAAAATATGAATGCAGAATAAAACTTTTATAAACAAAAAATGAAGTCAGTGCAATTTTTTAAAGTGAGAAAATGCACATCCTATAAGTCAATTAATGAAGCAGTCATTTTGGGAAGTTTTGTTTTTACACTAGCAAGTATCACTAAATGAGTGTTAGTGGAAATGGACTCAAGTCTGTCTATATAAGGCAAATGACATGATGAGAAATCATGGCTGATTCATGGCTGGCACAGAGAAGTCTAGAAGTTCCATGTCCCCTCAGAAGTTTCTAAATACAATAACCTTTTGTGCTTTCATCTTGGGAAAAAGTTACTTCATGGATAATTATAGGTAATAGTAAGGAAAAGAACATAAACTTGCGTAAGAGATACTTTTAGTATTCTGTATGAAAGTGAAAGTGCAGAGTGAAAAAGTTGGCTTAAAGCTCAACATTCAGAAAATGAAGACCATGGCATCTGGTCCCATCACTTCATGGGAAATAGATGGGGAAACAGTGGAAACAGTGTCAGACTTTATTTGGGGGGGGGCTCCAAAATGACTGCAGATGGTGATTGCAGCCATAAAATTAAAAGACCCTTACTCATTGGAAGAAAAGTTATGATCAACCTAGATAGCATATTCAAAAGCAGAGACATTACTTTGCCAACAAAGGTCCGTCTAGTCAAGCCTACGGTTTTTCCAGTGGTCATGTATGGATGTGAGAGTTGGACTGTGAAGAAAGCTGAGCACCAAAGAATTGATGCTTTTGAACTGTGGTGTTGGAGAAGACTCTTGAGAGTCCCTTGGACTGCAAGGAGATCCAACCAGCCCATTCTGAAGGAAATCAGCCCTGGGATTTCTTTGGAAGGAATGATGCTAAAGCTGAAACTCCAGTACTATGACCACCTCATGCAAAGAGTTGAGTCACTGGAAAAGACTCTGATGCTGGGAGGGATTGGGGGCAGGGGGAGAAGGGGACGACAGAGGATGAGATGGCTGGATGGCATCACTGACTCGATGGACGTGAGTCTGAGTGAACTCCGGGAGTTGGTGATGGACAGGGAGGCCTGGCGTGCTGCGATTCATGGGGTCGCAAAGAGTCGGACACGACTGAGCGACTGAACTGAACTGAATCAAGTAACATCTTCATTTCTGTGGTCTCATTTTATCTTATACTTGAAAGGTACAGAAAAAAGACAAAATTTATTGGGTTAGCCAAAACGTTCAGTTGTTTTTTCCCATACATTGGCTCTAGCAATGCTTCGTTGTCTTTCACTTAAAACAGTTTTATTAGATTGTCCTGTGACAACTGTCATATCAGCATGTGTTTTTTAAAAAAACATAAAAATTGGTGAATTTTTGTGTAGTGATTTTAATATTGAAGATGGAAGGAAAAAGCAACATTTTGACATATTATGCTTTATTATTTCAAGAAAGGTAAAAACAACTGAAATGGAAAAAAAGATGTATGCATAATTATTTTTGTATGGAGAAGCTGCTATGACTGATTGAATGTTTCAAAAGTGGTTTACTATGTTTTGTGCTGGAGATTTCTCACTGGATAATGCTCCACAGTTGGTTGGACAAGTTGTAGTTGATACGAGTCAAACTGAGACATTAATTGAGAATAACCAATGTTATACTACATGGAAGATAGCTGACATGCTCAAAATATCCAAATCAAGTGACGAAATCATTTGTACCAGCTCAGTTATGTTAACTACTTTGATGTTTGGGTTCCACATAAGTTAAGCGAAAAAAAACTTCTTGACCGTATTTCCTCATGCAGTTCTCTACTTAAAAATAATGAAAATGTTCTGTTTTAAAAATAAACTGAAATGGGCAATGAGTGGAAGAGATCATAGGGCAAGTGAAATGAACCACCACCAAACATGCCAAAGGCTGGTTTTCATCCAAGGTGTTGTAAAAATGGTGGGATTGGAAAAGAGTCCACTATTATGAGCTCCTTCCAGAAAGCCAAATGATTAATTGCAATAAGTACTGCCAATAAGTACTCCCAATTAGACAAGCTGAAAAGCATCTGCAATTAGTCAACAGAAAACGCATAACCCCCCATCAGGGTAACAAAACACCGCACATTTCTTCGATGACAAGGCAAAAACTTTTACACTTGACTGGGAAGTTCTGTCATTCACTGTATTCACCAGACATTGGACCTTCAGATTTCCATTTATTTCAGTCTTTGCAAAATTCTCTCAGTATCATGGTAATCCAAGTCTATGCCCCAACCAGTAACGCTGAAGAAGCTGAAGTTGAATGGTTCTATGAAGAGGTCCAAGAACTTCTAGAACTAACCCCCCCAAAATGATGTCCTTTTCATTATAGGGGACTGGAATGCAAAAGTAGGAAGTCAAGAAACACCTGGAGTAACAGGCAAATTTGGCCTTGGAATACGGAATGAAGCAGGGCAAAGGCTAATAGAGTTCTGCCAAGAGAACACACTGATCATAGCAAACACCCTCTTCCAACCACACAAGAGAAGACTCTACACATGGACATCATCAGATGGCCAACACTGAAATCAGAGTGATTATATTCTTTGCAGCCAAAGATGGAGAGCTCTATACAGTCAGCATAAACAAGACCAGGAGCTGACTGTGGCTCAGATCATTAACTTCTTATTGCCAAATTCAGACTTAAATTAAAGAATGTGGGGAAAACCACTAGACCATTCTGCTGCTACTGCTAAGTCACTTCAGTCGTGTCCGACTCTGTGTGACCCCATAGACGGCAGCCCACCAGCCTCCCCCATCCCTGGGATTCTCCAGGCAAGAACAATGGAGTGGGTTGCCATTTCCTTCTTCAATACATGAAAGTGAAAAGTGAAAGGGAAGTTGCACAGTCATGTCCAACTCTTCGCAACCCCATAGACTGCAGCAGTCCAGGCTCCTCAGTCCATGGGATTTTCCAGGCAAGAATACTGGAGTGGGGTGCCATTGCCTTCTCCGAGGCCATTCTGGTATGACCTAAATCAAATCCCTTATGACTATACAGTGGAAGTGAGAAGTGGATTTAAGGGACTAGATCTGATAGACAGTGTGCCTGATGAACTATGGACGGAGGTTCATGACATTGTACAGGAGACAGGAATCAACACTATCCCCAAGAAAAAGAAATGCAAACAAGCAAAAGGGCTGTCTGAGGACACCTTACAAATATCTGTGAAAAGAAGAGAAGTGAAAAGCAAAGGAGAAAAGGAAAGATACACCCATTTGAATGCAGAGTTTCAAAGAATAGCAAGGAGAGATAAGAAAGCCTTCCTCAGTGATCAATACAAAGAAACAGAGGAAAACAATAGAATGGGAAAGACTAGAGATCTATTCAAGAAAATTAGAGATACCAAGGAAACATTTCATGCAAAGATGGGCTCAGTAAAGGACAGAAATGGTATGGACCTAACAGAAGCAGAAGATATCAAGAGGAGGTGGCAAGAATACATAGAAGACTGTACAAAAAAGATCTTCACAACCCAGATAATCATGATGGTGTGATCACTCACACTTACCTAGAGCCAGACATTCTGAAATGTGAAGTCAAGTGGGCCTTAGGAAACATCACTATGAACAAAGCTGGTGGAGGTGATGGAATTCCAGTTGAGCTGCTTCAAATCCTGAAAGATGATGCTGTGAAAGTGCTGCACTCGATATGCCAGCAAATTTGGAAAACTCAGCAGTGGCCACAGGAATGGAAAAGGTCAGTTTTCATTCCAATCCCAAATAAAGGCAATGCCAAAGAATGCTCAAACTACAGCACAATTGCACTCATCTCACATGCTAGTAAAGTAATGCTCCAAATTCTCCAAGCCAGGCTTCAGCAATACGTGAACTGGGAAATTCCAGATGTTCAACCTGGTTTTAGAAAAGGCAGAGGAACCAGAGATCAAATTGCCAACATCCGCTGGATCATCAAGAAAGCAAGAGAGTTCCAGAAAAACATCTATTTCTGCTTTATTGACTATGCCAAAGCCTTTGACTGTGTGGATCACAATAAACTGTGGAAAATTCTGAAAGAGATGGGAATACCAGACCACCTGATCTGCTTCTTGAGGAACCTGTATGCAGGTCAGGAAGCAACAGTTAGAACTGGACATGGAACAACAGACTGGTTCCAAATAGGAAAAGGAGTACGTCAAGGCTGTATATTGTCACCGTGCTTATTTAACTTATATGCAGAGTATATCATGAGAAACCCTGGGCTGGAAGAAGCACAAGCTGGAATCAAGATTGCCGGGAGAAATATCAATAACCTCAGATATGCAGATGACACCACCCTTATGGCAAAAAGTGAAGAACTAAAGAGCCTCTCGATGAAAGTGAAAGAGATTGAAAGAGTTGGCTAAAGCGCAACATTCAGAAAACAAAGAACATGACATCCAGTCCCATGAGTTCATGGCAAATAGATGGTGAAACAGTGGCTGACTTTATTTTTGGGGGGCTCCAAAATCACTGCAGATGGTGACTGGAACCATGAAATTAAGATGCTTACTCCTTGGAAGGAAAGTTATGACCAACCTCAGTTCAGTTCAGTTCAGTTCAATCACTCAGTCGTGTCCAACTCTTTGCAACCCCATGAATTGTAGCACGCCAGGCCTCCCTGTCCATCACCAACTCCCAGAGTTTACTCAAACTCATGTTCATCGAGTTGGTGATGCCATCCAGCCATCTCATCCTCTGTCATCCCCTTATCCTCCTACCCCTAATCCCTCCCAGAATCAGTCTTTCCCAATGAGTCACTGTTCGTATGAGGTGGCCAAGTATTGGAGTTTAAGCTTCAGTAACAGTCCTTCCAATGAACACCCATGATAGATCTCCTTTAGAACGGACTGGTTGGATCTCCTTGCCATCCAAGGGACTCTCAAGAGTCTTCTCCAACACCACAGTTCAAAAGCATCAATTCTTCGGTGCTCAGCTTTCTTCACAGTCCTACTCTCACATCCATACATGACCACTGGAAAAACCATAGGCTTGACTAGACGGACCTTTGTTGGCAAAGTAATGTCTCTGCTTTTTAATATGCTGTCTAGGTTGTTCATAACTTTCCTTCCAAGGAGTAAGTGTCTTTTAATTTCATGGCTGCAATCACCATCTGCAGTCATTTTGGAGCCCCCCCAAATAAAGTCTGACACTGTTTCCACTGTTTCCCCATCTATTTCCCATGAAGTGATGGGACCAGATGCCATGATCTTCATTTTCTGAATGTTGAGCTTTAAGCCAACTTTTTCTCTCTCCTCTTTCACTTTCATCGAGAGGCTCTTTAGCTCCTCTTCACTTTCTGCCTTAAGGGTGGTGTCATCTGCATATCTGAGGTTATTGATATTTCTCCCAGCTATCTTGATTCCAGCTTATGCTTCTTCCAGCCCAGGGTTTCTCATGATGTACTCTGCATATAAGTTAAATAAGCAGGGTGACAATATACAGCCTTGACGTACTCCTTTTCCTATTTGGAACCAGTCTGTTGTTCCATGTCCAGTTCTAACTGTTGCTTCCTGGCCTGCATACAGATTTCTCAAGAGGCAGGTTAGATGGTCTGGTATTCCCATCTCTTTCAGAATTTTCCACAGTTTATTGTGATCCACACAGTCAAAGGCTTTGGCATAGTCAATAAAGCAGAAATAGATGCTTTTCTGGAACTCTCTTGCTTTCTTGATGATCCAGCGGATGTTGGCAATTTGATCTCTGGTTCCTCTGCCTTTTCTAAAACCAGGTTGAACATCTGGAATTTCCCAGTTCACATATTGCTGAAGCCTGGCTTGGATAATTTGGAGCATTACTTTACTAGCATGTGAGATGAGTGCAATTGTGCTGTAGTTTGAGCATTCTTTGGCATTGCCTTTATTTGGGATTGGAATGAAAACTGACCTTTTCCATTCCTGTGGCCACTGCTGAGTTTTCCAAATCTGGTGACATACTGAGTGCAGCACTTTCACAGCATTATCATCCAGGATTTGAAATAGCTCAACTGGAATTCCTTCACCTCCACTAGCTTTGTTTGTAGTGATGCTTTCTAAGGCCCACTTCACTTCTCATTCCAGGATAGACAGCATATTAAAAAGCAGAGACATTACTTTGTCAACAAAGTCCATCTAGTCAAGGCTTTCGTTTTTCCAGTAGTCATGTATGGATGTGAGAGTTGGACTATAAAGAAAGCTGAGCACCAAAGAATTGCTGCTTTTGAACTGTGGTGTTGGAGAAGACTCTTGAGAGTCCCTGGGACTACAAGGAGATTCAACCAGTCCATCCTAAAGGAGATCATGTGTGTGTTCATTGGAAGGACTGATGTTGAAGCTGAAACTCCAATACTTTGGCCACGTGATGCGAAGAACTGACTCATTGGAAAAGACCCTGATGCTGGGAAAGATTGAGGGCAGGAGGAGAAGGGGACGACAGAGGATGAGATGCCTGCATGGCATCACTGACTCAATTGATATGGGTTTGGATAGACCCTGGCAGTTGGTGATGGACAGGGAGGCCTGGCGTGTTGCTGTTCATGGGGTTGCAAAGAGTTGGACACGACTGAGTTACTGAACTAACTAATTAAGGGAAAAAATTTCAATTCCTGAAGACTGTAAAAGGCACCTGTAATAGTTTTGCTCAAAAAGATAAAAAGTTTGGGGAAGATGAAATTATGAAGCTGCCTGAAAAATGGCAGAAGGTAGTGGAATAAAACATTGAATTCATTGTACAATGAAGTTCTTAGTAAAAATGATAAAGTATCTTCTATTTTTATTTTAAAACTGAAGGAACTTTTTGGCCAACCCAATACTTGCTATCATTCATCACATTTCCTTTACGTTATAGTGTAATATTCAAATTATAGACTTAGAGGGCACTGAAATGATACAGGTTTGCCATAAAAGAGGACATATAACTATACCTAATTATGCAGATTAAACTGAAAATATTTTCAAGTTCAGTGACAGTGTAGATTATCTTTGTTTCCCCTTTTACTCAACATGACCTCTTTTCACAGAGAAACTGAGGTGTCTTAAAGTAGCCTCTTTATATTTAGGGGCAAGAAGGAAGTGTGAGAAATAAAATAAAATAATTATTCATTAATAACATATAAATGTGGAGCTGTTGGGTTAGAAAGTTAGACATAAGGCCCACACTCAGGAGTAGAAAATTTAGCCTCTGTGCAAACCCCAGCGGCCTTTGGGTCTCTGTCCACCTGATTCCAATAACATAGAAAAGAGGCACACTCCTCCCTACAGCCATTTTCTAGTTATCAGATACAGGGAAAGGTACCAATAAAACAGCAATCTTGCTCCTTTAACCACCATGCTAATAAGCACAACCCCAATTGTGCTGAATTCTGAAACAAATTAGATTTCATTGATAACATCTCAGAACAAGATAGTTGAATCAAGACGATCAAGTAAAACTTCTTGAATGACACTTAGATGGACTCAGAGTACCTCAGTTTTAAAAACTGTTAAGCCAACCAGTGATTTACTGCTGTATAATATAGGAATGGCAGTCGTTTGAGGCAACAGAAAACAAACAATCATTATTTAACAAATATTTCTTCAGTCCCTCAAGGGTCTTAATTCGATGTTCTGGCTGTCTATTCCTACTTTCAGAAACTTAGTTCTTAGTGGGAAGAGGCGAAGTAAACAAAATGTTTGCAAGTAGTGCTAAAAGTTAGGAAAGAAAGAGTTAATAGTATACAACTGGAGGGAGCCAAATTTAGATATGGTGGTCAGGAAAGTCCTCTCCAAAGATGTGGGATTTGAACTGAGGTCTAAAGAATGAAAAGGGACAAGCCATGGGAAGATGATGGTAAATAACATTATAGAAGAGAGATGAAAAATACAAACATTCTGAGACAGGAAGGGGTTTCTCCTCTCTGAAGAGAAAAAAAAAAAAGAGGCTAATACAGCTGAATATACTCTGGGAGGGGGAAGATGTTTGAGATATGGTTTAAATGGCGACATGGAGCCAGATTATATAGAACCTTATAAATCATGCAAAAGAGATTGGATCAAGTGTGATATAAACTACTAAAGGAATTTAAAAACAGGAAAGGGACATGATAGAATTTATGATTTTAGAAGATTACTCTGGTTTCTCTGTGGAGAAAGAAGTATAAAAGAATAAGAATGGTAAGAGAGAAACTATATAGGGGTAGACCATGTATTTTAGGCAAGAGTTGATGTTAGCTTACCATTTTGAAGACAGAACTAATAGGATTTATAGTAGAAGTGAAAGAAAGATAAACTAAAGATTGACTCCTAGGTTTTTGCCTTGAGCAACCAGCTGGAAGTAATTTCCTGATGGAAAGATGAGTGAAATTATAGGTTTAAAGAGGAAAATCTAGCATATTCAGTTTGGCTATATTAAGTTTGAATGACTACTAGCTATCCACCTGGAGATTCTGAGTCGAATATATGAGGAGAAGGCAGGACTGAAGAAAAATTTGCTAGACATCAGCTCATACACAGAATTCAAAATAACAGAATGAATGAGTTTTCCTAGACAGAATATGTATGTATAGTAAAGAGTCCAGCACTAATATTCAGAGAGGACACCACTTACAAGTCTTTACGAGAAGGACTCAACAAAGAAGGATGAGTAGTAGTAAGACAAAAGAAGGAAATAACCCCCAAAAGGAAGAAGACATCAACTGTGTTGAATGTTACTGAAAGTTTAAGTGTCCATTAGAATTGTCAACATAGACATCTTGACAAGAACAGTTTCAATAGAAAGCAGAGCAAAAGCCAGAATGGAGGGAACTCAAAAAAGGAAGAGTAGGGAGGGAGTAATAAAGCAAGTATAGAGAACTACTCTGCTTCACTGAGATAAGGAGCAGAAAAAAATGGGGATTGAGAGGAGATGGGAGAGGGAAATTTGTCTTTTTTTTTTTTTTTTTGAGATGGAAGATATTAGAGAACTTCACATGGTAATCTAATAAAGATGATGAAATCAAACACCTGCTTAGTTCCAGGTGCTAAGAATGCAATAATGTACAAGACAGTTAGAGCCCTCACCCTTAAGAAACCAACAAGTAAATAAGTTATTACAGATTGTGATAAGTGCTTTTAAGGAATCAAACTTTTATCTTCAACATAAAATTGGCTTGAAATCTTCACATGGAATTCTACTGGAAGTATACAAAAGGAAACAGAACTTGACAGGCAATTACATGATGTTATATTATAATAAATGCTATGATATGGGCAAGTACAGGATGAAAATAAGGAAAAACAAGTAACCTTTTGGAGGAATTAAGGGGAGTTTTCTGAAAGGGGGAATAAATCTGGATTAAAAATTAAAATGGGATATGCTAAAAAAAGAAGATGTGGGCATAGAAAGTATGTACCAGGCAGATGGAGCAGCACATTCAGGGCTTGGAGGCAAGAGAGAATTTAAAAATCCAGTGACCTACAATATAATCTAATGGTAAAATTGAACTAGATTAATAAAACTATGTAAAAATCATTTAAAAGACTTTACCTAGAGGACATGGGGAGCTATCAAGGGATTTTAAGCAGAAAACGACATGATCAGATGAGCATTTTAGAAAGTTCTCTCTAGATGCATTGTGAAAAATTGACTATAGCGTACAAGAATAATGACTGAGAAACAAGTGAAGAGGTTTTTATTCTAAGCCAGGCAAGAAAATACTGGCATGAACTCAGAGAACAGCCACAGGAATGGAGGAATATGGAAAATACTGAGGACTTTTAGGATTCAAAATCAACAGGACTTCATGATTGCCTGCCTGTGAGGAAGTAAGAGAAAAAGGGTGATAGCAACTTTCTAGCTCAGGTAACTTGGATAGATGAAGCTATCTAACACTGAAACAGATGACAGAAGACATAACTGCTTCAAGGCAATAAAAATTCAATTTGGGATATGCTGAGTATGAGATACCATGAGAATCCCTGTGGTGATTACAAGTAAGTAGTTGGCTATAGAGACTTAGAACTCAAGAAATATCTCATGTAAGTCGATTAGTCAGGATGTTCTGTGTTGCACATGATAGAAAACCCAAACTAAACTAGCCTAAGCAAAAAAAAAAAAAAAACTGATTAGCTAGCATAACTGAAGCTAAAGTACAGAACAGTTCAGGCACAGCTGTATCCAAAGACTCAACAATAATATCAAGAATCTAGCTTCTCTATTCCAGTTCTAATTCCTCTGTGTGAACTCCATTCCCAGACAGTGCCTCCATTTGTGGACACAAGATGGCTGCCAGCAGCTCTCCTTAGAGGAATAATATAATAAAAAGGCTATATCCAGTATTCCCAGAAAAACCGCTGAGATTTAACCCAATACATTATTTTAGGCCTTGCCCCTAATCCTAAACCAATCCCTGTGCCTGAGTTAGGGGGGCCATGTAATTGATTTGAGCCATTAAAGGCCCACCTCTAGAACTAAAGGTGGGATCAATCCCACCTAAATCATGTGACTTGGAAACTTAAAATCCAATTATAAGGGAGGTAGAAGGGAACAGAAATACAGTGGTGAACAAGATGTAGTTTCTACGTTCAAGAATCTTATAGTCGAAGGGAGAAACTATAGAATTTGAAAGGCAATTACAGTACATTGTGATAAATAGTATGATGTAGACAAGTACAAGATGCTGTGGGAACACAAGGAAAGACAATAAACTTCTGGGGGACACAGGCAGGGCCAGTCACCACACATATTCACTACCAATATCCATGGCAGTTACTCACAAAGATTTGGGGTCAACTGCACAGAGATAATAACCAATGGCAGTGGTAGATGAGATCACCAAGAGAGACAGTGTAATATAAGAAGCCCTAGAATATGGGACTTCCCTGGTGGTTCAGTGGCTAAGATTCTGCACTCCCAATACAGGGGGCCTGGGTTCAGTCCCTGGTCAGGGAACTAGATCCCACATGCTTCAACTAATAGTTCACAGGTCACAACCAGAGATCCCAGTGCAGACCAACAAATGAAGATAAACTAAGAGGAAAAAAAAAAAAAAGATGTCCTAGATTATAACTCAAACAACAAAATTTAAAGACCGGACAAAGGAAAGTAAGGAGAAATAGAAGAGAAAGAGATCAAAGATGGGATGAGATAAGAGATGAGATGAAAGCCTGCAGAGTAATGTTTCAGAGGAGTCATTCCTTACTGTAGGATTTCAAGAGGAAAGTAATAGCCTACAACATCATTAGCTAGGAGAGGCTGGGTAAGATGAGAACTGAGAAATACTCCATCAAAGGAGTCCTAGTAGCCTTGAGGGGACCAGTGTCAGTGAAGGGTCCAAGGTGAAACCAGACTTTCTGTGTGTTGAGGGTAGGGGAAGGAAGAGGAGAAAGGACTGAGCAGTGAAGGGAATCAGTGAAAAAGCAGAAAGGACTCTTTTCAGGAAACATGGATACAAACAGGTAAGGAATTATTACATAAGTAGAAGAATATATAGAATCAAGGGAGCATTTAAGATATAAGATGATCCAGTATTTTTAAATGAAGGTTAGAAAGCTATAGTAGAGCCAGAGACTGAAGATAACTTCTACCTGGAAAGTCTAGGCATCACACCCTCATATAAACATACGTGCTATATGCACAATATGAGATAAAGAAGCTATTCATAACTGAACAAACCTTGGAAAGGTGAAAAAAACTTTAGTTAACATTTTTTAAATGCAAAAGGCATCATGATTGCTTGGCCTTTCATGAATTTTTAACTGAATTTTCTGGGTACTTGTGACATGAGGGTTTGTTTTTTCTTTTCATGAACTTGAAAATATAATTTTAAGTGCTTAGAAATGAAATGTAATTAGTTGTATGCTAAAATAAAGTGGCCCAGTCCCATTGTTAACCTTTTAAAAAACATAGACCACTTTGAAAATATGATGAAAACTATGGAGACACTCTCCCCAGAAAGATATGAACTCCTTTCCTGATAGTCTTCCAGGGAGGTTCACTGAAAGATGTCTGGAGCCTACCCACCAGTGTAAAGTTATGAGTATAACCTTCTAGGATTTGCCAACAGGAATCTTCCTGGAACTTCTCACGTCTGGCAGATAACAAGTCGGGTTATTCTATTTTCCTTCCTCTTAATCATAACTAAAGTTATGTCCTTTACTAGTAAGCCTTGAACTTCAATTGCAACTCTTTCCTCCCTCCCACCTTTCCCTGTGCTCCAACTGATAAAAATAGTGGATTCACATAGTCCTACCTTCATTTCCTGGCTATCTCACTTTCTAAATCACATCAGCCTGGCCAAGTCTTTATCTCTCTAAGATAGTTTTATTTTTCTTATCAGCAATATGAAACTATCAAATGTTTATTTCCTCCAGCCCCACTAGGCCCAGTCTAAGAATCAGGTACCATTTTTTCTCACAAGAACCTACCACCTGTTTAGGAACTATCAAATACTTTGTTCTCATTCTCACCTGTCTCCCTTGGATTATAAACTCCTTGAATGCAGGGAATAAGCCTTCTATTTAATTTCATATTCCCCCGCTGCTTATCACATTTCTGCTTTTTAAAACGACCACAAGAGTTGCTGACTTAGTTGAGTACTGATTGAGAAATCAGTTCTAAATTTGGTTCTAACCTCCATCATTAATGATCTCTTCTATATTTCCTAACAGCTTTCCTGTATTTTACTTCCAAATTAGAATATGAAACCAAAATCACAAGTAATTTTTGTTAATGGCTTAGGGCCTTGTGAAATTATTTACAAGAATATCTTCATGAGACTCCTATTTTAAAATGAGTATTATATGGGTTATGTAACCTCCGTTAATTCTTCAATTTTAGAATTTTTTTTCATACTGAAGCAGCTCTGAAATTTTGCCTCACTTACTTTTATGTCTAATAACATTAGTAAAACCATCAGAATTAAAACCTCACCACCAGTTATACACTATACTGTGTTCACTGACAACAGGATTGCTGCTTTTTAGGAAGGTCATTTCCAAGATACCATAATTAGCTACATTACCCCTCAAAAAAATCCTACAGATAGATAGTATTAGCTAAAGAAGGTTGTTTGGGATGAGGTAATATATTAAATACTTAGTATCTAATTGATTGAAAGTATTACACAATCCCTGCTTCAGCAAACCTTGAGTATAGAGTTTCTTTCAGTCAGACCTGGAATTAGGTCTCTCACTCATGTGGTTTCAATTAAGTTCTGTTAAAAATAGCTTGTAATATAAGCATCAACAATTTTACTACTGTTAATCCATACAAAGGATAAACTTGGGAAAAAACCATCAAAGGAAGTTACCTGGTATCCTGGTATTGCATCTTTATAAATAGCTGAAGTTATCTATTTAGTGTACAGTCTTCTAATATAAGCTGTTTGTTATTTTATAATACAAATATATATATATATATATATATTTAAGAAGCAGATAGAAGAATGATTCTTTCTCAGCTCATTAAAAGTAATTTATAAGACTCTCAGTAGAATTTCAACATCAAGATATAGCACAAATAATTAGAGAATTTTGATTTTTTAATTTTATATAATTTCAAGCAGATATTCTGCTTCACGGACTTTGACTTCACATCCAAGTCTTCAAAGCAGTGAAAATTCAGCCACACGTGCTACATCCTTCTACTTGTTTTTATTATAATATCTGGAGAAAAAAATAACAATAGATTATTTCATATACATCACAAGCATGTGTCCAATAGTTATTAACAATCAGTCCCTAGGGGAGAGAACACTTGATGTCCAAGCAACTCTAGTTTCAATCCATCAATTCTTAGGAAACAAATCTAGAGGTCATTAAAAAAGGAAAAAAAGAAAAAGGAAAAGCTGGCTCACTCCCTCCTGGACATACTGAGGATACTTCTCTTTGGAGACACAAAGAGACCTGTCTGACATTCCAACAGAAAGCCCAGCAAAGACAGCTGTCAGTGGCCATCATAGCCTGCTAACTCCAGCCTGGTAACCTGGTGGAATCCATCCAGTTGTGGTTCCCATCCCAGTCCTCCACAGCCTCCAGCTAGTCAGAATCTCCTTTTCCAGGCTATCTCTCCTTTCATTCTCCTTCTGACCTGTTGTAGCTGAACCCAGGTTCTTTCCAATACAGGATTCTGAGGACTTTCTTCTTCCCAATATCTTGTACCTTTTGGAAAATCAAACAAAACCTATAGCTATCCTTAGATTTTGAGATTTTTATTTTCTTTTTCAGAAAAAATGATAATTGGTATGTTATAAATTCATATCTTAAGCTAACAGAATAACAACTTTTACCTGGATATATATCTTTAGTGAGAATTTGAATTTTTAGATGATAATAACAGGTGGAGTCAACTTTATGTATTTCCATTGTCACACTCATACTGTGATACACCTTATGCCTGGCCTAATCAGCCTATATCAATGGTTTTCAAGCTCTGCTGCACCTTAGAATTATTTGAGCTTTTAAAAATGCTGATATCCAGGCTACACTCCATACCAAATAGGACAGAACCTCTGAATAAGGGACTCAAATATCCAGGAAAGTCTGATGTACAGCTGTTTGAGCACCAGAGATGTGTATCTTTAGTGGTCCATGGATCAGTAACTTCAATGTCATCTAGGAGTTGATTAGAAATGTAGAATCTTGGGTTCCATTCCAGACCAAGAGAATCATAAATCTCCATTTTTAATAAGATCCTCAAGCAAGTCACAAGTAAAGTAAAGTTTGGAAAGTACTGGCTATTCTACCCTCTACTGTTCCTTATTGTTATCTTCACTGACCTCAGATACTGTTTGCTCACTTGTTGATCACTTTGGAAACTGGGCCACAGTCATTCTCTCCATACAACTTAAACTTTCCAAGTGGCAACCAGCCCATCCAACTATGTAGTCTCCTCCACTCCTCCTTGGCCTTTATATATACATCCAGGGGCATGCTCTATATTTCCCCCTGACATCACCTACAGCATATCAGCTCTAAAACTTTATAATACTAGAGACCTAGGAGTCATCCCTCTAACTGCCCTTCTCTCTCACTACCCTGAACCAGTACCTAAACAGTCACTAAATCCTGGTAATTATATCAATGAACATTTTAGGTTACACCGGTTCTCAGTTCCCAGAAATCTTGAATCAGACTTCTGAAGCAATGACACAGGAATCTGCATAATTTATAAATTTCCAATGTGGTTCCATACTTAATCATATTTCTGTGTGATACTTCTGCCTGCTAATATTATCTAAAAATTCAAACTCTCACTTAAGATATATATCCAGGTAAAAGCTGTTACTATACTAGCTTAAGATATAAATTTTTAACATATCATTTATGTTAAAAAAATGAAGAAAATAAAAATCTTCTGAAGAAAATAAAAATCTCAAAATCTAAGGATAGCTACAGGTTTTGTTTGATTTTCCAAAAGGTACTGTTACCTTGGAAGTCTTCCCTGACACTTCAAAGTTAAAAGCATCCTCTCCTGGGCTCCTAGGATGCTTTGCTCCACTTCTAACTTATCACTTTAGAGAGAAGACTGTGAAGTCTACCTCATGACGAATTTGTAAGCTCTAGAGGACAAAAGCTGTAGTCATATCCGTAGCTAATAATCCAATGCCTAATGCATGCTTGTTGGCTGAATTAAAGTAACAATAACTTAGACCTCCATTGCTGTAACTGTAACAGTATAAAGCAATGATTGGCTGGCTCTTCTTATTGGTTTAAAAAAAATTAAGTCTCTGTTTAAATAGAATATAGAAATCCTATGTGTAAAGCAAAGAAGAGCAAGACTGCTCTGTCTGGATGAGCTGAGAAACTCAGAGCCCTATCTACTCTTACATTCCCTATATGACAGCTACCCAGTCAAATATCAATAATCTCAGATATGCAGATGATACTATGCTAAAGGCAGATAGTGAAGAGGAACTAAAGAGCCTCTTGATGAGGGTGAAAGAGGAGAGTGAAAAGTCTGGCTTCAAACTCAACATTCATGGCAAATAGCTGGGGGAAAAGTGAAAACAGTGACAGATTTTATTTTCTTGGGCCCCCAAATCACTGCAAATGGTGACTACAGCCATGAAATTAAAAGATGCTTGCTCCTTGGAAGAAAAGCTACGACAAACTATACAGCAAATTAAAAAGCACAGACATCACTTTCCCAACAAAGGTCCATATAGTCAAAGCTATGGTTTTCCCAGTAGTCACGAATGGATGTGAGAGTTGGGCCATAAAGAAGGCTGAGCACTGAAAAATTAATGCTTTCAAATTGTGGTGCTGGAGAACTCTTGAAAGTCCCTTGCACAGCAAGAAGATCAAACCAGTCAATCCTAAAGGAAATCAACTCTGAATACTCATTGGAAGGACTGATGCAGAAGCTGAAGCTCCCCTCTGGCCCATGATGCAAAATTGGAAAAGACTCTGATGCTAGGAAAGACTGAGGGCAGGTGGAGAAGGGGGTGACAGAGGATGAGATGGTTGGATGGAATCACTGACTCAATGGACATGAGTTTGAGCAAACTCTGGGAGATAATGAAAGACAGGGAAGCCTGGTGTACTGCAGTCCATGGGTCACAAAGAATTGGACATAACTTAGCTACTAAACAACAACAGTCAAACTTAGCAAGAACCAGGAAAGTTAAGTTCTAGTTCTGATTCTGCCAGTAACTACCTGTGTGACCTTGGACAAGTTACTAATCAATATAGCCAGGTCATTTTTGTTGTATGCAAAATGAGTAAAACAAACTAGATTATCGTGTGGTTCTCAAATTTTAGTGCTTATTGGGATCACATAGAAAGCTCATCAAATTGTAGATACTTGTGCCATATCTCTAGAGATTATAATTTATCAGGTCTACAGTGATTCTGGTACAGGTAGTCAGAGGACCACACAATGAGAAGCCTTGGACTGGATGTTTTATAAGGCCTCTTCTATCTGTCTGTCTGTAACCATTCTCAGATCTCTACTTACCCACACCACCTCTTCAACCATATCTGTTTTGGACTCATGGCTTACTTTCACCAATTTTTTTCTGTAATCAGCATAATACCAGTTATAAATGAACAGGCAGCATACTGAGCAGGGGTCCTAGACCATCAAAAGTGAGCTTCGTTCTGTCCCTGATTAGATTACTGCCAAACTAGCTAAACTGTTAAATGCCAGGACTAAAAATAGGCTGCTGCATGTTTAAAATAACATGCTCACAGTTAGCTTGGGGCCTTGCTATTTTTACAAAAGGAAAGACAGAGACAAGTGCCCAGAGGTTGAAAGGGAATTACTTAAATATGGAGGCTGCTGTATGAGATGAGAGCCTAGAAAGAAGCCAGGAGGTGGCACAACTGGTTCAATATGCATCAGTGGGACTCTGAATTAAACTAAAAAATTTTGTCTTAACACTAGAAAGAACCTCCTAGACACAATTTAGTTTTGGTTTGTTGCATAATTAAACCCTGAATTATGACATTGCCTGATGAATTATTATGACAGGCCAAAAAGATCAAGCTAAGAGATTATTTTAATGTTCTATCAATTTACTGATATCAATTTATCAATTTTTTATCAATTTACATACACACAGAAAAGTACTATACAGCTTCTTGGGCCTTCAGAAACTTAACACATCCATATAACTACCATTGGGATAATGAAACAGAACACTACCAGGACCCTAGAATTCCCTCTTATAACTCTTTCCAATTAATACCAGCTCCCTGACAAGGACATCTACCATAGTGATTTCCATCATAGTTTATTTTTGCCTAGTTTTGTACTAAATATAAGTGATATTAAATGTACTCTATTGTGTTTGGCTTCTTATGTGGGACTCATCAATACTCTTGCAAGTAACTGTATACTGTTGATTCTCAGTATTATATAGCTCTTTAATCAGTGACTATATCACAGTTTATTTATCCATTCTACTGTTGATAGGCATATTCAAATAGTTTCTGGTTTGAAGGTGTTACTAATAGTGCTGCTATGAACATTATAGTATATTTCTTATGAGGAATATATGTACACACTACAATGGATATATTCCTCAGAATAGAAATTCTGGGTCTCTAGGGCACAAAGAGTCGGACACGACTGAGCGACTGAACTGAACTGAACTGAGGGCCCAGGGAAATGGAATTGCTGGGTTTCTTTCCATTTCAGTGAAACTTCTAGGGGTCCAGTGGTATGAGAGATCTGCCTTACAAGGTAAAGGATAAATTGTTGCATCTGGACCCTCCAACAACCAAAAACCAGACAGAATACGTAGATGGCCATTTTAGATTTTGGAGTCAATATATCCCTCATTTGTGTGTACAACTCCAGCCCACTTACTGAGTGACCTAAAAAGTTGCTGGTTTTGAGGGGGTCTCAGAACAAAGAGAAGAGTCTGCAAAAGGTCCAGGCTACTGTACTGCTTGTGCCATAATGGTCCAGAAGATCAAATGGTGTTTGAAGTGGCAGTGGCAAAAAGAGAAGCTGTTTGGGGCTTGCAGATGAATAATCACAGTATAGGCCCTGAGGATTTTTCAACAGAGTGCTACCATCCTCTGTGGATAATCACTCTCTTTTTTGAGAAATAGCTTATGCTCCGCTACTGAGTCTTAGTAGAGATCAAACACTTAACCATGGACCACCAAGTTACAATCAGAGCTGAGCTGCCCACCATGAATTGTGTGTTGTCTGATGCACCAAGCCATAAAGTTGGGTGTGAAGAGCAGCACACTGTTAGCAAATAGAAACATGTTTATGAGATTGGGCTCAAGCAGGCCCTGAAGGCAAAAGTAAGTTATATGAGGAAGTGAGCCACACGCCATGTCCATTATTCCTGATACTTTATCTTCTCTTTCCCTGCTTGCTTTAATGGTATCATAGGGAGTTCTGGACAGGTAACTGAGGAAAAGAAAGCTCAGGCTTCATCTACAGATGGTTCTCCATGATATGCAGACACCACCTGAAAGTGGACAGCTTTAGCACCTATCGTTTCTTTCTGGGACATCCCTGAAGGAAATTGGTGAAGGAATATCCTTCAAGTGGGCAGAGCTTCAAGGACTAAATCCGGTTATTCACTTTATTGGAAGAAATGGCCAAATGTGTGATTATATACGAGGTGGCTCAGATGGTAAAGAAGCTGCCTGCAATGCAGGAGACCTGGGTTTTTATCCCTAGGTCAAGAAGATCCCCTGGAAAAGGTAATGGCTACCCATTCCAGTATTCTTGCCTGGAGAGTCCCATGAACAGAGGAGCCTGGCGGGGCTACACTCCACGGGGTCGCAAAGAATTGGACACGACTGAGTAACTAACACTTTCACTTTCATTGGCTGTGACCAATAATTTGGCTAGGTAGTCAGGTCCTTGGAAGATACATGATTTGAAAATTGATGACAAGAAAATATGAGAAGAGGTATGAGGCTAGAACTCTCTGAATGGGCAAAAAAACATGATAATATCAGTATCCCACACGAACACTCACCAAATGTTACCTAAGCAGAGGACAATTTCATAATCAAGTGGATAAGATTACCTGTTATGTGGACACCAGTTAGATTCTGTCCCCAGGCACCCCTGTTATCACCCAATAAGGCAATGAACAAAGTGGCCATGGTGACAGGGATAGAGATTATGCATGGTCTCAGCAAAACAGACTGCTTCTCACCAAAGTCAGCCTGGCTGCAGCCACTGCTGAGTACCCAATCTGTCAGCAGCAAAGACCAACACCTAGTGAAGATACCCTAGAGAGAGGAAAGGCTACCCACTCCAGTATTCTGGCCTGGAGAATTCCATGGACTGTATAGTCCATGGGGTCACAAAGAGCAGACACAACTAAGCGACTTTTACTTTCCCTGGAATGGTCAGCGAGCTACGTGGTGGGTTGAGTACATTGGTCCACTTCCATCATGAATGGGGAAACATTTTATTCTTACTGGAATAGACAATTATTCTGGATATGGATTTGCCTTCCCTGTACATAATGCTTCTGCCAAAACTCACCAACCAAGGATTTACAGAAGGCCTTATAAACCATCATGTTATCCCAAAACATGGTTTCTGATCACGGAACTCACTTCACAGAAAAAATAGTTTGGCAATAGGCCCAAGCTCTTGGAATTTACTGGTCTTATCATGTTCCCCACCACTCTGAAGCAGCTGGCTTGACAAAATGGTGGAAAGGCCTTTAGAAGATTCATTATGGCATCAACCTGCAGATCTGGGGCAACGTTCTGCCTAAGGCTGTGTATGCTCTGATTCAGCATCCAATGTATGGTGGTACTGTTTCCCCATAACCATGATTCACAGGCCCAGGAATCAAGTGGTAGAAATGGAAGTGAGACCATTCAACCTTGTGACCCACTAGGAGAATTTTTGCCTCCTGTGGCCGTAACTTTATGCTGTACAGGTCTAGATGTCTTAGTTCAAAAGGGAGAAATGCTGTTACCAGGAGTCAGAACAATGATTCTATTGAACTGGAAATTAAGACAGCCACCTAGCCACTTTGGGCTTCTCACACCTCTGAGTCAACAGGCAAAGAAGAAACTTCTTTGTGCTGGCTGGGGTGATTGATCCTGACTACCAAGGGGAAATCGGACTACTGTGCCATGATGGAGGTAAGGAAGAGGATGTCTGGAATATAGGAGATCATTTAGAGCATCTCTGGGCTTCCTGGTGTAGCTCAGTCAGTAAAGCATCTGTCTGCAATGTGGGAGAGACCTGGGTTCAATTCCTGGGTTTAGAAGTTCCCCTGGAGAAGGAAATAGCAACCCACTCCAGTATTCTTGCCTGGAGAATCCCATGGACAGAGGAGCCTGGCAGTACTAAGAGCATCTCTTAGTACTACCATGCTCCATCATTAAGGACTATAATAACACAATCTAACTGGGACTACTGATGGCACAGGCCCTTCAGAAATGAGGGTTGTGTCACCTGACCAGTAAAAGAACCACACCCAGCTGAGGTGGTTGCAGATGGTAGAGGTAGTATGAAATAAGTAGTGGAAGAAGGTAGTTATAAGTACCTGTTATGACCACACCACTAGTTAAGCAAATATCTTTGTTTTCTTCCCTCTTTCATGCCTATATCATGTAACATAAGTTTTATTAATAGCACTTAACTTTATGTCATAGTACCTAAGTTACAGGATATCAAGGAGAAAAACAAACATCACCCAAGGACTTTATCCTCTTCTGGGGAAGGAGTGATCACATTTTCGGTTTTATTTAGAGTAGCTTTAGTATGTTAGGCAGAAGTATTACTTTGTTATTGTCTTTATTTAGACATTAAATATGGTTTAAGGAGATGTGTATGAATGCATAGTTGACATGGAGTGGACTGTGATGGTAAGTTGTATGCATCAACTTGGCTAGGTAACATTACCTAATTAAATTAAATACTAATCTTGGTGCTGCTACAAAGGTATTATGGTTAACATATGTAATAAATAACTTTAAGTAAAGGAGATTATCCTTGATAATGTGGGTAGGCCTCATATAATCAACTGAAAGGCCTTAAGAACAAAACTGAAGTTTCTCTGAAGAAAGAAGACTTACCGTATCATTGGCTCCTGCCCAAGAGTTTTTAGCCTGCCCTACAGGTTGCAATCAGAACTTCCAATTGCATAAGTCAATTCTGTAAAATAAATCTCTTTATATACCTATACATATATGTGTCTCTCTATATATACCACTTGTTCTGTTTCTTTGATAGAACCCTGATTGATACAGCATCTACTATTCCCTACCACTTTGCAAAGTTATCAGAGATTGAGGTAGAAAGAAGTCTATTATGTGATATCTGTCATTTGAAACTTCATAACCCAAAGAATATAAAAAGTTAGCATTATGAATTATGTCAGGCAGACTGCCAGGCTCCTCAATCTATGGAATTCTCCAGGGAAGAATACTGGCATGGGTAGCCATTCCCTTCACCGGGGGATCTTCCCAACCCAGGAATTGAACCCAGGTCTCCTGCACTGCAGGCAGATTCTTCACCATCTGAGTCACCAGGGAAGCCCAGTAGTATATTATTAAGTGTCAAATGAGCATCACTAAAGCAAGTAGTCAAGGAACTTAATGAAAAAGATCTCTGTGGACTTCAGGAGTACTCTGGGCATGTTCTGTGGAGGAAACAGGGACAAGGATCAAGTTATACATAACCTATTAAGTTTCAGTTTCTTTACTGCTTGCTTACCTTTCAAAGGTTCCCAAGCTTCATTGAGTAATTAGAGATTCTGTCTGATATGCAGTGAGAGAAGTACAGAAAAATCTAAATTTGGAGCGTAGAAGCCTTGAGAGATTGAATTCCTCTCCATTACTTGGTACCAGTATAAGAGGAAGGATACTAGATAAATACACTTTAAATCAATGGCATAACCTAATTTTTTAAGAGATGACAGTAATAGACTTTCAAAAACCTATTTTATTCAGGTTCTGAAAACTGACCAAGCTTTTTAATAATTTTACCATTTCCACTTCATGGAAGAACTCTCAGAACACAATTTATAACTAATTCCTGGGTACATAAGGAATTTACAATGAAAAAATTGTTTGTATCTTTCAAAAAGTAGGTTCTACATTCATATTATAGTACCTTGAGGTATATCTTTAGGAAGAGAATATTTCTTCTTTACAATAATTCCTTTACTTTCCACTTGTCTAGTTCCTGGTGATGCTTTAATAATATAACATATTTCTGATGCATTTGAAGGAACCTGAAAAAACATATTACATAATTTTTTCAGGTAATAAACCTATAGATTGTTTTATTTCAAAGACAAATAGTCTCAATATTGATATATTTCATGGACATTCACAATATAAAGCATTTAGGAAGTGCTTACTTCACTCCAGACACTATATAATTGGTTTTAAAACATTTGCTTATTTAATATTCACAAGAACCAGCAAAGGAGATTATATTATTCCCATTTGTAAAACAAGGAAACAAGTTCAGAGAGGCTGGATAACTTATTTAAAAAACATAGAGAAAAGTAATGGTAGAGTTGAGATTCAAGCACTCCAAAGTTGAAGAGAAAGTTTATAGGATTTACTGAATTAAAACATGAATTTAAGTATGAGTCAAACAATAGATTCCTTGATTTCCTAACTCAGTTAATTTTTTGGAAATTTTATGAAGATATTTATTTATTCTATAATTGATGGATTAAATTAAATAAGCCTTATATACCACTTTACATCTCTTCCCCCAAAGCACTAATGTTTAGTCTTTCTAGTGGTTACTTTTATAACTTTTTAAAAAGTTGAAGTATAGTTATTTACAATAACATGTTAGTTTTAGGTATACAGTACAGTGATTCAGCACAGAAAAGTACATAGTACAGAAAAGAACCTGAAAAGGAATATATATATATAGTATAGAATCCTTTTCAGATTCTTTTCCCTTATAGGTTTTTACAAAATATTGAATATACTTCCTAGTGCTTTACAGTGGGTCCTTATTGGTTGTCTATTTTATATATTTAGTACTGTATATATGTTTACCCCAACTTCCTAATTTGTCCCTCCTCTCACCCCCTTTAACCACTGGTAACCATAAATTTGTCTTTTCTACATCTGTGAGTCTCTTTCTGTTTTGTAAATAAGTTCATCTTTATCACTGTTTTAGATTCCGCATGTAAGTGATATCATATGATGTTTGTCTTTCTCTGTCTGGCTTACTTCACTTTGTATGATAATCTCTAGGTCCATTAATGTTACTGCAAATGGCATTATTTCATTCTTTTTAAAATGTTTTTTATTTTCTATTGGCATATTAACCAATAACATATTGGCCGATTAACAATAGTGTGATAGTTTCAGGTGAACAGTAAAGGGACTCAGCCTTACACATATATGTATCCATTCTCCCCCAAACTCCCCTCCCATCCAGGCTGCCACATAACATTGAGCAGAGTTCCATGTGCTATACAGTAGGTCCTTATTGGTTATCCATTTTAAATGTAGCAGTGTGTACATGTTCATCCCAAACTCCCTAACTATCCCTCCCCCCATCCTTCCCCTGGCAACCATAAATTCCTTCTCTGAGTTTGTGAGTCTGTTTTTTAAGTAAGTTTATGTGTATCATTTATTTTTAGATTCCACATATAAGGGATGTCCAGAGAGGGCAATGGCAACTCACTCCAGTACTCTTGCCTGGGAAATCCCATGGATGGAGGAGCCTGGTAGGCTACAGTCCATGGGGTCACAAAGAGTCGGACACAACTGAGCGACTTCACTTTCGCTTTTCACTTTCATGCATTGGAGAAGGAAATGGCAACCCACTCCAATGTTCTTGCCTGGAGAATCCCAGGGACGGAGGATCCTGGTGGAGTGCCATCTACAGGGTCACACAGAGTCGTCGGACATGACTGACGTGACAGCAGCAGCAGCATAAGGGATATCATATGAGATTTCTCCTTCTTTGTCTGACTTACTTCACTCAGTGTGACAATCTCTAGGTCCATCCATGTAGCTGCAAATGGCATTATTTCATTCTTTTTAATGGCTGAGTAATATTCCATCGTATATATGTATCACATCTTTATCCATTCCTCTGTTTATGGCTATTTAGGTTGATTCCATGTATTGGCTATTGTAAACAGTGCTACAGTGAACACTGGGGTGCATGTATCCTTTCAGATCATGTTTTTCTCCAGATATACGCCCAGGAGTAGAACTTCAGGGTCATATGGTGGCTCTATTTTTAGTTTTTAAGGAATCACCATACTGTTCTCCACAGTGGCTGTACCAATTTACATTCCCAAGAACATTGAGGGGTGGCTTCCCAGCTGGTACTAGTGGTAAAGAACCTGTCTACCAATGCAAGAGACACACGAGACATGGGTTAGATCCCTGGAGGAGGGCATGACAACCCACTCCAGTATACTTGCCTGGAGAATCCTATGGATAGAGAAGCCTGGAGGGCTACAGTCCATAGGGTCACATAAAGTGGGATACAATGGAAGCAACTGAACATGCATTCACAACAGTGAGGGAGGGTTCCCTCTCTCCACACCCTCTCCAAGATTTATTGTTTGTGGATTTTTTGATATCAATTCTGGCTGGTGTGAGGTGATACCTCACTGTAGTCTTTGCGTTTGTATTTCTCTAATAATTAGTGATGTTGAACATCTTTTCATGTGCCTGTCAGCCATCTGTGTGTCTTCTTTGGAGAAATGTCTATTTAGGTCTTCTGCCTATTTCGTTCTTTTTAATGGCCAAGTTATATTCCATTGTATAAATATACCACATCTTCTTTATTCATTCATCTTCCCCTGGGCAACCATAAGTTGGACATTTAAGTTACTTAATGTCTAGCTACTGTAAATAGTGCTGCAATGAACACTGGGATGCATGTATCTTTTCAAATTATAGCTTGCTCTAGGCATATGCCCAGGGGTGGAATTGTAGGATCATTCGTTCAGTTCACTCGCTCAGTCATGTCTGACTCTTTGGAACCCCAGGGACTTCAGCATGCTAGGTTTCCCTGTCCATCACCAACTCCCTGAGCTTACTCAAACTCATGTCCATTGAGTCGGTGATGCTATCCAACCATCTCATCCTCTTTCATCCCCTTCTCCTCCTGCCTTCAATCCTTCCCCACATCAGGGTCTTTTCAAATGAGTCAGTTCTTCACATCAGGTGGCCTAAGTATTAGAGTTTCAGCTTCAGCATCAGTCCTTCCAATGAATATTCAGGACTGATTTCTTTTAGGATGGACTGGTCTTATCTCTTTGCAGTCCAAGGGATTCTCAAGAGTCTTCTCCAACACCACAGTTCAAAAGCATAAATTCTTTAGTGCTCAGCTTTCTTTATAGTTCAACTCTCACATCTGTACATGACTCCTGGAAAAACCATCGCTTTGACTAGATGGACCTTTGTTGGCAAAGTAATGTCTCTGCTTTTTAATATGCCATCTAGGTTGGTCATAACTTCTCTTCCAAGAAGCAAGTGTCTTTTAATTTCAAGGCTGCAGTCACCATCTGCAGTGATTTGGGAGCCCCCCAAAATAAAGTCTGTTACTGTTTCTATTGTTTCCCCATCTATTTGCCACGAAGTGATGGTACCAGATGCCTTGGTCTTAGTTTTCTGAATATTGAGCTTTAAGCCAACTTTTTCACTCTCCCCTTTCACTTCCATCAAGAGGTTCTTCTTTATCTTTATTCTTCTTTATTCTTCACTTTCTGTAGGATCATATGGGAGCTCTATTTTTAGTTTTTAAAGGAAACTCCATACTGTTCCCCATAGTGGCTATATCAATTTAGATTTTCATCAACAATGTGGGGGGAGAAGGCAATGGCATCCCACTCCAGTACTCTTACCTGGAAAATCCCATGGATGGAGGAGCCTGGTAGGTTGCAGCCCATGGGGTCGCTAAGAGTTGGACACGACTGAGCGACTTCACTTTCACTCTTCACTTTCATGCATCGGAGAAGGAAATGGCAGCCCACTCCAGTGTTCTTGCCTGGAGAATCTCAGGGACAGGGGAGCCTGGTGGGCTGCCGTCTATGGGGTCGCACAGAGTTGGACACGACCAAAGCGACTTAGCAGCAGCAGCAGCAACAATGTAGGAGGGTTTCATTGTAGTTTTGATTTGCATTTCTCTAATTAGTGATATGGAACATCTTTTCATGTGCTTTATAGTCACCCATATATCTTCTTTTGAGAAAAGTCTGTTTAGGTTTTCTGCCCATTTTTTGATTGGGTTGTTTTGTTTTTTGATATTGAGCTGTGTGAGCTGTTTTTATATTTTGGAGATTAATCCCTTGTCACTTCATTATTTGCAAACACCTTCTCTCATTTTTTGGGTTATCTCTTCGTTTTGTTTATAGTTTCCTTAGCTGTGCAAAAAGCTTTTAAGTTTAATTAGATCCCAATTTTTTTTTTTGTTCTTATCTCCATTACTCTAGGAGAGGATCCAAAAAGACATAAATACAACTTATGTCAAGAGTATTCTGCCTGTGTTTTACTCTAGGAATTCTATAGTATCTGATCTTACATTTTGGTCTTTAAATCATTTTTAGTTTATTTTGTGCATGGTGTTAGAGAATATTCAAATTTAATTCTTTTACATGTAGTTTTCCAGTTTTCCCGGCACCACTGATAATACTTCGAAGCATCAACATGGTCACAAGACCCAGTCTAAACAATCGATGTATTCTATGCCCCTGGACATAGTGACTGGCTCAGTAAGGGGCTAACAGAAAGAAGGGAATGCTGAACATGAGATTCTGACACAAAACCAGAATCACTAAAGGGGGGCAGAGAGGTCCTAAATTGATACACAACCTGGACCACGCCTGTTGTAGTAGAAACAGATACAGATCTTAGGAGGATGAGATCATCAATTAGATCTACAAGATTCTCATCAAATAAGAACAACAAAATAGTGGGTTAAATGATCAGGGTCAAGGTCAGTGTCAGAGTCATTCTTTAAGATTCAGCTCAGAATAGTTCTAAGCAGAAATAGTGACAAAATACACTTCACATCTTCCTATAATTTCATTATAACAACAAAAAAGCAAGTACCAAAAGTGCTGTGGAAAATGCCACTGGTAATTTAATAGTAATTGTCAGTTAATTTTGACAATATCCCATCAAGCAGACCATCTCTAGATTAAAGAAATGCCATTTCTTTCAAACATATCTTATCTCTTAGAATTCAGAAGCAGAGATACATATGTATGAAGGGCACCTCATATTTTAAATAAAGTTTATACAGAAGCCTATTCTAATGTAAAATTTATACTCTGAGGTGGACATCTATAATTTTCCTGCCCAGTATTCATTTTCCATCCTTCTGATATGGAACAGTACCAGAGTCTTCTTGGGAGAACCTAGTCATTTGGTCCCTTTGGCTGGTTGGAGAACCACTGGAAGAGATAGGAAGGTTGGAGAAACCTGGACTTCACTCATGAGGAGTGTGCGGGAACTGGCTTGATGCCAGGCAGGGAAGACAAAGGTCTGCCCCAGCAAGTGCTGGGTTTCCAACAACTGCCTCACAGTACTCTCCAGTTGAGTCAAGTGAGCACCCTGGTCCAGCTCACTCCATGTCACAGAGTGGTACTGGATCTGTGACAGCCAGCACAGGGGAAAAGACTCCACCTTGGGATGCAAAGGTGACCCAGTTCTAGGGTAGAGCCTAGGTGGGACAGTGGCGGCGGCTGCTGGTGCTTACTCAAGCAGTACCCCAGAAGCAGTCTAGATTTCTGACGACAGCAGAGTCACTGGGTTTGCCCAGATGGGCAGTTCACCCAGATGAACTCAAACAGACCCTTGCCAGGACATGTCATACCTAAAATGGCAAAAGTTAAAGAGAGAATTTCAAATGTAGCAAGAGAAAAACAAAAGAGTCATACACAAGTGAATTTCCATTCAGCTATCCCCTGATTTCTTTGCAGAAACTTTGCAGGTCAGAGGAGAGCAGCATTATATTTTCAAAGTCTTAAAAGGAAAAAAACCCTGCAACCAAGGATACTTTACTCAGCAAGATTATCATTTACAATAGAAAGAGAGAAAAAGATCTTCTCAGACAAGGAAAAGCAGTAAGAATTTACCAATATTAAACTTACCCTAAAAGAAATGTTGAAAGGTCTCTAAATGAAAAAGAAGTAAGAATCTAGAGGAAAGAGAAAATTCCAGTAGGAAAGACAGATACATAGCAAGCAGTGAAGATTACTTAATTAAGCCAGTGTGCAGATTAAAAGACAAAATATAATGGTAAAAGCAACTACAACTACAATTATCAGCAAAAAGATAAACACGAAGATGCAAAATATGACATCAAAAACACAATGTTGGGGAGAAGAGTAAAAAAAATTTAGATCTTTCAGAATGTGTTTGAACTTAAATGAATACAAATTTAAAACAAATCGATATAATTATAGGTCAATATTATTTCTGCGGTAAAGTGCTAGTTGCTCAGGCATGTGTGACTCTCTGCAACCCCGTGGACTGTAGCCCTCCGGGTTCTTCTGTCCATGGGATTGTCCAGGCAAGAATACTGGAGTGGGTTCCATTTCCTTCTCCAGGGATAACCACAGATCAGAAACCTACAATGGACAGAGAAACCAAAAAGAAATGTACCAAAAACACCACTAAAGAAAATCATCAAAATATAATGGTAGAAACAAAAAGAAGAAAAAAATGAACAGAAAGCAACTACGGAAACAACTGTAAAAAAGTAATAAAATGGTAATAAGTACATACCTATAATAATTACTTCATATGTCAGTGAAATGTGCCAGCCAAAAGACACAGGGTGGATGATTGAAATAATAAAGTCTCTTCAATATGCTGCCTACCTGAGGCTCACTTCAGTGTTAAAGACACACACAGACTGAAAGTGAGGGGATAGAAAAAATATTTCATGCAAACAGCAAGAATGTAGGGGTAGTAATATTCATATCAGATGAAAGATTTTAAAACAAATGCTATACTAAAAAAAGGATTAATTATCATGTATAATGATAAAGGAAACAATACAAAAAGATGATATTATATCATTAACATATACAAACCCATACAGGAGCACCTAAATATATAAGCAGACATAACTAACAGGCATAAAGGGGAAAATTGGCAATAATACAGTAATATTAATAGAAGAGGACTTTTAACATCCCATTGACATCAATGGACAGATCATCCTTACAGAAAATCAATAAAGAAACAGTGGTCTTAAATGGCCTAATGGACCAGGTGTACTTAATAGACATTTATAGGATATTAAATCCCCAAACAGCAGAATACACATTCTTTTTGAGTGCATATAGCAAGTGCTCCAGGATAAATCACGTACTGGGCCACAAAAGAAGCCTGAAAAAATTTAAAGGGACAGAAATTATATCATGCATTTTTTTCCCAATTACAATGGTATATAAATAGAAATCAACTATAGAAAGAAAAATGGAGAAAGAACAAATGCGTGGAGACTAAACAACACGTTACTAAACCAGTGAGTCAATTATGAAATCAAAGAGAAGACCAAAAAAAATCTCAAGACAAATTAAATGGAAACAATTTCCCAAAACCAATTAGATGCAACAAAAAACATCTATATGAGGGAAATTTATAGCAATAAAGGCCTTCCTCAAGAAATAAGAAAAATCTCAAATAAACAATGTAATCTTTCACTTAAAAGAATTAAAGGACTTCCTTGGTGATCCAATAGTAAAGAATCCTCCTGCCAATGCAGGGGATACAGTTTAATCCCTTGTCAGGGAAGATTCCACATACTGCAGGACAGCTAAGCATGTGTGCCACAACTACTGAGCCCACCTAGAGCCCATGAGCCACAATTACTGAAGCCCACTTATCCTAGAGCTCGTGCTCCATAACAAGAGAAGCCCTTGCAGTGAGAAGTCTACAAAACCACAACTAGACACCAGCCCCCACTCACTGCAAGTAGAATAAACCCATGTACGGCAATGCAGACATAAATAAATAAATAAATATTTAAAAATTTCACTCTTTATTTAAAGATTTTGAAATGTAAAAGAAAAAAAAGATTTAAAAAAGAAGAAAAGGCAAAGCCCAAAAACAGCTGAAGGAAGTAAATAATAAAGATGAGACGAAATGAGTAAAAACAGAGATAAAAAAAGATCAATAAAACCAAGAGCTGTTTTTTAAAAAAGATAAAATTGATAAACTTTTTAGCTGAGTTCATCAAGAAGAGGCCTCTGCCTCAAAATAAATAATGAAAGAGTAGAAATAATAACTGATACCACAGAGACATAAAAAGAAAAAAAACCCATAATACTATGAACAGGAGAAGCAATAGAAATAGAAACAGACTGTATTTTGGGGGGCTCCAAAATCACTGCAGATGGTGATTGCACCCTTGAAATTAAAAGACGCTTGCTCCTTGGAAGAAAAGTTATGACCAACCTAGACCGCATATTAAAAAGCAGAGACCTTACTCTGCCAGTAAAGGTCCATCTAATCAAAGCTATGGTTTTTCCAGTAGTCATGTATGGATGTGAGAGTTAGACTATAAGAAAGCTGGGTGCCAAAGAATTGATGCTTTTGAACTGAGGTGTTGGAGAAGACTCTTGAGAGTCCCTTGGACTGCAAGGAGATCAAACCAGTCCATTCTAAAAGAAATCAGTCCTGAACATTCATTGGAAGGACTGATGCTGAAGCTGAAACTCCAATACTTTGGCCACCTGATGCAAAGAACTGACTCATTTGAAAAAACCATGATGCTGGGAGATTGAAGGTGGGAGGAGAAGGGGACAACAGAGGATGAGGTGGTTTGATGGCATCACTGACTCAATGGACCTGAGTTTGAGTAAGCTTCAGGAGTTGATGATAGACAGGGAGGCCTGGCATGCTGTACCCTGTTGGGAGCCGCATTAGGCATTACTGACAAAATGGAGGCATGGCCCCAACTCCCTCTCTTTGTCCTGCAGGCACAAACCCAGGATGAAGGAGCTAGGTCTTGTGATTCTGACTTGTTTTTTCCTTTCCTTGGCTAAGTTGACTGAAAAGAATATTAAGGTGCTTATTGCTCTTGAAAGAAGCATGAGAAGGCACAAAGCCTTCTGCAGTTGTGCTCAGAGAATAATTCATAAAGTTAATCATTGTCATTTGTTCAAGGATCTTTACAAAAGTGTTCCAGGATGAGCACGTAGGCTGCAGCTTGAGGTCATAGGAAGGATTGTTATCTGAAACTTATTTGTGAAGGAAATGTATATAGCAAAGGAGTCTGCTGAATTCAGGGCTTAGGAATAATTAAAAATAGTTAGAAGCTTAAGATTTAAGGAATGTTGTAATGTTAGCATATTTTACTATAGCTTATAGAGATTAGGAATTTTAGAGATATTAATAGCTGGAAGCCTTCTTAAGAGATAGTGAGATCAGGACACTAGGGGCAAACAGGATTTAGAAAGATAAGAAATAAACTGAGGTTTGTGGTATGCAGCCCAGATATAAGCACAAGTTACAATGTAATCACAAGCTAAAGTAAACACAATTCTGAGAGAACCACTGAAGCAGAAACTCTGCTTGAAGGGCAACAATGATTTATGGAGACAATAAATGTGGGTGAGGGGAAATTGAAAATGTCAAACCTCTGACCTAATGCTTTTGTCAAAGTATAAAAGAGAACCTAAAGCTTGAAATAAACATGCAGTCCAAGAAAGCTGAATGAGAGGCTGCATCGTCACTTGCTGACACCGCTCATCCCTTCAGGCTGATTCCCTGGCTGCTAGAGCTGGACTCCAGCAGTACCCACAGGGTTGCAAAGAGTCGGACACAACTGAGCAACTGAACTGAACTGAACTGAACTGAATGAACAGTTAGTATGCCCACAAATTGAACAACCTGGAAGAAATTAACAAATTTACAGAAGCAAACAACTTGCCAAGGCTGAACCAAAATGAAACAAATAACTTAAAAAAAAAAACAAATCATTAGAAGTGACATACCTTTTATTTAAAAAGCTTTTGTTTGATAACAAAAATCTAGGACAAGACAGCTGCACAAGGGAACTTTACCAAACATACAAAGAACTAATAGTTATCCTTCTCAAACTATTCAAAACAATTGAAGAGGAATGAATACTCCCAAATTCATTCTATTATAAGGCCCCCGTTGCCCTGACACCAAAACTAGATAAACACTTCAAAAAAAAAAGAAAATTACAGACTAGTATCCTTGATGAATACAGAAGCAAAAATCCTCAACAAAATTTTAGCAAACCAAATCCAACAATATATAAAAAGAATCATATACCATGATCAATTTAGTCTAGGATTTGGATTTTAGTCTAGGGTCATGAAAACAGTTTATCATTCATGAATTAATCAGTGTGATACAGCACAGTAACCAAAATAAGGATAAAAATCATGTCATCATCTAAACAGATGCAGAAAAAACATTTGGCAAAAATCAACATCCATTCATGATAAAAACTCTCATCAAAAACTCTCAACTTACTTAAAGTCATTTATAACAAGCCCACTCAATATCATATTCAATGGTAAAAAGCTGAAAGTCTTTCCTCTAAAGTGAGAAACAAGACAAAGATGCCCACTCACACCAATTCCATTCACTCAGTCATGTCCGACTCTTAGTGACCCCATGGACTGCAGCCTACCAGGCTCCTCTGTCCACGGGATTTTCCAGGCAAGAGTACTGGAGTGGGTTGCCATTGCCTTCTTTGAAAGTTGCATTATGTGAGATTAAAACACAGAAACCTGTTTTTTATAGAACAGATTTTTATTTCTATACAAAAATAATGAAATAATGGAAAGAAAAAAATCCTGTTTAAAACTGCATCAAAGAGAATAAAATACATAGGAATGAAATTAACCAAGGAGGTAAAAGATCTATACTCTAAAAACTATAAAACACTGTTGAAAGAAACTGAGGATTATACAAAGAAATGGGAAGATTTCCCATGCTCTTGGTTTGAAAGAATTAATATTTTTTAAATGGCCATATTACCCAAAGCAATCTATAGATTTAATGCAATTCCTATCAAAATTAACAATATTTTTCACATAGCTAGAACAAGTGATTGTAAAAATCATATGGAACCACAAAAGATCTCAAGTTGCCAAAATAATCTTGAGATAAAAGAATAAACATGGAGGTATAACCCTTCCAGACTTCAGACTATACGACACAGCTATAGCAATCAAATGGCAGAGTACCAGCACAAAAATACACACATAGATCAATGGAACAGAATAAAAAGCCCAGAAACAAACCTACACACCAATGATCAATTAATCTATGACAAAGGACACAAGAATACACAGTGGAGAAAAGACAATCTCTTCAACTAGTGGTTCTGAGGGAAAATGGAAAACTACATGTAAAAGAATGAGATTAGAACATTTTCTAACATCATTTACAAGATAAACTCAAAATGGATTAAAGATATAAATCTAAGACCAGAAACTGTAAAACTCCTAGAAGAAAACAAACGTAGAACACTTTTCCACATAAATAGTAGCAATATTTTTTTTCATTTTTTTTTATTTTTACTTTATTTTACTTGACAATACTGTATTGGTATTGCCATACATTGACATGAATCCACCACGGGTGTATACAAGCTCCCAATCCTGAATCCCCCTCCCACCTCCCACCCCATATCATCTCTCTGAATCATATTTTTTTTTAATCTGTCTCCTAAGGCAGAAGAAGTAGAAGCAAAAAGAAATTAACAAGACCTAATTAAAAAGCTTTTGCATAATAAAGGAAACCATAAACAAAATGAAAAGACAACCTATAGAATAGGAGAAAGTTTTCTCAAATGATATGGCCAACAAGGAGTTAATATCCAAAATATATAAACAGCTCATATAACTTAGTATCAATAAAAACAAACAACTCAATTTAAAAAAAGGCTTAGAAGACCTAACTAGACATTTTTCCAAAGATGATAAACAGATGGCTAACAAGCACATGAAGAGATGCTCATCTTGGCTACTTATCAGAGAAATGCAGATTGAAACAACAATGAGACATTACCTCACATTTGTCAGAATGGCTATCATCAAAAAGTCTACAAAAAGCAAATATTGGAGAGGATGTAGAGAAAAAGGAACTCTTGCACACTGTTGGTGGGAATGTAAATTGGTGCAGCCACTATGGAAACCAGTATGGAGACTTCTCAAAAAACTAAAAATTGAACTACCATTTGATCCAGTAATTCCATTCCTGGGAATACCTGCAGGAAAAATGAAAAGATACATGCACCCATGTGTTCACAGCAGCACTGTTTGCAATATCCAAGACATGTGAACAACTCAAGGGCCCATCAACAGACAAATGGAAAAAGAAGATGCAATACATATACACCAAGGACCAATAGCCATAAAAAAAGAATGAAATTCTGTCATTTGCAGCAACGTGGATGGACCTAGAGAATATTATGCTTCGTGAAGTTAAGTCAGACAAAGACAAATACTCTATGATATCATTGATATATGGAATCTAAAAAATAATAATACAAACTGATATATAAATGTAAAACAGAAACAGGTTCACAGATACAGAAAGCAAACTTGTGGTTATCAAAGTGAAGATGGTAGAGAAGGACAAACTAGGGGGATTGGATTAACAGATGAAAGCTACTATGTCATAAGTAGATCAGCAACAAGAACACATTATATAGCACAGGAATGAGAGCCAATGTCTTATAATAACTTATAGTGGAATATTGTTTCTGAGGTGCAGTGGTCAGCACGTTCACCTTGCTTATAGTAGAATGAGTGAGTGAGTGAGTGAGTGAAGTCGCTCAGTTGTGTCCGACTCTTTGCGACCCCGTGGACTGTAGCCTACCAGGCTTCTCCGTCCACGGGATTCTCCAGGCAAGAATACTGGAGTGGGTTATCATTTCCTTCTCCAGGGGATCTTCCCGACCTACAAAAATACTGAATCACTAGCTATATAACTGAAAACAGTATATTTTAAGTCAACTCTACTTCAATTTAAACAGTTACTTTAAAAAAATTAAAACAAGATAAAATCAGCAAAAGGAAAAGGCACATAAGGTGGAGTCCAGAAGAAAAGGCATACAGATTTGAATTCAGGAGGATAAGCTTCCAGTTGTCCACTCATTGCTGAAGTCAAATGGAGAACATTTATTTCTCCCGAGTGCAAAGTACTGCCAACCAGGGAAGCTCAGTGAGCCTTATGGTATCAGGGTTTCTATTTAGAGTCAGTCACATAAGTACGCAGTGCCTGCAGGACTGACCTCAGCTACTCAGACCCCAGTCCCCCAGAGGTCAAACTGATTCAAGGTGGCCCAAAACCTCAGGCAACAAAAGCAGGTGTTTACCATAAATCACTTGTTAGCATAAACTATCTGGCCTGGCTCAGGACATACAAAAACATTGCTATCCTAGTATCCACTGGTATTCCAAGGCCTTAGAGGTCATCTCCCAGGAGCCTCATCCCAGGATAAACCTGAGGAACTTGGGAATGTGCAGGCCTGATATTTTTAACCCTCTCCTGCATACATATAGTTTACAAGGAAATGACATTAGGCTATCAGAAGTCATAGAAAACTTGAAATAGAGGTAAGTTCTCAACCTAGTAAAGGATGGTGATGGTCCTGAGGTATCGTTTCTCAAAGACTTTTTGTTTTTCTGGAGAAGATGTACCTCCAGCCCCCTTCTGATTCAGTAAGGTCATATGAGTATTTCTGGCCACCGAGTTTTGAGCAGAGGTAATGAATGTCACTTCCAAGCCAGAACATTTAATTGCCAGTGTAAGGCATTTCAGAGCTTTCTTTTTCACTGGCATAATTTCTAGAAATATTCAAGATGGGGCTGCTCTATGAGCAGGGCCCTACGTCAACTCAATGGAGGTATGTATAGCATGAACAAGAAATGAAACTTTGTTGTTTTAGCTGCTAAAAATTTTAGTTATTTCTTACTACAGGTTATCCTGCTTAATACAAGTTGTCTATAAAATAAGTTTGTACAAGCTTTAAGCTTAACAATGAAACTTTTTAAACAATTTCCTTTTAGATCTTAAATAAGAAATATGTTGTACTAGAGGTCTTATCCAAGACAATAAGGGACAGTTCTCATGGAAGAAACAAAACTGTTATTATTCAAAAATGATATGATTGTCTACATAGAAAATCAAAAAGAATTCAACATATATTAGCATTAACAAGATTCATCAGGGTTCTGCATATACACAAATATACACAAATCATTTGTATTTCTATACTCCATAAACAAATTTTTTAAATATAATGATAAAAAGACACAATTTGCCAAAGAATCAAATAATATACCTAGGAATATATTTAACAACAACAAAAATACAAGGTTATTCTGGTTAAAATAATAAAACTTTATTGAAAAATATTGAGTAGCACTTAAATTAGGAAATATATGATGCTCATGGAATGAAATATTTAGTAAAGATGTCAGTTGTAAAAATAAAAAGAAATTAGAGGAATGAATGGCACAAATCTCAGGACAGTCATTACTTATAGGACAGGGTTCATGGAATCATAGTGAGATTCCTTGGGTTTCGGGGAGACAGTATTTGTAATGTTCTATTTCATTGTCTGCATAGTGGGTAAGCACAAGGGTATCCATCTAATTTTTTCTTTAAACTACACATACTCTCTCCAGTTGTGGTGCACAGGCTTCTCATTGTGGTGACTTCTCTTGTTGTGGAGCACAGGCTTTAGGGCATGCAGGGTTCAGTAGTTCCAACTCTCAAGCTCTAGAGAGTGGGCTCAGTAGTTGTGGCTCAAGGGCTTAGTTACTCCCTGGCACGTGGGATCTTCCCATACCAGGAACTGAACCTGTGTCCCTTGCATTGGCAGGTGGATTCTGAGCCACAACATTAATACAAAATTGTCAATAAAAGATGTGGAAGATAAAACTGAGGACATCTCCCAGAGAGCAGAATAAAAGGATAAAGATATTATTTTAAAGATAAGAAATAAAAAACTAAAAAAAAAAAAGAAAGAAAGAAATTGAGAGGGCTGGTATAGGAAGTCCACTATGCAAATAATATATGTTCCAGAAAAAGGGGAAAATGCAGAGAGGAGATTATTGAAGAAATAATATGAAAAAATTCCCCAAACCAAAGTATTTGTTTCCAGGTTAAAAGAAATCCACTGTGTTCTACCACATGCATGAACAAAAACATATACCAAAGTGTTAATACATGATAATGAAATTTTAAGACACCAAGGATAAGGAAAAATCCTTTAACCCTCACAGAGAAAAAAATATTTAAAAAAATTTTTTATTTAGTTTTAGGCTGGCATTTCACATGATGTACTCTGCATATAAGTTAAATAAGCAGGTTGACAATATACAGCCTTGCAGTACCCCCTTCTCAATTTTGAACCAATCAGTTGTTCCATGTAAGGTTTTAACTGTTGCTTCTTGACCCCCATACAAGTTTCTCAGGAGACAGGTAAGGTGGTCTGTTATTCCTCTCTTTAAGAATTTTCCACAGTTTGTTGTGATTAACCCAGTCAAACGCTTTCATGTAGACAATGAAGCAGAAGTAGATGTTTTCCTGGAATTCCCTTGGTTTCTCTATGATCCAATGAATGTGGGCAATTTCATTTCTTGTTCTTCTGACACTTTTCTAAACCCAGACTGTATATCTGAAAGTTCTTGGTTCACATGCTGCTAAAGCCTAGCTTGAAGGATTTTGAGCATAACCTTACTAGCATTTGAAAAGACTGCAATTCTTTGGTAGTTTGAACATTCTTTGGCATTGCCTTTCTTTGAGACTGGAATGAAAACTGACATCTTCCAGTCCTGTGGCCACTGCTGAGTTTTCCAAATTTGCTGACATATTGAGTACAGCACTTTAACAGCATCATCTTTTAGGATTTGAAATAGTTCAGCTGGAATTCCATCACTTCCACTAGCTTTGTTTGCAATAATGTTTCCTAAGGCCCACTTGACTTCATACTCCAGGATGTCTGGCTCTAGGTGAGTGACCACACCATTGTGGTTATTCTGGTCATTAAAACGTTTTTTGTATAGTTCTGTGAATTCTTGCCACCTCTTCATAATATCTTCTGCATCTGATAGGTCCTTAACATTTCTGACCTTTACTGTGCCAATCCTTGCATGAAATGTTCCCTTGATACCTCCAATGTTTTTGAAGAGATCTCTAGTTGGTCGCACAGAGTTAAACACGACTGAAACGACTTAGCAGCAGCAGCAGCAGCAATTAGTCTTTCCCATTCTATTGATTTCTTCTACTTCTTTGTATTGTTCATTTAAGAAGACCTTCTTACCTCTCCTTGCTATTCTCTGGAACTCTACAATCAGTTGGATATATCTTTCCCCTTCTCCCTTGCTTTCACTTCTCTCCTTTCCTCAGCTATTTGTAAAGCTTCCTCAGACAACCACTGTGATTTCTTGCATTTCTTTTTCTCTGGAATGGTTTTGGTCATGGCCTCCTGCACAGTGTTACAAATCTCTGTCCAGAGTTCTTCAGAAACTCTATCCACCAGATCTAATCCTTAGAATTTATTCATCACCTCTACTGTATAATGATAAGGGATTTGACTTAGGTCATATCTAAATGACCTAGTGGTTTTCCCTGCTTTCTTCAATTTAAGCCTGAATTTTGCAATAAGGAGCTGATGAACTGAGCTACAGTCAGCTCCCAGTCTTGTTTTTGCTGACTGTTTAGAGCTCTCCATCTTCAGCTGCAAAGAATATAATCTATCTGATTTCAGTATTGATCATTTGGTGATGTCCATGTATAGAGTCATCTCTCATATTGTTGGAAAGGGTGTTTGCTATGACCAGTGTGTTCTCTTGACAAAACTCTGTTAGCCTTTGCACTGCTTCACTTTGTACTCCAAGGCCAAACTTGCCTGTTACTCCAGGTATCTCTTGACTTCCTACTTCTGCATTCCAATTACCTATGATGAAAATGACATCTTTTTTTTTTATGTTAGTTCTAGGAGGTCTTGCAGGCATAGACTTGTGATCTTGAATGGTTTGCCTTGGAAACGAACTGAGATCATTCTGTCATTTTGAGATTGCACCCAAGTACTGCATTTTGGACTCTTTTGTTGACTATCAGGGCTACTCCATTTCTTCTCAGCTATTCTTGCCCACAGTAGTAGATATAATGGTCGTATGAATTAAATTTTCCCATTCCTATCCATTTTAGTTCACTGATTCCTAAGATGTTAATGTTCACTCTTGCCATCTCCTCCTTGACCACATCCAATTTACCTTGATTCATGGACTTAACATTCCAGGTTCCTATGCAATATTGTTTTCTATAGCATCGGACTTTACTCTCACCACCAGACACATCCACAACTGAGGGTCGCTTCTGCTTTGGCCCAGCTTTTTCATTCTTTCATGAGCTATTATTAATTGCTCTCCACCCTTTCCCAGTAGCATATTAGATACCTTCCAGCCTGGGGGGCCCTCATCTTCCAATTTTATATATTTTTGTCTTTTCATACCTTTCATGGGGTTCTCACAGCATGTATACTGAAGTGGTTTGCCATTACCTCCTCTAGTGGGCCACGTTCTATCAGAAGTCTTCACTATGACCCATCCATCTTGGGTGGCCTTGCACAGATGGCTCATAGCTTCATTGAGCTACATAAGCCCCTTTACCATGACAAGGCTGTGATCCATGAAGGAAATAAATCAAACTAACAAAATTAGGTACAAAAAATATTAAAAGCAGCAAGAAGAAGAGCAACAAATAATATACAAGGGAATCTCTATAAGGTTACCAGCTGATTTTTTCAGGGAAAACTCTGAAGGCCAAAAGGGACTGATATCAATTTAAAGTAATTAAAGGGAAAAATCTACAACCAAGAATACTCTACCCAAAAAGGCTCTCATTCAGATTTAATGGAGAAATCAAAATTTTTACAGACAGGCAAAAGTTAAGACAATTCAGCACCACCAAACCAGCTTTCCAACAAATGCTGAAGGAACTTCTCTAGGCAGGAAACACAGAGAAGATAGCAAAAAATAAAGGGAAGAAAAAAGGCCTACAGAAATAAACCCAAAACAATTAAGAAAATGGCAATAGGAACCTATATCTGGATAATAATCTTAAATGTAAATGGATTACATGCTGCAACAAAAACACACAGGCTGGATGAATGAATACCAAACAAGACCTGAATATATGCTATCTACAAGAGAATCACTTCAGACCTAGGGACACATACAGACTGAACGTGAGGGATAGAAAAATATATTCCACGTACATGGAAATCAAAAGAAAGCTGGAGTAGCAATACTCAGACAAAATACACTTTAAGATAAAGAATGTTGTAAGAGACAAACAAGGCCACTACATAATGATCAAGGGATCAATACAGGAAGAAGACATAACAATCGTAAATATATGTGCACTCAACATAGGAGCATCTCAATATATAAGGCAAATGCTAACAGCCATAAGTGGGATATTCAACAGTAAAACAATAATAGTAGAGGATGTAAACAACCCATTTATGCCAATGGACAGATCATCCAAATAGAAAATTAATAAGGAAACATAACCCGTAAGTGGGAGAAGGCAATGGTACCCCACTCCAGTACTCTTGCCTGGAGAATCCCATGGATGGAGGAGCCTGGTGGGCTGCAGTCCATGGGGTCGCTGAGGGTCGGACACGACTGAGCGACTTCACTTTCTCTTTTCACTTTCATGCATTGGAGAAGGAAATGGTAACCCACTCCAGTGTTCTTGCCTGGAGAATCCCAGGGACGGGGGAGCCTGGTGGGCTGCCATCTATGGGGTCACACAGAGTCGGACACGACTGAAGCGACTTAGCAGCAGCAGCAACCCTTAAGTGACACATTAGACCAAACAGAATTAACTGATATTTCTAGGATATTCCAATCAAAAGTGGCAAAACATACTTTCTTCTCAAGTGCACACAGAACATTCTCCAGGATAGATCCCATCTTGGGCCATAAATCAAGCCACAGTAAATTTAAGAAAACTGAAATCATATCAAGCATCTTTTCCAACCACAATGCTGTAAGATTAGAAATCAATTACTTGAAAAAAAAAATCCACAAGCACGTGGAGCCTAAGCAGTATGTTACTAAATAATCAATGGATCACAGAGGAAATCAAAGAGGAAATTTAAAAAATACCTAGAGACATCAGATACAGGAACAAGACAAGGATGTCCACTCTTGTTATTATTATTCACCATAGTTTTGAAAGTCCTAGCCCAAAGACAAATGACAATGAAAACATGATGATCCAAAACCTACAGGACATAGCAAAAACAATTCTAAGAGGGAAGAACATACAGAACAATCTTAATAACAAAAATTTCATATAAGCAACCTACCCTTATATCTACAGCAACCAGAGAAGAAGAACAAACAAAACCCTAAGTTAGTAGAGGGAAATAAATCATAAAACTTAGAGCAAAAATAAATGAAATATGAAGAACACAATAGCAAAGATCAATGAAACGAAAAACTGGTTCTTTGAGAAGCTCAACAAAACTGGTAAACCTTTAGCTAGACACATCAAGGAAAAAAGGAGAAGGCCCAAATCAATAAAATTAGAAATGAAAAAGAAAAAGTTACAACAGACACCAAAGAAATACAAAGGATCATAAGAGACTACTATAAGCAACCATATGCCATAAGAGACTACTATGAGCAACTGTACACCAATAAAATGGATAACCTAGAAGCAATGACAAATTCTTATAAATGTACAACCTTCCAAGACTGAACCAGGAAAAAGTAGAAAATATGAACAGACCAGTAACAAATATTGAAATTGAAACTGTGAGTGAAAATCTTCCAACAAACAGAAGTTCAGGACCAGATGGCTTTACAGGTGAATTCTATGAAACATTTAGAGAAGAATTAATACTTATCCTTCTGAAATTCTTCCAAAACCCTGCAGAGGAAGGAAGACTCCCAAGCTCATTCTACAAGCCCATTATCACTCTGATACCAAAATCAGACAAAGATATCACAAAAAAAGGAAATTACAGGCCACTGATGAACATATCATATAGACAAACAAGTCCTTAACAAAATACTAGAAAACCAAATTCAACAAAAAGTTAAAAACATTGCATACAATGATCAGGTGGAATTTATCCTAAGGATACAAAAATTTTTTAATGTCTGCAAATCAATCAATGTGTACATCACATCAACAAACTGAAGAATAAAGACCATATGATCATTTCAATAGAAGCAGAAAAAGCTTATGACAAAATTCAGTACTTATTTATGATTAAAACACTCCATAGAGTATACATAGAGGAAATCCAAAAACAGGAGGGGCTACCTCATCATAATAAGGCCATATATGACAAACCTACTGCAAACATCATTCTCAGTGATAAAAAGCTGAAAGTATTTCCTCTGACATCAGGAACAACACAAGGATGACTACTCTTGCCACTGTTTTACAACACAGTTTTGAAAGTCCTAGCCACAACAATTAGAGAAGAAAAAGAAATAAAAGCAATCCAAATTGGAAAGGAAGAAGTAAAATTGTTACTGTTTGTGGATGACATGATACTATACACAGAAAATCCTAAAAATGCTACCAGAATACTAGAATTTATCAATGCGTTTAGTAAAGTTGCAAAATACAAAATTAATACACAGAAATCTCTTGCATTCCTATACACTAGAAACAAAAGATTAGAAAAATAAATCAAGGAAAGCAATCCTATGTACCATCACATCAAAAAGTATAAAATACCTAGGAATAAACCTATCTAAGGAGGAAAATGACCTGTACTCAGAAAACTATAAGGTACTTTTTTCCTGTAAAATTATTTATTGGAGAAAAATATTAATTTTTCAAGATATTCCCAGTAGTTTAAAGTATATTTAACTTTTTAAAAAATTTGAGTATAATTGCTTTATAATATTGTGTTAGTTTCTTCTGTAAAGCAAAGTAAATCAGCTGTATGTATACATATATCCCTTCCTTTTTTGGATTTCCTTCCCATGTAGGTGACCACAGAGCATTGAGTAGAGTTTACTGTCCTTTACAGTCCTATACAGTTTACTGTCCTATACAGTCTGTTCTCATTAGTTATGTATTTTATACATAGTAGTATATATATTTAGGTTTCTCAGGTGGCTCAGTGATAAACCAATGCAGGAGGGGCAGGTTCAATCTCTGGGTGGGGAAGATTCCCTGGAGAAGGAAATGGCAACCCACTCCAGTATTCTTTCCTGGGAAATCCCATGGACAGAGGAGTCTGGTGGGCTACAGTCCATGGGGTCTCAAAAGAGTTGGACATAACTCAGCAACTAAACTATATGTTAATCCCAATCTCTCAATCCAGCTCTACCCCTCTTCCTCCTTTGGTATCCATATGAATGTTCTCTACTGCTAAGTCACTTCAGTCATGTCCGACTCTGTGCGACCCCATAGACGGTAGCCCACCAGGCTCCCCCATCCCTGGGATTCTCCAGGCAAGAACACTGGAGTGGGTTGCCATTTCCTTCTCCAATGCAGGAAAGTGAAAAGTGAAAGTGAAGTCGCTCAGTCGTGTCTGACCCTCAGCGACCCCATGGACTGCAGCCTTCCAGGCTACTCCATCCATGGGATTTTCCAGGCAAGAGTACTGGAGTGGGTTGCCATTGCCCTCTCCGAAATGTTCTCTACATCTGATCTATTAATTTTTAAAAGAATGACAATTCTAACATGATAACTGCAATATCATTCCTGCAACCATATACATAGATGTGGTATCACAAGTGTTTAAGAGGTTGATGGAGTCAGCCAGCATGATTATCAGAGCATAACTTCTCTGACACGTCCTTTTCATGGCCAAAGTCAAGAAAAGTCCTCAGTCCTTGGATTCTGCCAACTTCCTAGTTGCTTTACTTCTGGGAAAACTTACATAGTTGAGAATACGTCAGAGTGTAAAGCACTTGAAAGTCATAAAGCCTGACAACTCATATATTCAACAGCAATATCTAACTGATGATACTAATAATGTTTATTAAGACTAAGTGGCAACATCAAAATGCCTATGTTGTACTGAATTCACAAAGAATAACACAAGGATGCAAAATATTAGGGCATGAAACAATAATAAGAGTGTGTTGTTAATTGAGTGTTATGATTAATGTCTGATTCTCAACATCTGTAGTCCTAAAAACATCATTATGTGTATAATTTGATTGCAATTACAGTTAAAACTGCACTTGAAAATTTAACAAGAAAGAAAGAAGACAGGCAGAAAAATTCAAAAAGAGAGCTGTAATGTCAAGATGCTGGGATATGTGTGATTATAACATGTGTAAACAAGTTTCACCATTTAAGGGCATTTTTTGGAAGGTGATCATTAATCATTTGATTGTTAAATAATGATTCTATGTAAGTAGAAACTGAATCCTTGGGTACAGCAAACATCTTTTATGTTGTAGGCTGAAATATAAAATGAGGAAATTAAGCCCAGAAATTTGCTTAAGTTCTATCATCAGTAAAACCAGTACTAATATGCAAAGCTCAGGTCTTAATTCTTTTCTTGGGGAAACATTTCTAACATTGACTGTCCCAGATCTTATTGAAATTCTTACCTATAGACCTCACTAGATTGTAAGTAATGTTCTTCTGAATCATTTCTATGTCACCAGTACTCAACCTGGTCCTGATACATAACAAATACCCAATAAACAAACAAATGGTTTCTATTCAATAGCAAAAAAAAAAAAAAGAAAGAAAACTATAAAACACTGATGAAAGTAATTACAGATGACACAAACAGAAGGAAAGATATACCATATTCTTGGATTAGAAGAATCAATATTGTGAAAATGATTATACTACCCAAAGCAATCTATAGATTCAATGTAATCTCTTTCAAATTACCAAGGGCATTTTTCACAGAATTAGAATTTTTTTTTTACTATCTGTATGGAAACACAAAACACCATAAATAGCCAAAGCAATCTTGAGAAAGAGAAACAGAACTGGAGGAATCAGGCTTCCTGACTTAAGACTATACTACAATACAAAGCTACAGTAATAAAAACAATATGGAACTGGCACAAAATCAGAAATACAGATCACCAGAACAAGAGAGAAAGTCCAGAGATACACCCATGGACCTGATCTATGATAAAGGAGGCAAGAATATACAATGGAGAAAAGACAGTCTCTTCAATAAGTGGTGCTGGGAAAACTGGACAGTTACATGTAAAAGAATGAAATTAGAACACTCCCTAGGGGCATCCCTGGTGGATCAGTGGTAAAAAACCTTGACTGCCAATGCAGGAGACATAGGTTTGAACCCTGGTTTGAGAAGATCCTACATGCTGTGGAGCAACTAAGCCCATGGGTCACAACTGTTGAGCCTATGCTCTAGAGCCTAGGAACTGCAACTACTGAGCCCACATGTCACAACTACTGCAGCCTGCACCCTAGAGCCCATGCTCTGCAGCAAAAGAAGCCTCCATAATGAGAAATCCACACACCACAACTACAGAGTAGCCCCCATTACTGCAACTAGAGAAACCCTGTGCAGGAATGATGACCCAGTACAGTCATATATATAATTAAAAAAGAAAACTCCCTAACACCATACACAAAAATAAACTCAAAATCAATTAAAGACCAATGTAAGGCCAAAAACTATAAAACTCTTAAAAGAAAACATAGGCAGAACATTCTCTGATATAAATTACAGCAATATATTTTCCAATCCACCTCCTAGAGTAACAAAAATAAAACAAAAATAAACAAATGGGATCTAATTAAACTTAAAAGTTTCTGCCTAGCAAAGGGAACCATAAACAAAACAAAAAGACAACTCTCAGAATAGTAGAGAATATTTGCAAATGAAGCAACCAATAAGGGATTAATCTTCAAAATATACAAATGGCTAATGCAGCTCAATATTAAAAACAAACAATCAAAGTTAGAAGATCTAGACACGTTTCTCCAAGGAAGACATATGGATGGTTAAAAACCACATGAAAAGATGCTCAATATAACTAAGTATTAGAGAAATGCAAATCAAAACTACAATGCAGTTATCACTTCCACTAGTCAGAATGGTCAACATCATAAAATCTACAAACAAATGCTGGAGAGAGTGTGGGGAAAAGGAAACCTTCCTACACTGCTGCTGGGTACAGCCACTAGGGAGAACAGTATGGTGGTTCCTTAAAAAAAACAAAAAATAAAATAGAGGTACCATATGATCCAGCAATCCCACTCCTGGGCATATATCCAGAGAACACCATAATTTGAAAAGATTCATTCACCCCAATGTTCATTGCAGCACTATTTACAACAGCCAGAACATGGAAGCAACCTACATGTCCATCAACAGAGGAATGGATAAAGAAGACATGATACATATATACAATGGAATGTTGCTGCTGCTGCTGCTAAGTCGCGTCAGTCATGTCTAACTCTGTGCAACCCCACAGACGACAACCCACCAGGCTCCCCCGTCCCTGGGATTCTCCAGGCAAGAACACTGGAATGGGTTGCCATTTCCCTCTCCAATGCATGAAAATGAAAAGTGAAAGTGAAGTCACTCAGTCGTATCCAACTCTTTGCGACCCCATGGACTGCAGCCTACCAGGCTCCTCCGTCCATGGGATTTTCCAGGCAAGAGTACTGGAGTGGGGTGCCATTGCCTTCTCCAAAGGAATGTTACTCAGCCATAAAAAGAACAAAATATTATAATGCTATTTGCAAGAACATGGATAGACCTAGAGACTGTCATACTGAATGAAGTAAGTCAAAGACAAATATGATATCTCACTTATATGTGGAATCTAAAAAAGAATAGAAATGAACTTATCTATAAAACAAATATAGTTATAGAAAATAAACATGGTTACAATGGCTTCCCTTATAGCTCAGTTGGTAAATCTGCCTGCAGTGCAGAAGACCCAGGTTCAATCCCTAGGTCAGGAAGATATCCTGGGGAAGGAAATAACAACCCACTCCAGCACCCTTGCCTGGAAAGTCCCATGGACAGAGGAGCTTGGTGGACTACAGGGGTCGGGCACCAGTGAGCAACTAACACACTAGAGAAGACTGGGATTGACATATACACACTACTATATATAACACAGATAACTAATAAGGATTACTGTATAGAACAGGGAACTCTATTCAATACTCTGTAATGGCCAATATAGGAAAAGAATCTAAAAATGAGTGGATATATGTATAACATATTCACTTTGCTGTGCACCTGGAACTATTCAATAACACAACATTGTAAATCAACTATACTCCAACAAAATTTAAAAAAAATTAAATGGAGGAAGATATAACATGCTAACACTAATCAAAATAAAGTGGGAGTACTTATATTAATACAGATAAAGAAGACTTCAAGTAAGGAAAGTTATAAGGGTTAGAGTAAGGCATTCAGTTCAGTTCAGTTCAGTCGCTCAGTTGTGTCTGACTCTTTGGGACCCCATGAATCACAGCACACCAGGCCTCCCTGTACATCACCAACTCCAGTTCACCCAAACTCATGTCCATCAAGTCGGTGATGCCATCCAGCCATCTCATCCTCTGTCATCCTCTTTGCCTCCTGCTCCCAATCCCTCCCAGCATCAAGGTCTTTTCCAATGAGTCAACTCTTCACATGAGGTGGCCAAAGTATTGGAGTTTCAGCCTCAGCATCAGTCCTTCCAATGAACACCCAGGACTGATCTCCTTCAGAATGGACTGGTTGGATCTCCTTGCAGTCCAAGGGACTCTCAAGAGTCTTCTCCAACACCACACTTCAAAAGCATCAATTCTTCAGCGCTCAGCTTTCTTCACAGTCCAACTCTCACATCCATACAGGACCACAGGAAAGACCATAGCCTTGACTAGATGGACCTATGTTGGCAAAGTAATGTCTCTGCTTTTTAATATGCTATCTAGGTTGGTCATAACTTTCCTTCCAAGGAGTAAGCATCTTTTAATTTCATGGCTGCAATCACCATCTGCAGTGATTTTGGAGCCCCAAAAAATAAAGTCTGACACTGTTTCCATTGTTTCCCCATCTATTTCCTATGAAGTGATGGGACCAGATGCCATGATCTTAGTTTTCTGAATGTTGAGCTGGCATTACCTGAGATAAATAAGTCAATTCTTCATTAACACGTAAAAAATCTTAATGTGTATGTACCCAGCAAAAGAGGATCAAACAACATGAGGCAAAAATGGATAGAACAGAAAGGAGAAATGGATAAATCCACTATAGTACCTGGTGATTAAAATCCTCTCTCAGAAATAGATCCAGTAGGCAGAAAATCAGTAAAGACATAGTTGAACTCAATAGCACCATTAATCAACTGGATACAATAAACATCTACAGATTATTTCATCCAACAACAGCAGGTTAAACATTTTTATCAAGTTCACGTAGAACATTTGCCAAGATAAATCACATTCAAGGCAAGAAAACATATTTTAACAAGTTTAAGATGATAGAAATCATATAGTATGTACTAACAGACCACAATGGAATGAATCCAGAAATCAGTAACAGAAAGACAGCTGAAAAATTCTCAAATACGTAGAGATTAAATAACACACTTATAAATAACACACAGGTCAAAGAAGAAATCTCACATCTATTTTAAACAATTTTGAACTAAATGAAAATGAAAACACAAAATTTGAGGGATACAGCAAAAGTGGTACTTAGAGGGAAATTGATAGCATTAAATATTCACATCAGAAAAGAAGAAAGACCTAAAATAAAGAATCTATGTTTCCACCTAGAAAAATAGAAAGAAAAAAAGACCAAATTAAGTCCAAAGTAAGTAGAAGAAAAGAGATAAAAATTAAAGCAAAAAAACCCCAGTGAAATTGAAAAGAGAAAAGCAATAGAGAAAAAGAAAAAAAAAAAAAGCTAGTTCTTTGGAAAGATCAATAAAATTGATAAGCTATATAGGCTAATGAGGAAAAAATAGAAATGAAACAAATTATTACTATCAAAAATGAAAGAGAAGACAGAACTACAATACAGCCCACAAAATTTAAAATGATGAGAAAGGAATACTGTGAACAACTTTATGCCTACACATTTGATAACTCAAAAGAAATGGACCAGTTTCTTGAAAGGTACAATCTTCCAATGATTGCACAAGAGAAAAAACAGATGACCTGGATAGCCCTATATCTATTTAAGATATTGAATCTATAAGTAACAACCTTCCAAAACAGAAAGCATCAGGCCCAGATGAGTTCAATGGTGAATTACACCAAACATTTAAGGAATAAAGTATTCCAATCCTCTACAATCTTTATTAGAGGACAGAAAAAGAGGGGACACTTCCCAACTTATTCTCCAAGGCCAGTATAATCCTAACGCATGCATGCTCAGTTGCTCAGTTTTGTCCAACAACTCTGTTAATGTGATGCTCCATTGTTTAGTCAGTAAATCACGTCTGACTCTTTGCGACCCCATGGACTGTGCCATGCCAGGCTCTCTGTCCATGGGATTTCCCAGGCAAGAATACTGGAGTGGGATGCCATTTCCTTCTCCAGGGAATCTTCCCAACCCAGGGGTTGAACACCTGTCTCTTGCATTAGCAGGCAGATTCTTTACCACGGAGCCATCAGTTCAGTTCAGTTCAGTCGCTCAGTCGCTCAGTCGTGTCCGACTCTTTGTGACCCCATGAATCACAGCACGCCAGGCCTCCCTGTCCATCACCAACTCCAGGAGTTCACTCAGACTCACATCCATCGAGTCAGTGATGCCATCCAGCCATCTCATCCTCTGTCATCCCCTTATCCTCCTGCCCCCAATCCTTCCCAGCATCAGAGTCTTTTCCAATGAGTCAACACTTCACATGAGGTGGCCAAAGTATTGGAGTTTCAGCCTTAGCATCATTCCTTCCAAGGAAATCCCAGGGTTGATCTCCTTCAGAATGGATTGGTTGGATCTCCTTGCAGTCCAAGGGACTCTCAAGAGTTTTCTCCAACACCACAGCTCAAAAGCATCAATTCTTCAGCACTCAGCTTTCCTCACAGTCCAACTCTCACATCCATACATGACCACTGGAAAAACTATAACCTTGACTAGATGGACCTATGTTGGCAAAGTAATGTCTCTGCTTTTGAATATGCTATCTAGGTTGCTCATAACTTTCCTTCCAAGGACTAAGCATCTTTTAATTTCATGGCTGCAGTCACCATCTGCAGTGATTTTGGAGCCCCAAAAAATAAAGTCTGACACTGTTTCCACTGTTTCCCCATCTATTTCCCATGAAGTGATGGGACCAGATGCCATGATCTTCGTTTTCTGAATGTTGAGCTTTAAGCCAACTTTTTCACTCTCCACTTTCACTTTCATCAAGAGGCTTTTTAGTTCCTTTTCACTTTCTGCCATAAGGGTGGTATCATCTGCATATCTGAGGTTATTGATATTTTTCCTGGCAATCTTGATTCCAGCTTGTGCTTCCTCCAGCCCAGCGCTTCTCATGATGTATTCTGCATAGAAGTTAAATAAGCAGGGTGATGACATACAGCCTTGATGTACTCCTTTTCCTATTTGGAACCAGTCTGTTGTTCCATGTCCAGTTCTAACTGTTGCTTCCTGACCTGCATACAGGGTTCTCAAGAGGCAGGTCAGGTGGTCTGGTATTCCCATCTCTTTCAGAATTTCCCACAGTTTATTGTGATCCACACAGTCAAAGGCTTTGGCACAGTCAGTAAAGCAGAAATAGATGTTTTTCTGGAACTCTCTTGCTTTGTCGATGATCCAGAGGATGTTGGCAATTTGATCTCTGGTTCCTCTGCCTTTTCTAAAACCAGCTTGAACATCTGGAAGTTCACGGTTCATGTATTGCTGAAGCCTGGCTTGGAGAATTTTGATCATTACTTTACTAGCGTGTGAGATGAGTGCAATTGTGTGGTAGTTTGAGCATTCTTTGGCATTGCCTTTCTTTGGAATTGGAATGAAAACTGACCTTTTCCAGTCCTATGGCCACTGCTGAGTTTTCCAAATCTGCTGGCATGCTGAGTGCAGCACTTTCACAGCATTATCTTCTAGGATTTGAAACAGCTCAACTGGAATTCCATCACCTCCACTAGCTTTGTTTGTAGTGATGCTTTCTAAGGCCCACTTGACTTCACATTCCAGGATGTCTGGCTCTAGGTGAGTGATCACACCATCATGATTATCTCTGATATTATAATTACAGAATACCTAGTTTTATTGCTTCCTGCTTTACTGCATTTTGCTAGTACTATATATAAATTTTTTTTTACAAATTGAAGTTTTGTGGTGACCCTCTATTTAGCAAGTCTTTTGGCACCATTATCCAATAGCATTTGCTTACATGATGTCTGTGTGTCACATTTTGGTAATTCACAAATTTTTCAAATGTTTTCATTATTATTATATTTGTTATGGTGATCAGTGACCATTGATGTTACTATTACAATTGTTTTGTCATTTTTGGCCAATAAAATTCTTTTTGCAGCCATTAAATTCAAAGATGCTTGCTCCTTGGGAGGAAAGCTATGACAAACCTAGACAACATATTAAAAAGCAGAAATATCACTTTGTAGACAAAGTTCTGTATAGTGAAAGCTATGATTTTTCCAGTAGTCTTGTACAAATGTGAGAGTTGAATTACCATAAAGAAAGCTGAATGCCAAAGAATTGATGCTTTCAAATTGTGGTACTAGAGAAGACTCTTGAGAGTCTCTTAGACTGCAAGGAGATCAAATTAGTCAATAATAAAGGAAATGAACCCTTAATATTCATTGGAAGGACTGTTGATGAAGCTGACGCTCCAATATTTTGGCCACCTGATGTGAAAGGCTGACTCATTGGAGAAGAGTGTGATGTTGGGAAAGATTAAAGGCAAAAGGAGGAGGTGGCAGAGGATGAGATGGTTAGATATCATCACTGACAAATGGACATGAATTTGAGCAAACTCCGGAAAATAGTGGAGGACAGAAGAGACTGGTGTGCTGCAGTCCATGGGGTTGCAAAGAGCTGGATGTGACTTAGTGACTGAACAACTTTTTAATTAAGATACATAAAACAATTGCGGGACTTCCCTGGTGGCTTAGATGGTAAAGAATCTGCCCACAGTGTGGGAGACCCAGGTTTGATCCTTGGGTCAGGAAGATCCCCTGGAGGATGAAATGGCAACCTACTCCAATATGCTTGCCTGGAGAATTTTGTGAACAGAGGAGCCTGGTGGGCTACAGTCCATGGGGTCGCAAAGATTTGGACACAACTGAGCAACTAACACACACAGAAAGCTATTGCATACTTAAATGACTACTGTATATTATAAACATAATTTTATATACACCATGAAACCAAAAAATTTGTGTAACTCACTTTATTGTGATATTCACTTTACTGCTGTGGTCTGGGACTGAACCTGCAATACCTCTGATGTATGCCTACAATATTCTTATACTTTTGTCCAAACCCACAGAATATACAACACCATGAATGAAGTCTAATTTAAACTATGGACTTTGGATGACTATGATATGTTAATGTGGGCTCATTCGTGATTTTAAAATGTACGTTCTGATGAATGATATTAATAATAATTATGGCTATGCATGTGTGGGAATAGCAAATATGTGAGAGTTCACTGAATTTTCCTCTCAATTTTGCTATAAAAGTAAAACTTTTCTAAAAAACAATTTAAAGTAAAAAGATACAAAAATAGACACCATGTTAACAACAGTCAAAAGAAAGCTAGAGTAGCTATATTAACTTCAGACAAAGGAGATTTCTATGCAAAGAATATTACCAGGGATAAATAAGACCTTTCATGATAAACAGGATGAATTAATCAAGAGGATATAACAATCCTAACCACTCTCAAATGTTTATACATCTAGTAACAGAGGTTTTGTTTCATATATAAAACATTTTTCACATATAAAATATTCACATATTTTACATGTGAAACAAAAAAGGATAGGACTAAAAGGAGAAAGAGACAAATCTACCATTACAGTAAGAGATTTCAACATCTCTTAGTAATCAATAGACCAAGTAGGCAAAGGATATAGTCTACTTGAACATCACTACCAATCAACCCAACTGATTGACATTCATAGACCACTTTACCCAACAAAAGCAGAATACACATGATTCTCACATACACAGAACATTCACCAAAATAAACCATATGGGTTATAAAACATATCTCAACACTTTATGGCAAACAGATGGAGAAAAAATGGAAATAGTGACAGATTTCATTCTCTGGGCTCCAAAATCACTGTGGATGGAGACTGCAGCCATGAAATTAAAAGATGCTTGCTCCTTGGAAGAAAAGCTATGACAAACCTATACAGTATATTAAAAAGCAGAGACATCACTTTGCTGACAAAGGTCCATCTAGTCAAAGTATGATTTTTCCAATAGTCATGTACAGATGTGAGATTTGGTACATAAAGGAGGCTAAGCACCAAAAAATGGATGCTTTTGAACTGTGGTGCTGGAAAAGATTCTTGAGAGTCCCTTGAACAACAAGGAGATCAAACCAGTCAATCCTAAAGGAAATCAACCCTGAATATTCACTGAAAAGACTGATGCTGAAACAGAAGCTCCAATACTGTGGCCACCTGATACAAAGAGCTGACTCATTGGAAAAGACCCTGATGCTGGGAAGGATTGAGGGCAGAATGAGAAGCGGGTGACAGAGGATGAGATGGTTGTATGGCATCACTGATTGAATGGACATGAGTTTGAGCAAATTCCGGGAAATGGTGAAGGACAGGGAAGCCTGATGTGCTGCAGTCCATGGGGTGGCAGAGTTGGACATGACTTAGCAACTGAACAAAAACAACAAATTTAAAAGGAATCTAGGCATATAAAGTATAGTCTCAGATCACCATGGAATGAAATTTAAAATCTGTAACAGAAATACCTCTGGAAAATTTTCAGATACTTATATAATAGCACACTTTTAAATGGCCCGAGGATAAAAGAATACATACATAGGGAAAATGGGAAGTAGTTGAACTGCATGAAAATGAAAACACATTGTGTCAAAACTTGTGGGATGCATCTGAGCAGTAGTTGAAGTAAATGTATAGTTGAAGTAAACTGTGCTGTGCTTAGTCACTCAGTCATGTCCAACTCTTTGCAACCCCATGGACTATAGTCTGCCAGGCTCCTCTGTCCATGGGGATTCTCCAGGCAAGAACACTGGAGTGGGTTGCCATGCCCTCCTCCAGGGAATCTTCTCAACCCAGGGATCGAACCCAGGTCTCCCACATTGAAAGGTGGATCCTTTCCTGCTTGAGCCATAGGGAAGCCCATGAATACTGGAGTGGGTAGCCTGTCCCTTCTTCAGAGGATCTTCCCAATCCAGGAATTGAACTGGGATCTCCTGCATTGCAGGTGGATTCTTTACCAGCTGAGCTACCAGGCAAGCTCAGCATTAAAACTACTATATTAGAAAAGAAGAAAGGTCTCATATCAATGACCTCAGCTTTCATCTTAAAAAAGTAAAAAGAGAAGAGCTAATTAAACCTAAACTAAACAGACTAAAAAAAATAACATCAGAGCAGAAACCAGATTGCTCAGAAAAAAGAGAGAGAAGACATAAATTATCAATACCAGGAATGAGAAAGATTATATCACTACAGATGCCCATATATTAAAGAATAATAGGAGAATATTATAAATATTTGACAATAAATTTACAGGAAATGGACAAATTCCTTGAAATACACAAACTACCAAAGTTTTCTCAAGAAGAAAGAGATAAGTTGAATAGCCCTAAAGAGGTTATACATGCTAAGTCGCTTTAGCCGTGTCTGACCCTTTGTGACCATATGGACTGTAGCCCACCAGGCTCTTCTGTCCATGGGATTCTCCAGGCAAGAATACTAGAGTGGGTAACCATGCCCTCCTCCAGAAAAAGGTAGTAATTGTAACATTTCTTTACAACAAAGAAAATTCCAGGCCTATATGGCTTCAATAGTGAATTCCGCCGAACAAAAATAATTTAAGACAGAAATAATACTATCTTTTCTCCAGAAAACTGAAGAGGAATAAATACTTTCCAACTTGTTTTATGAGCTTAATCATTACTCTGACACCAAACCCAGACATACACTTTATTTTTTTAATTAATTAATTTTAATTGGAAGCTAATTACTTTACAATATTGTAGTGGTTTTCGCCAAACATCCACATGAATCAGCCACAGGCACACATGTGTTCCCCATCCAGAATCCCTCTCCCACCTCCTTCCCCATTCCATCCCCCAGGGTCATCCCAGTGTACCCGTCCTGAGCGCCCTGTCTCATGCATCGAACCTGGACCGGCAATCCACTTCACATATGATAATATACACATTTCAATGCTGCTGCTAAGTCACTTAAGTCGTGTCCGACTCTGTGTAACCCCATAGACGGCAGCCCACCAGGCTCCGCCGTCCCTGGGATTCTCCAGGCAAGAACACTGGAGTGGGTTGCCATTTCCTTCTCCAAGGCATGAAAGTGAAAGTGAAAGTGAAGTCGCTCAGTCCTGTCCGACTTTTCATAACCCCATGGACTGCAGCCCACCAGGCTCCTCCATCCATGGGGTTTTCCAGGCAACACTGCATACACTTTAAGAGAAAACTACAGACCATCATGAACACTGATGCAAAAATTGAAGCAAATCAAATCCAACAATATATAAAAAGAAGAATACATTACAACCAAATAGGGTTTACTTCAGGATGCAGAGTTGGCTTAACACTAGAACATTAATCAATACATTATATTCAATTTGCAATCATCAATTCACCATATTAACAAACTGAACAAGAAAAACCCTACAATCACCTTAACAGACACAAAGCTATATTTGGCAAAATCTAGCATCTATTTCTGATAAACTCCTCAAGCATATTAGGAATAGAAGGTAACTTCCCCAAACTAAGAGAAAATATACAGAAAACCTACAGATAATATCATACTTAAGAGTGAACTACTAAATGCTTTTCATCAAAATACAGAAACAAGGCAAGCATGTCTGCTCTCCTTACAGCTCTCTTTCAACATTGTACAGGAGGATGGAATCAGTGCAATTATGTAAGAAAAAACAAAAGGCATCCATATTGGAAAGGAAGAAGTACAACTGTTTTTATTTACAGATGATGTAATTGCCTATGGTCAAACAGAAACTTTAGGGGGAAATACTACTAGAGCTAATAATTAAGATTAGCAAGTTTACAATATCTTTATCATGAAATGAGTGTTTGTGTCCCTCCAAAGTTTATATGTTCAAGTCATAACCTTCAATGAGATTGTATTTGGAGATAGAGTCTATGAGAGGATGACATGAGTTCATAAAGGTTAGGCCCAATCTGAGAGATCTGGTGCCCTCATTTAAGAAAGAAATACCAGAGCCCTCTCTTTCTTTGCGTGGAGAGAAAAGGTCATGTGAAGTCATAGCAAGATGGTGGTCACCTACAAGACAAGAAAAGAGCCCTACCAGGAAATGAATAGGCCAGCACTTTGGTTGTGGACTTCCTGGCCTCTAAAACTTTGAAAAAGTAAACTTCTGTTGTTTAATCCCCCTCCTATTGTATTTTGTTATGGTAGTCCAAGAAGACTAATATAAAGATCAACAAACAAAAAGATATATTTATTGGACTTCTCGGTGGTGCAGTGGATAAGAATTTGCCTGCCAATGCAAGGGACAGGGGTTCAATCCCTGGTCCAGGAAGATTCCACATGTCTCAGAGCAACTGAGCAACTCAAGCTCAGTGCTCAGAGCACAGAGCAACTCAAGCCGATGTGCCACAATTTTTGAGACCATGCTCTAGAGCCTGCAAGCCACAACTACTGAGACTCATGCTGCGGCTACTGAAGCCCACATCCCTAAGACCTGTGTCTGTGAGAAGAGAAGTCTCTGTGATGAGAAGTATGTGCACTTCAACAAAGAGTAGACACCACTCATTGCAACTAGAAAACACCTGGGCAGCAACAAAGACCCAGTGCAAACAAAAATACATAATTTTTTTTAAAAAGGAATCAGTTGGATGGGAGGGGAATTTGGGGAGAGAATGGATACATGTGTATGTATGGCTGAGTCCCTTCATTGTTCACTTGAAGCTATCACAACATTATTAATCGGCTACACCCCAATATAAAATAAAAAGTTAAAAAAATAAAAAAGGAATCATTTTTTAAAAAGGTATATCTCACTGGAGCCGATTATACAGAGTGAAGTAAGCCAGAAAGAAAAACACCAATACAGTATACTAACACATATATATGGAATTTAGGAAGATGGCAATGACGACCCTGTACGCAAGACAGGGAAAGAGACAGAGATGTGTATAACGGACCTTTGGACTCAGAGGGAGAGGGAGAGGGTGGGATGATTTGGGAGAATGACATTCTAACATGTATACTATCATGTAAGAATTGAATCGCCAGTCTATGTCTGATGCAGGTTGCAGCATGCTTGGGGCTGGTGCATGGGGATGACCCAGAGAGATGTTATGGGGAGGGAGGTGGGAGGGGGGTTCATGTTTGGGAACGCATGTAAGAATTAAAGATATTAAAATTTAAAAAAATAAAAATAAAAACACAAAAAAAGGTATATCTCTATATGTTAGCAATGAATAGTGAGAAATAGAAATTAATAGCATAAAAATATGAAATATTAAAATTAGGTGAGAAATAATGACATCAGGTGGGAATAGTGACCTGTACAGTAAAAATTTTAAGGTATTAAAAAAGACCTAAATAAAATGGACAGATGCCCTTTTTTCTTAAGATAGGAAACTCAGTCTTGTTACGATGTCAATTATCCTCAAACTAACCTATAGATTCAACGCAATCCAAATCAAAATCCCATTAGAGTTTCTTGTGTTTTTTTGTAAAGATTGACAAGCTGATCCTAAAATTCATATACAAGTGCAAAGGACCTAAAAGCCAAACCAAGTGAAAAAGAATAACAAAGTAGAGAGCTAATACTATCTGATATCAAGAATTACTATAGTGTCACATTATTCAATACTGCATGGTACTGGTATAAAGATAGACAAGTAGATGAATGAAATGATATAGAGAATCCAGACAGAAACCCATACATATATATGGATAACTTTTTGTCAGCAAAGGGGCAAAGGCAATATAGTGAAGAAAGGATAGCATTTTCATAAATGGTGCTAGAATAATTGAATGTCAATATAAAAAAAAAAGAACTTGAATCCATATCTTACATCATTTAATAAAATTAACTCATAGACAAAAATGTAAAACTTTAAGAAACTTCTAGAAGAAACCACAGAAGACCTTTGTAACCCTGGGTTAGGCAAAGATTTCTCAGATATGACAACAAAGGCATATCCCAATAACAAAGTGACAAGTTGGACTTCATCAAAGTTAAAAACTTATGTTCTTCAAACTGTTTCACAAGCAATTACATATTATATGATTCTACTTATATGAAATGCCCAGAAAAGGAAACTCAAGAGACATAAAGTAGATCAGTATTTGCCTGGGGCTGAGAACGGGGCTTAAGTGTAAATGGGCATAAGGGATCTTATTGTGGGTAAAAAAATGTTCTAAAACTGACATATGGTGATGCTTAAACTCTCTAAATTTACAAAAAATCATTTAATTGTAAAACTTTAAGTGGGTAAGTTTTATTATATGTAAAATATACTACATTAAGGTATTTTTTTTTTTAAGAAGACGGTAGAAATAGTGTGAAAAGACAAGGCGCCCACTGGAAGAATATTCTTCAAAGCATATATCTCATAAAGGATTTGCATCCAGAATACACAAAGAACTCTAAAAATTCTACAATGAGAAAATCAAATAATTTTTTAAATAGACAAAATATTGGAACAGATATATCACCAAAAAGGATATGCAGATATCAAATAAGTACCTGCTATGTCGCTTCAGTCGTGTCCGACTCTGTGTGACCCCACAGACAGCAGCCCACCAGGTTCCTCTGTCCCTGGGATTCTCCAGGCAAGAATATGGGAGTGGGTTGCCATTTCATTCTCCAATGCATGCATGCATGCTAAGTCACTTCAGTTGTGTCCGACTCTGTGCAACCCTATGGACAGCAGCCCACCAGGCACCTCTGTCCATGGGATTCTCCAGGAAAGAATACTGGAGTGGGTTGCCATTTCCTTTTCCAAAATAAGTACATCAAAAAGTGATTAACATCATTAGTCCTTAGGGAAATATAAATTAAAATCACATTATGATATCACTTCATATCTATTAGAATGGTTCAGATTAAAAGACTGGCCATACTAAGTGTCACATGTAAAGAAACAAGTTTCAAACACTGCTAGTAGAAATGTAAGATGGTATAACTACTTGGAAAACAGCTTGGCAATTTCCACTTTTAGGTATTTATCCAAGAGGAAAGAAAATCTATACCCATAGTGTAAAAGAGTGTGTATTATAACACTTACTAAAACAATAAGGAAAGTTTTATACAAAACTTGCAATAGTGGTATTGCAATAGCAGAGAGAGGTTGTGTCCAACTCCAAATACAGCAAAGATAGCTAGGGATTTAAAGCCAATGAACAATGAAAGCGCCAGAGGATGGGGAAACTGCTAAGAGGAGAGACATCAAAGGTAAGGTGATTCTTGCTAAACTGATCTAAGATACTATGATTTATGATAGGAAATATATATTTGATCTTTGCCCCCATTTCTGGCATAGAGCTGAAATTCCCTAGGTGATAAGAGAAATGAGGTGTCTTTTGTTACATTAATAGAGTGACTTTCAAACTATAGTTAAGATAGGGGCTGGTTGTGAGGGAAACCATCTATGTAATTAGAGGATTGGGACTTTCAGGCCCGTACCATAACATCTTTTCATAAGGGAGGAGAGAGTAGCTAGAGGTTGAATGAATCACCAATGACCACTGATTTAATCAATCATGACTATGCAATGAAGTCTCCATAAAATTCCAAAAGGACAAGGTTCAAAGAGCATCTTGGTTGGTGAGATTGGGGAGAATGGCACTCCAAGAGAAAGCATGGAACCTCTGCACCCTTCCACGATACTTTGCTCTACGCACCTCGTCTATCTGGCTGTTCCTGAATCATATCCTTTTAAAATAAACCAGTAATTTAGTGAGTAAAACGTTTTTCTGAGTTCTATGAGCCACTATAGACAATTAATCAAACCCAAGGAGAGAGTTGTGGGAACTTCTGATTTACAGCCAGTAAGTTAGAAGTAAAGGACTTGTGACTGGAGTCTGAAGTCTCGGGAGACAGGTCATGGGAACCTCCAATTTATAGCCAGCCTGTCAGAAACACAGGTAATAACCTGGGCTTGGAATTGGTGTCTGAAGTATAAGGTGTTCCTATAGGACAGAGCCCTTTACCTGTGGAATCTGTTGCTGTTTCTGGATAGATAGTGTCAGAATTGGGTTGAATTTCATCCACAGCAATGTAGAAGACTTGGGTTCAATCCTTGGGTTGGGAAGATCCCCTGGAGAAGGGAAAGGCTGCCCACTCCAATATTCTGGCCTGGAGAATTCCATGGACTGTATAGCCCAAGGGGCCACAAACAGTAGGATACAATTGAGCGACTTTCACTTTCACTTTCTAGGATACCCAGCTGGTGCCTGGAGGTTGCTTGTTGTTAAGTGTGGGAAAACCCTTCCCATCAATACACTCATTGAAACTGGGTCCAGGAACTGAATTAGACTTAATATGCCAGCATGCTAAAGGCTGAATGATCAGGTATCAGAGGTGGAGGACTTTCTGTAAACTGGTGAGCAGAATTCTTGCTAAAATCATATTCAAGGATGGACATGGAAGCCCAAGGTCAAGGCCTAGTTTAGAAGAGAGCTCAGGATAGCCTCACTAAAGTTTGATTATGGAGAGATTCTTTGTTAATACAAATACTTCACTGAAATGTTCCCAGCGGCTAAATAATCTAAATGTTCATAAATAGATGAATGGGTAAATAAATTATGGTATACCATGCAATGAAGTATTTAGCAATTAAAAGGAACAAACTATTCATACAATCAAACACAACAAACTGATACACAACAAAATGTGGAAAATTCTTCAAGAAATGGATACCAGATCACCTGACCTGGTTCCTGAGAACTGTATGTAGGTCAAGAATCTACAGTTAAAACTGGACATGAAACAACAGACTGGTTCCAAAATGAGAAAGAAGTACACAAAGGTTGTATACTGTCACCCTGCTTCTTTAACTCATATGCAGAGTACATCATGAGAAATGCTGGACTGGATGAGCACAAGCTGGAATCAAGATTGCCAGGAAAAACATCAATAACCTCAGATATGCAGATGACACCACCCTTATGGCAGACAGGGAAGAAAAACTAAACAGCCTTTTGATGAAAGTGAAAGACAAGAGTGAAAAAGTTGGCTTAAAACTCAACATTCAGAAAACTAAGATCATGGCATCCAGTCCCATCACTTCATGGGAAATAGATGGGGAAACAGTGGAAAGAGTGACAGACTTTATTATTTGGGGTCCACAATCACTTCAGATGGTGACTGCAGCCATGAAATTAAAAGACACTTACTCCTTGGAAGAAAAGTTATGACCAACCTAGACAGCATATTAAAAAGCAGATATATTACTTTGCCAACAAAGGTCCATCTAGTCAAGGCTATGGTTTTTCCCATAGTCATGTATGGATATGCGAGTTGGACTATAAAGAAAGCTGAGTGCCAAAGAATTGATGCTTTTGAACTGTGGTGTTGGAGAAGATTGTTGAGAGTCTGGACAGCAAGGAGATCCAACCAGTCCATCCAAAAGGAAATCATTGCTGAATATTCATTGGAAGGACTGATGCTGAAGCTGAAACTCCAATCCTTTGGCCACCTGATGTGAAGAACTGACTCATTGGAAAAGACCCTGATGCTGGGAACGATTGAAGGTGGGAGGAGAAGGGGACAACAAGGGATGAGATGGTTGAATGGCATCACTGACTCAATGAACATGAGCTTGAGTAAACACTGGGAGTTGGTGATGGACAGGGATGCCTGGCGTGCTGCAGTCCATGGGGTCACAAAGAGTCAGATACGACTGAGCGACTGAACTGAAACTGATTGATATACTCAACAACATGGCTGAATCTCAAAATAGCTATGCTGAGTGAAAGAAGTCAGACTTAAAAATAAAAAAACTCTCCTTTCTTGAAGGACTCCAAAATCCAATCTGTTATGACAGTAACTAGATAAGTAGTTGCTTGGGGTGCATGAAGAAAGAAACTGTAATATTATAGGAGGAAACTTCTGGAGATGAATATTTTCACTATCTTGATTGTGGTGGTGGTTTCAAAGATGAATACAATCTTTATATAACAAAGATATACAATCTTTTTTATATACAGGAAAACATTTTTTTTTAACTTTTATTAGAGTATAGTCACTTTATAATATTGTGTCAGTGTCTACTGTACGTCAAAGTGAATCAGCTATATATATAGATATATTCCATTTTTTGGATTTTCTTCCCATTTAGATCACCATACAGCATTGAGTAGAGTTCCCTGGGCTATACAGAAGGTTCTCATTAGTTATCTATTATATATGGTATCACTAGTATGGGCTTCCCTGGTGGCTCAGAACGTAAAGCATCTGTCTGCAATGTGGGAGACCTAGGTTTGATCCCTGGGTCAGGAAGATCCCCTGGAGAAGGAAATGGCAACCCACTCCAGTACTCTTGCATGGAAAATTAAACAGACAGAGGAGCCTTGTAAGCTACAGTCCATGGGGTTGCAAAGAGTTGGACACGACTGAGAGACTTCACTTCTTCATCACTAGTATATCTATGTGAATCCTAAATTCCCAATTCACTCAATTCCTCTCTTTTCCCCTTGGTATCCATAGGCTTGTTCTCTATGCCTGTGTCTCTATTTCTGCTTTGTAAATATGATTGTGTATATCAATACCAGGCTTTCCTGGTGGCTCAGTTGGTAAAGAAAACGCATGCAATATAGGAGACCGCCTGCAATACAGGAGACCCAGATTCGATCCCTGGGTTGGGAAGATCCCCTGGAGAAAGAAATGGCAAACCACTCCAGTATTCTTGCCTGGGAAATCCCATGAACAGAGGAATCTGGTTGGCTACCATCTATGGGTCACAAGAGTCAGATATGACTTAGTGACTAAACCACCACCATACCAATGTCAACTTTTGGTGATAAATATTTTCACTATCTTGATTCTGCTGATGGTTTCTAGGGTGCTCATATATGTAAGAAATTTAAATTGCACACTTTAAATATGTGTAGCTCATTGTATATCAATTATATCATGGCTCACAAAGAGTATTTTTTTTTAAAGCAAGAGTTCCCAGTCTCAAAAAGGCTCTCAGCAATGGGCTATAATCTTGGGTTTCCCTAGTTCTTCCATTCCCCTAAACTCCTATTTTAAACCCTTTTTAATATCCTTAAGCCTCTTATCCTATATTCTTCCTTTCTCTGGAAGATTATCCTTCAAGTTGCCTCTAGTCTCAGCCTTTCTCCACCCTGGGAGCCAAAATAAACTTTATACGAGAACATTCATATCTCTTGTTTACAAGTTCTTACCAGCAGCCCCTCCAGAAAAAATCCAAATTCCTTCAGTTCAGTTCAGTTCAGTTCAGTTGCTCAGTCGTGTCCGACTCCTTGCGACCCCATGAATCGCAGCACGCCAGGCCTCCCTGTCCATCACTAACTCCTGGAGTTCACTCAGACTCACGTCCATCAAGTCAGTGATGCCATCCAGCCATCTCATCCTCAGTCATCCCCTTCTCCTCCTGCCCCCAATCCCTCCCAGCATCAGAGTCTTTTCCAATGAGTCAACTCTTCGCATGAGGTGGCCAAAGTACTGGACTTTCAGCTTTAGCACCAAATTCCTTAACAAGGATTATAAGACCATCTTTAATGTTGGCCTCTCCTTATCTCTACAATTTCATCTCTAGCTTTTTCCTCACCATCTGCATCCCCATCTTCACTTTAGGGTCACACTGGGGTCTAGCTACAATAAACTACTACCCATTCCTAAGTTCTGCATTTTTATTTCTTCATCTCTCTGCCCTTTTCTTGTCTTATTCTTTCTGTCTCTCTTGTCTGCCTTCTCTCCCTTTTTTCTGTCTCTTTCTCTCTCTCTCTCTCCCCCTCTCTCTCTTCTGTTCTCCTCTCTTTTTCCAGTCATCCTCTCTCTTTACTCCCATCCCCCCATCCCCCCGGCCATGGCTCTTAAGAGTTATGAATTTTATTAGTACTTCCATATATTCTTGCTAACACAACTAAGTTGATGTCAACAATTTCTATGCACAGACATACTGAGTTTGGGATCCAAGTAGGATAATACTATTTCCTCTGGGTTTTTTATATTCCTAGGTCTTGATGACGCAAAGTGACAGCCTAATATCCTTTATTTGGAATTATATCTGATAGCTGACTCCACATGTAGATGATGTTAGCCTCAACTGAGTTACAGATCTCTTAAAGTATCTCATATACAAAGTATCCAATATAAAAGTAATTATTTCTTTTAGTAAGTGAAGGAAAATTTGAAAGTACTACCTCATTTGAAGAACTGTCTTGCAAAGTTGACACAGGAACAATTTCATTTGAATTAACATAAGTGCTGACATTTGGAAATAGTTCTTCAAAAGATGCTTTTTGCACTGAGGACAAATCAATCTATAAGAGAATACATTACTCTTGTAGAAGTACAATACTGCAAAACAATCATTTTTAAGTAACCAAGGACAAGTTGAATTACTCTCTCAATTGAATGATTTTCTTGTGAGCTTGACATATGAATAATTTGATCTGAATTAATATAATTGCTGATATTTAGAAATACCTCTTCAAAAGATGCATGTTTAACTGGGAACAAATGAATCTATAAAGAATAATACAAGGTTCTTTAGCTTTAAAATTATTTTTAAATAAGAATTTTCATTTGCTAAAATATCACTTAATTTATACATATCAAGTAGTCCCATCACTTCATGGCAAATAGATGCAAAAACAGTGGAAACAGTAACAGACTTTATTTTGGGGGTTCCAAAATCACTGCAGATGGTAACTGCAGCCATGTAATTAAAAGACACTTACTCCCCAGAAGGAAGATTATGACCAACCTAGACAGCATATTAAAAAGCAGAGACATTTGTCAACAAAGGTCTGTCTAGTCAAGGCTATGGTTCTTCCAGTGGTCATGTATGGATGTGAGAGTTGGACTATAAAGAGGGCTGAGAGCAGAAGAATTGATGTTTTTGAACTGTGGTGTTGGAGAAGACTCTTGAGAGTCCCTTGGACTGCAAGGAGATCCAACCAGGCCATCCTAAGGGAAATTGGTCCTGGGTGTTCATTGGAAGGACAAATGTTAAAGCTGAAACTCCAGTATTTTGGCCACCTGATGCAAAGACCTGACTCATTTGAAAAGACCCTGATGTTGGAAAAGATTGAAGTCAGGAGCAGAAGGGGACAACAGGATGAGATGGCTGGATGGCATCACTGACTCAATGGGCATGAGTTTGGGTAAACTCCGGGAGCTGGTGATGGACAGGGAGGCCCGGCATGCTGCAGTTCATGGGGTCACAAAGAGTCGGACAAGACAGAGTGACTGAACTGCTCCAGGCAAGAATACTGGAGTGGGTTACCATTTCCTTCTCCAGGGGATCTTCCTGACCCAGGGATCGAACCCGGGTCTCCCGCATTGGAGGCAGATGCTTTAACCTCTGAGCCACCAGGGAAGCCCCCTAAATGAAATTCACCTACCCAGCAACTACGCCTCATGGACTAATTTCCCTGATCTTCCCTTAACTGTTAGCCTTCCTCAGTGTTCTGCCTTTGCCTTCTTTTTGCCTACCATTGTACACTAGAGATTTTTAAATCTCTACCTTGTTCCAGAGCACCATACCCATATCATTATCAGGTTTCTCAACTTACCACATATTTCTACATCAAAATCAAAATATTTAAAGCCAAATTCATGATCCATACTCCTTAGTTTTGGATTTCAAGAAGCTCTGTCATGTTGACACTCCAGATCTGACTAGAGTAATATCTGGCCTGAACCTAGGCTATACTACATGTATGAGTGCCCAGAGTGAATTATCGACTGACTGGGTGGGGATTGGGGGCATCTGCCCTTGCCCAGCTCCTCTTCCTCGTAGGGAGACAGAACAACTTGAGACCTATCAATGTGTATTTTGAAACAGTGTTAAGAAGGTCACCTGAAAGTGAGACCCTAGAAAATGAAAATCCTTAGAAGCCCTTGAGTTAACTAGCCTCCTTTCAGGGAAGCCAGCCAAGGAATGACAGCTTGGAATTGAGGGGAATCTAAATGACTCATTTGGTGGCAGCAAGCTATGGAATAAACCAAAGGGCAAATAGACTCATTCAATAAAAAAAGAAAAAAAATGTAGACCTTAAAATGTCAAGCCATTAAATGCTCTCAAAAGTATTTTCATTTATTAAAAGACACTAAATATTTACCTACAAAATGGGAGAAAACATTTGAAAATTATTTATCTGATAAGGGTCTAGTATCTGGAACATATAAATAACACTTACAACTCAACAATAAAAAGACTAATAGCCTAACTTTAAATGGCAGAGAATCTGAGTAGACATTTCTCCGAAGAAGATATATGTATATGTAAGGCCAATAAGCTCTATTGCAAAATCACAATGCGATACTACTTCACATGCCAAAAGATGGATGATAGTAAGTGTTGGTAAGAATACAGACAATCAAGACACTCCTACTGCTGCTGGGAATGTAAAATTGTTCAACCATTTTGGAAAACAGTCTATCAAACTTCTAATTATTAACCACAGAGTCACCATATAACTCTGCAATTTTACTTCTAGCTATATGCTCAAGAGAAATGAAAACACACATCCACACAAAAGTTGTATCTGAATGTTTATAGCTCCTCACTATTAATAATAGTTCAAAGGCAGAAACAACTCAAATGGCCATGAATACATTACTATTATTAGGCCACAAAAAGGAAAGTACTGGTATATACTAACCTTGAAAATATGCTAAACTAAGAGAAGTTAGTCACAAAAGGCTACATATGATTTTATTCACATAAATGTGAACAAATATCTAGGAAATCTATTGAAATAAAAAGTGGATTAGTGGTTGCTTGGGATCAGATAGTGGGATGGAAGAATAAAGTGAAAATGGCAATGGTTAAAAGGAATGGGTTTTTTTTTTGTGAGGTGATAAAAATGTTCTAAATTGACTGGGGTGATGATGGTATACATTTGTGTATATACTAAAAAACATTTTATACTTTAAATAGGAGAACTGAACCTCAATAAAGCTGTTTCTAAAAGTCCATCACAAAAACATGTTAAATGTACAGTTACCATGTAACCCATTAATTCAACTTCTACTTCTAGGTATACACCCAAGAAAACTGAAAACATATATCCACACAAAGACTTGTCAATGAACACTCATAGCACTGCTATACATTCAAATACCCATAAACTGATGAATTAGTAAATAAAATGTGGTATAACCTTTATATGAGATGTTATTCAGCCATAAATAAACAAAATACTGATAAATGCTGTAACATGGGTGAATCTTAAAAATATTATGGTAAGTGAAAGCAATTAGACACAAAAAGCCACATACTATATGATACAATTTATATGGAACAGCCACAATAAGCAAACTTTAAAGAGACAGAAAGTAGATTAGTAACTTCTAGAAGCTAGAGGATGAGATGGGAGGAATGATAAGTGACTGCTAAGGGGGAGAGCCCTTACAAATAGCTGTGAAAAGAGAGGCGAGAAGCAAAGGAGAAAAGGAAAGATATAAGCATCTGAATGCAGAGTTCCAAAGCATAGCAAGAAGGGATAAGAAAGCCTTCTTCAGCGATCAATGCAAAGAAATAGAGGAAAAGAACAGAATGGGAAAGACTAGAGATCTCTTCAAGAAAATTAGAGATACCAAGGGAACATTTCATGCAAAGATGGGCTCAATAAAGGACAGAAATGGTAGGGACCTAACAGAAGCAGAAGATATTAAGAAGAGGTGGCAAACATACACAGAAGAACTGTACAAAAAAGATCTTCACGACCCAGATAATCATGATGGTGTGATCACTAATCTAGAGCAAGACATCCTGGAATGTGAAGTCAAGTGGGCCTTGGAAAGCATCGCTACGAACAAAGCAAGTGGAGGCGATGGAATTCCAGTTGAGCTGCTTCAAATCCTGAAAGATGATGCTGTGAAAGTGCTGCACTTAATATGCCAGCAAATTTGGAAAACTCAGCAGTGGCCACAGGACTGGAAAAGGTCAGTTTTCATTCCAGTCCCAAAGAAAGGCAATGCCAAACAATGTTCAAACTACTGCACAGTTGCACTCATCTCACATGCTAGTAAAGTAATGCTCAAAATTCTCCAAGCCAGGCTTCAGCAGTACATGAACTGTGAACTTCCTGATGTTCAAGCTGGTTTTAGAAAAGGCAGAGGAACCAGAGATCAAATTGCCAACATCTGCTGGATCATCAAGAAAGCAAGAGAGTTCCAAAAAAACATCTATTTCTGCTTTATTGACTATGCCAAAGCCTTTGACTGTGTGGATCACAATAAACTGTGGAAAATTCTTACAGAGATGGGAATACCAGACCACCTAACCTGCCTCTTGAGAAATCTGTATGCAGGTCAGGAAGCAATAGTTAGAACTGGACATGGAAGAACAGACTGGTTCCAAACAGGAAAAGGAGTTCATCAAGGCTGTATATTGTCACCCTGCTTATTTAACTTCTATGCAGAATACATCATGAGAAACACTGGGCTGGAAGAAACACAAGCTGGAATCAAGATTGCTGGGAGAAACACCAATAACCTCAGATATGCAGATGACACCACCCTTATGGCAGAAACTAAAAAGCCTCTTGATGAAAGTGAAAGTGGAGAGTGAAAAAGTTGGCCTAAAGCTCAACATTCAGAAAACGAAGATCATGGCATCCGGTCCCATCACTTCATGGGAAATAGATGGGGAAACAGTGGAAACAGTTTCAGACTTTATTTTTGTGGGCTCCAAAATCACTGCAGATAGTGACTGCAGCCATGAAATTAAAAGACGCTTAGTCCTTGGAAGAAAAGTTATGAGCAACCTAGATAGCATATTCAAAAGCAGAGACATTACTTTGCTTGACTAAGTCTAGTCAAGGCTATGGTTTTTCCTGTGGTCATGTATGGATGTGAGAGTTGGACTGTGAAGAAGACTAAGCGCCGAAGAATGGATGCTTTTGAACTGTGGTGTTGGAGAAAACTCTTGAGAGTCCCTTGGACTGCAAGGAGATCCAACCAGTCCATTCTGAAGGAGATCAGCCCTGGGAGTTCTTTGGAAGGAATGATGCTAAAGCTGAAACTCCAGTACTTCAGCCACCTCATGCGAAGAGTTGACTCATTGGAAAAGACTTTGATGCTGGGAGGGATTGGGGGCAGGAGGAGAAGGGGACGACAGAGGATGAGATGGCTGGATGGCATCACGGACTCAATGGACGTGAGTCTGAGTGAACTCTGGGAGTTGGTGATGGACAGGGAGGCCTGGCGTGCTGCGACTCATGGGATAGCAAAGAGTCGGACACGACTGAGCAACTTAACTGAACTGAACTGAAGGGGGTGATGAAAAATGTTCTTTAATTGGATTGTAGTAGTGGTTGCACAAGCTTATGAGTATACTAAAAGTCACTGAATTCATACTTCAGCAAGGTGAATTTTAAAAATGTGAATTATAGCTCAATTTAAAAAAGATGTTGGTATTTACAAAATAGTCAATTAATTAGTTTTGTAGGGGAAAAATCATTTTTAAACACATTTCTCATATATATATATATTAACCCAAAAGATAAAACAAAAATGAATAAAAAACAGTCATTTTCTAGGAAAAATATTAATCTTTAGAATACTGGAAAGACTGTGACCAGAGTGTTCACAGAATACCTTTCTCCCATCTTGCAAAAGTGATCTTTGGTTAACTCTCCAGCTCTGTTCCACTAAGAATCTGATAAAGGTAAGAATGTCAACTATATTACTAGGTGACACTGCTTAGGGTAAAAATGATATCTAATTGTGAGGAATTATACATGCAATGTAAATTTTTAAAATGCTAGAAAACACACATTTTGGGCTTCCCTGACTCTTGTAATTAGGCATATCCCTTGTGGGGACCCTGGAAGCTACATCTCGGTGTTATTATAAAAGATACAGAATCTCATCTTCTTGTATCTGAGCTCTCTCCAGACTACTATGCAAGCTACAGTATGAGCTTCTGTGAGGACTGCTTGTACTGAAGAGGCACACCTGATCTTGCTCTACTTGCAAGCTGTATACCTGCTGTTCAGCTGAACCTCAGAAGAACTCAGGTTGGATAAGAGGCAAATTATGAATTCTTAGAAGAAAATACAGGGAGAAAACTTCATGAAATTGTATTTAATAATAACTTCTTTGATATGTCACAAAAGCACAGGCAACAAAAACAAGAACAAAAGATAAACTGGACTACATGTCAATGTATGGTAAATCCCACCACAATACTGTAAAGTAATTAGCCTCCAATTAAATTAAATAAATTAATTTAAAAAAATTTAAAAATTTGTGCATCAAAGGGTACTATCAACAGAATGAAATGGTAACCCACAGAATGGGAGAAAATATTTGTAAACCATATATCTGATAAGGGCTTCATATCTAGAATATATTAAGAACTCTAACAACTCAACAACAAAAAAATTAACAACCTGATTTTAAAAATGAACAAAGGACTTGAACTGACATTTCTCAAAAGAAGATATAAAATGACCAATAAGCATGTGAAAAGATGCTCAGCATCATTAGCCATTAGAGAAATACAAATTGAAACCACAAGGAGATACCATCTTACACCTGTTTTTTTTTTTTTAAAGAAAAACACAGAAAATAATAAGTGTTGACAAGGATGTAGAGAAATTGGAACCCTTGTAAACTGGTGGGAATATAAAATAGTGCAGCTGACATGGAAAAAAGTATGGTGGTTCCTCAAAAAGCTACAATGACAGTTACCAAAGGACCAGCAATTCCACTTCAAATAATACACCAAATGAATTCAAAACAAGGTTACAGAGAGACATTTGTATACCCATGTCCATAGCAACATTATTTACAATAGCCAAAAGATGGAAGCAACCAAATGTCCAACAACAGAAGAATGGACAAACAAAATGTGATACCTTCATACAATGGAATATCATTCAGCCTTAAATAAGGATGTAAGTTCTGACATATTCTTCAACATGGATGAACCGTGAAGACATTATGCTGAGTGAAATAAGTCAGTCACAAAAAAGACAAATACCATATGGTTCATTTATATGAAATGCCTAGAACAGTCAAATTCGTAGAGACAAAAAGTACAATGGTGGTTACAAGGGACTGGAGGAGGAAGGAATGGGGAATTTACTATTCAATGAGTATGAAATTTCAGCTTTGCAAGATGAAAAATTTCTGAGTATGGATGATGGTTACAACAATGTGAATATACTTGAACTGTACATTTAAAAATGATTACAAGGGCAAATTTTCTGTTATGTATTTTTGCCACAGTAAAAAAAAATTTTAAAAGAAGAAAAATATTTCTTTCATGTATAACAGTATATAGAGTACTTCCAGTGAAAATATGTTTATGCAACAGAAAATACAGACATTACTGACTATGTGCAATATTCCCCTAGTCTGGGAGAAATAGAAAAAGGGCGAGAACAGAGAGCCAGAAAATAGATACTACAAGTGCTAAATGATAATAATAACACTTACCACTAAACCAGGTGTTTGCGAAGATGGAGTACTTGTTAACAGGCCTCTGCTTTTCTTATCAGAAGTACCGGAATGTGTGTTCTATCAATATTTTGTGAAACAGAGAATTGAACAGCAGAAAGAAATAATACGGTAAACACAAAATTTTATAATTTTATACTAGATCATAATGTGTCACAGTAATAACATTTTAATCTACTAATTCAATTTTAAACCACTAGACAGGTAACTAAAGAACTGTTTGACTTGAGCTAGGTTAAACAACTTCAAAAAAAACTCCAAGTGGTACAAATGATAAACCTCTTTGAAACGGTGTCAGTATATGCTGAGAAGCCTGGAACCCAAACTCATAAAATTTGAACATTTGAACATAGGGAAGTTGTGTTAGGTTTCTTTTTTTCTTTCACCTTTTCTTCCTTTCACTCTTCTGGCTTAGAAATCTCTTAAACTAGTTGTTCAAGACATAATTTGGAATATTTATTAGGAAACTTTTATCAAAAAATTTATAGGTACATTTACCTAGTACACTAAACCTGTTAGCTCTCTAATTTATTAGCTATATAATCTTTTAATATGTTCATCTGAACAACAGGGATTATTCTACCCTAGGAATTGTCATGCAAATATTACATATGATACACGCTGCTCCACTGAAGGAGCATAGTTACCTGATGATAGCTCCCAGCTGCAACATCTTTAGAATCTGCTTCAGCTTTTAGGTTGAGGCCATTACCTTCTTGGGCAAGCCTCAGCCAACATTTGAACATAGCAGCCCAGTGTAAGATTCCTGTAATGGACAATCTATGCTCCAGACCTCCCCACTGGGAGAGCTTTTGTCAGCTCTGCATTGAAGACTAAGGCTATTTCACCCCAATCTTCCTTCCTCCCTGCTTTCCTTTCTCCAATATTACCCCCTCCAATATGGCACTTGAACTCTTAATTCTGCTGAATAATCTTTCCCAGTGGTCTCAAGCAAACCAATTGTCAACTGTCAGTCCATTTAAAACATACCTGCCTATATATAGCTGTAAGTATATAGATTCTCTGCAATTTTTCCTAGCTTTGCTGAGAAATTATGTACATCTAAATCTTTCTAATAAGCACATTTTCATTTTACAATCTTTTCAAGAATCAGCTAATAAAAGAACAGTGCTTACCAATGCAGGTTTGAGAGGCTGCGGCAGCAGAACTTTAGCAACTGATTTACCTGCACTGCTTTCCACAACAGACCTCTGGTGAGATGATGGAACCTTGATTTTTAGATGACGAGAGCTTAAGGTTGTTTGAAAATTTGTATCTCTAGGCTCAGGATCTTTTTCAGGCTGAAACAAATTCAGAATCCTAAGACACATTTCACAGTGCTATAAAAACATTTGTATCACTTCTCAGATGTCCTATTTTTGTTATAGGGATGTGTGTTATAATTTAAGTGGGATATGTATTTCTATCTATAATTCTCTCAACTTCAAAGTTTAAACTTAAAGATAAAACTTTTTCTTAAAATAGGTAAAGTATTCTTCATTTCTGCTATAGTATTTTTGATCTCAAGCATTCCTTTTCTGATTATTTCTTAGAATTTCCATCTCTCTGCTTATATTGCATGTTGTCTACTTTTTCCTGTAACTGCCTTAGCATATTAATTAGTTATTTTATATTTCTGGTCTGATAATTCTAACACTACTGTAATATCTGACTCTGGTCCCAATGCTTATTCAGTCTCTTTAAACAGTAATTTCTGGCCTTTAGTATGGCTTGTAGTTTTTGCTAAAAGGTGGACATGTTGTACTGAGTAATAACAACTGTGGTGAATAGTCTTTAATAATGCACTGATAAATTGTGGGGGGAGAGGGGAAGCCTTCTACAATTCTATGATTAAATCAGTATTTTATTGAGCCTATGCCCCTGGACTGTGAACATCACCAGTCCTTCTTAGTTCCCCTCCCCGCAAATTGAGACAGGATGGCTAAAAAGGACCATCCTGTAGTAGTTGGACACTTCCATTCCCCAATGTAGAAGGCTAGAGGGAGCTCAGTTCAGTTCAGTTTAGTCGCTTGGTCATGTCCGACTCTTTGCGACCTCATGAATCGCAGCACGCCAGGCCTCCCTGTCCATCACCAACTCCTGGAGTTCTCTCAGACTCACGTCCATCGAGTCAGTGATGCCATCCAGCCATCTCATCCTCTGTCGTCCCCTTCTCCTCCTGCCCCCAATCCCTCCAAGAGGGAGCTAGAATTGGGTAATTTCCTTTCTCCACTTGGAAGGGCAGAGCTGGCTGGAATCAGGTATTTCCCTTCCCCAGGTAAGTTAGGCTCTGCTAAAACCCCAGCAAGTTAGGATCTTAAACACCTTCTGCTGAGAGCAGGCTTTGTTAAGAAGAATAGAATATTTTAAAATGATTGAGGTATTTCAACATGGTTTCTTTTCCCTTCTCACTACCGGAACCATGAGGGTATTCTTCACTGATATTCTTTATGAGGATCTGGCACAGTTTCTGCAGGTAAAACTCACAGAAGTGTGGAGGTTCCTCTGATGAATGGGTTCCTCTTGAGTTGTCCACAATGAGCCTTCAGAAATTCATCAATGACATTTTTGGTTTTCCCACCCCAGCACTGGTTCTCAGGGAGGTTTCTGTTCATGTGTTTCTGCTCTGGTAAGTCAACATTCTCTGTATCCACCTGTCTGTCTTTCCATGATCTGGTGTAGCAGTTTACCAAGTGACCTTACTTCTTTGACAGATCTATAAAGCGTTGCTGATTTTTCAGTTTGTTCAGGTTTCTACTTGTTAGGACAGAGCAATGATTTCTAAATTCCTTTCATTTTAGACCAGAAACTGGAAGTCCTTCAATTTCCCAAAATTCTTTATAACATGACCTGCAAGCAGCACTTGGCAAAACTGGCCACTCTCCTTTTTAGAAGCAAAAGTCCTCCTCCCTTATCTTCTATGATACCATACGCTGTTTATTCTCCCCTCCTCTCTGTCCACTCTTTCTTTTCCACCTGACTGTAGAATTTTCCAAGAATTGATCCTGGATCCCTTTCTCTTCCTTACTCTGTAGATACTCTTTCCCAGGTGATTTTGTCCAATACTATGCATTCTAAAATATCTATAATATTGTACACTCCTCTTTTATTTTTCTGACCTGAAAACTTGCAGCCAGTGGTGCTTCCAACATTTTCACCTTCATGTGCCTTCAGACCTCCTGCTTTTCCTGTCACATTATATAGCACCTTTCTCCCTCAAAGCTGCTTAAGACACAAACCTAGAAGTCTTTCTTGACACCACTCACTCTTTCTGCGTCTATATCCAATCCATGAACTCTACAGGCAAACTATCTTGAATCCATGCATATTTTTTCATATCTCCTACAAAACACCCTAGTTAAAGCTACCAAACTTTCCCACCAAAAATCTTTGTAACTTCGTATTTATGAATCTTCTTGCTGACACTCTTGCCCTCTTTTAATCTGCTCTCCAGTTATACAATGATAGTATGGTATAGTGAAAAAAGTATAGGCTTCAGATCAAGGAAGACTTGCCATAAATTCCTCAAGCATATTGGTTAACACTTAAACTTCATTTTTCTCAGCTATCAAATAGCTAAAAAATAAAACAAAGGAAAAACTTACCTAACAGGAATGCTATAAAAACATATAATTAACAAAAACTGCTTAGAATAATGCTTACATTGAGTAGCCACTCAAATAGTAGCTACTGCTGCTGTATACAAAGTCAAGTCTGAATTCCTCCCCAAAGACCACTAGATTCCAGGCCTAATGTACTGATTTATAATTCTTTAACACAGAACACTGTTTTGACTACAAAGCAAATGCATTATTGTCACTTTAAATTACTAACAGATATCCAATTATCCAAAAAGCAACTGGAAAAATTGTACATTTTAATCTTCTTTCATTAAATTTATATAGAGTATATACGCATGCAACAATAATGTAATCTGATAAACTCCAAAAATGTTTTCAATTATTGGTTTAAATACCTGAAAAATAATTCGTATAAAGTATTGTCTAAAAGAAAAAAGTATTTTCTATATTAACGAAATTTATGGTTTATAAGGTTATTCTGCTTCAATACTTACTTCTTCTCTTTTTTCCCCAGGGGTCGAAAGGTAATTTTTCTCAGCAAGTAAAACTCCACAATATGCATTATCTAAATCAACAATATACGTTAGTGTTAGTTATTTCACCTGTTGTTACATCTAAAGTACAGAAAAGAGAACTCAAATTTAAAAACAAAATTGATTTTAATGACTGATTTTGTAGTAGTTTTAGAACAACCTAACTTGAACAACGTAACAGGAGAAAGAATTCTTAAAAATGTCTTTATCTCAAAACCTCCAGGTTTCATAGGAATAAATAAACTGTATATAAAAGATTTAGCTTTCAATTAGTAGAAAAAGTTGAATGTAACTTGAATTCTTAATTATCCTTCCATTTCCACTCTCTTTCTACTATAACTTTTTTACTAGCATTTAAAACACACTCAGGCATCTTTATTTTTAAAAAATTTATTTTTTAATTGAAGGATATGGAGATGCAGATATGCAGATGACACCACTCTTATGGCAGAAAGTGAAGGAGAACTAAAGAGCCTCTTGATGAAAGTGAAAGAAGAGAGTGAAAAAGTTGGCTTAAAGCTCAACAGTCAGAAAATGAAGATCATGGCATCTGGTCCCATCATTTCATGGCAGATAGATGGGGAAACAGTGGAAACAGTGTCAGACTTTATTTTTCTGGGCTCCAAAATCACTGCAGATGGTGACTGCACCCATGAAATTAAAAGACACTCCTTGGAAGGAAAGTTATGACCAAACTAGACAACATATTGAAAAGAGAAACATTACTTTGCAAACAAAGGTCCATCTAGTCAAAACTATGGTTTTTCCAGTAGTCATGTATGGATGTGAGAGTTGGACTATAAAGCAAGCTGAGCGCCGAAAAATTGATGCTTTTGAACTGTGGTGTTGGAGAAGACTCTTGGGAGTCCCTTGGACTGCAAGGAGATCCAACAAGTCCATCCTAAAGGAGATCAGTCCTGGGTGTTCATTGGAAGGACTGATGTTGAGGCTGAAACTCCAATACTTTGGCCACTTTGGGCGAAGAGCTGACTCATTTGAAAAGACCCTGATGCTGGGAAAGATTGAGTGTAGGAGAAGGGGATGACAAAGAGGATGAGATGGTTGGATGGCATCATCAACTCGATGGACATGGGTTTGGGTGGACTCCAGGAGTTGGTGATGGACAGGGAGGCCTGGCGTGCTGCTGTTCATGGGGTTGCAAAGAGTTGGACACGACTGAGCCACTGAACTGAACTGAATTGAAGGATAATTGCTTCACAGAATTTTGTCGTTTTCTGTCAAACCTTAGCATGAATCAGACATAGGTATACATATATCCCCTCCTTTCTGAACTTCCCTCCCACCTCCCTACCCATCCCACCCCTCTAGGTTGATACAGAGCCCCCTGTTTGAGTTTCCTGAGGCATACAGTAAATTCCCGTTGGCTATCAATTTTACATATGGGAATGTAAGTTTCCATATGACTCTGTCCATATATCTCACCCTCTCCCCTTGTCCATAAGTCTATTCTCTATGTCTATCTGTCCACTGCTGCCCTGTAAATAAATTCTTCAGCACCATTTTTCTAGATTCCGTATATATGGGTTAGAATACGACATTTATCTTTTTCTTTCTGACTTACTTCACTCTGTGTAATTGGCTCTAGGTTCATCCACCTCATTAGAACTGACTCAAATGTGTTCCTTTCTATGGCTGAGTAAAATTCTATTGTGTATATGTACCACAACTTCTTTATCCATTCATCTGTCGATGGACATTGAGGTTGCTTCCATGTTCTGGCTATTGTAAACAGTACTGCAATGAACAATGGGATTACATGTGTCTTTTTCAAGTTCGGTTCCCTCAGGGTATATGCCTAGGAGTGGGATTGCTGGGTCATATGGTGGTTTTATTCCTAGTTTTTGAGCAATCTCCATACTGTCTTCCATAGTGGCTATATCAATTTACATTCCCACCAACAGTGCAAGAGCGTTCCCTTTTCTCCACTCTCTCTCCAGCATTTATTGTTTGTAGACTTTTTGATGATGGCCATTCTGACTGGTGTGAGGTGATACCTCATTGTAGTTTTGATTTGCATTTCTCTAATAATGAGTGATATTGAGCATCTTTTTATGTGTTTATTAGCCATCTGTATGTCTTCTTTGGAGAAATGTCTGTTTCGGTCTTTTTCCCACTTTTTGACTGGGTTGTTTGTTTTTCTGGCATTGACTTGTATGAACTGCTTGTATAGTTTAGAAATTAATCCTTTGTCAGTTGTTTCATTTGCTATTATTTTTTCCCATTCTGAGGGCTGTCTTTTCTCCTTGCTTGTAGTTTCCTTTGCTGTGCAAAAGCTTTTAAATTTAATCACGTCCCACTTGTTTACTTTTGTTTTTGTTTCCATTACTCTAGGAGGTGGATCATAGAGGATCTTGCTTTGCTTTATGTCATCGAGTGTTCTGCCTGTTTTCCTCTAAGAGTTTTATAGTTTCTGGTCTTACATTTAGGTCTTTAATCCATTTCCACAACTAAGTATTGTGTTTTGCTTTGGTTCCATCCCTTCATTCTTTCTGGAGTTATTTCTCCACTGATCTCCAGTAGCATACTGGGCACCTAATGACCTGCGGAGTTCCTCTTTCGGTATCCTATCATTTTGCCTTTTCATACTGTTCATGGGGTTCTCAAGGCAAGAATACTGAAGTGGTTTGCCATTCCCTTCTCCAGTGGACCACATTCTGTCAGACCTCTCCACCATGACCCACCCGTCTTGGGTTGCCCCGCAGGCATGGCTTGGTTTCATTGAGTTAGACAAGGCTGTGGTCCTAGTGTGAATAGATTGACTAGTTTTCTCTGAGTATGGTTTCAGTGTGTCTGTCCTCTGATGCCCTCTTGCAACACCTACCATCTTACTTGGGTTTCTCTTACCTTGGGCGTGGGGTATCTCTTCACAGCTGCTCCAGCAAAGCACAGCCACTGCTCCTTACCTTGGACGAGGGGTATCTCCTTACTGACCCCGTTCCTGACCTTCAACATGGGATAGCTCCTCTAGGCCCTGCTGTGCCTGCTCAGCCACCACTTCTCGGCCCTGGCTTCAGGCGTGGGTGGTTCCTCCCAGCTGCCACCCCTGGCCTCGGGCTCGGGGTGGCTTCTCCCGGCCAATGCTGGCCTCGGACATTGGATGTCTCCTCCCGGCTGCCACTGGCCTCGGACGCAGGGTGTCTCCTCCCGGCCGCCACTGACCTCAGACGCAGGGTGGCTCCTCCCGGCCGTTCCTGCACTGTCACAGCCTTGCACTCTGGGCCGCTGTCCCTGACTTCGGACGTGGAATAGCTCTCGGCTGCGCTTAGTGCGCCGGCCGGCTGCTGCCACCTGCACTAGTCCATGAATCGAGGCAAATTGGAAGTGGTCAAACAAGAGATGGCAAGGGTGAACGTCAACATTCTAGGAATCAGCGAACTAAAATGGACTGGAATGGGTGAATTTAACTCAGATGACCATTATATCTACTACTGCAGGCAGGAATCCCTCAGAAATAATGGAGTAGCCATCATGATCAACAAAAGAGTCCAAAATGCAGTACTTGGATGCAATCTCAAAAATGACAGAATGATCTCTGTTCGTCTCCAAGGCAAACCATTCAATATCACAGTTATCCAAGTCTATGCCCCAATGAGTAATGCTGAAGAAACTGAAGTTGAACAGTTTTATGAATACCTACAAGACCTTTTAGAATTAACACCCAAAAGAGATGTCCTTTTGATTATAGGCGACTGGAATGCAAAGTAGAAAGTCAAGAAACACCTGGAGTAACAGGCAAATTTGGCCTTGGAATGCGGAATGAAGCAGGGAAAAGACTAATAGAGTTTTGCCAAGAAAATGCACTAGTCATAGCAAACACCCTCTTCCAACACCACAAGAGAAAACTCTACACATGGACATCACCAGATGGTCAACACCAAAATCAGACTGATTATATTCTCTGCAGCCAAAGATGGAGAAGCTCTATACAGTCAACAAAAACAAGACCAGGAGCTGACTGTGGCTCAGATCATGAACTCCTTATTACTAAATTCAGACTTAAATTGAAGAAAGTAGGGAAAACCGCTAGACCATTCAGGTATGACCTAAATCAAATCCCTTATGATTATATAGCGAAAATGAGAAATAGATTTAAGGGCCTAGATCTGATAGAGTGCCTGATGAACTATTGAATGAGGTTCATGACATTGTACAGGAGACAGGGATCAAGACCATCCCCATGAAAAGAAATGCAAAAAAGCAAAATGGCAGTCTGGGGAGGCCTTACAAATAGCTGTGAAAAGAAGAGAGGTGAAAAGCCAAGGAGAAAAGGAAAGATATAAGCATCTGAATGCAGAGTTCCAAAGCATAGCAAGAAGAGATAAGAAAGCCTTCAGTGATCAATGCAAAGAAATAGAGGAAAAGAACAGAATGGGAAAGACTAGAGATCTCTTTAAGAAAATTAGAGATACCAAGGGAACATTTCATGCAAAGATGGGCTCGATAAAGGACAGAAATGGTATGGACCTCACAGAAGCAGAAGATATTAAGAAGAGGTGGCAAGAATACATGGAAGAACTGTACAAAAAAGATCTTCAAGACCCAGATAATCATGATGGTGCAATCACTAATCTAGAGCCAGACATCCTGGAATGTGAAGTCAAGTGGGCCTTAGAAAGCATCACTACGAACAAAGGTAGTGGAGGTGATGGAATTCCGGTTGAGCTGCTTCAAATCCTGAAAGATGATGCTGTGAAAGTGCTGCACTCAATATGCCAGCAAATTTGGAAAACTCAGCAGTGGCCACAGGACTGGAAAAGGTCAGTTTTCATTCCAATCCCAAAGAAAGGCAATGCAAAAGAATGCTCAAACTACCGCACAATTGCACTCATCTCACATGCTAGTTAAGTAATGCTCCAAATTCTCCAAGCCAGGCTTCAGCACTATGTGAACCGTGAACTTCCTGATGTGCAAGCTGGTTTTAGAAAAGGCAGAGGAACCAGAGATCAAACTGCCAACATCTGCTGGATAATGGAAAAAGCAAGAGAGTTCCAGAAAAACATCTATTTCTGCTTTATTGACTATGCCAAAGCCTCTGACTGTGTGGATTACAATAAACTGTGGAAAATTCTGAAAGAGATGGGAATACCAGACCACCTGACCTGCCTCTTGAGAAATCTGTATGCAAGTCAGGAAGCAGCAGTTAGAACTGGACACAGAACAACAGACTGGCTCCATATAGGAAAAGGAGTACGTCAAGGCTATATATTGTCACCCTGCTTATTTAACTTCTATGCAGAGTACATCATGAGAAATGCTGGACTGGAAGAAACACAAGCTGGAATCAAGATTGCCAGGAGAAATATCAATAACCTCAGATATGCATATGACACCACCCTTATGGCAGAAAGGGAAGAGGAGCTAAAAAGCCTCTTGATGAAAGTGAAAGAGGAGAGCCAAAAAGTTGGCTTAAAGCTCAACATTCAGAAAACGAAGATCATGGCATTTGGTCTCAGCATTTCATGGGAAATAGATGGGGAAACAGTGGAAACAGTGTCAGACTTTATATTTCTGGGCTCCGAAATCACTGCATATGGTGACTCCAGCCATGAAATTAAAAGACGCTTACTCCTTGGAAGAAAAATTATGACCAACCTAGATAGTATATTCAAAAGCAGAGACATTACTTTGCTGACTAAGGTCCGTCTAGTCAAGGCTATGGTTTTTCCTGTGGTCATGTATGGATGTTAGAGTTGGACTGTGAAGAAGGCTGAGCGCCGAAGAATTGATGCTTTTGAACTGTGGTGTTGGAGAAGACTTTTGAGGGTCCCTTGGACTGCAAGGAGATCCAATCAGTCCATTCTGAAGGAGATCAACCCTGGGATTTCTTTGGAAGGAATGATGCTAAAGCTGAAGCTCCAGTACTTTGGCCACCTCATGCAAAGAGTTGACTCATTGGAAAAGACTCTGATGCTCTGATTGGGGTCAGGAGAAGAAGGGGACGACCAAGGATGAGATGGTTGGATGGCATCATGGACTCGATGGACGTGAGTCTGAGTGAACTCCGGGAGTTGGTGATGGACATGGAGGCCTGGCGTGCTGCAATTCATGGGGTCGCAAAGAGTAGGACGTGACTGAGTGACTGAACTGAACTGAACTGAATCCATTTCCAGTTTATCTTTGTGTATGGTGTTAGGAAGTGTTCTAATTTCATTCTTTTACACGTAGCTGTCCAGTTTTCCCAGCACCATTTGTTGAAGAGGTTTTGCCACATTGTCTTTGCCCCATTGTATATTTTTGCCTCCTTTGTCAACAACAAAAAAAGATACCCATAGGTGCATGGGTTTATTTCTGGGCTTTCTATCTTGTTCCATTGGTCTATATTTCTGTTCTTGTGCCAGTACCATACTGTCTTGATGACTGTAGCTTTGTAGTATCATCTGAAGTCAGGAAGGTTGATTCCTCCAGCACCATTCTTCTTTCTCAAGACTCCTTTGGCTATTCACAGTCTTTTATGTTTCCATATGTTTGTGAAATCTTTTGTTCTAGTTCTGTGGGAAATGCCCTTGGTAATTTGATAGGGATCTCATTGAGTCTGTATTTTGCATTTGGTAGTAAATCATTTTCACAATATTGATTCTTCCTACCCAGGAACATGGAATCTCTCTACACCTGTTCATGTCATCTTTGATTTCTTTCATCAGTGTCTTATAATTTTCTGTGTATAGTTCTTTTGTCTCCTTAGGCAAGTTTATTCCTAGATATTTTATTCTTTTTGTTGCAGTGGTGAATGGGATTGATTCCTTAATTTCTCTTTCTGATTTTTCATTGTTAGTATATAGAAATGCAAGTGATTTCTGTGAACTGATTTTGTATCCTGTGACTTTGCTGAATTCACTGATTAGCTCTAGTAATTTTCTGATAGGATCTTTGGGGTTTTCTATGTACACTATCTATCATGTCATCTGCAAACAGTGAGAGCTTTACTTCTTCTTTTCTGATCTGGATTCCTTTTATTTCTTTTTCTTCTCTGATTGCTATAGCTAGGACTTCCAGAACTATGTTGATTAACAGTGGTGAAAGTGGACATGCTTGTCTTTTCCTGATATTAGGGGGAATGCTTTCAGTTTTTCATCATTGAGAATAATGTTAACTTTATCTGTACCCCTACACTCACCAGTTAGATAGCTTCGAATAATCACCTCCCTCTAAAGTCCACTGTCCACATTGTATACCCAAAATATTAATACAAATCTAAAACTTGCTTAAAACCCTTCAGAGGTTTTTTTATTACCCTCAAGTTAAAACTTAACCTCTTCAAACTGGCACACAAAATATTGTTTTTCTTATCCTTGTATTACATATTATAGCCTCACTGCAGAGGCTAATATGTTGCTAAATTAAATACAGGATGCCCAACCAAATTTCAGATGAATGACAAATTTTTTTTTTTACTATAAGTATTTTCCATGTAACAGTGCAATTTATGCAATGTTTATGATACAATTCTATTAAAAATTATTTGCTGCTTTTCTGAAGTTTCGGGCATTGTGTAATTTTGTTTGCTAAATCTGGCAACATTTGAGGCTAATTATTCCTCTCACCTTCATCTTCCAATGTAAGGAGAAGCTGTAGGTTTGATAGTTCTGTAAAAGATAAAATTAGTACCAGGACTTGGAAACAGATTAGAGACAGGAATGACAAAGCAGAAGGTTTTGAGGATGGTCCCATGTTTCAGTTTACTAAGCTACATTTGCTGAGTTGGAGGACACTGGACAAGGAAGACTAGGCTAAGTCTTGGTTGTGACAACTCATCGACTATTTCTGTTTAACCTCTTGGAAACTTCTGTTATAGCTGCTTCTAACTGTTGAAGTGTTCCATTCACATTCTTTCTTACATATCTTTTTAAAAATTTTCTCTTCATACATGACTCAACTACTCTTATGGCTTCGAACCTCTATGCTGCTGCTGCTGCTAAGTCGCTTCAGTTGTGTCTGAATCTGTGTGACCCCACAGATGGCAGCCCACTAGGCTCCCCCGTCCCTGGGATTCTCCAGGCAAGAACACTGAAGTGGGTTGCCATTTCCTTCTCCAATGCATGAAAGTGAAAAGTGAAAGTGAAGTCATTCAGTCGTCTCCAACTCTTCCCGACCCCATGGACTGCAGCCTACCAGGCTCCTCCGTCCATGAGATTTTCCAGGCAAGAGTACTGGGGTGGGTTGCCATTGCCTTCTCCCGAAACCTCTATATCGGACTCTAAATGTTTATCTACAGCCACAGTCTCTGCCTTGAACTCTGGGCTCTTGTGTCACAAATTGCTTTCATGACATCCCCAACTGAAGGTTAATAAGCCTCTTGAAGTTTTAATATTTTCCAACATAATCCATATATACAGTAGTGGGGACAACTCTTGTATTTACATGGATTCGTCCACATAGTTATCCCCTAGGTCAAGACATAAAATATTTCCAACACCGCAGAAGTTTCCTACATTTTCTTTCCCAGTTAGTATCTCCCCAAGAAAAAGAAATGCAAAAAAGCAAAATGGCTGTCTGAGGAGGCCTTACAAATAGCTCTGAAAGGAAGAGAACTGAAAAGCAAAGGAGAAAAGGAAAGTTATACCCATTTGAATGCAGAGTTCCAAAGAATAGCACGGAGAGATAAGAAAGCCTTCCTCAGTGATCAGTGCAAAGAAATAGAGGAAAACAATAGGATGGGAAAGACTAGAGATCTCTTCAAGAAAATTAGAGATACCAAGGGAACATTTCATGCAAAGATGGGCTCAATAAAGGACAGAAATGGTAGGGACCTAATAGAAGCAGAAGATATTAAGAAGAGGTGGCAAGAATACACAGAAGGACTGTACAAAAAAGATTTTCACAACCCAGATAATCACGATGGTGTGATCACTCACCTAGAGCCAGACATCTTGGAATGTGAAGTCAAGTGGGCCTTAGGAAGCATCACTACGAACAAAGCTAGTGGAGGTGATGGAATTCCAGTTGAGCTATTTCAAATCCTGAAAGATGATGCTGTGAAGTGCTGCACTCAATATGCCAGCAAATTTGGAAAACTCAGCAGTGGCCACAGGACTGGAAAAGGTCAGTTTTCATTCCAATCCCAAAGAAAGGCAATGCCAAAGAATGCTCAAACTACCGCACAATTGCACTCATCTCACATGCTAGTAAAGTAATGCTCCAAATTCTCCAAGCCAGGCTTCAACAATACGTGAACCGGGAACTTCCAGATGTTCAAGCTGGTTTTAGAAAAGGGAGAGGAACCAGAGATCAAACTGCCAACATCTGCTGGATAATGGAAAAAGCAAGAGAGTTCCAGAAAAACATCTATTTCTGCTTTATTGACTATGCCAAAGCCTCTGATTGTGTGGATCCCAATAAACTGTGGAAAATTCTGAAAAAGATGGGAATACCAGACCACCTGACCTGCCTCTTGAGAAATCTGTATACAGGTCAGGAAGCAACAGTTAGAACTGGACATGGAACAACAGACTGGTTCCAAACAGGAAAAGGAGTACGTCAAGGCTGTATATTGCCACCCTGCTTATTTAACTTATATGCAGAGTATATCATGAGAAATTCTGGGCTGGATGAAGCACAAGCTGGAATCAAGATTGCCGGGAGAAATATCAATAACCTCAGATATGCAGATGACACCACCCTTATGGCAGAAAGGGAAGAGGAACTAAAAAGCCTCTTGATGAAAGTGAAAGAGGAGAAGTGAAAGAGTTGGCTTAAATCTCAACATTCAGAAAACAAAGATCATGACATCCAGTCCCATCACTTCATGGGAAATAGATGGGGAAACAGTATCAGACTTTATTTTTTGGGGCTCCAAAATCACTGCAGATGGTGACTACAGCCATGAAATTAAAAGATGCTTATTCTTTGGAAGGAACATTATGGCCAACCTAGACAGCATATTAAAAAACAGAGATATTACTTGTCAACAAAGGTCCATTTAGTCAAGGCTATGGTTTTTCCAGTAGTCATGTATGGATGTGAGAGTTGGACTATAAAGAAAGCTGAGCGACAAAGAATTGATGCTTTTGCATATGGTGTTGGAGAGGACTCTTGAGAGTCCCTTGAACTGCAGGGAGATCCAACTAGTCTATCCTAAAAGAAATCAGTCCTGAGTGTTCATTGGAAGGACTGATGCTGAAGCTGAAACTCCAATACTTTGGTCACCTGATATAAAGAGCTGACTCATAAGGGGATGACAGAGGAGGAGATGATTGGAGGGCATCACTGACTCAATGGACATGAATTTGTATGAACTCTGGGTGTTGGTGATGGGCAGGGAGGCCTGGCATGCTGCACTCCATGCTGCAGTTGCAAAGAGTCAGACATGACTGCACGACTGAACTGTACTCATCTCCCTTTCTAAAGATTATCATTATTCTGACTTCTGTCTTCCAGAATAATCTTGCCTGATCTTGAGCTTCATATATATTGAATATATTGAGTATATGCATATTTGTTTATTTATTCTTTCATGGAACATTATGTACATGAGCTGACAGAAAGAAGTTAATATGTGCAAATCAAAGTCTCTTAGTCACTCTCCTAACTTGCTCTGCCCTACAATGTCCCTATTGCAAGAAATGATATCAATAGTCATCTAGTTGCTCAAACCAATAATTTAAGAGTCATTCTTGACTTTTCTCTCTTACCCATTAAGGAGTCTAATCAGAAAACCTGGCCCATCTGCCTTTAAAATATATTTCAGATCAGACCACTGCTACCACTTAAGTCTCAAACACTATTATTTGACCATTCCAGTAGTTTATCTGACAATGTTTTCTTGCCTCTACTCTGCCCCCTTAGTCTGTTCTCCACACAGTAGCCAGAAAATAATTCTAAAATATGTACCTTATCATGTCCTTCCTCTACTCTAAATGCACTTATCAGAACATTCAGAAAAAAATTCCTCCTCCTTGTGATGGCATATAAGACTACCTTATACTACTTGCTCTGTGACCACAATTCATCCATTCTTTTTTTTTTTTAAGATTAACACTCCATCAGAAATTTTTTAAAAATATTTTTTAATTAATTCTTTTTATTTTTGGCTGCTCTGTGTCTTTGTTGCTGCACATGGGCTTTCCTTGGTTGCAGCAAGCAGGGTCTACTCTTCTTGTCATGAGGGGGCTTGTCATTGCAGTGGCTTCTCTTGTTGAGGAGCACAGGCTCTAGGTGTACTGGCTTCAGTACACACCGGCCCACTAATTGTGGCCTGCAGGTTCCAGAGCCTGGGCTCAGTAGTTGTAGCACATGGGCTTAGGTGCTCTGTGGCCTGTGGAATCTTCTCAGGCCAGGGACTGAACCCATGTTCCCTGTATTGGCAGGTAGATGCTTATCCACTGAGTCACCAGGGATGTCCTCGACTATTCGTTTTTACTTCCTTATTTTGCTCCTCTTTTCACACTAACCTCTTTACTTCAAACATGCTAAACACATTCCCATCTCATGGCCTTTCCTCCTATTATTCCCTTCGCCTGGCATGCTCTGCCCTCAGATTTTTCACATAGCCCACTCTCTCACTTCATTCAAGCTCTGTGCAAATGTCCCGTCCTCAGAAAGGCCTACCCTGATTAACTTGTCCAAAACAGCATCCCTAGCCACACTCTGTGTTTGTACCTTCCTTTTTGTCCTACATTACTCTTATTTCTGACATTGTTATATGTACTTGTTTATCTGTTTATTATCTTTCTTTCTCTACTATAACATATACTATGTTAGGGCACGGAATTTGTCATGTTCCCCAGCAACTAAAATAGTTTGTGTTACACCATGAGTGCTTAATAAATATTTGCTGAATGAGGGAAATTAATGAATGATGAGATAAGGTATCTCTACATCATCCAAGGGGAGATGTCCAGAGGCAGCTGCATCCAGAGAAGAGAGTCTAGAATGGAAAATTTGGAAGTCCTGCCTTTTATAGGACACTTATACATATCAATGGGTAGACTGAAAGGAGATTAAAATCAAGGAATCAGCCTTTAAGAACTCCCACATTTAATAACCAATAGTAGTAGGTAAGTTTGCAAAGAAGGTTGAGCAGAAGTCTGAGAAGTAATTTCTTGTTTGTTTCTATTACTAGACTATTGGATCCTTGAGGTCAGAAATATAGCCATTTCTTGGTTTCCTAACATTTAGTTTAGAGCCTGACAAACAACTGGAACAAACGGATATGCTGAATTAAGGAATATGTGAAGAATACCGCTAGAGCAAAATGTGATTTATTTAATTTTAAAATTTAAGTCAATCAACCACATAATAATAAGAATACAAAAGCATACATAATTACAGAATGACTATTCAGCCTTACTGCCAGGCTTTATAGATATTTTCCACTGCAAATCGAAACTTTTTATTTGCCAAGATCTAGATAAAATCATGATTGTTTTTGGTACCCTTACCAACTTTCCCTTTCATACCTTTCTTCTCTTGTTCACAAGCTCCTTAATCTTTTATCTATAAAACAAATCTTTCTTCTAATGCTCATCCTCCAGGGTAGTAGGTGTTACTCTTTTCAAGGATGTGTGCTTTTACAAGTTTAGTTTTTATCACCGATCCATTTCCCTTAGGATGGAAACCACCTTAATCATTTTTATGCCCATACTTCTTAATACCTAGCATTTTCTAAATGCTCATTAAGATACCTGCTTAAAGTAAAGATAACACCAAAAATTCTTTTTTTTCCAGCTTATACAGACTTTTATAAGCATTAGGAACAAAGCAAGCAATTCTTTAAATTTATCCCTAAACAAATGCTATAAAACTTACTGCAGGAAATAAAGAAAATAGAAATCTGAAATGAAGCAGATGTTAATAAGGTTGTAAATGTCTTGCTAAGTTCATTCTAATAATAAACTGCATAATAGAGGGCCAAAAAATGCAAGGCATTTTGTTGTTTCTTTTATTTTTCAATCATCACGCATAACTTCAATGTATCTGTTAACTGATTACCTTCTTCTCCTATGATTGAAATTTACAAGGACAGGAAAAATATATCATTCCCTGTTGGTATATATCAGTAATGCCTAGTATAGAATATACACCCAGTAGATGTTTATTAAATGAATTAATGAGAGGTACTGTGGGGATAGTTAAGAACTAACCTCACACATCTTCATTTCTTAAATACAACCACACACTAAAAAGCACTCAATTTCCTGGGCTACCAGTTTTCTTAACATATATCATACTGTGACAAAAATAAAAAAATAGACGATTATAAAAATGATTAGTTACATTATTAATTACATGATTCTGAATGTGAACCTGATTCAAATTTCATTATTAATTACCTGATTCTGCCTTTGGTTCTGGAGAAATACTTTGGTCTGCTAACATCGTCATGCTAGAACAAGAACAAATTAATGGAATTCTTTTACTGTTTGAGTAACTTTTGAGAATCTTCAAATAATACTTAAAGTAAGGACATTCCTATGCAATCAATTATCCTGTAGAAAAAATACAACTAGTTAGAAAAATGTTAATATATCTATATGAACTAATAGTTTTTTGAAAAGGCAATATGTGTATCCATCAGTGTGAGACAACAGGTACAAAGCATAGTATTTATTTTTTTATTTTTTCATTAATTAATTTATTTTAATTGGAGGCTAATTACTTTACAATATTATAGTGGCTTTTGCCATACATCAACACAAATCAGCCACGAGTGTACACATGTCCCCCATCCTGAACTCCCCTCCCACTTCCATCCCCATCCCATCCCTCAGGGTTGTCCCAGTGCACTGGCCCTGAGCGCCCTGTCTCATGCATCGAACCTGGACTGGCGATCTGTTTCACATATGGTAATATACATGTTTCAAAGCTATTCTTTCAAATCATCCAACCCTCACCTTCTCCCACAGAGTCCAAAAGTCTGTTCTTTATCTCTGTGTCTCTTTTGCTGTCTCGCATACAGGGTCATTGTTATCATCTTTCTAAATTCCATATATATGCATTAATGTACTGTATTGGTGTTTTTCTTTCTGACTTACTTCACTCTGTATAATAGGCTCCAGTTTCATCCACCTCATTAGAATTGATTCAAAGGCATTCTTTTTTAATGGCTGAGTAATATTCCATTCTGTATATGTACCACAGCTTTCTTATCCATTCATCTGCTGATGGACATTTGGTTGCTTCCATGTCCTGGCTATTGTAAACAGTGCTGTGATAAACATTGGGGTGCACGTATGTCTTTCAATTCTGGTTTCCTCGGTGTATATGCCCAGCAGTGGGATTGCTTGGGTCGTATGGCAGTTCTATTTCCAGTTTATTAAGGAATCTCCACACTGTTCTCTATAGTGACCGTACTAGTTTGCATTCCCACCAACAGTGTAAGAGGGTTCCCTTTTCTCCACCCTCTCTCCAGCATTTAGAATCAGACAGATCTCGATTTAAAGCTCAGGTCTGCTACTCACACTTAAGAGTCCTTGGGAAAGTTACTCAACCTGTTTTGAGTCATGATTGTCTCATTTATGCAAAAAGAATAGCAGTCTTGTCTTCTAGGATTCTGCTGGTAAGGATCTCAAGTAACATGAGAGATAATACTTAAAAAAATTAATATTCTTTTTCTATTTCATACTTTCATAAATGAGACTGCCCCCAATCAAATGTGTGAAAGAGGATTATTTATTATAAGAATACAAAAAGACTAAAGCTCAGCCTTTGATCACCAAAGTGGGATTTCTGAGTTCCCAGTGGACTTGAAAACTAAATGTGAAAGGATTATTTTAAAATTCCTATTACTGCTTTAGTGAAAAGTTGAACTCAGTAAGCAAAAAGAATTTTACTCCTTCATATTTCCCCTTTAAATTCATCCTGTCAAAAAGACAAATTTAAAACTATAATGCAATTCATGGGGTCGCAAAGAGTCGGACACGACTGAGTGACTGAACTGAATTGAACTGAAAACTATAATTCAAAGACGCACATACCCTGTGTTCATAGCAGCAGTATTCACAATAACCAAGACACGGAAACAACCTAAATGTCCATCAACAGCTGAAAGGATAGAGAAGATGTGGTGTGTGTATACAATGGAATATACATATATAAAATACTACTCAACCATAAAAAAGGATAGAGTAATGCCATTTGCAGCAACATGGATGCAACCAGAGATTATCATATAACTTATATACGGAATCTAAACTATGACACAAACGAGCCGATCTATGAAATAGCAGAATCAGAGACACAGAGAACAGACTGGCGATTGCCAAGCAGAAAGGGGTTATAGGAGGAATAGAGTGGGAGGTTGAGCTTAGCAGATGTAAGCTTTTACATATTGAATGAATGAACAACTGCATAGAGAACATACTGTATAGAATAGAGAACTATTAATGTATTCAATATCCTATGACAAAGCATAAAGGAAAATAATACTTAAAAAACAATATGTATGTAAAACCAAATAAATTTGTTGCACAGCAGAAATTAACACAACACTGTAAGTCAACTATACTTCAATTGTAAAAATAGAAAAAAAAGAAACAAATACAATACAATACAAATACAATAAATTCATCCTGTCAAAAATAGTACTTTTTTGCCCCAAATAAAATTTCATGTGTATTCTACTGTTTTTGTGGTACTCTCTGGTAATAAACACACAGTTTTAGGTAATAAAAACCCCACTATTGGTCTTCTTCAAAACTAGAGGCACTGAAACACAGTCTGAAAATAAAAACCCAGCCTTTTAGCACAAGTAGCTTGAGAAGCACTGCACGATTATGCTGATGCCTGCTGAAGAGAAGGTGTGTTACCCATGCCCACACGGAGAGCTTGCTCCCACTGCCTACCTACCATTCAGCCTGTCTACTCATATTAACAGCATAAAACATTCCTCATTACTTAAGCCTCTTTAACCTGCTGGATGTCTTCAGAATATGTCACAAGAAAACCTGGATTCTGCACTATCACCATCTAGTGGCTAAAAGCGGACAATGTCAACTTCTACAGGCTTCTCAGGAAGATTGCTCAGGGAAACTGTTTTGGATTTCCAAAACTGCACTGGGGTAACAAGCAGAAACTCCTGTGCCAGGTTTGTGATAACTGTAAATCACAGAACTTGGCTGCAAAGCAAAGACAAATGAGCACCTCCTTACCTGGGACTTAAGTACTAAAGCAAGATTACCAGTTACAATGTTTCCCTGGTGGCTCAGATGGTAAAGGATCTGCCAGCAATGCAGGAGACTGAGGTTCAGTCCCTGGGTTGGGAAGATCCCCTGGAGAAAGAAATGGCAATCCACTCCAGTATTCTTGCCTGGAGAATTCCATGGACAGGGGCCTGGCAGGCTATGGTTCATGGGGTTGCAAAGAGTCGGACATGACTGAGCAACTAAAATACATAATATCACAACACCAAACTCTTATTATTTAATTTAAACCTCTTCCTTTTCCCAACCTAGCTCTGAGTTAGACTTCTGAAGTGAGGGCAACTATAGTCTTTTTTTCCCCTTCTATTTTTTGTTCTTTTTCCTCCCCCATTTGCTAACTACTCTTTAGGATTCTCTGGCATTGGAGCAGCAGGAAGGAATTGTAGGAAAAAATAGGAAAGGTCTATCCTGATCTTAATTGATATTATTATAACATGTCCTTGGTGCCCTTTGGGCATGACAGATAACCAAATGCTGACACTTTCAAACATGAAGTATTATATTTTGAAGGGTTCAAGGTAAAATTGCCCTACATTTCATGCAAAGATGGGCTCGATAACAGACAGAAATGCTATGGACCTAACAGAAGCAGAAGATATTAAGAAGAGGTGGCAAGAATACACAGAAGAACTGTACAAAAAAGATCTTCAAGACCAAAATAATCATGAGGGTGTGATCACTCACCTAGAGCCGGACATCCTGGAATGTGAAGTCAAGTGGGCCTTAGAAAGCATCACTACGAACAAAGCTAGTGGAGGTGATGGAATTCTAGTTGAGCTATTTTAAATCCTGAAAGATGATGCTGTGAAAGTGCTGCACTCAATATGCCAGCAAATTTGGAAAACTCAGCAGTGGCCACAGGACTGGAAAAGGTCAGTTTTCATTCCAATCCCAAAGAAAGGCAATGCAAAAGAATGCTCAAACTACTGCACAATTGCACTCATCTCACATGCTAGTTAAGTAATGCTCAAAATTCTCCAAGCCAGGCTTCAGCAATATGTGAACTGTGAACTTCCAGATGTTCAAGCTGGTTTCAGAAAAGGCAGGAGAACCAGAGATCAAATTGCCAACATCTGCTGGATCATGGAAAAAGCAAGAGAGTTCCAGAAAAACATCTATTTCTGCTTTACTGACTATGCCAAAGCCTTTGACTGTGTGGATCACAATAAACTGTGGAAAATTCTGAAAGAGACGGAAATACCAGACCACCTGACCTGCCTCTTGAGAAACTTATATGCAGGTCAGGAAGCAACAGTTAGAACTGGACATGGAACAACAGACTGGTTCCAAATAGGAAAAGGAGTACGTCAAGGCTGTATATTGTCACTCTGCTTATTTAACTTATATGCAGAGTATATCATGAGAAACGCTGGGCTGGAGGAAGCACAAGCTGGAATCAAGATTGCCAGGAGAAATATCAATAACCTCAGATATGCAGATGACACCACCCTTATGGCAGAAAGTGAAGAGGAACTAAAAAACTTCTTGATGAAAGTGAAAGAGGAGAGTGAAAAAGTTGGCTTAAAGCTCAACACTCAGAAAACAAAGATCATGGCATCTGGTCCCATCACTTCATCGCAAATAGATGAGGAAACAGGGGAAACAGTGTCAGACTTCATTTTTTTGGGCTCCGAAATCACTGCAGATGGTGACTGCAGCCATGAAATTAAAAGACGCTTACTCCTTGGAAGAAAAGTTACGACCAAACCAGATAGCATATTGAAAAGCAGAGACATTACTTTGCCAACAAAGGTCCGTCTAATCAAGGCTATGGTTTTTCCTGTGGTCATGTATGGATGTTAGAGTTGGACTGCGAAGAAGGCTGAGTGCCAAAGAATTGATGCTTTTGAACTGTGGTGTTGGAGAAGACTCTTGAGGGTCCCTTGGACTGCAAAGAGATCCAACCAGTCCATTCTGAAGGAGATCAGCCCTGGGATTTCCTTGGAAGGAATGATGCTAAAGCTGAAACTCCAGTACTTTGGCCACCTCATGCGAAGAGTTGACTCATTGGAAAAGACTCTGATGCTGGGAGGGATTGGGAGCAGGAGGAGAAGGGGATGACCGAGGATGAGATGGCTGGATGGCATCACTGACTCGATGGATGCGAGTCTGAGTGAACTCTGGGAGTTGGTGATGGATAGGGAGGCCTGGCGTGCTGCGATTCATGGGGTCACAAAAAGTCGGACACGACTGAGAGACTGAACCGAACTGAACTGAGGACGCTCTCACTTGCTGCTTTTATGATGTTCTCAGATTTTGCATTTGATGATACAAGTTCCAGCCTTCTTTTTTTAAAATACGTTTTTCATTGTGTTTTTAAAAGTTTTTATTTATTTGGCTGCACCAGGTCTTAAGTGTGGCATGCAGGATCTTTAGTTGCAGCATGTGGATCTAGGTCTCTGACCAGGGATTGAGCCCAGAGCCCCTGCATTAGGAGCCTGAAGTCTTACCACTGGACCACCACGGAAGTCCCTCCAACCTCTTTCAGTCAAGTTTATTTTGTCTTTTCTAAGAAGCCACACTGGACATGATCCCTTTCAAGATGATCCCTTCTGCGGGATCTAGGTCTGACATTTGGGCAATATGCACAAATCTTTGCTGTGCAAAACTCTGAAAGTATATCTAGCGTCCTCTTTATCAGCCACTCCACAGCATCTAACTGACCTTGCTTTGAACCTTTCCAGATGTGAGTCAGAAACCAAATTCCAGAGAATACATGCTGAACTTTCCAAATGGTTCTCTGGGGGCTTCTTCTCTTGTGTTGTAGTGAGGGAGAAGTTTCTTTCTCTCCTTGCATATGACACCATCAACTCTTATCAAAGAAATAAACAGTTTTTAAAAATGTATTCATTTTTTTAAATTGAAGGATAACTGTTTTACACAATTTTGTTGGTTTCTGCCAAACATCAACATAAACATTCTCAATCATTTCATCCTCTCAGTGCATTCTTATCCTTTTTTAAAATAACTTGGAGGTTGGTGATGAGCTAATGATGAAAGAATTAGGTTTTGATCTCATCTATTACAAGCTTGACATGCACCGTTCTACACAGAATGGGGGATAGAGTAGTTGTCATTTTATTTTGTTCTCATCTATTGAGGTCACTTTCCAAACTCTAAGACTACATGAAAGTACATTTAACATCTTGCTAGTTCAAAAGGTTTCACAAACCAAAGGCAATGCAGAGAAGGTGGTCAAATTTAGAACCAAAATACCTGGTACAGGACTATTGTGTCTAGGAGAGTTTACCATGAAGGTTGCAGAAAGAAAATGAAGTAAAAGTCTGGGTGGAGAACTTCAGTGAGATTTAAGGGGTTTAGGGTGGTAACGAAAGCTAAGGTGAGGAAGAATCAGCAATGGAGAACTTCAGGCCCCAAAAAAGGCTGTAAGTTCATCAGTGACTTTATCAGTAGAGTCCAGCCTAGGTATAGAACTAGGCTTGAAACCTGCAGCACAGATTAGTAAAAATTCAGAGACAACTCATGGGTCCCAGACACTCTCAAGACCCAGCTTCACTTCTCCCCCACCTCTGGCCTATACATCTATATTTACAACGATGATTTGTCCAAACTGGGACCTTTCTGAGAGTAAAAGTCAGCTCTATTAAAGATTATGTCACAATAGCAGGTACATACTGGGACTGTCTCAGGTAAATCATGAGGCATGACCATCCTCAGGAATAGTTTCATACTTCCCCATTCACTTCAGTGGATTCTGTTAGCCCTGCTTTGAAAATATATCCAAACTCTGACCTCTCACTATCTCTTCTCTTGCCACTCTGGTCTGTAGTCCAATATTTCTTGCCTAGTTAGGGCAGTATTCTCCTAACTATAATTTCCCTAATTCTTTGCCTTATCATAGTCTGTTCTCAACACAGCAGCCAGGATGATTCTTTCAAAACATAAGCCATATTACATCATCCTTCTAAACCATTCAACAGCCTTAAAATTCACTTATACTTGCCTAAAATGCTTTATATGATTTGGCATCTTGATTCTCTCACTTATCTCCTAACTCACTACTCCGCCTCACTTCACACCAGGAGCCCAAGCCCTCCTGCCTTGGGTGTGGCTCCAGCCAGTCCCTCTACCTGGAATGTTCTTTTCTCCAATGAATTACACAGCTTGGTCTATCTACTTCTTATGTCTCTGCTCAAATACTACCTTTTCAATGGTGAGTCTCTGACCACAATACTTAAAAGAGCAAATCTCTACCCTAATATTCTGTAGTCCCCAATCATGCTTTATTTTTCTCCATAGCATTTATTACCATATGAAGTGAAGTGAAGTCACTCAGTCGTGTCCGACTCTTTGCGACCCCATGGACTGTAGCCTGCAGGCTTCTCCATCCATGGGACTTTCCAGGCAAGAATACTGGAGTGGGTTGCTGTTTCCTTCTCCAGGGGATCTTCCTGACCCAGGAATCGAACCCAGGTTTCCTGCACTGCAGGAAGATGCTTTACCCTCTGAGCCACCAGGGAAGCCCAAGTGAAAGTGCAAGTCACTCAGTCATGTCCGACTCTTTGGGACCCCACGGACTATACAGTCCATGGAATTCTGCAGGGCAGTATACTGGAGTGGGTAGACTTTCTCCTTCTCCAGGGGATCTTCCCAACCCAGGGATTGAACCCAGGTCTCCCACATTGCAGGCAGATTCTTTACCAGCTGAGCCACAAGGGAAGCCCCAATAGCATGGTATAAATTTACTTGCTTATTAATTTCTTGTTAATATCCTCCAACTAGAATGTGGACTCAATTAAGGCAGAAATTTTGTTTCTAATCAATTTTGTTACAACAATTATATAGTCAGACAGACAGACAGATGGATAGATAGAAAATATACTCTGGTAATCAGAACAGTCCTGGCATATAGTGAGTCCTCAACAAATACTGAATAAACAAACACCTGAATTTCTGGGCTACTAATCATACTTGCTATATAACTATGAGAACAAAAAGCATTAAAAACACAACAACTTTAAAAAATGTTAGTTCTTACACTTTTCTGTGGCATTTCTGATAGTCTTCTGAAGAGGTACCTAAGGGGGAAAAAAGATCTATTAGGAATATAATTCAGGGGAGGGGAATCAAGATGGCAGAATATGAGAAGATGGAGTTCACCTCCCACAGCAAACATATAAAAAAATATATCCACATGTGGAATAATTCTCATGGAAAACTAACTGGAAACTGGCAGGAAAATGTTAATACAAACAAAGCTGCAAGAAGGATCTCCACATAATCAGCCGGGATGGAAAAAAAAAAAAAAAAAGAAGGCATCAGGTCAGGACCTGTGCCCCTGGGAGGAATCTGTAATGAAATAAAACATCTGTGTGGGTAGACCCTTCCCCTGGGGAGCATTAAGTTAAGCCCAACCTGGGCATCACAGTCCTGGGGTCCTGTGTGCATGAGACAAACTTCCTTTCCTGCTCAGAAATCCACTGAGATGACAGTAGGGCTGGAATAAGGAGTACACACATGCTGGCTTGCCAAAAATCAGGGCAAAGAGAACTTCATGGCACTTCCCAATCCAAAAGGGGAAGTACCCCAGCCCCACTCACTCTGCACCACAGCCTGAACCAGGTTCTGGGCAAAGACTTGGTCTAGCTACACAGAGACACACTGGAGTGCCTGGGGTGTGATCTGGATGGAGCTGTGGTGGCCACTATCTTGCATGCATGTAGGGTGGCATCAAAAGAGTGTGAAGAAAGGCTTTGGGACCCAGGAGGACCACACAGGTCCCACCGGATTTCAAAATCTTCAAATAACCAGAGGATCATCTAAGAGAGAGGGCTATTCATCAAGGAGGCTGACTTTAAGGGATGACTTCAGCTGGAGGATACAGATCTTGATGCCAGTAAAAGGGTCTGCAGATGTGGCACAGCATGCCTTCGGAGTAGATGTTGTCACCACTCCTTCTTGACTATTGAGGAAACTCAAGCACAGGGGACTTCAGAGATCAAGCCCTGAGCCTTTGGAGTGGGAGCACTCACTCCAACACCCTAGACTAACAGAGAACAAACCCCAGGGAGTATCAAACAGTGAGAACTCACACAAAAGAAACCACTTGAATACAAGACCCAGCATCACCCAAACACCAGTAGCACCCTGTCCAGGACGCCTTATCTAAACAACAAACAAAACAAAAATACAAACCCAATCATTATCATACAGGATTACCACCTCACTCAGCCTTGCCAATCAGAGGGAAAACAAACAAACAAACACTCAGCACAAATCTCACCCTATACAAAGCTTACACAAACCACTGGACCAACCTTAGGAGGGCAGAAACCAAAAGGAAGAAAGAATTCAACCTTGACGCCTGGGAAAAGGAGACCTCAAACACAATAAGCTTTTTAAGAAATGAGAAGACAGAGAAATACTACACAAATGAAGGAAAAACTTAAAAACACAGAAGTCCAAATAAATGCAGAGGAAATAGGCAAACTATCTGAAAAAAAAATCAGAATAATGATAGTAAAGATGGTCAAAAACCTTGAAAATAAAATGGAGAAAATGCAAGAATCAATTAAGACAGACCTAGAAGAATTAAAGAATAAACATACAGAGACAAACAACACCATTAATGAAATTAAAAATACTCTAGAAGGAACCAGTAGCAGAATATCAAAGCAGAAGAATGAATCAGTGAACTGGAAGATAAAATGATGGAAATAACTTCGAAGAGCAGAATAAAGTAAAAAGAATGAAAAGAATAGAGGATATTCTCAGAGACCTCTGGGACAATATCAAACACACCAACATTCAAATTATAGGGGTCCCAGAAGAAGAAGAGAAGAAGAAAGGGTATGAGAAAATCTTTGAAGAGATTATAGTTGAAAATTACCCCAACATGGAAAACGAAATAGTCAATCAAGTCCAAGAGGCACAAAGAGACCCATACAGGATAAACCCAAGGAGAAACACACCAAGACACATACTAATCAAACTAACAAAGATTAAGCACAAAGAAAGAATATTAAAAGTAGCAAGGGAAAAGCAACAAGTAACATACAAGGGAAACTCATACATTTTACAGCTGATCTTTCAGCAGAAACTCTGCAGGGCAGAAGGGAATGGCAGGATATATTTAAAGTACTGAAAGGGAAAAATCTATAACCAAGATTACTGTACCCGGCAAGGATCTTATTCAAAATTGATGGAGAAATCAAAAGCTTTTCAGACAAGCAAATGTTTAGAGAATTCAGAACCACCAAGCCAGCTTTACAACAAATGTCAAAGGGACTTATATAGTCAAGGAGGAGAAGGGGATGACCCAGGATGAGATGGCTGGATGGCATCACGGACTCGATGGACGTGAGTCTGAGTGAACTCTGGGAGATGGTGATGGACAGGGAGGCCTGGTGTGCTGCAGTTCATGGGGTCGCAAAGAATCAGACACGACTGAGTGACTGAACTGAACTGAACTGATAGTCAAGAAATATAAGAGAAGAAAAAGATCTACAAAATCAAACTCCAAACAATTAAGAAAAGGGCAATAGGAACATATATAGCAATAATTACTTTAAATGTAAATAGATTAAATGTTCCAACTAAAAGGCATAGCGGAGAAGGCAATGGCACGCCACTCCAGTACTCTTGCCTGGAAAATTCCATGGACGGAGGAGCCTGATAGGCTGCAGTCTATGGGGTCGCGAAGAGTCGGACACGACTGAACGACTTCACTTTCACTTTTCACTTTCCTACATTGGAGAACGAAACGGCACCCCACTCCAGTGTTCTTGCCTGGAGAATCCCAGGGACAGGGGAATCTGGTGGGCTTCCATCTATGGGGTCGCATAGAGTCAGACACAACTGACGCAACTTAGCAGCAGCAGCAAAAGGCATAGACTGGCTGAATGGATACAAAAATAAGACCTATATATATGCTGTCTACAAGAAACCCACTTCAGACCTAAAGACACATATAGACTGAAAGTGAGAGGATGGAAAAATATATTCCATGAAAATAGGAATCAAAAGAAAACTGGAGTAGCAATCCTTATATCAGACAAAATAGACCTTAAAATAAAGAAGATTACAAGAGATAAGGAAGGACACTACATAATGATCAAGGGATCAATCCAAGAGGAAGACATAATAATTGTAAATATCTATGCACCCAATATAGGAGCACCTCAATACATAAGAGAAACACTAACAGACATAAAGGAGGCAATTGACAGTAACACAATAATAGTAGGAGGCTTTAACACCCCACTCACACCAGTGAAGAGATCATCAAAACAGATAATTAATAAGGAAACACAAGTCTTAAATAATACATTAGATGATATGGATCTCATTGATATCTTCAGGACATTACATCCCAAAGTTGAAGAATAAACCTTCTTCTAAAGTGCACATGGAATATTCTCCAGAATAGACCACATCTTGGGTCACAAATCAAACCTCAGTAAATTTAAAAAAATTGAAATTGTATCAAGCATCTTCTCTGACCACAATGCTATAAGACTAGATATCAATTACAAGAAAAAAAACCCTTAAGAAACACAAACACATGGAGATTAAACAATATGTTTCTAAATAACCAGCAGGTTACTGAAGAAATCAAAAGGGAAATCAAAAAATTTCTAGAAACAAATGACAATGAAAACATGACAACTCAAAACCTGTGGGATGCAGCAAATGCAGTCCTAAAGGGGAAGTTTACATCAATACAATCCTACCTTGAAAAACAAGAAAAACATCGAATAGACAACCTAACTTTACACCTAAAACAACTGGAAAAAGAAGAACAAAAAACCTCCAAAACTAGTAGAAGGAAAAGAAATCATAAAGATCCAAGCAGAAAGAAATGAAAAACAGTAATAAAGATTAATAAAACTAAAAGCTGGTTCTTTGAGAAGATAAGCAAAATTGACAAACCTTTAGCCAGACTCATCAAGCAAAAAATTGAGAAGAATCAAATCAACAAAATTAGAAATGAAAAAGGAGAGGTTACAACAGACAATGCAGAAATACAAAGGATTCTAAGAGACTATTATGAACAACTATTTGGCAATAAAATGGATAACCTGAAAGAAATGGACAGATTCTTAGAACAGTTCAATCTTCTAAGACTGAACCAGGAAGAAATAGAAAGTATGAAAAACCCAATTACAAGCACTGAAATTGAAGCTGTGAAAAAAAAAAAAAAATCTCCCCCCAAACAAAAACCCAGGACTAGATGGCTTCACAGAAGATTTCTGTCAAACGTTCAGAGAAAAGCTAATGCTTATTCTTCTAAAACTCATTCAAAAATTGCAGAAAAAGGAACATTTCCAAACTCATTGTATAAGGCCACCATCACCCTAATACCAAAACCAGACAAAGACAACACACACAAAAAAAACTACAGGCCAATGTCACTGATGAACATAGATGCAAAAATGCTCAAAAAATTTTAGCCAACAGAATTCAGCAACATATCAAAAAGCTCATACACCATGATCAAGTTGGGTTTATTCCAGGGATGCAAGGATTCTTCAATATACACAAATCAATCAATGTGATACACTGTATTAACAAATTGAAAGATAGAAACCATACGACATTCTCAATAGATGCAGAAAAAGCCTTTGACAAAATTCAGCACCCATTGATGATTAAAACTCTTCGAAAAATGGGCACAGAAGGAACTTACCTCAACATAGTAAAGGCCATATATGAGAAGGCTACAGCAAACATTATTCTCAATGGTGAAAAACTGAAAGCATTCCCCCTAATATCAGGAACAAGACAAGCGTGTCCACTTTCACCACTGTTAATCAACATAGTTCTGGAAGTCCTAGCTACAGCAATCAGAGAAGAAAAAGAAATAAAAGGAATCCAGATCAGAAAAGAAGAAGTAAAGCTCTCACTGTTTGCAGATGACATGATAGATAGTGTACATAGAAAACCCCAAAGATCCTATCAGAAAATTACTAGAGCTAATCAGTGAATTCAGCAAAGTCACAGGATACAAAATCAGTACACAGAAATCACTTGCATTTCTATATACTAACAATGAAAAATCAGAAAGAGAAATTAAGGAATCAATCCCATTCACCACTGCAACAAAAAGAATAAAATATCTAGGAATAAACTTGCCTAAGGAGACAAAAGAACTATACACAGAAAATTAAGACACTGATGAAAGAAATCAAAGATGACATGAACAGGTGTAGAGATATTCTATGTTCCATGTTTCAATATTGTGAAAATGATTATACTACCAAATGCAAAATTCAGACTCAATGAGATCCCTATTAAATTACCAATGGCATTTTTAACAGAAATAGAACAAAAAATTTCACAAACATATGGAAACACAAAAGACCCCGAATAGCCAAAGGAGTCTTGAGAAAGAAGAATGGCACTGGAGGAATCAACCTTCCTGACTTCAGATGATACTACAAAGCTACAGTCATCAAGACAGTATGGTACTGGCACAAAAACAGAAATATATAGACCAATGGAACAAGATAGAAAGCCCAGATATAAACCCATGCACCTATCGGTATCTTTTTTTCGTTGACAAAGGAGGGAAAAATATACAATGGGGCAAAGACAATGTGGCAAAGACCTCTTCAATAAATGGTGCTGGGAAAACTGGACAGCTACATGTAAAAGAATGAAATTAGAACACTTCCTAACACCATATACAAAGATAAACTGGAAATGGATTAAAGACCTAAATGTAAGACCAGAAACTATAAAACTCTTAGAGGAAAACATAGGCAGAACATTTGATGACATAAATCAAAGCAAGATCCTCTATGACCCACCTCCTAGAGTAATGGAAACAAAAACAAAAGTAAACAAGTGGGACCTGATTAAATTTAAAAGCTTTTGCACAGCAAAGGAAACTACAAGCAAGGAGAAAAGACAGCCCTCAGAATGGGAGAAAATAATAGCAAATGAAACAACTGACGAGGAGTAATTTCTAAACTATGAATAATAGCAAATGAAACAACGGACAAGGATTAATTTCTAAACTATACAAGCAGCTCATACAAGTCAATGCCAGAAAAACAAACAACCCAGTCAAAAAGTGGGAAAAACCCGAAACAGACATTTCTCCAAAGAAGACATACAGATGGCTAATAAACACATGAAAAGATGCTCAATATCACTCATTATTAGAGAAATGCAAATCAAAACTACAATGAGGTATCACCTCACACCAGTCAGAATGGCCATCATCAAAAAGTCTACAAACAATAAATGCTGGAGAGAGAGTGGAGAAAAGGGAACGCTCTTGCACTGTTGGTGGGAATGTAAATTGATATAGCCACTATGGAAGATGGTATGGAGATTGCTTAAAAAACTAGGCATAAAACCACCATATGACCCAGCAATCCCAGTCCTAGGCATAACACATGAAAAACACTCAATATCACTAATTATTGGAGAAATGAAAATCAAAACCACAATGAAGTATTACCTAACACCTGTTAAAATGGCTATCATGAAAAAGTATATCCAAAAAAATGTTGGAGAGAGTATGGAGAAAAGGAACCCTTCTACACTGTTGGTGGGAATGTAAACTGCCACAATTAAAATGTAGCCACTATAGAAAACAGTATGTAGATTCCTCAAAAAACTTAAAATTAAGCTACGTATGATCCTGCAATCCCATTCCTGGGTATATACCCAGAAAAGATGAAAATTCTAATTTAAAAAGATACATGCTGTTGAAAAGCAGAGACATTACTTTGTCAACAAAGGTCCATCTAGTCAAGGCTATGGTTTTTCCAGTAGTCATGTATGGATGTGAAAGTTGAACTATAAAGACAGCTGAGCACCAAAGAATTGATACTTCTGAATGATGGTGTTGGAGAAGACTCTTGAGAGTCCCGTGGACTGCAAGGAGATCCAACCAGTCCATCCTAAAGGAGATCAGTCCTGGGTGTTTATTGGAAGGACTGATATTGAAGCTGAAACTCCAATACCTTGGCCACCTGATGGAAGTGCTGACTCATTTGAAAAGACCCTGATGCTGGGAAAGATTGAGGGCAGGAGGAGAACAGGACGACAGAGGACGAGATGGTTGGATGCCATCACCAACTCAATGGACATGGGTTTGGGTGGACTCCAGGAGTTGGTGATGGACAGGGAGGCCTGGAGTGCTGAGATTCATGGGGTTGCAAATAGTTGGATACCACTGAGCGACTAAACTGATTCAGCCAATGGACATTTAGTCTGTTTCCTCTTTTTAGCTACCATGTAACAGTGCTACACAGAACTTTATGTACACTTACAAAGGCAATCTGAATGGTTAATCCCATGAAGTGAAATTAATGAATCAAAGACCTGTAATTTGGCAAAATTATCCTCCAAAAATGTAAACCAAATGCAAGGTATGAGTGCCATTTTGTTATACCTTCACAAGCTCTGAATGTTACCAAGCTGAAAGGTATTTGCAATACAATCAGAGAAAACTGAAAAAAAAAAAAAAAAGATACATGCATCCTAACATTCACAGAAGCACTATTTATGATAGTCAAGACATGGAAACAACCCAAGTGCCTATCAACAGACGACTAGCTTAAGATGTAATATGTATGTGTGTGTATATACATACATACACACACACATACACATATATATAATGGAATATTACTCAGCCATAAAAAGAATGTAATATTGCCATGTGCAGCAACATGGATGGATCTAGAGAATATTATATTTAGTGAGGTAAGCCAGACAGAGAAAGACAAATATATGGCATCTCTTATATGTGGTATCTAAAAAATAATACAAATGAATCTATTTACAAAACAGAAACAGACTCACAGACATAGAAAACAAACTTATGGCTATAAAAGGGGAAAGGGAAGAGGGACAGGGACAAATTTAGAGTATGGGATTAACAGAAATAAACTATCATACCTAAAATAGATAAGTAACAAGGATTTACTCTATAGCATAGAGAATTATATTCAATATCTTGTAATAATATATAATGGAAAATAATCTGAAAAATACATATATACATAACACCTTGTTGTATACCTGAAACTAACACAATATTGTAAATCAACTATACCTCAATTTAAAAAAGAAAGAAAATACACAGGGCTTTGTTCATTTGTGTAAAAGAAACACAAAAAAGATAAAGCATAAATTAAAGAGACTCCTTACCAAAATGGGGTGGGTGGAAATGGGTAGAAAGAAGAGGACAAAAGCATCATGGTAGCAGTAGAAGAAGACAAAGCAATACTCTTCTGATAACATTTTTGTATAATTCTTAGAACCATAGTAATGTTTCACATACCTTCAACAGCCCTCTCCCCCTGAATAAATAAACAAAACCAAACAGGAAGCGGGAATCAAAAACTGAATTCAACACTACGAAAGGAATGTATTAATTACTACATAACAACTGAATAATAATTTCAGTGAAAGTGGAGGAAAAGAACTAACCTACCTAATTTTGGAAAAGAGTCTGTTGATAGGACACTGTAATGCTAAAGACAAATAGAACCGTACATAAATGCTGTAGTAATCTACTAGTAAATGTATTTCTCACAGGGATCTGGGTTAACAAATCTGAAACTTCTCTGTGTGTATAATAGGATAAAGGAAGGAAGGGAGGGAGGGAGGAAGAGAGAGAGACAGACAAAGCAAGAAAGAAGTGGATTTTAACCCATAAAATAGATATCCATGAGTTCATACTGATATAAATAACTGAATAAACAAATGGCAGAAAATAGTTATTTTACAAAAAGAAATTTCAATTAATAAATGTAACAGGTAACAACAAAGTATTTATTGAAAATCACCATTACATGAACACCACAGTAAGAACTGTTGCAGTCAAGTGGATAAAAGTTTGAGGAGAAACAGGACTTATGGAGTCATAAACTATCTTTTTTTTAAGGTATTTATTAATTACAGAGGGAAACTAGTAACTTTACAGTGGAGAAAACCAGATATCACATTAATATGACCAATAATAACATAAATGCACTAACATTAAGAATTCCTTAGTACAACACCATTTCTGTGGTATTCTTATCAAAAATTGCATAATCTCTTTCTAATCATGAGAAAACACTAGACAAATTCAAATGGAGGGACATTCTACAAAATAACTGATTAGTAATCTTCAAAAGTATCAAGCTTACAAAAGACAAAGACTGAAGATCTGTCACAGGAGATTAAGGGAGAAATAACAATCTAATTTAACTTATATGCAGAGTACATCATCAGAAACACTGGGCTGGAAGAAGCACAAGCTGGAATCAAGATTGCCGGGAGAAATATCAATAACCTTAGATATACAGATGACACCACCTTTATGGCAGAAAGTGAAGAGCTAAGAGCCTCCTGATGAAAGTGAAGGAGGAGAGTGAAAAAGTTGGCTTAAAACTCAACATTCAGAAAACTACGATCATAGCATCCAGTCCCATCACTTCATTGCAAATAGATGGGGAAACAGTGGAAACAGTAGCTGACTATTTTTCTGGGCTCCAAAATGACTGCAGATGGTGATTGCAGCCATGAAATTAAAAGACACTTACTCCTTGGAAGGAAAGTTATGACCAATGTAGACAACATATTAAAAAGCAGAGATATTACTTTGTCAACAAAGGTCCGTCTAGTCAAGACTAAGGTTTTTCCAGTGGTCATGTATGGATGTGAGAGATGAACTATAAAGAAAGCTGAGTGCTGAAGAGTTGATGCTTTTGAACTGTGGTGTTGAAGAAGACTCTTGAGAGTCCCTTGGACTGCAAGGAGATCCAACCAGTCCATCCTAAAGGAGATCAGTCCTGGGTGTTCATTGGAAGGACTGATGTTGAAGCTGAAACTTCAATACTTTGGCCACCTGATGTGAAGAGATGACTCATTTGAAAAGACCCTGATGCTGGGAAAGATTGAGGGCAGAAGGAGAAAGGGACAACAGAGGATGAGATGGTTGGATGGCATCACTGACCCAATGGACATGGGTTTGGGTAGACTCCGGAAGTTGGTAACAGACAGGGAGGCCTGGAGTGCTGTGGTTCATGAGGAGGAAAGAGTCAGACATGACTGAGCAACTGAACTGAACTGAACAATCTAATGTAATGTAGGATCTGAGATAGGATCCTGAATCAAAGAAAAGACATTAGTGGAAAAACTGATGAAATGTGAATAAGGTCTGTAGCTAACAGTTTAACACCAATGTTAACTTCCTAATTATGACCATTGTATTATGCTGAAGAATTGATGCTTTTGAACTGTGGTGTTGGAGAAGATTCTTGAGAGTCCCTTGGACTGCAAGGAGATCCAACCAGTTCATCCTAAAGGAAATAAGTCCTGAATATTCACTGGAAGGACTGATGCTGAAGCTGAAACTCCAATACTTTGGCCACCTGATGCAAAGCCCCTGATGCTAGGAAAGATTGAAAGCAGGAGAGAAGGGGATGACACAGGATATGATGGTTGGATGGCATCACCAACTCAATGGACCTGAGTTTGAGCAAGCTCCAGGAGTTGGTGATAGACAGGGAAGCCTGGCGTGCTGCAGTCCATGGGGTCACAAAGAGTCGGACATGACTGAGCAACTGAACTGAACTGATTACGGTTATAGAAGATAACATTTCAGAAAGCTGGATGGGAGGTATATGGGAACCCTTTTTATTATTTTTGCAACTTTTCTGCAAGTATATTAATAAAATTCAAAATAAATGTTTTTAAAAAGTAAACCCATATATGCTTAAGTTACTTACTATTAGTCAGATACTATGTGTAGCCAAAAGTAATCCTAATTGAGTAATTTAGCTAAAAAATCATTCAAGAGAAAAAATACTTTGCTTTTTCAATACTGACAAGGGTTTTTCCCTTTGTGACATGAGGAAAAAGAATGTGAAACTTACCTAAAATTGCAGAGAGATTTGAAAACTCAGGTACCTTCTCTATTGCTACTGCTTTACTTATGTCCAAAAGAGTAGAATTCTTACATGGCATGTTTTCTTCCAACATGGGACGCTCCCATTCTAAAAGAAGCAGGGAGAAATGGCACAAAATTTTGAACAGCACACAAGTGGCAGGTTACCTTTTTCTCCCCAACTTAGGTTCCTAGCCCATACAAAGCTATGGTAATTGAAGAAAGTTTAGGTGAAGCATAAAAAAAAGCCTTGAGGACATCAGGATATTAAATAATCTTTGGGCTATTGCAATGCCCAAATACTCTTATTTCCTTTTCCCCACTTTTCCCATTATCCTCATATTATTATATGGCATAGTTAGGCCAGTATTCATTGCAAATGTTATGATGATAAATTGTCATAAAAATGCTGTCTTTAACTCTTTTGGTATATATACAATGACCACCTCTTGTTTTTCCTGGAGCCAATAAAGTGTTCTTTGTTTAGATTTCTCTGTATTCTTCATCTATTTAATCCTAAACCCTACCAAACTGTATAAATCCATTCTATTTATTCCATTCTCTGATGTTCTAAAATTTCATATTGTTCTGTCTTGGTGTTTTTCATCTATGTGCTAGACACTGTATGGCCCTTTCAACCCAGAAATCATACTTCTTAGATCTAGAAACTGCTCTTGAGTTATATTTTTGCAATTTTCTTCCTCCTGTTTATTTCATTATCTTTTTCTGAGACTCCTATTATTTGCTATAAGATTTCATATACTACTTCTCTAACTAATCTTTTTTCTCCTTTTTTTCCCTTCTGACTTTCCCCTCCTCTGGGAAATCTCAATTTATTTTCTAATCCTTCTACCGAGTTTTCCATTCTGCTATTGCATTTAATTTATTCTCTGAATATTCTCACTCCCTTTTTTTTTAAACAGCATCCTGTTCCTATTCAATGGATGCAATATACATATTTTTATCTCAAGGAAAACTTTTCCCTGCAGTATCTTTATTGTATTCCTATTTCTGTTTGGTTTCTTCTCTTATTTTTAATTTTGCTGTGGTGGGAACACTTAACATGAGACCTACCCTCAAATTTGAGAGTACAATAGAGTATTGTTAACTATAGGCACAATGTTGTGCAGCACATCTCTAGAACCTATTATTCATCTTGCATAACTAAAACTCTACCTGTTGATTAGCAGCTCCCCATATCCCCTTCTCCTTGGGCCCTGGCAACCAACATTCTACTCTCAACTGCTATAAATCTAACTACTTTAGATATCTCATACAAGTCGAATCATACAGTATTTTTCTTCCTGTGACTGGCTTATTTCACTTGCCATAATGTCCTTGAGGTTCTTCTACAGTGTTGCATATAGCAGGATATCCTTTTTAAAGGCTGAATAATATTCCATTGTATGCATATACCATATTTTCTTTATCTATTTATCCATCAATGGTCATTGGGCTATTGTGAAAAGTCTGCAATGCACATGGGAGTTCAAATATCTCTTCTAGATCCTGTCAGTAATTATTTTGAATAAATACCCAGAAGTGGGATTGCTGGATCACATATGTTACTTATATTTTAAATTTTTGGAGTAACTGCCATACTCATTCATTGCAGCTTCACTATTTTACATTCCTATCAACAGTGTAAAAAAGGAAATTCAATTTCTCTACATCATTGCCAACACTTACCTTTTAAAAAAATAATAACAACCATCCTAATAGTTGTGAGGTGGTATCTCACTGTGATCTTGATTTGCATTTCTCTGACGGTTAGTGAGTGATCTTTTCATATACCTGTTGGCCACGTGACTGTCTTCTCTGGGGGGAATATGTTTATTCAAGTTCTTTGTCATTTTTAAAAATCAAGGTGTTTGGATTTTTTCCTATTGAACTGTGGGAGTTTCTGATATATTTTGGATATTAATCCCTTATCAGATATGTGGTTTCTAAATATTCTCCCTTTTTATAGGTCGTTTATAGGTTATTCACTTTGTTGTTTCTTGTGCTGTACAGAAGCTTTTCAGTTTTATCTAGGCCTACTTGTCTAATTTTGCTTCTGTTGCCTGTGTTTTGGTGTCACATCCAAGAAATACCTGCCAAGACCAATTGTCATGAAGCTTTTCCCCTATGTTTCTCCTAGGAGTTTTATAGTTTCTGGTCTCACATATAAGTTCTTACTATATTTTGAGCTGACTTTTTTGTATAAGGTAAGGGTCCAATTTCATTCTTTTGTATATGGCTATCCAGTTTTGTCAACATCATTTGTTGAAGAGACTATTTCTCCCACATTGTGTATTCTTGGCACTCTTGTTAAAGATCAAATGTCTTTATGGATTTAGTTCTGGGCCCTCTACTCTGTCCTACTGGTCTATATCTCTGCCTTTATTCCAGTACTATAATGTTATGTTTACTATAGCTTTGCAATATACTTGGAAATCAGTTAAGTGTTAATTTTCTGTCCAGATGTTCTATCCATTATTAAAAGTAGGAGTATTGAAGTCTCCTACTATGACTGTATGCCTATTCCTACCCTCAGTTCTGCCAGTGTTTACCTTATATGTTAGGTGCTTTGATGTTGAGTGGATATTTATTCATAACTATTGAGTGTTTTTGATGAATTGATCCTTTCATAATTATGCAACATTCTTCCTTGTCTCTTATAAAAGCTTCTGACTTAGTCTATTTTTTATCTGATATAAGTATAGCCCCTTGTGCTCTCTTTTGGTCACAATTTACATGGAGTGCCTTTCCCCACCCATTTACTTTCAGTCTATGTGTGCCCTTAAATCTTAAGTGAGTCTTTCGTAGAGAGCATACAGTTGGATTAGTTCTTCAACCCATTCAGTCATTCTTTGTCTTTTGATTGGGTTTAATTCATTTATATTTTTGATAGAGGAGGATTTACTATTACAATTTTGTTAACTGTTTTCTGTTTTATAGTTATTTTGCCCCTCTTTGCTCTCTTGCTATGCTCCTCTGTCTTTCATTGATTCTTTTATATTGATATGCTTTGACTCCTTTCTATTTTTCTTTTATGTGCCTTCTATAGGTACTTTTGTGTGTGGTTACCATGGGGCTTACATAAAACATAGTTTTAATAGTCTACTTTGATAACAATTTAACAAAAACTCTATGCTTTTACTTCACCCCTTAAACATGTTTTGCAGTACTGAGGTTATAATTTACCACCTTTCATATGGTATATCCATTAACATATTTTTGTAATTATATTTAATATGTTTGCCTTTTAACTTTTATACTAGAATAAAGAGTGATTTATATGTCACTGTTATAGTATCACTGCATTTGTCTATATACTTACCAATGAGTTTTATACTCTCATATGCTTTTATATAGCTGTTTAGAGTCCTTTGTTCTAACTTGAAGAACTCCCTTTAGCACTTCTTGTAAGGCAGGGCTAGTGATGATTAAGTCCTTCAGCTTTTGTTTGTTTGGACTTACCTTCTCTTCATTTATTAAGGACAGTTTTGCAGGTTTGGGTATTATTGGTTGGAAGTTTCTTTCTTTCAGCCACTTTGTCTATTTACTTCCACTCTCTTCTAGCCTGCAAGGTTTCTGCTGAGAAATCCATAAACAGTGTAATGAGGTCTCACTGTATATATCAAGTCGCTTTTTAAATTGCTGCTTTCAAAGTGCTTTTTCTTTGACTTTTGACAATTTGACTATGTGCCCCCATATGAATTTCTTTGGTTCATCTTATTTGAGGTTTGTTGGGGTTCTCCAGATTTAGGAAGTTTTCAGCAACCATTTCTGTGAAGAAACCTTCTGGCCCTTTCCCTCTCCGTCCCTCCCTCCCCACTTCCCTTTTCCCCTTAGGACTCTCACAATGCATATACTGATCTGTTTTCTTGTGTTCTGTAAGTCTCAAACTTTCTTCATTCTTTTATATTATTTTTCCTTTTAGCTCCTGTGACTGGATAATTTCAAATGACTTATTTTTGAATTTGCTGATTCTTCTGATTGATCTTTTACTGTTTTTTTTTCCTTAGTGCATTTATTGTTTTTCTCAGCTCTAAAATTTCTTTTTGGTTCTTTTTAAAAAATCTCTTTCTTAAAATTCTTTTTCCATACATTGTTCTCCTGAGTTCTTTATGAACATTTGTTGAACATCTTTATGACAATCATTTAAAATTCTCTGTCAGGTAGTTCATATATTTCCATTTAATTAGAGTCACTTTCTGGAGCTTTATCTTATTCTCATATTTTGGACCATGTTTCTCTGTTTCTTCTCTTTAATCATTTGTGTTGGTGTCTGCACATTAGATAAAACAGCCAGCTTTCCCAGTCTGTAAACAGATAGGCCTCATACAGGAGAAGACCTTTATCAGTCTTTCCAACCAGGATCTTCTCAAACCTTCTTGCTAGTTCAAACCAGAGTCTTTGTTTTCAGTGGCCATGAGGCATCTAGAATATAACAAGTCCTATCACTGCTCTAAGACAGATGAGACAAAAGCTAGTCCCTTGGGCAGCCCCAGAAATGTTGGAATGTTGAACACAGTCCAAATCTTTCCCTCCCCAAAGAGAAGCCGGGATCTAGTGAATGTTCTCATGCTAGGATAAACTGGTATCTTTGTTTCAGCACTCATCAGACTTCGAGAGTATGTCAGGTCCCACCAGCACTCTGAGGCAGACAAGTCAGTAGTCCATTCTTTGGTTATCCCCAAATAATTGAGAGCTTTTGGCACATGGTTCAGTCCTTTCCCTTCCTCCCTAGGGAAAATCTGGGAGCTGAAGGTTTCCTGCCAATTGTATGGTGCTGCATGGCGGATGTGAATTTGATGAAAGGGTGTCTTGAATTTTTCTACTTGCTTTGATGTGATCGGTTTCAAGCTTGCCTGGGGGTGCAGGAGTCACTCAACTAGTTTTGAGATTTCACACAAAGGGAAATTTCACAAAGGGAAATACATGGACACAAATTAGTCCATGTATCGTTGTTGAACTGGTATGTCCATGGGGTAAGGCAAGTCTACGGTTTACTACTCCAACACCTTACTGACTTACTACCATATTTTTCTGTTTTGACCTCTGCTTTATGTTAGAGAATTCATCAGAAGTCTGGTAGTCCTTGTCTTCTGCTCATATTTGAGAGGGGGCCCTAAATGGCTAGGTGGGATCTCTATGGCTTAGCTGGGGCTGACCACATAGGCAGCTTCACTGTAGGGTTCCTGTCAGTTTCACTGAAGCACTACTGAAGTCAGTATCTTTTGATATTTTCTTTAGGGTTGATCAGATTTCTCAGGAAAAAAATCTTCCATTTTCCTGCCTGGAAGTTTCAATTCTGGATGCTAGCATCCTAGAAGCTGAATAGAGCAATGGACTATTGGGTTAGGATGAGACTAAGCATTTGGTGAGCAGTCCCACAATTTGGAATATACATTTGCATTTAACTACCCCTTTCTTCATTCACTGACTTCCCTGGTAGCTCAGACAGTAAAGCGTCTGCCTACAATGCGGGAGACCCGGGTTCAATCCCTGCGTTGGGAAGATCTCCTGGAGAAGGAAATGGCAACTCACTCCAGTATTCTTGCCTGAAGAATCCCATGGATGGGGAAGCCTGGTAGGCTATAGTCCATGGGGTTGCAGAGTCGGATACGACTGAGCGACTTACTTCACTTCTGCATTCACTACAGTATCTGAAGCAGTTGGCTTTTTCTATATAATAAATAAAACTGAAATCTCAGTGGCATAAAATGAAAGCATTTCTTTCTTACACCTGTCTACTATTTGGCTCAAGCAGCTCCGCTTCAGGCTATAGGTTGGCTAATCAACTGGGGCAGCTCTCTGAAGTCTGCAGTCTGCCCAGGGCTATCCTGCTCTGTATCTCTTATTCTGGAGTTCAATAATAGAGGTAGAAGCTAATTAGGATGTGCATATGGTCCCTGACTCACAATGGTTCAGCTTAAGAGTTTTTTCCATCATAAGTGGATGAAGATTTGTATTTTCCTCATGATAGCAAAAGGATAGGGGGACAAAACCAATTATGTATGCACATATCAAAAGTTTGCTTCTGTTTCACTTACTGATATCCATGTTGCCCAAAGTCATATGGTCAACCCCAGAGCCAGAGAGTGAGAAAGCAAACTTCACCCACCATGAAGCTATGACAAGGTAAATGACAACATTTCAAAATACCATGGTATCCCTGCTATTAACAGTGCTTAGTTCAGGGTCCCTCTGTTTCAAAACACCCCAGAGAATAAATTTCTAGGAAAGGAGAGAGAAGTCACCATAATTTCTGTATTTTGGATACAGCTTTTTACAAGTATTTTACAAGCCACATTGAAAGCTTTTCTGGGATACTATAGTATTGTACAAACTAGCTTGTTTCAGGGGTATTCCCATTGTTGATTCAGGATTGAGCTTTTTCAAGTCCACTTTATCGGACCATTTGCTCTCTAGCTTTCCAAACTTTATGCTTTATTCTTTTTCATTCTCTTTACTCTTATGTGTTTACGTCTTTTTTAAAAAAGTCATTTTCTGCCATTGCACAAAATTGTGGAGGAAGGCATATGTTCAATCTGCATCATTAACCAAAGGCTGTTAATTATATATATGGCAAACATAAGTAACTGATAATTTGTAGAAAAAATTCAAGCAGGGAGATGGTCCAGTCAACCTCTGATTTACTGAAAAGTAAGAGAAGCATAGGAAATAAAAGATAACCCATAGTTCAAGAGAACAAATATACATATGTTATGTATAAAGCTGCTCAATATTAATAACTGGATATGTATTACATGTAAATGCTAATCTCTTCATCTTTTTCTGATCTGGGGGGTTTTATCTATAGTCCTATGTGACTGAGTGTGGAACACAATGGATACTGGGTAGAGAGGTTTTGGTGAGGAAGATAAGCATACCTTCTCAAAAGCAACATTATTCATTGCAGCATTTGTAGACAAAGGAGTGGTTTCTATGGAGGAGCAACTTAAGGTTGAAATTTTCTCACCTAAATAATCTGATCCTCTGAAGAGCTCAGGTGATGGGAAGCTACTTAAATTCTCTTCAGAACTGTTGTATTCTGTAGAAGAGTCTGTAAATGAATAACTTAGAAGAGAGCCAGAAATATCGTGCTGCAAACTTAGTCCTATAGAATAAACAAGCAAAAAGGGTAAAATGTTTCAACAGTAAACAGATTCAAAATCCTAAGAACTTAAACTTGTAGAAATATACATGCAGTTGTATACTAGTAATGTAAAATTACACATACAACTGAAACGGCATGCAATTGTATACAATCTTAAATTGTACGTGAATTTCAATCTTAGAAAAGAAGTCTATTTTTGATATGAAGAAAATGCAATATAAACCCCTTCAATTGTTTTTCAAAGTTTTATAAATTTATTCCTTCCCTACTTTGGTTCAGTTATCATTCTTGACTCAAAAATACAAATTTTACCAAGTATACCTTAATAATAAATATAAATAAATAAAATGTACACCTAATTTTTCAAGTCCAAGTTTTATATATAAGTAACCCATTAACTGTAAGCTGACTAGCTGAGAAGAAGAAAGGATGATTCTAGTTATTCCACTTAAAAAACAATGAGCATAAACATAGATTCAAGGGAACATAGATCAAAGGAAGTGAACAGAGTCCAGAAATAGACTTACATGGATAAGAGTAATTTATTTTTTACCAAGATGCAAAGGCAATTTAATGGAGAAGGGATATTCTTTCAAAAAAATTATGTTGGAACAACTGTATATCCACATGCAAAAGCAAAACCAAATAAAATAACCTGCACTCATATCTTCCATCATATAAAAAATTAACTATAAATGCATCATGATTCTAAATGCAAATCTTAAAACTACAAAACTTCTACAAAAAATAGAGGATAAAATCTTCATGACACTGAGTTAGGTAACAATTTCTTTAATGTAAAATTAAAGAATGATTCATAAAACAAAAGCAGTGATAAACTGGGCTTCATCAAAGTTTAAACCTTCTATTTCAAAGAGACAAGCCACAGAGTAAGAGAAAACATTTGTAAATGGACTGGAATCCAAAATACAAAGAACTCTGAAAATTCAATAATAAGAAAACAAACATCTCAATAGGAAATTGGGGGAAATAATATGAACAGAAAATCTCTCTAATTCAGAAGTCTTAAAGTCATCCCTGTGAGAGTAGACTAGAATGAAAATCTTTCCAATAAATGACAGGGATAGAACTTAGTATTTACTTGAAGAACCAGAAGGTCGAGTAAGAAAAGAGAAAATATACTCTACTATAGACAGTCAGCATTTATGAAACATTCCTAACATGATAAAACAGAGGTCAACACTAACAGAAACTGGTGGAGTGCGGGATAACGGATGAAAGGAGAGCATCACTCTTAAAACCCATTATCTTCTGCCCTGGAGTTGACTTATATCTATCTCTGCTCATTCATTACCTACCCGAGACTACTAACTCTTTATCCTTCCCACTTTGATCTCACCACATCTTTTTCTTTCGCTCCAACCCTCTCTTTAATGTTGACAACTGTTCCCAATGTGCCCACCTCCTCCAGCCACCAGTGCACCACTTAAATTGACTGACTCAAGCTACCATCCTTCTTCCCCTCTTCAGATGTCAGAGTCAGGCTATTCCTCTGAGTATGTTTCTCTTCCCGTACTTCAGCTGTCCCAGAGTGTCCTTCCCTGTCCTTGCTACTTCTCTCACCATCTTCATCCTTCTCATTCTCGGTTGCTCCATCTCTCGTGCCTTCTATCTCTCAAAATTCTATGAATACCACTCTCAGGAGAGAAAATCCTTCCACCAAACTCCAGAACTCAAACTGGGCTCCGAAACTAGGAAAGCTCTGTACTCACCCCCTGGGTAACTTGGCAGAGAAAAGAATAAACAAATGTTCCTGACTATAATAATAGAAGGCTGCTCCTGGTGTCACAAGTAAGAAATGTAAATGCATTTTAAAATTACATTTATATCAAATTATGCTATACATTTAAAAAAGTCAGTTCTACAAGCTTTTATCAAAAACTACCACCTCTTAAAGGAATTAAAAAAAAACTGCAACCTCTTGTCTCATAACTCCCATCATAAGGAGACAACTGTTTTCAACCCCATTAACTCTATTGTTTTCATATGTTTATATTTATAAATTAAATGTATTCAATGATTCTGTTATTATAATTGCTTAAATATATTTACAGCTGAACCATGTACTATGAGCTCTATTATTTATGTTACATTTTTGCTATAAGTTCTTATTTTTCCTTTGAGTTACTGATTACCTAATTTTCAATTAGTTTTCTAAGTACCTATCTCAAATCAACTTTTTGCAAAAGTATAAATTTCCTCTCAATAATTTTTTTTTTAAGTGCCAGGTTCTCTATCAGTTCTTTTTTTCCCTTCCTTTCTTCTTCCCTTCCTCTTTCTCCTCCTTTTTCTTTCCTTCCTTTTTTTCTTTTTTTAAAGTACTGCTACTGGAAATCTCAACACACTTGCTCAAATTGGGATTGACTGTCTGTTAGACGTGCTGCACAGGTGTCTTCCTGGGATTTCCCTTTACCATGATCCTAAGAAATTCTTTTATATATTTCATGATTTCTTCCTTATTGATTTCCTTTCTTGTTTTATTGGAATATCTTCTTCACTTCCTGAGAAAAGGTGCATACAAGACCTGTTTGAAAATTTCTTTATACTATCTTCCTATCTGAGTGAGTGTTTCGCTGAGTACAGAATTCTAGGCAGTATATTAAAAAGACTGATGCAGTCTTTGGTGTTTGACAGATTTAAACCTCACTGTTCCAAGTTCCCCTTCTGTACCATATCTGTACTAGTTGATGAGCCCTGGTGCTCCATATTCTGGCAACAATGGCAAGTTAAAGCCTCATCCCAGCCCCACCCTAACCACCTAAACATCCCAACCCAGTCTCCTTTCCCTGCTCTCTCAAGCCATTTTCAGTCCTGTTCAGGAAGAGAGTCTCCTCTCTACGTGGCCTCATTATATCAGTAATAAACTTTTTCACACCCTCTTGGTATGTGAGTGGCATCATTAATCTTGAAATTTAAAACAAATTTTTGGTGAGGATTTATCCTGTCTCTGCAAATCAGTTCTCTTCAGAAAAAGTGCACTTTTCCACCATGTTTTAGCCTCTAGAGTTGCTTCTGATATGTTCAATGTTATTCACATTCTTGATTGCTTATTTGCAATAGGTAATTTTTTTAATCTGAAAAACTGAAGGATTTCTCTCTTTATCCTGAAGATTTTAAAATTATATGACATTATGTCTTGGTATGGGTCTTTTTCATTCATTGCGATGGGCAGTTGGTGGGCTCTTTCAGTATGTACACTCATGAAGATAGCGGAGGAATAGGATGGGGAGACCACTTTCTCCCCCACAAATTCATCAAAAGAACATTTGAACTCTGAGTAAATTCCACAAAATTACTTCTGAATGCTGCCAGAGGACATCAGGCACCCAGAAAAGCAGCCCATTGTCTTAGAAAGGAGGTAGGAAAAAATATAAAAGATAAAAAGAGAGACAAAAGAGGTAGGGACGGAGATCCATCCCGGAAAGGGAGTCTTAAAAAAGAGAAGTTTCCAAACACCAGGAAACACTCTCACTGGCGAGTCTGTGGCGAGCCTTGGAACCTCAGAGGGCAACATAACTGGGAGGGAAAAAAATTAATAATTAAAACCCACAGATTACATGCCCAACGGTAACTCCCAGCAGAGAAGCAGCACAGATGCCCACATCCGCCATGAGCAAGCAGGGGCTGGACAGGGAGGCGCGGGCTGCATTGCTTTGAGTAAGAACCAGGCCTGAATGCCCCAAGGGCAATCTGAGGGAACTAACTTGAGATAGCAAACCAGACTGTGGGATAGCTATCCAGCAAAAAGCCCTAACCTAAGACACCGCCAGGCTGGCTCACAGAACAAAGGACTGAGCAGAGCTAGCCGGCTGTGGACCGGCCCATCCCCCGCCGGAGACAGGCAGGCGAGGGCAGCCAGAGCTGGAAGTGGGTAATCACGGCCCCAGAGAGGCATCATCTACCAAACTGCAAGCAGGCTTCGTTGCTAACCAAGACTTCTTGGGATTCTGCACGGTCGACATCTGCCAGGAGAGCCACAGCCAGAGATCAACTCCTCAGAAGAGACACAAGGCACACCTGAGAAGGGGTGCCGGTTGTACACCCAGAAAACCAAGTGACAGGGACGGGGGAGGTGATAAGTCGAAGTGACCGTGCTCGCCAAGTTCCTGGTCACCTGAGCTGCTTGGACCTGGGAAGGGCACAAAATGTAGGCCCAACCGAGTCTGCGCCTTTGTGGAGTTCCCGAGTACCTGAACCTGAGCGGCTTAGACCTGGGAAGTGCATACAACCCAGGGCCACCCTCAGACAGTTCCCGGCAGAGCAACATAGAGCCTAAGCAGTGTAGACAGGGAAAGCACACACGCCGTGAGCGGGGGCAACTCAGTGTGGCCGAGTCACTGTGAGCACACGCCAGTATTATTTGTGTGCAGTGTTCTTCCCTCCCCACAGCACGACTGAAAAAGTGAGCCTAAAAAAGTGTCCACCACAGCCCCCTTGTGTCAGGGCAGAAATTAGACACTGTAGAAACCAGCAAACAGAAGAAGCTAAAACAAACAGGGAACTGCCTTGGATATGACAGGTACAATAGATTAAAACCCTGTAGTTAGCACTGACTACATAGGAAGGAGCCTATAGATCTTGAGAAGTATAAGCTGGATCAAGGAACTATCTGAAAATGAACTGATCCCACACTGTCCACAACACCACCAGAGAAAGTCCTAGATATATATTTACTATTATCATTTTTTAAATTAAAAAAATTTTAAGTCCTCTATTACACCTTTAATTTTCATTTTTATAACCTACTATTACTTTGCAAAAAAAAAAAAAGACCCTATTTTTTGGAGCAAACTTCATATATATGCTGCTGCTGCTGCTGCTAAGTCACTTCACTCGTGTCCAACTTTGTGCAACCCCATAGATGGCAGCCCACCAGGCTCCGCCATTCCTGGGATTCTCCAGGCAAGAATACTGGAGTGGGTTGCCATTTCCTTCTCCAATGCATGAGAGTAAAAAGTGAAAGTCAAGTCGCTCAGTCGCGTATGACTCTTAGCGACCCCATGGACTGCAGCCTACCAGGTTCCTCCATCCATGGATTTTCCAGGCAAGAGTACTGGAGTGGGGTGCCATGCCTTCTCAATTCACATATATATATATGTATATATACTATAATTTTTATGACTTCGTTTTTTTCTTTAATATTGTATGTTTGAGAATCCAACCTCTCCTCTAGATTTTTAAGCTTTGCTTTTTGGTATTTGTTATCAATTTTGTACCTTTAAGAACCCAATTTTCAGTATCATTTTTACTGAAATCAATTTACTGAGATCACTGGCTTGACTGCTCTCTCCTCCTTTGGACTCTCCTTTTTCTCAACCAGGTCATCTCTATCTCCTCCCTCCCCCTTCTCCTCTCTGCCGACTCTGTTAATCTCTTTGTGTGTTCCAGACTGTGGAGAACGCATAGGGAACTGATTACTGGCTGGATCTGTTTCTCTCCTTTTCATTCACCCCTTTATCCTCCTGGCCACCTCTGTCTCCCTCCTCCCTCTTCTCTTTTCTGTATAACTCCGTGAACATCTCTGAGCTGTCCAGACTGTGGAGAGCACATAAGGAAGTGATTACTGGCTAGCTTGCTCTCCCTTCTTTTGATTCCCCCTCTTCTCCTCTTGGTCACCTCTATCTCCCTCCTCCCTCTTCTCTTCTCCATGTAACTCTGTGAACCTCTCTGGGTGTCCCTCACTGTGGAGAAACTTTTCATCTTTAACCTAGATGTTTTATCATCAGTGCTGTATAGATGGAGAAGTCTTGAGGCTACTGTAAGAATAAGACTGAAAACCAGAAGCAGGAGGCTTAAGTCCAAATCCTGAGACCATCAGAGAACTCCTGACTCCAGAGAACTCCTGACTCCAGGGAACATTAATCAATAGGAGCGCATCAAACGCCTCCATACCTACACTGAAACCAAGCACAACCCAAGGGCCAACAAGTTCCAGAGCAAGACATACCACACAAATTCTCCAGCAACACAGGAACACAGCCCTGAGCTTCAATATACAGGCTGCCCAAAGGCACACCAAACTCATTGACATCTCATGACTCATTACTGGACACTTCATTGCACTCCAGAGAGAAGAAACCCAGCTCCACCCACCAGAACACCGACACAAGCTTCCCTAACCAGGAAACCTTGACAAACCACCCATCCAACCTCTCCCACAGCGAGGAAACTCCACAATAAAGAGAACTCCACAAACTGCCAGAATACAGAAAGGCCACTCCAAACACAGCAATATAAACAAGATGAAAACGCAGAGAAATACCCAGCAGGTAAAGCAACAGGATAAATTCCCACCAAACCAAACAAAAGAGGAAGAGATAGGGAATCTACCTGATAAAGAATTCTGATTAATGCTAGTGAAAATGATCCAAAATCTTGAAAACAAAATGGAGTTACAGATAAATAGCCTGGAGACAAGGATCGAGAAGATGCAAGAAAGGTTTAACAAGGGCCTAGAAGAAATAAAAAAGAGTCAATATATAATGAATTATGCAATAAATGAGACCAAAAACACTCTGGAGGGAATCAACAGTAGAATAATAGAGGCAGAAGATAGGATAAGTGAGGTAGAAGATAGAATGGTAGAAATAAATGAAACAGAGAGGAAAAAACAAAAACGAATTAAAAGAAATGAGGACAATCTCAGAGACTCTGAGACAATGTTAACAATCTCTGGAACAATGATAAATGCCCCAACATTCGAATCATAGGAGTCCCAGAAGAAGAAGACAAAAGAAAGACCATGAAAAAATACTTGAGGAGATAATATAGTTGAAAACTTCCCTAAAATGGGGAAGGAAATAATCACCCAAGTCCAAGAAACCCAGAGAGTCCCAAACACCCCAAGGCACATATTAATCAAAAGAACAAAGATCAAACACAAAGAACAAATATTAAAAGCAGCAAGGGAAAAACAACAAATAACACACAAGGGGATTCCCATAAGGATAACAGCTGATCTTTCAACAGAAACTCTCCAGTCCAGAAGGGAATGGCAGGACATACTTAAAGTGATAAAAGAAAATAACTACAGCCCAGATTACTGTACCCAGCAAGGATCTCATTCAAATATGAAGGAGAAATCAAAAGCATTATAGACAAGCCAAAGCTGAGAGAATTCAGCACCACCAGACCAGCTCTCCAGCAAATGCTAAAGGATCTTCTCTAGACAGGAAACACAGAAAGGGTGTATAAACTTGAACCCAAAACAATAAATGTCAATGGGATCATACTTATCAATAATTACCTTAAATGTAAATGGGCTGAATGCCACAACCAAAAGACAAAGATTGGCTGAATGGATACAAAAACAAGACCCCTATATATGTTGCCTACAAGAGATCCACATCAAAACAAGGGACACATACAGACTGAAAGTGAAGGGCTGGAAAAAGATATTCCATGCAAATGGAGACCAAAAGAAAGCAGGAGTAGCAATACTCATATCAGATGAAATAGACTTTAAAACAAAGGCTGTGAAAAGAGACAAAGGACACTACATAATGATCAAAGGATCAATCCAAGAAGAAGATATAACAATTATAAATATATATGCACCCAACATAGGAGCCCTGCAATATGTAAGACAAATGCTAACAAGTATGAAAGGGGAAATTAGCAACAACACAATAATAGTGTGAGACTTTAATACCCCACTCACACCTATGGATAGATCAACCAGACAGAAAATTAACAGGGAAACAAACTGTAAATGATACAATAGATCAGTTAGACCTAATTGATATCTATAGGACATTTCACCCCAAAATAATAAATTTCACTTTTTTCTCAAGCACACAAGGAACCTTCTCCAGGATAGATCATATCCTGGGCCATAAATCTAGCCTTGGTAAATTTTAAAAAATTGAAATAATTCCAAGCATCTTTTCTGACCACAATGCAGTAAGATTAGATCTCAATTACCAGAGAAAAACTATTAAAAATTCCAACACATGAAGGCTGAACAACACACTGCTGAATAACCAACAAATCACAGAGGAAATCAAAAAGGAAATCAAAATATGCATAGAAATGAATGAAAATGAAAACACAACATCCCAAAACCTGTGGGTCATGGTAAAAGCAGTGTTAAGGGGATGGTTCATAGCAATACAGGCATACCTCAAGAAACAAGAAAAAAGTCAAATAAATAACCTAACAACACCTAAAGCAACTAGAAAATGAAGAAATGAAAAACCCTAGGGTTAGGAGAAGGAAAGAAATCTGAAAAATTAGGGCAGAAATAAATGCAAAACACACAAAAGAGATCATAGCAAAAATCAACAAAGCCAAAAGCTGCTTCTTTGAGAAGATAAATAAAATTGACAAACCATTAGCCAGACTCATCAAGAAACAAAGGGAGAAAAATCAAATCAATAAAATTAGAAATGAAAATGGAGAGATCACAACAGACAACACAGAAATACAAAGGACCAAAGAGACTACTATCAGCAACTATAGGCCAATAAAACGGACAACTTGGAAGAAATGGACAAATTCCTAGAAAAGTACAACTTTCCAAAACTGAACCAGGAAGAAACAGAAAACCTTAGCAGACCATCACAAGCATGGAAATTGAAACTGTAATCAGAAATCTTTCAGCAAACAAAAGCCCAGGGCCAGACAGCTTCACAGCTGAATTCTACCAAAAATTTAGGAAGAGTTAAATTCCTACTCAAACTCTTCCAGAAAATTGCAGAGGAAGATAAACTTCCAAACTCATTCTATCAGGCCACCATCACCCTAATACCAAAACCTGACAAAGATGCCACAAAAAAAGAAAACTACAGACCAATGTCACTGATGAACATAGATGCAAAAATCCTTAACAAAATTCTAGCAAACAGAATCCAACAACACATTAAAAAGATCATACATCATGACCAAGTGGGCTTTATCCCAGGGATGCAAGGATTCTTCAATATCTGCAGATCAATCAAGGTGATACACCATATTAACTAATTGAAAAATAAAAACCATATGATTATCTCAACAGATGCAGAGAAAGCCTTTGACAAAATTCAGCATTCATTTATGATAAAAACTCTCCAGAAAGCAGGACTAGAAGGAACATACCTCAACATAATAAAAGCTATATATGACAAATCCACAGCAAACATTATCCTCAATGGTGAAAAATTGAAAGCATTTCCCCTAAAGTCAGGAACAAGACCAGGGTGCCCACTCTCACCACTACTATTCAACATAGTTTTGGAAGTTTTGGCCACAGCAATCAGAGCAGAAAAAGAAATAAAAGGAATCCAAATTGGAAAAGAAGAAGTAAAACTCTCACTGTTTGCAGATGACATGATCCTCTACATAGAAAACCCTAAAGACTCCACCAGAAAATTACTAGAGCTAATCAATGAATATAGTAAAGTTGCAGGATATAAAATCAACACACAGAAATCCCTTGCATTCCTATACACTAATAATGAGAAAATAGAAAGAGAAATTAAGGAAACAATTCCATTCACCATTGCAACAAAAGGAATAAAATACTTAGGAATATATCTACCCAAAGAAACAAAAGACCTATATATAGAAAACTATAAAACACTGGTGAAAGAAATCAAAGAGGACACTGATAGATGGAGAAATATACCATGTTCATGGATCGGAAGAAGCAATATAGTGAAAATGAGTATACTCCCCAAAGCAATCTATAGATTCCATGCAATCCCTATCGAGCTACCAAGGGTATTTTTCAGACAGCTAGAACAAATAATTTCACAATTTATATGGAAATACAAAAAACCTCGAATAGCCAAAGCAATCTTGAGAAAGAAGAATGGACTGACTTCAGGCTCTACTACAAAGCCACAGTCATAAGACAGTATGGTACTGGCACAAAGACAGAAATATAGATCAATGGAACAAAATAGAAAGCCCAGAGATAAATCCACGCACCTATGGACACCTTATCTTTGACAAAGGAGGCAAGAATATACAATGGAGAAAAGACAATCTCTTTAACAAGTGGTGCTGGGAAAACTGGTCAACCACTTGTAAAAGAATGAAACTAGAACACTTTCTAACGCCATGCCAAAAAATAAACTCAAAATGGATTAAACGTAAGACCAGATCTAAACGTAAGAACAGAAACTATAAAATTTCTAGAGGAGAACATAGGCAAAACACTCTCCAACATAAATCACAGCAGGATCCGCTGTGACAGACCTCCCAGAATATTGGAAATAAAAGCAAAAACAAACAAATGGGACCTAATTAAAATTAAAAGATTCTGTACAACAAAGGAAACTATAAGCAAGGTGAAAAGTCAGCCTTCAGAATGGGACAAAATAATAGCAAATGAAGCAACTGACAAAGAATTAATCTCAAAAATATACAAGCAACTCCTGCAGCTCAATTCCAGAAAAATAAAAGACCCAATCGAAAAGTGGACCAAAGAACTAAACAGACATTTCTCCAAAGAAGACATATAGATGTCTAACAAACACATGAACATTCAGAAAACGAAGATCATGGCATCCGGTCCCATCACTTCATGGGAAATAGATGGGGAAACAGTGGAAACAGTTTCAGACTTTATTTTTTTGGGCTCCAAAATCACCGCAGATGGGACTGCAGCCATGAAATTAAAAGACACTTACTCCTTGGAAGAAAAGTTATGAGCAACCTAGATAGCATATTCAAAAGCAGAGACATTACTTTGCCGACTAAGGTCCATCTAGTCAAGGCTATGGTTTCTCCTGTGGTCATGTATGGATGTGAGAGTTGGACTGTGAAGAAGGCTGAGTGCCGAAGAATTGATGCTTTTGAAGTGTGGTGTTGGAGAAGACTCTTGAGAGCCCCTTGGACTGCAAGGAGATCCAACCAGTCCATTCTGAAAGAGATCAACCCTGGGATTTCTTTGGAGGGAATGATGCTGAAGCTGAAACTCCAGTACTTTGGCCACGTCATGTGAAGAGCTGACTCATTGGAAAAGACTCTGATGCTGGGAGGGATTCGGGGCAGGAGGAGAAGGGGACAACCGAGGATGGGATGGCTTGATGGCATCACAGACTCGATGGACATGAGTCTGAGTGAACTCCGGGAGATGGTGATGGACAGGGAGGCCCGGCATGCTGTGATTCATGGGGTCACAAAGAGTCAGACATGACTGAGTGACTGAACTGAACTGAACAAACACATGAAAAGATGCTCAACATCACTCATTATCAGAGAAATGCAAATCAAAACCACAATGAGGTATCATTTCACGTCAGTCAGAATGGCTGCTAGCCAAAAGTCTACAAGCAATAAATGCTGGAGAGGGTATGGAGAAAAGGGAAGCCTCTTACACTGCTGGTGGGAATGCCAACTAGTACAGCCACTATGGAGAACAGTGTGGAGATTCCTTAACTGGCATACGGCCCAGCAATCTCACTGCTAGGCATACACACGAAGGAAACCAGATTTGAAACAGACACAATGTTCATCGCAGCACTGTTTATAATAGCCAGGACATGGAAGCAACCTAGATGTCCATCAGCAGATGAATGGATAAGAAAGCTGTGGTACATATACACAATGGAGTATTACTCAGCCATTAAAAAGAATACATTGGAATCAGTTCTAATGAGGTGGATGAAACTGGAGCCTATTATGTAGAGTGAAGTAAGCCAGAAAGAAAAACACCAATACAGTATAATAACGCATATATGTGGAATTTAGAAAGATGGTAATGATAATGCTGTATGCGAGACTGCAAACGAGACACAGGTGTATAGAACAGTCTTTTGGACTCTGGGAGAGGGCGAGGATGGGATGATTTGGGAGAATGGCATTGAAACATGTATATTATCATATGTGAAATGAATCACCAGTCCAGGTTTGATGCATGATACAGGATGCTCAGGGCTGGTGCACTGGGATGACCCAGAGGGATGGGATGGGGAGGGAGGTGGGTTCAGGATGGGGAACACATGTACACCCATGGCGGATTCATGTCAATGTATGGCAAAACCAATACAATATTGTAAAGTATTAGCCTCCAATTAAAATATATAAATTTATATTAAAAAATTAAAATGAAAAATATGTACACTCATCATCATTTTTAATTCTAAAAAATTTCTAGTTTCATGTGGTTAATAATTCCATCCAGTTTACTTTATAATATCTGGAACTACTGTTTTTTAGATATTAGAATGCCTGGGCTCAGGTTATAATTTTTCTTTTTAAAATTATAAAAATTTTTATAAAAATTTATAAAAATTATAAAGCAGCTTTATTGAAATACAATTCATATTCCATAAATCCCAATGTTTTAAAGGATACAATTTTGTGGGTTTAGTTTACTCACAGAGTTGTGTCACCACTATTTCTTTTATCTTCTCTTTAACATCTGTGCAAATTTTGGAGTTTTTCCTTAAATTGATCACCCAATCCTTCATAGAATGTTTTATTCCTGATTTCATATTTTTAAGTTTTCTTTTTGTTCCCTGAATGCTCCTTTTTTTTGTAGCCTACACTCATTTCATGGACATGTTTCTTCATCACACTGAGAATAATAATGAAAATATGACTTAAAAGGTTTTTTTCTTGCATTGTCTGTGTTCTTCAAGTTTCTTTTTATTTGGTATCTAACTTTTATTTTATACATATTAAATTTGTATAATTCCTTAAATGTCTGGTAATTCTTGAATGTTTAAGAATGAGGCACTAAAGAGCTGCTGGAAACTGGATTCATAAGTGAGGTTTAGGAAGCAGTATGGGCTTTACTGAAGTGTACTTGGACAGGAGCCAGGTCATTACTGCCAGAATATAGGTCTTCTCCTGGTCAGAGAAGTTTCCAAGAGAGGAACTCTCCAGGCTTTTAACTAGGGTGTATTTTCCTGAGTGTAATGAGTCTGAGGTAAGTAAACAGACTTTACTTAATTCCCTTCCCTCCTCCTCCCACCTCTCACTGCTAGTTTTCAGTATAGCACCCCTGCTCTCAGCAGTACTGAGGATCCCTTTGCTTCAATGTCTCTGGACAGCCATGGTGGGAATAAGGGTAGCTGCCTGGCTACATTGTCCTGGGGGAGGGATCATAGTATCTAACTGCTACTTTTAAAGATTTCCAAAAATCCTATTTTCAACATTATCTCTACCTATTCCTTCACAAATATGTGGAATATGTGATGTCTCTAATTCCTGAACCTTCAGCCTGCATCATTTCACTTCGTGGTTTGTCCTAGTTTCAGCCTTTTTTTATCATTAGGACTATTAAACTTAATTCATTTATATTGCAAATTCCAAACTTTTGTTGATTATCTCTTGTCAGCTAAGGTTTCTTCTCTTTTTCTCTACATTATGGCCTCATGCCTTTTTTATGCCTTTATTGATATTTTAGTGTTTTCAGAAGGAATAAATAAATCTGTTCAATCCTTCATATTAAATATGAAATCCTGAGTTAATTTTAATCATGTTGCAAAACTTCTAGATTCCAAGACAGAATTAAAACAATTATATGTTAAATAGAATTCTGTGGGTTGCTCAAAACCTAACCATTTATATTTTATTGTAGTATAAAGTATTCTATGTCTCAAATATCAATCAAATATCAAACAAACTCAGATACAGCTAGTTTGTTAATTAGAGACAGTCTATCTTCTATTTTCTCATACCTTTCACACATCAACTTGATAAAGCTAGTAACCAAGGACATTTATCATATATTTAAACTACAATTTCTTAAAATATTGATTATGATAAAATTGTTTATTTCCTTTAAATAGAGTAGAAAACTCATTCAACAAACATTTAAAATTATATTATGTCTCAAGCATGGAATAGGAAGATAAAAGGCAGTGCTTATTCTTAACAGCTTTAGGGCCTAGAGGAACAAATATTATACTGTTGTTTTGAGTCCTATGACAGTGCCATGGAACTACCAGGGGAGAACAACTCATCTAGAAAGAGAGAAGAGCAGTCAGGAGAGGCTTCCAAAAGAGATGGCACCTGAATCTGTATTTGAAGAAGTAGCAGAAGTTAACTAGGCAAAGAAGGAAGAAGGAGGGAAAAGCATTTGTCTAGATCTGATAAATAGAGTGCCTGATGAACTATGGACTGAGGTTCATGACACTGTGCAGGAGACAGGGATTAAAACCATACCCATGGAAAAGAAATGCAAAAAAGCAAAATGGCTGACTGGGGAGGCCTTACAAATAGCTGTGAAAAGAAGAGAAGTGAAAAGCAAAGGAGAAAAGGAAAGATATAAGCATCTGAATGCAGAGTTCCAAAGAATAGCAAGAAGAGATGAGAAAGCCTTCCTCAGCGATCAATGCAAAGAAATAGAGGAAAACAACAGAATGGGAAAGCCTAGAGATCTCTTCATGAAAATTAGAGATACCAAGGGAACATTTCATGCAAAGATAGACTCAATAAAGGACAGAAATGATATGGACCTAACAGAAGCAGAAGATATTAAGAAGAGGTGGCAAGAATACACAGAAGAACTGTACAAAAAAGATCTTCAAAACCAAGATAATCACAATGGTGTGATCACTCACCTAGAGCCAGACATCCTGGAATGTGAAGTCAAGTGGACCTTAGAAAGCATCACTACGAACAAAGCTGGTGGAGGTGATGGAATTCCAGTTGAGCTATTTCAAATCCTGAAAGATGATGCTGTGAAGTGCTGCACTCAATATGCCAGCAAATTTGGAAAACTCAGCAGTGGCCACAGGACTGGAAAAGGTCAGTTTTCATTCCAATCCCAAAGAAAGGCAATGCCAAAGAATGCTCAAACTACAGCACAATTGCACTCATCTCACATGCTAGTAAAGTAATGCTCAAAATTCTGCAAGCCAGGCTTCAGCAATACATGAACCGGAAACTTCCACATGTTCAAGCTGGTTTTAGAAAAGGCAGAGGAACTAGAGATCAAATTGCCAACATCCTCTGGATCATCAAAAAAGCAAGAGAGTTCCAGAAAAACATCTATTTCTGCTTTATTGATTATGCCAAAGCCTTTGACTGTGTGGATCACAATAAACTGTGGAAAATTCTGAAAGAGATGGGAATACCAGACCATCTAACCTGCCTCTTGAGAACCCTATATGCAGGTCAGGAAGCAACAGTTAGAACTGGATATGGAACAACAGAGTGGTTCCAAATAGGAAAAGGAGTACATCAAGGCTGTATATTGTCACCCTGCTTATTTAACTTCTATGCAGAGTAGATCATGAGAAACGCTGGGCTGGAAGAAGCACAAGCTGGAATCAAGATTGCCAGGAGAAATATCAATCACCTCAGATATGCAGATGACACCACCCTTATGGCAGAAAGTGAAGAGGAACAAAAGAGCCTCTTGATGAAAGTGAAAGAGGAGAGTGAAAAAGTTGGCTTAAAGCTCAGCATTCCGAAAACTAAGATCATGGTATCTGGTCCCATCACTTCATGTAAAATAGATGCGGAAACTGTGGAAACAGTGTCAGACTTTATCTTTTGGGGCTCCAAAATCACTGCAGATGGTGACTGCAGCCATGAAATTAAAAGACACTTACTCCTTGGAAGGAAAGTTATGACCAACCTAGATAGCATATTGAAAAGCAGAGACATCACTTTGCTAACAAAGGTCTGTCTCGTCAAGGCTATGGTTTTTCCTGTGGTCATGTATGGATGCGAGAGCTGGACTGTGAAGAAAGCTGAGCACCAAAGAATTGATGCTTTTGAACTGTGATGTTGGAGAAGACTCTTGAGAGTCCCTTGGACTGCAAGGAGATCCAACAAGTCCATCCTAAAGGAGATCAGTCCTGGGTGTTCATTGGAAGGAATGATGCTAAAGCTGAAAGTCCAGTACTTTGGCCACCTCATGTGAAGAGCTGACTCATTGGAAAAGACTCTGATGCTGGGAGGGATTGGGGGCAGGAGGAGAAGGGGACAGCAGAGGATGAGATGGCTGGATGGCATCACCGACTCGATGGAAGTGAGTTTGAGTGAACTCCGGGAGATGGTGATGGACAGGGAGGCCTGGCATGCTGCGATTCATTGGGTCGCAAAGAATCGGACGCGACTGAGAGACTGAACTGAACTGAAGCACTTTCCATGTTCTTTTACACTATATTTTAAGAAAATTCCTGTATTTTCTACCTAGCTTATTTGATTTTCAGCTGAATACATCCCAATATTAGGTTGATTTATTGTTTCAAAATTTTATATTTTTAGTTTCCTGGGACTATAATTTTTTATAGCAGCCTATTACATTATGGATTCAATTACCTCTTGTCTCTAAAGAGTTATTTAAAGCTTATTATCATCCCTTCAGGTTTTGATTCTTTTGTTTGGTGCATTTGTGATCTCTCTTCCATGGCATTGGTATTCTTCAAAGATTTGACTGTTTTTGATTGTCTGTTCATATGTCTATTTGAGAATTTCTGTTTACATGGCAGAGAATATAAATTCCAAAAAAACAACCTACCTCTGGAGATTTTAGAAGAGTGATGCGACATTCTGGGGACTTATGTTCTGAGTGGGGATGTTCTCCTGTATTTTCTGGGCATTGTAGGCTACACGGGAGTGCCTGCAAGCTCAGTTGCTAAGCTGTGTCTGACTCTTTGTGACCCTATAGATTGTAGCCCATCAGGCTCCTCTGTTCATTGGTTTTTCTAGACAAGAATACTGGAGTAGGTTGCCATTTCCTCCTCCAGGGGATCTTCTCGACTGAGGGAATGAACCCACATCTCCTGAGTTGGCTGGCAGGTTCTTTACCACTGAGCCACCTGGGAAGCCCTAGGTTGCATGGGGGCACTGCCCTATTTGGTTAGTATCCACACTGGAAGTCTCCAATATCAGAATTCCCACTTCAGAGAGCCATTATGTATCTTTTCCCTGGGATTAACAAGTATAGCATAATCTATATTTTTTAATTTTTCTGCCCCTTTGCTATCCGTATGGCAATCTGGAGTTACTTCAGACTCTTCTGGTTCTCTCTCCAGCTCCAACATTGATCCTAAGGAGCCAAAATGAAGTCTTAATTCACTTTGCTAGGCAGTAACTCCTAGGGTTCTGACCTGGCAGCAAGCACTAAGTTGTCAGTGTTTCCAATATAAGAAGGGGATGAGTAGGGGGCCAGGTCACACACTGCCTAAATGTAGTGCTTAATCCATCATTTTGACAACTCCTTCAGGGTCCCATCTATTATAGTGTTTCACATTTCTTGACCAAGTGTTTTGAGTTAAGTGTATCTCCAGAGGTACTCTTACCTCTTCAGTGGTTTTTCTCTACTCTTCATATATGTATCAGTCTGATCTCATCTGTCTTTAAGAATTCCTCAGGCTTTCTGGTGTAGTAATGACATCCTTTTTTGTTTTCAAAAATAAGTTCAATTACACCAAATTTTTATCAGCAGCCCTCCATATTCAACTCCCTATTTGAATTACTAGTCATCTTAAAGGCACCCATTACTTAATATATTAAAGAGAGAATTTATGATTTTTCCCTCAAACAAGATTTTTTTCAGTGAATGGCAGCACCACCTTACACTCAGTTATGCAGACCAGAAACACGTGTCACCTTTGACACCTCCATCTTCAAACTTCATCTGTAAATTCTGTCAATTTCATTTCCCACAATAACCATACATATATCCACTTCTTTCCATTTCCACTGTCATCTGTTGGTATAAAGTGCTATCATTCCTCCCCTTTACTATTGCAGCAGCCTCCCAAAGGACGCCTATTTACATCCACTCCTGCTTCTTCGCATACAGTAACGAATATGATCATATTATTCCCTATTTAAAAGACTTCAGCAGCTTCCTGCTGCTCCGAAGATAAATATCTTTGGCATGGCCTACAGGGCTATGGAAGGTCTTGTCTGTCCAACCTTATCTTATTATCACATTTCCTCCTCTGTTCCCTCTGCCTGGATTTCTCTTTATTCATCTTTCTGTTTAGTTAAGCTCTACTTTTCTTCAGATCTCAAGTAAATTACCACTCCCTCATGAAAGCCTTCCCTAATCTCTTCAACTAAATTCAGTTACAGTCAAGTCTACCTCACTTTTGTAACACTTATCACAATTGTGTTTGAAGGCTTTGAGGATGAAGTCCAGAGCACAGGCAGAAGGACCAGGAGAAAGACATCTTTTCTACTGAGATGGGAAGATAAGACAGACACAAATGGATGTTTATGTTTGTAAGAAAGTAAGTTGAAGGAGTTCACATTGCCAGTCTTACCTGTTACTTGTTTACTATTTGATGAACTACTGTCAGCCTGGAGGTCATCTGTCACTGACTCCTATGTGAAATAAGAATTAAACATATAGCACAAATTATGAGATGGAATATTTTTATATTATAAAAACATTGATTTGGTTATTTAAAAAATGCAAAACTAATGTTAACTTTGTGTATCACTTTCATATTTAAAACATTTTTCAGCTTACTGATATAAATGTAATCTGATATATAATATTAAATCTTAAAATATAATACTGTGGACATACCCAGGGTGTCAAAAATATACTAGTCAGTAACTATTGTGGGATAAACCAGCAAAGTGAAAATGAAAGTCACTCAGTTACGAAAATCAAAGTCACTCAGTCATGTCCAACTCTTTGTGACCCCATGGACTTATTCAGTCCATGGAATCCTCCAGACCAGAATACTGGAGTGGGTAGACTTTCCCTTCAGGGGATCTTCCCAACCCAGGGATAGAACCCAGGTCTCCCACATTGCAGGAGGATTCTTTACTGTCTGAAACACCAGGGAAGCTCAAGAATACTGAAGTGGGCAGCCTAGCCCTTCTCCAGTGATTCCTGACCCAGAATTCCAACTGGGGTTCCCTGCATTGCAGGCAGATTCTTTACCAGCTGAGCTACCAGGGAAGGGAAGTCCCTGATAAACCAGCAACGAGAAGATAAAGATGAATATTTTTCTAATCCCCTAGGCAAGAAGGAATTTTTTCCCCTCTAAATACAAAAGCAAAATAAATAAAAAGAAAATGATTGATAAATAAGTCTAAAATACCAAAAGTAAAATAAAAGGCAAACAAACAAATGTGGAAATATTTGTTACATATGTGTGTAAAGTACAACTATCTTCAATATATAACAAATAAGTATTTCAAAAAGTTACACTAATGACCAATAAAATGAGAAAAAGTATCAACTTCACTAGCATTCAAAGAAATGGAAAGCAAACAACATGCTATTTTTCATTTATCAGATATATCTATATATCTACATCTATATATATTTTTAAGTTTCAGATAAGATGGTGCCAACTGGACAGAATGAAATAAATAAAATAAAAAGTTTAAACATAATCCAACCCTTGACCCATTACAACATATTTATCTTAGGATAACAATTTGAGGTATATAAAAACAATTTCTGTGGTAGGATATCTACTGATATCTAAAACAGCAAAACCTTGCAAACAATCTCACCCTCTCAACCACAAAAAATAGTTATAGAAATTACAGTATGCCTGCTGCTAAGTTGCTTCAGTTGTGTCCGACTCTGTGCGACCCCATAGATGGCAGCCCACCAGGCTCTGCTGACCCTGGGATTTTCCAGGCAAGGATACTGGAGTGGGTTGCCATTGCCTTCTCCATGATGACTTCTATCACAGCACAAGTGAGCTTGGCTGTCTCTGTGCTCCGCATCAATGCTGCTGCTGCTAAGTCGCTTCAGACGGGTCCGACTCTGTGCGACCCCATACTTAACACCGTTAAAATCTGGGGAAATGCATTTTGTCAAAGTTGCCCTCCCCAAAAAAACATGTCATAGAGAAATATGCAAGCTAAAATGTTGGATTATGACTATCAAATTTAATGCTAATATCATATGCTGCTGCTACTGCTGCTAAGTTGCTTCAGTTGTGCTTCAGAGTACTGGAGTGGGTTGCCATTGCCTTCCCCAACGTCATATGAGTCACAAGCAATTTTTAAAATCTGAGTTTCTCCAAACTACTGCTCCAGGCAAGAACACTAGAGTGGGTAGACATTTCCTTTTCCAGGGGATCTTCCCCACCCAGGGATCAAACCCAGGTCTCCTGCATTACAGGCAGATTCTTTACCATATGAACCACCAGGGAAGCCCAAACTACTGCTATACATCTGTAAAATATTTACAGAATCCATATTAAGTACAGTAGATCAGGAAGTTGTATAATATTCTAATGATAAGGAATCCTCTGTTTCTAATTGTTAATGTAAGTCAAATGAGAAAACATGAAAATGGCTTTAAAATGCGTGCTAACAAACATAGCAGAATTACTGCTGCTACTGCTGCTAAGTCGCTTCAGTCATGTCTGACTCTGTGCGACCCCATAGACGGAAGCCCACCAGGCTCCCCCGTCCCTGGGATTCTCCAGGCAAGAACACTGGAGTGGGTTGCCATTTCCTTCTCCAATGCAGGAAAGTGAAAAGTGAAGGTGAAGTTGCTCAGTCATGTCTGACTCTTAGCGACCCCATGGACTGCAGCCTACCAGGCTCCTCCGTCCAAGAAGCACTTTATATCTGTCACACAGAAAATTAGCCAGTAATGAATATTTCTTAAATCTTTTACAAAGGAAAGAAAAATAAAAATGCATGGCTATGAGTCTACCAGAATCAGAAAAAGGCCCTATCTAAAGCCACAGCATCAGTATGTATAAAAACACTGGAAAGTTATGTAGTCTCTATTGAACAAAGATTACATTATACTTTCTTTCAGAGGTACATTAGGTATCACTAGTCTCTACACTGTTTATCCAAGGACCAGAGGAGAAACATACGTACACTCAATAGAGCAATCTTCTCATCCTGGGTCTCTTCACTAGTGCTATTTTCAGGCAGGCTTTTCTCTCCTGTAACTCTTAATTTAGTGCTAACAAACAAACAACACAATTAGTTTGTAGTGTCTGGACTTGGCTCTCCACACTCCTGATCACTGTTCACGCTGTTTAGAATCTGAAAGGCTCTATGGGGGTCATCATTAGCCACAAGAACATAGTTCCTGAATTTTATCAACACCCAATACCCCGGGAAGGCTTTCCTGGAGATTATATCTCACTTGCCTTTAGGCAACTTGGCCGAATTTCCCTCTTTAAAACAAAATATCTCTCTTTCCTAAGTCAGATTCCCGGTTCTGTGTTCTGAGAAGAGCCAAATCAGAACACATTGCCTTCACTGACTCTTCTTTATTGACTCTTAGAATGAGAGGTTATTAGGATCAAATCAGGACTGAAATTTTGAGGTGGCCAGAGGTATGGGGCTGTTACTTGTGTATACACACCTCGGTGGCCGAGAGCTGACACCTCCCTGACCACTCCGCTCAGATTTTTCCGCGATTTTCTGCAAACCACGCGTTTTGCCATTTCTTTTCAGGCCTACAGATAGGGTGACACGTTTCAGGATAAAAGCCCTAGAGGCCTGCCTGCAGGCCTTGGGGAGCCTTGGGGCTGAGGCCCAACTGCCCCCGCCCTTGGCTCTTGCCCACCCCGCATCCTGCGCCATGACCCAGCCCCGCGGAGCTTACAGTGGGCAAAGAGCTTTCGGCCGGGCCGTGACAGGGCCTCCGCCTTGGCCCGGGCACCTACACCTGGCGTTGGGGTTAGGTTGAGCCTACCGCCGGCCTGCTTTTTGCGGGTATATACCCCTAGTGACCACATTGCCACCCCACTGCCAGGCCCCAGAGGCCTCTTAGCCCTGGACGGCCTGTCTCGTCGTCTTTCTGCGGAACCGAGCTACAGTCCTATGGAACCAGAGTCCAGGCCTGCGAGGCAGCCAGAGAGGAACGGAAAAAGTGAGAAAAACCGAAAGGCCTACAGCGCCAACCCCCACCCTGGCCTGGAGCGGCCTGCCTCACTCCCGCCTTTTTATCTCCGCCGAGTCGCGCGGCGGCTTCTGGGAAGACGCAGTAACGTGGTGGCTTCTGGGAAGACGTAGTTAGCTGGGCCCAACACCTGGTACTGATACTTGGGCCAGTCTCCTTAGCAACATTACCAGGAAGGCCATGGTAATGGAGTTTGAGGTCTCTAAGCACACAGAGTCTCTCCAGAGGGAAGCCTGACTCAATGCAGGAAGGTGAGAGAGGACTGAAAGCACATTACAGTGACAGCGAATGTTTTCTGAGCACCTCAGTCCCTAGAGCCGCCAATTTGCTGTGGAGCCTTGGTAACCTGAGAGTCTAACCAAGCATCAGAAGTGCTTAGGTTCCAGGAGGTTTCTTCTTAGGGACAAGCAGAATCTCTGAGCCCCTGTCTAGAAGCTACCTCCTGGACATCTCTGAGTAGCTTTGTGGTTAAGGTAGAGAGTTCCACAAGGGCTCCCCTCCTAGTGCCCTGAGGCTCAGGTCTCTTTCTCTGCCCAAAGGGAGTAACATGGGAATGACCACTCACTCCATACACTGAGGATAGACCATCTGGCTGCATCTGATAACGTACTGTGTATACAATAACCATCTTATTTTTAAAAAATGACATTTCACAACATTAAAACACACTATCTGTACAGATAAAATTAGAACAACTCAGACTTCTTCTGTGATGCTCCAATACTGTTTATGTTCTTTGGAAGGACTGATGCTAAAGCTGAAACTCCAATACTTTGGCCACCTCATGTGAAGAGTTGACTCATTGGAGAAGACCCTGATGCTGGGAGGGATTGGGGGCAGGAGGAAAAGGGGACGACAGAGGAAGAGATGGCTGGATGGCATCACCAACTCTATGGACATGAGTTTGAGTAAACTCTGGGAGTTGCTGATGACAGGGAGGCCTGGCGTGCTGTGGTTCATGGGGTTGCAAAGAGTCGGACACAACTGAACAATTGAACTGAACTGAAGCACACATATAGCCACAATATTTTCATAATAAAATCACTGGATTTTTTAATTCAAAATCTGATCATAGAAAGTCACTTATTAATTAATAATTAATCATTAAAACTTAACTTTGTAAAGAATAGAGGGCAGTCATTCTTACTTTATTACATATAGTGCTTTGAGTCACTGAATTAGTACTTACTCAGCACCTTACTCTGTGTCAGGCATTATGGTAGGTCGTAGGGTACAGAAGTGAATTAGAAATGATTCTAAATAGTCAAGGACCTCACAGTTTTGTTGTTGTAAGAAGCAATTATCATATTTCAACATCCTTTCTCTAGTCACATCCATACATGCTGACAGGCAGTCTGTAGTTTACAAGCCAGGTTTCCAGGCTCCCTTATCTCCCATTGGAGAATGTTTTTTTAAAAAAATTGTGGTGTCCTTAAATGAATTTTAGGAGGTATGGATCCTGGAATGCCTAAGACATAGAAATGGAAGAAATGGTGAAAAAGGAAAACAGCTTGAAGCAAAAGCTGATCTGCCTTTTGGTGGCCCTATTCTCTAGAACCCTCTCTATACTTAATTACATTTGCTGAGGTGCCATCAAGTTAAAATTTATTGGAGTTAATGCCCAGGGCTTCAAAACTTGAAATAACCTTTGGTGTCATTTCTTGAGCCAAAAGTGTCCTTAGAGAATGATCTGGTTGTCCCCTCAATTCAAAGGTGAACAATTAGGACACCTATCTTAGGAGGCTCATTAGGACAGGAGGTTGGCATAGGTGGCATGAGTCTCCTAACATTTAGCTAGTGTGCTTGTCATGCTCCCATTCCTCCCAATACATGGCTGGGAAAGGGATAGGGGAGGAGAGCAAGGAAAAGAGCTTGAAGCCTTAAGTAGTAAGGGGAGAAGAGACTACAGTCAGACTTGGTCAATTTAAAGCTCCGCTTGCCCAGCCTACACAAGGAGAAAGAAATGTGTCCCCTACAAAAGGGTGAAGTAGGGCAGAGATATCTCAACACAGTCATCTATCTCCCTCCACTCTATGCTAAAGCACACAAATGCTATTTCAAGCATTCAGTCCTAAGTGTTAAATTGAACATCTTCCATTTCCCTGTTATATTGCTTCCATATCTATACTTAGAATTCTGCTTTCAGTGTTTCAGTTCAGTCATATGATTGTTTTGACTAGATTTGGAAGTCATTGAAATGCTAACTTCTATGGGCAAACAGATTCCAAATTTTAAAGAGATTTCTGAAGAAAGCTTTTGGGAAAACAGCCAGTTCATGGATATAGGATTCCCTGGAGCCCAGAGGAAATCTTTCAGAATACCATTTTCTTATCAAGTGACCCCCACCTCCCCAAACCCCTGCAATGTGAGCTCTGAGCAATTCCATTTGTGGTATCATCCACAGGATTTAGGGTTCAACTGAAAATCAGCTTATTTTTGCTTAGTCCACAGGACTGGGAAAAAATAAGTGATAAATGAAAAGTATCTTCAAGTATTGCAGTCTTAATACTATGCAACATATGTAAAAGGGCCAAGGGGATTTTTATTCAACAGACATTTCTTGAGTCTCTATGATGGAACAGACTTTCTGTGCTGGGGCTACAACCACAAGCAACTTAGCCTTAGTGGGCATGTGGCAGAGGGTCAGTCAACCATATGGGAAGCAACCATATGGGAAGCTTCTTAGAGAAAAGGGTAGTTGGACTGAGATATAAGAGATGAATGATAGAATTAGGGAGATTAAAGGAAAGGGTATTCTATCAAAAGGAGACTAAAATCATGATGCTTTTAGGCTACTGCAAAAAGTAGTTGGCATAACTGGAACCAAGATTCTTTGGAGGAAGGACTGGAGAAGAGACCCTGGGCCTTATGTGCTGAACCAGGGAGTCTGAACTTTATCCTAGAAACTATGGGAAGTCATTGAAGGAATACTAAGCAGGAGAGTGGCATGACCAGATTTTCAATTTAGAAACATTGCCCTGACTCAAATGTGAGGAAGCTGACGTGGAAACAGAAAGACTAACTTTAAAAGCACTGTAATATGTCAGACAAGAGATGAGAGGGGCCCCAGCTACACTAAAAGCTTTGAAAATAGAGTAGATGGTAGCAAATATATGGAGAAGGCAAAATCTGCATAATTTAGACACTGCAGAATATACCATTTCAAGAGTGTACTCACTGTGTATGAGTAAAAGACATGGAAATACTGTTTAAGGACCATCGTGATTGAAAATTTGAATACAATCATGTGTTCTTTTAAAATATAAAAATGAACTAAATCCTGGATACACTTAAATCCAGGACACATTTGATAATAGCAAATGTGCAAAGCACAGGAGAGCTTCTCTGGGGGGACCATAAGTCTTTGGAGTTTGGGGATCCTTACAAAGGATGTAGAGTATGTTGCCTAGTGATATAGCTTGATTCTATGTTTACCATAAGCACTATGACCAGTGATCACCAAATATACTAACATCAGAGGATTATGCTAAATAAATTTATAAAATAATAATTATAAGAAACTTTGAGAAACAAAAAAAATCTTTATTTTTTACAAAAGTTTTCATAAATGCATCATATATTTGATATGCATGCTATTATAACAAAGCAACTAAAAATATAATTACAGTTAATATTCTTTTAGGCATATTTAAAAGGTAACTTTTAAATTTCCTCAATTTTTAAAAATTGAAAGTAGAATAAGCAATTCTTCAAAAAATATCCATTTCCCCTTCATGCAACTGCTGCAATGACTTAACAAGAAAAATAAAAATAATCAGTCAAATGAATGTTTAAAAGCCACTGTCACCCCATGAAAACCTTTTGTTTGGACCAAGTTTAGAAATGCTTGCCTCCAGGTAATATGTATCTATTGCCTCTGGGTTATAAGCACTTTTGTGTTCTCATTAGGCCTTTGTCCTCACTTGAACGCTAATTCCATTCCTACTGTGGTTAACTGTCGATTCACAGAAAGGACTGCGCAGCATACTTGAGAGAAAATTCTGACTACTGGGATCATTTTTTTCTTTTCACGTATATGCGTTCTTAAAATGAAAACAGGCAAGAAAATATACCAACTTAATTCAACATACAGTTTATCAATTTTATATATAATTTTTCATTTTTCCTGAGATATTAAGTTTGTAAGTGGTTTGTTTTCATGCAAAAATAGTTTTCCATTCTTTACATTCATTTCATAGTATTTTGTATTCTAAGTAACTACATCACATTTGTGCTTTATATTAATACATTTGGAAAATAAAGAATAATTCCTTTACTGCTAGAAACAGAAAAGATTAGAGACTCTTTGATGGGTAATACAATCAAATTAAGTGCTGACTTCAAGTTGCTAAAACATTACCTGACTATAAAAATTGCAATGAAAAATTCTATTTTTTTCATGCTTGCAGTTTTACCTAAATTTAGAATGGAAAGTTGACCTGCTCATGTGAGGGAAACTGGGTATTTATTCCTTAGATTCCTGAGTTCTTGAGTTCCTAATATGTGAGGCTAGGCCTGCACACCACACCTGGTCAGTTTCCTCTCTCACTTGGAGGAAAATCACAATACAATACAAAGATGACTTTTATGGCAAAAGGAAAGAAAATGGTATATATTCTACTTTATATCTTTATAAACAACATCAGTTTGTAAAATGCGAGAATTACCAACAAATTTGAATGAGAAACAGAAAAAAGGCCAAACATTTAAGAACATGTTTATGCTTAAGTAATTGATTGCTGTTATACTTTTGGATTTAAATTGGATCTGATGTCCACTATGAATGTAAATATCTTAAGTACATAGCCTTTTTCTATATTGGTTAAAAAGAAATACCAACTTTTTCCCCTCAAAATTAAGTTGGGAAATCTGAGGCAAGAAGGATTTTCTTTCGTTAACACAACTGTTTCATTTCTATTTTATTAAAAAATTCAGTAGTCAAACAGAGGAAAAAATAAATGTACATGCAATATATTTAAGGCTCGCTGTTTACTTTTCTCAGCACAGCTTCAAGAACCTGTTTATATGCCGAAGTGTGACGATTTTCATGAGGATTAGGAAGGCTAAATAGAAACTTAAGATCTTTAAAGTGAGGAAAAGAAATCTTAAGTTACCCATAATCCATTATCTCTATTATTAGGTAAAAGTGGAATCAAAATAAAATCAAAATTATTTGCTTAAAATTACACTGTCTAAAATCCTTTGTAAACAAAGATAAACATAAAATTTAGTTGAGTGGAAGGACAAAGGGAAACAGCTTCATTTTCTTCAAGATGTGAAGCTACTCGCCTTTAAGATAGTATGAATATCCAATTCAGGTAGCGATTTTTTTTTATTAGTCAAATATATATTAAATATAAAAAATTAATGTTATATAGATGTGGCCTTGGACATTTTTAGTATTTGTTTGTTTAGAAATGCCTTTAAAGTTAATGTGCAAAGAACTGGGTTATTTACCATAAGTCAAGTCTTAAGTGTGAGCAGTGGGACTGCAGAGAGACTCCAGTAAAGGAATATGTAGAAGACTGGATAAATACATCAAACAAAACTGGGGTTGGTCCACTACTGCAAAGACTGAAATGTATCATTTCTGGTGCAGATTCATCTAGTAAGCCTGTGTGATTATGCAGTTTCTAACCCACAGCCTTATTGACAGTATGGATTTGCTCCTAGTGAAAGGAGCTTCTGGACTGGGACCACTGCCCCCGTCTATTTTCAGATCCTGGCTCTACAGATTAAAACACTTTAAAAACACTTTCCTAGGGACAGTTTCTTCTTCAGATGCAGTCTGTAGCTTGGGACTTAATTGCTGTTCATGCTGGGCTTTAATTATATGACATTGTTGGCACCCACGTACAAGAAGTATTTAAGCACGTAATACGAGAGAGGAGGTTTTCATGGGTACTTAGAAGCATTTAGAGATTCTATGCATGAAATTTTTCCCCAAGGAGACAGTTATCTATGATGGACTTAAGTAGTTTTTTAGGGGTATTTTGAAGAGGTTCTTCAAACTTACATTGTTGAAAAATTATTTTATTCGGAGATGACATTCCCCTCCTCCCTACATCCTGCCTTGACAGTCTTATTGGAAGAAAGAGAAACTGTTCAGAATTATTGCCACCTATGTCTCCCAGACCTGGCATAGACATGTTGAAAATGGAAGACTGGAAGAACCCAGCAAGGAAATTTGGTATATTAATTGCTGCCCACCATGAGAAATAATTCTGGGTTTCTTATCCCAAGTCTTCCCTAAAGCTCCATCCAATGTAGAGTCAACAGACATCTTTCATAATACATGTGGTAAGACATCCATGAATATGCACATACTATCCTTGAAATAGTTGTATATTACTTTACTTCTGGGTAGTTCCTAATATTTTAATCAGCTTAATAAATAAGGAAATGGATTGAAAAGTCTTTGTAAAATGTTATGTAAATATAACATTTGTTTTAAGAATGTTTGAATTTGCATTCATCATAAATAAAAGTAAAAATTGGACAGAAAACGTTTTCACACCAATAAGGATTATTATGTTTAAAGAATCTGATGTAGCTATGAAGTTATGTAGAAGTTATGTATCTTGTCTGTTTCAGCAAGATTCTGTATTAGTTTTCATTTAAGTCTGATTTAATTGTGATTTTGTCCATCAGTTATCGAATAAGGCAGTCCACCTTGCCTCAATATTTGCCATACCTGTTTACTATTTCAAAAATAATTAAGTACAATGTATCAGTTATGTTTTTCCTTTATATTTAATAGAAGTTCTGTGAACATTGAGAATATATTACTTTTAGTGGTACACAGTTCTTAAGAAAAGTCGATTTTTTTACAATGCCACTTGTGATATTTTTAGCAGCTTGCTACAATATCATTGTAATAAAAATAAAGTGTACTCAGTGATGAGAGAGAAAATATTGTTAAAGACCTCTAGAAACAGGAAAAGGCTCAGGCATAAGGTCACGTGCTTCTCATTTTCGGCTGCATCATTCTGACTTGTTACTTTCAAGAACAACTATAATATTGCTACATCGTCCATTATACCGGGAAGAACTTTCCTTGAACTTCACATGGAGGTTGAGTAAAGCTCTTCTATTTGTTTTTTGAAGTACTCTCTCAGCTCAGGTCTCTTAGCCTTTAGGGTCGGTGTCAGCAAGCCATTTTGAACTGAGAACATATCAGAATGGATGTGAATGGCTTTAACCTAAAAACCAAATGCAGAATACATCTTTATCAGGAGTATAACAGCATTCATAGCATACATGGTAGAAGTAGACAGGCATGTGGGAATAGAAACACTGATATAAAAACAGGCCTATTTAAAAAGTCAGAGTTACTGTAACACCATGTCAGCTTATTTGATGTATCTGAAAGCTACCTCATCCCCTTCTTACTCCTCCATTTAGCCAGTCAACAGAAATGAATGAGTTCCTCACTCTGTGCCAGGCACCGAGGGCACAAAGAGGAATCACGAGTGCCCCTGCCCTTGGGGAGTGCACAGTGGCATTCAGCAGAGCAGACACATTGGGCAATTATTAGAGAGAACGGAATACACAGGAGGAAGGGCACCTAACTCAGGGAAGCCTTCCCAAATTAGGGGAGTGTTAAAGAATAAGCAGGAGTTAACCAGCTAAGAAGGAGAGGTGGGTGAAGGGCATTCCAGGCAGAGGCAACCCCATGAACACAGCTACAGGAGTGAGAAATGGCAGAGTATGAAAAAGAAATCCAAGTGGTTTCTTTTGTAGTTTCGTGAAATAGGAGGCCAAGGAGGTGACAGATGAAGCTGAACTGGTAGATGGGGCAGTTTTAGAGGAAGATAGTAGGAAGACACTGAAGATTTTTATACAGGGCAGTAACACAGCTGAATATACATTTTATAAAGTTCTTTCCAAGAGAAACGTGAACATGGTTTTTAAGAATGTTAAGACTAGACGCAGGGAAACCAATCAGAAGGATCTGACCAGTCCATAGGAGAGCAGATAAGGGCCTACGCTTAGAGTGGTGGCAGAGACAGAGTCAGGTAAGCAGTTCTAAAAGAGATTCAGAGAGAAATGAGATGAAATAAGGAAGAGGCAGTTTTGAGGACTCCCAGGCTTCCAGTTTGGAGGGCTGCATGGAAGAGATGCCATTCACAGGAGGAATATAAAATCTAGGTGGGACATGGTGAGTAAATGTTAAAAAAAAAAAAAAAGTTCTGCCAGAAAATGTTATAGCATTATTGGAAGGAGGAATGGAGAGACCAGGTTTAGTGTTCATAGTGCTTATTTCCATGAGGCAGATCCCAAGCCTCCTCATACAAAGTCTGTTTGCAATGCTGAATGGGGGGCCAGAGAGATAGATCAACTATTCTGGGAAGGCCTGGACAGGCTCCTCTCATGTGGGATTCCAGCTGAAAAGGACACTGTCAATTCAACGAGAACTTTTATCATCTGGGCTTGAGCTGAATCCTGGAATGACAGTCTCTCCAAAAAATTGTATCCTGACTGACAACTGGGTCTATCTTCAGTTATTTTGTTGAGATAACAGATCCATATTATTAAAGAGCAAAGGAATCACTATATAAAGACTTAAAAAATTAAATGTGCTAAATACACTTATACTTTCACTTGCTGTTTCACTGAACTGATCATTTATTGAGCAACTACTATGTGTCAGGTATGGTATAAGGCACCAGGGATACAAAGAACAGGACACAGTCTCTGCCCACATGGGCTTACAGTCTAATGAGAGATGCTGCCATGAGAATATTACTACTATAGGGACAAGCAGTGGTCCATTGCTTTGCTAGTATCATTCCCCATCTTCCATGCTAATAAAACCAGGTTTTGTTTGGGGCCAAAATGGTCTATATGTAAACTGCTGCTGCTGCTGCTAAGTCGCTTCAGTCGTGTTCGACTCTGTACGACCCCACAGCCCACCAGGCTCCGCCATCTCTGGGGTTCTCCAGGCAAGAACACTGGAGTGGGTTGCCATTTCCTTCTCCAATGCATGAAAGTGAAAAGTGAAAGTGAAGTCGCTCAGTCGTGTCCGACTCTTTGAGACCCCATGGACTGCAGCCCACCAGGCTCCTCCATCCATGGGATTCTCCAGGCAAGAGTACTGGAGTGGGGTGCCATTGCCTTCTCCAATATGTAAACTATGACAATCCTATTCCCTATTTCCAAGCCTCCCTTGAGACTAAGTGGGTAATCATCAGATCCATTTTTGGCTACTGAGAAGGGAAAGTTTTTGCCTTCCTCACGAAAGTTTCAGATATACCTATTTCTACCCACTCCCCTTTTTTACTTCCTTGAATATGGACAATGTCCAAAGCTGTAGCAGCCACCTTGTGACCATAAGGTGATATGCCAACATACCCAGAATGGAGAGTGGGAAGAGAGACGGAGTGCCTAGGGCTTTAAAGACCTGCACCTGCCTTGGACATCTTATCTTTGGACTTCTTATGTGAGAAAACCACAAAAACACACCCTATGTATGTAACATACTGAGGGTTTTCTTTTAGAGTTGAATGCATTTCTGACATAGCACCTAAGCCCACTGGGGTCAGGATTCACTGGAAAGGGATGCTTGAGTTAAACTCTGAAGGATAAGTAGGCTTTGGCCAGAGGAAGATAGCAAGGGGACGGGAGAGGCTGCTCTACGGCTCCAGTAATGGGGGTGTGGGTTACAGAAGCCAGGAGAACAAGAGTGCAAGGTCCCTGTGGCACACGCTACTGCCATGGGAGAACTGTTACTTAAACTCCATGGATACAATCAGGAAATGACTTATTGAAAAACAAAACAAAACACTCTCACACCCATTAGGATGGCTATTATCCAAAAAAGAGAAAATAACAAGCGTTGGTGAGGATATAGAGAAATGGAATCCTTGTGCACTGTTGGTAGGAATATAAAATAGTGCAGCCACTATGGAAAACAGTATGGCAGTTCCTCCGAAAATAAAAAACGGAATTACCACACGACCCAGCAGTTCCACTTCGGGGAGTGCGTGTGTGTATCCAAAAGAATTGACAGCAGGATCTCGAAAAGGTATTTGTACATCCGTGTTCACAGCAGCATTATTCACAACAGCTAAAATGGAGAAGCAACCCAAACGTCCACAGACAGATGAATGGATAAGCAAAGCGTGACAGAGATATACAGTGAAATTCTATTTCATAAAGGAAGGAAATTCTGACACATGCTACAACATGGGATGAACTTTGAGGGCATTATGCTAAGTGAAATAAGCCAGTCACGAAAAGGTAAGATACCTAGAGTAGTCAGAGTCACAGAGACAGAAAGTGAAATGGTGGTTTCCAGAGACTGGGAGTAAGGAAGGAATTAAGAGTTACTGTTCAGTGGGTACAGAGTTTCATTCTACAAGATGAAAAGAGTTACAGAGATGGATGGTGATAACGGTTGTACGTTATGAATGTACTAATGCCACTGAACTACACATTTAAAAATGGTTAAGATGGTAAACTTTATGTTATGCATATTTAACAATCAAAAAAACTTGGGGAAAAAATCAATGCATGCAAACAGTCACAAAAAATTCAACATGTCAAGGATTGTTTTCAAAATCTCTGATGCCAATTGTCTAGTGTTGTGGCAGGTGGATACTGTGATATGACAAAGAATTCTTTGCCCAGAGAATTCTCCATTGCATTCACTGATTTTTCAGATCAAAGACTCAATATTCAAAGAAGACCCCTAAAACAGCTACACTTTCTACTTCTTGAAAAGCTTTCAAGAAAAATTCTAACAAATTCTGGCATTTTTTAAATGCATGCTTGTAATTTTAAAATGTGATGATTTTTAAATGAGCACAACATTAACAAATGAGACTCATCTTTGCCTCTTAGAAATTTGTTCAAATGAAGGATTCACTTTTGCTACAGAAAGAATAGCATTTGAAGGGAACCATGTGTGGTGAGAAGGGGAGGACAGGGCTCCACTGAAACTAAAGCTGGCATTACATGTAGCCGCTTCCACTTTACTTCACAAATCTGAAGGATTTCTACCAGGATATCCAATATAAATAGGTGGAAATCTGAGGCACCTGCCCAAAAAAGAGGCATTATCTAATGTTTCAAAATTTGTAAAGGTCCTCATAATGAGTGTTTTGTTTGAAAATTCCCTCAGTGATCTTGATATTCAAAGAAGCAAGTAAGTTGGTTGCTGAAGTTGGTAAGGAGTAGGGCTGCCAGTTTTTGTACCCTCTGGAATATACTTTTTTCCTAATTTGCTTTTATCAAACACAAACCATCGTAGGGGATCCAAAAGTCACTGGAAACAGGTCCCAAGGGAGATGTTTTTGGACCACAGTGCACTGAGGACCAGGGGTTCTGCAGTGGCCACTGCTGATGGGTGTGTGGAGGCGGGCGTGGGCATGAAGGTGGGGTGCTGACAGGCAGGGGGGGATGGGGTGGGGGAAAAGCAGAGGTGCATGAAGATGGGGTCGGGGAGGGGCAAGAGAGGGGGTTGGGTTGAAAGTGGGGGTAGAAGACAGGTTCTGCCTCAAGCCCTGGGTCTACTAGAGCAGCTCTGCTCTTATGTCTGGTACATGTTAGCTAAGTTCTGCTACTTAAGTTTGGAAATCACCATTTGGTAACAAGATGAGTTAGCATGAAGAAAATATGAACAAAATCCAAATAAAACTTAATCCAGGATACAGTGATTTAACTTAGCAACTCATGTTTACTGTCATGAAATGAAAACCTGAGAAAGTGACAGAGCTAACATCCTTAGCTCCTTCTGATAGAAACGGCACCACGGGAAGACTTCTGACAAGTGTAAACAACGTGCCCACCTTCTTCTGTAAATGAAAATAATAATATAATTTTAAAAGGAGATGCCAATGCCAAAATATAAATGTCTACAGTGTCCCTGCAGCCTGGGTTTCAGCTTATGCGCCTTCCTAACAGCATGTGGAGAACATGTGTAACTGAGACAAGAGTTTATATTCACTGCAGGGACCTGGGTGAACACCGCTGAAAATCCAGCAGTGATAAGCAGAAGCTTCAGACAGAACAGTACAGGGAAGATGACTCTCACAGGGAGAGCTACCTGTGCTATTATGCTATTAAGATGCTAAGTAGAACGTAAAAGAAACATTATGATCTTAGGAAGAAAGAACTGCATCAGCTGGCAGATTCCGAGTATCTGTCAAACCAGCTACCTGCAGCAAGCCTAAAGTGCTGACTGGGGCATCTGCAGTTTAGTGTGGCTCTCTGCAACACAGTCTCCTCCTGAGGAGAGGAAACAAATACAGTCTCGCAGGAAGCCAAGCAACATGGCACTCAGCGCGCCTTTCAGCCACTTAACAAGCAGGTCAAAGTGGCACTGCTGCCAGTCCCTGCTCCACTGTGACATACAGCCCTGGGTCTATTTAAATCCTGCCATGAAGATGCCTGTACAAATTGCTCCAGTAACTAATCTAATCAGTAATTGGGAAAAAATGAGTCAAAATAGTTCTTTAGCTAACACTGACCTTAACTGTGGGTTGCCAACCTAGGTTTGTTTTTTTTTTTTCCCCCAGAAAAAAAAAATTTCTCAAAACTTACTGATTTTCATTTTTTATAAATAATTACATATTTTCTAATAAAACCAAATTGTTGAATTGTGGTGGGGAAAAAAGGGAGAAATCTTTATTCTCCCATTATGCCTAACACAATATAAAACGTGTTTTCCAGTTTGCAATAAACAAAGTTTTTGTTGTGGAAAGAAGGAAGGAGATACTTGATGTTAGCTCCCTTTCTGAAACTATACAGTTATCAGTGATTTCATATTTTTTTAAAATTTAAAGACACTGTAACATTTAAATTTCATATTGGAATATAATGTTTCACAAGTGTCAATTTATGCCAACTCACTAAAGCATAGAAATTTTCGTAATCCTGAAAAACCATTCAATGGAATTACTCAGTGAAACACTTTAACACACGATATTGCGTGTAGATAATAAATACAAAATAAATAATTTAGGACAGGAGAAATTTTTAAATAATTAATTAGGGAAATGCTCAATTAATTTCCCATTTAAAGGCAAACTGATTAGGTAAGTATTCATTTCAATGACAGAAATACAGTAAAAGATATTTAGCAAGGGCTCTGCAGTCAGGATTTAAAAAATCTATTAAGTTTCAAAGTTCACTTTATATTTATATGCCTATAAAAACTAATAAGCCATATAAATGTCAAGAAAATGGTTAAATCATGGTTAAGTATGCTCAAATACTTTCCAAGAACCTATATGTTTTAATTATTGATACAGTTATTTTAAATGCTTCCTATCTACTCATTAAGAAATATCTCCCAAAGATCTCCATAAATTAATGATAGTTGGCCTAGTTCTAGGAATTGTTTCTGAAAATTAAATTACATTGAATTTTCATCTAATTCAAAGCTTAATTCAGATCAATCCTCCGTAGTAAGTCTCAACTCCTAATGTTTCTGTTGAATGATTTCAGCCTCGGACTTGGGTATGTATTTGGGGTGGGGGCAGCAGGGGAGGGTGCTGTTAAAAAATTAGCAAAAGCCTTAATTGATCATTCTTTTATGAGGAAAGGGAAAAGGACTAGCTGACAATAGATTAGGGCTTAACTGGAATAATTTATGTCAAGCTTTAGAATACAACTAGGAGCATATCCTTCTCAGGCATGAAGCCTGGTTTTTGCTTGCCTGTGGTCAGCTGATACACACTGACTCCCCACACTGCGGTGGGGAGGATGCCACCGACCAACAAAGAGGAGAATGAGAACAGAGAAAATGAAGAGGTAACAAACAGCCCTGGCAATGAAACTCAGGCCTTTGGGATGCCACGTGACTTCTCTGTATGTGAGGCTACCATGGCAAGGACAGATTAATAGAGCAGAAACTCTGCTTAAGGCATATGGAAAGTCAAGAATATGCTCTAATTTGAGCAATGGTTAACAATGGAAATTTAACCAAAAGGTAATTTAAACATAATCTTGAGTGGCAGTCTCTTCCAGGAAAGAGAATCAGTTACAATTCTCCATGTACCCTGAGGCAGGTCACACAGCCCACATCCAGCAGGGGGCGTGCAAGCCTTGGGAATCACAAGGATATCTGTAGGATCCCAGCGCATCCCCAGTGCCCCCCCAGCGCCCTTACCGCCAGCCATTCAGGTAACAGAGAGGCCTAGACACACCAGGTCTCCAACCATTCTGTGGCCCCTGCTCTACATACAGGCTCATGTCTGTAGTCACACAGCTTCCCTTAATGGAGAAGCAATGAAGTCAGTTCTAGCAAATTTAAAAATTTAAATAATTATCATGCCAGAACTGACTTTGCATTCAGAAAGATATATATGGCTTCCCTGAATGCCTTAGATTTTATAATTTTTTAAAATAAGGATCTATTTATCCAGGTCTTATCTGCCCAAAAACATGCTGACAGATGCAGGCAAAGCAGTGTTTCTCAACCTAGATTAATGTAAAGATCTATTTCAAAAGAAAAACATTTCTCTCAAACTCTGAAACTGTGTTTACTTAAGAAATTAAAGTCTTAATCTATGGAACTGTTTTCTAATTGCCAAATAATTGCTGTAAGAATTTTAGCAATATATTTAAAACTGGTTTAAAAACGGTTTTAGGATAACATCAAAATGAACATACAAAATTAAAAAATTCTCATAAACCTTACAGACTCTGTTGGAGAAACATTTTATGAAAAACAATTATATTAAATGCATACTGGGGAATTTTTCAAAATCCATATTAATATTTTTCTGTTTAAAGAATTGTGTTTTTGAATTTTTGACTACAGAGGATTATAAATGGTATGTGTAAGAAGGACCAAGTATGCTCATGGAATTCAGTTACAAAATAGAGGCCCGACCTTGCAAAGTCAAAAAGTCTTAAGAGGTTTGCTGTGTCCACCTCCAGCACACTCTTTGTTTCCTCCTCTTTGTAAAGAGCACACTGGGCTGACAGATCCCTGGCCCCAGAAGTGCAATCTTTGCCATGTCCCAGCAAGGAAGATCCCTGGCTGCAGCCAAGACAGTCCCCGTAAAAATAAAAATGAGACAGGGCTCTGCTGCTCTTGAGTATTGCACACAGCTCGGAGACACACCATGTAGACATGCTCTATCAGTGACAGCTAGGAAAATATTTCAGCTTTATGGACATTTGTTACTATGAGGACAATGAGCGCAGTCTCACTTAGCATACAACGTCTTTTAGTGAGATTGCAGGTTGTTGCAAAGTCAGCTTGGAACAGGCTTTCGGAGGTCTGCTGGTACACAGCCTGTCTGCAAGCCACAGTGTGGAGGATAGGGAATCTAGGTTAGGGTCACTGTCAGCTGTTTTAATTTTCATCCCTACATAAAGGGCCGTAACAAGTATGGAAAAGGTAACAGTTACCTGTTCAAAAGAGTGGAGTCCACTTTCTTTTCCTAACCTCAACATATCTTCCAAAATGGCTTTCTTCAGCTCCTGAATCAAACCATATAGGTAAAATTACAAGGCAAAATCACATTTCAAAATGGAGATAAAAGAATCAGTGAGTTTTGAGCAAAGTACAACTAGTAACCATACCAACAGGTACCCCCACCGTTTGAACCCCCAGCTGTGGCTGACACTCCCTGGCAGCAAGCCAATCACCACCTCTCATCTGGTAAGTAAGTGCCGGCAAGCCTAAGGAGTGCCCGAGAGCAGGCTAAGGGACTACTCAGCTTTTTAAAAAATCTGCCCTCTGGTCAGCCTGCTGAGTCCCTGGTGCCTGTCACCCCCAGAAGAGCCCAGGGCCTGGTGGGAGCTCTAGAGTTCACACTGCTAAGAAACAGACCATGTGCCTGAAGAGCTGATGCTGAGTCAGGGCAGAGAGAGCCTCTTCCATAGAGCCACGCACGTGCCAGGAGGTTTCTGGAAGGGGTGAGCAGCTAATGCTCTCAGCAGGAAGAACTGTGCTCCTTTTGCAATTCGATGATCGTCTCTCTAAGCCCAGTAGACACAAAATCTACCTCCCATCAGGAAAGAACAGGGCTGTCAGAAGGCCTACGCTCACATCTGACACTGCTGTTAACCTGTGTGGCTCTGGGCAAGCCCCCTCACTCCCTGGACTCTCCTGCAAGCTGCAAAACAGGGCTGGACATGCTTTCTGTGATGTCTCCTGGCTGGAAAATTCAAACGTTTATCAAGTATTCTAAGAGGAGTTAAGGTTCTTCTACAACAATAACAAAAGACAGAGCTCTGGTTTAGGACTCCCACCACTTATAAAATGAAGCTGGAAATTTCCCTACTGGCTCAAATTTCACTCAGGCTACTGTTTTTGTGTTCTCTCATTATGCAGTATCATAGAAGGTCCAGCAGGTTTTGAGGAAAGAGTCCCCAGGTACAGACCTTATTTGTGCAGAGCTCTGCATACGTCCCTTCAATTCCTCTCTTCTGGGCCCAAGAGGGCATGACTTCTGGGTCGGGCACGACAATGCCCACCAAAAAGGCCTGTGATCCCACCAGAGGAAAACATAGTTATGACGTTTTTAAAGTGGTTATTTGTGGTCCACCATTAAAACTTATCTTGGTATTCTCAGACTCCATTCTTTTCTAAAAATATGTATATGCTTATGAAACATTTCCACTAAGATATCACACATTCTTGACAGAAATATTCTTGAATGTTTCTGATATATTTCCCTAACTTTGTAAAAGATTGATTAATAAAAAATAAGCTTAAAGGAGATTAAAAATCAGTAAGGTTAGTCCTGTATGTACCTTTAATTCTCATGACAAATTTAAATGAGACCACCTTTAGGATACTAATCAACCAACTCTACAATCGAAAACACATACATTTCCAAGGATTTCCAGACCATTTTGAAATTGATTCATTAATATGGTCCTCATTCATCAAGAACACAATTTTAATTTTCAAAGTATTTCCTTAAAAAAATAATAGTCTTTAACTACATAACTCTAATGACAGCACATGGGCTTCCCAGGTGACGCAGTGTCAAAGAATCTGCCTGCCAGTGCAGGAGAAGCAAGAGACTCAGGTTCGATCCCTGGGTTGGGAAGATCCCCTAGAGTAGGAAATGGCAACCCTCTCCAGTATTTTCGCCTGGGAAATCCCATGGACAGAGGAGCCTTGGAGGGTTACAGTCCACGGGGTTGTAAAGAGTCAGCCACGACTGAGTACCTAAGCATGCAATGACAGCACAGAATATATCCACAGTGATCTTTCTGACTTCAGATCTAAATGATACTGAAAAGTAGAATAAATAGAAATTCCCTCCAAATAATTTAATCCTAAACTGTATTAGTATACTAGCTTAATACATTAAGTATTAAGCTTAATGCATTGTACATTATAATCAGTACAATTACTTGCAATATTGCACCTGTTTATCTGTAAAGTTCACTTACATATTTTAAAACCAAAACAGCAGAAACCCTGAATCTTGCTTCACCATATTACCTCGAAATTCCTCTTGGAAGTAGATGAAGCATAAGTTAAAAGTCGTGGGAATGTACATTACTACTACTTCAAGCAACTTATTTACCTAATTGCAAATTTATCAAACTATAAGCAATTAAGATCTCTCCCTTAGAAAGGCATTTTCTCTCCTGATCTTATATGCCAGATAATACCAATGTCTGATTGGAAACAAATGGTTGTCATTTAAAATCAAATACCAGATACTTAGGAAATCATTCCCCAAATTCAGGCCCAGCACGTGTGGGAAGGCAGGAGCCTGGGGACTCACCTTTAAGCTGTCCCCGTGGACATAGACTTGGGCAACAGGCTCGCTCCGGATGTAGATGTTCTCAATCATCTCAGGCGCAACATATTCTCCCTGAGCAAGTTTAAATATATGCTTCTTCCGATCAATAATTTTAAGAGTACCAGTCTGTGGAGTTGGACAAGCAGCTTCATAAAGAGATGGCATTCCCAAGCTTGAGCCCCTCACTTATTCATGCCAACCCCCGGCCTGCACCACCCTGCACGCCCCACTGGATCTGCTCGTGCACCTGACGTCTCTGCCCTCACGAAGTCACCGTGTGGCCACAGAGGGACAGTGTGCACACAAGCGGACAGCTCTCAAGCTCTGCTGGGCCCTGAGTGTCCACTGTCCTCTCCACTTAAGAATGTGCCCCATTCCCCCTCCCACCCCGGTCAGTCAGGTGCCCAGCAACAGGTGCCTCCTCCTCAGAAGGCTCCCCACCTTCCCATCAGGGCTCCTCTCACCAAGGCCCTCGCTCCAGCTGTCCCTCTTCTCATCTGCATCTTCAGATTTGCCCCCGTGAACCACGCTTAGGCCACCACTCCCAAAGGGTGGGACGCTCCATCCATCAGCACACAGCACAGCACTAGTGGAGGCCCCCAGACGGCAGGAGGGGCCCTCTCTCTCCAAGACTTCTGCGGCAGGCAGGCCACCCCTGGGCAGTGAGTGCTTGAGCCCCTGGCTTCCAGGACCCCCACCCACTTCCCTGACCCCCTTACATCTCTCTGAATTTCCAAGGTGAATAGGTTGGTCTCTCTCCTTTGGCTCAACCCTTGAATGCTGCCATGCCCTCACTTCCACTGACAATGTCCCTTGAGGTGACTACCATTTATCTCCACAGTGGCCACTCTTGCATCTGTCTGAGCTTCCTGCCAGAGCTCTTCACTGAGCTCCAGCCTCAGAACCTGACTGTCCTCAAAAGACTAAAAAACCCAAAAAACCCAGGCTGTTTGCCCTGCACAATGCGGTGTGCCCTAAAGGATGACCCTCCTCCTCAAGCCTGCCCCATTCCCCAAGCCCCAAACCTAGAGATGGCCTTGCCACTGGGCTCTCCTGGGACTTCCAGCAGTCAGGCTCACCCGTCCTTACGCATAAATCTTCCTTACAGTTGACTCTTCCTCTCATCAAACCCACTTCCTTATCTAACGTGTGCACACACTCTGGCCCTAGAGCTGCTCTATCTGTTCAATTATCAGAACCACAGTAATTTCACCAGAAGAGAAAAACACGCAGCCCTTGTTTGGCTCAAAATCCAGCCTGGACATCAAGCACGTTCACTACACGGGCTTCTTTGGTCCTCGTGGTGCCCCGTGAGTTGGGTGTCATCACCTCCACTTCACAAATGGTGAAGGTGAGGATTAGAGGGGTCAGTCAGCTCCTCCAAAGCCATGCAGGTAGGAGGTGAGAGAAGCAGGACCCACGTCAGGTCTTTCTGGATCACAAACTTGGAACTTTTTCCCTGACCTATCTAATGCTATTCCAACATAATAATAATTTTAAAAATTGACTCCCATAGACTGCCTGCCTACTGCGTTGGGCTGTGAGTTCAAGCATGCATCAATTTACTTGCTTCTCACAACATCCTGCAAGGTGGGTGGTTTCATCTGAGTTACAGGGCATCAGTGGCAGATGTAGTTTTGTGGGACTTTTTCCCCAATTTTGAGGATTCCCCCCTAATATTAAATGAAGTACAGAGCCTTGAAAGGGGCCTATTCAAGCAAGGGCTGAAGCCTGGGCTTCATTAGCTGACGGGACAATCTACCCTCTGCCAGCGTCCAGGGCCCTGCTTGCTTCTCCAGCCTCTCCCCTCCACTGTGGGCCCTTGGCTAGAAGTGCTTGCCTCACGCCCTACTTTTCCTCAGCTTAGTGCAGCTACTACTCCTGCCCTGACTGTCCTTCTTGCTCTCCCCTCTCTTGGAACAGGACTTACATCCTGAGACTCAGAGCCAGTGGGTGCCTGTTCCTCTCTGCCTCTCCCCCAGGTGAGCATGGCCGTCATCTCATGCCCATCACATTGGGTTGGGAAGCGTCTAAAGATGTGTCTCTCTTCCCTGAGCAGAGTCTCTGGTCCTGGGTGCACGGTGGGGGCACATGCATGTCTGCTGCGGGAGTGAGGGTATCTCCCAGTGAAGTGCACAGTTCCAAGCAGGGGCAAATCAGCTCACCAGCCCCTGGAGGGCTCAACCATCACTAACCTGCCCGATAAACTCGACATCTCAGAACATCCACCCAAGGCCTTAGCAATTTCCCAGAGACACAGGAATGGTTTCCTAGGGTGGGCTGCAGCAGGTGGGGGCTCTCAGTTTCAGGGATGGAGCCTTTTTGTGGTCACAGCTTTCACCTAAGCATATCCTATGTGCCAGGTAGTGTGTCAAGGGCTTTACAGGTACACTGTAATCTCATTTCTTCCTTACAACATGACCACAGAGGTAAGCAATGTTATTACCCTCATTTTACAATTGATGGAATGAATCACCATAACTGGTTTTAACTAAAAGTTGGGGGCCACAGCTAAAGAATGCCACGTAACTTACTTTCTTATTCTACAAGTAAGTTAATACGAAGCCATGGGGAGGGATAAAGCTTTGTTCAAGGTCACCAGAGTAGCTGCTAGCAGAGACAAAAGAACCCTAGAATCCTCCTGCCCAGCTCCAAGCTTTTCATATCGCTCAGTGTCACCTCTCAGCTGGAGGCCAGTGTCCCAGGCCCTGCCTTTCTCAGGTCTCCTAGAGCTATGAACCCCTTGTTCCATGTATAGTACTTTATCCATCAGATTCCAGAGCACTGTCAGACTTCTAGGAAGCCACGTAAGGGTAGGCAGAGGGCCTCAAACTCCAGTTCTACGCTCCCCAAAGATCCCTGTCACCTTCATCAGGAGGATGAAGGAAGCTTTGGGGGCAAGGTAAGGAAGAACTTCCCAGCTCCCTGCGGTTTTCTGGAATGACTGGTTGTCGGGGTGGACATAAAGACTCCTGCCTCAGGCGTGAACCAGATGACACACACTCCTACCACCAGAATGTGTGGAGGTCCACGGTTCCAGCGTACGCACCGGCAGCCACTTCCCGATGTCTCCAGTGTGAAGCCAGCCGTCATCATCCAGGGCTTCCTTTGTCCTCTCTGGGTCTTTCAAGTAACCTTTGAACACATTTGGTCCTCTCACACATATCTGTAGGGACAAACACCTGGTTTTTCTCAGGATGCAGCAGAGGGAACCCTGATAGGAGGCTGTCACGAGGCATGTGTAGAAAAATGTACACTATCCCTCAGGAAATCCACTGCGGAAGCCACAGTGGTGGAAAGAGAGGACACAAATGGCCACCGGCGTTCTCTCAAGCAGTGACTTCTCTGCTCTGGCTACCCCAGACCCGCCTCTGCCATCCCCTCTTCCTCAGGAACCCAGTGGCCTTTGGTATGTGCTGGATGGTGTCTCCCTGGAGACAGAAGGCTGGCTAATTCTGCCAGAGATGCCTGACACCCTGCCACATGACCAGGCACTCAGCACTCCCATCCACTCCCATGGGATCAGCAAGTGCAGGCAAGCTCTATCTACCCCATCTGGCCTGTCTCCAAATGGTCACGTTTCTGTTTGGACAGATACACAGCAGCAGGCCATGCCAGTTAAGAAAAAAAATGGATTAAAAAAAAGTTTAGCAATCCCAAATCTTATTTTAGATCAGCCCAGTCCCATCCTTGGGGGTTGGTTACTTCATAAACAGGAGAGGAAATGCTCAGTTTAGTTGGGCTTAAATTAATCAGGAATATGAAATGACTCTACACATAGAGTGAAAGGAAAATAATTCCATTTTTTTCCCTTTTACTCCCTACATAATAAAGCATCCACAGACATGAATGGCTAAACACTCAAGGTTACCTCTCCTTCTCCTTTGCTGGTCCAGTAGTTCAGTTCCTCAACGTCGACGAGCTTGATATGATTGCAGGGCAGAGGTGCCCCTACGTGTCCTAAAACACCAGAACAAAGAGGCATTTGTCAGTGTTCATTTCAATTTCAGCACTGAAGATGCTCTGTGCCATGTAAAAGCCCTCAGGTGGTCAAAGTGGGGAATTGTGGCTGGAAAGCAACACACCTTTAGACAGGCATTTGTCACAAGCAAGCACTGATGATAAAGTTTTGGAGCAAGGTGAGGCCAACCAACCCCTGTGGGGCCTTTGTTCTACATCCGTCCAGTTGGACAGATTCACAGGGCCCAGATCGGAGGCTCACACGCACACCAACCACATAGTCAGGATTTTTTATATTAAGACATTTCCCCATTATTAGATCGTATCTTTTGGTTTTGTTTCAGTTCAGTTCATTTCAGTCACTTAGTCATATCCAACTCTTTGAGACCCCTGGATTGCAGCACACCAGGCTTCTTTGTTCATCACCAACTCCCGGAGCTTACTCAAACTCATGTCTATCGAGTGAGTCGGTGATGCCATCCAACCATCTCACCCTCTGTTATCCCCTTTTCCCACCTTCAATCTTTCCCAGCAACAGGGTCTTTTCTAATGCGTCAGTTCTTCCCATTAGGTAGCCAAAGTACTGGAGTTTCAGCTTTAGCATCAGTCCTTCCAATGAATATTCAGGACTGATTTTCTTGAAGATTGACTGGTTGGATCTCCTTGCAGTCCAAGGGACTCTCAAGAGTCTTCTCCAATACCACAGTTCAAAAGGATCAATTCTTTGGTGCTCAGCTTTCTTTATAGTCCAACTCTCACATCCATACATGACTACTTGAAAAACCATAGCTTTGACTAGATGGACCTTTGTTGGCAAAGTAACGTCTCTGCTTTTTAATACGCTGTCTAGGTTGGTCATAACTTTTCTTCCAAGGAGCAACAATCTTTTAATTTCATGGTGGCAGTCACCATCTGCTGAGTTTTCCAAATTTGCTGGCATATTGCGTGCAGCACTTTCACAGCATCATCTTTAAGATTTGGAATAGCTCCACTGGAATTCCATCACCTCTACTAGCTTTGTTCTTTTGGTTCGAGCATCATAAAACGGTCATTATTGCTTTTCCCCCAGTCACAAAACTGTTGATTAATGTACATAATAATCATCTACAATTCTATTTCCTCCACCATCCCAAATAAGACTTTACATTTTCTTGGTCTTCTGTATTCCAATCACAAAACTACATCTAAGCTATGTTCTAATAACTGGTTGTTTTTGGCAAAGCAGAGGATTTTTATGCAGGTGCTGGCCAAGGTCCTGAAATAAAGTGAGCCATGAAAACAAAAGGAGGCTCTGCCACTTTCTCTTTTAAATGAGACGTTGTCAAATCTTTCATAGTATTGTACAAAGACAGCTATCGTCTCATACTCAATAAACTTTTATGTTTTTATGGTAAGGATGCCTAAAAAAGGTAAAACCTCCAAACTTTCACATGTGATAATGCAGAGGATATCACAAGAGGGAAGAAAGTGTCCAAAAGGAAGGGTACATATGTAAGCAATCATATAATATGGCATACTATATATAATATGGCATAACAAGAAAAAAGTAAATGAGCCAGAATCTCAGAATACAGTCCTTGTAGTAAATCTGCCAGTGGTAGGGAGACCAAAAACTTTGCATATAAGATATACTTTACTCAGCAGGAGTTTAAGGAGATAAAACTCAGAAAAAAAAAAAAAAAGCCTCTGTACCTCACTTGGCCGAATGTGATTTCAATTTAGAATCCACCTATCATGTTTCTTCTGACTGCCTCAAGGTGCTCAGAAAATGTTGCATTACTAAGCATGTTTCTTTCCTATGCACATCATTCCAAGTTTTCTAGTTACAGTTGAGCAAACTTAAGCATGAAGGGTAGCCCCAGGCTCACAGAGGAAGGTGGTATCTGGAAAGAGTCTTTTGACGAATATTTTTCATATTCTTCCAGTATCTGGTCTAAATTTGGTGATGGCCAATACATATATAGGCCAATACCTACAGCCTCCTCCTTGTCCTGAAAAGTAAGTCTCTTCTGAATGAGGGTGTGGGCAGTAGTTGCTCCTCTTTGAGGTTGCCACTGCCTTCTAGATGTTGCAGTCACAGGAGACCATAGTTCCAAAGAGCCTCTGAAATGGCCCTTCAAGAAATAGCACACTGGCTGCTATAAACTTGCCCCTCCCTCTTGGGTTATATCCAATTTGCAGCCTGCTTCCTTCATTCTAAAATGACTATAGGCTAGACTGTCATATTTAGAAATTATAAAATCCAATATATTGATATTATAGGTATTTTTCTATCCGGAGCTGTATTTTGTGATTTGTTACTTTTCTCTTAAAATGTGACTTCTAATTATCTATGGAAGAAATAGGAAAATACAAAAAAAAAAGGAAGTACAAAAATATGTAACAAAAAAACCAGATCCATAATGCCACAACACAGACAAAACCACCATCAATGTTTTTCTTCTATTTCTTAAGTGCCCTTGTAAATTTATTCTCCAAGAGGAAGTTTTCAAGCTTGCTGTTCTAACTCGTTCCCACATCTCCAGCCCATCCTACCTGAGGTCCAGTCCCCAGGTGTGGTGAAGGTACATCCCGCCGTGCACTCAGTTTGGCCGTAACCTTCATAAACCTTCAAGCAAAACACAGAAACTGCACTGTAGCTGTGCACCCTCCTACAGGTAACTGGCTGCCCTTTTCAGTCAGCTAACCTCCCACTGAGCATCTGGCTGCTCTTGGCGGAGGACAGTGCCCTGAAATTAGGCAACTCCAGGAGAAACTGGACACAGATAACAGGCATGGCTACTCTGCTTGGAAGAAATGCTATTTTTACCAGAGACACTTAGTAGATAAGGTTATGTGGTTTGGGATAAAGACTTCTATTTTCAACCACTCACTTTATTTTCAGTTTGAATAATACATAGTAAAGACAAACATTTTAAAATCCACTGGAGGTTTTCTTCTGTCTCTGTAAGATATTCCCCTTCAGAGCCCCATGTGCTGGCATGACTAGACCATGTAGGAGAGCTGCCTTTCGGAGAGGTCATTTCATGTTGCTGTATAACAGGAGGGTCAGTGTGAGAAGCCCATGGCTTCTTTTTTCCTTCCTTTTTTTTGTGTGTGTGGGGTGGGGAGGCTTGCAGGATCTTAGTTACCTGACCAGGTATCGAAACCAGGATCCCAGCAGTGAAAGCACTGAGTCCTAAACACAGGACTGCCAGGGAAATCTCAAGAAGCCCATGGCTTCTAAAGCATAAAATTTTAAGCATGCACATTTATGAAACAGATGTGCCTACTTTACTGAAAACCCACCAGTCACAGCTATGTTACTATATAGTCTGCATAAGCCCGGAGAAGGCAATGGCAACCCACTCCAGTACTCTTGCCTGGAAAATCCCATGGACAGAGGAGCCTGGTAGGCTGCAGTCCATGGGGTTGCTAAGAGTCGGACATGACTGAGAGACTTCACTTTCACTTTTCACTTTCATGCATTGGAGAAAGAAATGGCAACCCACTCCAGTGTTCTTGCCTGGAGAATCCCAGGGACGGGGGAGCCTAGTGGGCTGCCGTCTATGGGATCGCACAGAGTCAGACACAACTGAAGCAACTTAGCAGCAGCAGCAGTTTGCATAAGTAGCAACTTAATAAACATTAATTGAATGGATAAATAAAGGAATGAATTTTTTTAGCAATGACAAAATCTACGCAATCAAATAAAAGCACACAAATGAACTTTTATCCCCCTCGCCAATGCTCCTTCTCTGGGCTGGGGGACAGTCTGCAGACTGGAGAATGCAGAGATGCCAGTACAGGTGTGGGACAGATTCTCCAGCACATTGATGATCCATGTAGTTTTCTCCCAGAGTGGATACACACCTAGGCTTTCTACAATGTCACAAGGCTACCTTGGCTTTCAGTGACCCATAGGCTTTTTACATCTTCAAAGCAGGGGGCTTTTACCCCACAAAAATCTTGCCCCTAGGATATTTCTCCATACAGAAGAGGGAACAATGGGTTCCCTGCCCTGTCCTAATGTACACCCCACTGCCCCCAGGGAAGGCCACATAAAGGCAATCAATACCTGGCAGCCCAGAGCTGCCCGGAGGAATCCCAGGACGGTTGGTGATGCGGGGGCTGCTCCAGTAACAATCATCCTCACGCACCCACCAAGACTGGCCTGTGGGGAGAGAGAAAAACATGCCAGAGTCTGTGCTGCTACAGATGACACGCAGCTCACCTGGATCTCACTTAACGAAAACACATCACATTTGCACCCTAACCTGGACACTGAGGTTGGGATCAGAGAGGCAGCCTGAGGTTGTACAACCCAAGAGCTGAGGTGAGGAAGGCCTTCTTCCAAATGAATCAATCCAAATGGCTTTGCAACCCAAGCCACAGTATGGCTGGCTATCTCTTTTATGTATTTTGAGACATGAGCCATTAATCTGTGTGGCATTCTGTAATTTTGGTTCTCCCTTTCTTAAAATACACAGCTGTTCCCTCACTCTCTCACTGTTTGCCAGCATCCAAAACAACTACTTAGGACAATTTCTTCCCACTTGAACCTTAATGGCATGGCCTTTTTTAAAAAATTTCTAAATCAATGCCATGAGCTATTCACCTATGCACAGCGGAGGACAATGAATTCTTTAAGCACTTTGTTTCTGTAAGTTGAGCCAAGAGATTTTAAATATTCATTTTCATAGCTAAAAATATAGTAGTAAGGAAAAATGAGTAATGCTCACTCCTCTAATTAACTACCAATTCTTTGCGTGATGCAGAGCTTTACAACTTTAGTGGGGATACAGGACTGAGTAGTTCATATACGGCTTGGTTTGGGAGAAGTTGCAGGGATGGGAAACAGGGAGGGAAAGGAAGATTCTTGGTCATCATGCTAGAGCCTTGTGCTGCTTGGAAAGGCACCGTGGCCAAGGTTACAGGGAGGGGGCAAGAGAATCCTCAGGTCCCAGGAGTTCCCTGGTGAACCCGACTACCTATGGGCAAAGTTGTCATACTGCCTACAGAAGTCGAGGAACTCACTTTCCAAGAATTCACTCCAAGAATTCTTGCTGGTTGCCTCAGGCAAATATAACGCAACTCTAAAAAAACGAAAATGAGTCCTTTAAAATTTCAATGGCAGCTGAAGCTTTGATTTCATTGGCAAATAAGTTACTGTTTTATAAGATTACGTGCCATGCCACTGGGCTAGAACTTCTCCAGTTCTTCTATACGGTCACCCCCTGGACACTTGGGTGCCACTCCATCATCACTTGTTCATTTTCTCACCTGAACCTTATTAAAGAAGAGTTCATCCCAGATACTATCATTCCTGATGATTCCACTCCGGACCTCGGCCTGCTTACGCTTTGCTGCAAATTCCAGGAGCCAGCGCTTTAATGGGGTGTCTGCCTGGCTGAAGATCTGAGGAACAGAAGTTGGGAACAGCTGTAAGGACTACATACCCCACCTCGAGACACACTCCCAGGAAGAAAGCTCAGACCGGTCAGCAGAGAAGCCACCACTATTTTTGGCCCTGCACGTGAAAGTATTAATCAGTCAGTCATGTCCAACTCTTCGTGACCCTGTGGACTGTAGCCCACCAGGCTCCTCTATCCATGGAATTCTCCAGGCAAGAATACTGGAGTGGGTTGCCATTCCCTTCTCCGGCGGATCTTCACAACCCAGGGATGGAACACACGTCTCCCGCATTGCAGGCAGACTTTACCAACTGAGCTACCAGAGAAGCAGGGGCTTCACTGAATGTGTGACATCCAGTTCAAGGTTAACACTACCAAGGCCCAGGCACACAGCTGAGAAAGAAGCTTCCTCCCCCTCAAAATCTCCCAGCCAGGGTTTTGGAGAGCAGGAAGAAAACAGAAGAACGGGTGGGAGTCAGGAAATACGAGAGGAGGCGACTTTCAGGACCTGGGGTTAGAGGTGTACAAAGCCTGCCTGGGGCTCCAGCCTCTGTCCGAACAAGCAAAGACACCCCATGAGGCTCACCTTGTCGTACATGCGGTTCAGCAGTCGGGGGACCACTGGGAAGATGGTGGGGCACAGGGCCTTCATGTCATCTGAGAGGAGGCGGATGTCTCCCTGGAAGAAGCCAACGCGCCCTCCATGGCAGTAGACGACGGACTGGAGGAAGAGGACAGGGAGGAAGGAGTCCCTCAGGGCGGTCACTCCTGGGAGCAGTCCAGAGCTGTCCAAAGCTGTCCATACGGAGGCACCTGTGACCCCCAAAGCCAGCTCTGGCTACTGCCACAGGACACTGAAGAAAGCCATCTGAGGTGAAATATCGCCCTCCACAGCTCCCCACCTCCCCAGAAAGTCCCACTCAGACATGAAGCGAAGCAGGAGACAGGGTGGAATCCTGAGCCTTTGGGGGATGCCAGAGCAGCCAGACTCACTGGTGGCTGCCCCTTCGTGCTCACTCCCAAAGCCTGGACAGTGGCTCCATGGGGACTCAGTCCCTGAGCTGTACTGCCTCATCAGTGTGTCTGCTCCAGGTCTTAAGAGTGCCTGCGCACTTCCCCAGGGACACCTCGGCAACTCTGGAAGGGTCTGCAGTACCCACGAGTACTGGGGATGCTGCTGATGTTGTTGGCTAAGGGAGGCCAAGGTGGAGCCTGACTGGTTGCTAATGGCACTAGGAATATGCCAAGGGCTCCTTCCTTTCATATTCATAGCAATTATGTAAGGGAGACAGAATTCTTATCAGTTTTACAGATGAGGAATGCAAAGGCCTCAGAGGTAAAGGGATTTGCCCAGAGCCACAAGTGATAATTGCTGGCACTGGAATCCAGGTATGAAAAGCTGGAAAGCCCTCCCTAGTAGACCAGATCTCCCCCAAGGCCAAATGGGAGAGGCTTAGGAGATAATGCTTCTGCTGCACCCAGAAGTAGGGCAAAGGCTAACAGTTTTGCCAAAAGAACACACTGGTCACAGCAAACACCCTCTTCCAACAACACAAGAGACAACTCTACACGTGGACATCACCAGATGGTCAATATCGAAATCAGGCAGATTCTATTCCTTGCAGCCGAAGATGGAGAAGCTCTATATAGTCAGCAAAAATAGGACTGGGTGCTGACTGTGGCTCAGATCATGAACTCCTTATTGCAAAATTCAGACTTAAATTGAAGAAACTAGGGTAAAGCACTAGACCATTCAGGTAAGATCTAAATCAAATCCCTCACAATTATACAGTAGAAGTGACAAATCGATTCAAGGGATTAGATCTGACAGACAAAGTGCCTGAAGAACTATAGAGGGAGGTTCATAACATTGTACAGGAGGCAGTGATCAAGACCATCCCCAGGAAAAAGAAATACAAAAAGGCAAAATGGTTGTAGGCAGAGGCCTTACAAGTAGCTGAGAAAAGAAGAGAAGCTAAAAGCAAAGGAGAACAGGAAAGTTATACCCATTTGAATGCAGATTTCCAAAGAATAGCAAGGAGAATAAGAAAGCCTTCCTCGGTGATCAATGCAAGGAAATGGAGGAAAACAATAGAATGGGAAAGACTAGAGATATCTTCAAGAAAATTATAGATACCAAGGGAACATTTCACACAAAGATGGGCACAATAAAAGACAAAATGGTATGGACCTAACAGAAGCAGAAGATACTAAGAAGAGGTGGCAAGAATACACAGAAGAACTGTACAAAAAAGAGCTTCGTGATCCAGATAACCACAATTGTGTGATGACTCACCTAGAGCCAGACATCCTGGAATGTGAAGTCAAGTGGGCCTTAGGAAGCATCACTATGAACAAAGCTAGTGGAGGTGATGGAATTCCAGTTAAGCTATTTCAAATCCTAAAAGATGTTGCTGTTAAAGTGCTGGATTCAATATGCCAGCAAATTTGGAAAACTCAGCGGTGGCCACAGGACTGGAAAAGGTCAGTTTTCATTCCAATCCCAAAGAAGGGCAATGCCAAAGAATGCTCAAACTACCACTCAATTGTACTCATCTCACAGGCTAGCAAAGTAATGCTCAAAATTCTCCAAGCCAGGCTTCAACAGTACATGAACCGTGAACTTCCAGATGTTCAAGCTGGTTTTAGAAAAGGCAGAGGAACCAGAGATCAAATTGCCAACATCCGCTGGATCACTGAAAAAGCAAGAGAGTTCCAGAAAAACATCTATGTCTGCTTTATTGACTACGCCAAAGCCTTTGACTGGGTGGATCACAATAAACTGTGGAAAATTCTGAGAGAGATGGGAATACCAAACCACCTGACCTGCCTCCTGAGATATCTGTATGCAGGTCAAGAAGCAACAGTTAGAACTGGACATGGAACAACAGACTGGTTCCAAATTGGGAAAGGAGTACATCAAGGCTGTATATTGTCACCCTGCTTATTTAACTTATATGCAGAGTACATCATGTGAAATGCCAGGCTGGATGAAGCACAAGGTGGAATCAAGATTGCTGGGAGAAATATCAATAATCTCAGATACACAGATGACACCACCCTCATGGCAGAAAGTGAAGAGGAACTGAAGAGCTTCTTGAGGAAAGTGAAAGGAGAGTGACAAAGCTGGCTTAAAACTCAACATTCAGAAAACTAAG